>NC_136423.1:73505833-75002500 GCF_052625555.1 Lactuca saligna | reverse complement strand
AACACACATGTAAAAACAAAAAAATCTTTTAAAAATAGATGTGAAAAAAGATTTGTGCAAAAAAAAAAATGAAATTTTATGATAATAAAATCATAAAATTTATAACAATGAAAATACATTAACTTTGAAGTCCCAAATGCAATATATTAATATATTACTTGATAAAACTTATAATACAATCCGTTCATATATTTTGCATCAAGTATTATCTATCAAAAACAAAAATATTTTAGATCAAAGTTGAAGAATAAAGACTTCAAAAGTTAAATGTGAACAATTAATTTAGGACGGAAGTAGTATTAATTTTCAGAAAAACATAAAATATTATTAATAAAAGGTCATTTCAAAAATAACTATCAAAACCGAAAACAAATTTCAAAACAGTTAAGAACTAATTGAACATATTTTAATCATAAAAAATCAAATTTTGATTTAATATAGATTTTAATCATTAATAAAGAGATTTTCTTTCTACACATCATTCTATTAAACACCAATCTAATATACCTAGCCTAATCATTATTATTAGTAAGACTCATTATATTGTTAGGTACTTTGTTTTCCGAAAAAGTAATTTTATTTCTTTTTTTATTTTTCTCTATTTCTCTTTCTCTCTTTTATATATATATATATATATATATATATATATATATATATATATATATATATATATATATATATATATATATATATATATAGTTTTTTTTTTTTTTTTTAATTTCAATAAAAGTAACGTTGCTGCAATTATACTATAATATGTATCGAAACCTTTGGGCTTTTTTTTTATCCGAATTCTTTTTCTTTTGTCTTTTGTGTGTTTACAATTTACACATTTTTTTAGTAGCATAACATGATACATTTGCCGTTTTTTTAATACCCACACCTTTTATTCATCTCGTTTTTTTTCTTATGTGTTCATCTCTACCCATCTTTTTTTAATTATAGCGGTCATATATTTTTAATAACTGCTATATATATTTTTTGAGACAATACTTTTATCAACATAATATATTTTTTGAGACAATACTTTTATTAACATAAATGTGACAAAAATACATGTTATACGCAACTTTAAGACCCTTTATTCTTTTTTCATTTTATTAATCTATACGAAATACCAACACATGTTATATCGTTTGTTAGTTTTTTTCTTCCTTTTCTTAATATATATATATATATATATATATATATATATATATATATATATATATATATATATATATATATATAAAGTTAATAAAAATAACTAGATGGAATAATAAATAATAATTATATCGTTCATGTAAAATTTTGTAATAATAATTTTAATATCTAATATTTTAATAAATGATAAGAAAAAAGAGAATTTTGTAAATGTATTTTATTAATAGTGTTTATTATTTTTATAATATCAAAACAAACTTTAGAAATATTTTTTTTTGAATTCAGGTATGCGAGACACATAAGTTAAAAAAACAAAAAAAAAATATTGTAAAAAAAAAAAGAAGACGACGTAGATAAGATTTTTTTTTAAAAATGTGATTGTTAATATTATTTTATAAAGTATCATTTAAAATAAAAAGTTAATAAAAATAATCAGTTGGAATAATAAATAATAATTATATAGTTATATAATAAACTTATTATAAATTAAAAATAAAAAATCAAATATATATATATATATATATATATATATATATATATATATATATATATATATATATATATATATATATATATATATATATATAAGAAATAGAAAGAAAGAAAATTACTTTTTTAAAAAACAATGCAATGATTAGTATTAATGTCAATATAATAATTATATCATAATAATTAGCATCATTCACCTAAAAGGTAACCTAATAATATAGATTGGTATTGTAGATTGGTGTGTTCAAAATAAGACCCTTAATAAAAAGTCAAATTTAGGTTTAATATAGGCTGCCAAGGCCTACCTTTGATCATTAATTATATATTAATCCAAACCCAATCATGACCATTTTTTACTAGCATAATTCAATCAAAATGTTCTCTAACACTATACCAAATGTTGGTTTGCTGCCTACTTTAGTCAATTGTTTTAACCAGAAAAAAAAAAGATGGAGTTCTCCATGTGTGTATTATGCAGTGGAAGAGAAGAAAAAACTGCCAAAGAATTGATACTTGAAATTACTCACTATATTTTTTTGCTTCTACGAGAGTTTAATAACACAAAAGTGAACATACATTAAATAGATATCTAACTTCTGACTAATCCAACTACTTCAACAAACTACACATAAATGTAAAATGGCTTTGTAGCCTTCATTAAAACAATACTAAAGGGAAACTAGAGTAGATAGGCATAATACAAATGGACAGACAGGGAGCACGCTTGCTGTGCCATCTGCTTCTTCTTTTTCCTTTATCATAAATATTATGGATTATTATAATATTTCCCCCCCTTAATCCATAATTTTTATCTGCTTCACTCCCAGTAAGTTGCGCATTTCTTCAAATTTCTTGCTTGCCATGGATTTTGTGAGAATATTTGCCTTCTGTTCCTTGCTGCTCACATGCATGACTTTTATGTCCCCATTCTCAACACATTCACGTATGAAATGAAACCTTGTGTCTATGTGTTTGCTTCTCCCATGAAACATTGGGTTCTTTATCAGATATATGGTTGATTTGTTGTCAACATGCAATACCACAAGACTAACTTTCTTTCCTGTTAACTCGCTAAGCAACCGAGGCATCCATATCCCTTGGCACGTTGCACTTGTCGCCGCCATGAATTCCGCTTCGCATGAGGAAAGAGCTACACTCCTCTGTTTTTGCGACGCCCAAGTAACCAAATTTTCATTAAGATAAAATGCCATTCCTGATGTGTTGCGTCTGTCATTTACGTCCCTTGCAAGATCACTAGCAGTATACCTGGTTACAATGTCTTCTCCATTCCCCCTGGTGTAGTTTAAGCCATAATCAATGGTTCCTTTGATATACCTCAGAATATGTTTCACTGCTTGTAGATGCTTGACTGTGGGTCTCTCCATGAATCGACTTACAATCCCGACAGCATAAGAAATGTCAGGCCGAGTGTGTGTGAGATATCTCAGACCTCCAATGATGCTTCTATACTCCGTGGGATTTACCGGGTCTCCCTCTTCATCTTTTGTTAGCTCTAACTTGGGTTCCATTGGGTATTTACATGAGTTGCACTCAGCCATGCCTGCCTTTTTCTAGGATATTTTTCGCATAAGTTGTTTGCTTTAGAGTAATACCATCCTTTTGTTGACCCACTTCAATACCCAGATAGTATGACAATGAGCCAAGGTCACTCATTTCAAACTCCTGTTGCATTTGTTCTTTGAAGAGATTCACCTCATTACTACAATTTCTTGTAACAATAAGATCATCAACATACACCCCAACCATCAAGAGCTTACCATTCCTCTTTCTTGTGTAAACTGCATACTCTTGTGGGCATCTTGTAAATCCCAAAGTTTTCAAACATTTGTCCAAACGGGAGTTCCAAGCTCTAGGAGCTTGACGAAGCCCATACAAAGCTTTTAACCACTTGTATACTTTTCCTGTTTCATTTTGATTCACAAACCCCTCCGGTTGAGTTACACAAACATCTTCTTCCAAATCTCCATTTAAAAATGCATATTTTACATCAAGGTGTTGAACAATCCATTCATTTTTACCTGCAAGGGAAAGTAAAATACGTACTGTTTCAAGTCGTGCAACAGGTGCGAAGACTTCATCAGAATCTATCCCGGGTTTCTGAACATATCCCTTTGCTACCAACCTCTACACTTACACCCTCAAGTTCTATCAGTTCAGATGCTTCTGCAAGTACTGAATCAGAATCGACAGGTGGAGGAGCCACGAAACAGTATCGTTCATTGGATGATATTTATGATGAGTGTAACGAACTTTTATTCATGCATGATAGTGAGGAACCTTTATCATACTCCATGGGTAGTGAAAATGTTGATTGGGTAGATGCAATGAGAAGTGAACTGGAAGCCATTGAAAGAAATAAGACATGGAATCTAGTTGAACTCCCACCAGGTCGAAAACCCATTGGTCTCAAGTGGGTTTACAAACTGAAAAAGGATCCAGAAGGAAAAGTTTTGAAGCACAAGGCGAAGTAGGCAGCAAACCAACATTTGGTATCAGAGCGCTCCAAGTTTATGCCAAAATATCAACCCCGATCTGCATCCATGGGAGATTCGTCAAGGAACGAGAAGGATGGGCAGATTACACTGCATTATCCTATGCTGTCAAGAAACAATTATGCTGCATGGGCCATTAAAATGAAAAGTGTTCATGCAAGCACAAGGTGTTTGGGAAGTTGTAGAGCCCAGTAAACCAGAAGATGTAGTTGAAGTTAGAAAAGATAAGATGGCACTTGCAGCCATCTATCAAGGAATCCCAGAATATATGTTGCTGTCATTGGCATAAAAACAAACAGCAATGGAAGCATGGGATACTCTAAAAATCATGTTCATGGGCGCTGATAGAGTAAAGACAGCAAGGGTGTAGACGTTAAAAGCAGAATTTGAAGTTCTAAGTATGAAGGAGATGGAGACAGTGGATGAGTTTGCTATGAAGATAAACAATATTGTAAGCAATATTCGGGCCTAGGAGACAAAGTTGAGTAAGCTTATGTAGTGAAGAAACTACTACGGGCAGTTCCATCAAAGTTTTTGCAGATTGCATCAACCATTGAGCAATTCGCGGATCTTGATAAGATGACTGTTGAAGAAGTTGTTGGTAGGTTGAAAGCTCACGAGGAGAGAATCCGAGGGCACAATGAAGTAGAAGAAGCTTCTATTGACTCACCAAGAGTGGTCTGAAAGAAACAAGAAGCAAAGTGAAGAGGACTCAAAATCCTCTCACAGATCCTACCATAGCAGTCCAAGCAATCAACGAGGTCGTGGAAGAAGTCGTGGTAGATGGAATAACTATAGAAACCGTGGTAGATGCCATGGAAGAGGTCGTGGAAGAGGCCATGGAAGAGGTGTAGCGGACCAACAACGAGAAGGAAATCGTGGGCCATCTAACAGTCATGACAAGAGCAAACTCCAATGTTATAACTGTCAAGAATTTGGGCATTATGCCTCAGAGTGTAGAAACCCAAGACGTGAAAGGAACCATGAAGCAAATCTGACCCAAGATCATGCTGAACCGGCATTATTATTGGATTCTTTTGACAATAATGAAGCAATAGAGGAGGTGTTCCTGAATGAAGAAAAAGTGACACCAAAACTGAAGTTAGCAAGTGATGAAACCACTCAGTCAAATGTGTGGTATCTAGACAATGGAGAAAGTAACCACATGACCGGTCAGAAAGATAAGTTTTATGATCTTAACCAAACAACTCAAGGTTATGTAAAATTTGGAGATGGATCCAAGGTGCGCAAAGAAGGGAAAGGTTCTATCATATTCCAATGCAAGAATGGAGAGCAACGAAAGCTGCAAGATGTGTACTATATCCCAAGCTTGTGTAATAATATCATAAGTTTAGGTCAACTAGCAGATAATGGTGACCGAATCTTGATACATGGATTGGTTCTGTGGGTTCATGATGTAAAAGGGAGACTACTCATGAAGGTAAAACAATCTCCAAATCGTGTTTATAAAATCATTTTGAGTGAGGTTGGGTCTAGATGTCTTCTTAGAGAGACTTGTGAACAAACTTGGCTTTGGCATGCACGAAT
The DNA here is from genome assembly GCF_052625555.1 of Lactuca saligna. Lineage (NCBI taxonomy): Eukaryota > Viridiplantae > Streptophyta > Magnoliopsida > Asterales > Asteraceae > Lactuca > Lactuca saligna. The sequence continues at coordinate 74,996,807 of NC_136423.1, read as the reverse complement.
GGGTCATGTTAACTTTACGGCCCTCAAAAAAATGTCAGACAAGAACTTAGTTTGTGGATTACCAAAGATAGATAACCCTACACGCTTGTATGAGGGATGTCTAGTGGGAAAGCAGACACGAAAATCATACCCATCACAAGCAAGCTTCAAGGCAAAACAGAGGCTTGAGCTAGTACACGGAGACCTTTATGGTCCTATTTCACCACCCACAGCTGCTGGTAACAGCTATTTTATGTTGTTAGTTGATGATTTTACTCGAGTAATATGGGTATATATGATGAAGTCTAAGGATGAAGCCTTTGGTGTTTTCAAAAAGTTCCGGATATCAGTTGAAACTGAAACTGGTGAAAAGTTAAATACTTTCTGAACAGATCGTGGTGGTGAATTTCTGTCTAAACAATTCACCATGTATTGTGAAGAAACCGGTCTAAACCGACACTACACGACACCATATTCTCCACAGCAAAACGGAGTGGTGGAGAGACGAAATCGCACTGTTGTAGAGATGGCAAGAAGTATACTCAAGAGCATGCATGTACCAGAAACGTTATGGGGAGAAGCTGTACATCATGCTGTTTATGTTCTTAATCGGGTGACCACAAAAGCCTTAAAAGATGCGAAACCGTATGAAATGTGGACTGGAAGAAAGCCACAAGTTGATCACTTAAGAGTGTTTGGATGCATTGCTCATGCAAGAACAACAGGAAGTCATCTTAAGAAACTTGATGATCGAAGCTAACGTTTGGTTCACCTAGGATGCGAGACATGAACGAAAGCATATAGATTGTTTGATCCTGACACAAGGAAGATATGCATCAGTAGGGATGTATGTTTTGAAGAAGAAAAAGCTTGGTCATGGGAAAAGTCAACTTTGTTAAAAGTACACCAGGAGCAACTTTTACAATTGAAGGCTACTCTCCAGAAGATAACATTGAAGATGTGAGCAACCAGGAAAATGAAATCTTGATGCAAAGTTCTGCACCAGAACAAACCCAACAGACAAGTGCACAAACCTCTACACTTACACCCTCAAGTTCGACAAGTTTAGATGCTTCTGCAAGTACTGAATCAGAATCGACAGGTGGAGGAGCCCCGAAACGGTATCGTTCATTGGATGATATTTATGATGAGTGTGATGAACTTTTATTCATGCATGATAGTGAGGAGCCTATATCATACTCCATGGCTAGTGAAAATGTTGATTGGGTAAATGCAATGAGAAGTGAACTGGAAGCCATTGAAAGAAATAAGACATGGAATCTGGTTGAATTCCCACCAGGTCGAAAACTCATTGGTCTCAAGTGGGTTTACAAATTGAAAAAGGATCCAGAAGGAAAAGTTTTGAAGCACAAGGCGAAGTAGGCAGCAAACCAACAAACATCAGTGTTCTTAGTTATGGGATTTTTCGCAATTACTTTGAATGCACTCTTTCTATGTATAATAATACAACTTATCCTGAAAAGAAACAAGAACAACGATAACATGTTAGAATTCGTGATGATCGTGAAGCTGGAAGATAATTTATTTAAAGTCAAAATCTATAAGTGATAGTGATATTGACTTTGCAGTAAATTACCCCATTCAGCTGAAATAACATCTTGTATTCCTTGCCTAATGCATTACCTACACAACAGAACTATGTTATCACTTCCTTTTTAACTTAATGGGTCTAGAGGACTTAATTCAGATGCAAAAAAGCAAGACATACATAAAGGCTAACAACAATTTTTAACTGAAAATCTCTATGAGCTAATAAGTTAATTAGAATTGAAAATCGCCCAATAAATTTAGGAATTAATCCATAAGCAATCATATCACTACTTTCAACTTGAAAAAAAAAATCAAAAAGAGCCCCATGTTGTTGGATTAGGTGTCTAAGCCCATAACTATAATTGGTATGTACTTGAATTGATAGCGGCACGGTCCTTTTGGGTTGCCCTCAAACCTAGCAACCGGACAAGGAAATTATGAAAGGAGAGATATTAATTTATTATAAGATTAATAAACTAATATAAATGATTTTATTAATATGTTAAAAGATTAATATATTAATAAGAAATCATTTGGTTTAATTAGTTGTTAGCCAGAAATTAATTAGAATTAATTTCGGGGTTAAAAGAATTAATTATAAGGTGCAGGGACTAGTTTGCAATTATCTAATAGTTGAGTGAAAGGCTCTAGAACCCCCTTGGATAAGGGTGGACGAAATCTTTAGGGGAAACCCTAATAATTTCGTCCATAGGGGCTTGGATAAGGCCCTTGGGTTTGCTTAGGCCCTAAGCAAAGGATAACTAGGGTTTTCCTAAACCCTAGATCGCTCAGCTATATAAGGAGCCTCCTGGTTCATGTTTTGGTCACTCTTTTCTTTGGAAGAAACCCTAAGGGCCAAAATTTTGCATACTCCCTCTTCCCTCTCTCCTCTAATTTCCTTCTTGCTAGTTTGGGTGTGATTCCATTAGAGGCATTACACTTGTGGTGCTAAGCTTCCAAGAAGATCAAGATCAAGATCAAGGGAATCATCAATTGTTTACTATAACAATTGAAAGGTATGTAATTACTAAACCCTAGTTTGTAGATTTCGATTATAGTCTCTCTCCTCTAGGGTTCTTGTTTTGCAATTCAAAGTTGTATAATCAATAGATAAAACATAGATCCAAAGTAGGTTGCATGTGAACTTAGGAATTGTTTTCTAGTTTATTTGTTTTACCTAAAACCCATCAGTGGTATCAGAGCCTTTGTTTGTTTTAAATTGAATTGTTATAATTGTTGAATTGCAAATTAGGGTTTATAGCTATTAAACCCTAAAGGCCATTTTTTCGATTTTAGGGTTGTGGATCAAAGGGTTTTTGAAAACCCTAGCCTCCAAAGAACCCTAATCGAAATTAGGGTTAGGGTTTTGAAAACCCTAGCCTCCTCCCTTGGAAATTTCGAAATATGCTATAAAGATTAGGGTTTCTTTGTTTTGGATAATAGTTGCCTTATTGGATAATTGAGAAAAATAAGGAAATTATCCTATCCCCATATTTTCGAAATCTAGAAGGGATATGGATTAGGATTAAATTAATTGTTTAATTTAATTAGATAATCCTTACAAGATTTAATAAATTAATTAAAAGTTAATTAATAGATAAGTATTAAATCTAATTAATTGTTTATTTAAATTTAAAATTTAATAGTTTAAATTTCGAAAAAAATTTATATAAACCCTTGAGTTTTAAAATGTTTTAAAACACATCTTATATATATATATATTATAATTAAAAGTTAAATATTATATATGTATAAGAATATGGCCAGTCAAATCGCTAGTATGCCTCATTCACGAAGCTAGTCTATAAGGGGGGTATAAGGAAATTGCCTATAAAATGGTAGTTGAATGGGTGTCCACTCTCACCCACCGCTTCCTTGATTAGTGGAGGGTCGTTAGCAGAACGGATTTGATAGGACAACTACTCCTCATTAAAAGTATAATGCTATTAAAGAAAGTACTAGAACACTATTTTTCAAAATCCCAACTCTAGTTACTTTAGGAAAAATGTGAAAAGTATGCCAATCCATGAAATTGCACATTATGCTTTATTGGTCGTTAGTGGAGCGTGTGTGGTTAACCGGCACACTAAAAGGCACTAATAAAGAGTAGTAATGGGTATCTTATAATTATCATTTTGATGGAGCGTGTGTGGTTTACCAGCACATCAATAGTTAATGATAAAGACAATAAGGTTACCAAGCACATTTGCATGGTTATTCACATCTAGTTTGTGATCCTCGGTATCCCAGTCACAAATAGTAGAGCATAATCCGAGATTAAAACATGCCATTAAATAGTTTTAATGTATCTCAAAAGAATTAGGAATTTCACTTCGTTTATTTTGTCTAATGGTGGAATTGGTGAATCGTCATTCACCTACCTTAATGAGATTTGAACTTGGATCTCGGCATCCCATTTCTAAGTTGTAAATCATCATAGTTGGGTCCTAACCTTGATATGATATCTTTGGGTTATTATATTGAGGTGTCTTGGAATCTAACTAAAACTATCTTTCTTTTCAGATGTCTACTCCTGGAAACACTTCTGCTTCATCATCCTCCAGCCACAACTTCTCTCTACTAAACATATGCTCCAAAGTCGTTATGGATGGCTCCAACTATAACGATTGGATGCGTAACATCAAGATGGAGCTTAGATTTGAGGATAAAGAGTATGTCCTTGAAAATGAGCTCAAAGAACTTGATGAGTCAAAAGCCACTCCCGAAGAGTATGCCGCCTACAAGAAACACTATGATGATGCTACCAAAGTGGCATGCATCATGGTTGCAACCATGTCCCCAGAATTGCAGAGGTACTATGAGGACTACTGGCCCTTTGAGATGAACAAGGACCTTATGGAAAAGTACCATAAGCGAGCTCATCAAGAAAAGTTTGAGGTGGTCAAGTCACTCATGGCTTGCAAGATGAAAGAGGGGGAATCGGTTGTATCTCATGTGCAAAGAATGAAACGCTACATAGAGCGTTTGGTCAAGCTCAACATTCACTTCGATGAGGAATTGGCCATTGACATGGTCTTGAACTCGTTGCCTGATTGTTATGGTCAGTTTATCTTAACTTACCATTTGAACAACACTGAGCAGACCTTGGCCCAATTGCACAACTTGTTGCAGACAGCTGAGGCAGGGATGAAGGGTAAAAGTATACCCTCCACACCTGCAAGTGCCCTTGTCTTGGCCATTGGACAGGGTAAGGGGAATAAGAGGAAAGGTCCTCCCAAGCAAAACTGGAAGAGCAAGGCTCAAGCTGTGTCATCTAGTAATGGCCCGAAGGCTAAGCCCAATGGTTCCACTCCCCATGTTTCTGATCCAAAAGAGGCCACTTGCTTTTACTGCAATCAAAAGGGGCATTGGAAGAGATCTTGCCCACAATATCTGCAAGATATCAAGGATGGCAAAGTGAAGCCATCCTCGGCAGGTATTTACACTATTTCTTCTAATAACTCATTATCTTCTTGTTCATGGGTCCTTGATATAGGATGTGGTTTTCATATCTGTTCTGATTTGCAGGGGCTAAAGGAAAGTGAGGAGATAGAGCATGGGAGGATAAACTTGATCATGGGGAACAGAAAGTCTTCACCAGTGACCAAGATCGGAGTTTATCAATTATTGCTTAGTAATGATGTTAGATTAGACTTAATAAATTGTTGCTATTCGTCCGAGATGACGAGAAACATTATTTCATTTCATGCATTGTTCAGACAAGGTTTTAAATATTCTTTTAATGATTTGAATGGTTCAATTTCTGTTTATAAGAATGGTGTTTTTATGTTTGAAGCTTTACCTTGTGATGGTGTGTATGAAACAGTGACTTGTGTTGATAGCTTAGGAAATAGTGTACTTAACATTAACTTGTCTAATAGTGTAGACAAGGCATGCTTGTGGCATTGTCGTCTTGGACACATTAACAAGAAACGCATAGCCCAACTCCAAAAGGATGGAGTGTTGGAATCATTTGACCTAAAATCAGATGATATGTGTGAATCTTGTCTTTTGGGAAAGATGACAAAATCACCATTCACAGGGTCTTGTGAAAGAGGTGAAGGTCTGTTGGATCTCATACACACAGATGTGTGTGGGCCCTTCAGATCAACCACAAGGGATGCTAATCGATTCTATGTGACTTTCACTAACGATTATAACAGATATGGTTACATCTACTTGATCAAACATAAGTCAGAAACCTTTGAAAAGTTCAAAGAGTTTAAGCATGAAGTCGAAAATCAATTGGGCAGAAAGATCAAGATACTTAGATCCGATAGAGGCGGAGAGTATCTTAGTACCGAGTTCAACGACTATCTGAAAGAATGTGGGATAGTCTCACAATTGACTCCTCCTAGGACACCACAGTTAAATGGTGTAGCTGAGAGGCGTAATCGAACCTTGCTAGACATGGTTCGTTCTATGATGAGTCGTGCCTCGCTTCCTATTCACTTATGGGGGTATGCATTAGAGACAGCCGCCCACATCCTCAATCTTGTCCCGACAAAGAAGGTTGCCAAAACACCTCACGAAATATGGACAGGGAAAGTTCCCTCGTTAGCACATATTAAAGTCTGGGGTTGTGAAGCTTTCGTAAGACGAGAGACTCACGACAAGCTAGCAGCTAGAAGTGAGAAATGTGTTTTCATTGGTTACCCAAAGCAGTCTTTTGGATATTTGTTCTACAGACCTAGTGAAAACGTGGTGTTTGTAGCTCGAAGAGGAGTCTTTCTGGAAAGAGAGCTCATATTCAAAGAGGACAGTGGGAGTACCATTGACCTTGAAGAGATTCAAGAGTCAGCCAATGAAGGAACCTTAGATGACACTAGCACTCAACCAGAGGAAACAGTCCCTGTTGAACCGGTTGATAAATCATTACCGCTTCGAAGATCCACTAGGGTGAGTGTGCCACCTGAGTTGTATGGTTTTCATATTACTTCAGATGGTGACACATTCATAAGTGACAGAACACTGGTAAACTTAGATGAACCAGAATGGCAGGCCCAGAGGCTTCCAAGTGGAAAGAAGCAATGGACAACGAGATTAAGTCCATGTATGACAACCAAGTTTGGAATTTGGTTGATAGTGCACCAGGTCGGAAGACAGTTGGGTGCAAATGGATCTTCAAGAAGAAGACAGACATGGATGGGAATGTGCATACGTTCAAGGCTCGACTGGTTGCAAAAGGTTTCACTCAAACCCCAGGGGTTGACTATGATGAGACTTTTTCGCCGGTGGCTAAGATTAAATCTATTAGGATATTGCTCACCATAGCTGCCTTTCATGACTATGAAATCTGGCAGATGGATGTCAAGACTGCCTTCCTTAACGGGAAGTTGGCTGAGGATGTTTACATGAGTCAGCCAGAGGGTTTTGTTGATGCAAAGTTTCCCAATAGGGTATGCAAGCTTGAGAAATCCATTTATGGATTGAAACAAGCATCTCGCAGCTGGAATCTTTGCTTCCATGAGAAAGTCAAAGAGTTTGGTTTCTCTAGAAGTGAAGATGAGTTTTGTGTGTATATCAAGGCTAGTGGGAGTATAGTAACTTTTCTGGTGTTATATGTCGATGACATATTACTCATTGGTAACGACGTTCCAACCTTGAATGAAGTTAAGTCTTGGCTTGGAAAGTGTTTTGCCATGAAAGACCTAGGAGAAGCCGCCTATAGTCTGGGGATTAGAATATTGAGAGATAGAAAGAAGAGACTAATTGGACTTAGTCAGAGCACATACTTGGATAAGGTACTAAAGAGGTTTAGTATGGAAAATTCCAAGAAGGGAGAGCTACCTATCCAGAGCAATACCAAATTGAGTAAGACTCAATGCCCGAGTACAGATGAGGAAATAGATGACATGATTCGTGTACCTTATGCTTCCGCTGTCGGATCGATCATGTACGCTATGACATGTACTCGTCCTGATGTGGCATTTGCTTTGAGCATGGTCAGTCGCTATCAGGGAAACCCAGGTAGAGCTCATTGGATAGCCGTGAAGAATATACTCAAGTATTTGCGAAGAACGAAGGACTGGGTCCTTGTACTTGGCGGCAATGATACTTTGAGAGTAGATGGTTACAATGATGCCAGCTTTCAGACGGATAGAGATAACTTCCATTCTCAGTCAGGCTGGGTATTCTTATTAAATGGAGGAGCAATTACTTGGAAGAGTTCCAAGCAAGATACGGTGGCTAATTCTACTTGTGAATCAGAGTACATAGCAGCAAGTGAAGCATCGAAAGAAGCAGCTTGGTTGAGGAACTTCATCGGGGATCTCGGAGTTATTCCAACCATCCAGGAGCCTATGGAACTGTTCTGCGATAATGAAGGAGCGGTTGCCTTGACAAAGGAACTGAGAGATCATGGTAAAACCAGACATATCGACAGAAAGTACCATTTCATCAAACATAGAGTAGAAGAAGGCCATCTTATAGTAAAGAGGGTGTCATCTGAAGATAACCCAGCAGATCCCCTCACAAAGGGTCTGAGTAGGGCTAAGCATATTCAGCATGCTCGGAGCATAGGACTGAAAGATGATATTAGTTTTAGTAGTTAGATTAGTTTTGTTCTGAAACTTGTAACAAAGTAAATGTAATTGACTTTTGGTGATTAAATAATAAAGTATTATTAATAAGTTTGGGTTCTACCTATTGTCAATTGTTTATTATTGTGTTTCATTTTTGCATGTTTTACTTCCCGAATAATAAGATTATTCAAACTCCACAGTCGCTCGTACTTTTGGAAGTAAGTAGTGAATCAAGACTGTCATGAACTGGATTGTAGATTGTCTAAGGATAGACATGGCAATAGATTTTTGCTGCAATGTTCATGAGTACTCAGAAATTGAGATTTGAGTATTGGATAAACCCTCGCTCAGAGTATTACTTCATGGAATTCATCACGAGTAATACTGAGACAATAATATCTTATAATCTTGAAACAGAGATATATGAGTTGTAATTTGCAAGTCGGTTATGCATTGGTAATACGAAAACGCATCAGTAACTTGGTGTTATAAAACGTATTATCATGTATGATTTGATGAGTAAAAGATACAAGCATATGAGTCAATGTTTATTCGTTCCTTTTTCCTTAATGGGAAAAAGCGATATCTGTGGGCCCCTCGATGATTTGGTGTTGACTTATGTGCTGGGCCCAGCCCGGACTAAATTGATGTGTTCAATTAGAAGTCCTACATCATCACTAATCAGGAATCGGGAAACATAGACTCTGGACAAAGAGGTTGATTTCATTCCATGTCTTTTGTCTAGGGATATCTAGCAGAACGAAGGATTATATGATCACTTATCTTAGGACACGTAACTGACTGGGTCAGAGTTTGGCAGCAGCTTTTTGGAAGCTACAATTTGCTAGTCAAATTTAGAAGGCATACTAGAAATTATAGTTACAGACTTATCCAAGTGGGAGACTGTTGGATTAGGTGTCTAAGCCCATAACTATAATTGGTATGTACTTGAATTGATAGCAGCACAGTCCTTTTGGGTTGCCCTCAAACCTAGCAACCAGACAAGGAAATTATGAAAGGAGAGATATTAATTTATTATAAGATTAATAAACTAATATAAATGATTTTATTAATATGTTAAAAGATTAATATATTAATAAGAAATCATTTGGTTTAATTAGTTGTTAGCCAGAAATTAATTAGAATTAATTTCGGGGTTAAAAGAATTAATTATAAGGTGCAGGGACTAGTTTGCAATTATCTAATAGTTGAGTGGAAGGCTCTAGAACCCCCTTGGATAAGGGTGGACGAAATATTTAGGGGAAACCCTAATAATTTCGTCCATAGGGGCTTGGATAAGGCCCTTGGGTTTGCTTAGGCCCTAAGCAAAGGATAACTAGGGTTTTCCTAAACCCTAGATCCCTCAGCTATATAAGGAGCCTCCTGGTTCATGTTTTGGTCACTCTTTTCTTTGGAAGAAACCCTAAGGGCCGAAATTTTGCATACTCCCTCTTCCCTCTCTCCTCTAATTTCCTTCTTGCTAGTTTGGGTGTGATTCCATTAGAGGCATTACACTTGTGGTGCTAAGCTTCCAAGAAGATCAAGATCAAGATCAAGGGAATCATCAATTGTTTACTATAACAATTGAAAGGTATGTAATTACTAAACCCTAGTTTGTAGATTTCGATTATAGCCTCTCTCCTCTAGGGTTCTTGTTTTGCAATTCAAAGTTGTATAATCAATAGATAAAACATAGATCCAAAGTAGGTTGCATGTGAACTTAGGAATTGTTTTCTAGTTTATTTGTTTTACCTAAAACCCATCACATGTTTGCACAATGTGTCTAGGTTTTGTTCCCCCACCTCCAAAGCATCATGAATCAACAACAAAAATATGAAATTTGTAAGAACCAGGTCAATGTTAAATGGGACATTATTTTGTGCTTTTATAATAGCAACGTACTAAAAAATCTGAGAAAAAATAATTACATTAAGATGTTAAAAAGATCATGAGAAGGGTTAAAATGTTAAATATTCATGTAAAATACAAATTACCTTACGCCTTGTTCTCGAGTTCCACTTAAGGAGAGAAATGGGAGGATACGGAGGGAAAGTGAGGGATGTCGAAGGAAAATCGTGTTCCTGAGTTTCATTAATGGAAGGAAAGTGAGGGGAGAGGAAGGATGTTGGAGTCATATTTTCCTTCTAAATTTTCCTCCTAAATTGGGCAGATTTGGGAAGAAAGTGAGGGGAAGGAAAATTTTAAGTTTTATTTTTTTTTCCTCTTAACTCGGGAACACAAAAACTAAAAATTTTTCTTTCCTTTCCTTTTATTTCCTTCGAACTCGAGAACACAGAATAATGAGTATTTTCCTTCACCTCCCTTTCTTTCTGTCAAAATTTTCCTTCTCTTTCCTTTAATGAGTTTAAAAAAAACTCGGGAACAAGGCGTTAAAGAATGCCAATGTTTTCGGTTTTATGCAACGGTTGGAACAGTCTCATTAAAGGTTTGCTAGGCAAGCTGAATTTAAATACACAATATAAATAATTAGAAAAAAGCCATCTGTAATTCTTAAAGACTTAAACTGTTAAACATGAAGATATTTGAACAAACTTTGAAATGAATTACACCAATGGTCCAGAGTTGGCTGAAATCAACAATTTTCGAGGATCCAAAAAAACAAAGAGATATAGGCAAACAGATTTGCACATAATGTTGATAAGGGTATTGTTGCAACTTTCTTGGTAAAAAACGCCGGTGCCGGGGGTCGAACCCGGGTCACCCCCATGAAGGAATACTTACCACTATACTACAATAACATGCTTTTGAATTAAATATTACAAGTAAATTCTTGACTTAGATTTTAATAATTCGTGACCTTTTGGATTTATGAATTGCAACCCAAGTAGCATAGACGAATGAAAGATCAATCGGCTAAAATTAAAACTTGTATTTATTACTAAATAATAAATATCAAAATCCAAATCCTCATTTTTGCTCTTCCTTAACTATGAGTCTCTATACCCTCCCTTATACATGTTCACATGTCGTTGTCATTGGTTAATTCCTAAGGGAAGTGATTCGTACACAACAGTTTTTTGCCGTACACAACAATTTATGCATTATAAAGTTGTACAATACAACACTTTAAAACACAAATTGTTGTGTATGGAAAAAAAGTGTTGTGTACGAATCAGTTCCCAATTCCTAATTAGGCATTCATACTCTCACATGAAACTATGAAAGATCAATAGTCTAGAATTAAAACTTGTATTTATTACTAAATAATAAATATGTCAATGTACACCTCTAAACTAGTCAAGGGAGGTCAAAATTAGAAATTTAAACTCTGAATATTAAGTAGTAATCAGACAACCAATTAGGCAGTGTAAGAGAAAAGTAAAAAAGTGTGATGGAAAAACATATAAAAGCTCAAGTACTCGAAGTAGCGTATGAGGTGATATATCTCTTCACAATTGAGAGTTGCAATACCATTGACTTTGTTGATTAGCATATATTTTAATGTTTTATAAAAATCAAAACGTATATATTTTTAAAACATAGTTATGACTAATTAGTAATTGGTACTACCTGACTTTGAATGGAAATTTAGATAAATTAACAAAAACTAGGCTAAATGATCACGAAAAAAAACTTGGCTTCACGAGCATTTTAGTAGTGCATAAATTCGGGTATATCTAAAAGCTTCCCAACCTAACCCGAATACCCGAATTGTAATTCAGTTCAGTTATTGGTTATATATTCATCATCAAAAAACCCGATCTACCCAAAATAAAAACCCGAACAACACCCCTTTGCTAATTTCATGTTTAATTTTGTATATTACATTCTGATTCTGCTTATTGTGTTCTTACGTAAACCCATAATGAAATATTTTAAATCTTTTCATTATTACATGATGTTATCTTTGTAAATGACGACCGGAATGGATGTGACGGTCAGAAGTGACGGACATAAATACATGGCCCAATGTGCATGACCAAAAATACATAGCCTCACTCAAAATGCGTAGCCCTCACATTTTACTTCTATATTTAATTGTATGACACTCATGCATATATATATATATATATATATATATATATATATATATATATATATATATATATATATATATATATATATATATATATATATATATATATATATATTGTTACTTGTTGATCAGAATGTGTTGGTTGAGCATATCTGAATACCTTAGAATATCTTGAGCTAAAAGCTGATCACGATTCAAATTGATGAATAGAGTTTCCACTTAATTAGGATAACAAGTAATTATATCTTATAAATAGCGAATGTTTGTAGTCCGGAAGAGGGGGGGGGGGAGGGGGGGGGTATAAAAACTCTAATACCTTTTTTTCAGCTTTGATCGATTTCTCCCGGTTGAAAATTGACTTTACCATCGGAGTGTCATATCTGAGGTCCCTACCCGAGATTGTTTTAGGTATCACTGGAGTCAAGTTGAACGAATGACAGAACGAAGATCCGTGACAAGTCTCTTTATCTCAACCATCTCGAGAACCCATGTGTTAGGATGAATGGATTCGTTTCCTTTATTGACTTCATTGTTGCAATAAATATCAGTAAAAAATTATTGTCATGCGATATTTGTTGTCATGATTATCGTTTTGGGTAAAAAAAACTATAATATGTATTACTTTAGAACATTAGTGGAGGCTACCGGGAAAGATTTGACCCATATACATCTTAATTGCATTTATACTCAAAATCAAATGTATGGTTTTTAGTATTTGTTTTTTTATCAACATGAGCTAAAATACTTTATTTTAGGGAAATATGGATATTGTATAAAATTATGATTATAATGTTTTATATTTTTTCATAGCTATCACATGTTGGTTGAGTTTTATATATTGTTCTTAATGCTTTGTTTTATTGGCCATATTGCACTTAGTTATTTCATCATCCTAATGAATCAATTATTCGTTAATGTGTGATCACAATTTTTGTAACTGTTTTTTTCAAGTTAAATATAACTAAATAATTTTGCCATATCATACTTGTATCTCATTTCATTTGAAAAGAATGTGCCATAGACTTCTCTCTTCCTCCACCTTCATCTCTCCAAAAAAAAAAACCCAAAACCACGACACCACCTGACATGCCCAACGTCCTCACCGTCGTCAACTCTCCTTTCGCTCACTTGATCAACATACCAGGTTTGTTTTCTGATTTCACAAATTTTAGTTTTTGACATTTTATTTTCCCAAGTTTGATTTTGATTTCTCATCCATGCATTATATTTGTCCCTGAAACTGAACTGTGACCATTTTACCCTTTGATATTCTGGTTCGAAATTAACCCTCTTTTTAACTATGTTTGTGCATTTAACAGTTAATCGTCATCCTTGAAATTGAAATCGGTTTATTGTGTTATTATAGAAGTATACAATCAACAAAAGTAATTGAAATAAAACAAACGAAATTCAAATATATATAATATACAAGAATGAATTTACAGAAAACATACTTGTATGATGATTACAAAAAAAATATGATCACGAAATTGTGCAGATTGAGGTCTGCTTTGCAGTGTCTTAAGACATAAATTTCCCTGGAATGGGTCTGTTTTGAGGATACAACAATCCAATTCAAGAACAGATTGATTTGTCGAAGTTCACCATGATTCCTTTGGAAAAATAAACGATTTTTGAGAGAAAGTGTGTGTGTAAACCACCAACCGAAATTAACTGCCAAAAACTGTCTGCAGTTAATCCTTTATTTAACAGAATTTGTTTTGCACTGAATAAAAAAATAATTAATTAATGACTAATTAATTTCGGATTATACATAAAAAAATATTATTTAGTCAAGAAGAGCCCCAATGCCCTATCTTTGACCATTAATATTTAATAATTCAAGCCTACTACTAGCCCAATTTGACTAATCCAACACCATAACCCAAACCCAATATGTTTAACCCATTATTTGATCCATTTGATTAAATGAGTGGGACAAGACTTATAAGGTGGGAAAAAGTTTTCTCTTCCACCAATGTGGGATAAGTCCCACATTATAATTTTGTTGAGCAAAGTTCTAATAGATTGAAGATCATGTTATCTCTCCCACCCTGAGAAGTAGGAGATAGGTGGATGACCTACTTCCTGTTGCTCCATAAGTCCTCCAGTTACACGAACCCATCTTCACATCCCCTCTTCGTGAACCCTAAAAGTTTGAAAGAATGGTCTGTCTTTCAGGATTGTACCAAGAATTAAACGGAAAAATGTTTTTTTTTTCATCTAATTACACACAGATTGGCTCAATCGATTTCTTATTTCTTTTGGTTTGTTAACTTTGTTCCTTATAGTAAATTGCTTACTTTGTAATTATTGGATTTCGATTTTCAGATACAGCTGGAAAAAGAACTACTACACCCAATTGCTTGTTGTGAGGTGAGTACCACTAAGTTCAAGAATTACTCATATGTATAGCATATAAACTGTGTAATTGTTAACCCAATCATACAAGATTTAAGCTTATTACTTGTAGATTGCTAAATTTGATTCTTTTTGTTAGGTTCAAGGCCGAAAAATGTTCAGAAAATTAATTATGTTAACAAAGCTCACGGATTCTAACTACGGTTGTTGCTATAACAGGTAGTTCTTAATTCCTTTCTCTTATTTTGGATGTTTTTTATATGTTTTTAAATTCACAAAATATTACTAATTTGGTGAATATTGATTAGATTATGAAAAAACTCAGATACCTGCCTTTAACTCGGAACATATAAGGCTATAAAAGTAATGATTGACCAAACAAATTACCTTCAGTTTGAGTCCATGTTGATTTATTTCTCCCTTTTTAGTTTGATTTATTTTACCTTTAAAAATATTACTGAACTATAGCAATTCTTTCAGTTTTGAATCTTATTAGATTATTTGTATTCTTCTTATAGCCTAGTGAATCATCCAGGATTAACTCAAAAAAAAAATTCTTGACAAAAGTTATAGCCAAAATAGGTTCTGTGAATAAAAAGAAAGAAATATATATTTCTATTGTCATAAGATAACCTTTTGTTCATTTGAATTATTGTTGTCTTATGTATTTTGTAAAAGCATAAAATAATTATAGATTTAAGATATTGTGGCAAAGCCTCATGTTTACAGCGGGGATTAGTCGGTGCGCGAAAGCTGATCTGGAAACCCTCATTAGAGAAGTTCCCTTTCTAAAAAAAAAAAATAAAAAAAACATCTTGCCGTAGTTGAATGTAGTTGTAGTAGGGAAGATGCAAGTGTAAAATAGGAGACAAATTAAAGCTTCAATGATTTTAAAGGCATAAAGCCAACCTGGCACATTATGTGGTGTTAATGTTTAGTAACATATGTAAAGGTTAATGGCACTTATTCAATTTCATATAATTTATTTAAACACTCCATATATGTTGTATAGTTTACATTCAAACGTCGTTTCTTATCATTGTAGCTTTTTTTTTTTTTTTCAATTTTAAAATTTATATTAATATAATTAATTTTCTAATTTTTCTGCATGAATTGATTTGTTCATACCGATGTGTATTGATTTATTTATACCTAAAGGTAGTCATAGTATTTTGATAAAGAAAAGGTTGTTAAAAACTTAATTTAAATATTCTTATAAGTACTTAAAAAAAGTTATGTGAACAAAATCGAATAAATAAGAGCTAAATATTTAAGTGATATTTGATAATTTCTAAATCAATCCTAGAGCAAACCAAACACAAACAACAAATGCAAAACCGATTAATATATTAAAACACACATGCAACAAATGCAAACTCGATAAATATACACGTCAATCGAAAAGCAAACCGACCACTAAATTTTTTTTGTTCGCCAAATGTTTTTTCTTGACGGACAAAAAAGATCATTGTTAAAACAGGTGTAGAAAGAATCTAGCCAAAAGCTACAAAATCAACAAATCAACAAAGAGATAGAGTATCGTGTTAAAACCAACCTACACAATTAATATGAGTGACAATGTTATTAAAAATATTCACCATGTGTTTTTTGGAATGTGAAATGTCTCCTAAAGAAAACTATTCACCGATGATACTTTTCTTGATATCATACCCGATGAAAATGTAGTTGTATATTATTTGTTTATGGTATATAACAAGTCCAACATAAGAAAATACATATCGAAGAACAACAAAAACAATCAATAGACTTAGAATCCATGTCCAATAAAACATGAAACTTCAAAATTTCCGCATTCGATTAACCAATGTAATAAGTGTTTTTTTGGAATATGTTTTCTAATAACAAATTAATCTTTTGCCGCCGCTTTGCATGGGCCAACTGCCAGTATATATATATATATATATATATATATATATATATATATATATATATATATATATATATATATATATATATATATATATATATATATATATGGGAAAAGTGAATATACCCTTAAGGGTATGTAAGCTTAGGTACCCAAACTCATAATAATACGTCGTTTTGTTTGATATATTTAGTATAATATTGTTAAACTTCAATCCTTAACTTGATTTATATTCAATATTTTTAAATTTTCACTATTATCTTCCTCTTACATCATATCTTTTTGTCGAACACTTACTAAGCTATATATATTATTGTTGAAAATGACAATTATGTAAGAGTAAGATAAACATGAAATTTATAAAAATCTTTAAAGTAATTCAAGTTAGAAGTTGAATTATAAGAACATTGAACAATTACAATAACTATATATAATACGAAACGATATAGTATGGTGTGTTTGGGTACCTAAGTTTATATACCCTTAAGGGTATATTCACTTTTCCCTATATATATATATATATATATATATATATATATATATATATATATATATATATATATATATATACACACACACACAAGGTGTAAGACCCATGTATTACATGAGTTCATTTTGAAGAAAAAAATATGAAATTCTAAAAATTTGAAAAGTTTCAATTTATAAGAAAAAATAGAAAAATATTGAATTATTAAAATGAAATTGTTTGTTTTTCTTTTAAATTAAACAAATAATTTAGATAAATAAATAAATGAAACTAATGAAACTTTAATTTAGAAAATTTGAAATTAAAAGGAAGCCAATTAATGAAATTAATATGCATTTATATTACATTTATTGCAATTATTACATTTAAATATTATATGGAAATTAATAAAATGAAAAAACCACAAAATGTCATGTGGAAAAAAATTTAATTGAAAATAACCACAAAATGACATATGACTAAATCGATAAGAGTGTGACATGTGGCGAAAAGTTATATATATATATATATATATATATATATATATATATATATATATATATATATATATATATATATATATATATATATACTAGTTGTGTGACCCGTATGTTATACGGGTTGGATAAAACAAAAAAAATTAAATATGAAGGTTTAAAAAAAATTTATATAAATTTGAAATTTAAAATTTAAAATTTAAAATTTGAATTTAAAAGGAAACATATTTAATAGTATATGAGTTGTAATATTATAATTTAATGGTTAGTTTTAAATAAGACAATTATTAATTGAGGTGTAAATATGATGTGTTAATTAAAAAAGATAAACAATGAGAAAATGACACATGGAAAAAATATTTATTCAAAAATACCAAAAAATGACATGTGTCCAAGTTAATGAGAAAGTGACATGTGGCAAAACTATTTTCATTTATTAGAGAGGATATATATATATATATATATATATATATATATATATATATATATATATATATATATATATATATATATATATATATATGTATGAAAAAAATTAATGACTATGATCCGAAGGTTTATGCTATTACAATGGAATAACATATACAATATAATCGCATAAATTTAATTGTAAGGGTAGTTTAGTCAACTAAACTAATTTAGAAAAGGAAATTTTCCAATTTTAAAATATAATTAATACTCTTAGATTTTAAAATTTGACTTTCAAATTAAAGTTCTTAGTTTCAGATATTCCGTCAGAATATATTTATGAATATCGTGTGTATTCTTACAGAATATGCTTATGAATATGAAATCAATTTTTACTTCTTGAAAAATCTATTCTTGGTAGAATGTAATACATGTAAACATTTTTAAACTAATAACATATTAAATAATTATATTCTATGACCTAGTCTACATAAAAAAACTAAAAAATCATTAAATGGTCAATTATTTTTATTAAGCATTCTTAAAGAATAAGATACGAAAAAAAAAAAAAAAAACATTATTAAAGTAACATTCATAAACAAAAAATAAGATACATCGACATTCAAATATCATTATTGAAGAATAACAACATTATTGAACTATCATAATTTGGTCTATTTTAAAAGAATATGTGTATAATATATTTTGAAATAATATATTGAAGCATTCTAAAAGAATATTTTAATAATGTAATCCTAGTCTTTAAAATCCCTTATTCCAAGGCTGAAACCATTCCGATACACCTAATTCACATTAAAAAAAACAGATTTCATTTTTAAGGTATATTAAAACATAAAGATCATGCATAAACCTCAAAGAAAATATACAATTTCTATGGTAGGGATGCATCTTTTGTTCCTGATTAGCAAAGTAACCTTATTAATATTATGGCCTTTCACACCTACAGAAAGCGCATAAAACTAAATTTATTCCAATAAGTAGTCCACTTAAAATATGGATTCCTTTTAAAGTTTTGCTCTTGAATATTCTTGTTTTAATGAATTTTTCTTTTCCATAAATTCATATGGTATTTGACAAATTTGAAGGCATATGAGTGGTCGCAATGTCCATGAAAACAATATTCACATCACGACATCTCGTATCCATCTAAACATAGTTTTTATCTCCAAACTTCAAACAATTCATAAATTTAACAAAATAATGCAAATAAAACATTTAACCATTTACTCACACAAAATTAAAAGTTAAACAATCAACAATAAAGCATTGAAATTACCCAGGTAAAGAGCATTTAACCACTAAAATTATTTCTTTGATTTACAGCACCACAAATAAATGTATAATACATCTAGAAAATTATTGATTAAACTTACTTGACACTTAAATCGAAGAGGATACGAGTGTAAGTCCAGACAAGCCGTTGGTTGATTGCTCTTCGTGAATTTGTGTTCATCGCACAAAACCTTCGACATTAGAGTTTTCGTTGAAGAGGACGACGACTTTCTTCACGGCGGCAACGACAGTAAAGGTTTTAGGAGTGGTGGCGAAGATTATTAGGGATTGAGGAGCGATACTAAATTTAAAGGGATTCATCCATGATTTAACGGATTTAATTTTGGTTATTATTTAATTTATATGCAATATTACTTATCTACCCTTATTTGATTATTTAATTATTTATTTTTTTCTACAATTTAATTGGTTCTTACGACTACACAATAATTAGCGATCCACATATGAACTTAGGTCTCTCTCTTTCTCTCTCTCTCTCTCTCTATATATATATATATATATATATATATATATATATATAGAGAGAGAGAGAGAGAGAGAGAGAGAGAGAGAGTGAGTGAGAGATAGGTTCAAATGTTTTTAACAAATATTGTGTGCCTAAATGCTCCAATCAGAATTTAAGAAAAAAGAAATCATGAATTAAATAATAAAGTGTAACTTAGTCATTTTACCTTTATAAACAAAAAATAAATGTTGTATATTTGGAAAATCATTAAATGAGTATCACAGATCCTTTTTAAATCGTTGTTAAAGTCACTAACCCTAATCTCATCTCTTTTCTTTTTTCGATCGACAGGCACATGAGAGACCCGATTTCGTCTTCCTCCCTCTTCATCAGATCAAGAAGGCATTAGGCGATTTTCACCTTCATTTTTCCGGCGCCGTTTGTTCAACCGGTGGCGGATTAGCTCGTGGCTGGTCTTAATCTGTTCGTCTCTTCTTCCTTATTCCGTGGATATTGTTGGTGTTGTTCTCATGGAGGCGGTTCCTCCTGATTTGGAATCTGATGTTATTATTAAAAGAAAGGGGAAAAATGTGAACCCGAGAAACAAGCTGAAAATCGATTCTAGTGAGGCTTCTAAGTTACCGTCTGATCCAAATCAGTCACTCTTCTTGTTAATAAGTTTGAATCAGAAGTGATGGGATTGAAGATTTCTTCTAAAGTGGTTATGGCTGATATCGCTGGTTCTCTAATGGTTAATCATGTCATTCACAATCCAATTAAGAAGGAGGATGGAATGATAGAAGGTTTGAGCTCCCCTGTGCTTGAATTTGAAAAAGACATTGAGCAACCAATTATTTATTTAGTGCCTACTAATTGTTTGTTAAAAATCCTAAGAGACAAGATTTTTGTTTTTCATGATTTTCACAGGTTTCAAGATTGGCCAAATGATAAGCTATCAATATTGATAATTTAAAGAAAGTTTCATGCTGCATACCAACTGCTCGATAAAATGCTTAAATTAGGTTTCTGGATTTTCTATCCAATCTTTTTATATAAGTTAAACTATTTTTTTGGCAAATATAAATGGTTTCTTCATAAAGGTTTTTGTTGTAAGTTAGGTGTTTAACAAAACTCTTAAATCAACTTTGTTTCAATTGTATTATAAATTGTTTTGCAGGACCATGGAAGTATCAAATCTATTAAATTTTTTTATTCATTTGATTGTTAATAAATTGAGAGGATAAAAATCTATTAATTTTTTTTATTCATGTCTTCCGATTATGGTTTTGATTAATTATTTATATGTTGATAATAAATTCTGCTAGAATTTTACTGTTTTATTTTGATAAAATTTTAATATTTATATGTTGAGAATGTATTCTAACAGAATTTACTATTGCATTCTAACAGAATTTATGATAGAAATGATTTGAAGAATGGTTTGAAGAACTGATGGGAAATGTTTGAAGAATGAATTAAAGAATGATCACACTCAATGTTTAAGAATGTTCTTATTTTTTAAAGATTACACTTGTTATTCTTTCAGAATGTTGTTATTATTCAAAGAATCACAATTAATTATTTGGTATATTATTAGTTCAAGATTCTATTTTGTGTATTCTTTTCAAAAATGTATTTAGTAGTTTATGATTGACATGATGTTATTATGACAGAATATGTTAGAATATAGTTATTTTCCAATCTCGGATTCCAGAACTTTGTTATTATTCAATAATATTCTAATAGAATAAAATTCTGAAAGAGCATCATTCTAACTAAAAAAATATTCTGACAGAATAAATCGGTTATTTTTACAAATTATGTTAGAATTAAAATTAAATTAATTAAAAAAAATCATATTTTTAAATTTAGGAGAATTAATTATCCATAAATATCCGAAAATTTCCTTTAATAATTGTAGTTAATTGTCCAAAATACCATTTACTAAAATTTGTATGATTATATGGTACATGCTATCCTATTGTGATATCATACACTCTCAAATCATGTCCATTGATGAATTCCATCTGTTGGTCTAGATTTGTGCATTCTGGCACACCAATAGTTAGTAAAAACAAAATAATCTAAGCATATATATATATATATATATATATATATATATATATATATATATATATATATATATATATATATATATATATATATATATATGGCCAAATGAATGACTATTCAATCGGAAAAGTGATATGTTTCTACGAATAGTGATTCAATATTCGATTGTTTATTTATTTAAAAATTTGAAAAATACATTGTAGCTCTAATTCTAGTTCTAAAATTTGTTTTTTTTGATAACTATGGGTAAATTTATCTATATATTGTTGTGGAAAATTTATATATGTATAGTTAACAATACATTATTTATAATAAATTTTGTAAAAAGATAAAAAAAAAAAATATATCTTAAAAACACACACGTAAAAACAAAAAATAGAAAAACAGAAAAATCTTTTAAAAAAAGATGTAAAAAAAAGATTTCTGCAAAAAAAAAACAAATTTCAAGATAACAAAATCGTAAAAAACAAAGTTGTAAAAAAAAGATGTAAAAAACATACAAAAAAATATTAAGTTTCAAAAAAACATAAAATAACAAAGTTATTTAAAAAAATTAAGTCTAATTTGTAAAAAAGTTTGCACAAATTTAATAAAATAAATTGTAAACGAAGTTGCAAAAAAACGTTTCCAAAAAATAAGTTTAAAACAATTAAAAGAAGAAACATGTAAAAAAAAACTTATACAAATGAAATCTATTTTTCTTCAAAAGAGCATAGTATAAACTACAATAGAAAATAAAAACCAGTTGGTAAACATACATATTTATCACACAGATAACTATAGTGAGAAGATTCATATCGCAAATAACAACTAAAGATACCGCAACTCTCACGCACAAGGTAGACAGGAAAAACAAGACACCTACCAACGATAAAGAAATATCCCTCTCAGTCTACACCCTAAAACCCTAGTTTAACCAAAAAAAAGTCAACCTCAAAAGTCAACAATATGGTCAACCTTAGTCAATTGTCACATCGTGACCGCCCCATGGGTCATGTCGTGACAAAGCCAGGACAAAACAGTCGTGCAAGCACCCCTCGTCACGATGTGACACACAACCCCTTATATCGTGAGATCTCTTATGGACAATGTAGATCATTAAACTCTTAATCCCTTCCTTCAATCCTTCTAGAAGGTCTTACCCAACCCAAAGGATCATAAAAATTATAGCTTTTTAGTCATGTGAAACATCCCAAAAATACGGTCCAAAATTTCATTATGAAACTTAATATAAAACCAGAAATCATCCATAATCATAAAGAAAATCATGTATCGTGTATCTCAAAACATCATATCAAATACTGTGACAAAACCATATGATAAAAAATATCAGAGTCTAAAACATCCCAGGTTGACACGGTGGTGTGTACCATGCGATCATCCCGAGCTCTTCCCCTTGCTAGTGGAAGTACCTGAAACCAAACTGAAAACTGTAAGCACGAAGCTACCTGGAAGCAATAGTAGGCGTTGTGCTGCCAGGTAGCAAGAAGTTAAGATTAAACAAGTTCAGTCCATATAGTTTGGATTTGTCATTTATCTTGTCCTGTGATCGTGGTTATGACAAATTCACATGGATAGGAACACATACACCATAAAATCTAAGTGTCATAAAGTTTCTCTCCGATTCATGAAAATAAAGGTGAGGAAACGCTTTCACTAAGTAGATAACAATTGTGATATTTGCATTCTCAAAGTCGTTAGTGGAGCGTGTGTGGGTAACCGGCACACTAACATGGACTTGTGAGAAATGACAAAGGTCTAAACAATTGAGACTAAGATTACAACATCCCTTTTCATAGTTCAAAAAACTGTTTAGATTCACATGTGAGCTATCTAAGAAAAGATGTATGATCTTAATAAAGTCTTATCAAAACATCTCGTATTAGAAATCTAAATTTTGGTAAGAAAGTCAATAAATGTCAAAGCTAGTGGGAGCATAATTGTTATGCTAATAATTATCATGTTGTTGGGAGCATGATAATGATAATTGTTGCAAGTTAGCAATGTTAATTATAGAAAAAAAAGTTTCAACTGGGATGTTACTTGCTATGTATGTGGTAATACTGGCCACAAGAAGCGTTTTTTGCCCTACTCTTACTAGTCAAATGACGGGAAGTCAAGCTTCTGTTTAACAATTGGCGAGAAGCCAAGTCCCTGTTCAACAATCAAAGGGTACTCCAACTAAAAAGGAGGAGGTGCCAAAAGCTAAGGGTCGTGCATTCCAGATTACCTCAGAGGAGGCACGCGAGGACCCGAATGTTGTGACGTGTACATTTCTTGTCAACTGTAGACCTGCTCACATCTTATTTGATTCTGGTGCCTCAGATTCTTTTGTGTCTTACGAATTTATTGCTTGCTTTGTACTCGCGCAACCATTTCACGTAGATACTGCGGGAAGTATATCATTACTTGCTGATAAAGTCTACAAGGATTGTGTTATAGAAATTGAAGGCTATACTTTTCTTGCTAACCTGATCCCTATCTCCTTGCCTAACTTTGATATTATTCTCGGCATGGATTGGTTATCAAAGAACCACGTAGAACATATAATACACATTCGTATTGAAGGGGAGAATCCTATCTATGTCTACAGTGAACAAAGACTCTTAAAAATAATCTCTTTCCTTAAAGCTCGTAAATTCATATCGAAAGGTTGTTCTATCTATCTGGCCTACACAGTTGATGTCTCAAAAGAGGAGAAGAAAATTATAAATGATGTTCTAGTTGTTAACGAATATTCTGATGTTTTCCCTGATGACTTGCCTGGCCTTCCTCGGGATAGGCAAGTAGAATTCCGAATTGACCTTGTGCCTGGTGCTGCTCCGATTGCAAAGTCTCATTATCGTCTTGCGCCAGCTGAGATGAAAGAAATGATGATCCAACTGCAGGAACTACTTGACAAAGGTTTCATTCGACCGAGTACCTCTCCCTGGGGTGCTCCGGTACTGTTTGTCAAGAAGAAAGATGGATCAATGCGGATGTGCATTGATTATCGTGAGTTGAATAAGGTGACTATCAAGAACAAGTACCCACTACCTCGCATCGACGATTTATTCGATCAACTTCAGGGTGTTAGCTATTTCTCAAAGATTGATTTAAGATCTGGCTATCATCAGTTGAAAGTTCACGAGCAGGATGTACCGAAGACTGCTTTTCGTACTCGATATGGGCATTATGAATTCCTTGTTATGCTGTTTGGTTTAACAAACGCTCCTGCTGTATTCATGGATATGATGAATCGGGTATGCCGCCCAATGCTCGATAAATCAGTCATCGTATTCATTGATGATATTCTAATCTATTCCAAGTTTGAAGCTGATCATGCCATTCATATTCGTGCGGTATTGGAACTTCTTCGAAAGGAGAAACTATATGCTAAATTCTCGAATTGTGAATTTTGGCTTCACCAAGTTCAATTTCTCGGCCATGTTATTTCTAGTGATGGTGTTGTAACAACGCAAATTTTCAAACAAAATTTCCATTTAAAATAAAGTGATTTATTTCAACCAAATATAATTATTCCAAATTTCATATCAAAATACAGTCATAAAATCCCCAAGATCTCAAAACGTCAACAGTGTGTACGCGTCATGCCGGCGCCTTCCCACGGTCCTCGCTAGTACCTGGAACACATACATAATAACTGTAAGCATAAATGCTTAGTGAGTTCCCCAGTATACCACTTACGCATATACGCCTTTCCAGGCCCTGACCTTCCGGTCTACAACGCAACGCCTTCCGGCCCGTAACATAATCGCCTTCCGGCCTATAACATATTGCCTTCCGGCCCATAAACATACACAGCAAATAATACATTTATCCTAACACATATAGCACATATATCATATATCATATCCGACCTTTCAGTCACATAACATATTGCCTTCCGGCCCATATAACATACATAGCACGCATAGCAAATACCTTACCATTTATAGCACGTATAACACATATCATTTCCGACCTTCCGGTCACACAGTCAAACCCTTCCGGGTACAGTATAGTGAGAAGACTCACCTCGTGGGTAATGAAAGCTAGCGACTCCTGAAATCACTCGCACTCGATCCGCCGAGCTACAGAATCCCTATAATATCATATATCCCTTATTAATACTTTTATCTTTCAAGACACTGACCCTAAGAAATCACATGTACGTCAACTCTGGTCAACGGTCAACGGTCAACTTGACCGGACTCGGCGAGTGCTAAGGCGACTCGGCGAGTCTAGACGTCCTCACCCAATCCTGATGTTCCCTTTCTACTCGTTGAGTATCCCTCTTGACTCGACGAGTTCCTCGTGGAAGAATCGCGGGGCCACCCCGACTCCACTCGCCGAGTCTGAAGAACAGCTCGACGAGTCCCAGTTAATCTTCAAGCTACTCGCCGAGTCTGTTCATCGGACTCGGCGAGTCCATGCCATGCAGTCGATCAAACTGCTTCCTGAGATCTGTATTTTCCCGACCATTCATAGGTTTGGTCCTCCTAAGCTGGTACAACATGTAAGACCTTCATTTAGGTGCTCATGCTACACCCCAAGACTTGTAATTTACCTTTTGACTTAAGGCATAAGGATTCCAATCCAAAACCTCTCTTAATTCCCGAAATACACAGGCATGGGACATTCTGGACCTCTAAAGGTCTTAATACAGGGGTATAATCGTTTGGGGAACAAGGGTAATAATCAATCTAGTCACAAAAGGGTTCCATAAACCCTAAATCCATGCACACATCAACATAGCAGAATATGATCCGAAATATTACCTGAATAATGCACTCTCTGTGTCCCCAATCCTCAGAACTTGATCCCCTTGCTGTTCCTTTAGCCAAACTCTTCTCTTCCTTGCACAATAACTTCTTCAAGATCACCATTGGCCTTCAATCCTTGCTCTAGATGCCCACAACCAATTTAAGGTTCTTCTCAGTCGCTAAAGACGGACAATGACGGCCTATAAGTCCGTTATATACGTCCCAAAACCGAACGGCTAGGGTTTCCGCTGAACAGCGCAGACTCGCCGAGTCCATAATGGACTCGTCGAGTCCAGTCGCGAACCCGCGACCAAGTCTGTGGTCCTACTCGGCGAGTCTGGCTCCAACTCGCCGAGTCCCCTCCTAAAACACCCCAAAACAATATTATAACAATACCTGAAATTCCGGGCTGTTACAGGTGTATCCGTAGATCCTATCAAAATCGAAGCCATTCAAAATTGGGAAGTTCCCCGTAATGCTTCCGAAATTTGCAGTTTATTGGGTCTCGCAGGATATTACTGGAGATTCATTAAAGACTTTTCTCGTATGGCCGTACCTCTCACGAGTCTTACACGGAAGGAAGTGAAGTTCGAATGGGGTGAAGCCCAAGAAAAAGCTTTCTCAACTCTAAAAGATCTTTTGACTCATGCTCCAATCTTATCACTCCCAGAAGGTGATGATGATTTCTCCGTATATAGCGATGCTTCAAGATTGGGACTTGGTTGTGTGTTGATGCAATGTGGCAAAGTGATAGCCTATGCCTCATGACAACTGAAAGATTATGAAAAGAATTATCCCACTCATGATCTAGAACTCGCTGTAGTGGTATTTGCCCTAAAACTTTGGAGGCATTATCTTTTTGGTACAAAGTGCCAATTATTTACTGACCACAAAAGTCTCAAGTACATATTCAGTCAGCAAACTTTGAATATGAGACAACAACGATCCATGGAGCTGATCAAAGATTATGATTGTGAAATCCTATATCATCCTGGAAAAGCTAACGTGGTTGCTGATGCACTTAGCAGAAAGGTTTATCGCAATAGTATGTGTTATGCTATTACTCATACTATAGTAAAATTCACTATTTTAGATGAATTAGAGAAATGGCAAGAAGAGGCCCTAAAGCCAGAAAATGTGAAGAAAGAAGGGATGATACATTATAATGATGCTTTACTTGATGATCCACGAGGATTAAAAGTATTCAAGAATCGGCTGTGGATTCCAAAGATTAGTAGATTGAGACAGAAGATTTTAGATGAAGCCCATAAAGCTAAACTGTCAATCCATCCTGGTACAAGTAAAATGTACTATGATGTAAGAGCTGATTATTGGTGGCCTGGATTAAAGAAAGACATTGGAAGATATGTACAGGAATGCTTAGTATGCTTACAAGTCAAAGCAGAGCACCAAAAGCCTTATGGAACCCCAGAAAGTCTTATTGTTCCTGTATGGAAATGGGAAGAACTGTCCATGGATTTCATTACCAAATTGCCAAAGACTACTAGACAACATGATAGCATTTGGGTAATCGTCGACTGCCTGACTAAAAGCGCTCATTTTCTTGCCATGCATGAAATGGCTCTCCAATGGAGAAATGCGCACAAGTATACTTGGATGAAATTGTGGCAAGACATGGTGTGCCACTAAAGATCATTTACGATCGTGATACTCGCTTCACTTCTCACTTTTGGGCGAGTATGCAACGTGAATTAGGATCTTGAGTTTCTCTCAGCACAACTTATCATCCCCAGACAGATGGTCAAACGGAGAGAACAATCTAAACAGTAGAAGATATGCTTCGTGCATGTGTCTTGGAGCTCGGTGGTAACTGGGATAAATACTTACCTCTTGTCGAATTCTCGTATAATAATAGTTACCACGCTTCAATCAAAATGCCACCATATGAAGCATTATATGGTCGCAAGTGTCGTACTCCATTATGTTGGCGAGACATAGGACAGAAGATCCTTGGAGGCCCTGAAATGATTCAAGACACCACCGACAAAATTCAAATCGTATGAGAAAGAATGAAAGCGGCTCAGTATCAACAGAAGTCCTATACAGAAAAGAGAAGACGACCCATAGATTTCCAAGTGGGTGATTTCTTGATGCTGAAGGTATCCCCATGAAAAGGCCTTATGAGATTTGGGAAGAAAGGAAAGTTAAGTCCTAGATTTGTTGGCCCTCTCAAAATCATCCAGAGAATTGGAAAGCAAGCATACCGCTTAGAATTGCCTGAAGATTTGGCAGGTATTCATGATGTGTTTCATGTGAGCTATCTGCACAAATTCTTGAGCATCAATGATGAGACAGTTCCATTATCCGAAGTGAAATTGGATAATAAGTTAAGATATGTAGAAGAGCCGGAAGAGATCGTGAATGAAAGAACAACTAATCTACGTAATAAAGAAGTGGAGTTGGTGCTTGTCAAGTGGAAACACCATCGAGGCCCAAATTATACTTGGGAAAATAAGAGCAAAATATCCCCATTTATTTTAATCGATGTAATTTCGGGGACGAAATCCTCAAAAAGAGGAGCTATTTGTAACATACACGTTTTGAAATCGTGTTTTAAGTAAATAATATTATGAAATATTATGTGAATTTGAATGTTGAGTTCTAACAGATAGTTTTTACTAGAAATGAAGTAAAACTATGTTTAGAATCACTCATAAAATATTGAGAGTTTTATGAGATTCCAATTAAAAGTAAAATAGTGAAATATAGCGAAAATATAAAATTTGAAATAAGTAAAATTTTATTATTAAAAGTAGTAGATGATCTCGTTAGAAACATTTAGGCGAAAACTTCATCGAAATCCGAGTTATAACGAAGAAGTTATGACCAATCGAAGATCCGCGATAAAACTGGCACAACCCCGAATGACGTAAAAAGTGAGTTTTTGATAAACTAATTTTTAGCCTTAGTAATCTAAATGAAAGTCGTAGTATTCGTTAAACCGAGAAGTTCGATAAAAAGAACGCCAAAATCCGACTTCGTATGAGGAAGTTATGATTTTTTGATGTTTCAGTTTAGCAGTAGACAACTAAAAACTCGAATTTTAGATCGAGTGATTTTTAGCCGACACAACCTAAACGAGAATTGAAGGTCTCGTCATTGGTAGTATAACGGTAAAAAGTTTGACGAAAACGGAGGTCGGATGAAGAAGTTATGAATTTTTAATGGATTTTTCTATCCCGTTCTGTTAAAAATAATAATATAAAAATTAAAATCAAAATTATCCGACAAAGTCTAAATGAAAGTTTTAGATCATAACTTTAGCTACGCGTGCATATAAAGAACGTAAAAAACGGAGCTCATATGCAAAAGTTATGGATTTTACAGGATTTGGCACATTTTTCGAGAAAATTCGCATGAGTAGTGCCAGCCACGTCACCCTTGCTCTAAGCTGACCACGTGTACGAAGCTGCTGCGTGGAGTGTCCGAGAAGCAACACATGTCGCACAGGAGTCCGAAGTCATCACGTGATTCTCGCATGTTCGCCTCGTGCTCGACTTGCGTGTCGCATGCTGATTTGACCGAGGGTGCAGTCCAATGGCTATCCGACGCGCCTCACATCAGACTCCACCCTGCGTCCGAGCCGAAGACGCAGCCGATGATGCACCTGAAGCCGATGACTCCTCCCATCCGAGCCTCTCCGAAGCTGCCATCTGGTCCGAGCCTCGCAACCACCTACCCTCTTCCCCTCGCTTCGGATCCGAACCTCGACCCTATATAAGGGGTGCGAGACCTCCCGGGTAAATGTTAGAAATTTGCGACTTTTTACCCCTAAACTTATATTTCTTCTACTTCCACTTCCCCCGAAGCCCCAGTACTGATTCTAAAGCCCGAAACATGCCCCGAGACTCCCGAGAAGCCCGAAAAATTTATCTTTTCGGTTTTAGAGCCGAAGTGCTGACCAAATTAATATTTTAGCCCCCAGTTATTTCACGGTGAGTTTAATATATAGAAATAATTGTATGTTATGTGTTATATGTGCTACGTGCTTTTCAGTGTTATTATTCCGGGTCATTTTCCCGGGTTATTTTTATTCGCTATTTTTAATAGCAAAGAAATACCTTTGACCATGTGATCAGTGAAAGGACTTAGATTCACGTTGGTACTGGTATGTAGCCTCTGGCCATGTAGAACATGTCTCCGTAAGAGAATGAATTCTATTCTATGGTATTGGCAAAAGGTTAGACAGGGCTATAAGCCTGAAATCTACCAAAATATTAATCCGATGTTGTATATATTCTGTGCCGTTTGGGCCAAAGCTTTATTTATGTATATCAAGCATGGAAATTGTTATGTCTCATTGATTGTATATCTTTAAATCAAATCAATGGTTGATATGGAATGTTTATCACATGATTCACATATGCCCTTGTTGTTCCTTGTTCCCCTTTGCTTCTTCCATATTAAAGTATATATATGGCATAACGTTATATTGTATCTATTATCGAACTCACTAAGCGTCACCGCTTACCCTCTCAATGTTTAAAAAATTGCAGGAGATAAGCATCCAGTATAGTTATATACTGGTAGAAGATTTTTGAATAGTTTGAAACTATTGTATCGATAGAAGGTTATGAATAGTTTGAAACTATTGTATTTTTCACTCCCATATGTATAAAACATTAAAACTATAGAATCCTGGGAAGTTATGTAATATATAACACTTTAAAAAAGTCGGTTTGTATCCAGTAGTTTGTAACCTCTTTATCAA
Organism: Lactuca saligna; assembly: GCF_052625555.1. Classification (NCBI taxonomy): domain Eukaryota; kingdom Viridiplantae; phylum Streptophyta; class Magnoliopsida; order Asterales; family Asteraceae; genus Lactuca; species Lactuca saligna. Next base: position 74,965,827 of record NC_136423.1, on the reverse strand, counting down.
TGTAAAATATTGTTTCTATGATATGCAAGTAGTATGTTTTGGAGTAACTATATCGTCGAATATGAAAGTTTGGGTCTTTCATAAATACAAAAGTTAGGGTCTTTCATAAGATCAGAAAACTTAATGCAAGAAAGATGTTCAAATGAAAGTACTTTGAATGTGAGACTTCGTTTCCATGGAATTGATATCCATTGGAATGTAATGTCTGTTGACAAGTCTTTGTGACTTTTTGCATAGTCATTACAAGAGGATCAATGCATATAAGTTTAGAATCTAACAGATTTCAGTAAATGGCAGGAATTTGGAATTCTTACATTTACGGTAAGGATTTGGGATTGTGAAATGATCATCATTGGGATCATGTTCAATGGTCTATTTCACAAAGTAAGGATCATAGACAAAAATAGTGTGCATACTTGGAGTATGGCATAACTATTGTTTAAACAAACATAGCATGCACGCTTGGAGCATGGCATGACTATTGTTTTAGATTCAAGTATAAAGTTGATTATTCAAAACATTATACAATGAATAATGAGTAATCAATGTGGTTTTTAAATAAATGGTGTTTTATTTAATCTCAAAGGTTCTTGGGGCCATAGAGGATTAGTATTATTCTTGTGTTTACTTTGCATGTTTTGACTTCCCGAATAACTACGTTATTCAAACTCTCCACAGTCAATCATACTTTGGAAGTAGGTATGAATCAAGACTGTCATGAATTGGGCTTGTAGATGTCTAAAGTGTTTAGACATAGCAAAAGTTTCTACAACATTCATGAGTTTTCATAAGTTCTGAGTATTGGATTAAACCCACGCTCATTAGAATCACTTCATGGATTTTATCACGAGTGATCATGAGATGATAATATCTTATATTCTTCAAACCTAGAGATATGATTTGTTGACTATGAGTTGGTTATACATTGATTTTACGAAAACGCATCAGTAACTTGATGTTATAAAACTTGCCTTTGTGTATGATTCAACAAGTGGTTAGTACAAGCATATGAGTCAAAGTTTATCCATTCCTTTTACCATTGGAGGGATAAAAACGATATCTGTGGGCCCTCGGTGATTTAATGATGAATAACATAAGTGCTCGGCCAGGCCTGGATTGATTTGATTTGTTTAATTAGTTAGTCGTCATAAATCGGAAATCAGGAAACAACAAATAGACAAAGAGAATGATTATAATCCATGTCTCAGTCCATATGATATCTAGAATGGAGGAATATATGATCCCTTATCTAATGGACATGTCATTGACTAGGTCAGAGTTCGACAATAGATTTTAAGAGCTACGATTGCTAGTCGGGATCTTGGAGTCATACGCAATAATAGTTTTAGACTTATCCAAGTGGGATATTGTTGGATTATATAGATGTCTAAGCCCATAACTATTATTGGTATGTACTCGACCTGAGAGTAGCATGGTCCATTTGGGTTGCATATCATCAGGACAATTTGTTAGGATGGACTTTTGAGAAAAGACTATATATGATTTATTAATATATTATAAGTTCTAATATATTAATATGAAATCATATGTTTTAATTAGTATTGTTCAAGAATTAATTTAGTGATCAAAAAGAGACTAATTAAATCTATGGGGACTAATTATGGTAATTAGTTATATTTATATGTGTTGGGCTTATGATCCACGTTGGACCAAGTTTATGTATGGATACATAAAGAGTTGGGCCACATGAACCATGGATCATAACACCCATGGGTGTGGGTTTGGTTAGCCCATGACTTTTGAAATCCCACATATAAATATGTAGTCCATTGCCTAAAAACGACGCTAGAAGTTCTTGGAGGTGTTTTTGGTGCAAGGAGATTCTCTCTCAAGTTTCATACTTTCTCCATGATGTGTTGTGACTTCATTTGAGGCTTCCAAACTATTAGGGCTAAGCTCTTAAGGCCAAATACATCAAGACTTCAAGCTACATAAAAGTTCTTGGAGTCTTGGTGGTGTTTTTGGTGCAAGGAGATTCTCTCTCAAGTTGTGTTATGACTTCATTTGAGGCTTCCACACTATTGGGGCTAAGCTCTTAAGGCCAAATACATCAAGACTTCAAGCTACATAAAAGGTATGTTACTCTAACTAGTATTTTATATGATATATGTCAATTGCATGCTAGTTATAGGATTAATACCTTGGAAACCACTTGCATGTATAATTAGTGAAAACATAGATCCAAGGTATTTATGCTTGTATGTGCACCATAAGATGTTGTAGTATACTAAAACCCATCACTTTTAAGCTCCAAAAGGCCATACATGGAGAGAAAGGTGGAAGCTTTACGTGTTCATGTAGTGTCTCGAGTCTAGATATCAGTTTGAATGCTTTAGCTTGGAATGTTGATGGCTTATGGTCCAAGATCTAGGTCCTAAAGAGTTAGGGTTTGAATTAAACCCATTAAGTAAGGGTATTAATGGGTAAAGTTGGAAACTGTACCCTTAAAAGGACATTTTCAGTATGTATGTGAAGTATGAAGCTAAGATCTGAAGATTACGGGTTTAATCCATTGAGATGAAGCAATAGACTGAAGAACTCAACAAGTCTGAGTAGGGGCTCGATGAGTTGAGTCGATTTGTCCGGATTTTGTAAAGGGTAGAACTCAATGAGTCTGAGGAGGGACACGGCGAGTTGACTCGTTTTATCACAACTGCGAGTAGCAAGGGAACTCGGCGAGTCAGGGGGATGACTCGATGAGTTAAGTCAACTCGGAGTGTTGACTTTGATTTTGACTTTGACTCGACATTGACCAAGGTTGAACCAAGAGGATTATGAAGCATGGAATGGCTACCAAGGGTGATTTCATGAAGGGCTGGGCCCAAATTAGAAAATTAGGCCATTAGTGGGCCATTAGTTGGCTTGGGAAGTCTACCTAGTGTTGAGCCTTTCATGTATGGTTTTAGGCCTTAGGCATGGACCAAATTAGATTAGGGGTAAAATGGTCATTTTACCCTAATAAAGATTATTGGTTTCGACTAAGTTTTATTTTGGCGATGATAGCTTTGGGAGTTGAGAGAGCAACAGTTCGGGGACTTGCCAACTAGCAGCCAGAGGATTATCCGGGAGGTTCAGCATTCAGCTTTGCGAAGTGAGTTTCCTTCAGTAGGAATAGGTCGAAGGCATCAATGCCGGCCCATTTATGTATGTTAGTATGTTCTCGGACTTCGGTCCGATGTTGGGGAAATCCCAATGAATGTTTGTATACTTTCTGGTTTCGGTCCGATGTTGGGAGAGGCCCGAGGAATGTTTATAAGCATGTTTCCGAGCTACGGTTCGATGTCGGGTGGTACCCGATGAAGGAATGCATGTTTAGTCATACTTGTTGTCTTTGTGATACTTGTATGTGCCTGGTATGGAGGTGAATGTGGGTGGGGTCCCGTATCTCATCACTAGTTGAGAGTGAACGGGGTGCCATATCTCACCATTAGCAGAGTATGGGCAGGGCCCATGATAGGTGAGGCCTTAGGACTATAGTGTATAGAGTGGTGTACGATTCTTTGTGTACTAGCATGATTATATGTTATTACTCGTATATGTATAGCGGGCGGGGCCTAGTAGAAACATATTTGTATACCGAGCGAGGCTCAAGGAAGGGGCAGGGGCCTAGTTTATGTGAAAATGTGACTATATGTATGGTATGTGGTAGTTTGGGGAGACTCACTAAGCTCCGTGCTTATGGTTTTCAGTTTTGGTTTCACGTACTTCCGGTAGCAAGGGGAAGAGCCCGAGATAACTGCAGTGCACACCATTTGTTTAGCCTGGGATGTTTTACTCTGATATATATTGAAATGTGTTTCGATATGATACTCTTATTTGATTCGATGATTTATGTTTTTGGATGAAATGATTTATGTAACTATGGTTTTCTTAATGATTTAAAATGAACATTTTGGACTATATTTTGGGATGTTGCAATGGGTTAGGGTTTGGCCCATTGGACAATAGGATGTATACTTATTATCTAATTGCCCATGGACAAAACAACCCCCATTTATTATTATTTCCTTAATTATTATTAATTATTAATGAATCACTTTTAATATATATATATATATATATATATATATATATATATATATATATAATTCCTATCTTTATGTAATTTATTTATTTAATTCACTTACCAAAGGGTCTTTAGCGTAACGGTAATGAGTGACTTTCTTATTTAAGAAGTCATGAGTTTAAGTCTCATTGGAGATATAGTAGGTGGTGATAATTAAGGAGTTGATTAGTTTGCCGTTTCAAAAATAATAATAATAATAATTCACTTATCTAACTTTAAAAGTTTTTCCTTTTTTATATAATTATTCGTATTATTTGTTTAACCTTTTTTCTAAATAATTAAATGAAAAAAGTGTTGGATTAGTTTCTAAGTCCATAACTATTTTGGTATGTACTTGACCCGATGGTGCATGGTCCTTTTGGGTTGCCTTCATCAAAGCAACTTGATAGGATGAATTATGGAGAGAGAGAGAGAGGAGTAATTATGATTTATTAATATATTATGAGAATAATATATTAAAGGAGAAATCATATTATTTAATTAATATTAGTCAATAATTAATAAGAATTGATTTTGTAGCTAAAAGACATTAATTAAATAAAGGGGACTAGAACTGTCAATTTTGTGATAGTTGAATATTGGGCTAATGGACTCCATAGAGGATGGAGTGGACGAATTCTACGGGGAAACCCATTAGAAATCGTCCAAGGCCTCTAAGGATGGAGTCCATGGGTTGCTTAGAGCCTAAGCAGTCAAATTAGGGTTTCATTGTTAGATAACCCTAATAACCTCACTATTTAAGCATCCCCAGGGCACCAAAAACGTGGCTAAGTGATTCCTTAGGGTTTCTACACGTTTTTGAGTGCCTCCTCTCTTCTCATTCTTCATCCTCTTGCTCTTGGTGTTTGTAAGCTATTAGAGGAGTGACACTTGTGACTCTAAGCTTTCTAAAGCCATTACAAGGAGGATTTGAGATTGTTATTGCTACATAACAATCAAGGTAAGATCTAAACCCCATTCTTGTGTTAATATTGATTATCACATGCTAGATCTAGGGTTTATAGCTTTGGATAATCAATTGCATGTTCATTAGACAAAGTAGATCCAAAAGCTATTAGGGTTTGCATGTACACCATAGGAATGATGTTTTGCTCAAAACCCATCAGTGGTATCAGAGTCAGGGCTGTTTGTTTGATGTATTTGATGCTATTATGGATTATTCTTGCTTAAAAATCGAAAATTAGGGTTTCTGGGGCTGGACTCGCCGAGTCCATGGTTGAACTCGCTGAGTCCATGGTGAACTCGACGAGTCAATGTCTGACTCGACGAGTCAACTCGTCGGAAAGAGGTAATTTTGGATTTTTGTGTTATTTTGGCTTAGGATTATTACCAAAAACGTTTTTGATGAATAAAATCCGATTTTTATTGATTTTAGGTGAATATCCTTACCAAAATAGAAGATAATTACCAATTAATCAAACATTTGTTGCCTTATAAGATAATGTTTAATTATTTGAGTTATTTGATGAATTATCTTGCAAGAATTTGGACTAGGTCAAATTAGATAACCACCAATTAATTGTTAATTGCCTTATTTGAATTTTGTGATCTAGAATATTCTTGATAAAGTTTGGAAAAGTTTCAAATTACTCCCTTTAGGGTTTATAGTTTAAATTTGAACTTAAAAGTTTTGTTTTTGAAATTTAAATAAGGTAAAACCTAATGTTTTGAAATGTTTCAAAACTTTCCCTCAAGTTTTGGAATTTAAAAGTTGATTAAAAGTTTAATTTTGAAAATGTTAAATTCTAAAATCCTAGTATTTTGAAAAGTTCAAATTACACCCTTATGGTTTTATTAATTAATTAAAGTGTATAGTTAAAAGAGATTTAATAAACCCATAAAGTTTTGGTTTACATTTGATTAAATTAAAAGTATAATTTATTAAATTAGATCACCTAGTATTTTAAAAGTGTAAAATACACCCTTATACTATATATAACATTAACAGTCTAATATTATATATGTATAGCTTAAACTGCTAGTCTTACCTTAAGTAGGCCTCATTCACAAAGCTGGTTTATAAGGGGTGTTTAAGGAAATTGCCTATAAAATGGCGATTGAATGGGTATCCACTCTTACCCACCGCACTCTTAACTAGTGGAGGGTCGTTAGCCGGATGGGTAGGATAGGGCAAACCCTTTCCATTAAAAGTATAATCAAGTATAAAGTAACTAAACGTTTTATACAAAATTCCCAATATTAGTTACTTTAGGCAAAAGTGAATTGATGCAATTCCATGAAATTACACTTTGTACCCTTGCGAAGATGTTAGTGGAGCGTGTGTGGTTAACTGGCACACTAAATGGTTCTAAGCAAAGGTAGCAAAGGGTGACTTAATGTTTGTCATAGTTCGGTGGAGCGTGTGTGGTTAACCGACACATCGAATAGGTGACTGTAACATTGGGGGCACCATGTAAGTTTGCATGGTCATTCACACCCTGTTTTGTGATCCTCAGCATCCCAGTCACAAATCGAGGGGCATATCGAGATTTAAACATGCCATTGAAAAGTTCAATGAATCTCAAAGGATCTAGGAGTTTTTCAATACATTTAAAACTTAATCTTTTTTTTTCATGGTGTAAAATTAGTGAATCGTCATTCACTTACCTTCAAATGTTCTGCAATTTGGGTTACAACATCCCTCTCCCAAGTTGTGGAATATTGTGTTGGGTCCTAGCCTTTATATCTCATTTGGGTGATTTATTAAGGACTCAATCAATCAACTAATTTGAATTTTCTCCCGTTTTTGTAGATGTCAATGTATGACAACTATGGTCTTCCCAAATCCCATGGAACAAGCTTTCCACATGAAGATGATATTCCACGATTTGATCGAGGAACACGAGATCATGCTTCACTTCCTCCACCTCCTCATATTGTTCTCCCTAACCCACAAGTTAAAAGGCTTGAAAAGTTCAAGCTCACTCAAGCCCTTTTGGCAAGTAGACATGACGAAGCTAAGTCAGTGTGTGCACACATCTTAGAGATGAAGTCACACATTTATAGGTTAAGAATGTTGGGATCCGTTGTCTGTGAGGAGTTAGCTGTTGAATAGGTTCTTCAGTCACTTCCTGACTCATATAGTGAGTTCGTAAGAGAATACTATATGATGAACCACGACGTGGCCCTCATCGATCTCACCTGTATGCTTGTTGCTGCTGAATCAGCAATGATTTAGCGCACTGGAAAAGCAAGGTTGATTGGTGGATCTGCCTTCCAGACCTCTATGGATATAGGTAATGGCAACGAAAGGCATGCTATGGTTGAAAAGTTTGATCATAAGAGAAAGGCAAAGTCTAAAGTAGTTCTGTGTGATGTTCCAAAAGAGTCAATTTGCTTTTATTGCCAAGATAAGGGGCATTAGAGACGAAGTTGCCCAGTCTACCTGAGAGATCTAAGAGATGGGAGAGTAAAGACGTTTGGCTCTACTTCAGGTAAAATCCACTATCTAACTCCATTAAGTTCCTATTCATTGATTCTTAATACATAATGTGATAAGATTACATTTGAATGTTTTGCAGGATCAATGAAAAGAGAGGAAGCTTGATGGAAGAGCAAGATGTGTCTGATCACGAAGAAATGGATCACGATCGTATGGATTCAAAGATCCGATTTTAAGCTTAGAATAACTACATAGATTTTTCAGTTGATTTTGCATTGTAAGGATATGTTTTCCGCTGATTTTATAAATAAAATAAATTTTGATGTATCTTATTTATGTATATCCTTGCAATGAAATCATTGTGAAAAATTGATGTTTGTGTATTTCTATAAATGGATGTGATTCTTAATGTCAAAATTTTCTAAGTAAGGAAAGATTCCCATCACGCAAATTTCAATCGAACAGAAACTTGGAATCATATGATTTGAATTATGCGATGTATGGAGATCTTGATACTTAGGAGGTTAAGACTAATTCCTTGATCACACAAGTATGTGAGTCAAGTGAAGGACTAAAGGAATAGAACACAATGTTATGCACTAGTCAAGTCCACCAAAAAAATAACAATAAGACTATTCGTCATAATTTACTAAAAGTCTAGTAAATGTGGTTATACTTACAAGATTAAGTGTAATTCTGAATCATTGAAAAAAGTTTTAGTGAATACCAGAACGAATAAGAAGAATCAATGAAGGCAAAAAGATAAAAGTTTCTCCAATCTAAGAAGAAGGGAGAGTACTTTTGTATCGGTTTTATGATCATCTTAAGGATTAAGAACCATATCACAATTGATCCTCTAAGGACATCTTAGTGCACTGGTATGGCTAAGAAGAGGAATCAGAAATTGTTGGAATGGTTAAATCAAAAGGATGAGTCATACTTCATTCCAAAAACAAGTCTTAGAATCATACTTCAAGATTGTGAATTGAGTGTCACACATTCATCAAATGTGAAGTAGAAAATTGTTTTCCTACTCTTACACATTTGAATTAGGTATGTTGTGATGTCTTGAAGAATCCAAAGACCAACTAAGACCAAATGCTTGTAATGTTTTGCGTTGATATAGACACACACTAACTGTTGGATATTTTTTTATCAAGAAATGTTCTTGATAAGAGAATCTAATATGTCAAGAGTTTAGTGGGAGTCTGAAGATCTTGAAAGGATTCAAGAATTAATCAAGAGTAAACACTAGCGCACAACTTGAGGTTTGTAACATATCGTGTTAACAAAATTCTATTTCTGTGTCATTCCAGTTGAGTGATTATGCATATGAGCTCTACGACTTCTCAATAGACTGCATAAGGCAAACACCTTGTTCAATGGAAGTACATTGACTGGCATAGGTGAGCCTCTAGATAACTTGGAAGCAATGGTAGGACCCTTAATGGCAAGAAATTAAGAATAGACAAGTTCTGTCCATAAGAGGTTGAGTTTGCCACAAACATTATCTTTCGATTATGGTAATGGCAAATTCAAATGGATAGGAACACATACACCATAAAATCTAAGTGTCATAAGGTTTCTCTCCTTCATGAAAATGATTGTGAGGAAACACTTTCACTAAGAGAGATATTAAGGAGATAGCAACTATGGAAATTGCATTCTCAAATTCGATTATGATTACCGTATCCCTTTTTCATAGTTCGAATTGTGAGATTTGGCAATTAGTCTAACATTTGGGACTTATTGATATAAGCTCTGAATTTTTTAGACACACATATGAGCTAAGGCAAAGGTGTATGAGTTTAAGCAGTTTAGATAAAGTCTTATCAAAACATTAGGTATTAGAAATATGAACTTAAGAAATTCAATAAGTATTGTTTTCTGGAGGTTCAACTAAATTCTGAATACATGTCAAAGCTAGTGGGAGCATAAGTGTTATGCTTGTATGATAATAATCATCATGATAGTGGGAGCATAAGTGTTATGATTGTATGATTATTATGGCAAGTATTGCAAGTTAGAAATATTAATTATAGAAAACAAGAGTTATAGTTTGCAAAGTCGTAAGGGTTGCAAAGTTGTTTTGCTATAATTAAGGGAGAGAATATTATGCTTCATTCCAAATCTAAAGGCTTAGGTTATGGAATGTTAATAAATTTAGTCAAGGATACATAGTGTGTTCTCAAATTTCAATTATGATTATGGCATCCCTCTTCATAGTTCGAATTATGAGAACGTAACACATAAAATATTATGGCAGAAGATTGATAAAGTATCATATGTTTATGTAAGACATTACGCATCATGTCCCATACGCTTCGGGTATAGGATCGATTGCAAGTGCTATTATATTTGACCATTCTAAAATTTTCCAAATGTCTAGCGCATTAAGAGGGAAAAAGGACTAGAACCGGTTTTGACTAAAATAATTACACAACTATCAAATGACGATCCAAATTTCGTTGAAGATTGGTTGCTTGTGAGTAGTTGGAAGTATGTTATTGGATGGACCGTATCGACATTACTATGAATAGATAAGATTATATTAAGAATGAGTTGTCATATGGTAAATATGGAAATGTTTCCATATTGGGAGTTGAATATTGAAAATCTATGTCTAGATTAGAAACTTTTATGCAAGAAGGATGTTCAAAGGAATGTACTTTGAGTGAGAGACACCATATCTGTAGAATTATTTCTGATAGAGATTGGCCAAGTCTTGATGATTTTGAGCTATGACTTTACGAAAGGATTATTGCATAAAATGTTAGAATCTAGCATATTCTATAAGTGGCAAGAATTTGATATTCTTATACTTATGATTAGGATTGGGAGTTGTGAAATGAGTATGATTGGAAATGTGTTCATTTAATCTATTTCACAAAGTGAGGACCATAAGTAAACATAGTATGCATGATGAGAGCATGGGACAATTGTTGTTATAATTCAAGTAAGAAGTTGATTACTCGAAACAACAAATAATGAGTAATCAATATGGTGTTTAAATAAAATGTTTTATTAATACCCAAAGTTTGGGGCCATATGGGATTATTATTATTCTTGTGTTTCACTTTGCATGTTTTGACTTTCTGAATAATTAAATTATTTCAGAATAATCAAATTATTTGAATGGTCCACAGTCGTTCATATGTTGGAAGTAGGTATGAATGAAGACTATCATGAATTGGTTTGTAGATTGTCTAAAGTGTATTAGACATAGCAAAGGTTTGCTACAACGTTCGTGATTGATTATGAATACGATTTTGAGCATTGGATTAAACCCACGCTCACAAGAATCACTTCATGGATTTTATCACGAGTGATTGTGAGTCGATAATATTGTATATTATTGAAACCGAGACGTGTAAGTTTTTATTTGCTGGTCGGTTGCACATTGATGATAAGTAAACGCACCAGTAACTTGGTGTTATAAAACTTATTGTTGTGTGTGATTCGATGTGTGAATACAAGCAAGCATTGAGTTGAACTTTATTCGTTCCTTTTATCCAAGGTGGGATAAAAGCGATATCTGTGGGCCCCTCGATGATTTAATGATGACACCTAAGCGCTTGGCCAAGCCGAGACTAATTTGATGTGTTCAATTGTAGTTTGTTGTCAGTCATCATAAATCGGAAATCGGGAAACAACATATAGACTGAGAGAATGGTTTAAATCCATGTCTCAGTCTATACGATATATAGAGTGGAGGAATATATGATCCCTTATCTAAAGGACGCGTATCTGATAAGATCAGAGTTGACAGAGGCTTTTGAAAGCTACGATTGCAAATCAAGATCTGAAGTCATACGTAGAATAGTTATTAGACTTATCCAAGTGGGAGACTGTTGGATTAGTGTCTAAGTCCATAACTATTTTGGTATGTACTTGACCCGATGGCGCATGGTCCTTTTGGGTTGCCTTCATCAAAGCAACTTGATAGGATGAATTATGGAGAGAGAGGAGTAATTATGATTTATTATTATGAGAATAATATATTAAAGGAGAAATCATATTATTTAATTAATATTAGTCAATAATTAATAAGAATTGATTTTGTGGCTAAAAGACATTAATTAAATAAAGGGGACTAGAACTGTCAGTTGTGTGATAGTTGAATATTAGGCTAATGGACTCCATAGAGGATGGAGTGGACGAATTCTATGGGGAAACCCATTAGAAATCATCCAATGCCTCTAAGGAGGGAGTCCATGGGTTGCTTAGAGCATAAGCAGTCAAATTAGGGTTTCCTTGTTAGATAACCCTAATAGCCTCACTATTTAAGCATCCCTAGGGCACCAAAAACGTGGCTAAGTGATTCCTTCGGGTTTCTACATGTTTTTGAGTGCCTCCTCTCTTCTCATTCTTCATCCTCTTGCTCTTGGTGTTTGTAAGCTATTAGAGGAGTGACACTTGTGACTCTAAGCTTTCTAGAGCCATTACAAGGAGGATTTGAGATTGTTATTGCTACATAACAATCAAGGTAAGATCTAAACCCCATTCTTTTGTTAATATTGATTATGACATGCTAGATCTAGGGTTTATAGCTTTGGATAATCAATTGCATGTTCATTAGACAAACTAGATCCAAAAGCTATTAGGGTTTGCATGTACACCATAGGAATGATGTTTTGCTCAAAACCCATCAAAAAGGGTGTTACATCTTTAATCGATACTGTTCTAGTTTGCTTCCTAGATAGAGCAACAAATTTGCATTACGGGGGAAATAATTTTAGGTATGCGCTTATGTAATAACATTCTACTTATAATGTTTTTTCTTATAGCATTCTAATTTGGCTAATGTCAATTCCTTGTGCTTAGATATATGTTTAGAAAATTATATATTTGGTAATGTGATTAGTTGTTTTTTTCGATTAAACGATAAATAAATTTGTCAAAATTTAGGAAACAAAGCAATAATCTTAGGGTGTGTTTAGTTGTGGAAAATTGTCAAGTTTTTAGTGAAAGTTTTCAAATGGAAATGAAAATTTTGAAAAGGTGTTTGGTTGATTTAGTTTTTAAAATATTTCGATGAAAATGAAACTTTTCGGTTTTCCAAAATATATGTAAATTAGAAAAGTGATTTTTACAGTTTTCCTAATTTTTCAAAAGTTCTAAAATGGAACGTGAAAATCCACCAATTTCAACCAAACACGTTTCCTAAAATTTTCATTAAAAACTGAAAACAAAAACTCAACTCTATTTTTTGAGAATGTTTTTTAGAAAAATAAAAACAATATTTGTAATGACCCAAATTTTTTTTTTTTAATATTAGTAAAAATCACATCATTGAATGTCATATATAATAGAAACCATGAAATGAGTAACTCAAAAGTCATAGTAACTGAGTCAAAACAAAACTGTATCAATCATATCAAAAGATCTGAATAAAACTCCCACGATAAAACTGAAGTTATGGTGTGTGCGATGCCATGAACCTGAGCTCTTCCCTTTGCTAGCGGAAGTACCTGAAACCAAAAACTGAAACTGTAAGCATGAAGCTTAGTGAGCTCCCTCAAACTACCACATACCATGCAATAACACATAAACAACTATTGGGCCTTGCCCACTGCATCGGACCGAAGTCTGGAACTGACTGGGACCCCGTCCCCTACATCGGACCGAAGTTCGGAACTAACTGCATCAGACCGAAGTCTGGGACTGACTGGGACCCCATCCCCTGCATCGGACCGAAGTCCGGAACTATCGAGGACCCCGTCCCCTGCGTCGGACCGAAGTCTGAAAACTGACTAACATAGCATAGCATAAACATATCAACTAGCATGAATACATATATTGCATACTGCATCGGACCAGAGTCCGAAACACATAACACAAAAGATGCTTGAATCACAGAGACATCAATCACTCTAACTTACTGCATCGGACCGAGGTCCGAAACTACTGCTAACTAAGAGGGCCGACATTGTAGCCATAGACCTGTTCCTACTGGAAGGAAACTCACCTCGTAACTATGGCTCCTGAGATACTGACTCTAAAACTAGTTGACTGCTGCTCTGGAACTCACCGGCTACAAATCCCAAAAACAATAGATCAGGTACTGATAACTGTCCTCAGGGTAAAATGACTATTTTACCCCTGGTTAAAGTCAACTTCTTGGTCAAGGTCAACTTCCTGGTCAAAGTCAACTTTCAGTTGACCGGACTCACCGAGTCAGGGCGTAGACTCGGCGAGTCCCTCCATCACTAGATCTGAACTCTAACTCACCGAGTCCATTCCTACTCACTGATTCACCCTAAACTCTCAAATCGGGGAAAAACCAGGGACTCGCGATTTGACTCGCCGAGTCTGAAGAACAACTCGTCGAGTCCCAAGCATGACATTACTATACAATCGATATTTCTCGATTCCAGTGCATCCAATTCATAGATTTGGGTTCCTAGGACTGATTTCACACGTAAAGTTTCTAACTTTACATTCATGCATGCTCAAAAGAAGCTAAAATGCCCAATAAGGAGCTAAAAGAGGAGATCTAGGTTTGGAATGGGTGTTTAGCTCAATAAAGGTGGCAACCTTGAGCTTAAGGAGTCCTGAAATGCTTACATCTGAAACCCATTCATCTTAACTACTCATAAATCGACCTCAAAGTTTAGAAAAGGCTCAAAAACAACACTAGCAAGCTTTTAAGGAGATCTACATGATGACAAGCAAAGATTCGAGCTTTATACCTTAATGGAAGCTGGAATGACATAATAAACTTAGATCTTCTTTGCTTCTCTTGAGAACCACTCTTCTCTCTTTTTCTTCTAATTTCAAAATGCACCAAAATCCTTCACAAAATGAGAAATACTCCAAGAATGCTAGGGTTTAGTAAGGGACATTCTGAGGGTGATGGAGGTTGGTTTGGGGCGCATAATGATGTTTAAATAGGGTGAAAACCCTTGAAATTAGGATTTCATCCAGACTGGCAGACTTGCCGAGTCCAGGAATATAGACTCGTCGAGTAGCCAGCTTAAAACGCGTTTAGAACCCGTCTTTACTCGTCGAGTTGGGCTATAGAATCGTCGAGTACCCCTCTAGAATTGAAACTTACTTTAATTAAATCACATACCAGAAAATGGGGCGTTACAACTCTTCCCCACTTGTCTTAGACTTCGTCCTCAAAGTCTGCTGCTGTTGAATCTGAGAATAACTCTGGATAATGCTCCCTCATCTCCTCCTTGGTCTCCCATGTCCACTCTAAACCCTTTCGGTGCTGCCACTGCACCTTCACTAACTGAACCACCTTGTTCCTCAAGGTCTTCGTCTTCCGATATAAGATCGCAACTGGTCTCTCGATATAATTCAGGCTGCTATCAACCTGAATATCCTCCAAGGGTACAACTGGTGACGCGTCCACCAAACACTTCCACAACTGAGAAACATGTAAAGTGTTATGAATCTGGCTAAGCTTTGCTGGAAGGTCCAACTGATAAGCAACTCGACCCACCCGGGCCAAAACCCTAAAAGGACCAACAAACCTGGGGCCTAGCTTGCCCCTCTTCTGGAACCTGATAACACCCTTCCCGAGTCATTGTAACATCCGGATTTCCAGGTATTATGTTTGATTATTTATTTTTGAGTAAAAGAGAGGGACTCGATGAGTTGAGGCATAGACTCATCGTGTAGGACCGCGATTGCTGACTGGATTAATGAACAGACTCGACGAGTCGGAAAGGGTGGACTCGATGAGTCCGCGCTATGGATTGAAACCCTAATTCTCGGGGTATGTGCCCTATTTAAAGGCCTTTATGGCCTCCATTTGCGGCCAATGCACCCCTGAGGAACCCTAGAGAGCAGAGATATCGTTGGTGGTTCAAGAGGAAGGCTAATTCACCATTTCTTGTGTGTTTCAGCATGAAGGAAGGAGGTAGAACAAACTAAGCGGGTTGAGGAGCTTGGATCCACTTCTATTTGATCAGAGGAAGCTGTTGGAGGTAACAACTTGTGCCATTCTCGTATTTATAATGATTCTAGTGAAATCTAGGGTTTTCTTTATGCCTGTTTTAGTTGAATCTGGAATATATGAGGTCCCAAGGCGAAATGGTTCATAGATCTGGACCTTAAGAGGTCCAGAGAAGCCTTACCACTCTGCTTTATGCCATACCTTTTGAGTTATGAGCCTAGGAGACCATTTTAGAGGTTATTTCACCAAAAGTAGCTTTACGTGATTATTATGCTTGGGAAGGTCAGATCTATATATTAGAGAAGTAGATCTGACCTCAGAAGGTCATTTAAGTATGATCATGGAAGCAACTCGCCGAGTTCATAAGTGGACTCGACGAGTGGAGTCGAGTCAGGGTTGCACAGGAGGAACCCGTCGAGTGGAAGGATGGATCGATGAGCCAAGAGAGGCTAGAAGGACTCAGAGGACCCGCATGGACTCACCGAGTCGCCCATGTGCACTCGACGAGTCGGGTCAAAGTTTGACCGTTGACCTTACGGTTCGGGTCAAGACTGATTCAAGAGATTTCAAAGAGGGGTAGAATGGCCTTCTACCCAATATTTAGAGATGATACTATGAGAGAGTATTGATTGGGGATGTTATTTGAATGATAGGAGGAGGCTAGGTCAGGACGTTGAGCACAAGAGCTTATCCGACTTCATTGAGGTGAGTCTTCTCACTATACTGTACCTGGAAGGGTACCTATGTGTGACCGGAAGGTCTTATATGCTATGAGATGTATGTGTTGTATGTTGTTATGTGATATGTATGTGTTATGTATCTTATGTATGATAAGTACCGGAAGTCAAGATGATATGGACCGGAAGGTCAAGAGGTTACGGACCGAAAGTTCGATACGGGTAGGACAGAAGGTCTACCGGGATTCGGGACGGAAGTCCCCTGAGACACTTGGACCAGAAGGTCACACAAAGTTATGGTTTGGAAAGGCATATGTGTTGTATGTGGTATTTTGGGGAACTCACTAAGCATTTATGCTTACAGTTGTTGTGTTATGTGTTTTAGGTACTAGCGAGGATCGCGGGAAGGCGCCAACATGATCTGTACACACTCATAGAGATTATGTTTTGAGATTCTGGGAATTGTTGTTATGATGACATTGGATATAGGTTGTTATGATATTGTTTTTGGATGATTAAAAACATGATTTAAAAATGCAATATTTTTTTTAAAATTCACGTCGTTACAAGTTGGTATCAGAGCCTTGGTTTGAGGGATTCGGGTGCATCATCAGGTGTATCTGAACTCAAACTGAGGATTTGAGAAAGTTTTTCATAAAATAAACAATTTTTCTAAAGAGAGTAAAAGATTTTGAGAAAGGTAGAGCGGAGCAGTGTGTACGATTAGCCAGCGCCTGAAAGGTAATTTCCCAAAATACCCTTACATTATGTGTTATGAGATATTATGTGATATGTTATGCATGCTAGAGTAGGCTAGGTACTCATATTAGGACTATAAGTGGCCTGATTTGTGATGCCTTAGCTTAGGAAGAATTCTGTTGCTATGAGATGCTTGAGAGCGAGTAGGTAGTAGTGAGGAGCTATGAGAGGTTTACCGAAGGGTAGCCTATGCAAGCGATATGTAGAGCACTTGCGATTTGGGATCCAAGGAGGAGGACTTAGGGTGAATACTGATGCGGTGTGGATGGTAGTATAGGTACCGTACTGCTGAAGACACCGGAGCAGTGCACACTGTAAGTAAGAATCCTTAAGTACTAAGGAACAAGTAGGGTTGAGTTATCGAGTGCAAGTATGCTAGAGCGAGTCTTTGATATTATTATGTTGTATTTCAGAGACATCATGGTTGGGACACACCATAGACCTGATGCGAGTGGCATGAGTGATGAGGAGCTTCATCAGATGATCCACGATGAGGTGGCAGCGGCGATTCGAGCCGAGATTCCGAAGATGTTTGGGTTTATCAAGACCACATTGATTGAGACTTCTGATGAGCGGTACGCAATGGTGACTGAGGCTGCGACTGCTGCAGCTACTGCAGCTGTGGCTGCTGCCATGCCTTAAGGAGGTGACTCGTTGTTGTTTCGAGAGTTCAGCAACACGAAGCCACCAGAGTTTAACGGGATGCAGGATCCGATCGCTGCGATGAGATGGATTTTCAATATTGAGGGATGCTTCTACACATGTTCATGTCCAGAACATCTGAGGGTACAGTGCGCACTGAACCAGCTTCGCTTGGGAGCGAAGGACTGGTGGAAGTTCGTGACGTCGAGCTTCACTCTTGCAGATATTTCAGAGGTGACCTGGGAGAGGTTCACCACCATGTTCAGAGATGAGTATGTTCCCCCGGTGGAGAGGGAACGACTAGCTCAGGAGTTCATGTCCCTCAAGTAGAGCACTGATTCTGTTACTGTGGTTACCAGGAAGTTTCAAGAGAGGGCGATGCTCTACCCTGAGCAGGTGTCTACCGAGCAGGCACGCATGAGCCGGTGTTTGAGCGTTCTGAGGAGGAATATTCGGGAGTTTTTTTCGAACTTGAATTATCGGACATTTGCTAAGCTCTAGGAAAATGCTCGAAAGAGGGATATTGAGTTGGAGACTCAGGCCAGGGAGGAGGCCGAGTCTTAGGGGATGAATGGGTGGCCGGCATAGTCTCAGCTGGCAGCCAAGTGGGCAAAGCCCGCCGATTCGAGATTTGGAGGCCAGAAGGGCCGATTTTGCAGGAAGTGTGGCAAGGGACATGATGGGGCTTGTCGATCGGGTGCTTGCTACAAATGTTTCAAGGAGGGGAATATAGCCAAGGATTGCCCCAAGCGGTTCATGGTTTGCTTTCATTGCAACCAGACGGGCCATCGGAAGGCCGAGTGTCCGCAGTTGCGGGGGACAGCACAGGGAGCACCGCAGGGATCTGCCCCTACCGCCGTGTGAGCTACTGAGGTTCGGCCGCTGAAGGCCAAGGCACCAAAAGCACGCGGGAGAGCCTTCCATTTGACAGCGGAGTAGGTTCGCGCAGTGCCCCATGTCATGGCTGGTATGTATTCTTTCATTTATTTATGCTGTGTTTGAGGTGTTGTGCTTATATTATGATATGCATAGATACTTTTCTTGTGAATTCTGTACCTGCTTTGGTGTTATTTGACTCGGGTGCGAGTCGGTCATTTGTTTCCTTAGCGTTTAGTCAGCACATCAGTATCCGACGAGAGGCGTTGAGTCGACCTCTGTGAGTTTCTATAGCTGAAGAGCGAGCAGTGTATGCTACGGATGTGATTCGAGTTTGTGTACTCGAGATCTTCGGTGTTGAGTTCCCAATAGATCTAGTCCTTATTGCAATAGGGGACATATGTGTCATAGTCGACATGGATTGGTTGAGCCGATTTGGGCTGTTATAGACTGCGAGCGATAGTTGGTGACGATACGAGACCCTAGTGGAGGAGTAAATACGGGGTACGGTGAGGGTACCCGATGTGGGTCATCATTTTGTTCAGCTGCCAGAGCGAGACAGGGTTTACAGTAGGGCTGCAGTGGGTTCGTAGCCTATATGATGGATACACAAATGGCCGATGGGAGGCCAAATTCGATTGATGATGTTCCGATAGTGCGCGAGTTCCCGGATGTTTTTCCTGAGGAGTTTCTGGGTGTGCCTCCCGAGAGGCAGGTAGAGTTCCGCATCGATTTTGTTCCGGGGGCAGCGCCTTATCGCCTTGCGCCGCCAGAGATGCAGGAGTTATCCTCGTAGCTTCAAGAGCTGTTGGGGAAGTGGTTTATTAGACCGAGTAGCTCACCTTGATGAGCGCCGATCCTTTTTGTCAAGAAAAAGGATGGTTCACACCGGATGTGCATTGATTACCGGAAGTTGAACAAGTTGACGGTCAAGAACCATTACCCATTACCGAGGATTGATGATTTGTTCGATCAGTTGCAGTGAGCGTATTGGTTCTCTAAGATTTATCTGAGGTTTGGATATCATCAAATGAGAGTGCGTGATGAGGATATCCAGAAGACGACGTTCAAGACTTGTTATGGGAAGTACGAGTTCATGGTGATACCTTTCGGGCTCACCAATGCATCGGCGGCATACATGGATCTCATGAATAGGGTGTGCAGGCCGATATTGGATCATTCGATGATCGTGTTGATTGATGATATTTTGGTGTATTCGAGATCTAGAGAGCAACATGAGAAGCATTTGAGAGAGATTCTCGGGGTATTGAGGTCGGAGAGGCTTTATGCCAAATTCTCCAAGTGCGAGTTCTGGTTACGGGAGGTCCAGTTCTTGGGGCATCTCGTCAACCAGAATGGGATTTTGGTCGATCCGGCCAAGATTGAGGCGATTATGAGGTGGGAGGTGCCGAGATCACCCACCGAGATTAGGAGTTTTCTAGGATTGGCCGGTTACTATCAGAGATTTATCAGGGATTTCTCCAAGATCATCATGCCTCTCACCAGGTTGACCCGGAAGGGTGTTGCTTTTTCGTGGGGTCCGGAGCAGCAAACCTCGTTTGAGACACTTCGCCAGAGATTATGCGAAGCCCTGGTGCTAGCCCTCCCAAAAGGGATGGAGGATTTTGTGGTGTATTGTGATGTATCGATATCGGGTTTGGGTGCAGTACTTATGCAGAGGGGGCATGTGATAGCGTATGCATCGAGGCAGCTGAAGCCTCATGAGACGAGGTATCCCACCCATGATCTGGAGTTGGGGTAGTGGTGTTCGCCCTTGAGATCTGGCGTCACTATTTGAATGGGGTTCGGTGTACCATATAGATGGACCACAAGAGCTTGAAGTATTTGATGGATCAGTGCAACCTGAATATGCACCAGAGGAGATGGTTGGACGTGGTAGAGGATTACGATTGTGAGATCCTGTACCACCCGAGCAAAGCTAATGTTGTAGCTGATGCCGTGAGCCATAGGGCAGAGAGTGCCCCGATTCGAGACATTTGTATGCGACTGACAATGAAGACTCTGGTGTTGGACACCATTCGGGAGGCCTAGGCAGAGGCCGTGAGACTGGAGAACCGCAAGAGAGAGCGGGTGATTGGGCAGGTACCTGAGTTGGTTACCGATAGTCGCGGGCTTATGACCTTTCAGAATCGGATTTGGGTGTCGTATGCAGGCGGGGAACGCACCACTTTGATGGAGGAGGCGCACCGATCGAGGTTCTCGATCCATCCCGGGGCCACTAAGATGTATTTGGATTTGAAGAAAGATTATTGGTGGCCCTGTATGAAGAGGGATGTTGCATGGTTGGTTGAGAGGTGCTTGACCTGTCGCAGGGTTAAGGCTAAGCACAAGCATCCGCATGGGAAGTTGCAGCCACCTAAGGTTCCCCAGTGGAAGTGGGAACAGAGTTCCATGGATTTTATCACCAAATTACCAAGGACCACGAGGAGTGTCGATGCAATTTGGGTGATAGTTGACCGACTAACGAAGGGCGCTCATTTCCTTGCTATCAGTGAGAGATCTTCTGCTGAGAGGCTGGCAGAGTTGTATATGAGAGAGGTGGTATCGCATCATGGAGTACCGATCTCGATCGTATCGGATCGAGATGTGTGTTTCACTTCCAGATTCTGGAAGAAATTCCATGAGGAGTTGGGAACGAGGCTGCATTTCAGTACCGCATACCACCCACAGACAGAGGAGCAGAGCGAACGGACGATTCAAACGCTCGAGGACATGCTTAGGGCATGAGTGTTGGGCTTCAGAGGAAATTAGGACACGTATATGCCGTTGGCTGAATTTTCTTATAACAACAGTCAGTATTCGAGTATCTGTATGCCCCCCTTTGAGTTGTTGTATGAGAGGAGGTGTCGGACTCCCATCTTCTAGGGAGAAGTCGGGCAACGAGTGTTGGGTAGCATAGAGTTAGTGCTTCAGATGACAGAGCAGATACAACAGGTCAGGCAGAGGTTGTTGACAGCTCAAAGTTGCCAGAAGAGTTATGCGGATAGGCGACGATCTGAGCTTGAGTTCCAGGTGGGAGACTTCGTACTCCTGAAGGTATCTCCTTGGAAAGGAGTGATTCGATTCAGGAAGAAGGGCAAGCTAGGGACCCAATACATTGGGTCGTTCAGGATGACTGCGAGGGTGGGTAGGGTAGCATATCGATTAGAGCTACCTGTGGAGTTGAGCCAGATTCATGACACCTTCCACGTGTCTCAGTTGAGGAAGTGTATAGCCGACGAGTCGGCAGTGGTGCTGCTGGAGGATATTCAGGTGGATGCAAGCCTAAATTATGCTGAGAGGCCAATCACGATCTGAGATCAGAAGATCAAGGTTCTGAGGAACAAGGAGGTGTCCCTGGTTCAGGTCCAGTGACAACATCGGAGAGGGTCCGAGCTGACTTGGGAGCCGAAGTTGGAGATGCGGGAGCAGCATCCAGAGTTGTTTGCGGAGCAAGACTTCGAGGGTGAAGTCTGATTCTAGTTGGGGAGAAATGTAACATCCAGATTTCCAGGTATTATGTTTGATCTTTATTTATGAATAAAAGAGAGGGACTCGACGAGTTGAGGCATACACTCGTCGAGTAGGACCGCGATTGCTGACTGGAATAATGAACGGACTCGACGAGTCGGAATGGGTGGACTCGACGAGTCCGCACTGTGGATTGAAACCCTAATTCTCGGGGTCTATACCCTATTTAAAGGCCTTTATGGCCTCCATTTGTGGCCACTACACCCCTGAGAAACCCTAGAGAACAGAGAGATCATTGGTGGTGCAAGAGGAAGGCTAATTCACTATTTCTTATGTGTTTTAGAAAGAAGGAAGGAGGTAGAACAAGCTAAGTGGGTTGAGGAGCTTGGATCCACTTCTATTTGATCAGAGGAAGCTGTTGGAGGTAACAATCTGTGCCATTCTCGTGTTTATAATGATTCTGGTGGAATCTAGGGTTTTCTTTATGCCTCTTTTAGTTGAATCTGGAGTATGCGAGGTCCCAAGGCGAAATGGTTCATAGATCTAGACCTTAAGAGGTCCAGAGACTCCTTACCACTTTGCTTTATGCCATACCTTTTGAGTTATGATCCTAGGAAGCCATTTTAGAGGTTATTTCACCAAAAGAAGCTTTGGGTGTGTTGCACGTGTACCAAGATTCAACCTTTACGTGATTATTATGCTTGGGAAAGTCAGATCTATAGATTAGAGAAGCAGATCTGACCTCAAAAGGTCATTTGAGTAAGATCATGGAAGCAACTCGCCGAGTTCAGAAGTGGACTCGACGAGTCGAGTTGGGGTTGCCCCGTGATTCGTGACAGGAGGAACCCGTCGAGTGGAAGGATGACTCGACGAGCCAAGAGAGGCTTGTGACATCCCCAAAATCACGGCCAGAAAAGACCGGTTTTGTTTATACTTTATTTCAAAATCAGAGTTATCTTTTAATAAAAGGGTTGCAGAATTTGTCCCAAAACAATAATATGATAAAGATTTATCAAAAGCATTTCCATAGAAATGTATTTCATTAAAAGACTCGGGATGTCATGTTCGTACAGATCAAAAGTATAAACAGTACATTATTAGCCTTACTACATTATTTCATATCTACAGGCCTATATCCGTAATCCCTCGTCTAAAACATCACACCTATGCTCATGCGCCACTACCTGTAATACATAAAACTGAGTGGGTCAGGCTTGGGAACCTGGTGAGCACATAGGGTTTTCAACCCACAATAAATAAGTTTATTAATTTCATCAATCAACAATAACCCGATTACCCGTTCCCGTTATCCTCATTTTACGTCCCTAAACACCTATCATAAGGGACCTAGCCTAAGGATCATCATCGGGACGGACACTACTGCTAAGGGGATTCTTCAGCATTAAGTGTCCTAATAGGCTACCATGTGGGGGATGGAGTACACCGGTGAACACATCGTTCACAACACCTACAGGTTGCGAGCCTGCTAGTGTTCCACTGGACTGTCTAGAAGAGTCTGTGGTCATCATCTATACTCCGCTAGATGACTGGATCAACAACAACAACATCGAGGCCTCTCATCATTTTATCACACATCACCTATTACATCTACCCATGTTTTACCCCAACATTTTCGGAGATATAAAATACATATACAGTTTAAATCATTGAAAACATGTATAACAACGTTCATCTAGCATAAATAGCAAGTATTCAGATAATATGCACACATAGCACGTAATTTATATAAAATACTTCATATCTATGTGTAAGTTGAAGGTAACTATGCACTCACCTGATTAGGTGGTGACTCAGCACTCGGACAGCGCTTCGATACTCTCAAGATGATATTCCTTCGATAAAACCTAGTATCGATACCACTAGGGTTTAGTCTAATGATAACCGCGACAAATTAATTATCTGACTATTATTATTATTATATAAGTGTTAATAATGCTCAATATAACTCATAATAATAGCCCAAATAATTATTTTAAGGACCTAATAACATTCCTATATTAAAACATAAGCTAAACTAAAGATAGGATAGGTACAGCTCACTTAAAGCGGGTTTTTCTCGAAAACCGGGCTTTGCTGGAGCAGTGTTCCCAAGCCGAAAGGCTCTTTTCTCGGGACTCCGGGAGCCTCGGGGCTTCCTTCGGGTGCTAGGGGGTTTACCTAGGCTTTTAGGGGGGTTAGGGAGCTTAGAGAGAGAGTTTAGAAAGAGAAAGAAGAGGGGTGAGGGGTGAGGAAATGAGGGAACCTGACACCTCTATTTATAGGAGGGAATCTGATGGACTTGCCGAGTCTGAGTCATGACTCTCCGAGTTGGTCCATGTGGTGGCCTTCTGGTGGTGCTACGTGTCCAATTCTGGTGGTGTCACGTCACCCCCTATCGCGTATCAACCTTCAAACTTAGAAAAATCATAACTTTCGCATACGAGCTCCGTTTTTGACATTCTTTATATCCACGCGTAGGTAAAATCAAGATATACAACTTTCGTTTAGACTCTGTCAGCTAATTCTCGACCGATCTCAAATTTAATAGTAGGAGGCGTTTAGACTGTTAAATGACCGCGAAGAGTTCATAACTCCTTCATACGGACTCTGTTTTTGTCTGTCTTTTTACCGTTGAGTTCCTATTAATGAGATCTTCAACTCTCATTTAGGTCGCGTAAGCCAAAAACCGCTCGAACTAAAATTCGAGTTTCGGGTCGTGCACTGCTAAGCCGAATCTTAGAAAAATCATAACTTCTTCATACGAAGTCAGATTTGGGCGTTCTTTTTATCGATGTTCTTAGTTTAACATATTCTACGAATTTTGTTTAGATTGCTAAGGCTAAAAAGTCTTCTATCGGAAATTCACTATTTACGTCTCCCGGTGTCGTGCCGATTTTGCTGTAAAACTTCGGCGGCCCATAACTTCTTCGTTATAGCTCGGATTTCGGCATTCTTTATATGTACGGAAACCTTGAGACATATTCTACAACTTTATGTAGAGATATCAGGATTATCTCACACTTTGATTTTGACGCTCATTTTTATTCTTTATTAATTATACATTTATAATTAAATAATAAACACATAAACACACATAAAATACATAATACTCAATATTTCATCTTTATTACTTCAAAAATAGTTACAAGAGTTGACCTAAACTATTATATTGACAAAAAAATGCTTAGCCCGGAAACCCGGGCGTTACAAGGCTAGAAGGACTCAGAGGATCTGCATGGACTCGCCGAGTCGCCCATGTGCACTCGATGATTCAGGTCAAAGTTTGACCGTTGACTTTCGTTGACCTTAGGGTTCTAGTCAAGACTAATTCAAGAGAGTTCACGGAGGGGTAGAATGACCTTCTACCCAATCTTTAGAGATGAGACTATGAGAGAGTATTGATCGGGGATGTTATTTGAATGATAGGAGGAGGCTAGGTCGGGAGATTGAGCACTAGAGCTTATCTGACCGGAAGGTCTTATATGCTATGAGATGTATGTGTTGTATGATGTTATGTGATATGCATGTGTTATGTATGTTATGTATGATAAGGAACGGAAGGTCAAGATGATATGGACCGGAAGGTCAAGAGGTTACGGACCGGAAGGTCGATATGGGTAGGAGCGAAAGGTCTACCGGGATTCGGGACAAAAGTCCCCTGAGACACTTGGACTGGAAGGTCCCACAGTGTTATGGCCTGGAAAGGCGTATGTGTTGTATGTGGTATTTTGGGAAACTTACTAAGCATTTATGCTTACAGTTGTTGTGTTATGTGTTTCAGGTACTAGCGAGGATCGCGGGAAGGCGCCGGCATGATCTGTACACACTCATAGAGATTATGTTTTGAGATTCTGGGAATTGTTGTTATGATGACATTGGATATAGTTTGTTAAGATACTGTTTTTGGAGGATTAAAAAAATGATTTAAAAATGAAAAACTGTTTTGAAAATTCACGTCATTACCGTGATACCTTCAGGAGGACCATATCGCCCACCTGAAACTCCAAGTCCGAACGCCTCCTGTCGGCATAACTCTTATGCCGACTCTGCACAGTCTGCAATCTGCTACGGACTTGCTGGATCAACTCTGTGGTCTTGAGCACTACCTCGGTACTCCCGACGACTCGCTGACCGACCTCGCCCCAACAAATCAGGGTCCTACACTTTCTCCCGTAGAGCATCTCAAAAGGAGCGCGGTAAATACTAGCGTGGTTACTATTGTTATACAAAAATCCTACTAATGGAAGATACATATCCCAACTGCCACCAAAATCTAGGATACATGCCCGAAGCATGTCCTCGAGAGTCTGAATAGTCCTCTCGCTCTGTCCGTCCGTCTGGGGGTGGAAAGCGGTGCTAAAATGAAGACGAGTCCCCATATCGTCATGAAACCGCTTCCAAAACCTTGAGGTAAAACAAACATCTCAGTCTAATACTACTGATACAGGCACCCCATGCCGTGCCACTACCTCACGCAGATAGATATTAGCTAGCTTCTCGGCCGATATGCTCTCCTGAATCGGTATGAAATGCGCACTCTTGGTCAGCCGATCAACTATGACCCAAATCGAATCAACCCCGCGTGCGGTCCTGGGAAGCTTAGTGGTGACAATAGTCAATTTCGGGTCAAGTCAAAGTCAACAAGTCAAACCGGACGACTCAATTAGTCCTTGAACATTAGGGTTTACAAATTGTATTTACTAAACAACACACTATTTTTAATGAGAAAGCATCATTGGAAAATTTGTATGTTTAAATTTCCATAGCCGTGAAAATGCTAAACATTGAACCAAAGCGATAAAACACTATTTCACACTCATCGGGAGTGTGTGGGGCCTTAAAACATGTCTTAACGGGGTTTATAAACCTCTCATTGGGAAGCCGGACACTCAAAAATGTCACAAACGAAACCTCCCTATATTGTATTCACTCTATCTCTCTCTATTTCAAATCTCTCCCAAATCTCTTTCAAAAGTTCCCGTAACTTTTTGCAAACATTCTGGTCATCCCGACCCTTAACCGGGTCAAAAACCACTTAAAATGGGGGTAAAAACAGGCGAAATACCCTTAAGGACCCGAAACCCCTCCTATAGGGTCGAACCCTCTCGGACCCGAAACCCCTCTTAGGGCCGAACTGCTGAGGACCGAAACCCCTCTTAGGGACCGAACTATTAAGGAACCGAACCCTCCCCTTTTGGACCGAACCTCGCATAAGGAACCGAACCCTCCCCTTTCGGACCGAACCTCGCATAAGGAACCGAACCCGAAGCCTTCGGGCCGTAGTCACTCTTGGTCCATTTCGCTTCCTGCTGCTTTCGATCCATTTCGCTTCCTGCTACTTTCAGCCTATTTCGCCTTTGGGCCCAACATCAGGAGGACCGAACCTCCGGCCAAGACCAAGAGGTCTCGCTAGAAGCCCATTTCTTTCCGGTTTTCGACTACGACTTCATTTTAACTTCGTTTTTCATCGTTTTAACGCGGGATTTTCACCTGAAACTTTATTATAACATTTAGGGACCCATATCTACTAGTTTCCCACATTTTTGGGGATAAAACCTTATCCAAGAAGAGTGGGTGAAGTACAAAGGTTGAGTGTTGACTTTTCCTTGTATTATGACACAAGCAACCACCATACCCACTCCATGACTAACCCACTCTCCTCCCCACCATACCTTGTCACTTCCTTGTACTTTTTACCTCTCTCACAAGTTATTCCCACGTTCTTAGAGCTGGACACTCATCCTCTCTCCTCATTCTCACTCACTTGCTCTCATTTCACCAAAGATTAAACATTTTTCTCTCTCAATCCTCTCACCAAAAATTCGAGATTCAAGGGCCTTCTTCCAAGATTTCTCCCACTTTTGGTAAGTATATTCATCCTCCACATAATTATTTCACTTCCTCTTACTCCAAATCATAGATTTCTTACACAAATTCGATCACATTAGTGTTAGATCTTCGAACCTTCAAGACATCTTCTTAGTGTTCTTGAGTGGAATACTACATTTCTCCATCATCCATCTACTGAAAT
Organism: Lactuca saligna; assembly: GCF_052625555.1. Lineage (NCBI taxonomy): Eukaryota > Viridiplantae > Streptophyta > Magnoliopsida > Asterales > Asteraceae > Lactuca > Lactuca saligna. The sequence continues at coordinate 74,937,993 of NC_136423.1, read as the reverse complement.
CACTCAAGGTGAGTTCATACCCCTACATTTTCATATTTTCTTAAGTTTTAAGGGGGACAATACAAGTATAATCATCAAGAACACAACTAAATGTTTCTAACAGCTTACATCAGAAAATTTGGACTCCATTCACGGACTGTTTTGGTCAACTAAAACATTTTTGTTTTCAAAACTGTACAAGGTGAAAGTAGTTCAAGTTCTTAACTTTAAAATGGCTACTTGCACATCTCCATATGATTTTTCTATAATTTATGGTGATTTTGCAAAACTGTCTATCATTTCAAGAACCAATCCGGACCAGTCTGTGTTTATGGACGTTTTCACATAAGTTGGAGGTCACTAAAAATCATGGAAACATTTATGAACAAACTAGACTCATTACCCAAACTCCCAAAATTTATAGATTCTAATTTGGATCTATTATGAAGTTTTTATAAATTTTCTACTAACAGTGATCGGAGATGTTACTAACAGAAAAATGCTAACATATTATTATCACCTTGTAACATGTTGAGCAAGGTGTATATCTTTATGTGAATGTATGTTATTGCAAATGAATGACATTTTATCTTGGTATATGAACATGCATCAGTTAATAAATGGATTTTGATATAGATATACATATGAAATATAAAGGATAACACAATTGTTGTAATCAAAGTACATCCATTTTACTCAAACATTTGAATGAACTACGTTGAATATAGTTTACGTACGTTACCATTACTACCCTTGTTTTAATAAACTATAATAGGTATGGTTTATGATACATTACATAACACACTCATACAAAAAGTGTACATTTATACAATAAGGGATTTTCATTACATTACACGTAAATTTGTTAAAGACTTTGTGAGACATTCCCTTCACATTTACCATTAAGTCTTGTATTGTAACCAGAGTCTCCTGGAGGGAGAGCGTGATAGTTGTATATAGATCTATATTGCGTTTGACAAACCCACACCTTAACTACACGCAACAGTTAGACCGGCAAGTCTGGGGTGACAAATGTCATAAGCATTTCTGACGCCTGAAGAACGTCGTTTCAGGCCAACTAGGTCATAGCATGGTTATAATGAACTCACAGAAAGTATTAACAAACATAAGAATTTATGGGAATTTCATTTAATTCAAACGTGTTTATATCGATTTAAACACATAACATTTTCTATTAGTAAGAGAGGTTACTTATACATTTTGGTTTTCAGATATAAGACTACATTACACATTTTAAGAAAAATATCGGATTTTTATGAAACAAACATGACATTTACAAGAGAAAGACTATTGTCAAGTTTGAAAACAAAAGCTTATGAACTCACCAACCTTTGTGTTGACACTTTTTCAAACAACTTGTATTCTCAGGAAATCACTAAACAGGTATGAAAGTGCATTTTGAGGATGGGACGTTAAGGTGTCAACATTTCATGTTTTGTCAACATATTGTAATTGATTTGGAAACATGTAACTCATACAATGATGTAACTCTTTCAATTATATATATGTTGGTTGTGTTTGCTTAAATTACTATTGCAATTGTGGTTATGATACTATACATGAAGTCCTCCATCCCCGGACATTTCCGCCATCCTTGGTTTGGGGGTGTGACAAATCCATAGTGATATCCTCCCATTTCCACACAGGAATGTCTAATGGTTGTATCTTGCAGTGGGGTCTCTAATGTTCTTCCTTAACCTTGCTGCAAGTCGGGAACCTTTCTACGTACCAGGCTACGTCCCGCTTCATGCAGGGCCACCAACAATCAGGTTGAAGATCTCTATACATCTTCGTCGCCCCTGGATGGATGGAGAACCGGGACTTGTGGGCCTCATCCATCAACACCTGTCGTACTCCTCCCCAATACGGCACCTAGACTCTCCCATGAAGGGTCAAAAATCCTCGACTGTCATAATCAAAAGAAGCTACTCGACCCACAATCCGCTCACACTTCTACCTCTCCTCCTTCAGGCCCTTGACTTGTGCCTCTCTAATCTGCTCCAACAAGGGAGTAATCACCGTAATCCTCAGACATTTATCCCTGATCAGAGCCGCCATCTCCTTGCGGCTCAAGGCGTCGGCCACAACGTTGGCCTTGCCCGGATGGCGAAGGATCTCACAATCGTAGTCCTTTACCACATCTAACCATCGACGCTGACTCATGTTTAGATTCGGCTGGTCCATGAGGTACCTCAGACTCTTGTGATCCATGTAAATGGTACAACGGACCCCATAGAGGTAATGTCTCCAAATCTTGAGGGCAAACACCACTGCCCCCAACTCTAAATCGTGCGTCGGATAGTTAGCCTCGTGAGGCTTCAACTGTCTAGAGGCATAAGCTATCACATGCCCTCGCTACATCAACACTACTCCCATACCGGTGATCGAGGCATCACAATAGACTACAAAGTCATCCACTCCCTCTGGCCGGGTAAGGATCGATGCCTCGCACAATCGCTGCCTGAGGGTCTGAAATGCTACCTGCTGCTCAGGCCCCCAATGAAACACCACCAACTTCCTACTCGGTCAAGTGAGTGGAACTGGTATCTTGGAGAAATCCTGGATGAATCTCCTATAGTATCCTGCCAAACCTAGGAAGCTCCGAATCTCAGATGGAGACCTCGGGACCTCCCACTGCATCACGACCTCTATCTTGGCCGGATCTACTAGTATACCGTTCTGGTTGACGAGGTGACAAAGGAACTGCACTTCGCGCAACCAGAACTCACACTTGGAAAACTTCACGAAAAGTCTCTCCCTCCTCAAAGTCTCTAGCACCTCCCTCAGGTGCTCCTCATGCTACTCCTGAGTCTTGGAATAGACCAAGATGTCGTCGATAAGCACTATCACATAACGATCCAACATCGTTCTGCACACGCGGTTCATGAGATCCATGAACGTGGCTGGAGCGTTGGTGAGCCCAAAGGGCATCACCACAAACTCATAATGACCATAGCGGGTCCTAAAAGCAGTCTTCTGAACATCCTCACCTTTGACCCGCATATGATGATAACCGGAGCGCAAATCAATCCTTGAGAACCAAGATGCTCCCTGAAGCTGATCAAATAAGTCGTCTATCCTCGGAAGTGGGTAACGATTCTTCACCGTCAGCTTATTCAATTCCCGGTAGTCTATGCACATACGGTGCAACATGTCCTTCTTCTTCAGAAACAGGATCGGGGCTCCCCAAGGTGAACTGCTCGGCCTGATAAAACCCTTTTCTAGCAGCTCCTACGGCTGCATAGACAACTCCTACATCTCTTGAGGATCTAACCGATATGGTGCTTTAGCTATCAGAGCCGCACGAGGAACCAGATCAATCCTGAACTCAACTTGTCTCTCCGGAGGTATCCCAGGAAAATCACTACTAGAAAAAAGGCCTTTTACGACGCGCAAACAATGACACGCGCTGATAGAAGACACGCATTTGTACGTGCCCTAAAAAACAATGTCAGTTTTACAAAATCTGAAGGATAGAGGTCACGCATTTGTGCGTGCCCCCTACAATTAGTGTCAGAAAAGAAAAAAAAGGAAATACGGAGGGCGCCTATCATAAACTGTGTGTCATCTAAGTGTGTCACTTTATATTTCTTTAATGAAACACGCATTTTAAGCGGGAAAATGAAATCCTCAAAAATTAAACAACCGCCTATTCTATCTGAAAGTTTAACACCCCCCCCCCCCTCCGCCTCTTCCAATAAGAAAGAAAGAAGCCTAGGGTGTTGGTCCCTACTCTGATTGCTTTCCCTTGTCCCTTCGTCCTCCTCCTCCCTATCGTTTTTGGTCACTGATTTGCTGGAGTCGGATGAAGTTACTGTGTGCGCAGCGGTTGAGTCTCTCATGCCGATTGTGAATGGGCTGGGTCTCAAATGTTTGTCATTTGCTGTTCAATTGCTCTTCTTCTTCCACACCCCCTTTATCCTCTCTGTCGGATTTTGTTCCATCTGTGTTGCCCTTGATGGATGTTGCTTTTATCCCTAATTTTGGAAGTCGGTCCACCGAAATTACAGAAGTGGTTGATTGTTATGGATTAACTCAACCGTTGATTCTTGGTAAGGTTTTACTGTGTCTTTGTTTCCTTCGGTTTCTAATTTATTTGCCCTTCATCTACTCTACTGTCAATTCTTCTTTAGGGTTTTTATCGTATGTGATCTTTTTTGACTTCATGGATTCGACCTGATTTTTAGGAACGATGAAGGAACTTTATCGGTAGTGGAGATTCTCAAAATCAGGAATTTTATGTTCTGGACCTCACAAGGTCAGATATGGGATTAGAAGTTGGAGGTTCATGGTCGGATTGGAAGCATCGGAAATTAGGAAACGAAAATGGAAGAGGCACCAGGTTTGAATATCATTCTCTTCTTCTCCATATATGTGCCCTAGGTTTATTTCTCTTACTTTATCATTTTCTTATTTTAATTTGGGGCTCTCTACATTCTCATAAATTTTGAGATAGTGTGAGATCTATGAGAGATCCAATCCAGAGCATGCCTACGATTGTGTGGGAGTATGGGCGAGAGCATATATAGATATAATACAAGTATAGAGTGTTTATTTATAGCAGTCAAAAAGATTTTTGGTTCTAGATATGTATGTAGAGAATGAATTTTTGATTTTATTTTGATGGGAAATGTACAACTGCATAGTATATACCAGGTGTTTGTAAAAATGCAAAACCATAAAGAAATTGAAAAACTAAGCATTTACATGATTTCTTTCTGTAACTCTAGTTATTTTACATTATATAATGGTTTCTTTTTGAAACCCAACCACTGCCTCATGCATTACCAACTGGTGTTGATGTAGAAGACAGGTTAATTATAGAAGGAAATGGTAATACAGTTTCAGTAGATGATATAGTGGATAAGGTCACATCAATGGGTTTCAGGAGGGACCTTGTAAGAGCTTCTGTGAGAAACCTCACAGAAAATGAATCTGTGTGGATCTTAATACAGTTCTTGATAAGATGATGAACAACAAATGAAATGATCAAATCTATCTAATCTCCTATGATGTACAAAAATTGCAAAAAGGAACAAAATTCCAGCTACACGATGTACAAATTAAAGGTGTTGTTAGGAAGCCAATTTCATGCTTGCAAAGGGCGAATTTATGTCATTGTGGTAAGTGGTCTTTTCACTCTTAGTTTCCATGTCATTTGTATTATAACAAATGATTTGTGATTGATATTATATTTATATAAATCATGTTGTAGTTTGTTCCCACTTGGTAATCTTGTAATTTGCATATGCTTTTATTAATAGCTAATGTATAAGTGATAAAAGATCTATAGCATAATTTATCCCAGAATGTAGATATTGAATAACCTATATATTCACATCCAAATCCAAGAATTAGTAACGTACTTCTGTTTGGCTTATTTTATTTTATTTTATTCTTTCATTCTATCATTACGATTTCAAAAAAAAAAAAATATCTTAAAGACATTATACTTTGAAGGAAGCTGGTAATTATCAAATAAAGAAGGAAGTTCTCAAAGAGGTGTGTGTATATATATATATATATCTGATATGTTAATGTTTTGATTGTTATCAGGGTGGACGAATGGAAGCTATAAACTTGGAGTCAAGAGCAGCTTTACTTGCAGCAGAACAGGTGATTGGATTTGGATATAAATATAATATATTTATATTATCACAATCTCTTTATTTTGTTGTTATTTGAATAGTTTTTGGATATTAAATATAAATATAATATAATATTAAGTTGTGAATTTTTTTAGTGAAAATATTGTTTATGGATTGGTGATTTTGTAAACAGGGGTTAGCAGGTGATGCATCGCGAAATCTTGGTGTTAATTAGGAGCATAATGGTGTTACTTGGTCCTATGTATTATTCCTTTTTTACCTTCCACTAATAATACTTTATTTATTTATGTATTTATATTTATTTATGCAGGCTATAGGGAACATTACTAGCAGACATTGTTATTCAAATGCTTGGAACTGATTATGCAAGAATCTTGCGTGCAATTTATGCGTTTCCACAGGTAATCTATGAGATCTCTTGGAAGAAATAAATGCTTTTTGTGAAGGAGACTCCTGTCCCAAAATATTCCAACTCTAAAAGTAATGGTCTTAATGGGAGCATGAGCATCTCCATATCAGATGCTGAGAAATCCTCAAAACATTCCAACTCTACAGCTTTTCACATGTGCTTTTGTGAAGGAGCTTTTCTCATGAGCAACTATTATTTGGATATATGATGTTTATAAAAAATTTAATGGTTTAACAGTTTCTTTTTTACTTGATGTTAACAGAATGTCCTAGTGGGTTAAGTTAGGAAAGTGATGATTCCATAAAACAATTCACTTTTTCTTTTCCAGTTTCCCCCCATAACAGAGATACATCTCTCTTTTTAATTTATATTTTTGTTAATTTACTATAACGGATATCTAGATTGTTTTATAATTTTCACTTTTTTTTTTCCAATTATTATAATTAATTATCATGTTATTTTTTTATTGTGATATTGTACAGTTTTAGTTTATTACTGTAATTAAATAAAGGGTAATTTGTTTACCTCAGATACAATGGCAAAACCTCAGAAACAGGTACAATATGTGTCGATTACCTTTTTGCCCTTCATGTTTTTTGAGTCTTCTATAGTGTCAAATGTTAGAGTACAAGTTACTTATGTATTAGCTCTATCCACTGTTGCATTCTCCTGTTAGAGTACAAGTTACTTAAATAAATGGTAATTTATTTTCATTGTTGTGTTTTAAACTTATTTATCATATTGGTTAAGCAGAAGAAAATCTGTAACAATATTTTTGAATTTATGCATATAAATGGTGTTATATTGTTATGGCTAATTCTAATCTTTTTTCTTTCATCCTTTAGGTGTATAAAGATGTGATGCAGAGCATGAAACAAGCTTGGTTGCAGCAAATGTGATGATATAGGTTTAATTTGTCAAGTAGACACAATGTTTATCAGTAATTACATTCAAGAAATTGTGATTTCTGCAATTTCTCATCATTTGATGCTTTAAAGCTTGAGAATGATTATTTGTATGATATTAACTTTTGTGTAATGGATTGTATTTTTTATATATGGTATTTTATTTTCTACTATGAGATATGAAAATGAAAATTTAATTTGAAAATTAGTAAACCTGTAAATAAATTTTTAATTTTTTTTTAATTACGATATGCAAAAATGTGTGTCATCTTCATTTATGACATGGCGTTTCTTGACAGCAGCTTTAATGATACGCATTGCGTGTCATAAATATGCATCGTAAATGCGCGTCGTCTAAAGTTGACGCGCAAAAGCGTGTCGTCTCTCGTTATGATAGGGCCTTCCTTGACACGCATTTGCGCGTCGTCTGAGCGTTTTACGACGCGCAATGAGCGTCGTAAAAGGCCTTTTTTCTAGTAGTGAATCCTCTGGGAATACGTTCGGGTAGTCTCGCACTAACGGAACATCGTCGACTGTCGCCTTGCCCTCTTCCCGGGCATCTAACACATAGGTGACAAATCCTCCGCAACCCGGTTAAAAGTAGCGCCTCGCTCTCGCTGCTGAACAAAGAATCGGTCCGCGATGTGGCCTCTCGCCCTGAAACACTAACTATCCCCCACTGGGAGTGCAAACCCTCACTAACTACAGTTCACAATCAATCACTGCCCCATTGGGGCTCAGCCAATCCATGCCTACTATAACCTTGTTCCCTCGCAGAAGAATAGGAACCAAGTCTACCGAAAACTACTCCTCAAATAACCGAAGTGAATACCCCTTATGCACTCTCGTGACCCTGACAGTCCTGTCATCAGCTATCTCGACCTCAAGTGGACAATCCAGCTCCCCCGGAGCTCTGCTAATTCTCTTGTTAATCGCAAGCGAAACAAATGATCGGGTAGCCCCCGAATCAAACAAGACTGTAGCTGAAATGTCGTTCACTAAGAACGACCCTATATAAAACATATAATGTGACAACCCGATATTTTAACTCTTTGTAATGGCCTAATAGGTCAAGTATTGTAACCACTTTTGAGTTAAAGAAATTAACTTTGATAATAAAATGTCCAAAAAGTTTCTATTTAACTACCTACTATGTTTAATATCATTAAACCGAGATCGTATGTAAAAAGAATGCCCAAATCCGGCTTCGTATACTGAAGTTAAGATTGTTCCAAGTTCAGCTTAGCAACAGTCAGCTAAAAAACTCGAATCGAAGATCGAACGACTTTTGGCCGGAATGACCTAAACGAGAATCGAAGGTCTCGACAATGATATTTCAGCGGTAAAAAGTCTGGCAAAAACCGACGTCAGATAAAGAAGTTATGAATTTTTAAAGAAATTCCTTAATCACGTCATCTTAATAAATAAATAATAAAAATAATTTCGGAATTTGCCGACGGAGTCTAAACAAAAGTTGTGGAGCGTAGTCTCACCTACGTGTGGATATAAAGACCATCGAAAACGGAGTTCGTATGAAGAAGATAGGATTTTTTGAAGTTTATTAAATAAATTATATTTAATTTAAATCAAAAATCCGGTAACATCCGAAGGAGGAGTCAGCGTCCTCATCCGAGTTACACGCCGCGTAACCCCGTACACCCCGCGTACGCGAGGGCCTTGCTCTCGGTCCGTCCACGTCGCCCCTATGCGAGCCTACCCGATCCGTCCCATCCGAAGCGAGGCAGTCGAGGACTCGGTCACGGGTGACGCACGAGTACGCCCCGCGTACCGAGGCTTCTCAGACCCCCTATAAATAGAGATGCGAGGGTTCCCGGAAAAATTGCTCATGCTCTCTCACTTTTCTTGCGTTTTGCCTCGTTTTCCGTGCCCGCACTACCCCAAAACCCTGATCATTTTGCTCAAGTCTCGAAGGTCGATTTTACTCCCGAGATTCCCAAGAATCCCGAGAAAAATCCGTTTCCCGAGACGAAACTCTGCCCGGTTTTCCATCTCGCTATCTTCAAACTTTCAAGTGAGTTCATACCCGTAATCAATGTTTTAAGTGATTAAAAATGCTTTAATGGGGGGATACAAGTAGAAACAAACATGTTATTAAATCATTGATATGTATTTTATAACTGTGTTTGTCATTTAACAGATTTCACATACTACAAAATGTGATGCATGAAATGGTTTTAAATCTTAAAAACACATTGTTATCAAAAGTTTTACCTTCGAAATGTATATTAAAATGACCTCAGGTTATTGTTAATCATTGTTCAAAACCCATAAGATGTCTTACAAAACCATTGTTACATTCTTGAACTAAACTATGCATATACACTTATATTCTTATATATGTATTGATGTTATAGTTTGCATCTTTCATTTAAGTTTCCCACACCCTTGAGTAGTAAGAGTGTGTAATCCTACATGATCAACTAGTTAGATTACAGTAAATTATCATAGGGATAATTTGAAGATAACAAAACATTATTCCTATTACAAGGAATCACACAAGAGTCAGTTCATTCATGAGTCTTTACTAGTACCTTACCTGACACTTGAGTACCTTTACATATGCTTACATGATACATGAACACATTACATGAGTACCTTTACATGGATACCTTTACCTATGTATACTTATTTGAATATTTGTATCACGAATTGCGAGGATAATTTAATTGTACCTTCTGTGTAAATTATCCTGCCTATCCCTAGTACCTTGGGATATCTAGAATAGGACCCTATCCCCAGTACCTCGGGATATATGGATGGGACTAACCATTCCGGAACCCATCTGTTAGCAACAGTGGGTGATGAACATCTACGGATGCTTACGGTTATTACTTATACGAGGAGTACCTTTACAGGGACTAACCCTTCCTCCCCCCTGCTACTGCTACAGAGGACAATTGGACAATCTTCGGATGTTCATTAGGTTATATAGGTCGTGTTAACCTTAGTACCTTGGGATAACAGTTACATATGTTGTGTTAGTCCTAGTACCCAGTGACAACACTTACAGTAGTACATTTTCCTGTTTAGTTTATTTTGTGATACTTTCACATAAACGATGAGTAGACTAAGTACTTTAGTACTAAACAATTAAAGGAAAACTATCATTTTACAAACAAAACATTCGGGTCTTGGTAGAAGACTTCATCTCAAACTGATAGGAAATAAGGGATTTTCTAGGGTTTTTCATACTTACATCAATATTTTCATTTAACGATCCACAAGGCCTTCATAACATCTTTTCACAAACAAGGCAATGACACTTATATACTTATGAATTCACCAGCTTTAAAGCTGATACTCGCTTTCAAAATAACTTGTATTCTCAGGTCATCAGTAGACAGGTACGGAGGCCAGGTTTTGAGAAGACGGAGCAGACAAATCTCATCTTTTATTTTGATTGTATATTTTTGGTGTCTTACTACAATGAAAGAACACACATGTATTAAAACTTTACTTAAAATCCAATGGATGATGTTGTTGCTTGTTTATTATATTACACTGTTGTGATACTGTACATGACATCCTCCACCCCTGAACGTTTCCGCCGTTCGTGGTTTTGGGGTGTGACATATAACCATAAGAAACAATTCATAACAATAAAAAGATGAAAGGAAGATACATACCCGTCACCACATCAGGAGTCACTCGCGCCTCCTCTGTTGTCATCTGAAAAGCTCTACTCTTTGCCACTGGCGCCTCACTCCGGCCCTGACGACCGTCTGTAATCCTCAATGTTACAGGGCAGGTGCTACCACCTTCCCTACTGCTGATGCTGTCAAACTCGTACATTGGGACTTTTTATGTCCCCTCTGATTGCAATGGAAGCAAATCATATCAGATGTTGCGGTGGTAGTAGCTGTACAATCTTTACTCATATGGCCGGTCCAATCGTACTTGAAGCGACCGACACTACCTGCCTTGCACGCCCCATAGTGCAATCTCCCACACTTGCCACACCAATTGTGGCTCTGCTATCCTCTGGGTCTATGATCAGATACCTTGGGCTTTTTGCCCGAACTCCCAGTGCCAGATACCGCCTCTGGCTTCCTCTTCTTCTAATCTCTAGATCAATCTCTCTCTCACGAGCCCTAGCAATCATGTCATCCAACAATCTACAGCTGGACTGGCTCACAAATTGGCGGATATCACTCTGCAACATCTCATGATAACGAGCCTTCTTCATTTCCTCATCAGCTGCGTACTGAGGAACAAGAAGAGCCCTTTCCCTGAACTTGGCGGTAATCTCCGCCACTGTCTCTGTAGTCTGAGTAAGATCCTGAAACTCCGTGGCTAACTGTTGCACCTCAATAACCGGTGCAAACTCGGCTCTAAACTTGGTAGTAAAATCAGCCCAAGTCATCGTATCAAGGGTTGCGTCATCCCCGATGACATGCCCGATCTCCTCCCACCAATCGCGTGCCCTGTCCTTCAGAAGATAGGATGTTAGTCTGACCTTGTCCCCCTCCGGACATCTGCTAGTGAGGAAAGCATTGGCGACATCCGCCAACCACCTGGTACTCGCTATGGGGTCTCGGGCCCCATGATAGTCTAGAGCTCCACAAGCTCTGAACTCCCTGAATGTGAGTGTGCGCGACCCCATCATGGTCGCCACCTCAGCACTGAATGTGCTCAACCTCTCATCCATCAGCTCCAAAATACCCTCCTTGATCAAACCAAAGATCACAGGAGTCTGCTCAAGTATGATGTGAGTAACCTCTGAAGAGAGAAAGTCCCTAGTTTGCTCATCCGAATGCTCGGCCTCCGGGCCTGATCCTGATCCCTCACTGGCACCTGAACTACCGACTGCTGGTCTAGGGCGTAAAACCACCATTCTGAAACACATAGCGACAAACGTCAGAATATTGATATATCTAAAGGGATCATTACTACTACAAGTTTCCTGGTCTCATCTTAGCCTTCCTTGATTCAAGTACGGATCCTCTGCTTTCAGTAGTACGGGCCCATACTACCTTCCACATCTATCCGTACTTTCCTCAAGAACTGCCTTGACTCCACCAAGTCACTTCTACTTCTACTGATCTCTGCTACTTTCATCCTAGGCTTGCCTTAAGAAAATCCCTGACTCAATCAAATCCAGTCCTCAGCAGCTAAAGGCCTCTTTATAATGCCAATTAATCATCACCTGAATACCATCACATGTGATGAGGCTCAGATAATCCTTCGAGTAAAAGACTCATCCCTACAATGGTTGGACTCAAACAAGAGCTGCGCAATAGGGCCAAATCCAGCATTCTGAGATTATTCAACCCTGATCACATGTAATGTGACGTATTCACCTAATGGCTAACTCCCATCACTCAGAGTCCCACAGAGCACAAAAAAAAAAAGCAACATTTGGATCCGGTAAACTACTCAAACAATTCTATCCTCATAACAAGAAACTGCACTAGCATACAATGCTAAGCTCGTACTATCAGGCATAACCTAAATAGTTTATCCTACTGCTGTCTACTCAATACTAGCATGCAATTCTCATAAAGCTGAAACACATATAGCAGGCACATAGGGCATCCTCCTAGATCCTTAGTCCTATTTTAGCATGTTGTTCTAATGAAACTGAAACTGATAATCATAATATAAGCTTGTATGGGTAATTTGGGAGTACTTACTTGAGCTCGGCTGATCGCATGCACCACACCCCTTTATAAGAAAACTCTTTTTCTTTCTAAGTTCTTTTTCAAAAATTCTTTTTGAAAACGTTTCGCTTTTGAAAATCTTTTACCATTTCCTTAGTTTGAGTTCAGACACACTCGAAAGCATGGCCGAATCACTCAAACCAAGGCTCTGATACCAACTTGTAACGACCCAAAAATATTTGTTTTAATATTACTAAAAATCACATCATCGAATGTCATATATAATAAAAACCATGAAATGAGTAACTCAAAATTCATAGTAACTGTGTCAAAACAAAACTGTATCAATCATATCAAAAGATCTGAATAAAACTCCCAGGATAAAACTAAAGTTGTGGTGTGTGCGATGCCATCAACTCGAGCTCTTCCCTTAGCTAGTGGAAGTACCTAAAACTAAAATTGAAACTGTAAGCACGAAGCTTAGTCAGCTCCCCCAAACTACCACATACCATGCAATAACACATAAACAACTATTGGGCCTTGCCCACTACATCGGACCGAAGTCCGGAAACTGCATCTGACCGAAGTCTGGAACTGAATGGGACCCTGTCCCCTGCATCGGACCGAAGTCCAGAACTAATTGCATCAGACCGAAGTTCGGGACTGACTAGGACCCCGTCCCCTACATTGGACCGAAGTCCGGAACTAACTGCATCAGACCAAAGTCCGGAACTGTCTGGGACCCCGTCCCATGCGTCGGACTGAAGTCCGGAAACTGACTGAACATAGCATAGCATAAACATATCAACTAGCATGAATACATATATTGCATACTGCATCGGACCAGAGTTAGGAACACATAACACAAAACATGCTTGAATCACAAAGACATCAAGCACTATAACTAACTATATCGGACCGAGGTCCGGAACTACTGCTAACTAAATGGGCTGGCATTGTGGCCATAGACCTGTTCCTACTTGAAGGAAACTCACCTCGTAACGCTGGCTGCTGAGATACTGACTCTAAAACTGGCTGACTGTTGCTCGGGAACTCACCGGCTACAAATCCCAAAAACACTAGATCAGGTTCTAATAACTGTCCTCAGGGTAAAATGACTATTTTACCCCTGGTCAAAGTCAACTTTCAGTTGACCGAACTCGCCGAGTTAGGGCGTAGACTCGCCGAGTCCCTCCATCACTAGATCTGAACTCTAACTCACTGAGTCCATTCCCACTCACTGATTCACCCTAAACTCTCAAATCGGGGAAAAACCAAGGACTCGCGATTTGACTCGCCGAGTCTGAAGAACAACTCGTCGAGTCCCAAGCATGCCATTACTATACAGTCGATATTTCTCAATTCCAGTGCATCCAATTCATAGATCTGGGTTCCTAGGACTGATTTCACACGTAAAGTTTCTAGCTTTACATTCATGCATGCTCAAAAGAAGCTAAAATGCCCAATAAGGAGCTAAAAGAGGAGATCTAGGTTTGGAATGGGTGTTTAGCTCAATAAAGGTGGCAACCTTGAGCTTAAGGAGTCCTGAAATGCTTAGATCTGAAACCGATTCATCTTAACTACTCATAAATCGACCTCAAAGTCTAGAAAAGGCTCAAAAACAACACTAGTAAGCTTTTAAGGAGATCTACATGATGACAAGCAAAGATTCGAGCTTTATACCTTAATGGAAGCTGGAATGACACAATAAACTTAGATGTTCTTTGCTTCTCTTGAGAACCCCTCCTCTCTCTTTTTCTTTTAACTTCAAAATGCACCAAAATCCTTCACAAAATGAGAAATACTCCAAGAATGCTTAAAGGGATGCTAGGGTTTAGTAAGGAACATTCTGAAGGTGATGGAGGTTGGTTTGGGGCGCATAATGATGTTTAAATAGGGTGCAAACCCTTGAAATTAGGATTTCATCCAGACTGGCAGACTCGCCGAGTCCAGGAATATGGACTCGTCAAGTAGCCAACTTAAAACGAGTGCAGAACCCGTCTCTACTCGACGAGTTGGGCTATAGACTCGTCGAGTACCCCTCTAGAATTGAAACTTACTTTATTTAAATCACATACCAGAAATGTGGCGTTACAATTTTCCATTACCAAACGCATCATTAAGTTCTTGGAAAATATAATACCAAGAAATTACAAGAAATAACAACGTATTCTACATTTTTTTTCCAATATACACATTTCACTTTGTTTTTAACACATTATAGCAAACTACTTACATTTTTTGACCCATGACAACAACTTACTTCGATTTTTCATCAATAATATAAGCAGACTTACCATTTTTTACACATAGTAGCTACATACTCCCAATTTCTTACCTATAATAGCAACATATGTACATTTTTCACCAACAATAGGAATATGTAATAAACAAAGTACATTCCTCATATTGGTAGCCAAATGTAAGAAATAATTATTATGGATATAGAAATAAGTAGGTTGCTATCGTTGGTAATAAATAAAATATATAACTATAGTTACATATTAGTGACAAAAATAACAATATTCTTATATTAGTTGTTGACAAAATTGACCTATACTTACATTTTTTACATAAATAGCAACCTAATTATTATTATTAATATTATTATTATTATTATTATTATTATTATTATTATTATTATTTGACAAAAATAGCAACCTATTTATACTTTTGGCAAAAAAGCAAGCTCCTTATATTTTTTTTTTTGACAAAAATAGCAACTTATTTTTTTAATAAAATATTAACAACATACTTATATTATTTTTTTTTCAACAAAACGCGCAACCTACTTATATTTTTTTGAGAAAAATAACAACCTGCTTATATATTCTTATAAAAATAGCAACCAACTTACATGGTTATAGTTTTTTTTTTACAAAAATAACAATATACTTTTTTTTGATAAAAATTGCAACCTACTTACTTATTAGACAAAAATAGCAACCTACTTATATTTATTGACAAAAATAGAAACCTACTTATATTCTGTTACAAAATAAAAACCTACCTATATGTTTTGACGAAAATAGCAACCTACTTCTATCTATTGATAAAATAACAACCTACTTATATTTTCCATCCCATAAGAATTCTTCGGTTTTATAAAAGTTTCCAATTCTAATTGGTTTAGAAAGTCATTGAATATATTGATAATACTCATTTTTATCCATCCATTGGTTGTGATTTTGTCCCACATGTTTCAATATGAGTTTAACCCATATTACATCACTAAGTGCCTCCTTAAAAGTTTGTTGGACAAGCTGAATTCAACACAAAATATAAATAAATTTGAAAGAAACCATTAATACTTCTTAAATATGAAGATATTTTAACAAACCTCAAACTCTCATCATTCGAAATGAATGACACCAATGACCAATGTTGTTGAGAAGCTCAATCGATGCTTGTTCATTTGACTTTTTGAAAGGATTGTGTGCCTATCTTACAACATGTTATTTAGGAGTAATATTACATAATTACATAGGCATACGGAAATTGTTTAAGAAAAAAGAGACATTAATTTCTTTCAGTTTAAAGGCATCCAAAACAAGTCCAGAGTCAGGTGATTGGTTTTTCGAACTTTATCTCATCTTATATGCAATCTTGATTGGTTTCGGGTATAAGTGTATTTTGTTTCATTAGTTTATCAGTTCATTTAAAATTGCAGTGGGTTATTTTTAAGTTTCTACATAATGTAAACTTATAAGCGAGGAAGCTTTTCACTACAAAAATGACTTTAATGCTTCTCAAAATTTCCTTATTAATTTAATACTATGCACTGAATGGGCCAATGAAACATATAAAAATGAAATCTTCGTAAAAAAGTAATCGCCGTTGCTGGGGATCGAACCCGGGTCACCCGCATGACAGGCGGGAATACTTACCACTTGTCACACCCCAAAACCGGAACGGCGGAAACGTTCTGAGGTGGATGACATCATGTCAAGTATCACAACACATGCATTATAGTAATCAAAGTACAACATAACATTGTATTAATAGTAATAGTTTTACATGTTTTACATTACAATACACCAAAGAAATACAAGTAGTTATATAAGTGCAGCTTAGCACTAAGCTATCTTCATCAACAGCTCCGGGAATGTACCTGTCTAATGCTGGTGAGTTTCATAAGTATTTAGTGTCCTTTTAATCAAATAATTTTAATAAAAGTGGTAGTTTTAGGGTATCCATTACATTAGTGTCTTTTCCAGAAAATCCTATATTTTCTTTAATAAAAGCAGTCTTCTACCAAGACTGGACGGAGTTATGTGGTAAAAAGTAATTTTCCCTTAATCACTATCATTATCAAAATACATAAATTATCAAAGAAAGCAAGAGAAATCAGGGAAATAACATATGCCTCAGCAGTGAGGACTGCTGACTAAGGCAAAAGGAATCATAGACTCCAGGAGAGCATCGAACGAACGACACGCCTGGCTCAGTCTAACAAAAGGAGATACAGACCTCAGACGGTACCAAATGAAAGATACAGCTAGTAAGGTCTAAAACAAAGAATACAGACCCCAGACAGTATCAAATGAAAAATACAACTAGCAAGGTCTAAAACAGAGAATACAGACCGCGGACAGTATCAACTGAAAGATACAGCTTGCAAGGTCTAAAAACAGCGTGACTCTGAGAATGGGTTTCCAGCATACAGTGTAAGTTGCTGGTGAAATACCGTTACCTTAAGGCCATGAATTATAAGGAAACCTAGGATACTCGTAACCATACTAACCGATACTAGAGTACCTGACGCCCTACAAGCGTCTATAAAATATGACATTTGTCACACCTTGGCTTGGTGGGCCGTAGACTGTAGCTAGCAGTCAGGGTGCGGGGGTGTCAATCCCATATAGATCTATACACACAATGTCCGCTCTCCCTACAGGAGACTCTGGTTACCAACTAGACGACGGAGAAGGCTGTGTCCCGAAGATGCATCCCAAATAGTGGGTAGTGGGTTTCATATGTAAGTACTGAACTAGAGGTAGAGACTCATAACTGAACTGACTAGAGTAAACCTATATGTCTATGCTCGTATACATAACATACAACTAATGAATCAAATGACCTTCGGACGGCCATTCGATCCCACCATACCACATCTCAACGAAGAAACGGAAATAGGGCGGACAAACCTTCCTAAGTCCTTCAATCATTATTTATATGCACCTATACAAGTACAGATATACGTCTAACTATGACTGAGTGTGTAACAAGTGGAAATGTATCGAGGTGTATAACTGAGTCGTGATGTATAACGTACAATGTAGAATAACCGAATCGTGATGTATTACGTACAGTGTGGAATAACCGAATCGTGATGTATTACGTACAGTGTGGAATAACCGAATCGTGATGTATTACGTACAGTGTGGAATAACCGAATCGTGATGTATTACCTACAGTGTGGAATAACTGAATCGTGATGTATTACGTATAGTGTGGAATAACTGAATCGTGATGTATTATGTACAGTGTGGAATAACTGAATCATGATGTATTACGTACAGTGTGGAATAACTAAATCATAAAGTGTGAACGAATAGTGTGGAATAACCAAATCATAAAGTGTAAACAAACAGTGTGGAATAATCGAATCGTGAAGTATAAGTGTTACCAAATATAAGTGTGTCACAAGTGGAAACGTTATCAAGTAGGAGCTTAAACTAAGTAAAAGCGAAGCAGCGACATCTAACAAGCAAGGGTATACGACATGGAAGACAACTTTGATGAAAACCTTGGAAAAACCTTTATACTTAAGAAAGTCACAATTTGGTATTCTTTGGTAAAATAAGTTTGAAAACCTTTAGAAATTCTTTGGAAACCTTTCATAAACCAGTTTAAAATGAACTTTAATAAAACAGTATAAGTAAGAGTTATGAACAAGAGAAAACATTTTAGAAAAACCATTTATAGTATACTACTCAGTAAAACAGTTTACAATGTGGTAAATTCTTGTGCATGCGGGTTATCAATCACTTGTGATTGATATGATAACTGGCATGTTTAACTTGTATTCCCCCCTATAAAACATTTAAAAAGTTCATTCAGGGGTATGAACTCACCTGATGTAAGTGGATCCGACGAAGGCGCCGGTTGGGTGCTCGGTGTCAAGCAAAGGCTTGAACACACTTAGTGACCTATTTAACATATGATAACATATGTTCACATACACTTAGTACATATAATACCAATTAAACAAGTATACGCACCCTAAAGTGCGGAAAACACTTTGGTTAAGTGTTTGGGATGTCCCAGGTAACATTTAAGGGCTTGAATGGATTAGGAATGGAGTTTACTCTCCAAGAGTAAACTCTCCATATGGTGTTTACGGCCCTGGGACAACTCCCCATGAGTTTACGGCCGTAAACTCATGGTGAGAGTGTTCTAGGATGTTTAAAGGCTTAATATCGATCGTGGAATTTTGCTAGGTCCAAATCTAAATTGTATGAGTGGTTTTAAGGCTTCACATGGACCATTGAGGAGTTTACGACCCTAAGCAAGGGATCTTACGGCTGTAAGCTCCTATACACACATTCTTTTGGTGTTTTGAAGTCTTAAATGATAGAGGGTAAATTCCTAAGCATTTTTCCAAGTCAAATGGGGAGTTTAGGGCACCATTTAAGCCCTTTATAGGAGTTTACGGCCTAGATACCTTCCATGAGGGGTTTACGGCCGTGAACTCCTTATGGAGTTGTTTTAATTGAGTTTAAGGTCCCTAGCTTGTTGGTGATTGATTCTAGAATTTAATCCAAGGCCATTCGTGTGTTCAAGGGCATTTTTAACACACAAATATGAGTTTACTCCCCATGAAGAGGAGTTTACGGCCCAAGCATGTTCTTGGGCAGTAAACTCAAGTTTACTTTCCAAAAACTCGTTTCCAAGGTGTTCTAAGTCCGAATATGCAAGCCTAAAAGTCATATCTGAGCCTTAGGGGCAATTTGGAGGGGTTTTGGGGCTTTAAAACCCCATTAAATGGTGTTTACGGTCCAAGAGTGTTCTTGGGCCATAAACACATCAATTTGGTCCCTATTTTATGTTTTAAACTCGAATTTGCAGGCTAGATAAGCTATTTAACAAGTTAGGATAGGTGGCTTACTCGTTTGGGGCTCGAAACGGACGATTTTTGGCTCGAAACTAAGTTGTAGAGAGAGAGTATAGAGAGAGTGTGAAAAAGGTGAAATGAAGTTTACTCTCCCTTATATAGGGGTTGGAGTTGGGGCTCAGTGGAATTCTACCCGATACTGCCGTTATACATGGCTTTTGGTCGCACCCGATTTAGTGGTCATAATACAATTTAACCTTTTTCCAAATTAATATGGAAATGTAATTTAAGTGTTTTTATTTACTTTATTACGACTATAAAGACATAAAAATATAATTAAATAAAACATTTACTTATTTTACGACCTCGACTTAACGGAACTTTTATAGAATGGAATATTCCGTTAATGGTAACGGGGTAATGTAACGGAATAAACTTTGGGTTGTCACACCACTATACTACAACGACTGTTTAGTGATTTTAATTTTGAAAGTAGTTTATTAATTAAACTTCAATAATATGTAACCTTTTGGATTAATAAATTGTAACACAAGCGCCATAGACGAATGAAACCGTATGACAGGTTTGTTAAAATCTTCTCTGTTGATTTCGATTTCACTCCATTGTTGAGCATCTTCTAAGATCGATTTCTACTCATAAACATAGAAAATTATGTAGTTGGGCTGAATTGCAAAAATCAGACAACTTCAGAAAAGTTTGTATGGAAGTATGCTTTTTTGGAAAACCCAATTTATAAAATTCCAATTCAATATCATATGAAATAATTGGGTTACTTGTCTTGACTCTTGACTCTTACCTTTTCCTGAATAAAATTTCAATGCATATTGATTGAAGGCAAACGGTCAATACATATCGATTGACTCTTACCTTTTCCTGAATTGATTTGGAAACACCTAACTAATATTTCATTCTATTCAAATATTCAATAGATGAATTATCTCAACATGCTCATTAGTCCAAGATATGTAATCATAATTATTTTAAAGATAATTTCAATTTCAATTTAACTAGTAATTGTAGCACATCATCGATGTACAACCCTGGAAATAGCATGAGTAATTGAGCCAAATTAGTTTATTCATAGTCAAATGGATGATTCTTTAAATGGAAGAATGTGATGATATGTTTGTTAGATTATGTGATTGAATGAATCTATTTATTTGGGGAAATCTTCCATTGTAATGTTTTTACTTGAAAATTACATAGACGTAGTGGGTAAACGAGCAACAAGTTGTGCCGCAAACCCTTTTTGGATGGAAAAACTGATTCTTTTAAAACCAACATCTATAGATCTTGGAGTCGTAACATTACAATGCATGACCCATTGGACTCTATTGAGTAGCTCCACAGCTTCTGGCGTAAGGAAACCGAAAGTATCAAATGCAAAGGGTATAAACGTGTGTTGATTTTCCATGCACGCTTTCTCATGTTTTGCCACTTTGCTTGATGCAACTTTCAAATCAGCTTTCCCACTACGAAAACTCCACTCCCCAAGCCCACAAGAGGGGAGACCCCTGTTAGATCCATGCATTCATGTTTCCTCCAGCCCATCCAAATACTAAAACATCAGCTGGTCTAAGTGTTGATCTTCCTTCCTATGGGTCAGTCAGAAAGTTCATAGGTGACTCTTTCTTGGTAGAAACCCCAGCGCGTCTAAATATGTCAAACAGAACATCCCTAACCAGATCGTGTCGGTACTTGAAACCCGGGAGCTCTTTATAATGAACTTCATGATCCCCAAACGAGTCCAAACACGCCTTACGACAAACAGGGCAAGTCTCTTCATCCGGAAATAAATGGATTATAAGGCGATACTTGAGGATGGCACGATACTCCAATGGCGACATGTGCTAGCCAAGACCGTCAATAAGAATAGTCATAAGAAAATCCTGAGCATGTGGGGCCCTTAGACACTCAAAAATAGCTTTCTGCCTAATCGTCATGTCGAAATGAACTTCCATGTCATGGACAATTTTACTAAAAAGGGCACTCGCCAATGAATGTTGGGCTTTTGGAGGGGCGGTGTCCTTATTAGTGAAACCGTTAAAGTCAAAGCCCGGAATCGTATCATGAATACAGGCCAAAGCACAAACATAATCTGAATCCATACCACATATGTCGCTATTTCGTAAGATGTGGTCTTGTAACACCCACGATTGAGCCCGTGAGGCAACAAAAGCATATGAGGAAGCCTCTACTGCTGAGTACAGCCCCAAACCACCAAATTTAATTAGTAACGAAGCCATTCGCCATTGAAGGTCCCCAAAGAATGGACCCCCACATACCACAATATCTTCAATCAATTCACGTAACCCTTTATCAAAACACAAAGAAACCTCTTCCATGTGAGCGGGTTGGCACGTTCTCAGACCAAAGAAAAGTTTTGCGATACCCATGCAAGATCGAAGCAAAAGAAGCTCACTTTGGGGGTCATGTAACTGTGGTAGAAGGCGCATCAAATCAACAGCCTTGGCAGCCCTCTTCGTGGCTAACCCGCTAATAAAACTCACGTCTCTACTAACAGCTCCCCCAAGAAGCTTCACCCCCATTGACAGTCGGCCAATGTATGTAGGGAATAAACCTGAATGAAGCTACCTAACATCGCATCAAGGACAAAATAGCTCAGTTTCTTGATATTCAGCTCAAGCCCCAATCCTGGGCCTACCACCCTAATGATGTCCAATACTCTAGCCACCTCCTCTGAATCTCCAATGACTGTCTCGTCATCAAGGTACCAAGCATGAATAAGAAGCTTACAATTGTCTCTAATTTGATGTATAAGTGGGTGCAGTACAAGATCAAAAAGAAGTGGTCCCAAAGGGTCACCTTGTTGGACCTTAGTAGTGGACCAAATATGCTTATCTCCCAAATACAACCTTACTGCATGGCCATATAAGAATTCGACCCATAAGGAAATGGAAGGGCACCTCATCCTGACCTCGTGAAGTAAGGCAGATCTATCCACTAAATTGAAGGCATTTGAGAAATCCACAGTAAGCATTGCAAGAGATCCGTCATCATGTCATGCACTCAACACCCTATTAACACTGTGAAGTACAGCTTCAGCACCACCCGACACACCTACTCCAAATTAAAAGTCATTAAGGTATTGCGCCATTTCTTTACCAACTCCTTTCATAGCAACCTTCGAGACCAAACGCCTCCATATAGTGCCCACGACAATAGGACGGATTCCATTGTCAGGTTTTAGAAGCGGAGTAAGAGGTGCAGACGCCACAAATTCCGCCAAACATAATGGACATCTTCCCCCTAACCACAGGTTAACCACTGCGGTGATGGCATGTAGGAGATCTGTGCCAATAGCAGATCCTTCCCCACATAGAGCATCCAAAATATGTTGAGCTGATTTTAATATAATTTTTTATTATCCTTCATAATTACAAGGCTAAATTCCCATGTTATCTTATATAGCCTTATCCAGGATGGTTATCCGAGCACAAAAGAAGTACATACTTTTTGTTGAATTTTCAAGTACTTCAACACAAGATCTAACTAATAAATGATATTGGCTATTTATTCACACGTCCAATATGAGGATTAGAAGATGAAACCACATTATACTCACAAGTCACAATGGCATCTATCTTGATTAAAAGAATGAAAATGTCAAAGGAAGACACATGCTCGCATGATGATAAATTTTATGTTGGCTATTTTTTGATAGGTTTCGGGTCTACTTTAAATGATTTATTTCTCTATCCAGTTTTGGTTACCGAAATATAATTATTGGACCATTTGATGTGTTATAGTTGATGCCACGATGATATTTTTATGCCATCGTTCAGAAAATAGTTTACTATTGGCACAATATTGCCTTCTCCTCATTTGATTCCAGGCCTGACCCTAAGGGTATGCAAAAGGTGCAACCGCATAGGGCCCCAAAAAAAAATAAGACCCGAGTTTTAATAAAATTATACAGTTAATAAATCGTTATATACCATGTTTTTAAAGAAATTACACATAAGTTGATTAGTAAAGTTGGCTTAGGCGCACCTCCTTCTTTAGCATCAACTTAGGTTCGAGTGTACTTGACAACAATTTTTACTTTCATAATTCATTTTTACAATTTTAGCCATTAGCCATTAGTTTATGCCATATATTTCACAAGCAACCCTTCCTTCCAACTTTTTTAAACAAATCAGTTTGATAGTTTCTATTTCTAGAGGTTACATGATTAGCCCCTGAACTTTTATAAATGTTAGCAACAATTAGTAATAAATTTATTTTGTTTATATATTTAAAAATTTTATTAAGGGGTCCATTTTTGTTTTTCGTATAGGGCCCTTAAAATCAAAGGGTCGGCCTGATGCAAATGTTTGAAAAGTTGAAATTGTGTGGGTCACACTTGTTATACGTGTGGTTTCTCTAGCTTATTTAATTTAACAAGAGACGGACAAATTGCTTTTAATTTACATCCTATGTGTCATGTTGCTAAACGGAATACTAAAAATTTATCACAAAAGTTATTGATGATCAAGCTTACATTGGGTGGATTTTAAGAGCTTATATTCTTCAAGGAGGTATGCCATGATATGCACTATGCACACCCTATTGGAACATTATAACTTCAACAAGTCTCAACATGAGATATCCTGTATAATGGTATACACAACCCCTCCATGGGCTCCGTAGCAAGAAATAATGTGTTATGTTAAATTTAATAGACCTTCATGTAAATTGCTTTGAATGGGTAAATCAATCATTTTCCCAACATTAATCCTCTTATACATACCACAACTAATTGATGTACCTAAGATACATCTCCCGTGGATCCCAAAAAAATGGCATTATATGGACCAGATTAAAATCCCTTACATAAATATGTATGAATTCGTAATGGTGGTATTTTTGGTAGAGGTATAGTCTCCATTACACCTTATAGAGTTTGTTAGTCGTTGTGGATAATTGCAATGGATGGATTGGTTTCCTTTCTTTACTTCTTTATTGCAATAAATATCAGTAAACACTTACTATCATGCATTATTTGTATGTCAAGATTATGGTTTTAGAACATTAGCAAGGCTACATGAGAAAGATTTGAGCCATATACATCTTAACTGCATTTATATTGAAAATCCATATGTAAACTTTGTGATCTTGCCATCTTGGATATGTTGAGTATTTGTTTGTTTGGGAAAGATGGATTATTGTATAAAGTTATGAATATAATGTTTCCTCCTATCATTCACATTTTGGTTGATTTTAGTATATGATTCTTAATGCTTTGTTGTTTATTGACCATATTACATTGAATAATTCCATCATCCTAATGAGCTAATTATGTGTACAAGTATAATCTAAATTTTTATAATTTATTTTCAATATAAATAGAACTAGTCATTTTACCGCATAATCCTTGTACCTCATGGGGAATAGAATGAGTCGTAGAGCCAATATATTGTTTCCTCCAGTCAAGTTGCTTTGGTAAAGGCAACCCAAAAGGACCATGCACAATCGGGTCAAGTACATACCAAATATAGTTATGGACTTAGACACTAATCTAACAGATATATTTGAGGATCTATGGATTGAGATGAGAACAAGGAAATAATAGGTTGCTGAAGTACTCCCTTAAATGTAGGTGGATGAGATGGAACAGTGGTAGTTTGAATGATAGATGTGATAGATGTAGGAATAAGCGAAGTGGGAGTTGGAAGTGGAGTAGAAGTATCACTAGGAGGATTTACACCAGTGTTGACATTTGAATCCACATGAGATGTGTGTTCACGGATGTCTGGATTCCTAATCTCCTCCGTATTTTAAAGTCCCAAAATACCGAGTAAAAGATTTATTTTAAATAAGTCAAAACCATTAATTGATTATTCCAAAAGACGATCAGAGTCAAATTATTCTCAAAACATCGGAGTAAAATTATAGACATTCAAAGCTGAATAATTCTCCAGGAAATGCAGTGCCATCAAGTCCGACCCTTCCTTATGAAACCAGTAGTTCCTGAAAACATTTTAAATATAAACCGTAAGCAAAAAGCTTAGTGAGTTTTTCAAAATACTACATATCATACATACACATCATACATACGTATCATACATACATATCATCCTAAAGCTATAACAGGTATATTGCAACCTTGAGTCCCTTGCAACGGGTGTGATACCCAAAACCATTTTAATAAAGTCAAAAACCACCTATTTTTGTGTGAAACTTGTTTGTCAAAACCTGAAATCAATTACAAATATTAATAAAGTTTTTATTAATATTAATATATCAAATTATTTTTTCCCATAAAACGATGTCCATATATATACCCCAAAGTTAATCATATTTTACTTTATACCCTTCAAGTTATATAAATCTATAAAATTACATTTTAATTTTTTAATTAATGTTTTTAATTTATTAGAACTTCATATAATATGTGTTTTTCAAACACTAAAATATGCTATTTACCTAGGTAATATAAAAAAAAATTAAAAAACAAAAACTATTCAACTCTTATTTTCGTAAATTACAAAGCAGCTCACAAATAAGAGGCAACTCTATAGTTTCGAAAAGTCTCATGCCAATACTATTAGACATGAAACCAACAATAAAAACTCAAAAACTTTGTTATTTGTTTATAATTTGATTAATTTAGTACCATAATTAGGCCATCGCCTAAAAGTTAATACTATATTTATATTGGGAAGTGATATTTCCACTTAATAATTTGATCCATCCAAATGAGGTACAACACCATGGTAGCTATCGTATAAGTTGGTAAAACATACATTTCAAGTGGATGAATCAATTTATCAAATGGAAATATCACTTCTCAATTATATTAGATGATATTATCAACAACCTAAACTCATAACAAAAAAATAGTTTATTTTGTCACATCATTTTAAAATCATGGATTTGTCCTTAGTTATGGTATGTTATAAAACTGTTATACCATAATTAGTCTCTCAACTAAAATTTGACATTACCATAATAATTATGGAGTAGCTCATATTCTCATATAAATGTTACAATGAGTATTTTTAACAAGAAGATAGTAAGTGAAAACTATAATTTTTATTTACTGTACACATGCTTGATAAACAAAATAGTTGCATATATGTTTTTCTTAATATGTTTTTGTGTGACATTTTAATACTGCAAAAAAAAAAAAAAGATTCCATCCAAATGATTAATATCATATTTTATTAATCGCATATATAAAGATTAATAATCAACTAACTGCACCACCTATTAGAGAGAGAGAGAGAGAGATTCTTAAAAAAATTTAAAAATATATATAAAAAGAAATTTTAATTAAAATAACAATATAAGAGAGAGAGATTCTTAATAAAATTTAAAAATATATATAAAAAGAAAATTTAATTAAAATAACAATATAAAATAAAAAAAAGTAAAAAAGTTTTTTTATGGCAAAAAAAAAAAAAAAAAAAAAAGGACTATGATGTGCAAATTTTAAAACCACAGAAACTAAAGTGTAAAAGTTTTAATTATTAGGTTTGTTTTGAAAAATATAGGATCAATAGTGTAATTTTATTTTATAATTATAAACGTAGGCAAAAAGTTAATTAATTTGAACAAAAAAGTAAAAATAAACAAAATTAGATATATCAGATACGACAGAATTACATTAGGTATCATTAGTAGATAGTCAATATATTTTTTAACATTTACTTTGATTGATTTGACTAAGGTGGTTTTGATCGTTACAAATGGTTTCTACTATGGTGCGGATAGAATTTCTACTATGGTGCGGATAGAATGCCCTCCTTCAGGCTCATTCAATATTTTTCAACCGGTTACATATATTTTTTACCCCTACAATTAAGCATACATTCATACTAACAAAAATCACATATATTGGCCACTGTTGAGAAAGAGAAAGGTGTTTTATTTTTAATTTTTTATGTTGTAATAAAAAATTGAAAAAAGAAAATACAAAGGTAAAATTATCATTTTAAAAAAATTAAAAATAAATTTGATCAAACAAAATCAAAGTTTTAGACCACTGGTCCTAGTCCACAACTTTTTTTTTGACCAAAGTGATGATTTTCAACATACCACATGAACTATATTTATAGTTTTGTCTAAATTTGAAAATTTGAAATTCTGTAGAAGTTTTTGAATAAGAAGAGGTCATGAATATATGAACTTTGTTTTTTATATAGATATTGCCTATTATGTATGACGCCGACACTACCCATTAGGCTTCTCAAAAATACATGTATTTGTTTTGTTTTGTTGTTTTTTTTTTAACCGTAGAACATATATAAATAAGGAAGTGATTCGTACATAATAATTTTTATCCGTACACAATATTTTATGCTTAATAGAGTTGTACAATACAACAATTTAAAACACAAATTGTTGTGTATAAAGAAATTTTGTTGTGTACGAATGAGTTCCCATATAAATATGAGAAAAACTATGAGGGAGCTAGCACAACAACAATACAGGATACCAAAATTAAGGACAGGACATGAGTAAATATTGCAAGGTGGAAAATATCTTATGTGCTTGAAGGAGCAGAACTAGAACTATAAGGGGATTTTCCATGAGATCAGCAACAACAAAACTTCTTAGATAACAAACTTAGGCCTAAAAAGCGTTTGTAGTTAGGGGGTGTTTGGCTTAGCTTCTTAAAGCCCAAAAGTCATTTTTGAAAAAGTTACAAACAGTCAGGATTTCTTATCTTTTCCAAAAAGTTGATTTTCCTTGTATAAAAACTCAAAAAGTAGCTTTTTAAAACTAATTTACCAAACATTTTTTCTTTTTCAAAAAGGACTTTTGATGTGAAAAGCTAAGCCAAACACCCCCTAAGTTTGAAGCAAATTGGAATTAACAAAGTACTTCTCCAAATTTTGTAAATTATACATAATCACACCCTGCCATGCCTTATATGCAGCAAAACAGCAATCTACTTCTATGATATCAATCACCTATTGAAAGGGGTATTTTGGTCCAAATTTCCACCAACCATAGGGTCATTATTCCGAGAACAATTGTTGCTAACATCTTCTATCATAATCGACAACGTCTCCGGTTACTTCAAAATTTTCAAAATGTAGGCAAGCAGTCATGGATAGTCTAGTAGCACTTCAACATTCTTACAATAACAAATTATAGTTCAACCTGAAACAAATTTAACTGATAACACATACATATTTCCTGCAAAGTAGGGGATATAATTTGATAATTGTTAAACAACCTTAAAGTTTAAGATTTTTTCTTTTGGTTTTCATAACCTTTTAAATGATTGTTTTTAAATTATTATTTCAAAGTAGCTTATACAAATTATAAGGGTGTTTAATATAATATGTTAATTGTCTTTGACTATATTAAATAGTTACCAAACTATAAAAATGCATTTTTTTTAGATTTGGTCCAAACCCTTCAACTTTTGGATGGAATTTCCCTTTAGACAAGTTTCGATGTAAATTTGGTTCCTCCCAAAACTGAAATTACTATTATACCCTTTATGTGTTGGATGTTGAGAGAGAGAGAGGGATGGGTTATTTATTTTAATATTTATTATATTGTAGCACCTGGTTTCCGGTATGTGAATTTTATTTGAGCATTGCCCTATTTTAGCCTTGGACTCGGCGAGTCATAAGGTCCGACTCGCCGAGTAGGGACGAGACTCAGGACACGTTTAAGTGGGCGACTCGGCGAGTCCATATCCTGGAGTCGGCGAGTCACCACTGCTGGATGAAACCCTAAGTTTCAAGGGTTTGCACCCTATTTAAACCCTCATTCCGCCCCAACTCGTCCCCATTCACCCCCAGAACTCCCCAACATCGTTTTTCCCTTATTTCCTTGAGAGATTGAAGTGCTCTTGGTGTGTTCTTGAAGGTTTTGAGGAGAAAGAGGTGTAGATCAAGAAGAGGAGAAGGAGATCAGGCATCTTTGTGTCATTTCAACATATTCCTTGAGCCGGGGAGTTTCCGGAGCAGCAGCAGCAGTAGTAGGTGATCAATTCCCACACAGACCAGCAGCTATTTCGAGGTGAGTTTCCTTTCATTAGTAACGGGTCTAAGGCACCAAGGCCGACCCGTATAGATGAGACGTTAGTATTATAGTGTGGGCCGAGCCCGTATCTATTAGTCGAGTTGATTGTGATATATACCAGTATGATAGAACTGTTTATACTTGTTGTCTGCGTGATACTTGTATGATATGTGTTGACGGTTGGGTGTGGGCGAGGCCCGTATCCCTCCGAGAATGGAGTGTGGGCTAGGCCCGTATCTCCCAGGTAGCGAAGTGTGGGCGGGGCCCGTATCTTCACGAGTGTGGGCGGGGCCCGTATCTCTCAGAAAGTGAGGTGTGGGCGGGGCCCGTATCCTCACGAGTGTGGGCGGGGCCCGTATCTCCTAATTGCATGTTATTTGTTATATGCTGTATGGTATGGGGTATTATGGGGGAGCTCACTAAGCTTTGTGCTTACGGTTTCAGTTTTGGTTTTAGGTACCTCCTCAGCTAGGGGAAAGGAGCCGGCACGGTAGCAGCATGTCACACACACACTCTTCGGTTTCCGCATTTACAAGATTCACTGGGATTGTACTCTGATATTTGATGGATTGTATGGTTTGAATATTAAAACATGGTTTGCGATGTGTTATGGCGTGATTAAACAATGCTTTTATTTATTAATGTTTACTAAAAGTAATATTTTAAAATGAAAATTTTTGGACATGAAAATTGGGTCGTTACAAGTTGGTATCAGAGCCCTGGTTTGAGGGATTCGGACACGCCTTCGGGAGTGTCTGAACTCAAATCGAGGGATTGAAAGATTTTCCAAAAGAAAATGTTCTCTAAAACTCGGAAAAGAGTCATAAGAAAGAGCGAAGTGTGTGACGTGCGCGACCGGCCGAGCTCAAGTAAGTATTCCCCATAGTACCCATACAAGTTTATGTTATGTTTATCAGCTTACGTAGAACTGCATGCTAGAATAGGGCTAAGGATCTAGGAGTGATGCCTTATGTGCCTGCTTATGTGTTACAGCTTTTTGAATATTGCATGCTAGAATTGAGTAGACAGCAGTAGGATAGCCTGTTTAGGTTATGCCTGATAGTATGAGTTTAGCATCCTATGTTAAGTGCCGTTTCTTGTTATAAGGATAGTTTTGGCTTGAGTCTGTTTCCCCTTATCCGAATGCTGCTTGCTTCGTGCTTTGTGGGGTTCCGAGTAATGGGAGTTAGCCACTAGGTAAACACGTCACACCACATGTAATCAGGGTTGAATAATCCCAAAGTATTGGAACTGGCCCTATTGCGCAGCTCTTGTTTGAGTCCAACCGTTGTAGGGACGGATCTTTTACTTGAAAGATTATCTAATCCTCGTCCCATGTGATGGTGTTTAGGTGGTGGCTAACTGGCACTATGAGGAGACCTACAGCAGCTGAGGACCAATCGTGTTGAACTTGAGTTTTCCCTAAGGCAAGCCTAGGATGAGAATAGCAGAGAGTAGCAGTAGTAAAGGGGATCTGGTGAAGTCGAGGAATTCCTCGGAGAAGGTACGGATAGATGTGGAAGGTAGTATGGGGCCGTACTACTGAAAGTAGAGGATCCGTACCCGAGCCGAGGAAGTCCAAGATGAGACCAAGGAACCTGTAAGTAGTTGAGATCCCTCAGAAAGTAGCAGTATCACTAATGATTATTATGATGTTTTGCAGAATGGTGGTACTTCGACCGAGACTGACAGATGGCGGGTCAGGAGAGGGGTCAGGTTCGGGATCAGGCACCGAGCCGATTGATGAGAGGCTACGTGAGTTCATCACGTCAGAGATTACCAGGGGCATCTTTGAGTCGACCCCCATCCTCTTTGGGTCGATCAAGGAAGGGATCATAGAGTTGATGGAGGATCGCTTACGGGCATTCAGGAGCGATTTAGCCCCTAGCCAGTCAGGATCTCGCACACTGTCCTTCAAGGACTTCAGGGGCAGTGGTGCGCCGTATTTCCATGGGGTGAAGGACCCCATTGTCGCCAGGCGGTGGATTGCGGATATCGAGTCCGCCCAGTTGACTAGCTTCTGCCCCGAGGGGTCGAAGGTGAGGTACGCAGCAGGGTGTTTACGGGACCGAGCCCGGGATTGGTGGGAGTCAGTGGGTGACTCGTTGGGAGCCTCGGCTATCGAGGCAATGACCTGGTCGGACTTTGTGGCTAGGTTCAGGGCAGAGTTTGTGCCGACGGTCGAGCTTCAGTAGCTGGCCAGGGAGTTTCTAGACATGAGGCAGACGACAAAGACCGTGGCGGAGATCACCGCCAAGTTTCGTGAAAGGGCTTTATTGGTGCCCCAGTATGCCGGTGACGAGAACATGAGGAGGACTCGTTACCATGATATGCTACGAGCTGACATCCGGGAGCATGTTAGTTTTTCGGCTTGCCCCACCCTGGACTCCATGATTGCCAGGGCTAGGGAGAGGGAGATAGATTTGGAGCACATCCGGAAACGGAAACTGGAGGACGGTCAGGCAGGAGGGGCTTCGGGGAAGAAGCCCAAGGGACCAGACGGTAGACCGAAAGGTCATTCAGGATCGAGCCGCTGCGGGAAATGCGGCAGGACGCACGTGGGGATATGTAGGATGGGATCAGGAGGCTGCTACAAGTGCGGCAAGACAGGGCACTTTAGCAGGGATTGTACTGCTCCAGCTTCAGCTATCCAGACATCCGAGTTGCTGTGTTTTCATTGCAACCAGGGGGGCCACAAGAAGGCCAATTGCCCCTAGTTGTCAGTTGCAGCGCCAGTGAAGGCGCCGGCTCCAGCGACCCTGCGGATCACGGATGGTCGGCAGGGCAAGGCAGAGGCTCCAGTGGTGAGGAGTCGGGCATTTCAGTTGACTGCCGAGGAGGCACGCGCCGCGCCCGATGTGGTGACGGGTATGATTCCTTCCTTCTATCTTTTATTTTACGTTGTTATGATATTGATATGTGCTCTGTGTGTATACATGTGTATTAGGATCGTTCCATGTGAACGGCATCCCGGTTCAGGTATTGTTCAACTCAGGTGCATCCCGATCGTTCGTTTCTCTTGCTCTTAGCAAGAGATTTCATGAGACTTCAGGCGAGTTAGATTGCCCGTTAGAGGTAGAGATTGCTGACGATCGATCGGTGCGAGCATCGATGGTGTTTCGAGATTGTGTTCTGCGACTGTTTGAGGAGCGTTACCTGGTAGACTTGGTTCCCATTCCATTGCGTGGGAACAAGGTGATTATTGGTATGGATTGGTTGAGCCCTAATGGGGCAGTGATAGATTGCGCGCAGCAGCTAGTGCGAGTCAGGACCCCAAGCGGGGGAGAGTTAGTGATTCATGGAGAGCGGCCACAGTGTGGACCCACTGTATGTTCAGCAGCGAGGGCTAGGCGCTACCTTCAGCAGGGATGCGCGGGTTATGTCGTGTATGTGATGGATACCCGGGAGGCGGGTAAGGCGACCGTGAGCGAGGTCCCGGTGGTTCGAGATTTTGCTGATGTTTTCCCGGAGGAACTACCTGGGATACCTCCGGAGCGACAGGTGGAGTTCAGGATTGACCTCATTCCCGGTGCGGCTCCGATAGCCAAAGCACCATATCGGTTGGCTCCTCCCGAGATGCAGGAGTTTTCTACGCAGCTGCAGGAGCTGCTGGACAAGGGATTTATTCGGCCGAGCAGTTCACCCTGGGGAGCCCCGATTCTGTTTGTAAGAAAGAAGGACGGGTCGCATCGGATGTGCATAGATTATCGGGAGCTGAACAAGGTAACGGTGAAGAACCGATACCCGCTTCCGAGGATTGACGACCTATTTGACCAGCTTCAGGGAGCATCTTGGTTCTCCAAGATTGACTTGCGTTCGGGGTATCATCAGATGAGGGTCAGGGAGGAGGCAGAAGACTGCGTTTCGAACGCGCTATGGTCATTACGAGTTCGTGGTGATTCCGTTTGGGCTCACCAATGCTCCTGCCGCGTTCATGGACCTCATGAACCGCGTGTGTAGACCGATGCTGGATCGGTCTGTGATAGTCTTTATCGATGATATCTTGGTCTATTCCAAGACTCGGGAGGAACACGAGGAGCATCTGAGGGAGGTATTGGAGACCCTAAGGAGGGAGAGCTTGTATGCCAAGTTCTCCAAGTGTGAGTTTTGGTTGCGCGAGGTGCAATTTCTTGGACACCTCGTCAACCAGAACGGGATTCTGGTTGATCCGGCCAAGGTCGAGGCCGAGATGAGATGGGAGGTCCCGAAGTCTCCATCCGAGATTCGGAGCTTCCTGGGATTGGCGGGCTACTATCGGAGATTTATCCAAGATTTCTCCAAGATAGCCGTACCCCTGACACGACTGACGAAGAAAGCCGTGGTCTTTCGGTGGGGACCCGAGCAGCAGGCTGCGTTTGAGATGCTGAGACAGAAATTGTGTGAGGCGCCGATCCTAGCCCTGCCTGAGGGCGTAGAGGATTTTATGGTTTACTGCGATGCGTCCATTTTAGGATTGGGCGCAGTTCTGATGCAGAGGGGGCATGTCATTGCCTACGCTTCGCGGCAGCTCAAGCCTCACGAGGCAAATTACCCGACGCACGATTTGGAGTTGGGGGCGGTGGTCTTTGCCCTCAAGATTTGGCGGCATTACCTCTACGGGGTTCGGTGTACCATCTACACGGACCACAAGAGTTTGAGGTACCTCATGGACCAGCCGAATCTGAATATGAGGCAGCGGCGGTGGTTGGACGTGGTGAAGGATTATGATTGCGAGATCCTTTACCACCCGGGGAAGGCTAATGTGGTGGCCGATGCGCTTAGCCGCAAGACGGTGCCGATCAGGGACGTCTGTTTGAGGATGACTGTGGTGACTCCCCTGTTGGAGCAGATTCGGGAGGCTCAACAGGAGGCTATCAAGGAGGAGCATCGGAAGAGCGAGCGTGTGGTGGGTCAGGTTTCCTCCTTTGATTATGATGGCAGAGGACTTTTGACATTACACCGTAGGGTGTGGGTGCCGTATCACGGTGGCGTGCGTCAGATTTTGATGGAGGAGGCGCACAAGTCCCGATTTTCTATTCATCCCGGGGCGACGAAGATGTATAGGGATCTTCGTCCGGATTATTGGTGGCCTTGCATGAAGCGGGATGTGGCATGGTACGTCGAGCGGTGTTTGACCTGCAGGAAGGTCAAGGCCGAACATCAGAGGCCGCATGGCAAGATGCAGCCGTTGGACATTCCACTGTGGAAATGGGAAGATGTCACGATGGATTTTATCACAAAGCTTCCCAGGACCGCACGGGGAGTGGATTCGATTTGGGTCATCGTGGATAGATTGACCAAGAGTGCTCACTTTATTCCAATTCAGGAGAGCATATCGGCCGAAAAATTGGCCGACATCTATATCAGGGAGATTGTGGCACGGCATGGGGTGCCAGTATCGGTGATCTCGGACAGAGATGTGCGTTTTACTTCCAGATTTTGGAAGAAATTCCATGACGAGTTGGGCACTCGTCTGCATTTTAGCACCGCCTTTCACCCGCAGACAGATGGTCAGAGTGAGCGGACCATCCAGACTTTGGAGGACATGTTGCGGGCGTGTGTGTTGGATTTCGGTGGTAGCTGGGATACCTATCTTCCCTTGGCTGAGTTCTCCTACAACAACAGCTATCACGCGAGCATTGACCGACCACCGTTCGAGATGTTGTATGGGCGGAAGTGCAGAACCCCGATATGTTGGGGGGAGGTTGGCCAGAGAGTCATGGGAAGCACCGAGGTGGTGCTAGAGACGACCGAGAGGATCCAGCAGGTTCGGAGCAGACTTCAGACTGCACAGAGTCGGCAGAAAAGCTACGCCGATAGACGTCGATCCGACTTGGAGTTCCAAGTCGGGGATATGGTCCTCCTGAAAGTGTCGCCTTGGAAAGGTGTCATTCGATTCAGGAAGCGGGGCAAGTTGGGCCCAAGGTTCATCGGGCCGTTCAGGGTTGCAGCCCGGGTGGGCAAGGTGGCGTATAGGCTGGATCTGCCAGCCGAGCTCAGTCAGATCCATAGCACCGTCCATGTTTCGCAGCTGCGGAAGTGCCTGGTGGACGATTCAGCAGTAGCACCATTGGAGGATATTCAGCTTGATGACAGCTTGAATTACATTGAGCGCCCAGTCGCAATACTTGACAGAAAGACCAAGACGTTGAGAAACAAGAGGGTAGAACTAGTAAAGGTGCAATGGCAGCACCGCAAGGGTTCGGAATGGACTTGGGAACCGATGGACGAGATGATGGAGCATTACCCCGAGCTGTTTCAGGACCGGGCAGCAGACTTCGAGGACGAAGTCTAAAATAAGTGGGGGAGATTTGTAGCACCTGGTTTTCGGTATGTGAATTTTATTTGAGCATTGCCCTATTTTAGCCTTGGACTCGGCGAGTCATAAGGTCCGACTCGCCGAGTAGGGACGAGACTCAAGACACGTTTAAGTGGGCGACTTGGCGAGTCCATATCCTGGAGTCGGCGAGTCACCGCTGCTGGATGAAACCCTAAGTTTCAAGGGTTTGCACCCTATTTAAACCCTCATTCCGCCCCAACTCGTCCCCATTCACCCCCAGAACTCCCCAACATCGTTTTTCCCTTATTTCCTTGAGAGATTGAAGTGCTCTTGGTGTGTTCTTGAAGGTTTTGAGGAGAAAGAGGTGTAGATCAAGAAGAGGAGAAGGGGATCAGGCATCTTTGTGTCATTTCAACATATTCCTTGAGCCGGGGAGTTTCCGGAGCAGCAGCAGCAGTAGTAGGTGATCAATTCCCACACAGACCAGCAGCTATTTCGAGGTGAGTTTCCTTTCATTAGTAACGGGTCTAAGGCACCAAGGCCGGCCCGTATAGATGAGACGTTAGTATTATAGTGTGGGCCGAGCCCGTATCTATTAGTCGAGTTGATTGTGATATATACCAGTATGATAGAACTGTTTATACTTGTTGTCTGCGTGATACTTGTATGATATGTGTTGACGGTTGGGTGTGGGCGAGGCCCGTATCCCTCCGAGAATGGAGTGTGGGCTAGGCCCGTATCTCCCAGGTAGCGAAGTGTGGGCGGGGCCCGTATCTCTCAGAAAGTGAGGTGTGGGCGGGGCCCGTATCCTCACGAGTGTGGGCGGGGCCCGTATCTCCTAATTGCATGTTATTTGTTATATGCTGTATGGTATGGGGTATTATGGGGGAGCTCACTAAGCTTTGTGCTTACGGTTTCAGTTTTGGTTTTAGGTACCTCCTCAGCTAGGGGAAAGGAGCCGGCACGGTAGCAGCATGTCACACACACACTCTTCGGTTTCCGCATTTACAAGATTCACTGGGATTGTACTCTGATATTTGATGGATTGTATGGTTTGAATATTAAAACATGGTTTGCGATGTGTTATGGCGTGATTAAACAATGCTTTTATTTATTAATGTTTACTAAAAGTAATATTTTAAAATGAAAATTTTTGGACATGAAAATTGGGTCGTTACATATATATTTTTAAAAAATTCTTAAAAATAACACAGAAGGATATAATAATCTTTTTAGTTTGGATAGTGACCAAAACCACATATAAACATACTCCAAAGGACCTCTGATCCAAAAGTTTAGTGATTTGGACCATTTTCCTCAAAAAAAAAAAAAATGGGTACCACATGGATCTTTGTAGTTTTGTCTAGTTAAAATATCACCTAACAAGACAAGTAAAGTAACTGACCAATCAAAAGCCAAAGCCTATTAAAGTCAAAGATAGCTTGACTATGTGTTGGATATAAAAAGGGGTTGGCCAAAAGACACCCCATTTTACTATATACACACCCTAATTTAATTTTGAAATATTTTTATTTGTTGAAATTGTATTGTTTTCCGAAAAAACGGATTATAAGTACTTAATTATAAGTTGATTTTTTAAAAATTGGTCAATAAGATTGAAATGGTATTATACAAAATAATGTTTTTAGAAGAAGAGTGACAATTATTCCTTCAAACAAACTTCAAAGCCATCCATTCTCGTCCCTACTTTAGTTCAACCTGTTGGCTGTTGCCACTAAATTGGTAAGTGTTTTGCTATTATAAAACTAAATTGTCTCAAGAACATGCCAATTAATAACTTTGTTACGTATTTTGTCAAAACGTTTTCCTTTTTTTTTTTCATAGAAATTTGATCCATCCATTGGGTGTGATTTTGTTCCATGTGTTTGAATATGAGTTTGACCCATATTCCTTCATCAAGAACCTCCTTAAAAGTTTGTTGGCAAGCTGAATCGGTGAATCCAACACAAAATATAAATAAATTTTAAAGAAACCATTAATACTTCTAGATATGAAGATATTTTAACAAACTCAAACTCTCATCATTGGAAATGAACGACACCAATGACCAATGTTGTTTAGATGCTCAATTGATATTTGTTCATTCGACTCTTTCAAAAGATTGTGTACGTTGTTTAAGAATAAATACAATAATTTCTTTCTAATATTAGCAATGTTTTTACGTAATGCAAACTTATAAGCGATGAAGTTTCACTACAAAAGGGGGTTAAGTGGAAAACTTATATAAAATGAAATCTTTTTAGATTAAAAACCGCCGTTGCCGGGGATCGAACCCGGGTCACCCGCGTGACAGGCGGGAATACTTACCACTATACTACAACGACTACTTTGTGATATTAATTTTGAAAGTTGTTTTTTTTTTTTTTAATTAAGCTTCAATAATGTGTAACCTTTTGGATTAATAAATTGTAACACAAGCACCATAGACGAATGAAACCGTATGACAGGTTTGTTAAAATCTTCTCTGTTGATTTCGATTTCACTCCATTGTTGAGCATCTTCTAAGATCGATTTCTACTCATAAACATAGAAAATTATGTAGTTGGGCTTAATTGCAAAAATCAGACAACTTCAGAAAAGTTTGTATAGAAGCATGCAATTTTTGAAAACCCAATTTAGAAAAATCCAATTCAATCTCATATGAAATAATTGGATTACTTGTCTTGACTCTTGACTCTTACCTTTTCCTGAATTGATTTGGAAACACCTAACTAATATTTCATTCTATTCAAATAGATGAATTATCTCAACATGCTCATTAGTCCAAGATATGTAATCAGAATTCTTTTAAAGATAATTTCAATTTCAATTTCAATTTAACTAGTAATTGTAGCGCATCATCGATGTACAACACTGGCAATAGCATGAGAAATTGAGCCAAATTAGTTTATTCATAGTCAAATGGATGATTCTTTAAATGGAAGAATGTGATGATATGTTTGTTACATTATGCGATTGAATGAATCTATTTATTTAGGGAAAATGTACTTAATTAGGTTCTTAACTTCTAATTTCTATTTCAAATTTTGATTTTTGTGAGATGATTGTTGTTTCGATTTTAATATAATTTGCTATTATCCTTCATAATTTACAAGACTAAATTCTTTGATGGTTATTCGAGCACAAAAGAAGTACATACTTTTTATTGAATTTTCAAGTACTTCAACACAAGATCCAACTAATAAATGATATTGGCTATTTATTTACACGTCCAATATGAGGATTAGAAGATGAAACCACATGATATTCACAAGTTACAATGGCATCTATCTTGATTAAAAGAATGAAAATGTCAAAGGAAGACACATGTTCGTATGATGCTAAATTTTATGTTGGCTATTTTTTATAGGTTTCGGGTCTACTTTAAATGATTTATTTCTCTATCTAGTTTTGGTTACGTGAATCTAATTATTGGACCATTTGATGTGTTATAGTTGATGCCATGATGATCTTCTTATGCCATCGTTCAGAAAATAGTTTGCTATTGTCACAATATTGTCTTCTCCTCATCTGATGCCAGGCCCGACCCTAAGGGTGTACAAGAGGTGCAACCGCATAGGGTCCCGAAAAAAATAAGACCTGAGTTTTAATAAAATTATAAAGTTAATAAATCGTTATATACCATGTTTTTCAAAAAATTACACATAAGTTGATTAGTGCAGTTGGTATAGGCGCGCCTTTTTCTTTAGCATCAACTTAGACAACAATTTTTACTTTTATAATTCATTTTTACAGTTTTAACCATTAACCATTAGTTTATGCCATATATTTCACAAGCAACCCTTCCTTCCAACTTTTTTAAACAAATCAGTTTGATAGCTTCTATTTCTAGAGGTTACATGATTAGCCTCTGAACTTTTATAAATGTTAGCAACAATTAGTAATAAATTTATTTTGTTTATATATTAATTTTTTTTATTAAGGGGTCCATTTTTGATTTTCGTACAGGGCCCTTAAAATCAAAGGGCCGGCCTGATGCAAATGTTTGTAAAGTTGAAATTACGTGGGTCACGCTTGTTATATGTGTGGTTTCTCTAGCTTATTTAATTTAACAAGAGACGGCCATATTGCTTTTAATTTACATCCTATGTGTCATGTTGCTAAACGGAATACTAAAAATTTATCACAAAAGTTATTGATGATCAAGCTTACTTTGGGTGGATTTTAAGAGCTTATATTCTTCAAGGAGGTATGTCATGATATGCACTATACACACCCTATTGGAACATTATAACTTCAACAAGTCTCAACATGAGATATACACAACCCCTCTATGGGCTCCGTAGCAATAAATAATGTGTTATGTTAAATTTAATAGACCTTCATGTAAATTGCTTTGAATGGGTAAATCAATCAATTTCCTAACATTAATCCTCTCATACATACCACAACTAATTGATGTACCTAAGATGCATCTCCCGTGGCTCCCAAAAAAATGGCATTATATGGACCAGATTAAAATCCCTTACGTAAATATGTATGAATTCGTAATGGTGGTATTTTTGGTAGAAGTATAGTCTCCATTACACCTTATAGAGCTTGTTAGTCGTTGTGGATAGTTGCAATGGATGGATTGGTTTCCTTTCTTTACTTCTTTATTGCAATAAATATCAGTAACACTTAGTATCATGCTTAGTATCATGCGATATTTGTATGTCAAGCTTATGGTTTTAGAACATTAACGAGGCTACATGAGAAAGATTTGAGCCATATACATCTTAACTGCATTTATATTGAAAATCCATATGTAAACTTTGTGATCTTTGTATATGTTAAGTATTTGTTTGTTTCGGAAAGATGGATTATTGTATAAAGTTATGAATATAATGTTGCCTATTTCTTCCTATCATTCACATTTTGGTTGATTTTAGTATATGATTCTTACTGCTTTGTTGTTTATTGACCATATTACATTGAATAATTCCATCATCCTAATGAGCTAATTATGTGTACAAGTATAATCTAAATTTTTGTAATTTATTTTCAATATAAATAGAACTAGTCATTTTACCGCATCATCCTTGTATCTCATGGGGAATAGAATGAGTCCTAGAGCCAAGATATTGTTTTCTTAGTCAAATAGATGATAATTTAATGGGAAAAAGCGATATGCTTGTCAGTGTGGCGATTCCATTAAATGTATTCATTTAGAAATTTTAAAACTATAGTCTTAGTTCTAATTTTCATTATAAAATTAGGTTTTTTATGTACCTTGGGGTAATACACCCATGTGTGTTCGACATTTTGTTGCGGTAAATTTATGTATGTACAGCTAGCTAGACATATTCTTTAATAGAATTTGTAAAAACGAAAAAAAAAAAATCTTAAAAGAAACGCATAATGGACAACGATAATGTCATCTTACGAAAAGGATGATGTCGTCCAGAAATTGATAGAAAAATTTCCATTTTTCAGTACAATGACAATTAAGTAGATATATTTACTTCACATCTCTCTTCTTCTTAATAAATTTCGCTAACAATATTTAGCTTCCATATATTCACTACAAAAATGAGTTCATTGACATTTGATATGTGACATTGTGAAGAATAAGATTGTTATGTTTGCTCTTATATTAACCCGTTCTCTAAGAGGCCCAAATGAAATGTTACCTGCTAAGATGTCCACTTACATATTCGAAGCGATGACGCGGGGAAGAAGAAGCCAACCAAAAGGGATTCGGAAAAAGTCGGATACTTAATGACCATTCAAATGTTTCTATTATCACAAGTGACAGAAAGTGGAAGAATGAGTACATGATAATAAGAAATACTAAAAGAGGAAAAAAGTTGGATTTGTGGTGCGAGTACGAAGATCGACGAGCTTTGGATAAAATGAGATCTTCATGCAGGTGTTATTAGTATTAAAGGAGGTTTTATTTACGATGAACAAGCAATGTATCTCTTGTAATATCCTCATAACTAATTTTGTAATTATTGTAATTATTGTGATGACATCTTGTATCGTTTTGGTTTAAGTAATAGGTATGCAATTTTACTTGATGTTTGTATTATGAATTACCTATAATGATCCGAATTCTATGAATGTAAGTAATAACCTCATATACATATTGCATACATAAATGTTAAACACAACATTCTATCATAATAAAAATAGGATTTGCAATTAATCCCCAAAAATACAAGTCATACTAAAACGAAATGTCATAGCAATACTTGTTGTCGTCGGTATTATCAAATAAAGGCTCGAAATCAACTACTTTAAAACATACAAAGAAATACACTGCAATATCCTAAGAGACCTTGTTGTTGAGGCATTCCATCCACTAGAACAAAACGCATAACGACATGTCGTTGCGGACTTGCAATAAGAATACTTATATCTAATATGCTACCTAGAATTTTGGCTACTTCATTGCAACATTTCTGAAATTTCCCTTCATTTTAGAGTCGTTGTATTGAGTTATAGATTGTCTAGTATCCATGGCTTTGACCAATATTTATATAAAAATATACCTAGTCCACATTTAAAACTACAAAAATTAGAAAACGCATAATCAATGTTGTGCTATAAGTACCATATTTTTTTTACCACTCTAATATCAATCTAATCAATCATTTATCTTTTGATTTTTGATTTGACATCATTTTTTTGTTTTTGTTTTTTGTTGTTTTTTCTTTTCTTTTATTTATTAGATTATTCTTATTTTTTTTTTAAAAGTAAAACTTATTATTATTATTATTATTATTATTGATAAAAGAAAACATATTTTCATATTGGATTTACACTACAAATGCAAATGCAATCTAATATTTTATAAAAAAAAAAAAAAAAAAAACTTACTTTTTGTCTATCGGTCTATCACATTTATTCATAAACAATGTCTCTTTACAAAATAGATTCAGAAAACTAGAAAGAGACAACTGAGTTCTTGTCCATTAATATTTTCTGCACAACACAGAAGTGAAAAAAGAACATATTCAGAAAGTAAATGTTGAGCGTGGATAAGGGATTTAAAGCCAAAGCCTTTGATTTGATTGAAATTATCTTTAACTTTTTCTTTAATAATAAAGAAACTGGTTTGACTTAACTTTAACTTATACATTCAATTAAATTCAATTCATCATTTGTTCAATTTAATTAATAATAACTTTTACGAAATTGTCGATCGTTCATTCTTATGACAAGTTTTCAAACTAATATGGTATGTAGTTTTGATGGATAATTTTAGTTTTTTCGTAAGTTGTTATATGTTATAGTTTTGGTGGAATTTATTGTTAGAACCCGAAAGTGAACCTCTAGCAATCCTAAATCCTCTTGCAAATTCCGAAGTCAAGCTCTAGTTCCGAAGTGGTGTCTGCTCCGGAATTCATTAGTGTCCGGACCTGAAGTCTAGATGGTGAAGAAGATTGAGAGTGAAGGTATTCCGGAACAAATCTTATGTCCAGAATGTTTGCTTTTTTGGAATCAATATTTTGTCTTGATGCATTTAATGTAATTTGTCTTTTATTTGATTTAACTAGTCATAGGACTTAATCTTTTGTCAACTTGGATATTTAGAGTGTCAGCTGTAACTCTTTTGTCCAGTCTTATAAGTGTAACCGGTTAGTACCAAGTACTTCATTCTCCTATTTA
The DNA here is from genome assembly GCF_052625555.1 of Lactuca saligna. Taxonomy (NCBI): domain Eukaryota; kingdom Viridiplantae; phylum Streptophyta; class Magnoliopsida; order Asterales; family Asteraceae; genus Lactuca; species Lactuca saligna. The sequence goes on along the minus strand of NC_136423.1, from coordinate 74,894,505 downwards.
TAGGAGCTTTCTATATTAAATCAACAAACAGATTGTTCAAACCTTTTAGCTTTACAACATTCTATTTGTTCTTCATTTATTAACCTTACCTCGATCTCTATTCTCATTCTTCATTTTATGGCTTGATCATTTGTTGAATACATTAACTCAAACTTGACTGGTCTATCCAGACTTGACTGTAACATTTATTAGCAAGCAGACATTAATCTTAAAGTATTAACTCAAGGTTTGAGATTTCAAACCTTATCCCCGCGCATTAGATCTATTTGTTCTCTCAATTGGTATCAGAGCTTAAGTGGTTATCCTTTGAATCCATAAGATCCGATTATAGTTTGAAATTACCTTGGTGATTCAACCATTTATGTGTTAAGGATAAAAGTTCTTTTATATACCACTTTTTCTTGAAGATATCTTAAATTCAATGGCTGCTTCTAATCCTCAACAAATGATTTCAATGCAAATCGCAAATAGTGTGGGTGGCCCTACACGTGCCCCATTGCTAGTTGTGGAAGAATATGATCACTGGAAAGTTAGAATGGAAAGATTTTTATTAGCTAAAGAGAAAGGTGAAGCTATTTGGAGATTTGTCAAAGAAGGCCCTCATGATCCTGTAAGAACAGTTGTAAGAGATGTCGCTGCTCAGCTTATAGGTCAAGATGAGATATGTCCATCCCCTCTGACAGCTGATGGTATTGAGAAGTTGCATGCTGATCAAGTTGCCTTCTCTGAAATGGTGTTTGGTGTTCCTCCTTCACTCTTCGAACACATTAAGTTGTGTAAATCAGCAAAAGAAATTTGGGACACTCTCCAATATTTGAGAGAATATTCATAAAACATGAAAGACAAGCGTCTCACTTCAGTTGTCAGTGAGTTTGACACCTTCACTACCACTCCTGGTGAATCAGTGGCCTCAGCCTCTAACCATTACTGAATCATAGTCAACAACATGACTGCGCATGGGATTGTCCGAGCTCCCTTGGAGTACAATCTCAAGTTCATTAACAACCTCGGTAAAGGATGGGGGAATGTGAAATCTTGTCTCCAAAGTAATGGCTCCTTGAAAAAGTTAAAGATTTATCAACTTTTTGATGAACTTCAAGGACACGAATCTAATGTTGCTCAGACCATAAGGGAAATATCCGGAGGTCCTCTTGCTCTTGTCAGTTCCTATGAACCAACCATTCCGAACCCTTCCACCTCAGATCCTTTCAAACCAATTGTTCCTTCTGTTCAATCGTCCTTACCTGTCTTACCCACACAAAACTATCATGTTGATGATTCCGAAGCTATAGACTTTGAACTCTATTTCCAACAGAAATTTGCTCTATTCTCCATGAAATAAAAACATCCATTCAATCCATCTTACAAACCATACCAAAATTGATTCGATGCTCCTCACCAAAATAATCCTCAGCCATACTCTCTTCCGGAATCTCAACCAACTTCGGACAATCCTCCCTCATACAAACCGAACATCTCAAAACCAAACTCTACTTCAGAACCACCGCAAAATTGTCACAACTAGGAATTTTGATGCCTTGTAAACATTGAACAATGATAACAAATGTGAACCAACAATGTGAAAGCATGTATGATGCTTATTCAATAACAACAAAACTTCCATCAAACACTTTATACAAGCACATCAAATAGTCAACAAATGATTGGAAACCCTAGAAATCCCGGTTTAAGTCCATTGTGGACTAGGATTCCCATATTGGGCCCAATGGGCCAATAAGCTTCCAATTTGACTATCTTGGGCTTAGAACTCTTAAATGGGCTCTAATTGGACCCACTTCCATTATTTTAATATTTTGGGCCATATTGGGCCTAGAATGAAATAAAATACGTTAATGGACCTTATTGGGCCATAACTAACCTAATTAGCTCTAATGGGCCATAAAAACTTATACTTGATTTATTTGGGTCGTGAACCCTCTCCTAAGACCAATTGGACCAAAAATCATCTAATTGGATCGTGATATGGGCTTAAGCATGCAAGGCCCAAAATCTTCTTCTCTCTTTTCTCTTTTCTCGGCCCAAGAAGAAGAAAAAAAACTAGTGAAATAAGGAGGGTTAGCCACTTCCTTATTACCTTGTGGATTCCCATGCAACATCCCATACATCCATGCAACTCTCTCTCTCTCTTTCTCTCTCTCTCCCTCTCTCTCTCTCTCTCTCTCTCTCTCTTTTCTTCTCCTCTTCATATTACTCTTAGCCAAGGGGAAAAACACACACACACACACTCACAAAATTCACTCCAACTCTTTCCAAATCCTCTCAAGAACACTTGCACTCATTCTTCAAAAATTTTGAGACTTAGAGCTTTTCAAGGAGTTTCTTCCACAAAAATCATCATCTAAGGTAAGTTGATGTTTAAATCTATGATCTAACTACTTAATTTCATAAAAAACCTCCTCCTAAATCTATTCAAACTCATGATTCCCATCTTAGAAACATCGAAGTTCGAGATCTTCCAGGAAGGCTTGCTAGGACCAAGTTTTCTTCATTTCTTCCTTCTAAATCAAAAACAACAAGGAAAGGTGAGCTTCATACCCCTCTCATTTCGGTTTTCATATGTTTTATGGGGGAGAATACAAGAAAATGTGTAGATCTATGTGTATGTATGATTTTGTGCATGTATGTATGATTTTATGTGTTTTTGTGATAAACATGTAACTAAAAAGGGGTGTTAACTCGAGATCTATGACATGAGAAAGTAAACAAACATGATCTAAGTTATTTTACACCAAACAAGTCAAGAATAATAACTTATAAGATTGTGTTAAATATACTTCAACATAAAACTCAATTTTGGGCTTAAATTGTCAAATATACAAAAATTTGGGTTAAAAGTTGCCAAATCACGGTTTCTTAAGGGTTAAAGAGCAAAACAGATAAAATAATTGTTTTTATGAACATTAAAATTTTCAAAGGACTTGAAATGTAAATTTTTGGCTTAATGGGCTAATTTTGGGCTTTTCGGCCCAATAGGCCCAAAATTGCGAAAAAATGACCTTTGGAAGGGCTGAAATGATAACTTCTTCCAAACAAGGGACAAAAAGTGTATCAAAACTATTTTAAGGGTTGAAAATGCTTTTTATTTCTAAAAAGGGATCAAAATGTAAAGTTTTTGGATTTTGGGCCAAAATTGTAAAAATTGCAAAAAGTTGGGCTTTAACCGGAAAATATCATTCTGGAAGGGCTGAATCTGTTAACAAAATAATTTTTGAGTTATAAATATCATTTCAACCAATCTATGATGCAAAATTGTCAAGAAAATGTTTTAAGGACCTAAAATGGCTTTTCTTTTATATTAAGGACTAAATTTGTCATTTTACAAAAGAAAGGGGGCTGAAAAGGTCAAACCACTATTTTTAAATCAATTATGTTATTTATAGAAGATTATGTCAAAAATATTCATCTACGGTTGACAAAAATTCGAAAGACAAATACACGTATAACTCCAAATATCGTATAAACAAATCGATCGGTCTCGAGTCGATACAAAAACAAAAACTGTTAAATCGAACCCTACATAAGATAAGCGATACCTAAGACGAGTAATTATTCAAACTTTGGGCTTGAAAGTATCAAATCATGCTTGTTGGACCTTACAAGTCCATTAACATGATCTTTGGGTCCAAAGGGATAACGCTTATATGTTATTGGGCCTCCTATGGCCCAATTCCATATAAAGGGACCTTAAATGGATCTCAAGCGCTTTTGGGTCTTAGTGAACCAATAGTATTGCCAGTAAGGTCAAGGTAATCAAATGCGAGATGGGCCAGCGAGTCTTTCGCATCCCCGATGGCCTAAAGTAAACTCACAGAAGTAGCAGGATTGTACCCCTATTTTTCCTTGTTTGCTAAGCTTATGGGTAGTCGAAGTAAACAGATTTAGGGCGATAATCGAGAGTAATCAAGGTGGTTGGATTAAGTGAGTTATAACGGGAGACGCTTCTAAGGATCGTTCGTAAACGGTAGTTATAAACTAGTCATTACTAATGCATGGTTATAACAACTCACAAACCTTAATTAATCCAACACCACCCAAGTAATCAAGGAAGAGTAAACAGAATCATTCATTGCAGCGGTATAATAATTGGAGAAATCACTGAATTTTATGTATTTGGAAAACGTCGGGTTTCCGGGGAAGTTCAACAATTTCACTTGTATGTTTAATACTAAGTTCTTCAATGGTACATGTTTTGAAATCATCATGCATATTGTACGGATCTTCACACTTTTTTTTTTATATAAACAATGGTCTTTTCAGAAAATATCGGATTTTCTAGGTTTTACAAACTACCCAAATCATTTTAACACAACATACTTATGAACTCACCAACATTTCATATATTGACCGTTTTTCAAAATAACTTGTATTCTCAAGTAACAGGTAAGCCGAGGAATAAGTACCAAGTGTGTTAGGGTGTTTTTACTTTTGAAATTTATCAAACAATGTATGTATGGAATTGAAATATTAAAACAATGTACTTGATGTGAACAATTCCAGTTGTAATATATTGATGCATGGTGATGTTTATGTTATGATTCATGTATATTCATTGTGATGATATTCAGTTTAAGTCACGCGAACCCTCGGACGTTTCCACCATCTGGTTTGGGGGTGTGACAAAAATCCAAAATCTGACAAGCCAAAAATTGTATGCCACAAGTGTGGACATGCAAACCACTTTGCTAAGCTGACTTGATTGCTAAGTTCACTTAGGGGGAGATTGTTAGAACCTGAAATTGAACCTCTAGCAATACTAAATCCTTTTGCAAATTCCAAAGTCAAGCTCTAGTTCCGAAGTGGTGCCTACTCCGGAATTCATTAGTATCCGAACCTGAAATCTAGATGGTGAAGAGAAGATTGAGAGTGAAGGCATTCCAGAATAGATTTTATTTCTGGAATGTTTGTTGTTCCGGAATCAATGTTTTGTCTTGATGCATTTAATGTAATTTGTCTTTTGTTTGATTTAACTAGTCATAGGACTTAATCTTTTGTCAACTTGGATATTCAGAGTGTCAGTTGTAACTCTTTTGTCCAGTCCTATGAGTGTAATCGGTTAGTACCATGTACTTCATTCTCCTATTTATAGGAGCTTTCTATGTTAAATCAACAAACGGATTGTTCAAACCTTTTAGCAATATTTCATTCACTTTCTTTCCAACATTCTCTTTGTTCTTCATTTATTAACTTTACCTTGATCTCTATTCTCATTCTTCATTTATGGCTTGATCATTTGTTAAATACATTAACTAAGAGTTGACTGGTCTATCCAGACTTTATTGGAACATTTATTAGCAAGCAGACATTGATCTTAAAGTATTAACTCAACGTTTGAGTTTTCAAATCCTGTCCCTGCACATTAGATCTATTTGTTCTCTCAGTTATATGTTATAATTTTAGTTTCAAAAGGAAGTGGATATGCTTCAAAAATTATTTTTATGTGTGATCGGCGTGGTGTACCCAGAGGTCCAAGGACGTCCACCAAAAATATAGGGTCCAAAAAAAACAAATTGTCCATTCTAAATTTTGGCATGTTACTATAAGTCGGATGATGTTTAGCGGTTAAAGGTTAAAAACGATGAAAATAATCATGAACCTGCAACGTATATGGAGGGCCACCCATATGCAAGGTGGTTAACCCCAAATGAATAAAAAATTTGTTGAAGAAATGAAGATAAACAATGTCCCCTCGCGAGATATTCTATCAGCGTTGAAGAGACAAAATTCCAAAAATGTTTCTACATTAAAAACAATTTATAATGAGCGTTACAAACTTCAAATGGATAAGCATGGAGACCATAGTCAAATGCAAGGTGTCTTCAGATTTTTGCATTCAAAAGGATATATATTTAACCATTGTGCAAATGATACAACCAATGCCTTGGAAATGATATATATTTAACCATTGTGCAAATGATACAACCAATGCCTTGGAAGATCTATTCTTTGTTCACCAACGTCATTGGAGATATGACGTGCATTTCCACAGGTTATGATGATGGATGTCACCTACAAGGCTAACAAGTATGAATATTTTATTTTTAATTGTTTTGTATTTATTAGTAGGCGTAACATGCCTTTTATATTTTGTTATACTAATTGTTTTTCTTTTATTAATAGGTATAACATGCATTTTCTGGAGATTGTTGGTGTTACTTCAATCGAATTTATAATGTCGTATGAATTATAAAATTTTGTTCGAAATTTTTAATAATAATAATAATAATGATAATAATAATAATAATAATAATAATAATAATAATAATAATAATAAATGAATTAAAGACAATAAAAAAACAAAATAAGAAAAAAAAAACAACAAAAGACAAAAAATCAAATCAATGATGGAATTGGAAAATGGAGGGGGTGCTTATAGAAAACCTAATAAGTAACTCACACGATGAAAGTCTGCTCCTAATGTTGAAAGAGCGGGCCAATTAACATTCCCAAAATCCAAATTTTGAAAGAGCGGGTCAATTAGCATTCCTGAAAGCATAATTAACCGAATCATTGAACACCAAAAATTCAGAAAAATAAGTAGGTGATATGATCACTGTGCACCTCACAACATCAATATTAATATTATAATATGTTGCGATTAATTTATAAGATTAAACAACAAAATAAATAACAATATAATTTTATAACTAAGTTTTAAAAATAGTTTTCCACTTGTATTTTTAAGCAACCCTTTTTTATCGCAACAAATAATATATTCAGAATTCTTCATCCATCGGGTAGGGATAAAACATAGAGAGCTAATAAAGATGTATAAAACAAGCCTAAATCATTCTAACCAAGGTGTAAATGACTCCAACAATAGCTTCCGGACAACTATGGATTGGGATGCCATGTTTGCTATTGATACATTATGTGCTATGCGAGAAGCTTCTGCTTTACGGTATAAGACTCGACTCGTGACCTGGTCTCCACCACGACGATCGAACCGATAGAACAATCCAATATCTAATATCGCCTTGCTTCTATCTGACAACCAGTAAGTATCCAAATCTATACTCCCTCGAACTCAGGAGACTCGAAAAATATAACTCGGTTATAGCAAACGACAACACAAGTCCCTGCCTGATCATCCCGGAAAAAAGTCGCGATCGTCTTGTCGAACATAACAATCAATTTTTCCTTGAGCCACACGACTAAAGTTGATACTAACCAGAACTAGGTCCACGCAACTTCACACTCGAATGACTTGCACACGCCTACAATACTAAGACCCAAACCATCAGGGTCACTTTGGTCCGAACCAAAATCAACCTCACATAGTCCATTCATAACCATAAGCTCTATAGAGATGGAAACATGCGATAAACGAACTATAGGACCAAGCTAGGGATGAGCATATGGACCGGGGAAACGATCAGAACCGGAACCCAATGGAACCGGTCAGGCCGGGACCGATACTATAATTTCGTCAATTTTTGGAACCGGGACTAGTAAGAACTAGTCTAAAACCGTGAACCGGACCGGATAACTCACTCAAATTTTGAAAGTTGTATAACTCACTTAATTTAACTTTTTTTTGACCTTAATCGTTTTCCTTCATGTAGATTATGATTTAGTTAAGTTTAGACTATAAAAACGCTTGATTTGGTTAAAAACTGAATGAGTTACAAGCCCCGCAAGGAAGGGTGTCAAATCAGAATTTATTTTATGTTTTAACAATTAAATGTAATCTGACTTTGTTGTTCAAATATGCATAACTCACTCAATTTAACTTGTTTTGACCTAAAATTTTTTCCTACATGTATATTAGGATTTGTAGTTAAGTTTAGACTATAAAAATGCTTGATTTGGTGTAACATCCTAGGTTCAGAACAAGAAGTGAAGGGTGCTAAGTGTAAATAAAGGAAGGGACTCGACGAGTAGGTACGCTTACTCGCCGAGTCGGAGCGGGTTTGGATCGTGAATTAAGTGACCAACTCGCCGAGTCAGAAGCTGGACTCAACGAGTTGGTGCTGGAATGAGAAAACCCTAATCTTAGGGTTTGCACCCTATTTAAAGGACTTTATGTTCCTCTCACAACCTCCTAATCCCCCAGAGAGTTCCAGAAAACCCTAATTGTGTGTGAGGCTACATTGTTGAGGAGTTTGGGGCTTGGAAGAGGAAATTGGTGGAAGAAGCTTGAGAAATTGGAAGCTAGCATCAACGGGCTTGTATAGATCTAGGAGTTCTTTAACTTTTTTTTGAGATCTATTTCGGGTTTAGAGTTCAGATCTAGGCTTGTGATGGTCCATAATGTCATAAAATTTCTATTTAAGAGTTGGTGGTGGAGCCCCTTAGTCCTTAACCCTAGCCATAGTGTGTTTTGGGCCTATATCTCTTTGGTTCCACGTAAAGTTTGCAACTTTATGTGAGGGTTAGATTGTAGAGGGGTGGATCTATTGTTTGAAGCCCCTTCATGAATCGAAAAGCCTATGAATGGATTGAGAATTGGAGTGACTTGGCGAGTCACATGGGTGTACTCGACGAGTTATCTGAACATGTGCATGCACTTGACGAGTTGGAAGAACAACTCGACGAGTCTGTTGAAGATTGCCTTGGACTCGGCGAGTCAGGTTGTAGAACCCCAACCTCTTTTGGTTGAAGCCTTGCATTAGTGAGTCAGTCGGCGACTCAATGAGTTGGTCAGGATGGGACTTAAAGATCATTGGACTCGGCGAGTTAAGTTGTGTTATGAGAGTTTTCTGGGTAAGGGAACTCGGCGAGTCGACGGGGTGACTTAGCGAGTAGAGTCAACCAGGAAGGTTGACTTTGACTAAGGACTTGGACCTTAACCAAGAGTTGACCAGTTTGACTTACAAGGGTACTTTGGTAATATTGGTATTTATGGAATTGGTTCTTTGGTAGTGTTCAGTGGCGGCGATCGTGCCGGAGGTCGGAGCAGCTTGGTCTTATCTTTTAAGTCAGCGAATTCAAGTGAGTTATCCTCACTATATCGACAGGGTCTATAGCACCAAGGCCGGCCCTTTATCGGATGGAGATCCGGGTATTGTTTGTTATGTTATTGCTTTGGTAGATCTGTATCCTGGTATTTAGGATGGTGTTATGTTAGTGACATGGTTAAGGTTGGTACCTGGTATTTAGGGTAATGTCATGTTAGTGACCTGGTTAAGGTTGGTACCCGGTATTTAGGGTAATGTTATGTTAGTGACCTGGTTAAGGTCGGTACCCAGTATTTAGGGTAATGCTACGTTAGTGACCTGGTTAAGGTCGGTACCCGATATATAGGTTAATGTTATGCTAGTGACCAGTTAGGTCGGAATCCTGGTTAGGATGTTGATATGCTATGTGATATGTTAGACTGTTTGTTTGGTTAATGATTTGTTATGTGACTAATTGTTGTATGTGCACATGGTTGTTTGACGGGGGTTGGGTTGAGGCGGGTCCTGCTTTGTGCTGTAGGCCAACATACCCAGGGCAGACCGGATATTCCGAAGGCCCAGCGAGTGGTACGGATAGGCTGAAGGCCCCAAGAGGGCGGACCAGATGTGCCGAGGCTCGGAGAGTGGACCAGGCCGACTGAAGGCCTGGTGTGGGCGGACCAGTCATACTGTAGACTCAGAGAGTGGACCAGTTGGATTGAAGGCCTGGTGCGGGCGGACCAATCACACTGTAGACTCGATGTACATGGCTAGACTCGGAGGGTAGACCAGGTGGACTAAAGTCCCGATGTGGGCGGACCAGTCACACAGTAGACCCGATGTGCATAGTTGTTCTATTTGTGATATGTTATGAGTATATTTATGTGTGGTTTGTATTTTAGGGGTAACTCACTAAGCTTTCGGGCTTACAGTTCAGTGTTTTGTTTCAGGTAATTCAAGAGATCGTGGCAAGGAGAAGGTGTGATCGTACCGCTCCTAATGTTTTATGATTTATGTGATATGGTTCTGGGGAATACTCTGATGTTTAAACTATTTTGAAAACAAATGTATGAACTTAATGGTTTTTGAATGAATTAGAATGTTTTAATTTGGCTCGAATTTTATGGGTGTTACATTTAGTTAAAAATTGAATGAGTTACAGGCCCTGCAAGGAAGGGTGTGAAATCAGAATTTTTTTTATGTTTCAGCAATTAAATGTAATCTAACTTTGTTGTTCAAATGTGCATAACTCATTCAATTTAACTTCTGTTTACCTGAATCTTTTTCCTACATGTAGATTAGGATTTGTAGTTAAGTTTAGACTATAAAAACGCTTGATTTGGTTAAAAATTGAATGAGTTACAAGCCCCGCAAGGAAGGGTGTCAAATCAAAAAAAAAAAAAATTTATGTTATAGCAATTAAACGTAATATGACTTTGTTATTCAAATGTGCATAACTCACTCAATTTAAGTTTTTTTGACCTGAATTTTTTCCTACACTTATTTTAGGTTTGGTAGTTAAGTTTAGACTATAAAATGCTTGATTTGATTAAAAATTGAATGAGATACAAGCCCCGCAAGGAAGTGTATGAAATCAGACCGGTTCCAAAATTGAAAACCCGACAAAAACCGAACCGGAACCGGTAGAATCGTCGGGCCGGTTCGGTTCTTGATTTTGTCTGAAGCCGGTTCCCGGGTCGGGTTCGGGTCGGGCCTCTGGCCAGTTCCGTCCGTTTGCTCATGCCTAAACCACACCACACTATTTACCATCTACCAATTTCTTAGTAACCTCTTTGAATCTTCTTGATCGTCGCACGTATCCTATGCTTCCGGTAGTATGGGCCCATATTGCCTTCCACACATATCCGAACTCATCCTAATAATTGTCTCAAGGTTCTGAAGTCACTAATCACTACTAATACATAACACAGTAATCACGTATACACGTGCTCAGAAGAGCACACACCATTAATCTTCCTAGACTCCCTTTTAGGATTCTTCTAACCATATATTCCACCTCATCCTGCAATCTCACCGGGAAGAAACTTCTATCAATATCAATTAACTATCTTATGAATACTGAGTACATACATCTAGAATTAAGCAGTCCTTTAACTGAGATATCCTGCACTACAACGGTTTGACTCAAATAAGAGCTGCGCAATAGGGCTAAACCTAAAATTGGTGTATTCTCCACGTATCCGATCTCTCATTAATGAATAAGAATATATAAAAAAGTACATGGACTCAAGCCAATCTAACTCTAATTGGGCCGAGATATATACAAAATATGAAATACAATAAATAATAATAATGTTACGCTAACAGCCTCCCGCAGTGTGAATGTCAGGAGATTCGGTAACGTTCAAAATGGACCGAAAATCAAGAAACAATGGTAATGGAAGGCTCTTTATGAAAATGTCGGCATATTGAGATGAAGACGACACATGAAAGACACGAACATGACCAGTGGCAACTTTGTCTCTTACAAAGTGAAGGTCAATCTCTATGTGCTTCGTCTGTTAGTGATGAACCGGATTGTGTGCCATGTAGACTGCACTCCTATTATCACAATAAACAATGGTAGCCCGTTGTGGTGAATAATGAAGTTCAAGAAGTAGATTCCGAATCCAGCAAGTTTCTACAACAGTATTGGCCATGTCCCGATACTTAGCCTCTGTATTAGACCTGGATGTCGTGCTTTTGACGTTTAGAGGACCAAGATAGAAGAATTTGTCCAAGGAAAACACAATAAGATGATGTAGAATGTCTGGTGACAGGGCAGCCACCGCATTCTACATCAGAGCAAGCAAGAAGATTGCGACTAGGTGATACAAACAACCGAAGAGCATGAGTCGAGGACCCCTTAATGTACCGTAGGATGCACTTTAAAGCAGTAAAATGGGGTTCGCGGGGATCGTGCATGTATAAGCAAATCTGTTGAACAACATAGGTGATGTCAGGTCTCGTAAATGTAAGGTATTGAAGAGCTCCGGCTAGGCTGCAATAGAGGGTAGGATCTGCAACAGGAGGACCCAAACCATCAAAGTTTGCGGACAAGTCAGCAGGAGTGCGAGCAGGATTGTAGTGAAGCATATTAGCCCGCTCAAGTATCTCATGTGCATAATTTTGTTGAGATAAGAATAAACCATTAGGATTACGAGTAGACGAAATTCCATGAAAGTAGTGAAGATCACCAAAGGCGTTCATAGAAAACTCAACGCTCAATAAAGAGACGACATGAGTCAGAATATCTAGAGTAGATCTGGTAAGAACAATGTCATCAACATAAAGTAGAAGATATGCCATATGAGAACCATGCTTGTAAATAAAAAGTGAAGAGTCACACCTGCTATGCACAAAACCAATACGTGAGATTGTTAATGTATATTGTAAAAGTCGAATAGAGTGTTTTGTATAGTTTCACATTTTGTGTTATTTTACTAAGTCATATTTTGTGCGAAGTTAAAATGTATAGACTTAGTATACTTTTTGATTGTTCCCTATAAATAGGGACTTAGGCTAGAAGTTGTAGTACGATGCTTGAACTCACTTCTGCTTAACTTTGTAATCAGACTTTATTAATATAATATCTGATTAATATTTACTCTCGGTGTTCTTCATCTTAAATCATTCAAATCTATCGTTTCTTTTCTAAATTCTCGATAACAATTCTCATCAATTGGTATCAGAGCAAGATTCAAACTGCTTAGATCTGATTTTCGTATAAGAATCATTTGCTTTTTGAGTTACAAATTTACTCAAAATTTTCCACGCATTTTTGGTTTTGAAAATCACTTTTGATCTTCAGATTTGAATTGATTCTGCATTTGAATTGTTAAATCGAGTAATCGATTAGTGTTTTATGATCAATTCGTTTGATAAATTATGAAATTCATCAAGGTTTCAAGTTTTCAGATACTTTTTGTGTTCATCAATGGTGAACTTTAACATGAATTCAATGACTTCTTTCTCTCACTTGCTTGGTTCCTCAACCAAAATTCCGATGTTAATTCCAGAATACTATGATTAGTGGGCTGATAGAATGGAAGATTACTTAAAAGGAATTGATGAAGAACTTTGGAAGTGTATCGATGGAACAGTACTAGCTCCTGCTAATGTTCAACAAATTGGATCATCCGTTGCATCTACTGATGTTGAAGAACAACGAAATCGATTGAAGAAAAATGAAAAGAGATGCATGAGAGAACTAAGAGGTGCTCTACCTCCTGTGGTTTACAATTACATTCGTAGTTGTAAAACAGCAAAAGAGATCTGGAATACTCTAAAAGAAAAATATCAAGGTAGTGAAAAGGCGAAGATCAACTCTGTGAAGCAGTGTCTAGTTGAACTGAAGGAATTCAGACAAAAGGATACGAATACTCTTGAAAGTTGTTATGATCGTCTGAATGAGCTTATGTTTCGCTGCAATAGGTATGGAATTACTAGATCTACCATGGAGTTCAATTTAACTTTCATTATGAGTCTTCGCAAAGAATGGCGCGGTGTAAGCATGATGATAAAGAATCAACAATGTTTTGATACAACTACATTGAATGATCTTTACAATCAACTGAAAACACATGAATGTGAGGTCACAAAAATGTATGAAGAATCAAAACAAGCTATTGGTGGTCCTTTGGCTCTTGTTTCAAAAGTAACAGAAACTGATGAAAAAGATGGTTCTGATGTAGAAGGATTTTTAATGAACTCCGATGATGAAGAAGTAGCATACTATTTAAACAACAAAGTTAAAAAGTTTTTCAAAAATCCTTTTAATCCAAAAGAAAAGAATAGTGATGTGAAAAATGATGTAACAAGAACTGGAGGAGAAGAGAAGAAGAAAATGGAGAAAACAGATGGAAAACAGAAAAATGCGAATGAAGAGAAAAAGTTGAAGGGTGCTTCAGGAATTTATTGTCTTTACTTCAATGGTGCGAATCATTTCGCAGCGGATTGCATGTTGCGAAAGAAAGAAGAAAAGAAAGAAAAAGTCAAAGATGAAGCTTACTATTCTGAAAAGATTGAAGAGTTACGTGCAAAGAACAAAGGAGTGTCTTTAGTTGCTAAGGGAGAATCGGATGAAGAAGAAAGTGGAACGTATCAGATCTGGTCTTCAGGATCTGATGATGAAGAAATGAGACATCCCACACATGGAGCAATGTTCGCAAGTTTTGAAGATTGCGAAGAGAACATTTCTGGGAAATGTTTTATGTCCAAATCCACAGACAAATCTCCCATGAGAACCAAGGTACGTGCAATTCTTGAATCTTTTAATATTCCTTTATCTGCTTATGATGCTGAAATTGTTTCGTTTGATGATACTGTGGCTTATTTTGATTCTGTTATTGTGTCTGCTAGTAATGAAGCTAAGAAATTAAATGTGCAACTTAGTGAGACACGAAGGGAATTAGAAATAAAGAAGAGCAGAGTTGAAAAATTAGAATTGCAAAACAACAATATAGATTGTGATAGGAATAATCTTTCAAATGATGTTAGATTGTTACTAGCACAAAGAAACATCTATTGTAATTCAGCAAAAAGATTGTATGCAAAATTAACAGCTTTACATCATTCTTCTGATATTAGCAAAGAACAACATAGGAAACTTTTACCTTTTCTTGAGTATGAGCGTGAAAAAGTTGATGTTGTTTCTTATGATTGCGAAAGTACAATTGCTCAGTTTGACAAAATACCTGATGATAGATATTCATATGGTATTGTCAAAATTGATGAATTTCTGAATGTTGATGAGTTGGTTGACATTGTGAATGAAAGTTTGACAAAAAGTGAACAAGTGAAAATCTTAAAGAAAACCGAAAATTCAACTCTTACTTCGCAATTCAATTATGTTGATATTAATGAAAATTCTGATAATGTGAGTGAAATCAGTGAAATTGAAGAAGAAGAGGAGATTGATTGTTCTCAATTGTCGATCGTTAATATCACATCTAAGATCAAAGGTAAAGAAATAATAGTTGATTCAATAGTAGAGGATAAAGTTGATAAATCTTCAACTTCGCAACATTGTAAGTTTGATAATGTGGAAGTTGAAAGCTGGAAATCTGATGATACTAATGAAAATAAAGAAGAAAAGAAAAATTCAACTGAAACACATCAAAGGGTTGTGGTTGATCAAGTGTTTGAAAACACAAAAGAATTTGACAAAATTTTAAATGACAAAGGCGCACATTATTTGGAAACCAACACAGTGGTATATCCAAATTTTGTATGTACTGATAAAACTATTTTTCCAAATCAAGTTTTTGTCTTTACTGGAAATGCTGAGAAAATTCCTCCTAAGTTCAATAAAATGATTGAAAAAGATAATCAAAAGTCAACACCTGAAGGTTTCTTCGCAAATCAAAACACAGTAGAAAACAATTTAACTCAAAATTCTTATGTGTTTCAAAAACAAAAATCATTACAAAAATGGGTGGTTAAAGGTGAAAAGTCAAACAAACCTTTTGAAAAAGTTGAAAACTCAAAGGTTGAAGTGAAATTAAATTCTCAAGAATTCAAATTGATGGTTGAAAATTATTCAACAGAAAATAATATTTCAAAAAGACAAGCAAGAAAAGCAATATTCTGGCATGTTGTGAATAATGAAAAAGAACAAATTTCAAAATCATCGTCAAAATTTCAAAATAAAAACAATAACACAAATTCGAGTTTTCATAAACAAATAAATTCTGTTGATAAAGTTTCATATATTCGCAAATATGACAACATTAGAAAATTTGAGAATTCGCAAAAATTTGCAAATAATCAAAAGTTTCCAGATGTTGACAAATTCACGAATAATTCATCAAATTTGAAGAAATCAAATCAAGTCAAAGCGAAATTTTCACCAAAACAACAAAATTTTCCAAATCCTTCAATATCAACAAAAACCAAAGTTTCATACATCAAAGGAAAGACTGATGTAAATATGATCAATAATTGGTTTGAAGGGAAAGGAAAGAAATATCAAAGTGCAAAGTTTTCAGAACAAGAAATTAAAAGTGCCTTTGATAAGTTCGCAAATAATTCTTCAACTGCAAGTACATCATCCCATAATTCGCAAGTTCCGGTTCAAAAATGGAAACCAGTTATCAAACATGCGAATTTTGTGAAGGATAAGATTACAATCAATGAGAATCCAAAATTATTGAATGACTATATTTCAATATCTAGAACGGATGATGCTGATATAATGGATTCTGTTACAAGCAAAGTGAAAACATGGTTTTTAAGTTCCAAAAAGTTGTTTAATTCTACTAATGGTGGACCCAATAAGTCTTGGGTTCCTAAATTTTTTCAATAAATGCAGGTGCTATGTGACGAGCAATATGATCCAAAATGGTATATTGATAGTGGTTGCTCTCGTCATATGACTGGAAGAAAGGAAAACTTGCGAGATTATCGAAGCTTGGAGAATGCTGGAGTTGTCAAATTTGAGAAATAATCACAAGTGTCAAGTGAAAGGATATGGGAAAGTCACAAATGGAAACTTCACAGTAATTAGAGTTGCTTATGTTGAAGGACTTCAACACAATTTGATAAGTGTATCACAACTTGTTGTAGGTACTGGAAATCAAGTAGTGTTTAATGAAGAAGGAAGTATCACTCAAATACAAAGACAAATGAAATACTTCTGAAATCCAAACGATATGGTGATATGTTTACACTGGACATCAAACCAATTGTGGGAAAACCAGTTGTGTGTTTACTATCAAAAGCATCAAATGATCTCAGCTGGCTTTGGCATCGAAGATTGTCACATTTGAACTTTCGAAATATAAATAAACTTGTATCTGAAGATTTAGTTCGAGGGTTACCAGTATTAAAATTTGACAATGATTCTTTGTGTGCAGCTTGCGAACACGGAAAACAACATCGAAAAGGTCATCCGATTGTCATAGATTCAAAGATAGTAGAACCATTGGAACTACTTCACATTGATTTATGTGGACCATCAACTGTTGCAACAATAAATAAAAAGCAGTATATTTTAGTTATTGTAGATGATTTCTCTAGATTCACATGGGTATTTTTTCTCAGGTTGAAATCTGAAGTTGCTCAGACGATGATTGATTTTATCAAAAAGATTGAAATTAGTCTGAAAAAGAATGTACGAAAATTTAAAAGTGATAATGGTTCGGAGTTTAAAAATCAAACTCTTGACAATTTTCTCACAAACAAAGGTATTTCGCATAATTTCTCATCACCATATACTCCACAGCAAAATGGTGTAGTTGAAAGAAGAAATCGATCTCTATGCGAAGCAGCCAGAACCATGCTCACATAGGCGAATCTACCACAATATCTATGGGCAGAAGCTGTGTCCACAACATGTTTTACTCAGAATAGATCATTCATTCACATAAGATTCAATGTTACTCCATATGAAATAATCAATAATCGGAAACCTAATGTAAAATTCTTTCATGTTTTTGGTTGCAGGTGCTTTATTATGAATCTCAAAGATAATTTGTCAAAGTTTCAAGCAAAAGCTGATGAAGGCATCTTCTTAGGATATTCACAGAATTCAGTTGCATACAGAGTGCTTAATAAACGAACAAGAAAAATTGAAGAAACTTTTAATTTAACATTTGACGATTACTATCTTAAACAGATTGATAGTAAATTCGATCAGAAACCAATACTTGTGGATTCAAATACTCAAATTGATAATTCTGAAATTAATGAATTTGATTATGACTTAATTTTTGGAATTCCTGACAGGGCAATTGATGCAGAAGATAATGCTCCTGATAATCAAACATCAGAATCTTCAAAACATACTGATGAATCAACAACAACTTCAACGTCGATAACTTGTGAAAGTACACCAAATGCTCATATGGATGAGGAACACACAAGTGTCCATGAAGATTTTATACCAACTTTTGAGGAGGAGCATTCACAAAATCAACAAGAAATCAAGTTGAGGGGGAGCATTCACAAAATCAACAAGAAAATCAAGTTGAGGGGGAGCATTCGCAAAATCAATATGCACATAATTTTGAGGGGGAGTATCCAAATGTAGATCATGTTGAGAGAGAGCTTCATGAAACAGCGACAAATAGTCTTGATAACAATGCAAACTTTCATGAATTTAATGATAATTTTTCTGTTGCAGGATCTGAAAATGAAGATATGCATGAAGATGCACCATTAGACTATGATCCAAATTATCCACCACTTGCGAAATGGACAAGAAATCATCCACAAGAACAGGTAATTGGCAATTTACCAGAAGGTGTGTTGACTAGAGCTCAAATTCGTGCGAAAAATGAGGTACTAAATACTAACCAAGAACTTTGTATGTTTAATGTCTTTATTTCGAAAATAGAGCCAAAAACAGTCAAGAATGCTATGGAACAATCAGATTGGGTTGTTGCTATGCAATCTGAATTGGCTGAATTTGAACGAAACAAGGTTTGGAGATTAGTTTCTAAACCTTCTGATGTTTCAATTGTTGGATTAAAATGGATTTTCAAAAACAAAACCGACAAAGATGGCAATATTATTCGAAATAAAGCAAGATTAGTGGTTAAAGGTTATTCGCAACAAGAAGGCATTGATTATGAAGAAACATTTGCACCTGTTGCAAGACTTGAAGCAGTTCGCATATTTTTAGCTTATGCAGCTCACAAAGATTTTGATGTTTATCAAATGGATGTTAAATGTGCATTCTTAAATGGCAAACTCGAAGAAACAATGTATGTTGAACAACCACCAGGTTTTGTAAACACTAAACATCTTGATCATGTTAATATTTTAGATAAAGTTGTATATGGGTTAAAACAAGCACCAAGGGCCTGGTACGCAACACTTACAAATTTTTTGAAACAATGTAAATTTAAACAAGGATCAGTCGACCCCACATTATTTCGCAAGAAAGTTGGGTGTCATCTAATGCTTGTTCAAATTTATGTTGATGATATTATATTTGGTTCAACTGATCCAGCATTGTCACTTGAATTTGAAAATTTAATGAAAAGTCAGTTTGAAATGAGCATGATGGGAAAAATTAATAATTTTCTTGGTTTAAACATAAGACAGAACAGGCAAGGAATCTTCATTAATCAGGAAAAATATACAAAGAACTTGCTTGAAAAGTTTGGAATGCTTAATAGCAGGAAGCTTAAAGTCCCTATGGCTGTAGGAACACGACTAACTCCTTCGTTAGACACTCCTGCTGTTGATTTAACAGTGTATCATAGCATGATAGGGTCTTTATTGTACTTAACTGCAAGTAGACCTGATATTATGTTTTCGGTTTGTTATTGTGCTAGATATCAAGCAAATCCAAGAGAACCACATTTGACGACAGTGAAAAATATCTTTCGATATTTAAAGGGAACTGTTTCTTTAGGCCTTTGGTATCCTGCGAAAACAAGATTTTTCATTCAAGCTTTTTCAGATTCTGATTTAGGAGGATGTACATTAGATCGAAAAAGTACGACTAGTGGATGTCAATTATTGGATGGAAAGTTGGTGAGCTAGCAATCAAAGAAACAAACTTGTGTGGCTATCTCAACTGCTGAGGCAGAATACATCTCCGCGGCTGCTTGCACTTCGCAAATCATATGGATTCAGAGTCAACTTCGTGATTATGCAATCAACATGAAAAAGATTCCTTTGTATTGTGACTCACAAACTGCAATTCGCATTTGTCATAATCCAATGCAACATTCAAAGACAAAACACATTGCTCTTCGATATCATTTTATCAAAGATCATGTGGAAGATGGGAATATTGAAATTCATTTTGTTAAAACAACTCAACAACTTGCTGATATTTTTACAAAACCTCTTGATGAAAAATCATTTGTTAGAATTTTAGCATGTTTGGGGATGCTTAATGCGAATTCAATTTCATTCACACAAGAGTAAATGTTTTATTCAGAAGATGTGTTCACATTGTTCAGAGGTTACTGTTCATTCAGAGGCTTCGCATCCATATCATTTCGCATCTGGAGTAATATCAACTTAGGTAAGTTTTACGTATATTACTTTATTTTCTTTTGAAAAATCCAAAATACAAAATGATTTTCATTTTTTTAGTATTTTCTTTTGAAAAATTCAAAAATACAAAAAGATTTTCATTTCTTTGTATTCTCTTTTGAAAAATCAAAAATCCAAAAAGATTTTATTTTTCTTTGTTTTTTCAATTGTGTGCTAAGAATTTACTGCAGGGCTAAAATGCGAAGTGGTCATACATTTTGTTTCTATGGGAAGGTATTAAATTTTTAAGACTAGTTAGGATGTCCCTAGAAGCATGCTGTTGTATGTAGACCAAAAGCCTCGACATGACTCTATGTGTGCAAAGAAAGCCTTAATGACATTATCACATGATAATTTCTTCCCATACAGGCTTATATTCGCATAAGTCAAAAATGAGCTACCTTACTCTTCTCAAATGAGTTAAGAGTTTTTTGTTTTGTCCATTATAACAGAGGTACACTTCTATTCTCATCCACTCTTTTTAAACCAAACAATTCTTTCAATCCAAATTTTTTTTTGAAAAGATTTGTCCTTGAGGTTTTTGATCAAACCAATCAAAACCTAGACAAATCACAACTCTGTGTTTATGATCTATCATCATGAGTCTGTGATGAAAGTGAAACCCAAAAATCATACACCTTAAGGAATTGACGGGGAACTTTGTTCCAGATTTTTACGAAACCTTTGTTTCCGTATCCAAATTTTGAAACTTCAAAGCATATTCAATTCGCATGTGTGGTCTTGATCAAATATTCCGAACCCAGAATGTTTGATTACCCAACAAGATCCAGAACAAACTTTTCATTTGAATATGATTTCAGTGTAAGTTTCATTCGCAAATTCTTGTCATGATAAATATTTTCCAACACCAACTTGTCACTGACTACACTGGTCAAACAAGTAATTTCATTTACAATTTCTCACCTTATGTTAAGGTTGATATGTAATGAAATTTCAAACCAATCCAAAATGCCATTTAAAAAGAAGCCCTTTGATACTTTTCTATAAGTATTCGATTGTAATTCATGGGAAACTATAAAAGCAGTTGATTATCTCTCTTGATAATTAACGAAGTAACCTTTGCCCGGGGTTTTACTGCATTCATGTCAAATTGAATTGTTGACATCACCACATTCCAAATATCTTTGTTTCTTATCTTATTTTGTTTGGCACAATGCACACACAAAATACTTGAGGTTCTGAGTACAACCAACTCAGACTGATGATTTCGCAAGTCTGGCATATGAATTCACTTTAAATCCCAAAAGTGAATGAGCCTTGCTTCCATGCGAAAGGTTTTATTGGTTACTATTCTATAACGGATACTTGACAGGATGTATACTCAAAATCGTTGGTATTTTGTCCGGTTTTCAAGGAACTGTGACAGTTACTTTTTGGAATGTTGTTACCTTTTGCAGTCATGATCCGACTTTCAAGGTGCCACGTCGGATAACATTAAATGTATCCCGCTTCAATTTCAAATCAATTTTGAGCAACCTATAAAAGGGGGTTAAAGAACACTGGTTACGGTTACGCAAACAAGAACTCTCACAAACACTTCCAAGATTCAACCTTGATCCAAACTTCAACTTTCTTTTTTACAAACCCTAACAATGGCAGCCACTACTTCCAACACTGATGAGGTTCTTTCTCAGTCTCTGATGAAGATTCAAAGCAGTAACTACCAAGTGGATCCGAAAGTTTCCGCTTATCCAGAAGGGTTGAAAATGCTGATTGTTGCTTTGAAACGATCTTCTTTAGCAACTGCCATGTTCCGTTCATCTCCGGTTCCAATGGTGTGGTTATCGCGTGCTGCTTCCACGACTTCATACAATCACACAGCGGATGTGATTACTTTCAATCTCATCAACAACAAACGAGTTAAACTATCGAAGAACTTGTTTGTGGAAATTCTACAAATTCCAAACAACCCTCCCTTTATCAAACCTGTCAACTCCCAGGTTCTTCATATGTTTAACGAAATGGGGCATCAACCGGAGTTAACAAAAATCAGTGATTTTAGAAAATCTGGGTTACCGTGTATGTGGAATTTTCTTTTTGGAATCTTTCTCCGATGTCTTACAGGCAGAGTCGTTGGGTTGGATAGAGGAAGAATGGAAGTATATGCCATGGTGATGGGTATATACTATGACATTAGTGTTGATTACGCAACACAACTATGGAAGGAATTTGTCAAAAGTCTAGAACATACAAATTCGGAGAAGGGAATTTCGTGTGCAAGATGTTGGAGTTTAATTCTTGAACACGTGTCTGACAAAGAGGAAATTCCGATGCTGTCAAATGTTGAAGTTGCTGAATTTTCTTTCTATCAATTTCCCAAAGTTGTAGAAGATGATGAAGCGATCTTACACATGTGGCTCGTATTCCAGACGCGATGCTTCGCAAAGTCTCTCCCACCCACAAAATTTTGGTGAGATATTTGCGAACTGTTGATACAGATGAGCCAACTAGAGTTTTATTAGATGTTGCAACTCCATCTAAAACAAAGAAGGCTAGCAAGAAACTTGTGAAGGGTTCATCTTCATCAGTACCAGCTGAAGTCATCTCAACTGAGGAACCTTCCAAGAAGTCGAAGAAGGAACTCTTACCTTCCAAGTCCGGGATACTGAAGCAGATTCGCAAAGCAGAAGTGAGTAGTAAAGGTGTTACTATTCGCAATATTCCAACGCCAGTATCTCCCACAAAGAAGCGACAACGAGCTGAAGACGCTGCGAAAAACATGCAACGTACAATGGTAAAGCGAAGGAAGATGGTGATTCGTAATGAATCATCTGAAGAAGAAATTGTCCCAGAAACTCCACCTGTCACCACAATGGTACCTATTTCTTTACCTATCATTCCCACTTCGCAAATTTCTACCACTATCACCCAAACCAAACCACTCGAAATAGTTCTTACCAAATCAGTTACTGAGGAGGTTCCTATTTCTGATATGGTTGTCAACGTATCTGATACGGGGGCACCTATCCTGAGTGTTGCACCATCCATTCAAACAATCTTACCCATTTCCTTACCTGTTACCACTTTATCTACCACTTCAAACATTTTTGACCATGCTCTACAAAACCCTTTCACCACACTTTTCCCTTCGCAATCACCTGAAAATCCTCAACCTTCACAACCAATGTCAGATCCAGAAGTCGAAGGAGGTGCCTTTGGGGGGATACTTGATGATATTCCTTTTGATTCTGATGAAGAAGATATTCCTGATCATATGCTGATGACAGGAAAACGGTTTAAAATACTGAATCAAAAGTTGAAGACCATTATTCAATCACAGGCTGATTCAGGTTGAATGTCGTCAATATCTGCCATGGAGGTTGATATCATGATCAAAGGAGCAGAAAAACGAATAATGGAGAAAATTGCTAAGTCTGATAAAAACAATGAGCTCAGAATTATGTCTCAAGGCAATAATTTTAATTCTGTAGTTCAAGATCTTCGCGCAGTTACAAAAGAACGTCATGTTCTTTTTGTTCAAGATGTTAAAAAGGTTCGTGAAGACGTCAACTTCAAAATTTAGGAGTTGAAGTCTGAACTTGCGAAGGATCTTCACGATGTCCACAATAAACAAGACGCAGTTCAACAGCAAATTGTGGATATTTCTTCTCAGCTTCAAAAGCTGCATAATCTTCCTGTTCTTGCCGATCACAAAGCAGAAATCATGATGAAATTTGATCAGCTCATCCAGTTGGTCACTGATCTAAAAACAGCTCTTTCGCATTCTTCATCCTCTCAAATTCTTACTCCAAAATTCTTGTCTCTAAAGATTAATACTTTAGAACAAGCTATTCACAAAGCCCTTACTCCACTCACAAATTTCACTTCTTTACTTCCAAAGAGTGCTCCGCTTGTTTCCACAGGGGTGCAAGGGGGAGAAGAAAGACGAAGCAAAGAAGAGGATGTGAAAACTGTGGGAAAAGTGATATCGACTCAGCTTATTGCTACTCTTCCAATTCCTTCTAAGCCGATTTTTGCAACAACAATCACCACAAGAACAATTACCAAGGGTATTGTTATTGGAAGAAATGAAGGTGGTTCAAGCTCAAAACCCCAACATGATGTTGTAGGAAGAGGAAAAGGAATTTTATATGAAAAATCAAAAGAAGAGTTGAAAGCAGAGGCTGAGGCTGAGATGGAGAAGATGAGGCAAGTCCAGAGCATTATGAGGCAACAGGCAAGTGATCCTCCCTCCATGAACAAAGGAGATCCTGCAAAACTTTACTCTTACGAAACCATAGAGTCAAAAGTTGTGTGTAGGGAGATGTATGAGTTCGAGAAGAAACCGAAGAGAAGTTATGATATTGCGAACTCAGATCATTGCCAGTTGGACTTCCCCATTAATGAGATGCTATTCATCAATGCACAATACAAGATCAGTGAGAAATTTGATAATCCGAATGATTATACTCAAATGAAAATCAGATTTCATGCTGTCTTGGGGAAGAATCCTGATGAAGTTTGGTCGTTAATGAAGATCAAGAAGGTTGTGACGATAAAGAAAGATATTATGTTTGAAGAGATGTTACAGAATTTCAGATACTTTGTTATCAGAGCTGACAACAAACAATATGACTTCACAGTTGCTGACTTTCCTTTGATGAATTGCAATGACTTGATTCAGGTAGCACTGATTTTGAAGCATATGGAAGAAAACAATCTCAAAGGCTCTGATACAGATGTGTTCAAAGCTGGCTTCGCACATGTGAAGACTTTCATAGACAATTACTTCGATTGTCTAGCCCTTACTGATGATGAATTAGCACATGTTGTGGGAAGGGAAGTGAAAGTTCCATGGGAGGAGACTTTGACACAATCTGCTTTGTCAAAGTATGCTGTTGGAGAAATCTGCTTAAAACCATTTGGTATGGTGTTTTCAGGCAGAGACACAAAAGGTAATCCAAAGAAATTTTTGTTCAAGGTCTCAGAGATTGAAAGATATAATTCTTCGCAATATACGCACTTCATTGTACGTATGAAAAATTGCAAGAAAAATAACGAAGGAGACAAGAAGGATTTGAAGAAGGTGATCTCCTGGTATGGAGAGGTGCGAAAGGCAATTCACTCTGCAATTCAAAAGCTTATGAGTTGAATTGTATCAACTGTTTACAAAGGGGGAGAATGTTAATGTATATTGTAAAAGTCGAATAGAGTGTTTTGTATAGTTTCGCATTTTGTGTTATTTTACTAAGTCATATTTTGTGCGAAGTTAAAATGTATAGACTTAGTATACTTTTTGATTGTTCCCTATAAATAGGGACTTAGGCTAGAAGTTGTAGTACGATGCTTGAACTCACTTCTGCTTAACTTCGTAATCAGACTTTATCAATATAATATCTGATTAATATTTACTCTCGGTGTTCTTCATCTTAAATCATTCAAATCTATCGTTTCTTTTCTAAATTCTCGATAACAATTCTCATCAGAGATAAACATGGCAAAGCGTAGAAACCACGCGCGAGGAGCTAGCTTCAGACCATAATGAGAATTCTGAAGTAGACAAACATGATCCAGCCTGGAAGGGTCATGAAAACCTGGTGGTTGCTTCATATACGCAGTCTCCTCCAAATGTCCATGAAGAAACGCATTCTTCACATCAAGTTGTCGAATGGGCCAATGGAGAGATACAACTATGCTCAGAACAATATGGAATTTACCATTTAGCCCTTGTTTCCCAAAACCTATTCAAATTAAGTCCCAGTAATTTATCAAGTAGTCACTGCCTTCATAATTATTTACGAAACTAGTCCGAAACTTACACTTTTGACCCCGGACATGTAAAATTGTGACGGTTAACTCCTCGAGACCAACCCTTGTTACATAATTATTGATTTTCGGGCTATTATTCGCTCATTTATTTATTTATTTAATAAATGGGGTGTTACAATAACTTACTAGGAGTTATTGTATGATGTTGTAGAGATGTTTCATGTTTTGCAAGTTCAAGTAGCATCTGTCATGGTACCAGATGAGAACAATGGAACACAAAGGCTTAGACTAGGTTGTTATTTTAGGTGTATTTACTTCTTGTTATTTTATGATGCGAATTTATTTTAAGCCCATGATTATTGCTTAGGATATATAATGTTTTATTTTTATGAGTTAAAATAATTTCAAAAAATTTTAGAAATAACTTTGATTATCCCATTAGATGTATGTGTAGAAATCTAGGTCATTATAGGAAAAGTATGTTGAGGCATTGGAGTAGAGAAGAGAGAGCAGATAAGAGACATAATACAGAAGAGACAGAGTAGAAAAAAGAAAGAGTAGAGAAGAGATAGAGAAAAGAAGCAACAAAGAAAAAAAGAGACAGAGTAAATAAGAGATAGACGATGTGCGGAGCATGATATGAGCTTGAGAAAAGGATAAGAAAGAGTAAAAGATGAGAATATGAGAATATGGGAGAATAGGTATATAAGAAGAGTAAGAATAATAGTGTATGATATTAAAAGAAGAGACTGGATGATAGAGTATGAGAAAAAGAAAGATAAGAAAGTAAAAAGAATAAGTCATAGACACATTGTGTCTGATGTAGTAGATGTGTTTTATGTTTTGCAGGTTTGTGTAGTAGCAGTGGTACCAAAGGAGAAGACATGGGAATAAGGACAAGAATTAGATAATAAATTACTACTTATTGTATTTCATTGTTGTTCATTTTATAGACAAATTTTATTATAAAACCGTGGTTATAATTAAAACTCAGATTTAAAATGTATTAAGTAGATTTCACATTATAGATAAAACTATGATAAGTCTCTTGGATTAGATGTTAGAAAAATTCGGGTTGTTACAAATTTAACCCTCTTATTTCCATTCATTAGAAGTATTAATTGTTGGATAAGGTGTCTAAGTCCATAACTTATTTGGTATATACTTGACCCGACCCGACATGGTCCATTTGGGTTGCACTTCACCCGAACTATTTATGGATAATTTTATGAGAGTTATACACATATGTTTATTAATATATTATAAGTTATAATGTATTAATATGAAGTTATGTTATTTAATTAGTCTTAGTCTTAAATTAATTATGAATTAATTTAGAGATTAAAAGGAAGACTAATTAGATTGTGGGCTATTGGTTTTATATGGTGTGGGCTAACACTCATTTGTTAATGGGCTAGGCTTGTATGGAAGTCCATGGATGATCCATGGAGCTTTTAACCCATGGATCCTTGGAAAAGGAAATGTCATGGGTTATTAGGGTTTCACCCTAACCATGCACACTATATAAGCATGCTTATGTTGCATGAAATAGCCACTAGTGTATGTGCTTGTGTGTGGCCGAAAATTACAAGTGTGTATACACTCTCTCAAAGTTTTCCAAGTGTTTGTGGTGATTTGTGATTTCCATTTGAGGCATTCACACTATTGGTGCTTGGCTCTCAAACTCCAAGGAATCAAGCTCATCAAAAGGTATGTAATCTCATCTAACTCTTTTATGTTTAAAAGTACCCCATGCCATGTTAGATAGGTTATGAACCTTGGAAAATTATTATTTTGCATGTATTTAGACAAACATAGATCCAAGGTTTATTAGGGTTGCATGCACACTTAGGAAGTGTTAGATTGCTCAAAACGCAACAGTGGTATCAGAGCCTAGGCTTGCTTGTTTGATACTTGATGCAAAATAGTGAAAAAAGTTGAAATTGTTGCTGTCTGGCTGATGAACTCACCGAGTCCATGGGGGGACTCGCCGAGTTCAAGACAAAATTCATCCTACTCGCCGAGTAGGTTCGTGCACTCGGCGAGTAGAAGGATCAGAATGCAAAATTTCGACTTTTGCTGCTGGAAATGGATTAGAAACATTACCCTAAACTATTTTGGAGTTTTAAAACTTGTTTTAGTTGGTGTAATGGTTATTCTAATCCATTTAGAATGGTATATATCAAAATTTCATGCTTTGTATGTGTTCATATAATTCTTGAAACTTTGATAATCATGTTCATGTTCTTATGAATTTAGAAGATGATAGGAATTATTTGCTGAATTGTTTAGAATTAATTCTTGATCATTTATGTGTTTTAATGGAGTCCATAATTTGTTCTCAAGTTATGGATATCCAAAGGCCACTTTTCTTTAACACACATTTAAAACACATAAGTTACATGAAAATGAAGAGTCTTCACTTTATGAACCTTTAATTCATAAGTTATGAAATGAAAAGTTTTGGATAGTTACAAAACTTGCCCTCAAGTTTTGAAATTTATAAAGTTTCACACACTTTAATAAACTTTAATTCCAACCCTTAGAGTTTTAATAGTTAAAATTCTACCCTTATACTATTTATAACATTAATGGTTAATTAATATATATATATATGTATAAGAATAAGTCGTTCTACCATTAGTAGGCCTCATTCACGAAGCCAGTCTATAAGGGGGGTATAAGGTTGTTGCCTATAAAATGGCAGCTTAATGGGTGTCCACTCTCACCCACCGCTTCCTTGATCGGTGGAGGGTCGTTAGCCGAACGGGTAGGACAATGACTTTAAATCCTCATTAAAAGTATAATGATTATTATAAAGTAACTAAACATTTTTGATTCCCAATCTTAGTTACTTTAGGAAAAATGTGAACATGGTGCTAGTTCATGGAATTCACACTTTGTACCTTACCAAGTCGTTGGTGGAGCGTGTACGGTTAACCGACACACTAACTTGGACTAGTAAGGATCACGAAGGGTGACTTAATGTTTGTCATGGATCAATGGAGTGTGTGTGGTTAACCGACACATTGATTAGGTGATAATTATAATGGTACCAAGTGAATTAGCATGGTTATTCACACCTTGTTTTGTGATCCTCGGCATCCCAGTCACAAAACTTGAAGGGCACAATCGAGATTGAAACATGCCATTGAAAAGTTCAATGAATCTCAAAGGAATCTAGGAATTTCAAATCCAATTAAAACCTAATAATTCATTTTGTTTTTCATGGTGGAAATTGGTGAATCGTCATTCACCTACCTTTCAAATATATTATTACTTAGATTACGACATCCCTCTTCTAAGTATAATATATTGTGATTGGATCCTAGCCTTAATATTACATTTGGGTGTCTTATTAAGGACTCTATATATCTAATCTAAACTTGCTTTCTTCTTTCAAATGTCTTCCAACACTAATGCTTCGGGCTCTAACCCAACTGGTTCTTTCTCTCTCATGAATCTTTGTGGGAGGGTCATCTTTGATGGTTCCAACTTCATGGACTGGATTAGGAACATCAGGATGGTTACTCGTTATGAGGACAAGGAATATGTCCTCGATAAGGAGTTAAAAGAGCTTGATGAGTCGGCTGCTACTCCTGAGGAGATTGCTGAATTCAGGACACATGAGAGAGATGCTACTAAGGTGGCATGCATCATGTTGGCCACGATGACAGCCGAGCTCCAAAAGTCCTATGAAGATTTCTACCCTTTTGAGATGCACCAAGACCTAATGGAAAGGTACCATCAGAGTGCTCGTCAGGAGCGGTATGAAATAATCTCCTCCATAATAACAACCCGCATGAAGGACGGTGAATCTGTCACGGCCCACATGCAAAAGATGCAAAGGTATGTGGACCGTTTGCTGAAGCTTAATGTGAACTTCCCTGAGGAGTTGGCAATTGACATCATTTTGCACTCCTTACCTTCTTGTTATGACCATTTTTGTATGACATATCATATGAACAAGGAGGAAGTTACCCTCAGCAAGCTTCAAGGACTCTTGAAGACCGCTGAATCCGGTCTTAAGGGCAAGGCGGTTGTTACCTCTACTACTCCTACTCCAACATCTACCCCTATTTTGGCTATCGGGAAAGGCAAAGGGAAAAAGAGGAAGCACCCTTCGAAGGGTACCAAGGGAAAGTCTCTTGAAGGCTCCACATCGAAGACCAAGAGCAGTTCTGTCACTCCTTCTTCCATTCCCAAGGATGTTGATTGCTACTATTGCCTGGACAAGGGGCACTGCAAGCGAAACTGCCCTAAGTACTTGCAGGATCTAAAGGATGGGAAAGTGAAACCCACCCATGCAGGGCCTAAGAAGAAGTGAGGATGTGGAGCACGGGAAGATAAACTTGATCATGGGGAATAGGAAGGCTTCACCTGTTTCCAAGATTGGAGTTTATACTTTGTTGCTGAATAATGGGTTAAAATTAGATTTGAATAAATGTGTGTACTCGTCTGAAATGGCGAGGAATATTATTTCCTTTCATGCTTTGTACAAACAAGGTTTTACCTTTTCGTTTGATAATGAATGTGGTGGTATTAATGCTTTCTTTAAAAATGTGTTTTATTTTAAAGCATTACCTTGTGATGGTGTGTATGAAACCGTGCCGATTGTAGATAACTTAGGAAATAATGTGTTGTATATTGATTGTTCTACTAGCCTAGATAAAGCATCATTGTGGCATTATCGTCTTGGACATGTAAACAAGAAACGCATAGGCCAACTCCAAAAGAGTGGAGTCTTGCAGTCATTCGACCTTAAATCGGATGATAGTTGTGAATCTTGTCTACTTGGAAAGACGACAAAATCACCCTTCACTGGAACTTGTGAGAGGGGTGAGGGTTTTTTGGACCTAACACATACTGATGTATGTGGACCATTCAAAACCGCCACAAGGGACGCTAATCGGTATTATGTGACTTTTATTGATGATTTTAGTAGATATGGGTATGTCTACTTAATCAAACATAAGTCAGAAACCTTTGAAAGGTTTAAGGAATTCAAACAAGAAGTAGAAAATCAATTGAGCAGGAACATTAAGATGCTTCGATCCGATCGAGGTGGTGAGTATCTTAGTATCGAGTTCCTTGACTATCTTAAGGAGTGTGGGATTGTCTCACAATAGACTCCTCCCAGGACACCACAGCTAAATGGTGTAGCTGAGAGGCGTAATCGAACCTTGTTAGACATGGTTCGCTCTATGATGAGTCGAGCTTCGCTAGCAATCTCTTTTTGGGGGTATACCTTAGAGACTGCCACCCATATCCTTAATCTAGTCCCTACAAAGAAGGTTACCAAAACACCTCATGAGATGTGTACTGGGAAGGTTCCCAATTTAGACCACATTAAGATTTGGGGTTGCGAAGCTTTCGTGAGGTGTAAGACTCATGATAAGCTTGAACCCCGAAGTGAAAGGTGTATTTTCATCGGCTACCCACAGAAATCCTTCGGTTACCTCTTCTATAGACCCAGTAAGAATGTGGTCTTTGTAGCAAGAAGAGGGGTCTTTCGTGAGAGAGAAGTTATAAGCCAAGGAGACAGTGGGAGGCAAATTAATCTTGAAGAAATTCAAGAAGCAATTGGTGAAGGAACCTCAGACACTAGCAATCAACCTGAGGAGGAAAC
This sequence comes from Lactuca saligna, assembly GCF_052625555.1. NCBI lineage: Eukaryota > Viridiplantae > Streptophyta > Magnoliopsida > Asterales > Asteraceae > Lactuca > Lactuca saligna. Next base: position 74,863,254 of record NC_136423.1, on the reverse strand, counting down.
TCCTATTGAGCAAGCTGACAAGTCTGTACCTCCGAGGCATTCCACACGGGTTAGGAACACACCTTCGTTTTATTATGGATTTCATATTACTATGGAAGGTGATACGTTTATCAGTGATAGTACACTGGTAAATTTGGATGAACCTAGCAGTGTTAAGGAAGCCATGGCAGGCCCGAAGTCTGCTAAATGGAAGGAGGCTATGGACAGCGAGATACAGTCCATGTATGACAATCAAGTTTAAAACTTGGTTGACAATGTACCAGGCCGTAAAACAGTCGGGTGCAAATGGATCTTCAAGAAGAAGACCAACATGGAAGGAAAAGTGCATACTTATAAGGCTTGACTGGTTACGAAGGGTTTTACTCAGACTCAAGGTATTGATTATGATGAAACGTTCTCGCATGAAGCACAGATTAAGTCTATTAGGGTTATGCTAGCCATTGCTGCATTTCATGATTATGAAATATGGCAAATGGATGTCAAAACCGCTTTTCTTAATGGAAAGTTGGCTGAGGATGTGTACATGAATCAGCCAGAGGGTTTTGTCAGTGCAGAGTACCCTAATAGAGTATGCAAGCTTGAGAAATCCATTTATGGATTAAAACAAGCATCTCGTAGCTGGAATCTTTGTTTCAACGAGAAGGTCAAAGAGTTTGGCTTCTCGAGAAGTGAAGATGAGTCTTGCGTGTATTTCAGAGCTAGTGGGAGTATAGCTAGCTTCTTGGTACTGTATGTGGATGACATACTACTTATAGGAAATGACATCCCAACCTTGCATGAGGTTAAGTCCTGGCTTGGGAAGTGCTTTGCTATGAAGGACCTAGGGGAGGCTGACTATATCCTAGTGATAAGGATATTAAGAGAAAGGAGTAAAAGACTAATTGGACTTAGTCAGAGTATCTACTTGGATAAGGTGTTGAAAAGGTTCAACATGCAGAATTCCAAGAAAGGAGATTTACCGATCCAAAGCAATGCCAAACTGAGTAAGACTCAGAGTCCGAGTACAGAGGCAGAGATAGCTGAGATGAGCCAATTACAATATACTTCCGCTGTTGCCTCGATCATATATGCTATGACTTGTACCCACCCTGATGTGGCCTTTGCTTTGAGCATGGTCAACAGGTATCAAGGGAACCTTGGCAAGGCTCATTGGACCGCGGTAAAGAACATTCTCAAGTACCTGCGGAGGACTAAGGATTGGATCCTTACCCTTGGTGGGAGTGATGACTTGAGAATATTAGGGTATAGTGATGCTAGTTTTCAGACTGATAGGGATAACTTTCGCTCTCAGTCGGGCTGGGTCTTTACCTTAAATGGAGGGGCAATCTCTTAGAAGAGTTCCAAGTAGGAGACGGTGGCTGATTCGACTTGTGAATCAGAGTATATAGCAGCGAGTGAAGCAGCGAAGGAGGCGATATGGCTGAAGAACTTCATCGGAGACCTTGGAGTTGTACCAGCTATTAAGGAGCCTATGGAGATTTTCTGTGACAGCAATAGTGCGGTTGCCTTAGCCAAGGAACCAAGAGATCATGGAAGATCCCGACACATTAACAGAAAATATCACTTCATAAGACACAAGATTGAAGGACTCCTCATGGCAAAGAGGATATCGTCAGATGAGAACCCTGCGGATCCCTTTACGAAGGGACTGACGAGGGTTAAGCATTTGCAGCATGCGAGGCGCATCGGGCTGAGGGACGATATTAGTTTTACAGATTAGATAGTTTTTCCTGAAACTTGTAAAATGTAATCGACGTTTGATGATGAATAAAATTTGTGATTTATTTATGAGTAAAGTCTTACTATCATTGTCAATTATTTACTATTGTTTCAGTTTTGCATGTTTTGACTTCCATAATAATTAATTTATTCAAACCTCCACAATCGGTCATACGTCGGAAGTAGGTATGAATCAAGATTGTCATGAATTGGGTTTGTAGATGGCTAAAGGTGTTTAGACATGGAAATGGTTGCTACAACGTTCATGAGTATTCATAAGTTATGAGTATTGGAATAAACCCACGCTCACTTGTATCACTTCATGGAATTTATCTCGAGTGATCGTTAGACGATAATATCATATAAGTCTTCAAACCTAGAGATATGAGTTGTTACCTATGAGTTGGTTGTGCATTGATTCCACGTAAACGCATCAGTAACTTGATGTTATAAAACGTGCCTTTGTGTATAATTCAACAAGTAGTAGAACAAGCATATGAGTCAAACTTTATATGTTCCTTCTAGAAATAGAAGTGATATCTGGGCCCCTCGATGATTTTGTGTTGACCCATGTACCGGGCCCGGTCAGAAGTAAATTGATGTGTTCAGTTAAGATCTTTGTCACACAAATCGAAATCGAGAAACAACTGCTAGACAATAAGCAAGACATAGTTCCATGTGTTTGTCCGGCTGATATCATGAAAATAGAGAATTATATGATCACTTGTCTTAAAATGGCGCTTCATAGTTCAACAGAGTTTTCGAGAGCTACGATTGCTGGTTGGTTCCTGAAGTAATATAGGAAAATACAGTTATTAGACTTATCCAAGTGGGAGTTTGTTGGATAAGGTGTCTAAGTCCATAACTTATTTGGTATATACTTGACCCGACCCGGCATGGTCCATTTGGGTTGCACTTCACCCGAACTATTTATGGATAATTTTATGAGAGTTATACACATATGTTTATTAATATATTATAAGTTATAATGTATTAATATGAAGTTATGTTATTTAATTAGTCTTAGTCTTAAATTAATTATGAATTAATTTAGAGATTAAAAGGAAGACTAATTAGATTGTGGGCTATTGGTTTTATATGGTGTGGGCTAACACTCATTTGTTAATGGGTTAGGCTTGTATGGAAGTCCATGGATGATCCATGGAGCTTTTAACCCATGGATCCTTGGAAAAGGAAAGGTCATGGGTTATTAGGGTTTCACCCTAACCATGCACACTATATAAGCATGCTTATGTTGCATGAAATAGCCACTAGTGTGTGTGCTTGTGTGTGGCCGAAAATTACAAGTGTGTATACACTCTCTCAAATTTTTCCAAGTGTTTGTGGTGATTTGTGATTTTCATTTGAGGCATTCATACTATTGGTGCTTGGCTCTCAAACTCCAAGGAATCAAGCTCATCAAAAGGTATGTAATCTCATCTAACTCTTTTATGTTTAAAAGTACCCCATGCCATGTTAGATAGGTTATGAACCGTGGAAAATTATTATTTTGCATGTATTTAGACAAACATAGATCCAAGGTTTATTAGCGTTGCATGCACACTTAGGAAGTGTTAGATTGCTCAAAACTCAACATTAATATCTATTATTAAAAAACACTTCCTTAGCTTTTTTTTTTTTGGGGGGGGGGGGGGGGGGAGGGGGATATAGTACACGTTCTAACGTTTTTTTTCCACATTTTTATGAATTTTACAAGTTCACTATAAGAATTGGTTAATACTCTTGACCAATTTGTAAAGATGATCACCAACACCCAAGAAGGAGTGGGGATCATTCCTTGGAAAAATATATGTTAGAATAGTGTCCTTTCTCTAACTAATCGAACACCTCGTGCCAATTGTATTTTATGGAATTCATTACACATTTAACAAGAGGGCTATTGTAAACAACTATATTCCTGAACCAGGCTAAGAAAAATGCAAATTCCACCCAACTTAGGAATGGAATTAGGCTAAGGCCTTTGGAGAAAAGAAAGTAGACAATCTTACCAAGATCTAGCTTAAAACCTCATGAAAATTTGAGTTCCATATATTTAATTATGAATTTTACAAGATATCCAAATTTGTCAGTTTGTTTTTGAGGCCGGTCTTTATCAGATGTAATTTCACCACATTTGTAGTAGAAACCATGTCATTCCCTTTTGATGGGTAAAACTAGCCATACCTTTTCAGGGACATATAATTCATACAATTTGGATATCCCATTGATTTTATATTATTTTTAAAAGATAGGGGACATATTCATGATTTCACAATACCACCATGTTAAGTCCCCTTTTTGTCCCACTCATTAAGCACTTAATTATTAAGCTCATAATCATTAGTTCTAGCAAGATGCAAGTTTTAAACATCCTTATTCAGAGGTGTAATAACATCTTAATAAATTAAAAACTTGACTAAAAATTAACATACAAACCATACTTCTTTATATAATGATCATTAGAAGGAATTCATGGGTTTGGTCTTCAATTCAAACCAAATACGCACTTAACACTCATTGAAATGAGCAGGAAAATGCAACACCACTCAACGACCATTAAATGGTGGTGACATGGTGGTCCTAGGGTGAAAAAACCCCTAATACCATTTTCAAACCATAATGAGAAGATAATGATTCTACTTATATAGCCATTTAATTGATATCATCATTAACCTCACCACCACCTAATGATATCATGGTGATGATGGGGTGGTTTTCCAACAACCACCACTACCCCGACGGTGGTGGTTAACAGTTGTGCGTGTGTGTTATTTTTTCAAGAGAAAAAATAGGAGAAAAGGATTAGGAAAAAGAAAGTTATACCAAATCTTGAAGTTCTAAGCACAAAGCAACACCCCCATCTTCCCCTTGACGTGCCTCTCTCTCTCTCTCTCTCTCTCTCTCTTTATCTCTCTCTCTCTCTCTCTCTCTATATATATATATATATATATATATATATATATATATATATATATATATATATATAGAAATAAGTAGGTGGTGATAATTTAGGAGTTGATTAGTTTGCCGTTTCAAAAAATAATTAATTCACTTATCCAACCTTAAAAGTTTTTCCTAATTCTATAATTAGTTGTATTATTTGTTTAACTTTTTTTTAAATATATAAATGAAAAAAAGGGTGTTACAACTTTAATCTATACTATTCTAGTATGCTTCGTAGAAAGAGCAACAATTTTTCATTACAGTGGAAATAATTTTAGGTATGTGCTTACGTAATAACATTGTACTTATACTGTTTTTTCTTATAGCATTCTAATTTAGCTAATGTCAATTCCTTGTGCGTAGATATATGTTTAGAAAATTATATATTTGGTAATATGATTAGTTGTTTTTTTCGATTAAATGATAAATAAATTTGTTAAAATTTAGGAAACAAAGCAATAACCTTAGGGTGCGTTTGGTTGTGGAAAATTGTCAAGTTTTTAGTGAAAGTTTTCAAATGGAAATGAAAATTGTGAAAACATGTTTGGTTGATTTAGTTTTCAAAATATTTCGATGAAAATGAAAGTTTTTCGTTTTCCAAATTGTATGTAAATTAGAAAAGTGATTTTTACAGTTTTCCTAATTTTTCAAAAGTTCTAAAATGGAACGTGAAAATCCACTGATTTCAACCAAACACGTTTCCTAAAATTTTCATTGAAAACTGAAAATGAAAACTCAACTCAATTTTTTCGAAATGATTTTTTAGAAAAATGAAAACAATTTTCCACTACCAAAGGCATCCTTAAGTTCTTGGAAAATATAGTACAAAGAAATTGCAAGAAATAACAACGTGTTCTTCATTTTTTTGCAATATACACATTGTACTTTGTTTTTAACACATTATAGCAAACTACTTACATTTTTTGACCCATGATAACAACCTACTTACATTTTTCATCAATAATATAAGCAGACTTACCATTCTTTACACATAATAGCTACCTGCTCCCAATTTCTTACCTGTAATAGCAACATATGTACATTTTTCACCAACAATAGCAATATATAACAAACAAATTACATTCCTCGTATTGGTAGCCAAATGTAAGAAATTATTATTATGGATATAGAAAGAAGTAGGTTGTTATTGTTTGTAATAAATAAAATATATAACTATAGTTACATTTTAGTGACAAAAATAACAATATTCTTATATTAGTTGCTGTCAAAATTGACCTATACTTACATTTTTTTTACATAAATAGCAACCTACTTATTATTATTATTATTATTATTATTATTATTATTATTATTATTATTATTATTTTGACAAAAATAGCAACCTATTTATACTTTTGGCAAAAAAGCAACCTACCTATATATTTTTTTTTTGACAAAAATAGCAACCTAATTTTTTAACAAACTATTAACAACATACTTATATTATTTGTTTAACAAAAATCGCAACCTACTTATACTTTTGAGAAAAATAACAACCAACTTATATATTCTTATAAAAATAGCAACCAACTTACATAGTTATATTTTTTTCTTACAAAAATAGCAATATACTTTTTTTTGATAAAAATTGCAACCTACTTACTTATTAGACAAAAATAGAAACATACTTATATTTATTGACAAAAATAGAAACCTACTTATATTCTGTTACAAAATAAAAACCTACCTGTATGTTTTGACAAAAATAGCAACCTACTTATATCTATTGATAAAATAACAACCTACTTTTATTTTCCATCCCGTAAGAATTCTCCCGTTTTATAAAAGTTTCCAATTCTAATTGGTTTAGAAAGTCATTGAAGATATTGATAATACTCATTTTTATCCATGCATTGGTTGTGATTTTGTCCCACGTGTTTTAATATGAGTTTAACCCATATTACATTACTAAATGCCTACTTAAAAGTTCGTTGGACAAGCTGAATTCAACACAAAATATAAATAAATTTGAAAGAAACCATCAATACTTCTTAAATATGAAGATATTTTAACAAACCTCAAACTCTCATCATTCGATATGAATGACACCAATGACCAATGTTGTTGAGAAGCTCAATTGATACTTGTTCATTTGACTTTTTGAAAGGATTGTGTGCCTATCATACAACATATTATTTAGGTGTAATAATACATAATTACACAGGCATATGGAAACTGTTTAAGAAAAAAGAGACATTAATTTCTTTAGGTTTTAAAAGCATCCAAAACAAGTCCAGAGTCAGGTGATTGGTTTTTCCAACTTTATCTCATCTTAATTATATGCAATCTTGATTGGTTTCAGGTATAAGTGTATTTTGTTTCATTAGTTTACCAGTTCATTTAAAGTTGCAGTGGGTTATTTTTTAGTTTTTACATAATGTAAACTTATAAGCGAGGAAGCTTTTCACTACAAAAGTGACTTTAATGCCTCTTAAAATTTCTTATTAATTTAATACTATGCACTGAATGGGCCAATGAAACATATAAAAATGAAATCTTCATAAAAAAGTAATTGTCGTTGTCGGGGATCGAACCCGGGTCACCCGCGTGACAGGCGGGAATACTTACCATTATACTACAATGACAAGTTTTTGATTTCAGTGTTACAAGTCAACTGTTGACTTGGATATTAATAATTCGTAACCCTATGAAACCCTATCACAGGTTTGTTAAAATCTTCTCTGTTGATTTCGATTTCACTCCATTGTTGAGCATCTTCTAAGATCGATTCATTCTGTTCATAAACATAGACGGTTATGTAGTTGGGTTGAATTGCAAAAATCAGATAACTTAAGAAAAGTTTGTATAGAAGTACCCTATTCTGGAAAACCCAATTTAGAAAATCCAAGTCAACCTTATATGAAATAACTGGGTTACTTGTCTTGACTCTTGACTCTTACATTTTCCTGAATTGATTTGGAAACACCTAATTCATATTTCATTTTAGTCAACAGATGAATTATCTCATCATGCTCGTTAGTCAAATATATGTAATCCGAATTCTTTTAAAGATAATTTTAATTTTTATTTAACTATTGTAGCACATCATTAATGTACAACATTGGCAATAACATGAGTCATGGAGCCAAATTAGTTTATTCTTAGTCAATGGATGACCCTTTAAATGGAAGAATGTGATCGATATGTTTGTTAGATTATGTGATTGAATGTATCTATTTGTTTAGGGAAAGTACTTGGTTCTTAACTGCTAATTTCTATTTGAAGTTTTGATTTTTGTGATATGATTGTTATTTTGATTTTAATATAACTTGCTATTATGCTTTATAATTCACAAGACTAAATTGCCATTCCATCTTCTATGGCCTTGTCTATGATGGTTATTAGAGCACATAAGAAGTACATACTTTTTGTTGAATTTTCAAGTACTTCAACACAAGATCTAACTAATAAATAATATTGGCTATTTATTCACATGTCCAATATGAGGATTAGAAGATGAAAACACATGATACTCAAAAGTCACAATGGCATCTATCTTGATTAAAGAATAAAAATGTCAAAGGAAGACACATGCGTGAATGATGCTAAATTTTATGTTGGCTATTTTTTGATAGGTTTCGGGTCTACTTTAAACGATTTATTTCTCTATCTAGTTTTGGTTACGTGAATCTAATTATTGGACCATTTGATGTGTTATAGTTGATACCACGATGATCTTCTTATGCCAATTATTGATATATCACACATCGTTCAAAAAATAGTTTACTATTGGCACAATATTGCCTTCTCTTCATATGATTCAAATGTTTGTAAAGTTGAAATTACATGGAGCACACATGTTACATGTGTGGTTTCTCTAGCTTATTTACTTTAACAAGAGAGTGTCATATTGCTTTTAATTTACATCCTATATGTCATGCTACTAAACAGAATACTAAAAATTTATCACAAAAGTTATTGATGATCAAGCTTACTTTGGTTGGATTTTAAGAGATTATATTCTTCAAGTAGGTATGTGTAAAATTTGTTTCCCCTTGAACGTATACTTTGTTTATTGATGTATATATATATGTGGAATATAGATATACAACAACTAGCCTTAAATACAGGGGATTAATTAACAATACAAATGCTATCTGACCTTATCATTATCTCTAATATTACTTCTAATATTATCGCTAATACCCCCCCCCCCCCCCCCCGCGCACGCGCGACAAGCTAAGCGGTGGTGGACCAACACGAAGCTTGGTACGAAAACATTCAAACAACGGGCATGGAAGACTTTTAGCGAAAATATCAGCTAGCTGAAGATTCGTGGGAATGAACTTAATGTTTAGTTTTCTAGAGGACACCAGCTCACGAACAAAATGATAATCAATATCAGTATGTTTTGCTTGTTTGTGAGATATGGGATTTTGACTGAGAAATAAGGCACTTTTGTTGTCACATAAAAGGGTTGGAACTGAATCGGGCAAGGCATGAAGTCAGATAGCAAATGAGTAACCCAAATAAGCTTTGAAGCAGTGTTTGGCATGGCTCTATACTCGGACTCACAACTAGAACGGGAGACAGTGGGTTGCTTTTTAGAACTCCAAGATTCAAGATTTCCTCCGAGGAATATAGAATAGCCATAGGTGGAGCGACAAGTCTCAATACATCTAGCCCAGTTAGCATCATAATAACCAAGGACAGATGAAGAATGTGGCCAAGTAAAGTGAAGACCATAGGAGAGGCTTCCTTTAGCATAACAAAGGATACATTTTACAGCCTAGAAATGATCGATGGTAGGCGCCTGAAGGAACTAGCTAACTTGATTAACAACAAACGAGATATTGCAGCGTGTAATCATGAGATCGCGGCGTGTAATCATGAGATATTGAAAAGCACCAACAAGTAATCGAAATAACGTGGGGTTATCGAACTGAACACCTGTAGTGACAAGGTGGTCAGTTGTAGACAACAGAGTAGTGGTTGGTTTTGACTCCAAAAGACGAGTACGAGTTAAAATGTTATGAGCATATTTGACTAGAGTAAGGAAGACACCATTAGAGGTGTAGGTGACTTCAAAACCAAGAAAGTAGTTTAGCCTACCAAGATCCTTTGTAGAAAACTCATTATTCAGACGAGTGATAAAGGTGCGAATCAGTGTAGGATCATTTCCAGTAAGGATAATATCTTCGACATACACCAGAAGATAGAGAAGTGTAACACCCCGATTAAAAACAAACAAAGATGTGTCCGCCTGGCTACAAAGAAAACCAAGACTTATTAGAAAGGCACTGAGACGTTGAAAAAAATGCACAAGGAGCTTGCTTTAGACCGTATAGAGCCTTGTTGAGTCGACATACATGGAGAGGAAACTGATCATCAATGAAACCCGATGGTTGTTCCATGAAAACAGTGTTAGATAGGATGCCACTGAGAAATGCATTTTTTACATCAAGTTGATGTAAAGGCCATTTTTGCATTACCGCAAGAGAAAGAACAACTCGAACAGTAGAGGCTTTGACAACATGACTAAAGGTGTGCGAATAGTCAAGGCTGGGAACTTGAGTGAAACCTTGCGCGACTAGACGAACTTTATAGTGATCAACCATGCCATCAGAATGAAACTTGGTTTGAAATATCCATTCGGATCCCACATCATTTGCATTTTTAGGTCTAAGAACTAGACACCATGTATTATTTGCACGTAAGGCTTCCATCTCCTCTTCTATTGCCATTAACCATTGCGGGTGCTTTGCTACAGACTTAAAACCTTTAGGGATGGAGGAGGCGAACAAGACATGTGTGCTTCGGTTTGAAGATATGTAATACCCTGTTTATTTATTAGATAAATAAATTAATTAATGAACAAATGGTAGCCCTAAAATAAATAATTATATATCAAAGGATGGTCTCGAAGAGCTAATTGTCACAAGTTTAGAAGATGGAGGTTAAAAGTGTAAAATCTGGATTTAATTTATAAGCATGATGAAAGGTAGGGACTAAATGGTATTTTGTGGGACTTCATTTGAAGAGATTATGAGGATAAGGGGTTGTTTGGTAAATATGAGATTAAAGTGAAAAGATTTATTGGGTCAGGGGCTAAAGCGTAAGTTTTGGGCTTGATTTGAGAAGAATTCTAGAGGGCAGGGTTGAAAAGGTAATTTATGGATTTATTTTGAAAGAGAATATGAAGAGAGGGACTGATTGTGGCATTATGGAAATATGCTTATGGGCGTCGGGTATATAGGGAACAAACCCTAACCCTATGCCTCTTATATTGCAGCCGCTATGGTGGGGATCCTCCGGCCGCCACCTCTCTTATTCATGTTTTTTCCGATCAGTCGAGTCGCCAAGCGCCACCGCCATCGTGACTGCAAGGCATCGAGGTCGTGAACCGCCACTGCCGGAGACCTACGAGCTGAATGCCTTCGCCGCCGCTGTGGTTGCTGCTGCTGCTGGATTACGTGTCCATCGTCGGACACCACGACTTTCTTGCCGGAGAAACGAACTAGGGAGGAGCCCCTGCTGTTGGTCGAAGTCCACCGCCATCGCTCTTCTTCTTCTCTTCTTCTGTTTGATGCCGCCTGCTGCCAAACGCCGTGACCATCGCTACGGTAGCAAGTTCCTCTGTCACTGGACGTTATTCTGTTGCGGCTTGCGTCCTTCCCTGGTCATTGGCGTTGCCGCTGTGGTTGCTTGTATCGCTGCTACCGCCTTCGTGAGCCTCAGCCATTTTCCGTTTGACTACCTCACGCCACCTCAATGGGCTGGCCGACATTGGTGCATTGTTAGCGATGGATATGCATATTTTGGTGTATGAGCATGTTTATTTTATGATAGATTGTTGTATGTGGTGTTTGTTGGCCGGAAAAGCAAGAAAAGGCCACCACCACCACCGTGTACCACCACTGACCACCACAAGGGTGGTTGTGGGTTTGTGTTGTTCTAGTATAGCGTGTGTGTTATTTCGTGAGTTCATTGTAATTGTAAAAAATTGGAATAATGAAATGGAACTCAAACCACCACCGTAGGGTGGTGGCTGCCGCCTCCTACCGCTACCGGCCGCCATGTCGGGTGGCAGTGTGCTTAGTTGTGTTGTGATTCAAGTTGGGATGTTTGGACAAGGAACTAAAACCCTAATGGGCCTTGTAAGCCCAAATGGACCCAATAAAGCCCTAATTGACATTAAAGCCCAAACATGTGTCTAATGGGCTTAATGAACCCTAATGGATCTAATGACTTAGCTATTGGGCCTAATTGACTAATGTGGGTTGAAAACCTTAATTAGGGTTTGGAAAACGCTAATAGCATAAAACCCTAATTGTTGAGAATTAATCGGATGGGACACACACAAGGGACTTATTAATAACTTGGAATATTAAATAATAATCATTGGCGGAAATTAATCTAAGCAATATTGGACTTAATGGATTAAGTCCTTAATGGGTTAAGTAGGAATCTTAACCATAATCATCATTTTATGTGAAACCCTAATTTCACTTGGGTTTATTGTTGGGCCTTTCTATTGGGTTATTTAATGGGTCACACAAGATCAAGCAATTAGACTAGAATAATCTAATGGGCCTAAGGAAAGGCCTATGTAAGGGGTTTGGGCCTAATTTGGAAAATTGGGCCATAGTTTGGGCCTTAATGATTATATAATGTTGGGCCTTAGAATGAGACCATGTATAGGCCTAGGACCCATTTGGAAAATTAGGCCATGTGTTGGGCTTTGATTCCTAATTGACTTTGGGCCTACGGATTGGGCCTTGGGCAAGCTAGGGGTAATGTAGTAATTACCCAAAGAATGTACGTATGGTTATGTATTGGGACCCAATTATTAATTGGGTGTTATTTTGGTGTTGACAGTTCATGAATCTGTCAGCCAGCAGCTGTGGTCGAGTCTGCGGGACTTAAGCAAGTGGGGGATTGTGTCTTCGGGACTTCAGCAGTGTGAGGTGAGTTACCTTCCAGTAAGGGTGCGTCTACGGCCACAATGTCGGTCCACCAGTAGGAGTTGTTGTTAGATGATTGTCTTTGTGATAATTGTCTATGTTTGCTACTACATGTTATGTTTATGTTTTAGACAGATTATGATATATGTGATATGATATTATATGGTAGTAGTAGGGGTGAAATAATCCCTAGTTACCGGTCGACAAGACCGAAGAGGTAGGCCAGCACCCAAATATGCTAGGCAGTATTTGATTTATGTGTTTATGCTATGCTTTTATGTGGTAGTGGTAGGAGGTGAAATAGTCCCCGGTTACCTGTTGAAAGAGACCGAAGGGGAGGCCAGCACCCAAATATGCTATGTAGTTATCCGGTTTAAAGAGACCGATGGGGAGGCCAACACCCAGATATGCTAGGCAGATATCCGGTTGAAAGAGACCGAAGGGGAGGCCAGCACCTAGATATGCTAGGCAATTATCCAGTTGAAAGAGAGCGAAGGGGAGGCCAGCACACAGATATGCTAGGCGGTTACCGGTTGAAAGATACCGCAGGGGAGGCTAGCACCCAAATATGCTAGGCATTATGTGTTTATACGGTATGTGGTATGATGGGGGAACTCACTAAGTTTCGTGCTTGCGGTTTACAGTTTTGGTTTCAGGTACTCGTTTTAAAGGAACGGAGTCGGCTTGATCGCAACGCATCACACTATGGTTTTCCGCACATGAGATCTTTGGGAATACACTCTGATATTGTTTTATGATAACATGTTTGATTATTTCTACTTTGGTTTTGACATGACATAATATTACAAATGTTTTATTACACTGTTGGTTTTATAATGACGTATTTAAAAATGAAATTTTTAGCCTGTATTTTTGGGATGTTACAAGATACTTGCTCGCGAGTGAATTATCATAGGGTGGGTCAGTGGGACAACCTGTGGAGGGAGAGCCAAAGGTGGTGAATTTGGTATCGGAGATTGAACAGTCGGCTCAGTTGAAGGTTGTTGATCGGTTGCTGGTGGCGTATGTGACAACCCGAAATTTCCATTTGTATGAACATTATCTATTCAATAGAAGCCAGTCCAGTTTCAGTGATTTTCAGACTTTTCCGAACAAGTTTGTGTACATTAGGGTTTACGTTTCAGGAGTTATCAGGAGAGTTGATGCCCCTGGATTTGTGAAACTTGAACATTCCAAGTTTCATAATGTTATAGTCCAACTTTCGGAATAAAAATATTTTCTGTCAAAATATTTCAGGACTATAAATAGATTTCTGAATTTAATTAATTCATTTTTCACAATTCCAACTAGAGAAAAACCATTTTCTCTCTCACGGATCTTCGGGTTTTCATCCCAAATCGTGAGTCTACTTTCCTAAATATGTTTTAATGCTTGTTATATGCTTTATAACATTGTTTACATGTCTAAAATACAAGATCCGGGAGCTTACGGCCCAAGAACGTTCTTGGGGTGTAAACTCCAAAACGAAGCCTAAAGGCTTCCTAGTCCCGATTCCTTGTTAGACAACTAGTTTAGGACTTATTGTAGGATCTTTTGAGGCTGGAAATCATCCAAGATCATAAGGCTTTTTGGAGTTTATGGCCCAAGAGTTTCTTGGACCGTAAACACCATTTCCAAGGGCCAAAGTGAGCCCTAAATCACCCCTAAGGCTTAAGGCATTTACCCTCTAATGCTTGTAGCTAATTTGGACACCAAAACACTTCAAAATCATAAAGTTTTAGGAGTATACGGCCAAGAAATGCACTTGGGCCATAAACCCCTTTTTCAAGGGCTAAGAGTGCCCTAAACACCCTAAGGCCTTAAGATAATTAACCTTGGATACTTGTAACTTGAATGGGGAGAAAATGACATCAAAATCATCCCTTAAAGGGAGTTTACGGCCAAGGAACATCTCTTGGGTCGTAAACTCCAAGTAAAGGCACAAATGTGTGCCTAATGTCCCCTTTAGCCTAAATCAAAAACATAGAAGCTATCCTACATGTATAAGTGACTTAAAAGAATTAAAACCAACACCCCATAGGAGTTTACGGCTGTAAACTCTAGGGGATATGGTCATTTGGCCGTAAACTCCCAAAGGAGTATTCTAAGGCCTTAAACTACTTCAAGGATTATTCTAACAAGGCTAGGCTTATTCTAGGATCAATATAGCACTTCAAAACACCCAAAACCACCAAGTGTGGAGTTCACGGCCGTAAACTCAAAGAGTTTATGACCGTAAACTCCAAAGGTGGGGTTTGTTGGGTGGTAAGCTCATATACAAGGTCATTGGTGCATTAAACCCCTTTTGCCTTGTCCCGTATCAACTTAAATGCAACCATTAGGACCTATAACACTTATACAAAGTGTTTACATGTTCCTAAGTGTCCCAACTTATTTTTTTAAGTTATTAATTGGCTAATTAGTTATATATATATATATATATATATATATATATATATATATATATATATATATATATATATATATATATGCTCATTATATGATAATTAGGCTCGTGCGTGTGAACAAGTCTCCGTTTGCCACCTTGCACGGTACCCGATACATCAATCCAATCTACTCACCACAAGTGAGTTCATACCCCTTTAATCAACCTTTGAAATGCTTTTAAATGTTTTAAATACTTTATGGGGGGGGATACAAGTTAAACACTTACAGTTATTACATCAATCACATGTGATTAATAACTAGAAAACCAATGATTTTATCACTGTTCAAACTGTTTATCAAACTGTTTCACTTCAAAATGTTTTACAAACTCTTTTACTTATCAAATGCTTTTATTAAACTTTGTTTTACCTCTTATAAATTGCATGCCCATATATGTATAGATATATAAGTAATGTTTAAAGGGCTTAGGAAGGCCATCCGCCCTATTTCCTTTTCCTCGATTTGGATGTGGTCTGGTGGGATTTCGAGTGACCATCCGAGGGTCGTTTCAATATTAGTTATATATCATATATACATGTATAGATATAAAAGTACTTCCATATTCATACTTATCAGTACATCAATAGCTAGTTACCATCGGGGTAACACAGAACATATACAACTATACTAGAAACAGACATATACAACTATACTAGAAACAAAACACATACAACTATACTAGAAACAGAACATATACAACTATACTAGAAACAGAACATATACAACTATACTAGAAATAGAACATAGACAACTATACTAGAACGAGAAACATTTCATATACATGAACACGTTAACAATTGTGATCCACTGTGTCGGAGCATGCCTTAAATGTCATGGCCCGAGTTGTAGCCAGAATTCTCTTGGAGGGAGAGCGTGAGTTTGCATATAGATCTATACTGGATTGACTATCTTACACCTTGCTGCTAGCTACAGCCGGACCTACAGGTGTGCGGGTGCCAAACGTCATTCCGTTATTACGACCATTCATTATGTCGTTGTTACCAGTCGATAGCATGGTGCAATTTATCACATTATACCTTAATATAAATATGGTTTAAGGTAGTTAGTACAACAGTAGTTCTTATAATACAAAACTACAGTACTACAATGATTTGCCCATTACATATTTTAGTGATAACCTCACTTAAACGTTAATGTACAAACTATATTTTGTTAAATGATAGTTACACTTGGGAAATTACACACTTTTACATCAAACGAGCATACAAAACAGTTAAGCCTTGGTAGAAGGCTACTTTAATAGAAAATATAGGTTTTTCTGAGAGATTCAAACTTTTACAAGCAATTACAAACCTTTACATACAGTTTACAAACTTATACTTATTACATGTTCAAACATTTTTTGGATGACAAATACCGACACTAAAATACTTATGAACTCACCAGCTTAATGCTGATAAACTCTTTCAAAATAACTTGTATTCTAAGGTCATCAGTAGACAGGTACCGAGGCCAGCTTTTAAGAAGATGGAGCGCATTCAAGACTCATCTTATTATTTTGATATACGTTATTTTTAGTGTCTATAATGTACAGAACACGCTTGTATTAAAATTATATATTTAATGCAATGGATGATGTTGTTTGCTTATTTACATTTACTGTGTTGTGATACGTTACATGACGTCCTCCGCCCCAGAACGTTTCCGCCGTTCTTGGTTTTGGGGTGTGACAGATTGGTATGAGAGCATTGTTTATAGTGAATCAAGTATATCAACCCATAAAAGATATACTAAACTATAAACCCATTTGGGATTAAAACACTCTGACCAAGAGTCTATACTTTAAATATTAAAATATTTAATTAAGTGTACTAGTCTGCATTCATACTAAAATCAGTGTCACAATGACAAGAACAAAAGTATTACGATTGTTAAATATCACAGGTAAGCTCGGGGATATATGGTCAGTCCTGGGAATGGCATAGCTTGATCAACTATGCTGGTCCGAGGAGTGATTAGCATATGCCCTAGAATGGTCGTGATGTGTTAACAAGTCTAAAAACTTACCAACATTACCACAAGAAGATCAATAGAACCTAAACTTAAAATACTATAGGTTTATTTTGTACTTCTATCTACGTATATACTATATCTTTATACCTCTCTTCTCGCGTAGATTTAAATGGCTGGATTTCATCACAGCGACCCGTTTTTTCCAAATAAAGGCAACACAGGATGGCTCGAAGCAGAGTCTGATGATGAGCACCAAATTCCGTTGGATGATCATCAAGCTGAAGGCTTCTCGGATGGATCAGACTCTGAGCCCGAAGTCAACAACCTACCTCCTGTAGGTCAAGCCCCGAACAACAATCCTCGACCAGCTTTTCTAGGTCCCACTCCCTTGTGGGTAGATAACTTGAATCGCTGGAGTGACGAACATGGTCAACCCTTACCATACTTTGGGGACTGAACCTTTTATAATGTCAGCGATGGTGGCTTTGCTGACCGAGCTCTACCTGTCATTATCCGCATAATAGCTCGTAATGTCGAGCAAGGTCGAGCAGCCATCGACCGGGTCATGGAGATTGATGCCAACTCTGGTGTCAACACAGTCCGCATTCGCCGTCTCGAAGAAGACATGGAACGGACCCGGAGAACCAATGAAACTCTACAGCAACATCTGGTTGCCTCTCAAGAAGCACTAGTCCTTTTATTCCGTGTCCTAGTATGTTATGCCAAACTTCAAAAGAAGCACTAGTCCTTTTATTCCATAATGCAAAATGCCTTATTTCCTTGCTCAAGTATTTAAAGTCCAGCTTCACATCTACCTTTTGCAATGATTTCCTTGGTGGTTCGATTATGAATTGCAAAAAAAGTGTTAGATAAGATAACGTCTACCGGTGAGTCATGAGTGAGCTTGCTAATGGAAAGAAGGTTTTATTAATGTGAGGAACCACTAGACCATTTAATAATTTGAGATTTTTGGAGACACGAGAAGTACCAATACTCGTTATGTTTAAAAGATTACCATTTCCAAAAACCACTTGATCGTTGCCAGCATATGAGGAAGAGTGATCAAGATGTGTAGAGGAATTTTTCATGTTAGATGAGGCACCTAAATCAACGTACCAGTCTGGATTGGTAGTATTGCACTTATTTTGAAAATCATGAATAAGGTTTGCATTAACTGTTGAACTTTGCTGAAACGTTGGTAGAGCAGGACATGAGGATGCATAGTGTCCATTTTTATTACATAGTTGGCAATGGGGAGGATGTATGCCACACCCCCTTCCATTAGAAAAACCACCACGTGGATGAGAACCATGACCCCTGGTGTTTGATGAGCCCTTAGATGAGGGTTGAGTTTGAGCTGTGAAGGCAGCAGTAGTAGTTGTGGCATGATTTTTTGGATCAATTTGAGGAAGAGATCGTAATGTTTTGCATGGGAGAGAAGAGTATGAAAGGAGGGACATGGTGTGACTTCTCGATGAGCAGTGGAGAATGTCTCGAAGGCTGAACTGAGTCCACATAAGAACCAATGTACTTTTTCCATGTCTTCAACTGGGTGACCAACATCAACCAATTTGTCATACACAACTTTAAGTTGTCAACCAACATGTTTAAGAGATTGCGAAACAACATGAGAAGTAGTGAGGTTGAGAGCTTCAACCATGGCCTCTTCTAAGAGAGAGGACTAGATAATTAGTAGTGCTCGTTGATCTGAATCAACCCATGTATGATAGTCTGGGTTTGGAGAAGCATTTTATTCAACTACAACAGTAGCAGGTGGAGAAGGAATAGAACCATCGACATGGCCAAGCAAGTTCTGATAATATAATAAAGGTCATATCTGATTCTTCCAAAACAGGTAATTTGAAGATGTTAACTTGATAGTGAGAAGATGTAGAATAGTTTCTAGAGGGAGGTTGGATTCGGCAGATGCCATGAAGAAAAGATGAAAAGAATGGGGGTTGCGGCTATGGTTAAGTGGTCCTGGCTGATACCATTTAAAATTCGTTTCCCCTTAAACGTATACTTTGTTTATTGATGTATATATGTGGAATACAGATGTACAACAACTAGCCTTAAATACAGGAGATTAATTAACAATACAAATGTTATCTATCTTTTCATTATGTCTAATATTAGTGCTAATATTATCGCTAATAGTATCAATATGCCATGCTATGCACACCCTATTGGAACTGTTATAACTTCAACAAGTTTGAACGTGAGATATCCTACATAATGGTATCCACAACCCCTCTATGGGCTACTTAGCAAGAAATAATGTGTTATCTTAAATTTAATAGGCCTTCATGTAAATTGCTTTGAATGGGTAAATCAATCATTTTCCCAACATTAATCCTCTTATACATACTACAACTAATTGATGTACCTATGATGTGTTTTCCCTGGCTCCCAAAAGAAAGGCATTAGATGGACCATATTAAAATCCCTTACATAAATAATTATGAATTCGTAATGGTTGTATTTTTGGTAGAAGTATAGTCTCCATTATACCTTATAGAGTTTGCTTATCTTTGTGGATAATTGCAATGGATGGATTGGTTTCCTTTCTTTACTTTGTTATTCCAATAAATATTGGTAAACATTTACTGTCATGCAATATTTGTATGCATGATTATGGTTTTAGAACATTAGCGAGGCTACTAGAGAAAGATTTGAGCCATATACATCTTAATTGCGTTTATACTAAAAATCCATATGTAAACTTTGTGATCTTCCCATCATGTATATGTCGAGTATTTCTTTGTTTGGGAAAGATAGATTCTTTGTCACACCCCAGAACCAGACGGCGGAAACGTCCGGGGGCTTGGGTGCTTCATTTTCATAGTATCATCACAGTGTATATAATTGAAACCAAACATCATCATCATCATCATCACATCTCACTTCTCTCTTCTCTCCTTCTTCTTATTATTCTCGGCCAAAGTCCCCTTCACTCACCACTCTCCATTTAAACTTTCAACACCATACAACTCCTCTCAAAGCCATCTAAGGTTCTCTCATTTTCATCCCTCAAAAAATCGTGAACTAGGTTGTGTTGACCAAGGTTTTCTTCAAAGATAATCACTCTTTTGAATCATCATATTTTTCAAGGGTCCTATCAAGATGCTTGCTAGGACTGATATTCTTCTCATTCTTCATCAAAAACTGAAAACCATCAACTAATGTGAGTTCATACCCCCTATTTTTCGGTTTTTAATATGTTTTGAGGGAGAATATGAGTTGTTTTGTGTAGATCTATGTGTGTATGCATGATTTTGTGTGTTTTTCATGATATAAGGGTGATTATGTGTAAGAAACTTAATGAACTTGAAAATATGCTAAAACATGATGATATTTGTAGAACATAACATTTATTGCAACTTATTATGCAAAGAGGGCCAATAATGACAAAATAACCAAAAATAAGGTATTTTTATGTAACTCACGGTTTTAAGGGAGCAAAAAGGATTTATTTTGGTAAATATGAATCTTTATGCTATTTGTGATTTTAAACGTTCTAAAAGTTTAAACTTTCACAAATGGGCCCCATCTTGGGCTTTCACGACTTTTGGGCCAAAATTGTAAATTTTTTGACTTTAATGGGCTTAAGTGTCATTTTAAACAAAGTTGTGCCAAAAATATAAATTTTCAATAAAAGGGCTGAAAATGTAAATTTATTAAAACTTGGGCCAAAAGATTAATTTATTTAAAAAAAGGGCCGAGAATGCACATTTTCATAAAATTAAGCCAAAATGATATTTTTGACAAAAGAGGGTTACAAATGTTATTTTTACTTAAAACTAACCTTAAATGTAAACTTTTGATCTTAAAGGACTTAAAGTGTCAGTTTTATCAAAAATATGCCTAGATTGTAAATTTTCGGTTTTAAAGACCAAAAATGTCTTTTTTTTTATTTTATTTTATTTTATTTTTTTTTTTTTTTTTTTACAAAAGTGGGTCTGTTTATGTCATTTTGGTAAACAACAAAGCTTAACAATCCACAGATCAATCATGTCATTTATACTTTTATTGGGTTTGAAATATAATTTACATGCTTAGTGGGCTTTAGTTGTCCAATTACATGTTTATTGGGCCTGGAATATACATTATACTTTTATTGGGCCTGGAATATAATTTACATGCTTAGTGGGCCTTAGTTGTCCAATTACATGTTTATTGGGCTTGGAATATACCTTTCATGTTTATTCGTGTAAATTCGATTAAGGATCTAGTGAGACGTTTCGGTTGACAACTACTGAGTGCACAATCATAGCCTGTCGTTATAACTAGAGTCTCCCGGAGGGAGAGCGAGAGTTTGTGTATAGATCTATACGGGGGTGACACCCCACACATGAGCTGTTCGCTACAGTTAGACTAGGCCAGTCTAGGGTGACAAACCCTACCTTAAACAAGTCGGCGTCTAATAGACGTCATGACAGGCGAAATTGTCATTATTAAGTATGGTTATAACGACTCACTTAGAGGAATTAACACCATTATAAAATTTATAGGAAACAATCTTTTATGGAATATACGGTAACCTACACGCATTGGTACTCAACCTCGAGTGTTGAGTTTCCAACATTCTCATAAACAGACAACATCAGGTTGTCTGCGGTTATTCTCTTTCTACTCTCACAAATAATAACACACATGCATTAATACAACATCGGACACAAACATTTCAAACTGTTTTTCAAAAAATATCGGATTTTCTGGTGTTTACAAAGCAATACAAAACATTTTACTCAAACATGCTTATGAACTCACCAACATTTTTATGTTGACATTTTTAAATTAATTTGTATTCTCAAGAAATCATTGAGTAGGTTGGTGAGCTAGAATACTTGGATATTTTGTTATGTTTTGTTTTCATCATACTTTGGATATTTTGGCATGTAATATTGAAATACAGTATTTGATGTAAGCCAATGACAGTTGTAATATTACATGTGTGATGATGATGATGTTTGGTTTCAATTATATACACTGTGATGATACTACGAAAATAAAATCACCCAAGCCCGAGGACGTATCCGTGGTCTGGTTCAAGGTTGTGACATTCTTATACAAAGTTATGAATATAATGTTGCCTATTTCTTCCTAGTATTCACATTTTGGTTGATTTTAGTATATGATTCTTAATGCTTTGTTGTTTATTGACATATTACATTGAATAATTCCATCATCCTAATGACCTAATTAGCCGCCGTGTTGCCGCCTTAGGTTGATCACCACTGTAGCTCTATTCAGCCACCCAACGCCTTAGGTTGATCACCACCGTAGCTCTATTCAGCCACCCAACTGCTCCGACCACCCCTCCAACTCACACCCTACCATCTACCAACTCAAAACTGGCAAGAAATAGCTCTGCAGCTGTTGTCGTCGCCGACAGCCGCCAACGGCCACTGGCTACCGCCATGGACCACCATTGACAACCCAAAATGTGACCCACCTGATCTTCTCCTCTACCTCCTCTACTAGCGACATCATGTCCCACCGTGATTCGCTGCCGGTAAACCACTTTCTCGGCCATCTTTTTGTTCAACAACATAGTTTTTGGAAAATTTCTGGCAAGCCTAATGACAATTTTCCGACGAATCCAAATAGTTTTCCAACTCGCTTTTCCCCGATATATAACCCTTAAGTGTCGTTTTATGAAAAACAAAGTATCATTTGTGAAATCCCGACTCTCATTTCGAATCATTTTTCCGATCCAAACTTTGCAACGGTTTAAAGCATGTTGCGAAGGTGAGTTCTACGATCCTTTTTAAACTTTTAACGCATTCAGGTGAGAGTCGATGATTTGTCTATATTTGATATTTATTTGATTTATAAATGTTAAATGTAATTTTATAATTAATAATAATAATTAGTTATTTTAGTAATAACGTTGAAAAATAGTTGTTTTATAGTCATTGGTTAAATTAATATGACATATACATCTATTTGAACTAGTGCATATATTGGAAATTATTGGTTTGACTTTGGGAAAACCGGGTTTTGGTCTATTTACAGTCGTTAGACTGCCCAATTTTCATTATAAATTTGTTTTAAATTTTTTTACAACGAATGAACCATAAGTCTAGAAACTTTGTAACATAAAGTTTAATACACTTAATCACACACATTTAGGGTTGTTTAAACTTGGGTGCACTATATGAGTTGATCCATCACCCACTAAGAATAAAAAATTAGTAAATCCCTCTGTGCAATAACCGTTAATCATGTGCGAGTGAGGAAGTTGTGTATAGATCTATACGGGTTGACACCCCCGCATGTGGTTACTAGCTACAACCTTTACCTTACAGGTTAAAACAGGTGATAGTTTTTTCTGGTCATTTATTTTGTTTGTCACAAAGTCGATGAAGCATTGAGGTGATGTTAATCGACATGCCCCCTTTCAATACCATACAAGGCTTGATCTAATCATGTAGCTTGGTAGTATGCTTATGATAGACCCGGAGTACATTCTAAAAGCACTCATATGAGTTAAAATAGGAATTAACATATAATTAGAACATTAGATAAGTATTGGTATTTTTTAAGTAAAATAAATATGTTTAAATATACGAATCACATGAACTTTTGTTTTTATAAAACTTATATTTTTTTATAAGTAAATAATTATAGACAACACACTTCCATGTACGGAATTACATGTATGAAATCATATAATTAAGCTAGAAACTTATATACAACACCCACACACGCTAAAAAGTTTTAAAGGTCACAAAGATTGTAATTCTTGAAAACTTTCTATGAATGGTTTTATCTTGCACTTTCATGTAAAGTGATCCTTGGTGGATATGAACTTGTTTTATATTGTTCAAATATTTTAAGCTTCTGTTGTCTATCTACATCTTTTTAAAACCTAAATTTGAATGATTTTTACCTTTTACTTTCATGTAAAGTATTGGTTTGTTAATACAAATGTACACCGAGATGAATTATTTATTTAAAAGTGAAATTGTCTTAGGTGTACATGTGTTAAAAAGTCGGGTGTTAAACAATCTTACCTCAATTATACTAATTATACTACTAATTATACTAATTATACTACTTTTTGATAAGGTGCACTTGCCAACTTGTGTAATAGTCCTCAGTTTCTGTAAAATCAGTTATAAATTTAAAACCAAAATTTACACATCAAGTTTTTATCTGATATATATATATATATATATATATATATATATATATATATATATATATATATATATATATATATATATATATATATATATATATATATATATATATATATATATATATATATATATATATATATATATATATATATATATATATCGCTTTTCATTGTTAATTTTGTAGTATTTAAACCTACCAAAATTCCACATAATGATTCCTCCAATTTTTATTTTTTTATTAATACCGGAGGAAGGATACACTCTTATCTTGCATCATAGGTGATGTTTTTCTTATATCTTATTTTCTTCCTCAGTTTTCATCAATATTATGAAATTTTCACTTAATTTTGACATTACTATAATTTCCTTTGATACTACCTCTGTTTATATGTATTTAAGATCCCTCTGATTTCTCACTTTTCTTTAATAATGGATGAAGGAGACATTGTTATCTTACATCAAGGTGATACTTTTCTTCTATCTTGTGCTGACAACTGTATTGGAAGTGTTTCGCTTATCCGTGCAATTTTTTATAGAAGAAGGTTCTTGATACACCTTGAACTTGAACCGTAGAAGAAGGATTTTTTTTAGAGATTATGGCACCATATTTGAATGCGGAATTTCATCTATACTTTTGAATCTTGGAACCTAAATGGAAACTAGTGACTCAGGGGTGTTGATACTTTTGATCTTGGCACCTAAATTGAAATCATAAGTGATGGACATTTGAAAAAAACATGTATAGAGGAAGAGGCAAAAGGTAGGATTCTATTAATCTTATCGGGAAAGTGGGAGGAAAGAACGGTGGGGGTTAGGGTAATATTCCCTTCTAGTATTTTAATTTTATAAAGACAAAAACTCAAAAATGGTCCCTCTGGTATGTATTTTTCACGACAAAGGTCCAAACCACTAAAATTTTGGATTGGTGCTCCTTTTCAGTAACTTTGTTTGCGGTTTTTGTCCTTATCCAAACTAAAATTATTATTATGCCCTTCATATCTTTAATTACCATTTTCTTTCACTTATTTAAATTATTAATATTATTAAATATAAAAATGGTCCTATAATCCCATATATATATATATATATATATATATATATATATATATATATATATATATATATATATATATATATATATATATATATATATATATATGAAACTACAAATCCAACTGTTATTCTTCACTATTTCCATGATCTCCTACATGTGTTATTTTTTATTTTTCTAGATCAAGCCCTTGTAAAAAACATAGGATTCTCCCATTTTCATCATCTTCATCATTGACCTATAAATCTCTCGATTTTCTGGGTATCTTTATGTTTAGCGACACTTATAATAGAATGAATCCAACCCCTGTTTTGGTGTTCAATGATAACTGATTAGGCAATTAATATATATTTCTTCTTCTTTTTACCCAATAATCAAAGGAGGCTATTAGAACAGAAATGCACATCATAAAACTTGAAGGGTGACCCCCTTATTCTTTGTTTAGTTTTCTTGTATCTCTTCATTTAGACATGTTACAAATCAACTCATATAGTGATAGTGATTTTGGAGTTGTTTACCTAGTTGTGATCAAAGTAAGACTTGTCGAAACGTTCGTAGCTTTTATACCCACAACTTTTTCTTCAATCTAAAAAGAATGGGTTTGATTAAATAGTAGACAACAAGCTTCCTTGTGTTTTCTCTTCTAATTTGATCAAGTATACACCTTTTCTCTCTCGCAACATTCAATGTGCAAGCAAATACCTCATATGTGGTTCCTAGAAAAACAACTCCCTCATCACCACCTCCGTTACATGAGGATGAGAACATTCTGGTAAGATAAAGTAGCTTTTGATTTTAAGTTGCTCGCCATCGCCAGAAGCTGGAAGAATAGAGAACAAAGACAAAACCCATAAGTGTTGCGATTTTATGTCTATGTATGCACAATATATATATATATATATATATATATATATATATATATATATATATATATATATATATATATATGCTTACATTATTGTATTCTAACTAGTTATTATGTGGATGTAGAAATGATTGTGGGTCAATCATTTTACTTATTTTAAGAAAGTGATTAATATATATTGTTAATTAAAGATAATTAAAAAATACCATCTAATTTCATTCTAAGGGTATTTTAGTTAATTAACATAAATTTAAAAATACAAAATTACGGATTTAAGGAATAATTAATTATCTAAACATTAAAAATATAATTTTTTGGATATTAAATATATTAATTCGGACATTCTAAAAGAATGTGTTTATATTTATCTTGGAAAAAAACATTAAATTCTGACAGAATTCTATAAACATATACTACAATAATTTTTAATAAATACAAATTTTATATGAAAATAATTTTAGTATCTTAAATTAATAGTTACATTAACAAATATAACTAAGAACATACATAAATGACCTTTATTCTGAAAGAATATAAGTAATAATGGTTAACAATTACATTTATTTTTTTAAAAATAAAACTGAGAATAGTTAAAAGTCAAATAAAATTATTGAAATCTAAGTAAAACACTAATATATTCTAATAGAATATTGCTGCTAATCATTCTGACAGAAAAAAAAAATGCTAGTCCATTCTCAGCGAATATTGTTGGCTGACTTTCCATCATTCACCAGGCTTCAAACCGAGTTTTCATTCTTCACCAAGCTTCTTTTTCTTTACTTGATGTTATTTCTTTCAGAATTTATAGATTAATAAGAATTTATAACCTTTTAAAAACTTGTTTCATTGCTGTAGACACATAAAAAAACATTAGATTTTGCTTAGGCATGAGAATTTCTAGTCGAAAGCATAAGAATTTTGTTGAGACATTTAATATGCAAATCAAAATAAAACAATGTAATGTTCAATTTTAATAATCATTGTTCCAAAATACAAGAGAAATGAAAAATTGCCATCTTCAATTACAATAACACAATACATAAAACATGACGCTATATAGCAACGTAAATGTGGTTACAATGATGGTATTCCGGTTCATTGTGTAAAAATTTATCTTTAAATTATGTTTATTAAAAAACACAGATCGATATCATATTATGTACATCCATTAACAATTAACAAATGTATATAAAAAAATATTAACCTAAACATATGGAATTAAACAATTAAGAATGTTTCAACACAAAGTGAAATTTGGTACAAGTTTCAAAACTAATATCACAAAAGAACTTCACAATTGCCATTTCCTAAACACACGAGCATTAACTATAAGTTTTCAAGCAAAAAAACTAAAATCAATAAATTAAGAATCTAAACTTAATAAATCATACACATATATATCATAATTAGATAACGATAACCCACCAAAAAATAGTAAAACAAAAGTTGCTACTTTATTACAATAAGAAGGTTTGAGAATATCCTAGAATACCAAAAATTGAATCCTAGGTAATACAAAAATCAAAATTTAGCTATTAAAAAATTGAGATGTAAACAAACGTGAAAAAAGAAATTGTGTACCAGATTGAATTCAAAAGAATGATTTTACGTTGCTCCTATTTATTTTAGTTTTAAACTTTTTTGATTTCCGATGCGTTCTTCTTCACACCCCTCCAAAATTCTACACTTAGGGGGTGTTTGGCTTAGCTTCTTAAAGCCTAAAAGTCTTTTTTGGAAAAGTTACAAAAAGTCAGGATTTTCTGACTTTTCCAAAAAGTTGATTTTCCTTATATAAAAACTCCAAAAGTAGTTTTTTAAAACTAGTTTACCAAACATCTTTTGTTTTTTTTTTCTTTTCTAAAAAGGACTTTTGGCTGTGAAAAGCTAAACCAAACACCCCTTTAAATTACATGAATGTCTTATTACATTTCTGATATCTATATGCTTAACAATTCTGGGGAAAGAGGCGATGTAGTAGGAATCATCGGTAAGCTGTTCCAAAGGGGTGGATACTGAAGACGACAATATTATTTAGGTTTTTGAGAAGAGATAGAATTTAAAGGAAAGTAATATAATATTTTAGGATGATTAAACACTTATTTAATTACCAAACTTAATTAATAGTTAAGATTACAAATTTACCCTCATTTAGGTTTTTGAAATGATTTGTCTATATTCATTCCTACATCCACACAATAAATAGTTGTAATATATGAACCTCTTTCTCTCTCTCTCTCTCTCTCTCTCTCTATATATATATATATATATATATATATATATATATATATATATATATATATATATATATATGTGTGTGTGTGACATCCCTAAATTCACGGTCATTTAAAAAATTTTATTTATGCTTATCTAAAAATCAAAGTATCCATTTTAAAGAAATATGTTGGGAATTTGTTCCCAGAAAACATGATAAATATATTATCAAAGCATTTTCAAAGAAATGTATTTTGTTTAAATTAAAACTTTAAAATGTCATTTTCAGTACAGAAACATAAGCATAAACAGATCCTACATTCATTTACACTAATGATTTACATCTCCATTAATCTCTCAGTGTAATGTGTCTTCGTACCGATACCTGTGATATATAGATAAACTGAGTGGGTTAGATTTGGAAACATGGTGAGTACATAGGGTTTTCAACCCACAATAGTATAGTTAATTTGCTTCTTCCCGTACTTCATGCCAAACAATTAACCCGATTACCCATCCCCATTATCTTTATTTATTCTTCCCTAAGGGTCATCTCCTATTTCGTGTTTACCTCTCATTACCTTACATCGCATTTCCTTATATGTTTGTTCCTAAGGACTTTTCCTAAGGATCATCTCCTACATCGCATAGACATTACTGATTTGGGGATTACTCCCCCAATACATGTCCAGTAAGGGTTAGAGTATCATCGCATGAATACGTAGTTACTACATCACCTGAACTCGTAATTCATCACCTACATGTTATGATCCTGTCGATGTTTCCACATGACTTGTTTAGATTAGTTAGTGGTCGCCATTTATACTCTGGTAGATGACTACAACGCAACATTGTAACATCGCAGGTTAAGGTTATCGCATCAACTAATCATCTCTTATCTTGCATCACCTATTCATCATCGCATATCTATCATCACCTAGTTATCATCACCTTTCTATCATCACCTATCTCTCATCACCCATCTACCCATCTTTACCTAATATACTTATAGACATAAAATACATATACAATTTAAATCACATAAAATATGTATAAATCGTTCATTTAGCATAGATATCAAGAACACAAATAATAAGCCCATATAGCATGTATTAATACTTCATATCTATGTGTAAGATGAAAGTAACTATGCACTCACTTGTTAAAGTGATGATTCCAAACTCAGAGAGCGCTTCGCTTCTAACAATTTTATTTTCTTTCAACGAAATCTAGTATCATTATCACTAGATTTTAGTCTAATGTTTATGCGACTAATTATTAACTGAAGGTCTACGAGCTATATTGTTTTATAAATGTTAAACAATACTTTTCAACTACAATGTATAAACAGGGGCCATACATGAAACACCGGAGGGCAGCACCATTTTGGTATTTAAGCTGTTTTGAAATCCAACAACCCTATGCGGCCCTTCAAACCAGATTCCCCGTACCACAAGCAGTTAAAAGGTATTATAATAACACTTTGTAAATTATAATACTTAGCTCATATATTGCTTATAGGTTCGTAATAACGGTAATAAACTTAAACATAAGCTATAATTATAGTAGGGTAATCCTAACTTACTTACAATGGAGTTTAGCGAAGAACCGGGCTCTGCGTGGGCAGAACTTCTGATCTGAAAGCTTTTCTTCTCGGATCGTTCTGGCACTCCGGGACTCGCCTCTAACACTTAGGAAGTGCTAGGGAAAGAAAAGGGGCTATGGGGGTGTTTAAGAGAGTGGGGGATAAGAATGGTGTGAAGAAATGTGAGATTTGCGACTCTATTTATAGGTTGAGAAATGGCTCAACACATTGTGTTACTGAGCTCAACACGTCGTGTTGAGGTTCCAAGTGTCACTATCTGGTGGCAAGGGGTGGGGAAGAAGCAACGGTCAGGATTGTCCCACGTGTCACTCATAGATTACTCCAAAAACTAACACAAATTCCATCTTGGTGTGTCTCCACTATCTTGTATGGGCCTTCGTAGGTGACACTTAGCTTTCCCTAAGCTTGGGCACGTCTGGATTCATTTTTCCTTGTTGTAATATGATCTGATCGGTGCCCCAGAGCTATCTGGGTCATGCTAATGGACTTAACATCAACAATCCCCCCTGTTCGAAATGATTGGTATGCAACCAATGACATTGGACTGGACACAGTCATACAAACTGTGTGTCGTCAAGTCCCCCAGTCTGATGTGATTGGTTTGCTAACAATTAGATCAAATTAAAAATAACAACTGTGTGTCAAATAATAGAAAGAACGATTGAACCTCGCCCATGGGTATCATGGTGTTGTGTGATGAGGTAGACCTGGACTTATGCAACACAAGTTGGGTTGATACTCCTTTCTTGTCAAGAGTGTCATCTGGTCGATGTGATGAAATGTAGTTTTTGTTGTAGTCATGCAACAAGGCTGCTTTTGATGATGAAAAATCAAAAGCGACATAGTTAACTTTGCATAAGCATTGATATCCATTTTCAAGGTGTTTCTTGCATGGGCTATACTTAGTTGATTTCCCATCAGTCTGATGTGGGTAGTGCAGGTAGTCGTATCAGACTATGGTGCATACGGAAAGGTTGATATAAGAATACATAATGAGGTTGTTTTCATGATAACAAATAGTAAGATTGTTGCTATGAGCCAGACAACAGAGATGTTGAGGGATTGTAAGTAGCAGGGTTGCTATGGTGATAACATTCTTGTTAAAGAGTAACCTTAATATAGTAAAATGCAATGTAGGAAACACCTTATTGATCATCTAAGAACAGGAAGACCATACTGATTATATGATAATAAACACCAAATGTGTGGTGCTAAGCGTGGCATAGGATTGTGACACACGACTTACAGTGTGCAGCGATGCGTGACTTATATTATGCGGCTTAGTAGAACTAAGTGGGTTTAGCACCCATCGATCATGGAGCTCTCACATGGGAGAGAATCACATGGAAAATATCA
Organism: Lactuca saligna; assembly: GCF_052625555.1. Taxonomy (NCBI): domain Eukaryota; kingdom Viridiplantae; phylum Streptophyta; class Magnoliopsida; order Asterales; family Asteraceae; genus Lactuca; species Lactuca saligna. The sequence continues at coordinate 74,832,029 of NC_136423.1, read as the reverse complement.
GGCTTAGCAGCCAACGATCATGGATAGGTCACATGGTAGAGCATCGCATGGAAAAGATCAGGCTTAACAGCCAACGATCATGAAGACGTCACGTGGGAGAGCATTACATGAAACAAATTAGGCTTAACAACCTGTGATCATGAAGACGTCACACGGGAGAGAATCGCGTGGGAACAGATCGAGTTTAGCAGCCAGCGATCGTGGATACATCATGTGGGAAAGCATCGTGTGGAATAGATCGGTTTTAGCAGCCATTGATCGTAGATACATCATATAGGAGAGCATCATGTGGAATCATATAGGAAAAGGTTACATGCATTTGAGCCTTGTTGGCAGAGCATGCTGCTATAATGGAGTCGGCCTAAGAAGCCAAGTCTCACACCCCAAAACCGAGAACAGCGGAAACGTTCTGGGGTGGATGACGTCATGCCAAGTATCACAAAATATGTAGTATAGTAATCAAAGTACAACAACCATTGCATTAATAGTAATAATTTTACATAGGTTACATTTAGCAACAACATCAAGAGTAAAATACATATAATAACATTTAATGCAGCTTGGTACAAGGTTGTCTTCACAAAAGCTCCCGGAGTGTACCTGTCTACCGACAACCTGAGAATACAAGTTATTTTGAAAGTGAGTATCAGCATATTTAAATGCTGGCGAGTTCATAAGTATTTAATGACATTGGTAATAAATATATGTTTTCCTTCAAAATAATCACTCAAAAGATGGTGGTTTGAGTTTACAGAGTATTAGAATCCTTTCCAGAAAATCCTATATTTTCTAATAAAAGTAGTCTTCTACCAAGACCCAATTGTTTTATGTTTAAACCAAGGAGTATCTCTATTAAAAGCAGTCTTCTAACAAGGCTTGACCGTTTTATGTTTAAGGAGAAATTTTCCCGAAAGTACTATCATTATCAAAATATAGTTTATACTTTTAAAGAATATGTGAGAACATCACAAGCAAAAGTAATAGGGGAAAAATAATATTTTATTTCAGCAGCAACTCTGCTGGCTAAAAGTAAATAAAACATAGTCTCCAGGATGTATTAAGGGAACAATATGCCTAGCAAAGTCTAAAAGGATCAAATACAGATCCTAGGATGGTGTTGAATGAACAACACGCCTCGGAAGGTCCACAAGAGTAAAATACAGACTCCAGGATGGTATTGAATGTACAACATGCCTGGCTCAGTCTAAAGGTAAGTAAAAACATAGAATCCATGAGGGTATCGAATGGACAATACGCCTGGCTCAGTCTAAAGGTAAGTAAAAACATAGACTCCAGGATGGTATCGAATGGACAATACGCCTGGCTCAGTCTAAAGGTAAGTAAAAATATAGACTCCAGGAGGGTATCGAATGGACAATACGCCTGGCTCAATCTAAAATATCCTTTAATCCTAAGTGGGTTGGTTTAAAGGTTTATAATGTGACCTAGTATATAACTAGGAAAATAGGTTAAGATGGTTTCATATATAGAAGATACCGTGATAATTATTATTACCTAAAATCCATGAATCATAAGGTAAACATAAAGATACTCGTAACCATACTGATTGACAATCGAATACTGACAACCTGCTGGCGTCGGAATGAATGTGATGTTTGTCACCCCTTGGCTTGGTCGGCCGGGACTATAGCTAGCAGTTAGGATGTGGGAGTATCTATCCCGTATAGATCTATACACACAATGCCCGCTCTCCCTCCAGGAGACTCTGGTTACCAACTTGACAATGGTGGAATCCGTGTCTAGAGGATGTATCTCGTATTTCGAATTCTATTATAAGTATTGGAATAATGATATAGACTCACGAAAGAATTGACTCCTTTGGAATTATCCTCACTGGAAAGAGTAAATAGAATCTCCTAACTATTCCTATAATAGTTACTAATGTTTCAGGTATATGAATAATGGAAGGAGGCCTTTGCTACCCAAAGGAAATGAACTAGCTGAGAGAACTTTTATGACTATATATGTATACATGATATATATAACTAATAATTAAATGACCTTCGGATGGATAACCGATACCCTGAAGCCACATCCAAACAAGGAAAAAGAATCAAAGCGAGTTAGCCTTCCTAAGTCCTTTAAACATTACTTATATAAGTATACATATACAGGCACACATTTAACAAAATAAAAGCATAACAGAAACTTTGGTAAAACCTTTGGAAAACTTTATAAATAAGAATTTATGACTTGATGTCAGTCTATAAAACAAGCTTGGAAAACCTTTGGAAAATCTTTAATAATATAAAAAGAGATATTCATACTTTAAACGAGATTTGAAAACAAGATTTGAAAACCTTTAGCTAGATAAAGCAGTTTAACAAGCAAAAATCTATTTTGGTATACAGTTATCAATCACATGTGATTGATATAACAACTCTATAGTTTAACTTGTATTCCCCCCATAAAAGCATTTTAAAAACAATTAAAAGGTTGATTCAGGGGTATGAACTCACTTGACGTGGGTGATCCGGATGAACGGACGGTATAGGATGCTAAGTGTCAGGTGAGGACTTGACCACACACGCGAATCCTATTTAACATGTAATGATACATTTAAGTATCAAATTAGTCATTTAATAACTAATTATGCAAGTAAAGACATCCTAATACATGAAAACACTTTACTACAAGTGCTAGGAGTACTAAAGGTTGCATATAAAGAGTGTATAGCCTCACATTGGAGTTTACCCCTCAAATGGTGGCCTTTATGAGAGTTTACGGTTTCAAGACCATTTCCCCCATGATTTTACGGCCGTAAACTCATGGCAATGGTGCCATTGGGTGTTCAAAGGTCTTAAACCACTCAAGGAATTATGCTAGACTCAAATAAAGGGCTTAGGAAGTGATTGGGGCTCAAGATGACCTCCCTTTGGAGTTTCGGTTCTTGGACCACTCCTTGGGGAGTTTACGGCAGTAAACACATGAGTTTACGGCCGTAAACTCATGTTTTCCCCTTCCTTTTATGTTTTGGTCCATCTAGGTTAAGCATGCAAAGTCCTAGTCACATATACAAGCCATATAAGGTGTTAAGGGCATCAAAACACCGTTTGGGAGGTGTTTACGGTTTTGGGAGGTCCCCAAACCATAAACTCATGTTCTTGAGGGATTTTTGGTGTTTTCAAGTGCTAAACTTATCAAGGAAAGGATCTATGCTAGTTTTCAAGGCTTAGGAGGAACTAGGGCACACTTTGGCACCCATTTTAGGGTTTACAGTCCAAGAACACCTTGGACCATAAACACTTTGTTCTTGGTGTTTCTTGGGTGATTTCTTGATACATGGAAGTATAAAAAGACTTAATATACTCTAGGATAGAAGTACTTACATATATGAGGGTTGGGACGAAAACTTGAAGATCCTTGGGAGAGAAATCGGGTTTTCTCTAGCTTGAAATGGAAGAAATGAAGGAAATTGGCTACGTGCTATATATATAGCCTTTGGGGTTTTCGGTCCAAACTCCCTTGTTTGGACTTAAACACCTAGTCAAGGTGTTAATTGATTTATCGCTATACAAAACACCTTACGAACACTTCCATTTAATTGTTCGTCCGATGAAAAGTTTAAAATAAAATACTCGAACGGGCTTAAATCCGGCCAAAAATGTTTTGGGATTAATTTGGCTAATTTTTAATGTGCTTGATTGCGGAGTTTATACGAATAAAAATTTTGGGTCGTCACATCATCCCCCCGTTAGAGGGAATTTCATCCCGAAATTAGAGTTTCAAGCACACACACATGCAGCTGACATTGAGTGAAGCCAAAGATAAGAATGCTTAAGACTCAATAGGTCTTCTAGCTCCTAGGTGGATTTAGGTCTTCGCTTGGCATTCCAGCGAACTTCCATTAACAGGCTATGGATTCATTTCATTCGCTTGACCTCTCGGTTCATGATTCCTACTGGTTCTTCTACGAAGTTAGGGTTCCCAATGATTTCTATCATGACGGGTGGGATTATACAAGTCACGTCGTACAAACACCTTGTCCATGCTGGAGATGTGAGTAGACTAGGGTGGAATTTATGGAATTCCAAAAGTAGTCGAGGTCTGACAGAAGGTGGACCGATTCTTGCCTAGAATCTCCAGTGGTCCTAAGCTCTTGGGAAGATAGGATGTTTCGGTACTTAGAACTTAAAGTACCTCTATGGTGAGATCATCACTGGCGTGATCACTATTTTGAAGTTCCAAAAGTCCTCCCTCACTAAGGGTGTGGTTCTCGGGTTGGTTCTTAGAAGGCTCAGGTTATCCTCAGATTTGTATTTCCTACTGATCGGTTCTCGGAGGTTTTCTGGATCATCAGATGTATTGGCTATATACTGGTATCTATTGGTTACGTCGCATCTATCTCGACCTAGTGCAAAATGAACCTGCACTCCTAACTCTTGAGGTGTTTCTAACGGAAACTCTCAAAGTCGGAGTGATAGGGGGGTTTTACCAGACGATGCTTAGAAAACTTCAATTTTCATCATCGTCTAATAGATGCTTTTATAGTATGATTCCTAATCGGAAAGAATCATTCTCTCATTCGCTTTGCTGTTTCATGGATAGCAGCCTCTGATCAGGGCTTACTTCTTCCTTAGAGATTTTCTAAAGTGTTTGACTATTTCAGGAGGTGGTTCTACTATCTCTTTAGAGATAGTATTCTTTGGAACACCTAGCAGCCCAACAAATCTCTAAGACATGCCCCAATAAGGTGTCGGCTCTCTCTCCAGCTCTTAAGAAGCGTGTGTTCTCGTATAACCCATCGACTAGCACCTAGACCGGTGTCGAGTCTATAATCTCTTTACGACCTAGGTTATATAGCTTGACACAACTTATCGCTTACTTTCCTCAAGTATTCTTGATCGCGAAGGTTATCCTGTGGTTCTGTACATTCTAGTATTTAACTTTGGAGAGTGCAGTCTATCGTCTATAGGGCGATGGTGACTTTTCTCGCATGAGGATGCGGCGAGTCCTAGGCATTTACTCGTCTGTAACTGGATAGACGAAGTGCCTAAGTAGTGCGAGTATTACTTGTAACTACTCTTCCGGTGTTTCAAAGTTTTCTCGATCTAGATTAAGTCCAAAGAGTATAGGGTTTTGCCACTCGGAACTTCAAATTTTCTCATTCATTCTTCTCAGAGTTTACCCTGTTATCGCTTCCAGGTTGCTAGGATTTCTGCTGAGATGCTTAATTTGTGGTATTAAGCGTGAATGGATGGTCGTAGTCAATGCTTTGACTCTTACAACTTGGGTTACTTTTCTAACTGAGGGTGTTAGCTACTATGTTGGCTTAACCGGGAGGAAAACAAATTTCGAATTTTTGGTCATTTTAGTAGCTCAACCCGCAGTGGTTCTCTTGGCTCCAGCTCCTTGTCTATGGGATAGGGCGAAGAGTCTTACTACAGGTTCGTGGTAGACCTCACACTCGAGTTAATCACTAATACTCGGCATATGCAAGTCGTATATAATTGAGATCGACAGGATGTTCAGTTGAGTGGCCCCACCACAAACCCACAACCTAACGAGGAACAGGGAGTAGGGAGAAAGCACACATCTTAAATCTCACTGCTCTAAATTATATACCACTCTAATGCATATACTCAGTAGTAGTAAGTTAATCCCATGAGTTCTTTCTCTTGATTCACGAACTTGATTGTGCGATGCGGACAACCCTTTTTGGGGGAATCTATTGAGTAGGCCTCAGGCGGTTATTGTCTTTTGGGATACTTGTAGTGCCTTTCGCTTCGGGCTCTATCTGTCTAATGAGGGGTTGGTTAACAGCGTGTGGTACCCTTCTCCTGGGTACTTCAGAAGGTTTGGAGAAGAGAGACGACTGACGGTTCGCATTAGGTTTTCTTATTAGGTTCGGAAGAATCTTTATTCGACGCAGAGGCTATGATGAAAGTTCTCTTTACACAACACTAGGAATTTTTCACATTGTCGCACCAAGTCGAACCAAGATTGATGGCGGTGTCGAATTTGACAAACATTGACATGATATGGAATAAAGATCGATAGTACCATGTGGTGAACGGGGCACACAAGTGCTTAGTGTCTTGGTTTTCGTCCATGGTATCACTATCGTGGATACTTGGACCAATAGGATTGACACGGAACTCTAGAGGGTCCTAACGTTGCGGAATAATATACTTTTCATGAATGGATTTCCTACGAGGCATCTCTATAATCGCCTAGTATACACCAGTTATGTATAATTAAGATTACAAGGATTGTTGACTGAGCGACTCCACCCTATATCCACAACCAAACGAGGAACAGGAGATAAGGCAACATCACTCACTCGAGGTCTATCAATCTTAATTATAAATGACCTTAACGTATATACTTCGCCATCATAGCTTTACCTAATGGGTTTTTGAGTGTTACAACAGTGCTGCGACTTTCGCGAGGGAGTAATTACAATTTGAATTAATCATTTAATGTTTTCGGTTAGCTACTCAGGATTAAGATACGTACCAAAATTCTACCGGGTCCTTTGATGTTATTTTAGGCATTAGGGTTAGACTCCTCCTATGCCTTTATCACTTCCTTTAGTTGGTCAGTTCCTCTTGAGGTGCCTATTCTCACCACATAGGTGGCATACCGGACTGGTCCCCACATTGGTGGTTGATGTAATGAACTTAACCAGGGTTCTGCTGTGACAACCCCAAATATATTGCCGTTACAAACCCTACTTTCACTAACGGAATGCGTCACTATATATTATTTTCGGTAATGGTTGGGAGTCGTCAATAAAACAAATATCTAGTTATTCATATGTCCCGATATAATCATAAGTAAATATATCTTGTAAATGTTAACCCCGTTTAACTAAATGGAGTTATATTATTTTTCAACCACTTCACCCGAGTAAAAAGTTTTAAACCCGTTAAACTTTAGCATCGGGTAGCTGTGTATTGGGTGCAATACCCGAGACATATAAAAACAAATGAACACTACAATTGAATGCTTTTACAACACCTTCACCTCTCTCTCACTACTTTCTCTCTCTAGACCCGAAATCGACCCCAAATCCGTGAATTTCCGGCTTCCAAACGTAAGGACTCATTCCCTATCTTAATCTAAACATACTTCACTGTAATTAGAGGCCAAAATCATGGGAAAACAAGGTCTAAAAAGGAGTTTACGGCCTAAGAAGCCCCTTAGGCCGTAAACCCCCAAAAACATGCCAAAGACCTCATTTTTCCTTCCTTTAAGCTTATGGACTAATTAAGACATATACCTAGGAGAGTTTGGACACTAAAACACAAGGAATTGAAGCTTAAAAAGGAGTTTACGGCCCAAGCTTGTGCTTAGGCCATAAACACCCTAAACACCCCAAAAACCCTTGTTTAAAGTCCCAAAAACTCATCTAAGGTGTTTGGTAATTTAGACTTGACACTAAGGAGGGTTTAAATGCATCAACCAACATCATTTGAGGACAAAAAGAGGAGTTTACGGACAAGGCTAAGCTTGGGCCGCAAACACCCAAGTTTTTGTGTCAAACAAGTCCCAAAACTCCTCTAATGCATGTAAGGAATTTAGCTAAGGCCCTTGGATGTGTGTCGTACCATTAAACTTCCCATTTTGAGGCCAAATGAAGAGTTTATGGCCAAGGATATTCTTGGGCCGTAAACTCCCCAATTTTCATGTCAAATTGTCCCAAAACTCATTTTAAGGCCTTTTAGAATTTACCTAAGGTGAATGAGAACATGTTGTACCATTTAAACATCCATCTTGAAGGATTAAATGCAGTTTACGGTCCAAGAACAAGTCTTGGCCGTAAACTCCCCAAAATGTCACAAAATAAGAGTTTAATCTCTCCATATTGGTCCAAGACACATACCATTAAACTAAGGAAGTGAAACAAGGCCTTAATCATGCAATTTGGAAGACCACATGAGCTTACGGCCAAGCCTAGGGGGCTTTCGGCCGTAAACTCCCAAGGAGTGGCCTTTAGGCCGTAAACTCCAAGGGAGTGAGCTCATGGACCCTTCTGTAAATGCTTCTTAGCCTTATACCACTCCTGGGAACCCCTTCTAGGCCCTAAAACCCCGTATTGATGCTAGAATGCCTCAATACTTAAACGGAAAGCATAAAATGATTAATTTCTTGTAAAATACATATTTTGATATGACATTAGGGTCCTAAAAGGTTTACAAGTCATTGTTTGGAACAAAACGCTCAACCGACACTTTTACCCGATTTACCCGATTCACCCGATTTACGCAAATTCAGGTGAGTTCATACCCCTTTAGTGAACCTTTCAAATGTTTTATATGATTTTGGGGGGAGATACAGTTTAATATACATGTTTATGGAAAGTTATACAAGACAATTTTACATATTACAGAATTAATCACATGTGATTCACTACCTGTAGTTCAAATCACATGTGATTTATCACTATGCCTTATAAATCAGTCATTTGTTTTCAAAACTATTTTGAATGGACAAACAAGTTTTAAATGTCTCTTTTTTACAATACTTTTATTAATAAATCTCTTCATAAAAATGTAATCACACTGATATATTTATATAAGTAAGACTTGAAGGACTTAGGACAGATAGCTCGCCTTATTTCCTGTTCTTGTCTGATTGTGGACTTAGGGTAGTGGTTATCCGTCCGACTGTCATTGATTTCTTAGTTATATATCTTGTATATTAGTATGGATTACGAGTACTTCTTATTTTAGTAGATGCCTAAATCACTAACTTGACTAGAACCATATACACTAAGTTAACTATAATAGGTATAGTTAAGGTCTCTATCTCTTGTTTTAACTACTACTCTACACTACTATAATTCTCTCTATTATGAAACTATACACTAATAAGAGAATACAATACAAGTTATACAAAAGACTACCCCACTATAACACAAGAGAAAGTACAAATCATAATATAACTCATTTACCCACTACGAGATATTCTATTCGCTACACACTACGCCCGAAGTTTTCTGATAGGAAGACGACACTATATGTATAGATCTATACGGGGTAGACGCTATTACATCCCGACTGATAATTTCAGTCCGAGCCGCACAGGCCCAGGGATGCCTTTACTCCACTACACTATACATGACTGGGAAGGTCATGGGGGTCCGCTATTACTCACACTATTGGTATCATACAAGAAATACACTATAACCGCACTAAAACACTAAACGAAAGATGAAGTTAATATCCCGAAGTAAATAAGTATCTAATACTAAAGGAAGCTGCACCACTATTATTTACTTCAAGTATAACTCACTATATTGCTTTACTTATTGATGAGTCACTATTATACTTCCACGATAAATGGTTTTCAAAGATGGAAATATCATATTTCATAAAGGTTATCACTTACTAATCAGTTCTGGAAAATATAGGATTTTCTAGGTTTTACTACTACTCATGACAACAAACCTCAGCTTTCATACTAATGATTTTTAATGCTTTTTATATAAGAACTCACACTAAACTCTTATGAACTCACCAACTTTATGCTAATATTCCTTTCAAAATAACTTGTATCTTCAGGTCAAAGATAGACAGGTACAGCTGCAGCATTTTTGGAGAACATGGAGCATGCAAGACCCATCTCTTATTTTTGTTTACTTTTGGTGTTTGTCAAACATTACAAAACACACTTGTAAATACACTCACTATGTAAATGAAATGGTTGTATGTTTCTTGCTTTTACTATTATACAATTGTGATGATACCGTACACTACGTCATCCACCCCGAAACGCATTCCGCCGTTATCGGTTTTGGGGTGTGACAGATTGGTATCAGAGCATTGTTTATAGTGAATCAAGTATATCAACCTATAAAAGATATACGAACTATAAACACTTCGGGACTAAAACACTCTGACCAAGAATATATACTGTTAAGTATCTAAAGGATTTAACTAAGTATATATATGTATATACACACATCACTATAAAACGCAGAAGTTGGTATTATCCTAGAACAAAACAAAAGTATTAAGATTGTTGGATAGCACAATTGGGCTTAGAGACATATAGTCACATTTAGGGGGATGTAGCCTGATCAACTACGTTTTCCTGGGAGTGACTAGCATGTGCCTAAGCTTGGTTGTGGTGTTACAACAAGTCTAAAACTTACCAACACTACCACAATAACATCAACATTAGAATACTATAGGAGTATTCTGTACCTCTAAAAACATACATCTGTGAGAACTAAAAAGGGTCGTTACTGATGGAGCAATAGTTGCTAAATGGATACTTTCCGGTTACATGTGACTAGAGCGTTATAGACTTAGAATCTGTGATCTTTGCTTTACTTCCTGTTCCTTGTTTGGTTGTGGATTTAGAGTTAGGGTCACTTATTCGACGGACTATCCTGCCCCAGTCACATGTAATTAGTATGCATTATGCAAGTATTGGTCTAACTCGTGACGACCATCTTATAAGTAATTTAGGTTAGTGCGCCTATTAATCTTCTTTTCCCTTTTCTCGCATAGATATCATGGCTGGCTTCCACCCTCCTGGCGACCCATACTACCCAAACCAGGGTAATGGAGGATGGCTCAGCAAAGAGTCGGACGATAATCACCCAATCCCTTTGGATGACCACCGAGCAGAAGGCTTTCCGGATAACTCCGACTCCGAGCTAGAAGTTAATAAGCTACCTCCTGGAGCTCCGAATCCCGACCCCCGTCTGACATTTCAGGGTCCCACTCCTATGTGGGCCATATCCTTGCACAGATGGAGCGAGGAGCAGGGTCAGCACATGCCATACAATGGTGACCGAAGTTTCTACAACATAAATGAAGGAGGATCAGCAGATCGGGTTCTGCCCATCATGATCCGAAGGATTGCCAGGAATGTCGAGCAAGGTCAAGCAAGGTCAAGCTGCTATAAGTCGAGTTGTATAAGTGGATGCCAACTCAAATCTCAACACGGTTCGCATCCGCCAACTCGAAGAAGCCATGGAAAGGACAAGGAGGACCAATGAGGCTCTGCAGCATCAACTGGCTGCATCCCGAGTCGAAGTTGGAGAACTCCGTGCACGCCAAAGGACTCATGATCGACACCTTCAAGAAGTTATGCGTCAGCTAGCAGATCTGAGGATTCGCCCAACAAGTAACCGGCGCCAGTAGAAGACGTCTAGTTACCTCAATCTTTTGTTTAAAGGATTAGCCTTTTCTCTCTATGTTCCGTAGGTCTATTATCAGTAAACATTCCTAGCTTGAAAGTACTCTAGTTAAAACTCTAAACTGCCAACATTTTCTCTATGGTATGATGTAAGACCTACTGCTAGGTCAATTTTCATGAACTTGTGTTGCATCATTAATACCAGTATATAGGCAGTTGATTTCTCTATTGCTATAACTCTCATTCCGATCTTGGATCATGTTGATTTAATCCACGAAACACTCTATTTATATTCGCAATAGGCTCTCACTATTGCTATCATTCTATAATTCTTCCAGTAAAGGATGCCTCCACGAAAGCGTCCCAACAGAGGAAGACCCGCAACTCAAACCCCTACTCCACCACCTCCTCCTCCGTAGATCGACCCGGTGTTGTTCCAAACAGCGGTGACCGCGGCCGTGACAACAGCCATGGCCCAAATGAACTCTGGGGATGCGAGCAGTGGTAACTCCAGGTTCGGTGAAGTCCATCATAGGGTGCAGGGATGCACTTATAAGGATTTCATGAACTGTAAACCTACTTTCTTCGACGGTACCGGAGGAATTCTGGCATTATCTCAATGGTTCGAAAGAACCGAAGCTGTATTTGAAATGTGCTCTTGCCCCGAAGAGAGAAAAATCAAATTCGCCACTGCTACCCTTACTAACAGGGCCTTGACATGGTGGAACGGCCATGTCAGTTCACTCTCCTTGGTCACAGCCAATACTATGGGCTGGGACACTCTAAAAGACCTCATGAGAGGGGAGTACTGCCCTAGAGGCGAAGTCCAGAAACTTGAGGAAGAACTCTGGAACCTCAAGATGAAGGGGACTGACATAACGACTTATACGACCAGGTTTTGCGACTTGGCGGCTATGTGCCCCAATATGATCCCCTCAGAAAGCAAGAAGATTGAACGGTACATCTGGGGTTTAGTACCCCCGTATCGAGGAAATGTTCTAGCCTCACGCCCTACCACTTTTGATAGCGCCAAGGAATTGGCCCAGAGTCTGATCAACCACGAAATCTCCTCCACTCCAGCAACAACAACAACAAAAACCACTGCACCACCCGCTTCATATGACAGAAAGAGGAAGCGATGGGATAAGAATAAGGGCAAGAAAACTCAAACCTCCTCAAAGGACTAGCAAATTGTGGCGATCCATGCTGCCACTACCCCGACTACTCCAGCTACTCCAGCCCCGCCGAAAGCTTACAGTGCAAACTTGCCCAAGTGTCTCAAGTGCCCTTTCCACCACAATGGCCCCTGCTGTGAACTGCAGTGTTCCAATTGCGGTCGAAAGGGCCATACGGTCCGGTTTTGTAAGGCCCCTCCCAAACCTATCACGCAGGTTCCTGGTACGGGAGTGACCCCAACTTGTTATGGCTGTGGAGAGGCGGGTCATTTTAAGAGAAACTGTCCAAAGATCACAAATGTTGGGGGAACTGGAAGGCTACTCGCTATCGGTCACAATGAAGCAGTAGCAGATCCCACGGTAGTCACGGGTACGTTTCTTCTCAACAACTCCTATGCATGTGTCTTATTTGATAGTGGTGCAAAAAGAAGCTTCGTAAATCATAACTTTTAACACTTACTCAAACAAACCCCTCGACCACTAAAAGAAACATTTGTCGTAGAAATGGCTAATGGGAAAACAGAAAGCTCTAGCAAAATCTACATAGGTTGCACTCTCATGTTAGACGATCAATCATTTCCAATCGATCTTATGCCGGTCTCAATCAAAAATTTCGATGTCATTGTTGGTATGGATTGGTTGAGTCTCCATCGCACTGATATCCTATGTTCCGACAAAGCCATTCGCCTGAATCTTTCGAATCACGAAACCCTATTGATATATGGAGATAAGCCGAGTACGAGTCTTCGTATCATCTCCAGTATTCAGGCTCAAAAATACTTACGCAAGGAATATCGCGCCTTTCTTGCCCACGTCGTCGACACAGAAATCGAAAGATCCAAAAGACATTCCCGTGGTATGCGACTTTCCTGATGTCTTCCTGGAGGATCTTCCCGGCCTACCTCCCAAACGTCAGGTTGAGTTCAGAATCGACCTAATTCCAGGAGCTACCCCCGTAGCTAAGTCGCCCTACCGTCTAGCACCCACCGAAATGCAAGAACTATCCGTTCAACTCAACGAACTGCTCAGCAAGGGCTTTATAAGACCGAGTTTCTCACCTTGGGGAGCCCCGGTCTTGTTCGTGAAGAAGAAGGACGGATCGTTTCGGATGTGCATCGATTATAGAGAACTCAATAAACTCACGGTTAAAAATCGCTACCCTCTCCCTCGCATCAACGATCTGTTTGATCAACTACAAGGAGCAAGTTACTTTTCCAAGATTGACCTTAGATCTGGGTATCATCAGTTACGGGTACGTGAGGAAGATGTCCCGAAGACAGCTTTCCGAACCCGCTACGGACATTTTGAGTTCGTAGTGATGCCCTTTGGACTGACTAACGCCCCCGCAGTATTCATGGACTTGATGAATAGAGTGTGTCGTCCATACCTGGATCAGTTCATCATCGTCTTCATTGACGATATCCTCGTTTACTCTCGGAGCGAGGAAGAACATAGGGATCACTTACGACGAGTATTGGAAACGATGCGATCCGAAAAGTTATATGCGAAGTTCTCTAAGTGCGAGTTTTGGATCCGAAGAGTTAAATTCCTAGGTCACGTGGTTAGTGAAGAAGGAATCCATGTGGATCCCTCCAAGATTAAAGCTATTGAGAACTGGTCAGCACCGAAGACGCCTACGGAAATTCGTCAATTTCTAGGCCTCGCTGGCTACTACCGTAGATTCATCCAAAACTTCTCACGGATTGCGAAGCCTCTCACTATGCTGACATAGAAAGGTGTATCGTTCGACTGGGGAGAAAGACAGGAGAAGGCATTCCAAACCCTGAAGCGAGCCCTATGCACCGCACCAGTATTATCCCTTCCCGAAGGGACAGAAGATTTTGTTGTATACTGTGATGCATCCAATCAGGGGCTCAGTTGTGTCTTGATGCAACGGGGTAAGGTTATCGCATATGCCTCGAGACAGCTAAAGACCCATGAGGCGAACTACACTACTCACGACCTCGAGTTAGGAGCGGTTGTCTTTGCACTAAAAATCTAGAGACACTACTTATACGGGACGAAGAGTGTGGTGTACACTGATCATAAAAGCCTTCAACACACACTGAACCAAAAAGAACTCAACATGAGGCAGCGGCAATGGGTCGAACTACTTAACGATTACGATTGTGAAATTAGATATCACCCTGGAAAAGCCAACGTAGTAGTATACGCACTGAGCAGGAAAGAGTATATTGGTCGAAATACCAAGTCGTTGATGATGACTATCCATTCGCATCTCTCCACACAGATCAAAGAGGCTCAGCTGGAAGCCTTAAAGCCTGAGAACGTGATGGGAGAATCCCTGAGAGGAATGGATAAAAATCTGGAGGTTAAGGGTGACGGAGCCTACTACTTCATGGACCGAATCTGGATTCCACGCCATGGAGGTTTTAGAGATTTGGTTATGAGAGAAGCACATAACACTCGCTACTCCGTCCACCCGAGTTCAGATAAGATGTATCTGGATCTCAAAAAGCTATACTGGTGGCCGAACATGAAAGCAGAGATCACCACATTTGTGAGTAAGTGCCTTACTTGCGCGAAGGTCAAGGTCGAATATCAAAAGCCTTCAGGACTCCTCCAACAACCTGAGATACCAGAATGGAAGTGGGAGCGAATCACAATGGACTTTATAACCAAACTTACCAAGACATCGGGTGGATTAGATACCATTTGGGTCATTGTTGACAGGTTGACTAAGTCTGCACACTTCCTACCCATTAAGGAAACGGACAAAATGGAGAAACTCACTAGAATATACCTTAAAGAAATAGTACGACTACATGGCGTCCCAATATCTATTATCTCAGACAGAGATAGTAGATTCACCTCTAGGTTTTAGCAATCGTTGCAAGAGGCACTAGGGACGAGGCTGGACATGAGTACAGCCTACCATCCGCAGACCGACGGACAGAGTGAGAGGACGATTCAAACATTAGAAGATATGCTGCGAGCTTGTGTGATTGACTTCGGCAAATCATGGGACACACACTTACCTCTTGTGGAGTTTTCTTATAATAATAGTTATCCTACGAGCATCAAGACAGCCCCATTCGAAGCCCTCTACGGTCGTACGTGCATATCCCCTCTGTGCTGGGCTGAGGTGGGAGACACTCAGCTAGCTAGAGGAAGAGTTCCTGACAGCTCTCTCACTGGTCCAGAGATCATTCGAGAGACGACCGAGAAGATTGTACATATACGTGAACGACTAAAAGCCGCTAGAGATCGACAGAAAAGTTACGCCAACAAACGCAGAAAACCCTTGGAATTCCAGGTGGGAGATCGAGTCCTGTTGAAGGTCTCACCCTGGAAGGGCACGATACGCTTTGGAAAGCATGGAAAGCTGAACCCAAGGTACATAGGGCCTTTTGAGATTCTCGCCAGAGTCGGCCCCGTAGCTTATAAACTCAACCTACCTCACAAACTAAGCAACATACACCCTACCTTTCACGTCTCTAACTTGAAGAAATGTCTGTCAGACGAGACACTCGTAATTCCCCTTGACGAGATTGAGGTCAATGAGAGCCTCAACTTCGTGGAAGAGCCTGCGGAGATCATGGATCGAGAAGTAAAACGAACGAAACAAAGTCGTATCCCAATTGTGAAAGTTCGGTGGAACGCCAAACGAGGACCGGAATTCACTTGGGAGCGCGAAGACCAAATGAAACTCAAATACCCCCATCTCTTTGCGTGGTAGTACTGTAATTCTTATCTGTATAAATTCTAAATTTCGGGACAAAATTCCCCTAACGGGGGGATAATGTGACAACCCCAAATATATTGCCGTTACAAACCCTACTTTCACTAACGGAATGCGTCACTATATATTATTTTCAGTAATGGTTGGGAGTCGTCAATAAAACAAATACCTAGTTATTCATATGTCCCGATATAATCATAAGTAACTATATCTTGTAAATGTTAACCCCGTTTAACTAGACGGAGTTATATTATTTTTCAACCACTTCACCCGGGTAAAAAGTTTTAAACCCGTTATACTTTAGCATCGGGTAGCCGTGTATCGGGTGCAATACCCGAGACATATAAAAACAAATGAACACTACAATTGAACGCTTTTACCACACCTTCACCTCTCTCTCACTACTTTCTCTCTCTAGACCCGAAATCGACCCCAAATCCACGAATTTCTGGCTTCCAAACGTAAGGACTCATTCCCTATCTTAATCTAAACATACTTCACTGTAATTAGAGGCCAAAATCATGGGAAAACAAGGTCTAAAAAGGAGTTTACGGCCTAAGAAGCCCCTTAGGCCGTAAACCCCCAAAAACATGCCAAAGACCTCATTTTTCCGTCCTTTAAGCTTATGGACTAATTAAGACATATACCTAGGAGAGTTTGGACACTAAAACACAAGGAATTGAAGCTTAAAAAGGAGTTTATGGCCCAAACTTGTGCTTAGGCCGTAAACACCCTAAACACCCCAAAAACCCTTGTTTAAAGTCCCAAAAACTCATCTAAGGTGTTTGGTAATTTAGACTTGACACTAAGGAAGGTTTAAATGAATCAAACAACATCATTTGAGGACAAAAAGAGGAGTTTACGGCCAAGGCTAAGCTTGGGCCGCAAACACCCAAGTTTTTGTGTCAAACAAGTCCCAAAACTCCTCTAATGCATGTAAGGAATTTAGCTAAGGCCCTTGGACGTGTGTTGTACCATTAAACTTCCCATTTTGAGGCCAAATGAAGAGTTTACAGCCAAGGATATTCTTGGGCCGTAAACTCCCCAATTTTATGTCAAATTGTCCCAAAACTCATTTTAAGGCCTTTTAGAATTTACCTAAGGTGAATGAGAACATGTTGTACCATTTAAACATCCATCTTGAAGGATTAAATGGAGTTTACGGTCCAAGAACAAGTCTTGGCTGTAAACTCCCCAAAATGTCACAAAATAAGAGTTTAATCTCTCCATATTGGTCCAAGACACATACCATTAAAGTAAGGAAGTGAAATAAGGCCTTAATCATGCAATTTTGAAGACCACATGAGCTTACAGCCAAGCCTAGGGGGCTTACGGCCGTAAACTCCCAAGGAGTGGCCTTTAGGCCGTAAACTCCAAGGGAGTGAGCTCATGGACCCTTCTGTAAATGCTTCTTAGCCTTATACCACTCCTGGGAACCCCTTCTAGGCCCTAAAACCCCGTATTGATGCTAGAATGCCTCAATACTTAAACGGAAAGCATAAAATGATTAATTTCTTGTAAAATACATATTTTCATATGACATTAGGGTCCTAAAATGTGTACAAGTCATTGTTTGGAACAAAACGCTCAACCGACACTTTTACCCGATTTACCTGATTCACCCGATTTACGCAAATTCAGGTGAGTTCATACCCCTTTAATGAACCTTTCAAATGTTTTATATGTTTTAGGGGGGAGATACATTTTAATATACGTGTTTATGGAAAGTTATACAAGACAATTTTACATATTACAGAATTAATCACATGTGATTCACTACCTGTAGTTCAAATCACATGTGATTTATCACTATGCCTTATAAATCAATCATTTGTTTTCAAAAATATTTTGAATGGACAAACAAGTTTTATATGTCTCTTTTGTACAATACTTTTATTAATAAATCTCTTTATAAAAATGTAATCACACTGATATATTTATATAAGTAAGACTTGAAGGACTTAGGACCTATAGCTCGCCTTATTTCCTGTTCTTGTCTGATTGTGGACTTAGGGTAGTGGTTATCCGTCCGACTGTCATTGATTTCTTAGTTATATATATCGTATATTAGTATGGATTATGAGTACTTCTTATTTCAGTAGATGCCTAAATCACTAACTTGACTAGAACCATATACACTAAGTTAACTATAATAGGTATAGTTAAGGTCTCTATCTCTTGTTTTAACTACTACTCTACACTACTATAATTCTCTCTATTATGAAACTATACACTAATAAGAGAATACAATACAAGTTATACAAAAGACTACCCCACTATAACACAAGAGAAAGTACAAATCATAATATAACTCATTTACCCACTACGAGATACTCTATTCGCTACACACTACGCCCGAAGTTTTCAGATAGGAAGACGACACTATATGTATAGATCTATATGGGGCAGACGCTATTACATCCCGACTGATAATTTCAGTCTGAGCTGCACAGGCCCAGGGATGCCTTTACTCCACTACACTATACATGATTGGGAAGGTCATGGGGGTCCGCTATTACTCACACTATTGGTATCATACAAGAAATACACTATAACCGCACTAAAACACTAAACGAAAGATGAAGTTAATATCCCGAAGTAAATAAGTATCTAATACTAAAGGAAGCTGCACCACTATTATTTACTTCAAGTATAACTCACTATATTGCTTTACTTATTGATGAGTCACTATTATACTTCCACGATAAATGGTTTTCAAAGATGGAAATATCATATTTCATAATGGTTATCACTTACTAATCAGTTCTGGAAAATATAGGATTTTCTAGGTTTTACTACTACTCATGACAACAAACCTCAGCTTTCATACTAATGATTTTAATGCTTTTTATATAAGAACTCACACTAAACTCTTATGAACTCACCAGCTTTATGCTAATATTCCTTTCAAAATAACTTGTATCTTCAGGTCAAAGATAGACAGGTACAACTACAACATTTTTGGAGAAGATGGAGCATGCAAGATCCATCTCTTATTTTTGTTTACTTTTGGTGTTTGTCAAACATTACAAAACACACTTGTAAATACACTCACTATGTGAATGAAATGGTTGTATGTTTCTTGCTTTTACTATTATACAATTGTGATGATACCGTACACTACGTCATCCTCCCCGAAACGCATTCCGCCATTATCGGTTTTGGGGTGTGACATCTGCAGATGCGAGCGGTATGCCCCTTCATGTTGCACCTAACACAAAAGATTTCTCGACAGGTGCCATGATGATGGTAGTTACACTTGTCGCAGTGGGGGAGGTTTCCTAGATATGGTTTTCTGGAAGTTGAGACAGAAGGATTGGCAGAGGTATTGACTACCTCAGCTGGTTGCCCTTCGAAAGGTCTTTGAGTCGAGGTACTTCCCTCCTCGTTCTTGAACTTTCTCTTTAATGGATTTGGTTGGGGTTCTTGGGTAGCTGGGTACACAGGTGTTGGTTGATACTATCCATTGCTTTGATCGAGAATCCCGATAGGGCTCTTGCTAACATTGGCGTTGTTAGCATTCAGGTGAGCCATGACAGTTGCTACGGCTGCAGAAATTGCAGCTCGGAACGTAGCTTCATCGAATTGAAGGACCAGTGTCTTACTAAAGGGATGGTTATGCTTCTTTGGAGGCATGGGTTTTCCTACACGAAAAGGAACACAAGCTGATGAGAGACGATGGTTAACCCTGGAAATATCTTTCTTTACTATGATAGGCATAAATTTTCCCATGCCTCGAGTTATGGTTATCTGAGAGTCGACCTACATCCCTATGATGTAGTCTGGGTGACAAGGTAGGAGTAAGTGTATTGGAAAGCAATAAAATGGGTGTCGTTCCGACAAAGTTATCTTTATACTGGGGAGGTTCACTCTCCGATTTTGAAAAGACCTGAGAGAAGCCTAGAACGAAGATCATAAGAGAAAAAGGCTCATGAAAACTTATGGCTAAACACTCTCAATAGAGGTTTCAAGATCTGATCTATTCGTATTTAATCGCGACGGGAAAGACGATTTGCCTAACACATAGTGTGAGTAGTGTAATCACTAACTCACTAAATTGTATTATTTTATGGATGTATCAGCATGACGATAAGGGGGAAAAGACACTTCTCGGGTTCCATGCATTGGCTCCCTCTGTCCACCTCTTATCCTTGACCGAAATCGGCGTTGGTTTTCTTCGGGTACTTACCTAGGGTTCTCTTCTCTTGTATACATACTGAATCTCTACTTCTCCTTACTTCTGATTCTGACCCCGAGTGTCATCTCTTCATGATGGATGACTAGAATCTTAGAAATTCAGGCGAATTCTCCACCGATGTTCCAAAAAGATATAGGTACATGGGGCTTCAATAGTCTCGACCCTGTTCATTTATTTCCAAATTGGAAACCTTCTCAATGAACCTCTTATGGGTTTGATTCGACTCTCCTGCCGATCACTGAAGTGGATAGGGTTTTCTAAAGGGTTCGTGCGAGAATGGAAATGTCTAAAGAATCCTAAGAGATTATTAAAACATTTCACTGGGTGATCCATATCGAGTCCTGCTACAATTCCATAGTGTATACAAATCATATATAGCTTAGATCTGATAGGCCTTCGAATATGTGATACTACTCTACATCCACATCCAAACAAGGAAAAGGAAGTAGAGCGAAACCACACATTCTTGGACTATGAGATCTTCACTATATATAACCTTGGGAGTATACACTCTATAATCATAGGTATATCAATAAGGATCTTTTTAGTTTTTCACACAAGGATATTTATGGTTACTAAAATAGCCCTATGGTATTTTAACTACATGCTTGGTTCTTATTTTCTGAATATGATTCTGGGTTTATTGCAAATCTTTTAGTATCATAAAATACTCTTATAGTATTTTAAACTTTATGTTTGGCTCTAGCATTCCTATTTGGTAAGTTTCAGACTTGTTGCAATATCACCATCACTCCCAAGCACACGTTAGTCACATCTCGAATAAATGTAGTTGATCGGGTTACATTTATTCCGGCTTACGATTACATAACTACCCAGGTTTGACGGTAATGGTCAACATCCAAAGACTTTTATTCTTGTTCTTCTTGTGATACTTTGTTCGGGTGTTTAGATTCTGGATGTTCTTATACTTTTGTAAAATATGGTTATATTCTAAAGTATAATTCTTGGTCAGAGTGTTTTATCCCAATGTATTTATAGGTTGTACATCTTTTATGATTAGATATACTGAGCTCACTCTAAACAATGCTCTGATACCAATCTGTCACACCCCAAAACCGAGAACAACGGAAACGTTCTGGGGTGGATGACGTCATGTCAAGTATCACAACATATGTTGTATAGTAATCAAAGTACAACAACCATTAAATTAATAGTAATAATTTTACATAGGTTACATTTAGCAACAACATCAAGAGTAAAATATAGAAAATAAAATTTTATGCAACTTGGTACAAGGCTGTCTTCACAAAAGCTCCCAGAGTGTACCTGTCTGCCGACGACCTGAGAATACAAGTTATTTTGAAAGCGAGTATCAGCATATTTAAATGCTGGCGAGTTCATAAGTATTTAATGACATTGGTTATAAATACATGTTTTCCTTCAAAATAATCACTCAAAAGATGGTGGTTTGAGTTTACAGATTATTAGAATCCTTTCCAGAAAATCCTATATTTTCAAATAAAAGTAGTTTTCTACCAAGACCCAATTGTTTTATGTTTAAACCAAGGAGTGTCTCTATTAAAAGCAGTCTTCTACCAAGGCTCGACTGTTTTATGTTTAAGGAGAAATTTTCCAGAAAGTACTATCATTATCAGAATATAGATTATACTTTTAAAGAATATGTGAGAACATCACAAGCAAAAGTAATAGGGGAAAATAATATTTTATTTCAGCAGCAACTCTGTTGGCTAAAAGTAAATAAAACATAGACTCCAGGATGTATTAAGGGAACAATATGCCTAGCAAAGTATAAAAGGATCAAATACAGATCCTAGGATGGTGTTGAATGAACAACACGCCTCGGAAGGTCCACAAGAGTAAAATACAGACTCCAGGATGGTATTGAATGTACAACATGCCTGGCTCAGTCTAAAGGTAAGTAGAAACATAGACTCCATGAGGGTATCGAAGGGAGAATACGCCTGGCTCAGTCTAAAGGTAAGTAAAAACATAGACTCCAGGAGGGCATCGAATGGACAATACGCCTGGCTCAGTCTAAAGGTAAGTAAAAACATAGACTCCAGGAGGGTATCGAATGGACAATACGCCTGGCTCAGTCTAAAATATCCTTTAATCCTAAGTGGGTTGGTTTAAAGGTTTATAACGTGACATAGTATATAACTAGGAAAATAGGTTAAGATGGTTTCATATATAGAAGATACTGTGATAATTATTATTACCTTAAAGCCATGAATCATAAGGTAAACATAAAGATACTTGTAACCATACTGATTGACAATCGAACACTTGACGACCTGCTGGCATCGGAATGGATGTGACATTTGTCACCCCTTCGCTTGGTCGGTCGGGACTGTAGCAAGCAGTCAGGATGTGGGAGTGTCTGTCTCGTATAGATCTATACACACAATGCCCGCTCTCCCTCCAGGATACTCTGGTTACCAACTTGACAACGGTGGAATCCGTGTCTTGAGGATGTATCTCGTATTTCGAATTCTATTATAAGTATTGGAATAATGATACAGACTCATGAAAGAATTGACTCCTTTGGAATTCTCCTCATTGGAAAGTGTAAATAGAATCTCCTAATGTGACAATAGTCAATTTTGGGTCAAGTCAAATTCGAACAAAGTTATTGAGTCAAACCGGTCAACTAAATTAAACCTTGTATATTAGGGTTTGTGTTATGGAACTACTGTATAACTCACTATTTTTATGAGAATACATCACTTGGAAAATTCGTGTGTTTAATTTTCCTTAGCCTTAGTGTTAAACAATGAACAAAAACAATAAAACAATGTTGCATAGTCATCGGGAGTGTGTAAGATCCTAAAACCTGGCTTAATGGGGTTTACGGACCTTGCGTCGCGGAGCCAAACACTCACAAATGTCACACACGAAACCTCTCTCAAATCGTTTTCACTCTATCTCTTTTTATCTAAAATTCGAGATTCAAGGCCATTCTCCAATCTTTTCTTCTACCTTTGGTAAGCATTAACATCCTCCATGAGATTATTACACTTCATTCTACTCCAATCATCGATTGCTTACACAAACCCCATCACTTTAATGTTAGATTCTCGAAAATCTTCAAGGCATCTTCAAGTGTTCTTGAGTTGAACACTTCAATTCTTCAAAAATCATCTACTGAAATCACTCAAGGTGAGTTCATACCCCTACATTTTCATGTTTTCTTAAGTTTTAAGGGTGGGGGGGGAATACAAGTTAAAACAACAAGAACATAACTAAACTTTTCTAACAGCGTTCATTAGAAAAGTTCAACTTCATTCACGGACTGTTTTGGGCAACTTAAACATTTTAGTTTTCAAAACTGTTTGAGGTGCAAGTAGTTCCAGCTCTTAGCTTCAAAATAACTACTTGCACAACTCCACACGAGTTTGCTACAATTTATGGCGATTTTTGAAAAACAGCCTATCATTTCAAGAGCAAATCCAGACCAGTCTGTGAAAATGGACATTTTAACACGTGTTAAAGACTTCCAAAAATCAGCATAAAAATTATGAGTAAACTAGACACATTTTTGGAACTTTCAGAATTGACGGATTTAGTTTTCAACTTCGTATGATTTTTCTATGATTTTTCTAAAACATCGCAGAAAGGTTAAAAACTACTTAACAACTTATAACTTTCCTAACACTTTGTATTTTGTTGAGCAAAGTGTATAACATTAAGTTCTAACTATTGAATGTGTTTCCTTGATAGTTTATCACCATAAACTGAGACTTAGTCATTCATGATAAGATAATTCATTTATTTATAACATATGTACTAAGCTATAATAAGCATAGTTATTGGATTCATAACACTAATGTGTTTTCATAAAAGAGTTCTTATACATTACAAATGTTTTGGATAAACTATAATAGGTATAGTTTATGTATCATTTACTTTTCAAACCTATTTATCAAAGGTTTTCAGTTTAGTTCACGAAAATCTATTAATGAATAAATTTGTGAGTCATTCGCTTCGGGTTACTTCCAAAGTAACCAAGTCAAAAAGTCCTGTAAATTGTAACCAAAGTCTCTTGTAGGGAGAAGGTGATAGTTGTGTATAGATCTATATTGGGTTTGACAAACCCACACCTGAGCTGCTTGCAACAGCTAGACCGGCAGGTCTGTGGTGACAAGTGTCATTTAACGGCGATGCCTGAAGAACGTCGTATTACGAGGCCGTCTATGTCAAGTATGGTTATGATAGCTCACATGTGGTATTAACAAATCATAAGATTTACGGGTTCTAACTTTAAATTAGCGAGTTATGTTGATTTAGCTCACACAAATTACTTTAAGTATGGAAAAATACTTGTACGCTTTCATATCAAAAAAAGGGTTTTATGCCAATTTAAAACCACGGTTATATCATTAAGTATGGAAAATACTTGTTCATTATTGGTTATGGGATTTAGGACCACATAACTTTTTAAAGGAAAATATTGGATTTTTCTTGGTGACACACAATACATTACAAAGAACGGTTTCCAAACTCTTTATCTCAAAAACTTATGAACTCACCAACCTTTGTGTTGATACTTTTCAAACAACTTGTATTCTCAGGAAATCACTAAATAGGAAATCAAGTGCATTTTGTGGATGGGACGTTAAGGCGTCAAACATTTCATATTTTGTCAACATATTGTAATTGATTTGAAACATGTAATTCTTACAATGATGTAACTCTTTCAATTATATATATGTTGATTGTGTTAATTTCATCACTATTGCCATCATTGTTATGATACTATACATGAAGTCCTCCACCCCCAGACATTTCCGCCATCCTTGGTTTGGGGGTGTGATAGATTGGTATCAGATCACGGTTTATAGTGAATTAAGTATATCAAACAACATAGGATATACAAACTATAAACACATTTGGGACTAAAAGTCTCTGATTTTAAAACATTTTAACGGGTTATACTTTTAGAAAATAAATAGTTTTTTGTTTAAAAGTATACCTACATGCATTACATACTCGCGTAGTGTCATAACTAGAAGAACATAAACTAAAAGAAGAGGAGTTGAATGCTACGAGTATGCCTTGGTATGAGTAATCAGTTATGGGAAGGATATAGTCTGATTAACTATATTTGTCTGAGAAGTGACTTACTCATATCGGGGGATAGTCATAGGGGGCAACAAATCTAATAACCTAACTTCATCCTACAATGAATGCTCTAAGAACCAAATCTAAACATTTAAAATACTATAGGAGTATTTGTATGTTGCTATAGTGAAATGTTATTATCATTAACCGTTACCTACTTCTTACACCCCTATTCTCACGCAGACGACATGGAAGAATTCCACTTACCAGGAGACCCATACTTTCCCAATCAGGGGAATCCTGGCTGGATTGAGGAAGAGCCCGAAGAACTGATTAAAGAGGACCTCGAAGAGGAACCCGAAGAAGAAGAAGAGGAGGTAGACGAAGAAGAAGAAGAAGAGGAAGACGACGAGGTAGACATGGATGAGGACGAAAGTGAAGAAGAACCAGAGGAAGAAGTCTTCAACCCTCCTTACATTGCCATGGTGCCGGCAAACTGCTTTGGCCACAACGGGCCTGAGCCTCGTTGGGCAACCATGATCGAGAGGTGGAGCCGACAACAACGCCAACGATCACCATATGGCGACCAACGAGGTTACTATGACCTCAGCCACGGGGGACCAGAGGACAGAACCCTCCCCATCATGGTCCAACACATCACGAACTTGGGGAACCATAGTAGGGAAATGGTAGATCAGGTTCGAAATCTCAGCGCTGTTACGGCAGCCACCGATACACGCTCCAGGGATTTGGAGAGGGACTTCTATCCAGTGGACAAACTTATCAAGGACCTTACCACGGCTCGAGCGGAGGTAAGGGAGTACCAGGAGAGGCACGCAGCTCTCGAGGAGAGAGTGATCATGGCCGAACGCCGAATTATGGAGCTTCAGGGAGCCTCGACCTCATCTTAGAGCCACCATGGACTAGATGCCACCCGCCGCGAGTAGTGTTCGCACTGCTCATGTTTTGTTATAAATCTAGGATTTCGAGTATGCGTTGGTGCTACTCTTTATTGTGAATAGGTTGACCCCGCGACTAAGTGATCACACTAGTCAAAAGGGGCTTTTGTACTGCTAAAACTTTATCTTTTATTATGATGTAATGTAGACCCTTGTGAGGTCAAATTTTCTCAAAACAATATGTACTAACAAGTTATCAATGAATTTGGCATGTATTTTACTCCCTTGGATGTTGACATGAACCAAGCACATGACTCTGACTGGGACAACACTATTTAATTCATGAGTTTAATTACATAAACTTTTCGATGAATTACCTGCTAAAGTAATAAACTTAGGATATAACACAATTGAGATGAAACCAGTAACACTCGACTCATTATTACTATTGAAGTCTTACTGACTTGTCATTTTAAAATTATGACAGAACTATGCCGCCAAGGAAAAGGCCAAGACCTTCCAGTAGCGCAGCACAATCTCCTCCGCCGCCACCACCACAATTTGACCCAACAATGTTCTAGGCTGCAGTAACAGAAGCTATGGCAGCATCTATGTCACAAATCAGCCCTAATGGTAATGGTGGATCTGGATCTGGTGCTACACCCTCTAACCAGGGTGACAGTTCGGGGCACATGAAGGAATGCACCTACAAGGACTTCACAAATGGCAAACCCCATACCTTCAAAGGGAGCGCGGGGGGGGGGGGGGGGGGGTCATCACACTGATGCAATGGTTCGAAAGGACCGAAGCAGTCTTTGAAATCTGTGCTTGTCCCGAAGCAAGCAAGGTCAAGTTCGCGGCATTCACTTTCACCGGAAGAGCTCTCACTTGGTGGAACGGCAGAGTTAAGTCACTTACTCCTGCAGTGGCTAACTCTATAAGTTGAGAGGATTTAAAAGCTTTGATGCTGAAGGAATATTGCCCAAGAGGCGAAGTGCATAACTAGAAGAGGAACTCTAGAACCTCAAGATGTCGGGGACGGATCTCGAAGCTTATACCGCCCGATTCAATGACTTAGCACTCCTTTGTCCCGCAATGGTCACTCCAGAGGAGAAAAAGGTAGAACGATACCTTTGGGGGCTATCATCCCAGATTCATGATAGTGTATTGGCCTCGAAACCCACTACCTTTGAGAGTGCCAAGGAATTGGCGCAACTACTTATCGACCATAGGGCCAGCCATGGTACCGTGATCACCACCCCCGGTCAAACAAAAAGAGGTAACCATAAAAGAAAGTTCTGGAGTAACAAAAAGAAACATTCAGCACCAGAATTCACCAAGAAACAGCAAACTGTCACCATTCATGCTGCCACTACTCCACCCACTCCGGCCCCATGGAAGCAATACGCGGGAACTCTTCCCAAGTGCAACAAGTGCAACTTCCACCACACTAGTATTTTTCTGGAAATGCACTGCAGTAATTGCAATAGGAAGGGGCACACTACTCGATTCTGTAAAATACCAGCCCAATCCGCCCCTAAAGTCGCCCCGGCCGCCAACACTGGAGCAAGTCAAACCTATTACAGTTGTGGAGAGGCAGGGCACTTCAAAAGAAACTTCCCAAAAGCACGAAACACTAATGTTGGGGGTACAGGAAGAGTCCTAACTTTAGGGCATGGAGAAGTAGTCAAGGACCCCTCGGTGGTTACTGGTACGTTCCTCCTCAATAACTCTTATGCATGCGTACTTTTCGATAGTGGGGCAGAAAGAAGTTTCGTAAGTCACCAATTCAAACATATACTTAAACAAAATCCCCAGTCATTAAAAGATTCATACGCTGTAGAAATGGCAAACGGAAAGGTTAAGCGCACTAATGATATTTACTCAGGGTGTACCCTCACTCTAGACAACCATTCGTTCAAAATCGATCTAATGTCGGTCACAATAAAAAGTTTCGATGTCATCATTGGAATGGATTGTTTGGGTTCTAATCGTGCTGAAATTTTGTGTTACGAAAGGGTCGTCCGCCTCAATCTGCTGAATGACAACACCCTCATCATTTATGGCGACAAACCTAGTGCGAACCTACAAATCATCTCTTGTGTCAAAGCCCGAAAGTATCTTCGAAAGGAATACCATGCCTTCTTAGCCCTCGTCATAGATAAGAATCAAGGGGTAAAGGACATCAAAGACATTCCGGAAGTGTGCAACTTCCTTGATGTATTCCCAGAAGATCTGCTAGGTGTACCGCTCACACGACAAGTCGAATTCCGAATCGACTTGGTTCCCGATGCAACCCCCATAGCCAAAGCACCATATCGCCTCACATCGGCAGAAATCCAAGAGCTGTCTAGTCAATTGAGCGAGCTATAAGCAAGGGATTCATCAGACCGAGCTTTTCACCCTGGGGAGCACCAGTTCTATTTATGAAAAAGAAGGATAGATCCTTTCGCATATGCATCAATTATAGAGAGTTGAACAAACTTACCATCAAGAATCGATATCCCCTACCCCGAATCGATGACCTTTTCGACCAACTTCAGGGAGCAAGCTACTTTTCAAAAATCGACTTGAGGTCGGGTTACCATCAATTACGAGTTCAAGAAGAATATATCCCCAAGACGGCATTCAGAACTCGCTATGGACACTACGAATTTATAGTGATGTCATACGGATTAACAAACGCGCCTCGGTGTTCATGGATCTGATGAACCGAGTCTGTCGACCCTTCCTAGATAAATTCGTGATCGTGTTCATCGATGATATCTTGGTCTATTCAAGGAGCGAAGAAGAGCACAGGAAACACCTGCGAAAAATACTCAAGACTCTAAGAGCTTAGAAGCTTTATGCTAAGTTTTCAAAGTGCAGATTTTGGCTCCGAGAAGTGGGATTCCTTGGCAACATAATTAGCAAGAAATGGATACATGTGGATCCCTCAAAAATCAAACCAATCAAAAACTGGTCAGCACCTGCAACACCGACAGAAATCCGACAATTCCTAGCGCTCGCCAGCTACTACCGAAGGTTCATTCAGAACTTCTCCAAAATTGCCAAACCAGTCACCACCTTGACTCAGAAAGGTGTGGTGTTCAAGTGGGAAGATAAACAAGAAATTGCTTTCCAAACGTTAAAACAAGCCCTATGCAGCGCGCCGGTTTTGTCTCTCCCAGAAGGAACCGAAGACTTCGTTGTGTACTGCGATGCTTCAAATCAAGGTCTCGGATGTGTACTCATGCAAAGAGTGAAGGTCATTGCTTACGCATCAAGGAAACTTAAGATACACGAAGTCAATTATACTACCCATGACCTTGAGCTGGGAGCAGTAGTGTTCGCCTTAAAGATCTGGAGGCACTACCTCTATGGCACAAAGTGCACTATCTTCACCGACCACAAAAGTCTTCAGCATATTCTCAATCAAAAAGAGCTCAACATGCGAAAAAGAAGATGGGTAAAGCTGCTGAACGACTACGAGTGAGAAATTCGCTATCATCTGGGCAAGGCCAATGTAGTGGCCGATGCTCTGAGTAGAAAGGAATATTCAGGCCGCCGAGTAAAATCCTTAACCATGACCATCCATTCCCACCTGGCCACACAAATCAAGGAAGCCCAACTAGAAGCCTTGAAACCAGAAAATGTGACAGGTGAGGCATTAAGAGGGATGGACAAAAACTTAGAAGTTATGGATGATGGAGCACGTTACATCATGAATCGGATCTGGACGCCAAAGTTTGGTGGGTTCCGAGACGTCGTCATGAATGAAGCACACAAGACTCGATATTCCATCCATCTAGGTTCGGAAAAGATGTGTCTAGACCTCAAAAAGTTATACTGGTGGCCAAACATGAAAGCCAAGATTACGACTTATGTGGGCAAGTGTCTGACTTGCGCCAAGGTCAAGGTGAAATACCAGAAACCCTCAGGACTACTACAACAACCTGATATACCGGAATGGAAGTGGGAACGGATAACCATGGACTTCATAACCAAGCTGCCTAAGACTTCAGGCGGGCTTGATACCATATGGGTAATTGTAGACAGAGTGACCAAGTTTGCTCACTTCCTGCCGATAAAGCAAAACCGACAAGATAGAGAAGTTAACCAGGACGTACATCAAGGAGATTGTACGACTGCATGGTGTACCAATATCCATTATCTCCGACCGAGATAGTAGATTCACCTCACGATTTTGGCAGTCCCTATAGAAATCTTTGGGAACTAGGCTAGACATGAGTACGGCCTACCATCCACAAACGACGGGCAAAGCGAGCGCACCATACAGACATTAGAAGACATGTTGAGAGCCTATGTGATAGACTTCGCTAAGGCATGGGATACCTATTTTCCGCTGATTTAATTCTCCTACAATAACAGCTATCACACTAGCATTAGAGTCGCTCCATTCGAAGCTCTCTACGGTCGCAAGTGCAGATCACCCCTATGTTGGGCCGAAGTGGGGGATACCTAGCTAGCTAGGGGCAAGTCCCTAATAGCACCCTTACTGGTCCTGAAGTCATAAGGGAGACCATAGAAAAGATTGTTCAAATTCGGGAAAGACTGAAGGCGTCTCGTGATTGACAAAAGAGTTACGCAGACAAGCGACCCAAACCCTTAGAATTCCAGGTCGGAGACCGGGTACTACTGAAAGTTTCCCCTTGGAAAGGAATGATACATTTCGGTAAACGTGGGAAACTAAACCCAAGGTACATCGGGCTGTTTGAAATCCTTGCTAGGATTAGTCCTGCGGCGTACAAACTCCGATTACCACAAGAACTTAATAACATACACCCCACATTTCACTTATCCAACTTAAAGAAGTGTCTGTCTGACGAGACACTTGTAATACCTCTTGACGAGATCGAAGTTAACGAAAACCTCCACTTCGTGGAAGAACCAGTTGAGATTATGGATCGGGCGGTCAAAAGAACGAAACAAAGTCGTATTCCCATCGTGAAGGTCCGATGGAACGCTAAGCGAGGACCTGAGTTCACCTGGGAACGTGAAGACCAAATGAAACAAAAATACCCGCATCTTTTCCCAAACTCTTGAAGTCCCAGCCAAAACGTAATTTTTGGGACGAAATTCCCTCTAACGGGGGGATGATGTGACAATACTCAATTTCGAGTCAAGTCAAAGTTGAACAAAGTCATTGAGTCAAATCGATCAACTAAATTAAACCTTGTATATTAGGGTTTGTGTTATGTAATTACTATATAACTCACTATTTTAATGAGAAAACATCACTTGGAAAATTCGTGTGTTTAATTTTCCTTAGCCTTAGTGCTAAACAATGAAAAAAAACAATAAAACAATGTTGCATACTCATCGGTAGTGTGTAAGATCCTAAAACCTGGCTTAATGGGGTTTATGGACCTTGCGTTGTGGAGCCAAACACTCACAAATTTCACACACGAAACCTCTCTCAAATCGTTTTCACTCTATCTCTTTTTATCTAAAATTCGAGATTCAAGGCCATTCTCCAATCTTTTCTTCTACCTTTGGTAAGCATTAACATCCTCCATGAGATTATTACACTTCATTCTACTCCAATCATTGATTTCTTACTCAAACTCCATCACTTTAATGATAGATTCTCGAAAATCTTCAAGGCATCTTCAAGTGTTCTTGAGTTGAACACTTGCATTCTTTAACAATCATCTACTGAAATCACTCAAGGTGAGTTCATACCCCTACATTTTCATCTTTTCTTAAGTTTTAAGGGGGGGGGGGGGGGGAATACAAGTAAAAACACCAAGAACATAACTAAACTTTTCTAACAGCCTTCATCAGAAAAGTTCAACTCCATTCACGGACTGTTTTGGGCAAGTTAAACATTTTAGTTTTCAAAACTGTTTGAGGTGAAAGTAGTTCCAACTCTTAGCTTTAAAATGACTACTTGCACAACTCCATACGAGTTTGCTACAATTTATGGTGATATTTTCAAAACTGCCTATCATTTCAAGAGCAAATCCGGACCAGTCTGTGAATATGTACATTTTAACACATGTTAAAGACTTCGAAAAATCATCATAAAAATTATGAGTAAACAAGACACATTTTTGGAACTTTCGGAGTTAACAGATTTAGTTTTCATCTTCGTATGATTTTTCTATGATTTTTCTAAAACATCATAGAAAGGTTAAAAACTAGTTAACATCTTATAACTTTCATAACACTTTGTATTATGTTGAGCAAAGTGTATAACATTAAGTTCTAAATATTGAATGTGTTTCCTTGTTAGTTTATCACCATAAACAGAAACTTAGTCATTCATGATAAGATTATTCATTCATTTAGAACATATGTACTAAGCTATAATAAGCATAGTTATTGGATTCATAACACTAATGTGTTTTCATAAAAGAGTTCTTATACATTACAAATGTTTTGGATAAACTATAATAGGTATAGTTTATGTATCATTTACTTTTCAAACCTATTTATCAAAGGTTTTCAGTTTAATTCACGTAAATCTGTTAATGAATAAATTTGTGAGTCATTCGCTTCGGGTTACTTCCAAAGTAACCAAGTCAAAAAGTCCTGTAAATTGTAACCAAAGTCTCTTGTAGGGAGAAGGTGATAGTTGTGTATAGATCTATATTGGGTTTGACAAACCCACACCTGAGCTGCTTGCAACAGCTAGACCGGCAGGTCTGTGGTGACAAGTGTCATTTAACGGCGACGCCTGAAGAACGTCGTATTACGATGCCGTCTATGTCAAGTATGGTTATGATAGCTCACATGTGGTAGTAAAAAATCATAAGATTTACGAGTTCTAACTTTAAATTAGCGAGTTATGTCGATTTAGCTCACACAAATTACTTTAAGTATGGAAAAATACTTGTACGCTTTCATATCAAAAAAAGGGTTTTATGCCAATTTAAAACCACGGTTATATCATTAAGTATGGAAAATACTTGTTCATTATTGGTTCTGGGATTTAGGACCACATAACTTTTTAAAGGAAAATATTGGATTTTTCTTGGTGACACACAATACATTACAAAGAATGGTTTCCAAACTCTTTATCTCAAAAACTTATGAACTCACCAACCTTTCTGTTGACACTTTTCAAACAACTTGTATTCTTAGGAAATCACTAAACAGGAAATCAAGTGCATTTTGAGGATGGGACGTTAAGGCGTCAAACATTTCATATTTTGTCAACATATTGTAATTGATTTTGAAACATGTAATTCCTACAATGATGTAACTCTTTCAATTATATATATGTTGATTGTGTTTACTTTCATCACTATTGCCATTGTTGTTATGATACTATACATGAAGTCGTCCACCCCCAGACATTTCCGCCATCCTTGGTTTGGGGGTGTGACAGATAACTATTCCTATAATAGTTACTAATGTTTCATGTATATGAATAATGGAAGGAGGCCTTTGCTACCCAAAGGAAATGAACTCACCGAGAGAACTTTTATGACTATATATGTATACATGATATATATAACTAATAATTAAACGACCTTCGAACGGATAACCGATACCCTGAAGCCACATCCAAACAAGGAAAAAGAATCAAAGCGAGTTAGCCTTCCTAAGTCCTTTAAACATTACTTATATAACTATACATATACAGGCATGCATTTAACAAAATAAAACCATAACAGAAACTTTGGTAAAACCTTTGGGAAACTTTGTAAATAAGAATTTATGACTTGCTGTAAGTCTATAAAACAAGCTTGGAAAACCTTTGGAAAATCTTTAATAATCTAAAAAGAGATATTCATACTTTAAACGAGATTTGAAAACCTTTAGCTGGATAAAGCAATTTAACAAGCAAAAATCTATTTTGCTATACATTTATCAATCACATGTGATTGATATAACAACTCTACAGTTTAACTTGTATTCCCCCCATAAAAGCATTTTAAAAACATTTAAAAGGTTGATTCAGGGGTATGAACTCACTTGACGTGGGTGATCCGGATGAACGGACGGTATAGGATGCTAAGTGTCAGGTGAGGACTTGACCACACACGTGAATCCTATTTAACATGTAATGATACATTTAAGTATCAAATTAGTCATTTAATAACTAATTATGCAAGTAAAGACATCCTAATACATGAAAACACTTTACTACAAGTGCTAGGAGTACTAAAGGTTGCGTATAAAGAGTGTATGGCCTAACATTGGAGTTTACCCCTCAAATGGTGGCCTTTATGAGCGTTTACGGTTTCAAGACCATTTCCCCCTTGAGTTTACGGCTGTAAAGTCATGGCAATGGTGCCATTGGGTGCTCAAAGGTCTTAAACTACTCAAGGAATTACGCTAGACTCAAATCAAGGGCTTAGGAAGTGATTGGGGCTCAAGATGACCTCCCTTTGGAGTTTACGGTTCTTGGATCACTCCTTGGGGAGTTTACGGAAGTAAACACATGAGTTTATGGCCGTAAACTCATGTTTTCCCCTTCCTTTTATGTTTTGGTGCATCTAGGTTAAGCATGCAAAGTCCTAGTCACATATACAAGCCATATAAGGTGTTAAGGCATCAAAACACCCTTTGGGAGGTGTTTACGGTTTTTGGAGGTCCCCAAACCGTAAACTCCTATTCTTGAGGAATTTTTGGTGTTTTCAAGTGCTAAACTTATCAAGGAAAGGATCTATGCTAGTTGTCAAGGCTTAGGAGTAACTAGGGCACACTTTGGCACCCATTTTAGGGTTTACGGTCCAAGAACACCTTGGACCATAAACACCTTGTTCTTGCTGTTTCTTGGGTGATTTTGTTGAAAATGGATAAGTACCATATATATATATATATATATATATATATATATATATATATATATATATATATATATATATCCTTTCGGGTTTGCGGTCCAAACTCCCTTGTTTGGCCGTAAACACCTAGTCAAGGTGTTAATTGATTTATCGCTATACAGAAAACCTTACAGACACTTCCATTTAATTGTTCGTTCGATGAAAAATTTAAAATAAAATACTCGAACGGGCTTAAATTCGGCCAAAAATGTTTTGGGATTAATTTGGCTAATTTTTAATGTGCTTGATTGCGGAGTTTATACGAATAAAATTTCGGGTTGTCACACCAAGCGACTCAAGGAAGGGGTGGTTCAGGCAGAGCTTGCCACTATAATGGAGTCGGGTTAAGAAGCTAAGAAACTCAAGGAAAAATTTTGAACCTTACAAGCAAAGCATGCTGCTATAATGGAGTCGGGATGAGAAGCCAAGCGACCCAAGGCAAGGGATCTAAATCTTGCAGGCGGAGCTTGCCACATTATTGGAGTTGGGCTGAGAAGCCAAGCAACTCAAGAAAAAGTTTATGAACCTTCTGGAACTTTAGCAAGATTGGGCATAGCAACCTGCAATCTATGTGCCTATCCCGAGTGATCAATTTAGGTTGACATGTAGCAGCACTTGATGCTTTACTACACTGTTAGCTATAGTAACAATCGGTGCCTCACTAACCGAACCTCACCCATGAGATCCTTGGTGATACGTGATAAGCTTCTAGAGGTAGATATGGATTTGTGTAGCATAACCTGGCTAAACAATCCTTCCTAGTCAGAAATATGATCCGGTCAGTGTGATGCAGCATAATTGTTACTATGATCATGCAGAGCAAGGCTGTTGATAATGTTATGCGGGGTTTCTATGCGATAATGATGTCGTCTAGGGGTGCAAACGAGCCGAGCCAAGCTTGAGCCTGGCCAAGCTCGACTCGGGCTCGTTTAAGTTCTAAGAGGCTCGAGCTCGAGCTCGACTCGATTCGTTTTTTGTTTGACTTGCATAAATAAGCTTAAGCTCGGCTAGAGCTCGTTAAGAAGGTCGTTTACTAATACCCTAAATTCCTAATCCACTAATATTTTAATATATAAAAAATAAGAAATTATATTATATAAAGGCTCGTTTAGGCTCGTGAGCCTAATCGAGATTAGTGACATAGGCTCGAGCTCGAGCTCGTTTAATAAACGAGCTTAATATTAAGCTCGAGCTCGGCTCGGGCTCGTTTAAAATCAGTTTTGAGTTACGCTTTTAGCGATCCGATCCCGATTAGCTCAAAGGTAGCTTGGCTCGTTTGCACCCCTAGGTGTCGATAAGATGTCGGGGCAAGGTAGCTAAGAAGCATAACCTCGCCACTTGGTTCGTGTTTCCGACTATCCAGTTATGGCTGAAAGTTTTCCATAGAAACACCATTCAAGGAAACCACACGCGCCTCAACGAGGGGGATGAGATCTACAACCAACATCAAATAGATGATTATATTTCTATGCCCACTGGGGTAAACTTTAGGTGACTAGTCAACAATGCACACATTTCTCAAGTTCCCTACAAATGCTTTACAGACCGAGCTTTGCTCTGCGAGCTTGTCGTCGACACATTCTGAGCGTCGCACCACTGGAGCGGTTATCTGAAAAGACAACACAATCAAATTTGATAGTTAGTATGTTTTCTTCAAATCATAGACTGATTAAGATTATGATAGTTTCAAAATGCTCCACGGAGTAGTAGTAGTACTCTACTCTTCTCCCTCCATCTTTATTTTGGAAAAATCGAGTGGACCGGACCGCAACACATATTCTGAAAACGATTTTTTTAGCAGAATCGTAGCACACGGATGCTAAGAAAGCCTAAGTAGCTCATCTTATTTTTTTCATTCAAGTAGCCCATTAGCATTATGAGAAAGCCTATTTTTAAGCAACCCAAAATAAGATTGTTGTAGCCCAGTTGAAGTGATTCAACCTATTTCTCTTTTTTTATCTTATTATAAATAAAAAGTGGGCCCCACTACTTTGTTATCAATTTTGAATCAAAGGTTTAGGAGATGCCAAGAAGAAAACGAGAATCAGCGATACTAGGAGATGCCAAGAAGAAAACAAGCATCGACAATTAGTAGCGCTATTCGGTTTTCTACGCATCAAATACACTCTAAACTAGGTAGCGTAAAAATCGAAACTATGATATACCTAAGGGTACATGCAACATATGGATCTATGGTTTCATGCTAATTACATCTACCTTAGAAACAAAAACATAAAGAAGAAAAACATACCTCTTATGTAGCCGTTTATCTCCATGTTGGACATATCGTCCTCTACGAAGTTGCTTGGATGAGAGCATGCAAACTAGAATCCCTCTAATGGTATCACACCCAATGACACCAAAGAGTTGAATAAAAAAACTAGGAGAAGGGTCAATTTCACAAATTTTGACCCAACCCAGAATCCCTCTAAGTGTATTAAATCCACTATGGCGTATTACTGGATACTCTTCCAAGCTAATATCTCACCATTTAGTAAAAGCACGGATTCTGACTGTGAATAGAATCATCTTTATTTGTATGGAACTTAGCATCGATGTAACATTTACAATGATCTCTTACATACTGTTAAGATCCTTTCCTCTATCCTCCTAGGACACTTAAGAATGTTTTTGATCTTGATTCGTTGATTCTTTCCAAATTGATCTAATTTAACTTGTCATGCACGATGCATGCGAGTCATAATATCTAATATATGTCATGGAAAATATGATCGATTCCATAGCAAAGCATGTGGGACACGAATCATAACATCTAGTAGAGCTAGGACAATAGCATTGCTCAATGTTAAGCCATGTCTTATTAAGCACAAACTCCTTTTTGAGTTCTGCATGTTGAGTTTCTTCAAGATTCCATACACTTTTGCTTAACCAATGAATCAATTTGATATATCTCCATAGATCCTTACTATGTATGTGTCCTGTGTCTCCCATGTATATCATAGTGAAACAATTCTCATACCAAGCCAAGTTTTTACACTTTCTAAGTTAGAATATAGTTTCTTATGAATCATACATTATCTATGTACAATATAAGGGTGACTAGAATTCTCCCACTAGCATTGATATATACTCCCATTAGTTTTGAAATAACGATCCCACTAGTGAGATGATCATCTTTATTTATCGAAATTCAAACTCTTTGAGCTTTCTCATTGAAATAACGATCCCACTAGTGAGATGATTATTTCGGTCCATAAATGAACTTATTAAGATTACACACCCTTCACAACCTATCTTGGTTTGATTATGTGTTTGTTCCTATCCATCCTTATCTCTTCTTAAAGATCCACTTATACCTAATGGTTAAGGCCAAGTGCTAGATCTACCAAGTTTTCACATACAGTGATTGAATCTAACTCTGTATGCCCTCTTTCCATGTTGTAGCCTTTAGGGCCTACCATAGATTCCAATAGCTGGTACACTCTGATTGCTTGATACCAGTGAATCATCTACCTCAGTAATATAAACTCTTATATAACTAGGCATACGATGTCCTCTATCATATCTACAGGGAAGAGGTGGAATATGTCATTTTGCTTAATAGCTCTTTCAGTCTCGAATTGAATGCTAGGTCAAACTTTAGGCACTTTGTTGGATGACTCTTGAATCTTATCAAGATCAATGTGGCTACCAGTAACCCTTTTGGAAATCAGCTCCCTCTCTTGGAAGACTGCCCTTCGAGGAATATACACTTCGTTCTCAAAAGGATTGTAAACAACTAACCAAAATGCTCGATGGGTTCTCCAACAAGATACCACATCTCTATTATAAGTTCTAGATTGCTGAGCGCTTCACGACAAACGCATGCCTCATAATCGTAGACGTATATATGTGGTAGTGAGGACTGAATCCCACGTCACATATCATAAAGTGTTTTTTGAACCTTACTAGTTGATACAAGACCAAAGGACTCTCATAACACTATTCATGGTACAATCTATGAATTTTAAGTATGCGTAATGCGACTCATCTAGTACAAAATCAATGAACGATTTGTTTCTCTATCCAACTAACACTTCCAGTGGCAATGTTATGGGTGGAGATAACTCGTGAAACTCTTTCACATTTACTTAGATGATCAGTAAAGTTTTAAATGAGATGATCACTACCCTTTCTTATCCTATTGCCTAGTCGATTCACAACTTTGTTTTATGAGAGATCTTAATACCTAAAAGGTTCCAGACTCATGTTCATATGAAGTTGGCCTTACTATGTATCATGGTTAATATGAATGGTCCATTAGTGCAAACTAATTCCAATAGATATTCTCATCACCCAGTGATGTATTCTGAAGGGTTTTGAGCATTCTAACACTCCTATGGTGTACATGCAACCCTAGAAACCTTGGATCTATGTTTTCTCTAATATTCATGTAAATTTGATTTTCCAAGGTTCTCAACCTAACTAGCATGTTATGGGGTACTTGTCATATAAAACTTTAGTAGAATAACATACCTTTCCTTGTGGTTGATTTCTTGGAGTCTTGAGAGCCTAGCACCAATAAGGTGGATGCCTCCAGTGGAATCACAAATCACCAAAACACCTTGGAAGACTTGAGAGAATAGTATGCACCAAGTAGAAATCGGCCCACTCTTTGTGCTCACACACTAGTGCCATTTTATGCGCCAAGGACCTCTTTATATAGTGTGGTGGATAAGGGTTAAATCCATGTAAACCCTAATACCCATGACCTTTCATTTCCATAAGATCCATGGGTTAAAGCTCCATTGACTTTCCAAGCAAGCTTAGCCCATTCTAAACAAGCATTAGCCCACTCTATAGAAATATAAGATTCAATATTTAATTAGTTACCTTTTGATCACTAAATTAATTCCAAATTAATTCTAGATCAATACTAATTAAATAATATGATTTCATATTAATATATTATAACTTATAATATATTAACAAATCATAACTATACTATTCTCAAAAAGACTATCCAAATTGTTATGGTGAAGTGTAACCCAAATGGACCATGTCGGGTCGGGCCAAGTACATCTCAAATATAGTTATGGACTTAGACACCTTATCCAACAGTCTCCCACTTAGATAAGTCTAATAACTATAGTTGCAAGCATGACTTCAGGAACCGATCAGAAATTGTAGCTCTTAAAACTTTGTTGAACTATGAAGCGCCATTTTAGATAAGTGATCACATAATCCTCTGTTCTAGATATCAGCTGGAAAAATACATGGAACAACATCATACTTATTGTCCAGTTGTTTGTTTCCCAATTTCCGATTTGTTTGACATAGAACTAAACTGAACACATCAATTTGGTTCTGACTGGGCCCGGTACATAGGTCAAAAAAAATCATCGAGGGCCCAAATATCTCTTCTAATCCTCCAAGGACCAAAAGGAACAGAAAAACTTCGACTCATATGCTTGTTCTACTACTTGTTGAATTATACACAAAGGCATGTTTTAGAATATCAAGTTGCTGATGCGTTTTCGTGCAATCAATGTACAACCAACTCATAAGCAACAACTCATATCTCTAGGTTTGAAGACTTACATTATACTACCGTCTCACGATCACCCGAGATAAACTCCATGAAGTGGTATAAGTGAGCGTGGGTTTAATCCAATACTCAGAACTTATGAGCACTCATGAATGTTGTAGCAACTTTTACTATGTCTAACATCTTAGACATTTACAAGCCCAATTCATGACAGTCTTGAATCATACCTACTTCCAACATATGACTGACTGTGGAGAATTTAAATAACTTAGTCATTTGGAAAGAATAACCTAGCTATTCTGGAAGTCAAAACATGCAAAGTGAAACACAATAATAATCGAATCCAATATGGTCTCAGAACTTATGAATATAAATAGAACACCTTTTATTTATCACCATATTGATTACACATTATTCATTGCATAATGTTTCAAATAATCAACTTAATACTTGAATTAAAACAATAGTTGTCCCACGCACCAAGCATATACACTATGTTTTTCTAAACGATGGTGATGCCATAGTCCAAGTATACACACTATGTTTGTCTATGATCCTTAGTTTGTGAAATAGATCAATTGAACATGATTCCAATGATGCTGATTTCACAATCCCAAATCTTTATTGTAAGTGTAAAAATTCCAAACTCTTGTCACTGCTCGAATGTATTAGATTCTACACTATTATGCAATATTGTTTTGTAATGTCTAGGTACCAAGAGTCACAAAGACTTGACCAACAATATTACAATACATTCCACTGGAAATTGTTA
The DNA here is from genome assembly GCF_052625555.1 of Lactuca saligna. Taxonomy (NCBI): domain Eukaryota; kingdom Viridiplantae; phylum Streptophyta; class Magnoliopsida; order Asterales; family Asteraceae; genus Lactuca; species Lactuca saligna. The sequence goes on along the minus strand of NC_136423.1, from coordinate 74,790,853 downwards.
CATGACAATTCCAAGGCGACGAAGTCTCTAGTTCAAAGTACATTCCTTTGAGAATCCTTCTTGCATAAAAGTTTCTAACTTTATCATAGATTCTTAATATCCAACTCCCAATATGGAAAAACATTTCCATATTCCCATTTTGACTATCACTTCCGAACAAGAGTCACCTCCTTTCAAAATATGTCAATATAGTTCCTCTCCAAAATTTAACACCATACTTCCAACTGTCGATGAACAACCAATCTTTGGTAAACCTCAAATTGTCCTCAACAATTGCTTAATCATTTTAGTCATATCCAATTCTAGACATTTTCCCCTCATAATGCTCTAGGCATTTGGAAAATTTAAAAATGATAAATATTATAGCACATGTAATCGATTCTATATCCGAAGCATATGGGACATGATTCATGATGTCTCACATAAAGACATGATCCAAGAACAGTCTTTTGATACAATATTTTTATTTGCCATGTTTTCATAATTTGACTATGAAGAGTGATGTCGTAATCATAATTGAATTTTGAGAATGCAATATATATGGAATTTCCTTATGTTGAACCATCCCAACAAAAAATTAATATATATATATATATATATATATATATATATATACATATATATGTATATATATATATATATATATATATATATATATATATATATCCTCGACTAAAGATGATTAAAATCTCAATCTAAGCTTTTAGAATTGAAATGAAGTATAATTTCCTCTCCTTTAATTATAGTAAAACAACTTTTCCCAATTGAAACTTTTGTTTTCTATAATTAACATTTCTAACTTGCAACATTTATCATAATTATTATGCTCCTACTAACATGATAATTATTAGCATAACACTTATGCTTCCACTAGCTTTGACATGTATCCAGAAATCAGTTGGACTTCTAGAAATCAATACTTCATTGACTTTCTTACCAAAGTTCAGATTTCTAATACGAGACGCTTTGATAAGAGTTTATCAAAATCATACACCTTTTCTTAGATAGCTCACATGTGTGTCTAAACAATTTTTAGAACTATGAAAAGGGATGTTGTAATCATAGTCTCAATTGTTTAGACCTTTTCCATTTCTCACAAGTCTATGTTAGTGTTGCGGTTACCCACACACGCTCCACTAACGACTTTGAGAATGCAAATATCACAATTGCTATCTACTTAAAATCTACTTAGTGAAAGCGTTTCCTCACCATCATTTTCATGAATCGAAGAGAAACCTTATGAAACTTAGATTTTATGGTGTATGTGTTCCTATCCATGTGAATTTGTCAAAACCATAATCACAAGACAAGGTTAGTGGCAAATTCAAACTCATATGGATTGAACTTGTTCAATCTTAATTTCTTTCCACTTGGCAGCACAAGGCCTACCATTGCTTCCAGGTTGTTATGCAAATAATTGAGAACTTGTAGAGATCATGTGCATAGTCAAATTTAATTGGAATGGGCACAGAAATAAGAATATGTCAACATGATAGGTTACAAACCTCAAGTCGTGCGCTAGTGATAAACTACAGGTTTTATTCTTGATTAGTTCTTGAAACTCTTTCAAGATCTTTTAGACTCCCACTGTCCTCTTGACATATAAGACTCTCTTACCAAGAACCCTTCTTTGACACAAATATTCAAGAGATAGTGCAAATTCTTATCAAGACAAACACTTCACACAATTAGCCTTAGTTGGTCTTTGTTCTATCCAAAACATCACAGCTTACCAATTTCAAATGTACAAGAGTAGAAAACATTTTACTCTTACATTTGACAAGTGTTATAAACCTTCTTTAAGATATGTCACTCAAGTTACAATCTTCGAGTATGACTCTAAGAATTGTTTTGGAACGAAGTATGACTCATCTTCTTGATTTAACCACTTCAACGAAGTATGACTCATCTTCTTTGAAGATACTTTTAACTCAGAGCACTTAGGCCCTTTAATGTTTATAGTTTTATACCATGTAAGATTTGGTATACTTCATTCACTATAAACAAGGGCTCTGATACCAATCTGTCACACCCCGAAAACCGAAGGCAGAAACATTTCCGGGGTTGACTCCACGTAGAGTATCAAATCCAATGTACATAGTAAGTAAAGTAAATCAACCATTACATTACATATGTGAAAGTTTTACATTTGTTTCAAAAGCATAAGTTATACAAGTGATACATAGTATATATGAACAATACAAAATGAGTCTTCTGAGAACTCCGTCTTCACACAAAAGGATCTTTGGGTACCTGTCTAACTCGGACCTGAGAATACAAGCGGTTTGAAAATCAGCATAAAGCTGGTGAGTTCATAAGCGGTTAGTTTTTCTGAAAATGTACGAGTTCCTTTGTTTTCCTGAAAAGTAGTTATCCAAGAAAATCCCATATTTTCTTATGTAAAGTTAGTTTCCAAATCCGAAAGTAAAGTAAACGATGTTTAATTAAAACATGATTGTTCTTGTGAAATGTAATTCAATTGTTTAACTTATTACTCTTCTCTAATTTCGTACTACTATTACTCAGGAAGAACCCCATGTTCTCCTGACTATGTGTGTGTGAACTGTTACTAGTTTCTGACTATGTTCAGTGTCCTTCCCAGGAAAACCCCATGTTTCCCTGACTGTGTGTATATCTTTACCGGTTTTGTTTATGTTCAGTGTTCTCCCCAGGAAAACCCCATGTTTCCCTGACTGTGTATGTGTGTGTGTGTCTTTACTGGTTATGGTTATGTTCAGTGTTCTTCCCAGGAAAACCCCATTTTTTCCTGACTGTTTGTATATCTTTACCGGTTTTGTTTATGTTCAGTGTTCTCCCCAGGAAAACCCCATGTTTCCCTGACTGTGTATGTGTGTGTGTCTTTACTGGTTATGGTTATGTTCAGTGTTCTTCCCAGGAAAACCCCATGTTTTCCTGACTGTGTGTGTATCTGCAATCCCTAAATGTACATTAGCTTTACTACGTACATAAAGCTAGTAAATGAGTCTGAAACGTTAATAATCTAGATTGCGAGTCCTTAACCATACTCAGACTAGATATGACTCGAACCGTGGTCAATATCCTTTTTATGACTCTCGTCACCCTTGAACCTTTCGGTTCGACTGTAGCTAGCAGCCAGGTGTGGGATTGTCAGTCCCGTATAGATCTATACACTCAAGCCACGCTCTCCTACGAACGGAGATTCTGGTTACAGGGTTAGTCCTCCACTATCTCGTGCCATGGAAGTGTTACAAGGACGTGTCTCCAATCATTAAGATTACTCTTTACGTTTCGACTAGGAAAGTAGTATTTACAACTAACTATATTCTATGTACCTGTCCTTTACACTCGAGCCTAGGTGTTTTATTAAGGACATTACACTCGAGCCTAGGTGTTATTTAATGATGGCTGTCCTTTTACACTCGAACCTAGGTGTATTATTAAGGACATTACACTCGAACCTAGGTGTTATTTAATGATGGTTGTCCTTTACACTTGATCCTAGGTGTATTATTAAGGACATTACAGTGATTTGTGTGTTATGATGGTATTTATCTATCACACTCGAGCCTAGGTGTATTGTTAAGGACATATAGATGTTTCATGTTTTCTAATGGAGTCTGTCTTTTACACTCGAACCTTAGTGTTTTATTACAGACATTACAATGGTTTGTGTATTCTATCAGTTTAAATGTGAACAGTCAAATGAAAAGTACACAATATAACAGTGTATAATAAGAATTGAAAATCGGGTTAAAACAAACAACTCTGCAAGTTAAAACGGTTTGTTTAAAAGGTTTTCAATTCTTAAAGTGTACAATTATGAAACCATTTAATTGAAATCATGTGATTGAGTACAAGATATACTTGTACTTTTGCTTATATTCCCCCCTGAAAACATTGAAAAACCATTGAAAAAGGGTAGGGGTATGAACTCACCGGACGCGGAAATGTGTCGATTTCGGGTGCTAAACGTCGAATCGAGGCCTGATAACACGCGAGGTTCCTATGTAAAATGAAATGGCATACAAATATACCTAATTAGATTTACAAACTCTAATTAGATATGAAGTTACACTCCAACGAACGAAAACACCTCAAAACGGGTGTTTGGAGTGACCCGGGTGACATCTACGGACGGGAATTGAAGCGTGGGACTTGGGATTTGAGTTTACTCCCCAAAAGTAAACTCCCTAATGATGTTTACGGCCTAAACACCCATTCCCCATGAGTTTACGGCCGTAAACTCATAGAGGGATGGTTTATGGTGTTTAATGGCTCACTAATGGGTATGGACACTTGGAAATGCTTGGAATAATTTTAACTAAGGCTTGGATTGAATTAAAATCATCAAATACAACACTTAAGGGAGTTTACGGCCTAGGCATGGGTTCTGTGGCCGTAAACTCACATATCTCATGGAATAAGTGTTGTTAAGGTGTTAAAATTAATCACATGTGATTCTAAAAATTCCCACAAGCCTAGAAATGAGTTTGGGGCACCAATTGACACCATTTTACGAGTTTACGGCCATGAGACATGTTCTATGGCCGTAAACTCTCAAATGTGGGATTTTGATTTGTTTAAAGTCCTTAAACTATTTTTGGTTGGTTCTATGATTTATTCCAAGGCTTTTGGTGGTGTTAGATGGCTTTCTAACACCTTAGAATTGATTTTATACCCATTTATAAGGAGTTTACGGCCCAAGCATATGCCTTGGATGTAAACTCACATAAATCTCCCAAAAATTATGTTTAAGGTGCCCAAATGCTAAAACCAATATTCTATAATTCATATCTAAGCCTTGTTTGAGATTTGGAAGGGTTAAATGGCTTAAAATCCCTCATAATATGTGTTTACAGCCTAGGCACCTTCCAAGGCAGTAAACTCATATACAAGGCTTCAAATCTTGGTTTGAGGCATTCTAATTCCATTTCATAAAGTCCTTTAGCCATATACAAGGTCCAATTGAGGTTTGGAAGGGTTTTGTTGCTCCAAAAACCCCCTTTATGTGAGTTTACGGCCTAGGATTGTTCTAGGGCCGTAAACTCATGTTAATGGTCCTATTCCATGGTTTGAACTTGAATTTGAGGGCTAAAGATGTTGCATAACAAATTAGGGAAGGTACCTTGGTGATTTGAAGCCTTAAACTTGATATTTTGACCCTAAAATCTAGTTTGAGGAGAGAGGTTGGAGTGATAGTTGTAACATGGAGCAAAAGCTTCAAAATGGAGACTTGAATCACTTTAAATAGTGTCCAAGTTCGGGACATGGTAGAATTCTACCCGATACCGGCGTTAGACGGGGCTTTTGGTCGCACCCGGCCAAATTGTCGTAACCTGATATGGTTGGTTCTAAAAATGTTCCGATCATTAATATGAGACGTTAGAATGAGTTCTAAGGGTATTAAGACACTTATTAAGTCATAAATTAAAATTCACATTAACGACTTAATAAAAGGTCGAAAACGGAAACGAAATCGGAAACGGCGATTGGATGATCGGAACGAGTCGCGAAAAGGGTTACAATCAAGGATATGAATTTCGGGTTGTTACACTAAAGCCTATTTTTTTCGTTTTCGCCCCGTTTTTGACCCGGTTAAGGGTCGAAATGACCCGAATGGTTCTAAAAAGTTACGGGAACTTTTGAGAGAGATTTGGGAGAGATTTCACATACTTGGAGAGATTTGGGAGAGATTTGACATTCTTGGAGTGATTTCTCATACAAAGAGATATTTGAGAGAGATTTCACATACTTGGAGAGATTTGGGAGAGATTTGACATTCTTGGAGAGATTTCTCATACAAAGAGATATTTGAGAGAGATTTCACATACTTGGAGAGATTTGGGAGAGATTTGACATTCTTGGAGAGATTTCTCGTACAAAGAGATATTTGAGAGAGATTTCACATACTTGGAGAGATTTGGGAGAGATTTGACATTCTTGGAGAGATTTCTCATACAAAGAGATATTTGAGAGAGATTTCAAGTGTGGCATTTGTCAGTGTTTGGCTCGCAATGCAAGGTTCTTGAGCCCCGTTAAGTCATGATTAAGGATCCCACACACTCCCGATGAGTATGCAACATGGTTTTTATCAGTTTAGTTCATTGATTAGCACTAGGGCTTAGGAAATTTTAACACAAGACTTTTCCCAAGTGATGTTTTCCCATTAATATAGCAAGTTATACAGTATGAACATAACACAAACCCTAATACACAAGGTTTAATCGAGTTGACCGGTTTGACTTGATGACTTGACTTGACTCGAGATTGACGATTGTCACATCATCCCCCCGTTAGAGGGAATTTCGTCCCGAAATTTGAATTCGGTTGGGACTTCAAGGGTTTGGGAAAAGATGCGGATACTTTTGCTTCATTTGATGTTCGCGTTCCCAGGTAAACTCAGGCCCTCGTTTCGTGTTCCAGCGAACCTTCACTATGGGAATGCGACTATGTTTTGTTCTCTTGATCTCTCGATCCATCATCTCGACGGGTTCCTCCACAAAGTGGAGATTTTCGTTAACTTCGATTTCGTCGAGCGGTATTACGAGTGTCTCGTCAGACAGACACTTCTTTAAGTTGGATACGTGGAAGGTAGGGTGTACATTACTAAGTTCTTGTGGTAGTCGGAGTTTGTACGCCACAGGACCAATCCTAGCAAGGATTTCGAACGGTCCGATGTACCTTGGGTTTAGTTTCCCTCGTTTACCGAAACATATCATCCCTTTCCAGGGGGAAACTTTTAGTAGTACCCGGTCTCCGACCTGGAATTCTAAAGGTTTGCGTCGCTTATCCGCGTAACTCTTTTGTCGATCACGAGATGCCTTCAGTCTTTCCCGAATTTGAATGATCTTTTCCGTGGTTTCCCTTATGATTTCAGGCCCAGTAAGGGTGCTATCAGGGATTTGCCATCTGGCTAGCTGAGTATCCCCGACTTCGGCCCAACACAGAGGTGATCTACACTTTTGACCGTAGAGAGCTTCGAATGGAGCGACTCCAATGCTAGTGTGATAGCTGTTATTATAAGAGAATTCGATAAGCGGCAGATGGGTATCCCATGCCTTACCAAAATCTATCACACAGGCTCTCAGCATGTCTTCCAATGTTTGGATGGTTCTCTAGCTTTGTCCGTCAGTTTGTGGATGGTAGGCCGTGCTCATGTCAAGCCTAGTTCCCAGAGACTTCTGTAGGGACTGCCAGAATCGCGAGGTGAATCTACTATCTCGATCAGAGATAATGGATGTTGGTACACTATGCAGTCGCACGATCTTTTTAATGTACATCTTGGTTAATTTCTCCATCTTGTCTGTTTCCTTTATTGGCAGAAAGTGCGCAGACTTGGTCAATTTGTCCACAACAACCCATATGGTATCCATCCCACCTGATGTCTTAGGCAGTTTGGTTATGAAGTCCATGGTTATTCGGTCCCACTTCCACTCGGGTATATCCGCTTGTTGAAGTAGTCCTGATGGTTTCTGATATTCCACCTTGACCTTGGCGCAAGTGAGGCACTTGCTCACATAAGTAGCAATTTCAGCCTTCATGTTTGGCCACCAGTATAACCTTTTGAGGTCTAGATACATCTTATCTGACCCAGGGTGAATGGAGTATCGAGTCTTGTGGGCCTCGTTCATTACAACGCCTCGGTACCCACCGAACTTCGGTGTCCAGATTCGATTCATGAGATAACGAGTTCCATCCCCTTTGACTTCCAAGTTCTTGTCCATTCCTCTTAGTGCTTCGCTTGCCACGTTTTCTGGTTTCAAGGCTTCTAATTGGGCATCTTTGATCTGGGTGGCCAGTTGGGAGTGGATGGTCATGGCTAGGGATTTTACTCGGCGACCCGAGTATTCTTTCATGCTTAAGGCATCGGCTACTACATTGGCCTTGCCCGGGTGGTAGCGAATTTCACATTCGTAGTCATTCAGTAATTCCACCCATCTTCTTTGGTGCATGTTAAGTTCTTTCTGATTGAGAATGTGCTGAAGACTTTTGTGATCAGTGAAGATGGTGCACTTGGTGCCGTAGAGGTAGTGCCTCCAGATCTTCAGGGCGAACACCACCGCTCCCAGCTCAACGTCATGGGTTGTATAATTAACTTCATGTGTCTTCAGTTGCCTTGATGCATAAGCGATGACTTTTCCCCTTTGCATGAGCACACATCCGAGGCCTTGATTCGAAGCATCGCAATACACCACAAAATCATCGGTTCCTTCTGGAAGAGACAAGACTGGTGCGCTGCATAGGGCTTGCTTTAGTGTCTGGAAGGCGGCTTCTTGCTTATCTTCCCATTCGAACACCACACCTTTCTAAGTCAAGGTGGTGAGAGGCTTAGCGATCTTGGAGAAGTTTTTTATGAATCTTCGATAGTAGCCTGCGAGTCCCAAAAACTGTCGGATTTCTGTTGGCGTTGTAGGTGTTGACCAATCTTCGATTGCTTTGATCTTTGAGGGATCCACATGTATTCCTTCCTTGCTTACTACGTGGCCAAGGAATCCTACTTCACGGAGCCAAAATTCACACTTTGAGAACTTGGCGTAAAGCTTCTCGGTTCTTAAAATCTCCAGAACTAGTCGTAGGTGTTGTCTGTGCTCTTCTTTGCTTCTTGAATAGACCAAGATATCGTCGATGAATACGATGACGAATTTATCCAAGAAAGGTCGACACACTCGATTCATCAAATCCATGAACACCGCAGGCGCGTTTGTTAACCCGAATGGCATCACTACAAATTCATAGTGCCCATAGCGAGTTCTGAATGCCGTCTTGGGGATATCCTCTTCCTGAACTCGTAGTTGATGATAGCCCGAACTCAGGTCGATTTTTGAAAAGTAGCTGGCTCCTTGGAGCTGGTCGAAGAGGTCATCGATTTGGGGTAGGGGATAACGGTTCTTGATAGTGAGTTTGTTTAATTCTCGGTAGTCTATGCACATGCGAAAAGACCCATCCTTCTTCTTTACAAATAAGACTGGTGCTCCCTAGGGCGAGAAGCTTGGCCTGATGAACCCTTTGCTCAATAGTTCATTCAACTGGCTGGATAGTTCTTGCATTTCTGCCGGTGCTAAGCGATATGGAGCCCTGGCGACGGGGGTAGCTCCTGGGATTAAGTCGATCCGAAATTCGACTTGTCGTGCGAGTGGTACACCTGGCAGATCGTCTGGGAATACATCAGGGAAGTTGCATACTTCTGGAATTTCTTTGATGTCCTTCACCTCTTGTTTCTTGTCTACGACGTGAGCTAAGAATGCATGGTATTGCTTTCGGAGGTACTTTTGGGTTTTAACACAAGAGATGATTTGTAGGTTCGCACTAGGTTTATTGCCATAAACGGTGAGAATGTTGCCATTCGGCAGATTGAGGTGGGCGGCCCTTTCGTAACATAGAATGTCGGCGCGATGAAGGCTTAACCAATCCATACCAATGATTATGTTGAAACTTTTTATGGTGACCGGCATAAGGTCAATTTTGAACAAATGGTTGTCTAGAGTGAGAGTACACCCTATGTAAATATCGTTAGCGCGCTCAACCTTTCCATTTGCCATTTGTACGACGTAAGAATCTTCTAGTGGTTGGGAATTTTGCTTAAGTATATGTTTGAATTGGTGACTTATGAAACTTCTTTCTGCCCCACTATCGAAAAGTACGCATGCATAAGAGTTATTGAGGAGGAACGTACCAGTAACCACAGAGGGATCCTTGACTGCTTCTCCCTGCCCTAAAGTTAGGACTCTCCCTACACCCCCAGTATTAGGGGCTCGTGCCTTGGGGCAGTTCCTCCTGAAGTGTCCCGTTTCACCACATCCATAGCAGGTTTGGCTTGCTCCGGTGTTGGCGGTCGTAGCGACTTGAGCGGCGGGTTGGGTATTCGCTCTACAGAATCGTGTGGTGTGTCCCTTCTTGTTGCAGTTATTGCATTGTAACTCTCGACAAGCACCGTTATGGTGGTAGTTACACTTGTTGCACTTGGGAAGAGTTCCCGTGTACTGTTTCGGCGGTGCTGGAGTGACAGCAGTAGTGGCGGCACGGACAACAATAATTTGTTGCTTTTTGGCGGGGTCCTGCATTGGTTGTTTCTTTCTATTGCCCCAGAACTTCCTCTTGTTGTTCCCTCCTTTTGTTCGGTCGGTGGTGGTTATCACGGTACCACGGCTAGCCCTGTGATCTATGAGTTGTTGTGCCAATTCCTTGGCACTCTCAAAGGTAGTGGGTTTCGAGGCCAATACACTATCTTGAATCTGGGATGACAGCCCCCAGAGGTATCGTTCCACCTTCTTCTCTTCTGGAGTGACCATTGTTGGACAGAGAAGTGCTAGGTCGTTGAAATGGGCAGTATAAGTTTCAAGATCAGTGCCTGTCATTCTGAGGTTCCAAAGTTCTTCTTCAAGTTTTTGTATTTCACCCCTCGGGCAGTATTCCTTTAACATTAAGGCTTTCAAATCCTCCCAGGTGATTGCATTAGCTACTGTAGGAGTAAGTGATTTAACTCGGCCATTCCACCAAGTAAGTGCTTTTCCAGTGAAAGTGAATGCCGCATACTTGACCTTGCTCGCTTCGGGACAAGCGCAGATTTCGAAAACTGCCTCGCTCCTTTCGAACCATTGCACCAGCGTGATGATGCCCCCGCTTCCATTGAAAGGGTCGGGTTTGCCATTCGTGAAGTCTTTGTAAGAGCACTCCCTCGTACGCCCCGTGCTGTCCCCATGAATGGAATTTGTAGCTCCGGATCCAGAACCTCCAGAACCATTGGTACCCATTTGCGACATTGCTGCTGCCACGGTCGCCGTTACTGCAGCCTGAAACATCGCAGGATCAAACTGCAGGGGTGGTGGTGGAGGCGGCACCGTGTTGTAGGAAGGTCTTGGTTTTCTCCTTGGTGGCATGGTTCTGTCATAAAAAAAATGACCAGTCGGTAAGACTTCAATAGTGATAACGAGTCGAGCGTTACTGGTTTCATCCCTTTTGTATTTTATCAAAACTTTATTATTCGTAAACTGTTTGGTGTGATCAGGTTATGATGTTTAGCGCCAAACATTCAATAAATAAAACGCATGCCAAATTTCATTGATAACATTTAGTACATAACGTTTAGAGGGAAAAGTTTGACCACATAAGGGTCTACGTTATATCGCTACAAAAGATAGTCTTGGCATTACAAAAGCCCTTTGAATAGTGTAATCACTTAGTCGCAGGGTCGACCTACATACAAAAGAGTAGCACCAACACGTACTCATAAAATTTTATTACCAAGACGTGAGAATAGTAACGAGTTCTAATCATTGTGACCCTTCTTTGACGGAGGCTGCGATGATGTCGATGCGCCCTGTAGTTCCGCCAATCTGCGTTCGGCTGCAACCATTCTCTCTTTGAGTGCCATGTATCTTTCCTGATACTCTCTTGTTTCTACTTGAGCAGCGAGAAGTTCTTGTATGAGTTGGTCTCTGTGGTGAGAGTCTCGTTCCAGGTCTCTGGTGCGATCAGTAGTAGACTGTACGATGGCGCTTAACTCCCGGACCTGATCGGTCGTCGTCCTTCCATGATCATCCATACTTGCTATTCGCTGTATCGTGACGGGGAGAGCTCTGTCAGCCGGTCCACCATGAGTGAGATCATAGTAACCTCGTTGGTAGCCATATGGTGACCGCTGGCGTTGTTGTCGGCTCCATCTTTCGATCGTCGTTACCTAAGGGGGTTCATGTCCGTTGTATCCAAAACGGTGCGCGGGTACCCTCGCGATGTAGGGAGGGTTGAATACTTCTGGTGGTTCCTCCGCTTCGTTCCCAAACATGACTATCTCATCACCTTCCTCTTCGTCTTCCTCTTCTTCTTGGTCGTCTTCCTCTTCTTCTTCTTGTTCGTCTTCCCCCTCGGGCTCCTCCTCGGGATCCTCTTCGGGATCCTCCTCGGGCTCATCATCGATCCATCCCGCGTTTCCCTGATTGGGAAAATATGGGTCCCAAGGTATATGAAATCCTGCCATGTCGTCTGCACGAGAAACGGGGGTTAAGAAGCACATATTGGAAAATAATAACCTGGCGCTATAGAAACATACAAATACTCCTATAGTATTTTTTTTTTTTAAAATGTTCATATTTGGTTCTTAGCATGCTCTTTATGGAGTGTAGTTAGGTTATCAGATTTGTCGCTCATTACGACTATTCCTTAATGTGCGTAAGTTACTTCTCGGGCGGATATAGTTGATGAGGCTATATCCTTCCCAGAACTGATTACACATGCTAAGGCGTACTAATAATGTTCGACTCCTCCTCTTTCAATTTTTGTTCTCCTAAGTTATGAAACCATGCGAGTATAGAATGCACGTAAGTATACTTTAAAACAAGAAATTATTTGTTTTCTAAAAGTACAAGTCGTTAAGCATTTTAAGAATCAGAGACTTTTAGTCCCAAATGTGTTTATAGTTTGTATATCTTATGTGGTTTGACATACTTAATTCACTATAAACCGCGCTCTGATACCAATCTGTCACACCCCAAACCAAGGATGGCGGAAACGTCCGGGGGTGGAGGACTTCATGTATAGTATCATAACCACAATTTCAATAGTAATTTAAGCAAACACAACCAACATATATATAATTGAAAAAGTTACATCACTTGTATGAATTACATGTTTCAAAATCAATTATAATATGTTGACAAAATATGAAAAGTTTGACGCCTTAACGTCCCATCCTCAAAAGCACTTGATTACCTGTTTAGTGATTTCCTGAGAATACAAGTTGTTTGAAAAGTGTCAACACAAAGGTTGGTGAGTTCATAAGCTTTTATTATAAAACTTAGTAGAAGTCTTTCACATGTAAATGTCGCGTTTGTTTCAGAAAAATCCAATATTTTCATTAAATTCCGTATAATCTAGCCTTATAACTAAAGACCAAAATGTATATGAAATCATCCTTACTTAGTAGAAATGTCGTGAGTTTGAAATGATATGGAAAGTAAATTTTTAAATCAACCTAAAACCTACTTAGGTTTTATGAAATCCCATAAACTTTATGAATTGTTATCTCCCTAGGTGAGTCGCTATAATCATACTGTGACTATGTGAACCTGCCACAACGTTTCTCAGGCGTCGCGAAAATGAAATGACATTTGTCACCCGTAGACCTGCAGGTCCCACTGTAGCTAGCAGCAAGGTGTGGGGGTGTCAAACCCAATATAGATCTATATACAAGTATCACGTTCTCCTTCAAGGAGATTCTGATTATAACTACCAGGAATTATATCCCGTACTCGGACGTACGGGGAGAGAGAGAGTCTCACAATATAGGTTAACAAGTTTACGTGAAATGTGTGTGAATATAAATCTTTCTTGTATGAATGTACCCTTTTTGTACGAGTGTGTTGAGTGATGTATCATAAACTATACCTATTATAGTTTATCTAAAATGTATGTAATATGTATGAACTCTTTTATGAAAATGTATTAGTGTTATGAATTTGTCAAACTATACCTTTATAGTTTAATATACGTGTTCTAAAATGAATGATTACTATTTATTATGAATTACTTAGTTTCAGTTCATGATGACAAACTAACAAGGAAACACATTCAATAATTAGAACTTATGATTATACACTTTGCTCAACATAATACAAAGTGTTATGATATTTACATGTTGTTGGCTAACTTTAGCCATTCTGCCCTGTTTCGGAAAAATCATAGAAAAATCATACGAAGTCGAAAACTAGATCCGTAAATTCTGAGAATTCACAAAATGTGTCTAGTTTACTCATAATTTTTATCACGATTTTTAATGACCTCCAACTTGGGTGAATAAGTCCAAAATCACAGACTGGTCCGGATTGTTGTTTGAAATAATAGGCAGTTTTGTAAAAATCACCATAAATTGTAGAAAAATCGCATGGAGATGTTCAAGTAGTCATTTTAAAGGTAAAAACTTGAACTATTTGCACCTTGTACAGTTTTGAAAACAAAAATGTTTAAGATGCCCAAAACAGTCCGTGAATGGAGTTGAACTTTTCTGATGAAGGCTGTTAGAAAATTTTAGTTATGTTCTTAGTGTTTTAACTTGTATTCCCCCCCTGAAAACTTGAGAAAACATGAAAATGTAGGGGTATGAACTCACCTTAAGTGATTTCAGTAGATGATTGTTGAAGAATGGAAGTGTTTAATTCAAGAACACTTGGAGATGCCTTGAAGATTTTCGAGAATCTAACATTATAGTTATGGAGTTTGTGTAAGAAATCAATGATTTGAGTAGAATGAAGTGAAATAATCATAAGGAGGATGAATTTTACTTACTAAGAGTGGAATAACACTTGAAAATCAGCCTTGAATCTCGAAATTTAGGTAGAAAAAGTTTGAGAGAAAAGTGGTGTTTGATACTTAGTGAAATGAGAGCAAATGAGAGAATATAAGGAGAGATGATGTTTGTTCCAGCTCTAAAAACGTGGGAATGAGTGTAATTTGAGTGCAAGGGACATTGAAGTGACCTAGGTAAGGTGGGGAGGTATGGATGGTCATAGAGTGGGTGTGGGGTGGTTGCTTGTGTCATAAGTTAAGGCAAAGTCAACACTCCACCTTAAATAAATCCCCCATTAGATCTTTATTATTTAGATAATGATTTTCATCAAAATATGTTTAAATTATGAATATTTAGGGTTTATTATGTTAAAATATAATTTCTGGAGAAAATCCCGCTTTAAAATCACGAAAAACGGGCTTAAAATGTTAAAAATATCAAAAAGGGGCTAAAAGTGACAAAATTCCAAAATCTGGTCGAGGTTCGGCCTTCTGATGCTGAAACCGAGAGAAGAGAGGGTAGAAACCGAGAGGGGAGAAGAGAGAGAGTAGGAACCGAGAGGGGAGAAGAGGGAACAGAGAGGCGCGAGGAGACAGAGGGGAAGAAGGAGCAGAGAGGCGAGAAGACAGAGACCGAGAGAAGAGAAGAGAAGAGACAGAGAGGCGAGAAGACAGAGACCGAGAGACCGAGTAGAGACAGAGAGTGAGAAGCGACCGAGAGAAGGCGACAGAGACCGAGAGAAGAGAAGAGAACATAGAGGAGAGAAGGAGCAGAGACCGAGAGGGGCAGAGACCGAGGCTCGGTCTCGCATGCCTTAGCCAACAGAGGCTCGGTTCTGGTCCTAAGAGGCCTCTCTTCTTGGTTTCGGTTCCTAAAGCCTATTTTTTTCGTTTTCGCCCCGTTTTAAGCCGTTTTTGACCCGGTTAAGGGTCGAAATGACCCGAATGATTCTAAAAAGTTACGGGAACTTTTGAGAGAGATTTGGGAGAGATTTCACATACTTGGAGAGATTTGGGAGTGATTTGACATTCTTGTAGAGATTTCTCATACAAAGAGATATTTGAGAGAGATTTCACATACTTGGAGAGATTTGGGAGAGATTTGATAGAGATTTCTCATACAAAGAGATATTTGAGAGAGATTTCACATACTTGGAGAGATTTAGGAGAGATTTGACATTCTTGGAGAGATTTCTCATACAAAGAGATATTTGAGAGAGATTTCACATACTTGGAGAGATTTGGGAGAGATTTGACATTCTTGGAGAGATTTCTCATACAAAGAGATATTTGAGAGAGATTTCAAGTGTGGCATTTGTGAGTGTTTGGCTCCGCAATGCAAGGTTCTTGAGCCCCGTTAATTCATGATTAAGGATCCCACACACTCCCGATGAGTATGCAACATGGTTTTTATTAGTTTAGTTCATTGATTAGCACTAGGGCTTAGGAAATTTTAACACAAGACTTTTCCCAAGTGATGTTTTCCCATTAATATAGCAAGTTATACAGTATGAACATAACACAAACCCTAATACACAAGGTTTAATCGAGTTGACCGGTTTGACTTGATGACTTGACTTGACTTAAGATTGACGATTGTCACAGTCTCATAATCATTAATATGATCATAAAGCATGATACTAAAGTATTCTCCCATCTTTTCAGATTCGGGAAACTTTTATCTTTCTGCTTAATTTGATTCTTCTCATTCGTTCTGCCATACACTGAAACTTTTCCAATGTTTCAAAATTACACTTAAACTTGTAAGTGTAACCATATTTACTAACTTTTAGTAAATCATGATGAATAGACTTATCGATCTTTGTGGTGGGCCTCACCAACGTACAACCAAGTGTACTCGATCTCTTTGTCCTTCACTTAACTCACATATACATGTGAACAAGGAATTAGTCTTAATTTTCCAAAGATGAAATTTCTCACCCATCATACAATACCAGTTGCATGATTGTAAGTTTCTATCCAACTGAAACTTGGGTGATGATAATCTTTCCTTATTTGGTAAATTATGACACTACCACAAATGAAAGAATCAAATCCATTTTCCAATATTGCTATCACTGGAATCATATAAACAACAATTTTTCTCAAATGGCATTGTCAAGATACTTAAAATAAATTAAATCAAAACTTTTCTTTTATTTAAAACTTGCGGAAAAACTTATCCTTACAATGCAAATACATATGAAAACTATCTTGTTATCTATTCCTAAGCAACCTATCATAACTCTTAAGCAGTAGCTCAAAATTCTGATCTTCGAATCATGCGATCGAAATCCATCTCCTCGCGATCAGTATCAGCTTACTCTTCTTTTAAGCTTCCTCTCGTCGATTCTACAAAACATCAAAATGTGACCTAGTCATATCATGTAATAAGAATCTCCAAATAGGAACTTAATAGAGTTAGATAGTGGACTTTACCTGAAGCATAGTCAAATTCATTGACTTTTACTATCCTAGTGAACTTTCAGGTAAATCGGGAAGCTTCGCAACCAATGCCCCTTCCTTTGGCAATAGAAACATATGGACTCTTTGGAAATGGTACATGGGACTATCTCAGACATAGCCTTTCTCTTTACTATTTGGTCAACCGGGTTGACTATGGCCGATCCCTTTCCATTTGGAAGAGAAGACTTTTCTGGACTTCCAATGTTCCCATTGTCAATGTCCATGAAAGTTTGGGAAGTAGATCTTCCAAACAAATTTGCTTTACCAGTGCCCTAAATCATTGCTGATTCAGCAACAACAAGCAAATAGTTAAGATCATTATGGGTCATGTCATAGTCTATTACATAGCAGTTCTTAAAGAACTCACTATGTGACTTAGGAAGTGATTGAAGAACCCAGTCAATATCCAACTTCCTTGAGACTTTGACACCCAACTCTCCCATCCTGTCAGTATGTGACTTCATCTCCAAGATGTGAGTGCACATAGACTTCCCAATAGGGCTTGAGTGCCTTGAACTATTTAAGTCTTTAAACTTGTAGGTTAGGGAGAATTATTGGAGGAGGTGGAGGAAGAGAAGTATGATTTCCATGATCCAATCTCGGAACATCATCTTCATTAGGAAAGCTTGTTTCAAGAGATTTGGGAAGACCATCGTTGTCTGAACCATACATCTACAATGGGAGAAATTCAAGTTAGTTGATTTAAGCCCTTATATAACACCCAATATGAAATATTAAGGCTGGGACGCAACACTATTTTATAACTTGGAAGAGGGATGTCGTAATCCAAGCTACAATATATTTGAAGGTAAGCAAATGACGATTCACCAATTTCCACCATGAAAAACGAAATAAATTATTACGTTTTAATTGGATTTGAAACTCCTAGATCTTTTAAGATTCAAAGACCAACTAATCTGCCTAAATATGAAACTCCTAAATTTGGTATTTTTCCATATTTAATAAAACTTCAAATTTGAAAAATGGAAAAAATTACGGAAACCCTAATCTGCCTAGCTCACGTCGTGAGCTGCAGTTGAAGGTTTTATCAATTACGAATTTTTCAATCATTCTTCTTTCATTCAATTTTAAACAAGCATTTACATGAAATACTAATCTAGGGTGAATGTAATCATGAACCAATTGCTCTGATACCAATGTTGGGTTTTCTACACATCAAATACACTCTAAACTAGGTAGCGAAAAAATCGAAACTACGATATAACTAAGTGTACACACAACCTATGGATCTATGATTCCATGCTAATTACATCTACATTAGAAAACAAAAACATAAAGAAGAAAAACATACCTCTTATGTAGCTGTTGATATTCATGCTTAAGATCTCATCCTCCATGAAGTTGCTTAGATGAGAGGACCCAAACCAAAATCTCTCTAATGGTATCACACCCAATGACACCAAAGAGTGGAATAAAAATAACTAGGAGAAGGGTCAATTTCACAAACACAAAGAAGGTTAGAAATCGTCCCTAAGAAGGGAAGGAAGAAGAGTTGGCGAAACTTCAAGCCAAGGTGCAAGGAAGAATGAAATCCCTAAGGCCCTATTTATAGCCTTGGATGCCTTCCTAGGTTTTGTAGTCCTCCCCATGTGGGATAGGAGCCTAACCACAAAATTCACAACTTTTCCCATGTAGGGTGGAGTGATTTTCATCCAACCCTAATTCCATAAGGGGCCTTGAACATTTCTAATTAGCCAACTATCGATTAATGAATATTCAACCCTTTGATTAATTAAACTGTTAATTAATTCCCAAAATATATTTCCAATTAGTTTCTAATTAATTATTAACCATAATAATTAATAAACCAATTTCTCCTTTATTTATTCTACTCGATTTGGTCTTGAGGGCAACCCAAAAGAATCCTGTCATTATTAGAAATATTACCAATACTTAATGACCTTCGACACTCTTTCCAAAAATCCCAAGAGTTCTTGGATACTCCTCCCCTCCCCCCCCCCCCTTTTTTTTTGTTCTTGTCGAAGTTCAATGGAGGAGGGTTCTGACCAGTGTTAGAGATGACCGATAATTGTAGTTAATCCAATGGTGACGATGGCAAGGCTTTAGCTACCGCTTTCTGGAAGTTGACAAGTGGTGTGGGATTGGGTGCTTCATCGTGAAGAAGCAGCAAGTGACAAGTAGCGATCTTGCAAATGCCTATCAATTTTAAGTTATATGGTGGTGCCGAAGATGACTGACGTTTGAGTTGTAGTTGCATAGGTGATTCTTTTGGTTCCAGATGCTGGAAGAGGAACGGGAAACTGATACCAGCGGTGGAGGAAATGTCACTGTTGGGGCTAATTCATTGAGTTGTCGTCGGTATCTTAGAGGTTGTGATTGTTGTCAGAGTTTCCAATTCTATCGTTGGGGTTGAAATCGACCAATGGCAATTAGATTCTGATCTTTGGCGATGACGCTACCTCGAGGGCTACTATCGACGAGTTGAAATGGGATCTCCTGAGGAAGAAGATGGACCAGGTGGGTCCAATCTTTTTATCTTTTTCGAGATCATGTGGGACCCACGTGCTTGATGTTTGGTCTTATAGTTCCATATTTTTTTTGGAAATGTAGAACACTAGGCAGTTTATATGCAGATGGAGATTCCAAATGTCTTGTACATCCTGCAAAAACCACAAAAAGTCATGTATCACGCTACCAAAATACATCAGATCGAAAACCATTTATAAAAGTTACAGCTAGCCTATCCTATCAACGTTGCTTATTATATAAGTTTCATATAAAACGACAAGATCGGTCAAAGTTCTAGTCCTACCTCAGCCGACCAAATACACACACACACACACACACACACACATATATATATATATATATATATATATATATATATGTGTGTGTGTGTGTGTGTGTGTGTGTGTATTTGGTCGACTGAGGTAGGACAAGAACTTTGACCGGTCTTGTCGTTTTATATGAGACTTATATAATAATAAACGTTGATAGGATAGGCTAGCTATAACTTTTATAAATGGTTTTCGATCTGATGTATTTTGGTAGCGTGATCCATGATTTTTTGGGGTTTTTGCAGGATGTACAAGCATTACAGCTGTATATACAAGGAAATTTTTTAAAGAACGAAATTGTACACAGAAAATCATCAACTAAAAAGTATTTTCTTGGTAATATGAATCGTAAATAGTGTCGGAACTTATGAAATCTTATGTTCTTCTCAAATTGTTGGATAAAATACCAAAATATAACTAAACTGATATGAAAATGTCTATGCAAGCGTCAGAAATGTTCAAATGAAAGAACTCAATAGACGTAGAGATATGAGCAAAAATAATGAAGCAAATCTATAGATATGGGCAAAAACAGAGCAGATCTACAGAGCTAAGAGAAGGAACGAAGTAGATCTAGAGATATAAACGTTCGGGAAGAAGATCTGGACACATCTTGGCCAGAGCCAAACAGATCTGAACAGATAGTGGTATAAATGAGCAGATCTGGGGCAAACTTGAGGTGAGACACATCGAATCTAGGGTGAAAATGAGGTTGAGACCAAGAGAGGGTAGCTATTCGCTTGAGATCTCATGGACGGCACCAAATGTTGCGATATATGCTCAGGCAATCGGGCCTTAATGTCTTGGATCTTGACCGAAGATCTAGAGGTGATGTCGTTAGTGAGTTCTCGATGTGATACCTAGTTGCCATCACATCATAGTGTGTGTTGGGAGCAAGCTCCGATGATCAAGTCAAATCGATTGGTGAATGGAGATGGTTGTTCCTAGCCTGAGGGAACCATCTATATGTGTTGGGTGTGAGTTTGGCCATGGAGGGTAAAGGTGAAGTAGTTGATTCAAAGCTACCTCCTCATGGAGGAGGAATTATTCTATTTATATGGGATAATTAGGTCAAATGGAATTAGGTCAGGCATTGGGCCAGCCTAATTCATGCCCAACTAGCAAGGAGTTGGGTAAGGCCGCCGGGGGCCACGCAACCTGGAGGCACACACCAGATGAGGCTGAGGCTAGCAGGCAAGCGCCAAGAGAGCATGATGGCACGCCGAAGCTGTCTGGGTTATGCTAATGTACCTGATATATATATATATATATATATATATATATATATATATATATATATATATATATATATATAGGTCAAAAGTTATTCTTAAACATAAAAAAGAATTTATATTTTATAAAAGTGAAGTTTATAATATATAAATAAGATCGTACGGGTCCCACCAAGAGTGTAAGACACTCATTCCCTCTCCCTAGTAATATTCAGCTCTACCATCTAAAAAAGTAGGTCCTATAGTTGGCATTGCTTTCTTACACACTCCATTGCGTGCATTTGTGACTTCCAAGATAAAAAAAATTGTTTTCATTACTAATTAACTTAGTGTAAGGGAGTATAAATGAGAGAATACTCACATTCTTTCTTCTCTAATGATTGCTTAGTTGAAATTATACATACACACACAAGGCTTATCTATCAAGCTAGGTTATAGAAAAACTTGAATGCATTCACTCTTTTGAAGATCAAATTTGGATTTGATTTTTCAAGTTCAAGAGTTTCTGCATTATAGAAAAGTGTTTCTAATGAACCCATATGACATCAAGCTTGGTGTTGGATACTTCAAGAGCTTATCTTTGAGTTCTAGCCTTCATCAACATCTATCTTGCTTAAAAGTTTTAAAGGGTACAAAGATTGTAATTCTTTCAAACTTTCTATGAATGATTTTATCTTACATGTGTATGTAATGTGATCCTTGGTGGGTATGAACTTGTTTTATATTGTTCAAATATTTTAAGCTTTTTTTGTCTTTCAACATGTTTTTAAAACCTAAATTTGAATGATTTATACCTTTCACGTTCATGTAAAGTATTGGTTTGTTAATACAAATGTACACTAAGATGATTTATTTATTTAAAAGTGAAATTGTCTTTGGTGTACTTGTGTTAAAAATTCGGGTGTTACACATTCTTACCTCAATTATACTACTGTTTGATTAGGTGCACTTGCCAAGTTGTATAATAGTCCCCCGTTCTGGTGAAATCAGCTATAAATTTAAAACTGGATTTTACACATCAAGTTTTTTTATATAATTTTCGTATCACTTTACATTGCTAACTTTGCATCATTTAAGGCAACCTAATTTCCTCATAATGATCCCCCCCCCCCCCCCCGGATTTCTATTTTTTATTAATACCGGAGGAAGGATACACTTTATCTTGCATCATAGGTCATGCTTTTCTTTTATCTTATTTTCTTCCTTAGATTTCATCAATCTTATGAATTTTTCACTTAATTCTGAATTTACTATAATTTCCATTGATTTATTTTTATGATCCCTCTGATTTCTTACTTTTCTTATTATCGGATGAAGGAGACATTATTATCTTACAACAGAGGTGATATTTTTCTTCTATCTTCTTTTCTTCCTTATTTTTCATCAATTTTATGAAATTTTAACTTTCTTTGACTTTACTATAATTTCCTTAGTTACCATCTAAAACTAGACCTCCAAAAGGGACTAAGATGGGTGGTGTGCTGACAATGGTATTGGAAGTGTTTCACTTATCTGTGGTATTGCTTACAGAAGAAGATTCTTGATACACCTTGAACTTGAACTGCAGAAGAATGTTTTTATAGAGATTATGATACCATATTTGGATGTGCAAGTTCTGTCTATAGTTTTTAATCTTGGAATGTAAACGGAAACTACTGACTCATTGGTGTTAATACTTTGATCTTGTCGCGTACATCGAGCTCATTAGTGGTGGTCGTCAAAGAAGACATGTAGGAACGAAGTGGTGAAATGTAGAATTCTATTAATATTATCGGGAAGGTGGGTGGGGAAGAACGATATGGGTTAGGGTTTGAGTCACTTCAAGTATTTTAATTTAAAAAACAACACTTCAAACATGGTCTTTATGGTATGCATTTTTCAGAACAAATGTCTAAACCACTAAACTTTTTGATTGACGCTCCTTTTTAGCAACTTCGGTTCCGGTTTTGGTCCCTATTCAAACTAAAAATAATCTTATGACCTTCATATATTTATTTTCCATTTCTTTCACTTTTTAAAATTATTATTATTATTATTATTATTAAATATAAAAATGCCCCCCCCCCCCCCCCCCCCCACCTGACACACACACACACATACACACACAAAAAATATATATATAGGCTTAGGTTATTCTATTCAAACTAATTATTGTGTTATTGTATGCATCAATGTGGGCCAATCATTTTACTTATTTTAAGAAAGTGATTAATACATATTATTTAATTAAATATAATTGAAAAATACCATCTAATTTAACTAGATGGGTATTTTAGTCAGTTAGCATAGATTTAATAAAGGAAATTTACATATTTTAAGGGATCAAAGATTCTATTAATTTTAAAAATCCGATTTTATAAATTATAAGGTTTTTAGTTCGGTCATTCTGACAGAATATGTTTGAGTATGTTCAAAAATAACAAAATTTCTTGTAGAATAACAAAATTCTCGAACCATCAATTGAAGAATTAAAACAAAAATTACATTAATTCTTATAGAATACATGTAACAATTGCTAAGAATTACATTTATTTTTAAAGAATAAAACTGAAAAAAAAAAAAAAAAAAAACTTTCAAATCTGGAAAAAAAAACATCAAAATCTAATAAAAACACTAATACATTCTAAAAGAATAATATTGCTAAGAGGCGTCGTTCGAATTTCGTGGTCCGTTCTTCAAGCATCAGCTTCTGTAGAAACAAATACAATGAATAAATTAGTGAGAAAATATCCATACTCTATTCCAACATAATTGGAATTCGTGATTCTATTCTGATAGAATTGGAATTCATTTACCAATAATTATATTAATTCGGGGAATTCTAACAGATTATGTTCATGATTATCATAAAAAACATTCTTTTCTGATAGAATGCTATAAATGAAGAAATACCATTCAGTTGAAGCATTTTAGCGAGCACTTGGTGTGCATAAAAACAACTTTCAATTCAGTTGAAGCATTCATCTGTCAAATAAGCAACCAAAACAACCATGATTTGTGTTCAACCAATCAAACCCAAAAACTCATCTAAACCTATTGATTAAACTTCATCGATTTATAGTAAATCAATCAAAATAAGAAAGAATATTAAACAAACCTGTGATTATCCAGCCAACAACAACTCTTTGTTTCTTCTTTTGCTTGCCCATTGATTTCACAGCCTCAATCCAAACACCCATCTGATTTCAGTTCTTCTTCCCTGCCTCCACCGAACCATTGATGCATTTTGTCGAATGTTTTATGTGTGTGATTATACCTAAGAAATATGGATTGGAAAATTGGGTTTGTCATTAGTGGTTTATGTGAGTTTTGAATTATCATTCGAAATCAATTGCAGATCCAAATCAATTACGAGTCAATTTCAACTACATAAAGTTTCATCAACGAGATCAATTATATGTAACATTGATAATTTGAAAAAAGGAAAGTACCAGGAGCCAATTTTCAATTTGGCTTTGACGCTCCCTTGCCGATAAAACGAAAAGATAAACCCTAACCTATCCTTTGACTTTCGAATTGATATCAGTATTGGTCTCTGGTCGGATTCTTGTCTTCCTCGTTCGTCATTCCCTTTTGTTTTGATCGAAGAGAGTAGTTGTGGTATCGTCGACAACGATGGCTATGAAGAAGGAAGTGGGTAGTCATGGTGGTCATATGTTATGAAGATGATGGTGTGGTTATCGGCGATGAAGATGATGGTGGTGCTCAGCAATCAGAAAAACAAGAATATGGTGGTGGTCATCTGGTAAATTTTGTGGGCCGATGTTTCTATACGGTGGAATCGGTGGAATTTTGAAAGTGAAGATGAAGGGCAACCCCACAAAGGTTCGTTGGTGTCGATTTGTTCAATTTAGGGTTTTCAGAATCGGTTTTTAGATAAAGAGGGGAACAAGATTTAAACTGAAGAGATACCATGATTATAGAGATTATTTTTGGAAGTTGTTAAACAAATGACTAACTTACCCTTATTTATTTATTTTATTATTTAATTTTTATTGGCCCATATTGATGCATACAATAACACAATACTTAGTTAAAACACCTGAACCTAGCTATATATATATATATATATATATATATATATATATATATATATATATATATATATATATATGAAACTAAAAATTCAACTAATATTTTTTTTTTCTATTTCTTTGATCTCCTACGTGTGTTCTTTTTTCTTTTTCTGGATCGAGCCCTTGTAAATAACAGAGGATTCTCCCATTTTCATCATCTTCATCATTGACCTATAAATCTCTCGATTTTTCTGTATCTCTGTGTCTGTCGATGCTTACAATAGAAAGAATCCAACCCCATTTTGGCATTCAATGATAACCGATTGGGAGAATGAATACATATTTCTTCATATTTTACCGAGTAATCAAAGGAAGCTATTAGAACACAAATGAACATCTGAAAATTGGGTGACTCCCCTGTTCCTTGTTTAGTTTTCTTGTATATCTCAATTTAGACCTAGTACAAATAAACTCATATAGTGATAGTGATTTTGGAGACAATTCGAAGTTTGTTGACATAGTTGTGATCAATGCAAGACTTTTTGAAACGTTCTTAGCTTTTATACCCATAATTTTTGGTGCACTCTAAAAAGAATGGGTTTTATCGAATAGTAGACAACACGTTTCCTTGTGTTTTCTCTTCCAATTTGATCAAGTACACACCTTTTCTCTAGCAACATTCAACGTGTAAGCGAATACCTTATATGTGGTTCCAAGAAAACACCTCCTTCACCACCACCTCCGTTACATGAGGGTGAGGACATTTGGGTAAGCTAGAGTAGCGTTTGATTTTAAGTTCCTCGCCACCACTAGAAAGATCCGGAAGAATAGCGAAAAAACACAAAACACAAAAGCTTTGCGATTTTATGGCGGTGTTGGGTTCACCTTTAGATTTGGAATACTTCAACAGAAGACAACATGAATGTTGGAGAAATCGAATTTTGACGATAGGTCCAGTGGACACCGACAACTAACAAGAAAAATTATAGCTGAGTTTTTCGTTGTGGTTGTGGGCCCATTTTTATATTTAATAATAATAATGATTTTAAAAAGTGAAAGAAAATGGTAAATAAATATATTATGGGCATAGTCTTTTTAGTATGGGCTGTGATCAAAACCGCAAACAAACTTGCTGAAAAGAACCACCAATTCAAAATTTTAGTAGTTTGAATTTTTTTCCTAAAAAAATACATACCATAAGAAGGAACATTTTGCAGTTTTGTCATATATTTTATAAACCATAAAAATACCCTCAAATGAGAGGCACATAGGTTGTGTTAACTGATTCTTCCGTTTGCTACGATGAGTCTAGAGATAATGTTTTTCGGAATAACATATGTAAAAAATAAGCCGCGAAATAATATGGGTGGTTGAATTTTCAACGATTGTTTGCTTACTTTCGTTAAGAAAGATGTAGTTTTACAAGTTCTTGACGTTGATATCATCAATCAATTTCAACAAATGAAGAGTTAGTCGGTTCATTTGTATTTGTTTATAATATATGACTTTATATATTTATGCAAATTATATTTTGAATTGCGATTATTTTTGGTCATCTATATCTATAAAAATTTACTATGCCACTCAAGCTACACCCTATGGACGGTCCAAGCTCATGCTACTTCATGTCGTAGCTAAATTACGAACCACAAACAATATTTTGTTTGTGGAATGTTTGACCTTTGAACCTCATTTATGCAATTCTACGTCTTAATCGTTAAATTCCCGAAACAAATGTTAATGAAGGTCATTATGCGTTTAATCAGAACAAAAAATGAAATCATAAAATGTTATTAGAAAATGAATTTTATAGAATATCCAAAATCTATTTTATTATGTGATTTAATATTACTTTCTCATAATGTAAAATTCCTTATTCTAATAAACAAGTACATCTAATGCATCTAATGTCATGGGGCAACTCCTCAACTTATCCACACATCTTATTTTCCCGTCTGTATAATAAATTCTGATTATACCGTTATGCTCATATAAACCCTACTGCAAGAACAAAGAGGGTTGCTAATGATTTAATGATATACAAGTTGTGAAACGTGTGTATTATATAGGTTGATTATATATATATATATATATATATATATATATATATATATATATATATATATATATTAAGGTCTAAACATTAAATAATTTTAAAGTAAATTTTCAAAATAAATAAAATTGAAATGATGAATACGTAAATACTTCAATCTATGTTAAAAAAAACAGTAGATATATTTTAAAGAAATAATGAATAAGTAAGTATTTCAACAATAGATGTTATATTTGTAAATGTACTGAAACTAATATTTTTTTAATTTGTCCCTGCTTTTGCTTTTACCTCTGGACAATGTGACATCTAACTACCAACGAGTGAATACCGGTTGTTTCAAAAAACTTTGAAATTTCAAAAAAAGATCTGAAATCCGATGAACAGTTCCAGAATTTTGAGCAAAAATTCTATTTTTTTTTACTTAAATCTAACAAAAACTTAAACAAATATAGTAAATGTGAGTTATATACAATATTAGGGCATGAAATCAAACATGATATTATAAAACCATGACATTAAACACTTCAAAATTGATATTTCAGACATAAGCAGGGAGATTTCTTTGGAAAAAATAAAAAAGAACTTCGAAATTTGTACATCAAATCCTTAATGGGGCATTCAGGAATAAGTAGCCAGTTTTAGAAAACACACATATATATATATATATATATATATATATATATATATATATATATATATATATATATATATATATATATATATATATAATGATCAGTTATAATGGTTAGTTAGGGGTTGTTTGATATTGATGCTGTTAGAGGGATGGACTCGGTCCTAAGTAGGGTTGAACGGTTTGTACCAACTCCCGATCTCGTACCGATATCGTATCGAAGCCGGTACTGAATATAAAAATATGGGAGGGTACTCGGTACTCCAAAATCACAAAATTTAGGATTCGATACCGGTACTAGGACCAAAAACAGGTACCATTCCAGCATAAGTACCATTCCCAATACCCGGTAACGCTAATTCAGTGTAACGCTAATTCAGTACGACACTCGAGATTGACTTTCGATCGAATCCGTTATTCGGGAAATCGAGAACGATACATGTCGGTACTAGTTCTGTTCCATGCTCATCCTTACTCCTCAGTTAGTCCTTAGTCAGAAGTTGTTGTGTTTGATTTGCCTCGTTCTTCGTCAGACTCTGTACAAAGAACTTTGATGATTCGGTCTACTATGCAAATGTGAAGGATCGGGAACATAAGCAATTATCTCTATTTTTCTCTTGATACCTTAGACATATGCAATTTTCACACTCCTCCATCATAGCCTCACTTCCGCCATTGTTTCAACCTACATCAACGTCAACTTCTTCTAACATTCCTTCGGTTTCCTTACTACCGACGCCATCACTAAATCGTTTTTTCTTAGGTAAGGTCGATTTTCTTTAAGATCTATTTTTTTCCTCATTATTTGAATCGTTTTCTTTAACTGTTTGGTTGTTTGAGTGTGATTTCTCTATATGAAACTGGTTAATGATTTTTAGGTGTGTGATTTCTCCATCTGATTTGGTTCTGGATTTTTAGGTTTTTTGTCAATGCATTTGATACATTTTTGTGACTTTTGGAATTTTTGTTCACTTGACTTTTAGGAAGATGGTTGTATAATGGATTCTAAAATTCTAACATTAGTCTTGTTGCCTCATTTAATTGAATAACCACCTTGTCTTCTTATATTGATAAGCATTTATTCTTTAGGAACCAATGAAATACATCATTATGTATGAATTGGAAACTTGCATTATTGCTCCCATTCTTGATTGGAAGCATATTCTTTATAGGAGTCTGGGAACTCAAGAAACTTGCATTATTACATCATTATCTCTTCCAATTGGCGACCACTGTTGACATGCTTTGATTTTTTTTCTTTTTTCTTTTTTCTCTGTTGTTGTTGTTGTGCGCTTTATTTGTATGAAGGGATCTACTTTATCTTTGTAATTCTTTTTGGATTATTCAACCACATGTGAAAACTTATTGAAGAACATTGTGATTGTACATTTCTTCGGCTTCTTGCTTGTGCAGTGACCTCTTTGAGAATCTTAACTGGGGTTTCATGTGATGTAAAAGTGGATATACTTGTAAAGTGAAGAAGTATGAATTTTAGATTCTTTTTTTCTTTAGGTTTTGTGAATCTTTCTCAAGAATCTCATTTAGTCCATTGGTCTGGTGGATGATCTTTTTCATTAATACCAATTAGTTTCTCCTCATATTTTTCTAGTTATTAATGTTCTTTACATCATGAATATTTTTCTAGTTATTAATGTTTTTTACATAACTAATTCCATGTCAATCAAAATAGTTCTAGTTGCAATTCTAGTGGGGTAGGGGTATTTTGGTCGTTACATCATGAATTCCAAGTCATTCAATAAATGAAATGGTTTTAGAGATGAGAGTGTGGACGAGTTTTTGAGAGAATGACCTTGTTCATTTGTGCTTTACCTAATCCATTAATCTAATGAGTTATTATAAAAAAAATGTTGTTTGAGGGTAATATAGTCATTTTGTAGTTAGATGCAAAATCAAACAAGTTTCAGTCATAACTTCTAACTTAGCCAGCTTCTAACCTAATCAGCTCTAACCCAATTAGCAACCATCAAACAGCCTCAATATCCATTTTTAAATACAAAAATCGGGACATTAAAGATTTTAAAACACATTTAACCTTTTTTTATTTAATATATATCTAAAGCTAATAGTTTGTTTTCCATTTGGAACAATTACGACGATACAAAGGGGACACCCACGCCATAATCGGGTGTAAACAAAAAGAGGGTGAGACGGTAAAGGAGTATTTCGAAAGGTTTACTAAGGCAACCTTAGATACACCAGGACAAGATGAAACTGTGGTCACTGGTGTATTCACATGGGGACTACTCCCAGGTGAACTATCGAAAAAGTTCCTTGGTAGAACGCCCCAGACCAAGCAAGAACTCAAAGAAAGGGTCAAAAAGTACATACGACATGAAGAAGGCACAACGGACAAACAAGCATACTTCAATGACTTGAACACCACAAAACTACAACAAAGTGAACAACAGAGAAATTATAGCCCCACGAGGCACTTAAAACACCCCTACCAGTCAGCCAGGCAGTTAAGAAGGTACAAGCCATATCATTAGGATGATAGAAGGGGAATGCAATTAAAAGAAAATGTAGTAACCGACAAACGGGAAGAAAGGAGCAACATGCGAAAATCAAAATACTGTGAATACTATCGAACGACACAACATGACGTAAGAGAGTGTTGCTCGATACGGTGAGAGATGGCTGATAAAAACTTAAAAGGAAATCCAAAAGAAATAGCACGTAATCTCCAACTTGAGTGGGAGGAAAAAAGGAATGTGTGATGGCAACAAACAAAAGAAAAACCCCAAAGGAGAAGACGTATGAGATATTGGCCATTAGAATGCAACAATGAAGAGGGAAAATGACTATGATAAAGAGGATCTAACTAGAAATAAGACGAACCTCAGTTTTTCAGTAAATGATCCACAACTGGAGAATTGGCGTAGGAGCAAATCGCAAACCACTGTTTATTCATGCATGCATTCACAATGTAACGACCCAAGCTTTCCATTCTGTTACCAAGTTTAGTTTTTATTATGTTTCCTCGTTAAGTTACCTCTTTGGTTGGTTAAAGTTAACTTTTAGGGGTTAAATGTATGATAAAATGATACTTGATCGTATATATGGGTCATGGGGTCATGATTCTCACATTTTAGGGGCCTAGAATGAAAAGTATCAAGTATTTAAGGAGGCTAAACCCTAAAATCCAGGAATCATATCATTTTTCAGCCACTAAAACCTATGTAGCAGTGTCCAAGTGTCTTCGAAGTGAGTTCTTAAGTTTGTTTTCCATACTTGAATAGTTGGTGAAGATCTAAGAAGTTGGCGTGGTGATTTTGGTGCTTTCGAG
Source organism: Lactuca saligna (assembly GCF_052625555.1). Lineage (NCBI taxonomy): Eukaryota > Viridiplantae > Streptophyta > Magnoliopsida > Asterales > Asteraceae > Lactuca > Lactuca saligna. Next base: position 74,760,070 of record NC_136423.1, on the reverse strand, counting down.
TGGAGATAATTCCTTGTAGAGATCAAGAATTCTTCCTTGATTCTTCTCCTGGACATTCATCACATTTTCAGAGTTATAAATGAATTTCTTACCATCCATCTCTATTTTTCGAGTGTTTTTCTTAGTCCTTGAAGTATTTGGTGATGATTGTTAAAGTTAGAAATTTGGACAAAATTGTTGATCTATTTTGCGAGGGCATTAAAGCTCGATGTGGTCCAAATTAGACGATGTCCCAGAGAGATGAAATTGTAGGAAATCGAGTCAAGTTTCCAAAAAGCCAGTAATACCCTTTTGGAGTTGTAGATCTTGTTTTATACTAAAAACGTTAAACATGGGTCAATATGGGAAATAATATGAAATTTACCAATTTTCCCACTGTTTTTTAAAATCTAAAAATATCACCGAAAATCAAATTTAGGATCCGTAAATTCTCAAAGTTCGTATTTTGAGTCTAGTTTGTTTATGGTTTTTCCAGGACCTAATGTTGTCTCTAACAAAGGTGAAAATCATCATTTTCACTAATTGGTTAGATTTTAGCTGCACGAATATTCAGTTTTGTAAAATTCATAGAAAATTCTATAAACATCGTATGGTCCTGTGTGAGCACTTTTAAAAAATATAAGAGTCAAAACTAATGGAATATGAAATAAAATTGTAATTTATACAGGTTTTGCTGGTGCTAAAGTGGTCTTGAACAGACTACTGTTTCAGGTCAAAATATGAGAATTTGGCCTAGTAACTAGTTTACATGTTTAGGGTATAGAATTGATATTTTGGATTTTGTAGACTTCTAGTAATCTAGATATTTGTGTTTTAATAGGGGAAGGTATGATACCTCAGTTCCTACAAGATTTGAAGTGTATAGGGATGCGTTTTGACAAAGGTGAATTAATCTTGTGGATTTTTAAAGTACTTTGTTTGGGAATTTCATATCTTAGATTTATTGGAATTACCCTACGTTTTTTGGTTGCATGTTGTTGGGTTTTTTTATTTAAAGATCTGGTTTCACAACCGGTAAAAATGAAAACGGAAGCCTTAAAAATGTTGAATAAAACTAAAACTATTTTACCCACCAAGGAGCATTTAGCAAGAGTTAAAAAGAATAAAACAACCATAGAAGAGAAAACATAACAACCTTTGAAGACTTTGATACTCATGGGAGGTTGTAAGTTGATGAAGTGTGGCATGAAACTCTAAAACAAGAGTTCTCTTGAAGTATCCATCAAGAACGAGTAGAACCATCAAAATATGCTAGTATACACTTGTGATTTGTTGTTCATAAGCTTTTGAAATATATATACCAAATATATGTTCAAAGGTGAAGCAACAAACGGATTTTGTCTAGCATCAAAATGCAAGAGAATGGAGGAGAAGAAGAGCTTATAAAGCTCGAAATTTGGCAGCCCTATAGAGAGTAAGGTGCTCTCGGATTTTTGGCTCCAAAGAAGAACAAAATAAGGCTTGTAAGAACTCACGACTAACCTTCCATGCCCTCCCTTATATAAAGGCCAAAAAGAAAGAAGAGACTGTAAAGCAAAAGCATGGGACATGCTTCTTACAAGCATGGTAGAATTGATTAAACAATTCAAGAGAAGACCATGCTTGGTATTCTCTTATTTTTCGAAAAAAACATGTCTCAAAAAAGACAAAAGTTGTCTCATGGCTAGTTATTATATATATATATATATATATATATATATATATATATATATATATATATATATATATATATATGTTATCTTTATAAAAATTCAATCATTTTTTATAAAGAATTCCCAACATATATATTTATATAATTAGTCATATATAGATATCTTATTTTATATAAAACTACATTTTATATAAATTGTAACTAGCTTATTAAGATATAAATATGACTTATAAATAATCATAATTTATGATATATTCTATAAGTTGTTATTTCTCCAATAAATATTATTTTCACAAATAATAAACTCCCAATTAGTAAAATATTATTTCCATGAAATAATAATTTTCCAATTAAATATAAGTTTTGATATATTTATTAATAATCAAATTATACTAATAAATAATCAAGTGACGGTAACTTGCTATAAGATGAGACCCTATATGATAATATATTATTAGCAATATCATTCTATAATGACTCTTGGGCATACTAGATCTTTCAATCTCCCACTTGCACAAAACTCATCATAGATTGATATAGATAGTGGTGAACATCTATCAACTTTTCAATTCCCCCAGTAACATATGACGAAGAATGTCATTCATCAACATCCAATTCCTCAAAGCTCTAAGCTTTAATTGATGTATTAAGGTAAGTTATATCAATTATCCCTTTGTTACAGACATCCTGTTGAACATGAGCATTGGATCGCAATCAATCTCATTTGTAATTCAACTTTGGGTAACGCACGTTAGATGTCTAACTCTCAACACATAAGAGGAACAAATACCATCTTGACTACATAAACCTCTTGCATAGTTCACACCATACCCGAAAATGACTTTTATAACTGCCCAGTTATGGAAGAGAATTTGGTCGTATCAAAGCACAAAACTCCCTACACTTAAGTCCCACTATGTGTCTCAGGTGTTAAGGATACAAAGATAATACATTTTAATCAAGTGTCATTCACAATTGAGATCTATGAGTTGATCTTGATGTGGTTCCATTCAATACTAGTTCTCTGACAAGTACCTATGAAACTTGGTTACAACTTCTTGCATGTTTTCATCTGGTGAGAGTCAACCAATCCATTTCATATTAGTCTTATTTCATAATTGCTCTCACAATTATGACCGGCTATGAACCTGTAGAATAATAAGATTATCTATGAGTTAAACATATTAATATAGAACACAACAAATATTAATGTAATGATCATATCCCAGTATCTCAAAACATTATTTAATAGTTGTTGTTACAATGTTCCAATATCGAAATACTAAATTCAAATCAAAATCCCATTACTAGAATAATAAAAGTCTTATGGCTGAAGTGTGACCACTCATATTTAGTTTAAAAGGGAAGACTTTATTAATGGGTTCGACTAAATTTAATTTGTGTGAATTTTGACAATACTATATCTCCATAATTGACTTTTACTCTAGGTATAGTTAAATATCTTGGAGAATATGATTGGTGTTCTTTTGTGACATAGAGTCCCTCAGCATGATCAAGTCAACTCTCGAAGTCACAAAGATTTCTTTGTGATCCTTGAATGACAAAAATCAACATAGTTTTTCAATGAACTCATTCATCCAATCATATATGACTTTAACTTTCAAATTTATGTATTTTTATTTTGTAGTAGACTGTGTCATTATGTTTTTTCTTGGACCCTATTCCAACTTAACTTACTCTTCATTTGAAAATGAAGTCATAATCTAATTATAATTCATAATTATCTATATTTATTTAGAAATCAAAATCCTATGTAGCTCTTTACATTAAAATTTTATTCTAAACTAATTATCTCATTTACATTCTCTTAGCTCTTCTTAGGTACTCTTAGAATGTTCTCACAGTCATCTAGTGGCTTAACCATGTATTCAATTTTGTATCTCATGATATGACCTAAATGATGGATTCATTTGCCAAGAAAATAGAATATAAATCATTGTATCTAGCTTAAACCTATGTGTTAGATCCATTTGAGACAAACTCAAAAATGGTGTCATGTGAAAATGTCAAGAATCTTCCAAATGAATTTGTATCTTGACATCTTTCAAGACATGTAATTTCATGCAAAAAGAATTTAAAAACCTTTAAAAATCATCTTTATCTCTCTCTTATAGATTTTACATTCCAAGAATGTATATTGTCATTCCTAAGTATGTTTTTTCAGAATGTCATTTCAAATGATTAAGTATGTTTTTTCATACAAGATTAGGAATATCACTATCCTCCCACTAGTTCTTAGTAAACACACACATGTTCTTTTTCAATTTGATATAATAGCATACCTTGTATCTTTATATTAAAATGACTATTCCAACCTTGAGATGTTTGCTTTATATCCACAAGTGGATCTCAAGCCTTACACATTTAGTTAGGATAACATGGATTAAGGAAATATTCATGCTAAGCTATATAGATATTTTCTAATAGATGTCCATTAAGAAAATCGATCTTTCTTGAAATCTACTTGCTATATCTCATATTAAGAATATGATGTTATAGTAAATAATATCCTTGTTGATATAATCATAGCTACTTATGAAAAGGTTTGATCATAGTCAAAGTCATGTGAATGATAAGTGTTGGATTAGTGTCTAAGTCCATAACTATTTTGGTATGTACTTGACCCGATGGTGCATGGTCCTTTTGGGTTGCCTTCACCAAAGCAACTTCATAGGATGAATTATGAAGAGAAATGATTAATTATGATTTATTAATATATTATGAGAATAATATATTAAAGGAGAAATCATATTTTTTTAATTAATATTAGTCAAGAATTAATTGATAATTAATTTTGTGTCTAAAAGAGATTAATTAAACTTAAGGGACTGGAACTGTAATTATAAGATAATTGCATTTGGGCTATGGATCACCTTGGAATAATAGGTTGGACGAATTCTATGGGGTAACCTATTAGAAATCATCCAAAGGGATATTCTAAAAGGGTCCATGGGCTGCTTAGGGCTTAAGCAGTCAAATTAGGGTTTCCTAGTTGAAAACCCTAATAGCCTACATGTATATATAGTACCCTTAAACCCTAAAAACGTGGCTAAGAGTTCCACTAGGGTTCCTGGAGGTTTTTAGGCACCCTCCTCTCTCCTTATTCTTCATCCTCTTGCTCTTGGTGTTTGTGAGCCATTAGAGGAGTGACACCTGTGACTCTAAGCTTTCTTAAGTCATTACAAGGAGGATTTGTGATTGTTATTTCTATATAACAATCAAAGCTAATTCTCTAAACCCTAATTTCAGTTTATAATATGTTAGATCTAAGATTGTAAGTCTTGGATACGTTGCATGTACAATAGAGAAACCTAGATCCAAGCATTAGGGTTTGCATGAGCACATAGGATGTTCTTATGGTTAAAACCCATCAGTGGTATCAGAGCCTTGATTGGTTTCTATTGTATTGATGCCTAGTACATTCATTCTTGTTGAAAAATTGATTTTTTTCGCCCCTTGACTGATGAACTCGGCGAGTTCCAATGTGGACTCGGCGAGTCCATAGAGGAACTCAGCGAGTTCGAGCATCAGTTAGAGCAGATTTCGGGATTTTTACCTGTTTTAACTTAAGATAATTGCCATAATTATTTAAAATTAATAAAATAAGAATTTTATTGATTCCTTATGATTATCATTGTCAAAATAAAAGATTTTGGTCATCTAATTAGATAATTGTTACCTTATTTGATAAATGTTAAATTATTTGAATTATTTGATCATTATCTTGCAAGAATTTGAACTAGATCTAATTAGATAACCACCAATTAATTGTTAATTTTCTTATTTGAATTATGTGATCTAGAATATTCTTAATAAAGTTTGGAAAAGTTTCAAATTAATCCCTTTAGGTTTTATAGTTTAAATTTGAACTTAAAAGTTTTGTTTTTGAAATTTTAATAATTTAAACCCAAATGTTTTGAAATGTTTCAAAAATTACCCTCAAGTTTTGGAATTTAAAAGTTGATTAAAAGTTTAATTTATAAATGTTAAATTCTAAAACCCTAGTATTGTTTTGAAAAGTTCAATTCACACCCTTATGGTTTTATTAATTAATTAAAATATATAATTAAAAGAGATTTAATAAATCCATAAAGTTTTGGTTTACAATTTAACTAAATTAAAAGTATAATTATTAAATTTGTCCACCTAGTATTTTAAAAGTGTAAAATACACCCTATACTATATATAACATTAAAAGTCTAGTATATATATATATATATATATATATATATATATATATATATATATATATATATATATATATATGTATGTATATATATATATATATATATATATATATATATATATGTATATATGTATGAGTAAACAGTCAGTCTTACCGTTAGTAGGCCTCATTCACGAAGCTAGTCTATAAGGGGTGTTTAAGGAAATTGCCTATAAAACGGCGATTTAATGGGTATCCACTCTTACCCACCGCACTCTTGATCAGTGGAGGGTCGTTAACCGAACGGGTAGGATAGGACAGAAACCTTCCATTATAAGTATAATGAAGTATAAAGTAACAAAATGTTTTACAAAATTCCCAATCTAGTTACTTTAGGTAAAAGTGAATTGATGCAATTCCATGAAATTACACTTTGTGCCCTTGCGAAGATGTTAGTGGAGCGTGTGTGGTTAACCGGCACACTAAATGGTTCTAAGCAAAGGTAGCAAAGGGTGACTCAATGTTTGTCATAGTTTGGTGGAGCGTGTGTGGTTAACCGACACATCGAAATAGGTGACTGTAACATTTGGGGGCACCATGTAAGTTTGCATGGTTATTCACACCCTGTTTTGTGATCCTTAGCACCCGAGTCACAAATTGAGGGGCATATCGAGATTTAAACATGCCATTGAAAAGTTCAATGAATCTCCAAAGATCTAGTATTTTTCAATAGATTTAAAACTTAATTTTTTTTCGTTTTTCATGGTGGAAATTAGTGAATCGTCATTCACTTACCTTCAAATGTTATGCAATTTGGGTTACAACATCCCTCTCCCATGTTGTAGAGTATTGTGTTAGGTCCTAGCCTTAATATCTCATTTGGGTGATTTATTAAGGACTCAATCAATCAACTAATTTGAATTTTTTTTCCAGTTTTGTAAATGTCAAAGTATGACAACTATGGTCTTCCCAAATCCCGTGGAACAAGCTTTTCACATGAAGATGATATTCCACGATTCGATCGAGGAACACGAGATCATGCTTCACTTCCTCCACCTCCTCCTATTGCTCTCCCTAACACACAAGTTCAAAAGATTGAAAAGTTCAAACTCACTCAAGCCCTTTTGGCAAGTAAACATGAAGAAGGAAAGTCAGTGTGTGCACACATCCTAGAGATGAAGTCACACATTGATAAGTTAAGAATGTTGGGATCTGTCGTCTGTAAGGAGCTGGCTGTTGACGGGGTTCTTCAGTCACTTCATGAATCATATAGTGAGTTCGTAAGATAGTACTATATGATGAACCACAACGCAACCCTCATCGATCTCACCTATATGCTTATTGCTGCTGAATCAGCAATGATTTGGCACACTGGAAAAGCAAAGTTGATTCGTGGATCTGCCTTCCAGACCTCTATGGATATAGGCAATGACAACAAAAGGCATGCCATGATCGAAAAGTTTGATCATAAGAGAAAGGCAAAGCCAGAAGTAGTTATGTGTGCTGTTCCAAGAGAGTCAATTTGCTTTTATTGCCAAGAGAAGGGGCATTGGAGACGAAGCTGCTCTATTTACCTAAGAGATCTAAGAGATGGGAGAGTAAAAAACGTATGGCTCTACTTTAGGTAAAATCCATTAACTAACTCTTTTGAGTTGCTATTCTAGATTCTTAATACATGATGTGATAAGATTACATTTCGATGTTTTGTAGGATCGAAGAAAAGAGAGGAAGCTTAAGGGAAGAAGTGAGCGGAATGTAATCGTGAAGAAATGGATTAGAATCTTGAGCTACTACTTGGAGTTAGAATAAGATTGCTAAGAAATATGTATTAACATAGTTTTTCAATTGAATTGCATTGTAAGGACAAATTTTTCCGCAATAAAATAAATTTTGATTTATATTATTTATTTATCCTTGCAATGGCGTGTATGAAAAATTGATGTTTGTAAGCAATAATGGATTTGATTCTTAATTATGTTATTTGTGGAAAGGTCAAGAATTTACCAAATAGGGAAAGCTTCTCATCGCCCAAGTTTCAATTGGATAGAAACTTGGAATCATACAACTTGGTTGCATGATAAATGAGAAATTTCATATTTGGAAATTAGACTAATAATGTCAAGTGAAGGACTAGGAGATCAAGTACACAAGGTTGTGTGTTGATCAAGTCCACGACAAGAGTGACAAAGATATTCGTCATGATTTACTAAAGGTTTAGTAAATATGATTATACGTATAAGGTTAAGTGTAATTCCGAGTTAATTGAAAGAGTTTAAATCAATAACAGAACGAATAATAAGAATCAAGTAGGCAGAAAGATAAAAGTTTCTCTATTCTAAGAAGAAGGGAGAGTACCTTTTATTATGTTTTATGATAGGTCTTAATGATTAAGAACCATATCTCAATTGATCCTCGAAGTGAGTCTTAGTGCAATTGTATGTCTAAGAAGAGGAATCGAGAATTGAAGAAATGGTTAAATCAAGAAGTCAATCATACTTCGTTCCAAAAACAAGTCTTAGAGCTAAGATTGTGAATTGAGTGACAAGTCTTAAGAAGGTTTATAACATTCATCAAATGTGGAATTTGAAAAAGTTTTTTTTTATTCTTGTACATTTGAAATTGGAAAGTTGTGATGTCTTGGATAAGACAAAGACCAACTAGGACCAATTTTGTGAAGTGTTTTTATCTTGATAAAAGCTACACTAACTCTTGAATATTTGTTTGTCAAGAAATGTTTATTGACAAGAGAATCTTATATATCAAAGAGTCAGTGGGAGTCTTAATGGTCTTGAAAAGTTTGAAGAACTAATCAAGAATAAACCTTATCAATCATCACTAGCACACGACTTGAGGTTTATGACCTATCGTGTTGACATTATTTTGTTTCTGTGCCATTCCAGCTGAGTTAATTATGTATGTGAGTTCTATGAGTTCTCATTTGAATGCATAAAAGGCAAGCACCTTGATCAATGAAAAGTACATTGATATGAAAGGGTGAGCTGCTTAACTACTTGGAAGACATGGTGGGCACTCGTGTTACCATAAGGCAAGAAATCGAGATTAAGAAAGTTCAGTCCATATGAGTTTGGATTTGTCGCAAACTTTGGTTTTGAAAAATTCGTATGGATAGGAACACATACACCATTAAAATCTAAGTGTCATAAGATTCCCTCCTTCATGAAGATGACTGTGAGGAAATGCTTTCACTAAGAGAGATTTTAAGAAGATAGTGATTGTGAAACTGTATTGTCAAATTCGATTATGGTTACGGTATCCCTTTCCATAATCCGAATTGTGAGATTTGGTAATTATTCTGAATTGTTTAGACACACATATGAGCTATCTAAGGCAAAGGTGTATAAGATTAAGAAGCTTAGATAAAAGATTATCAAAGCATTAGGTATTAGAAATATGAACTTAAGAAATTCAATAGGTATTGTTTTCTGGAAGTTTAGATGTTTTCTGAATACATGTCAAAGCTAGTGGGAGCATAAGTGTTATGTTTATATGATAATAATCATCATGATAGTGGTAGCATAAAAGTTGTGCTGGTATGATTATTAAGACAAGTATTGCAAGATTAGCAATATTAAATATAGAAAACAAGAGTTATACTTTGCAAAGTCGTAAGGGTTGAATAGTTGTTTTGCTATAATTAAGGGAGAGAATATTATGCTTCATTTCAAATCTAAAGACTTAGGTTGTGGAATGTTAATAAATTTAGTCAAGGATACATAGTGTGTTCTCAAATTTCGATTATGATTATGACATAGTTCGAATTGTGAGAACGTGGCACATAAAATATTATGGCATAAGATTGATAAAGTATCAGATCTTTATGCATCATGTCCCATACGCTTCGGGTAAAGGATCGATTGCAGATGCTATAATATTTGACCATTCTAAAATTTTTCCAAATGTCTGGCACATTAAGAGGGAAAAAGGACAAGAATCAGTTTTGACTAAGATAATTAAACAACTATCAAAGGACAATCCAAAGCTTGCTAAGGATTGGTCGCTTGTGAGTAGTTGGAAGTATGGTATTGGATGGAACATATCGACATTATTATGAATAGATAAGATTCTATTAATAATGAGTTGTCATATGGCATGTATGGAAATGTTTCAATATTGGGAGTTGGATATTGAGAATCTATGTCTAGATTAGAAACTTTTATGCAAGAAGGATGTTCAAAGGAATGTACTTTGAGTGAGAGACATCATATCTATAGAATTGTTTCTGATAGAGATTGGCCAAGTCTTGATGATTTTGAGCTATGACTTTATGAAAGAATCATTGCATAAAGTGTTAGAATCTAGCATAAGTAACAAGAATTTGATATTCTTATACTTATGATAAGGATTGTGAGTTGTGAAATGAGTATGATTGGAAATGGTTTCATTTGATCTATTTCACAAAGTAAGGACTGTAGATAAACATTGTGTGCATGCTGAGAGCATGGGACAAGTGTAGTTATAATTCAAGTAAGAAGTTGATTACCCGAAACAACAAATAATGAGTAATGAATATGGTGATTAAATAAAATGTTTTATTTATACCCAGAGGTTGGGGCCATATGGGATTAGTATTATTCTTGTGTTTCACTTTGCATGTTTTGACTTCCTGAATAATTAAATTGGTTCAGAACAATCGAATTATTCGAACGAACCACAGTCGTTCATATGTTGGAAGTAGGTATGAATGAAGACTGTCGTGAATCGGTGTTTGGATTGTCTAAAGTGTATTAGACATAAGCAAATGTTTGCTGCAACGTTCATGAGTGCTTATGAATATGAGTTTGAGCATTGGATTAAACCCACACTCACTTTGATCACTTCATGGATTTTATCACGAGTGATTGATGAGACGATAACATCTTATATTCTTGAAACCGAGATGTGTGAGTTTTATCTTGCGAGTCGGTTACACATTGATAATATGTAAACGCACCAGTAACTTGGTGTTATAAAACATATTGTTGTGTGTGATTCGGTGAGTGAGTAAAAGAAAACATTGAATCAAAGTTTATCCGTTCCTTTTATCCAAAGTAGGATAAAAGCGATATCTTTGGGCCCCTCGATGATTTAGTGATGACACATAAGCGCTTGGCCAAGCCGAGACTAATTTGATGTGTTCAATTTTAGTCTGTTATCAATCGTCATAAATCGAAAGTCGGGAAATAGTATAGAGAGAATGATTTAAATCCATGTCTCACGTCTATACGATATCTAGAATGGAGGAATATATGATCCCTTATCTAAAGGACACGCTTCTGATAGGGTCAGAGTTGACAGTAGTTTTTGAAAGCTACGATTGCAGATCAGGATCTGAAGTCATACGCAGAATAGTTATTAGAATTATCCAAGTGGGAGACTGTTGGATTAGTGTCTAAGTCCATAACTATTTTGGTATGTACTTGACTCGATGGTTAATGGTTCTTTTGGGTTGCCTTCACCAAAGCAACCTGATAGGATGAATTATGAAGAGAAATGATTAATTATGATTTATTAATATATTATGAGAATAATATATTAAAGGAGAAATCATATTGTTTAATTAATATTAGTCAAGAATTAATTGATAATTAATTTTGTGGCTAAAAGAGATTAATTAAACTTAAGGGACTGGAACTGTAATTATAAGATAAATGCATTTGGGCTATCGGTCACCTTGGAATAATAGGTTGGATGAATTCTATAGGGAAACCCATTAGAAATCATCCAAAGGGATATTCTAAAAGGTTCCATGGGCTGCTTAGTGCTTAAGTAGTCAAATTAGGGTTTCCTAGTTGAAAACCCTAATAGCCTACATGTATATATAGTACCCTTAAACCCCCAAAACGTGGCTAAGAGTTCCACTAGGGTTTCTGGAGGTTTTTAGGCACCCTCCTCTCTCCTTATTCTTCATCCTCTTGCTCTTGGTGTTTGTGAGCCATTAGAGGAGTGACACCTGTGACTCTAAGCTTTCTTAAGTCATTACAAGGAGGATTTGTGATTGTTATTTCTATATAACAATCAAAGCTAATTCTCTAAACCCTAATTTCAGTTTATAATATGTTAGATCTAAGATTGTAAGTCTTGGATACGTTGCATGTACAATAGAGAAACCTAGATCCAAGCATTAGGGTTTGCATGAGCACATATGATGTTCTTATGGTTAAAACCCATCAATAAGGATCATAGTTAATGACATGAGTATGAGAAAAATCCTTATATAACAAGTATTACTAAATGTGTGTGTGTGTATATATATATATATATATATATATATATATATATATATATATATATATATATATATTCTTTCTAGAAGAATCTCTTACTCATTTTAGCCTTGCTATACAGAGGAAGATTAATCAAGTCCATACTTGATTGTTAAACATGGATTACATCTCAATGTTCATGACTCTAAGTTATTTGTCAGATTCAAGATCTGATATAACATTTTGGTAGTTGGTGGTTTAACTAGAAACCATCAAGAACTCAACAATGAGAGATTCCACATTTCTCAAGTTATATGATTTCTACCATTATGGTGAACAATTTATGTTTATGAATAGCTACTATTCATGCTCAACGATTCCTTATTGAAACTAGTGTCAACAATTGTTGCATCCGGCTATGGTTCTTGAGCTGCTTCGAGTTCCACGTGCCTCCCATTTGCTTTGTCATTAGAAGCTTACTTTCTACTAACGTAATTTTCAAAGGAATAAATGATTTATTCTTGGTGGCACTACAAATAAAATTATATTTAGTGACAATATGTTTTTGTGCCACTATAGTAAAGTGGGGAAAATAGGTAGCAACCAAAATTTTTTCAAATGTAGTGAAATTATTAGGGCAAAGTTTCATCGGGTAAAACTAATAGATAAATCTATCTCACTTTATTCCCTCTTCCGTTCTCCCATGTCACTCACCCCCTGGTCGCCGTCATCCACTTACCCACTCATCGGTAGTCCCCGTCATCCACTCATCGGTAGTCCTCTTCGCTTCGTACTCACCATCGGGCCCACATCGTGGTTGGTGCCTCAAACGCCGGTAACAACCTTCGAAGAAACCACAACTGGAGCTAGGATACATCGGTGACCACATTTTATGAAGACATGTGTTTTGCTATTTAATGTGGATTTAGCTTCATATCTGCTCTTAATTTTCCTCCAACTGCATATTCAAGGTATGATTAAATTGGGTCTTTTTATAGATTCCTTGATTAGGTCGAGTAGATGCAATTGTTAGAGGGGGTTTGACGAAATTGGGTCTTTTTATTGATTCCTGTGATTTCGTCAACATCAGGCACCAATTTCTCATTCTTCTTCTTGTTCTAGTTTCTTCTTTTCTTTCACAAGATTTTATGCTCTGTTATTATATAGCTATGCTAATGTTGAAGAATTATGGTTATAGGTCAATAGGTCATCATGGTGTTAAGTATTTTGTTGTTGAGATCATTGAAAAAAAGATGAAGATAAGGTGTTTGTAGAAATTCTCAAATGAAAAAAAAAATCATTTTATAGTGCGATTAAACTACATTTTCGAGCTTTGTAGTGTCTAGGTATATTTTGAACTAAACTAAAGTTTGCAATGAACTTAGAGCTTGTATGACTTCATAATTCTATACACACTTATATGATTTTATGATTTTATGTGAAGGTGATTCATACTAGACAATTTGGATTTTGATGTCAAGTACTCAAGTTTCTCTAAAAGATTAAGGTGCTGTTTGTTTTTTCTGAGGCAAAATGTCTGCAGTCTGCGGATCACATCTGTAGACCTCTGCAGTAGAAGAGGTGGACCAAACGTCTGCAGTCTGAAAAAAGAAGACTGTTTGTTTTTTTAACATCTGCGGGCTATTAAAATAAACTGAAATCTAAATAAACTGATTTTTTAAAACTTCAAAGCGAATTTTTTATATATTTTTACGACTTTATTATAAATATATAACGAATCTAGATCAACTTTTATGTATTATTATATAAAAAATAAAAATAAAAATAGTATTAATTCATATACATATTTGATAAAAACCAACAACTTTGATTGCAAAGTTATAACTAAACATTATAATTAGTGATCAAAGAATTTGATACATAAATAGATGGAAATAAACTTCGATTTTTTTAAATAAATCTATTAAAAACGTACGATAAATATTTTCTCGAGAAATTGATGATACTCTATTAAATAAAGTTTTACAAAATTTTGGCAAAAAAATATAAGAATATATTATGATTTTTTTTTTCATATTTATATAAACAACTTCAACGACTATTATTATAATAAATTTTTATTTATAAATTTGTTAAAAATATCATGTTTGTATCGTCAAATGTTTTTTTTAAGTTTTGTAATTTTTTTTTTCATATTGTTTATCATTAATAAAGTTGGAAAAAATATAAATTAAAAAAAAAAAACTTAAAAAAAATAAAGATATATATGTTTTTTTAAGCTAGAAGATGTCTGAAGATGTTAGAAGACTCTGGTCCACATCTGCGCCAAGAAGAGGGCGCGCAAACATTTTTAGGTCTGCAGTCTTCAAAAAAACAAACAGTCTGCGAAGACTAATGTCTGCGCGTGGTCTGCGCGGCGCAGACAGAAGACGTCTCGCAGATCTGCAGACAAAAAACAAACACTACCTAAATCTTCTTTGAAGTTGCACTTCCATATAGTTATTCAGGTAACTTGTGTAGCTTTTTAATGTATGATAACTGTGATATGTTAAATTAGTAACTTCAATCGACGGTGCTGTTTTTCAGAGTTCTTGGTTGCTGATTTCAGTTGGGATCGATCAAGGGTGAAATACAAAGGCGACCAATCAAGAATAAGGCAAAACTTCAGAATTCAAATTTCACAGCATTTGGGTACGTTTCTTTTTGGAAGTTTTCTTGAAAATTTTGCAATTTTGAATTTAGGTAACAAGATGTTAAAACTATTTCTATTTTGGTTGAGTTGTCGTTCTTTGAGGTTTATAATTTAAATTTGGGGTCCTTCTACCAATAATTCTTGTACTGAGGTGGAGTTCGAAACATTGCACAGAAGGTGTTCGATAAATATCCCCAGCGAGATTACATTGTTCTTGATGAGTTTTCTTGCATATATTACGACTGTTTAGTGTTGGGTCTCAAGCTGTAATAGGTAACAGGAATATAGGACTAGGGAAAAAGGGTTCTAGTTCTTCCGTTTTCTTTGAATATTGATTAAAATTTAGTTTTGTTTATTCTTGTCGGAGTTAAACTTTAAAGCAAAGTAGTTATTTTATTATGTAAAGATATTTGGAATTCGTCATGTGTTTGGTGTGTAGGATTTGGAATGTATTTTTTTTGTTTTGGAAAATGTTTTGGAATGGTAGATCCATTGTTTTTATAAATCATATATGGTTTATAAATATGTCAAGCGATTTATAATCTATGTATGTTTTTGTTTATCTTTTGTTAGTAATTACCCATTAGACCCACTAACTTCATACATGACCTTTTTTTGCTTACTTGATCGGGAGGTCTAGAAATACACCATTGAAACCCACCAAGTCTTCCACTAACGACTTCCAAGTCTTCCACCAATGACTTTCAAATTATCCATGGAAAGAAGTTGCTCTGTTGAGTTTTGATTTATGTCTTTATAAATGAATATTTTGTTGCATCTAATATGTTGATTTTTTTTTTTTTTTCTGTTAATCTTCATGTTCTTTAAATTATTTCATAAATTGAGTTAATTAATAATATATTGTGGTTAAATAGGTTTTGCTGGTGGTTCGTAATTTGGATAAACAAGAGGAGCAGTATACAAAGTTCAAGGCCAATCAAGTTTTATTTAGTTTGATAGTTTTATGTTTTGAGTACTACCACAACATTTAAACTTTTTTTTTTTTTTGAAGACGTGTGTTTTAAGTATTTTGTTGTTACACACGTTAAATTTAAGTTAAAATAGTGATATTATGTTCTTCATTTATTATCTTAATTGTCTTTTTATTATATTATATTCTATTTAAGTTTAAAAAATGGACCAAATCTTTGAATATAATGTTTTTGTGGTAAAAAAATATGACACTAAAAGCATGGGATATTATTTATTTTAGCAATTATATAGTGACATAAAAATAGTGCCACTAAAACTCAAAAGTTATTTAGTGGTGTAATAAAGAAGTGTCATTAAAACCTAATAAGGTTGCAGTAGCACAACAAAAAAGTGTCACTAAAGACCTTTAGTGGCAGTGCTTTTAGTGACATTTTTTTTTGTGCCACTGACTCCCCAAGGGGCCTTTAGTGGCATATTTTCCGTTTTTAGTGACACTTTTTCTATGCCACTAAATTTCATTTAGTTTGTAGTGTGGGTTTGTATATAATAATTTATATGCCCTTTTAGAATATTCTACAATTATGTAATTAGTCGGTGTTTGTATTCTAGATACAATTAATAGTGATTAAAGTATAATCCCAAAAAAGTTAAAAGGAGGACATTTCTACCGATTAAAAAGTAAACTATATCAAGTAAAGTTTAATTCACCATTTATCATCACGAAGGTTTAGATGGTATTATTGGGTTGTATCTTGTGTTCAATCATATACATTCATTAGAAAGGAAATCATACACCAAAGTTTATAGTTCTGTAATAATTATTTTCTTTATACTTTAGTGAAAATATTATTAGGAATCTTTTATATATAAATAAGATTCACATATGTCAAATAAACTACATTATTTTCCTTCAAAGGTCCCTTTCTTGAAGTTGGAATATGTGAATTTCATTTATACAACAAAGATAACAATGTCATGAATAAGTTTGATTTAAAACAAGTTTAAGTCAAAAGTGCTTGCATATAGAAATTAATTTTATAAAATATTGATATTTATTTTGTAATTCTATCAAGAGATCTAGTCTCAAAAATAGAAGTCAATCATTTCAGAATATGAGTATTGTCGTTATGAAAAACGATCTAGTAAATTTTCAAACATTTAAATAAATAACTAAGACATAAATATTTAGAAATGCTAAATTTAAAACATACATTGTTCCAAAACAAACATTGTTTTATATTACAAGAAATTTATGTTGTAAGCATAAATAATAAACTAAACTTCGAGAGTGTAGTTCCAACTTGTTTGTGCTCAGCTAGTTATTCTACTGAAAATATTTACAATCAAGTTACAAATATTAGATTAACAATGAAGTAGCAAGTACTTGAGTGCTACACGAAAAGTATGAGTTCCATCCAGTAGATACCTAACGTACTAGTCTCTTTCAGACTTTCTTTCTAGATAAGAGAAGCAGTTCCTCTACTAGTGTCCAGTTTCTTTACAAAAGGAACAAGATCCATCTATGTGGGCCTTATTGGATTTCTTGGGCTTAAAGTGTTTATTCCATAACACATGGGCCTTTTAGATCAAACAAGGTAACTCTTTTAGCCTCTTTTAGCCTTACACTATTCCAACAAATAATCACTATATATATTGGAGTAATGCTTAACTTGTTATATTATTATTATTAGTATATATATATATATATATATATATATATATATATATATATATATATATATATATATATATATATATATATATATATATATATATATAATCCAAAACTTTCTAGAAGTCATAAATAATTGTTCCTAGTATAAACTTAGAAGCATCTTGAGTATCACTGTGGTGCATTTACTAGGTATAATATTCAGGTCTATTGCTTAAAACAATTTGTTTAGGAATAGGTCCTTTAAGTATATACAATATCACATCTCTCACGAGATTGTCTCTTAAGACATGAACCCATTCATTGAAGTTGTATTTATTGAATATTATTGTTTTAATAAGTCATTTAAAGAGAAATGACAATTTATGGTTATGAGAGTGGATTATACATCTACAAAATTTTAACAAAATTCATTTAGTATTATCAATATTTAATATTTAATAATTAATACCCTTTTAGTTTTTAAAAACGTTAATTATTAAAGTCTAGGATCCAAGTTGCAAAACGAATAAATGGTTAGGTATCATTTATGCCATTCATTTGAATTCAACCCGCTAGATATCGATTATCAATTATATCTTACCATATAATTACTAGATTTACAGGATTGCTTATAAAAAATTTAGTTAGACATGTTTGATCCCATCTATGCCTAAGAACTCTCTTGCTTAGGTATCCTTTATCACAAGAGATTTCCGATCAAATCATCTAATTTGAGAAACTTGTGTAATCGTCCAATAACTTTGTAACACCCATAAAAATCATGTCAAATTTGAACTTTTAAAAACATTTTGATGAGAATAAAGTTCTTTTAGATCGGTAGATTCAAACAGATATTAAAGGATAATGACAAGAATAGAAAATGATAAACACATAGATGAATCAAACGAGTGTCGAATGATTAATATGCTCCACCTCAGAAGAATTCAATGTGAATTACTATTGTAGAGATGTGCTAGGGTTACAATGCAAGATCTATCAAATAATAATCAAAGAAGCGTATTGAATATAATGCATGCATGAACTATATATATATATATATATATATATATATATATATATATATATATATATATATATATGCTAAACTCTAATACATATATATATATATATATATATATATATATATATATATATATATATATATATATATATGCTAAACTCTAATACAAAACACGGTTGGACAGGCCTAAACCGAGAATACAAATAGACCAAACACTAAGCCTAATGATGCAATCACTAGGACTCAACAATCTCCCCTTTTACGTCAATTGGGGCGAGAGATCACTTCGGTATGAAGGCAAGTAGAGTTTGACGAAAGTTGATATACTACCGAAGCATATCCAAAAACAGCTTCCTGTCTGCTTCACTGTTCTGATCGCACATGTATATGATTTCAAGAATACGCTCCAAGCATGGGGTGGAGAACAAGTGTTTGTCAACAAGAGCGAACAAGCATTTTTAACCTTCGCCCCTGGTGAACATGACTGTGTGGAACTGAGGATCTATCTTTCCCTTCTTCATCAAATTAATATCCCTTGCCTTCCCGATTGGTTTGATGATGGGCTTCTTTCTCTGGACAGAGGCGATCTCCTGATCCATCTTTGCAACTTCAAGAATGTAGCACACCAGCATTCGCTTGATATGATCAATGATAGGATCATACTCTTGTTGATTGGTCAGTAAGATGTTGTTCATGAGGATCCAGTCATGAGGATTCAGATTCTGCAGGTCAGCAAAGGAGATCATATGGACCGAACTATCTGAGCCTCGAGTCAATTTAAATTTGATGTTGATAAACTTCCCTGCTGAAGTGGGTTTTGATACCTTAACTGCTGTGATTTTCTGATTACTCCAAGTCAGGTATTGCGGTTGAGAGAACGTAAGATAATACTCGAGCAGGTCTCGATCAACCTTTGGTTTAGGAGAAGGGATGACAACAGTTCACTCGAAACAATGAAAGATAAATGCCTTTCGGGTGATTTCAAACTAAGAATCCTTGGAATTTTCAAGATTGAACGAAAGGACTGGTTCGAGCCAATGTGTGCTTGGAGATTCGATAACCTCCTTCAAAAGTCTTTCCATTGTCCATAGAGCAAACATGGATTTCCTTCGTTCCAGGGCATCGTTTTGTTTTCTTTCCCTCTCTATAGCAATCCCTGCGACACAAAGTTTCTCTTTAAGCTCTCGATCATTCTGCTTGATTTTGTGATCTTCGATTTTTGGAGCTTTTTCTTCTTCGGTTTCAATCATATCTTCTGTTTCATCCTCATCATCATCACCGATTTTCTTTTTACCTTTGTCCTTCATACTGCCTAAAGCTTCATTACCCTTCGGTTCAGCAGTGACTTTCGGTTGTGGGATGGGTTTGCTTGTTGGTGGTGTTGTGATTGACCTTGGCTAACATCTTCTCCCCCTTGTTTCGGAGGGACAACAGACTCCAGAACGCCTTCTATCCTCCTTAGAATGTCTAGAGCAGGTCTCAACTTCTCAACCAAGTGGCGTCGAACCGAGATAGTGAGAACTGAGTCATGCGCTTCCAGAAGATGGAGAAGAATGGAATGCACATCACCAACGCTACTTTTGATGACAAATCGCTCTGACTTGAGTTGTTCATTCTCTTTTAGAGCCTACTTGAGCTTTATAGCTTGATCTTTGACTTTGGTGGTTCTGAGAGCCAAATCATCCATGAGTTTGTTCTCCATGGCTAGATCAGCTTGAAGTTTATCAAGATGTTGATTGACAGAAGATTGAAGGTCAGTGTAGTCGGATTTGATCGCATTGCGTGCATCCTCAAAATGCTTCTTTTCAGCTTCAAGCGAGCTGGTAAGAGTGTCAATGGAAGCATTCACCATCTGAGCATTCTTTTGAGCTGCAGCCTGAAGAGAATCAAGGAAAACTTGAGCATTAGAAATTAGTTTTTCATTGTTTGCGGTTGCCCGCTTGAAATCATTTGTGGATTCATCAACTGCAATAAAACTTTTCTGGCAGGAGGAAGTGTAAGCATCTATAGCTTTAATGACATTAGAAATGGTAGTATCATGCTCTTTGATAAAGGTGTTGGATTAGTGTCTAAGTCCATAACTATTTTGGTATGTACTTGACCCGATGGTGCATGGTCTTTTTGGGTTGCCTTCACCAAAGCAACTTGATAGGATGATTTATGGAGAGTAAGGATTAAATATGATTTATTAATGTATTATGAGAATAATATATTAAAGGAGAAATCATATTGTTTAATTAATATTAGTCAATAATTAATTGGTAATTAGTTTTGTGACTAAAAGAGATTAATTAAACTTAAGGGACTGGAATTGTGATTATAAGATAATTATAATTTGGGCCATGGATTGCCTTATATTAAAGGATGGACGAATTCTAATGGGAAACCCATAAGGAAATCGTCCATGGGCTTGATAAAAGGAGTCTATGGGTTGCTTAGGGCTTAAGCATCCAAATTAGGGTTTCCTTGTTAGATAACCCTAATAGCCCAACTATATAAAGACCCCTTAAGGCTCAAAAACGTGGCTAAGCTTCTTGTAAGGGTTTACACACGTTTTTGGCAGCCCCCAACCTCTCTCCTCTTCATCCTCTTGCTTATGGTGTTTGTGAGCCATTAGAGGAGTGACACTTGTGACTCTAAGCCTTCCAAAGTCAATACAAGGAGATTTGGGATTGTTATTGCTACATAACAATCAAGGTATGATCTTAAACCTAATTACATGTTAATATGATTACTTGCATGCTAGAATTAGGGTTTATAGTCTTGGATTCAAAGCATGTACAATAGAGAAACCTAGATCCAAGCATTAGGGTTTGTATGAGCACATAGGATGTCTTATGACCAAAACCCATCAGTGGTATCAGAGCCTAGATTGGTTTCAATTGTATTGATGCATTGTATAACTAGAAAATTCGATTTTTTGGATTCTGGAGGCTGGACTCGCCGAGTCCATGGCTGAACTCGCTGAGTCCATGCAGACTCGACGAGTCCATGCCTGACTCGACGAGTCAACTCGTCAGATAATGCTTATCTCGGGATTTCTTGCTGTTTTTGCATATGGATAGTTACCTTATCATGTTAGATCAATATAAATCCGATTTTATGATATATATGACTATATTCTTGATCTAATTAAAGATAATTATCAATTTATAAGATAATTGTTTCCTTATAAGATAATTGATTAATTATTTTGAGTAAATTGATAAATTGTTTTGCAAGAAATCATTAAACAAATCAAATATGGATAATTATGTAACTAAATGTTAGTTTAGATTATTTGTTATTTGATCCTTGTTATTATGAAAAGTTTCATATTTTCCCCTTTAGGTTTTATAGTTTGAATTTGAACCCAAAAGTTTTGAAGTTTTGAAATTTAAATAGTTAAAACCCTAATGTTTTGAAATGTTTCAAAACTTGCCATCAAGTTTTGGAATTTAAAAAGTTGATTAAAAGTTTAATTAAGAATGTTAAATTCTAAAACCCTAGTAATGTTTTGAAAAGTTCAAATCACACCCTTATGGTTTTATTAATTAATTAAGGAGTATAATTAAAAGAGATTTAATAAATCCATAAAGGTTTAGGTTAACCATTTAATTGAATTAAAAGTGTAATTGTTAAAGTTAACCATATAGTATTTTAAAAGTATAAAATACACCCTATACTATATATAACATTAAAAGTATAACATTATATATATGTATGAGTAAAAGTCAGTCTTACCGTTAGTAGGCCTCATTCACGAAGCTGGTTTATAAGGGGTGTTTAAGGAAATTGCCTATAAAATGGCGATTGAATGGGTATCCACTCTTACCCACCGCACTCTTGACTAGTGGAGGGTCGTTAGCCGAACGGGTAGGATAGGACGAAAACTTCCATTATAAGTATAATGAAATACAAAGTAACTAAATGTTTTTCAAATTCCCAATCTTAGTTACTTAGGCAAAAGTGAATTGATGCAATTCCATGAAATTACACTTTGTGCCCTTGCGAAGACGTTAGTGGAGCGTGTGTGGTTTACTGGCACACTAAATGGTTCTAAGCAAAGGTAGCGAAGGGTGACTCAATGTTTGTCATAGTTCGGTGGAGCGTGTGTGGTTTACCGGCACATCGAATAGGTGAGTGTAACATGTGAGGGCACCATGTAGTTTGCATGGTTATTCACACCCGCTTTGTGATCCTCGGCATCCCAGTCACAAACAAGAGGGGCATATCGAGATTTAAACATACCATTGAAAGTTCAATGAATCTCAAAGAATCTAGGAGTTTTCATAGATTTAAAACTTCAATTTCTTTTTCGTTTTTCATGGTGGAAATTAGTGAATCGTCATTCACTTACCTTCAAATATTCTTCAATTTGGGCTACGGCATCCCTCTCCCGAGTTGTAGAATATTGTGTTGGGTCCTAGCCTTGGAATTTCATTTGGGTGATTTACCAAGGACTCAATCAATCAACTAACTTGAATTCGTTTTTCTCCCGATGTCAAAGTTCGACAACTATGGTCTTCTCAAATCCCGTGGAACAAGCATTCCACATGAAGATGATATTCCACGATTCGATCAAGGAACAAGAAATCATGCTTCACTTCCTCCTCCTCCTCCAATTATTCTCCCTAACCCACAAGATTGTAAAATTGAAAGGTTCAATATCACTCAAGCCCTTTTGGCAAGTAAACATAATGAGGGCAAGTCGGTGTGTGCACATGTCTTAGGGATGAAGTCACACATTGATAGATTAAGAATGATGGGATCCGTTGTCGGTGAAGTGATGGTTGTTGATTGGGTTCTTCAGTCACTTCCTAACTCGTATAGTGAGTTCGTAAGAGAGTACTATATGATGAACCACGACGTGACACTTATAGATCTCACCTACATGCTTATTGCTGCTGAATCAACAATGGTTTGGCACAATAGAAAAGCAAAGTTAATTGGTGAATCTGCCTTCAAGACCTCTATGGATATAGACAATGGCAATGATTGAAAAGTTTGATCATAAGAGAAAGGCGATGTCTGAGGTAGTTCCATGTGTTGTTCCAAAAGAGTCAGTTTGCTTTTTATTGCCAAGAGAAGGGGCATTAGAGACGAAGTTTCCCTATTTACCTAAGTGATCTAAGAGATGGGAGAGTCAAAAGTATGACTACGCTTTAGGTAAGAATCCACTATCTAACTCCATTAAGTTCCTATTCATTGATTCTTAATACATGATGTGATAAGATTGCATTTGAATGTTTTGAAGGATCGGTGAAAAGAAAGGAAGCTTGATAAGAGAGCAAGATGAATCTAATCACAAGAGATGGATCTCGATCGCATGGACTTGAAGATTGGATTTTGAGCTTAGATAGTTATGATAGAGTTGTTAGAAATTTTCTTTTTACATAGTTTTCAATAGATTTTGCATTGTAAGGACAAATGTTTTTCCGCTGCTTTTATAAATAAAATAAATTTTGTTTGACTTATTTATTTATTTGTTTACTTCCTTGCAATGAAATCGTTATGAAAATTGATGTTTGAATATTTCTACAACGAATGGATATGATTCTTAGTTATGTTATTTATGGAAATGTCAAGAATTTACCAAATAGGGAGAGTTTCTCATCGCCCAAGCTTCAATTGGACAGAAACTTGGAATCATGCAACGTGGATGCACGATGAATGAGAAATTACGTATTTGGAAATTAGACTAATTCATTGACAAAGTGTCAAGTGAAGGACTACGAGATCGAGTACACAAAGTTGTGTGTTGATCAAGTTCACCATAAGAGTAACAAAGATATTCGTCATGATTTACTAAAGGCTTAGTAAATATGATTACACTTACAAGATTAAGTGTAATTCTGAATTGATTAAAGAGTTTAGATCAATAGTAGAACGAATAAGAAGAATCAAGTAGGCAGAAAGATAAAAGTTTCTCCATTCTAAGAAGAAGGGAGAGTAGCTTTTATGCTTTATAATGTGTCTTAATGATTAAGAACCATATCTCCATTGATCCTCTAAGTGAGTCTTGGTACAATTGTATGTCCAAGAAGAGGAATCAAAGATTGAAGAAATGGTCAAATCAAGAAGTCAATCATACTTCGTTCCAAAACAAGTCTTAAAGTCAAGATTGTGACATTGAGTGAATAGTATTTAGAAGGTTTATAACATTCATCAATTGTGGAAAGTTGTGATGTCTTGGATAAGACAAAGACCAACTAAGACCAAAATTATGAAGTGTTTTGTTAAAAGCTACACTAACTCTTGAATATTTGGTTGTCAACAAATGTTTATTGACAAGAGAATATTATATGTCAAGGAGTCAGTGGGAGTCTTAATAGTCTTGAAAAGTTTCAAGAACAAATCAAATAAACCTTATCGATTATCACTAGCACACGAGTTGAGGTTTACAACCTATCGTGAAGACATTATTTTGTTTCTGTGCCAATCCAACCGAGTTAATTATGCATGTGAGTCCTATGAGTTCTCATTTGAATGCATAAAAGGCAAGGAACTTGATCAATGGAAAGTACATTGATAGGAAAAGGTGAGCTGCTTAACTACTTGGAAAATGTGGTGGGCAGCTGTGTTAGCATAAGGCAAGAAATCAAGATTAAGAAAGTTCGATCCATATGAGTTTGAATTTGTCGTAAACTTTGGTTTTTAACAAATTCACATGGATAGGAACACATACACTGTTTAAATCTAAGTGTCATAAGATTTCCTCCTTCATGAAAATGATTGTGAGAAAATGCTTTCACTAAGAAAGATTTTAAAAGATAGTGATTGTAAAATTCCATTCTCGAATTCGATCATGGTTACGACATCCCTTTCCATAATTTGAATTGTGAGGTTTGGCAATTAGTCTTAAATGTTTAGACACACATATGAACTATCTAAGGCAAAAGTGTATAAGTTCAAGAAGCCTTGATAAAAGATTATCAAAGCACTAAGTATTAGAAACATGAACTTAAGAAATTCAATAAGTATTGTTTTTCTGAAAGTTATGATGTTTATTAATACATGTCGAAGCTAGTGGGAGCATAAGTGTTATGTTTTATAATAATCATCATGATAGTGGGAGCATAAATGTTATGATTGTATGATTATTAAGGCACGTATTGCATAGTTGGCAATATTAATTATAGAAAAACAAGAGTTATACCTTGCAAAGTCGTAAGGGTTGTATAGTTGTTTTGCTATAATTAAGGGAGAGAATATTATGCTTCATTTCAAATCTAAAGGATTAGGTTGTGGAATATTAATAAATTTAGTTAAAGGTACATAGTGTGTTCTTAAAATTTCGATTATGATCATGGCATTCCTCTTCACAATTCGAATTTTAAGAACATAGAAAATAAAACATTGTGCGTCGTGTCCCATACGCTTCGGGTATAGGATGGATTGCAAATGCTTTAATGTTTGACCATTCTAAAATTTTTCCAAATGTCTAGCACATTTAGAGGGAAAAGGGACTAGAATCGGTTTTGACTAAAATAATTAAACAACTATCAAAGGACAATCCAAAGTTCGACGAGGATTGGTCGCTTGTGAGTAGTTGGAAGTATAGTATTGGAAATTATGGAAATGTTTCCATATTGGATGGACAATATCGACATCATTACGAATAGATAAGATTCTATTAAGAAATTAGTTGTCATATGGAAAATATGGAAGCGTGTCCATATTGGGAAGTAAATATTGAAAATCTATGTCTAGATTAGAAACTTTTATGCAAAAGGATGTTCAAAGGAATGTACTTTGAGAGAGAGACATCATATCTAAGGAATTGTCTTGTAACAATCTCCGATAGAGGACTTTGTAATATCATTGGCAATAGTCTTTGAGACTTTGGTGCAGTGACATTACAAAAGGATCGTTGCATAAAGTGTTAGAATCTAGTATATTGTATAAGTAACAAGAATTTGATATTCTTACACTTAAGAAAATGGATTTGGAGTTGTAAAATGAGAATGATTGGAAATGTGTTCAATTTGTCTATTTCACAAAAGTAAGAACCATAGGTAAACATTGTGTGCATGCTAGGAGCATGGGACAGGTGTAATAATTCAAGTAAGAAGTTGATTACCCGAAACGACAAATAATGAGTAATCGATATGGTGATAAATAAAACGTGTTTTGTTTATACTTAAAGGTTTGAGGCCATATGGGATTAGTATTATTCTTGTGTTTCACCTTGCATGTTTTGACTTCCAGAATAATTGAGTTTATTAAGAATAATCGAATTATTCAAACGGGCCACAGTCATTCATATGTTGGAAGTAGATATGAATGAAGACTGTCATGAATTGGTGTGTGGATTGTCTAAAAGAGTATTAGACATAGGCAAATGTTTGCTGCAACGTTCATGAGTGCTTATGAATATGATTTGAGCATTGGATTAAACCCACGCTCACTTGGATCACTATCTCGAGTGATTAGTGAGACGATAACATCTTATATTCTTGAAACCGAGATGTGTGAGTTGTATCTTGCTAATCGGTTGCACATTGATAATATGTAAACGCACTAGTAACTTGGTATTATAAAACATATTGTTGTGTGTGATTTGGTTAGTGAGTGAAAGCAAGCATTGTATCAAAGTTTATCCGTTCCTTTTATTCAAAGAATAAAAGCGATATCTTTGGGCCCCTCGATGGTTTAGTGATGACATACGTAAATGCTCGGCCGGGCTAGGGCTAATTTGATTTGTTCAGTTAGTGTGTCATCATAAATCGGAAATCGAGATATAGTACAAAGAGAATGATTTGAAATCATATCTCATACGATATCTAGAATGGAGGAATATATGATCCCTTATCTAAGGACACGCGTATTTGATATGATCAGAGTTGACAGCGGCTTTGGAAAGCTACGATTGCAGATTGGGATCTGAAGTCATACGCATAATAGTTGTTAGACTTATCCAAGTGGGAGACTGTTGGATTAGTGTCTAAGTCCATAACTATTTTGGTATGTACTTGACCTGATGGTGCATGGTCCTTTTGGGTTGCCTTCACCAAAGCAACTTGATAGGATGATTTATGGAGAGTAAGGATTAAATATGATTTATTAATGTATTATGAGAATAATATATTAAAGGAGAAATCATATTGTTTAATTAATATTAGTCAATAATTAATTGGTAATTAGTTTTGTGACTAAAAGAGATTAATTAAACTTAAGGGACTGGAATTGTGATTATAAGATAATTATAATTTGGGCCATGGATTGCCTTATATTAAGGGATGGACGAATTCTAATGGGAAACCCATAAGGAAATTGTCCATGGGCTTGATAAAAGGAGTCTATGGGTTGCTTAGGGCTTAAGCATCCAAATTAGGGTTTCCTTGTTAGATAACCCTAATAGCCCAACTATATAAAGACCCCTTAAGGCTCAAAAACGTGGCTAAGCTTCTTGTAAGGGTTTACACACGTTTTTGGCAGCCTCCAACCTCTCTCCTCTTCATCCTCTTGCTTATGGTGTTTGTGAGCCATTAGAGGAGTGACACTTGTGACTCTAAGCCTTCCAAAGTCAATACAAGGAGATTTGGGATTGTTATTGCTACATAACAATCAAGGTATGATCTTAAACCTAATTACATGTTAATATGATTACTTTCATGCTAGAATTAGGGTTTATAGTCTTGGATTCAAAGCATGTACAATAGAGAAACCTAGATCCAAGCATTAGGGTTTGTATGAGCACATAGGATGTCTTATGACCAAAACCCATCAAAAGGTTGCCAACAGAGCCTTGATTGTAGCTTCAGAATACGCCTAAGTTGGAGTGGAGGAGAAAAAAGAGAGCATTTGATCAAGCTTTTCATTTAGATTCTTTAAATGCTTCTTCGTGACTAGAGCATCATTATCATCATCACTTTGAACACGATATGGGCTAAAATAAACAGAATCAAATTCCATTTCTGCTCCGCCAAGTAAAGTGTCAGATTCGTGTGAAGGAGGTGGGGATAAAGGTTTTGAAGTGATTGGTGGTTCAGATGCTGAACTAGGTGCCCCCGTATTAGATACGTTGACACGAACTTATGGTTCAGTGGTAGTGGTAGTGGTTGTTGTTACTTTGGCAAATAAGGGAGTGGGAATGGGTATTGAGGTAGTAGCGGAAGAAGAGATGGGAGGAGGACAAGGAGCAATGGTAATCAGAACTGATTGAGTAGGAGAAAGAGGAGGTGAGTTTCGGTTACCATCATGATCTGGTGAGGGAGGAGGCGAATTACCATGAAGTGGACTTTCATGTTGAGAGACATCGTCATCACCAAATTCGGGTTCGGGCTGTGGATTAGATGGAATGTAGTCTGAGTCATTCAATGAAGGAACCTTTGGTCTGTGCGCCTTCTTCTTAGTCTTTGTTTCTTTGGAGCCAAAGGAATGGCTTGTTCAAACTTTTGCTTCTTAGGAGTAGAAACTTTGGAGGATTAACCTTCATTCTCCCCTTTTCTGTCAGGCTTCTTCCTTCGTTTTGCTGGTCTGTCTGCTGCCTACAGCGAACTTTGCATTTCAGGAGTAAGTTGACTTGGTCCTGAAGGAGGGAGTTTCTTGTACTCATTCATCAATTTGCTTTTAGTGGAGACACAGCAGTACATTGATTCCAGAACCAAACCAATATAGATAAACTTCGATGGATCAGAAACGATGATCTTCATCGTGTGAAAAGTAGCAATCGATGACATTAAGGAGTCAGCCATTGTTGGAACTTGAAATTTCTCCATCGCCCATTGAGAAACTAGGGTCCAAAACCTAGCACAGGAGATTTCAGAGTAGCGAGAAGAAGAACTGAGACTTTGAACTAGTTGCGACCATAAGATGGATCCAAAGTTCATGTTAACCCTATGGTACATACCATAAAGAAGGGGCGTAAACGCCTTACTTGCCCCATCGGAACCAACAACCCGCTCCGATAAACCCTTGAAGAGGAGGATAAAAAGTCCATTCCACTGAGGAGGAAGGCACGACTTCTTGAACTTAGTAACAGTGGTGAGAACCTCAGTATACCCCATATCATAGAACATGGTGAAGAGTTGAGTAGCCAAAACGGTGTTAGGGTTGATCATGGAGTCGTTGATAACCATCCTTAGTAACAAAAAGAATCGAGTTTTGGAAATCGATGCTTTGTGATTGAAGATCTCAAAGAATATTCTCTCCTTGACCTTGTTGTAGACAGCAGTTGAGTACACTTGAGACAACAATAACATTGGAACGTACTCCACCTTGGTCAGTGCAACAACAAGTGGTGAATATTTGAGGCATTCAACCACTTGCAGCATATACAGATCATATTGGAACGGTGATAGATCAATGATGAGGTTCTGATTTGGTTTGATTGTGAGAAGAGAGGACTGGGCACTTTGTTCATGAACAGAAGAAGAATCTGACATTGATGATTTTTGAAGAAGAAGATGAACAGTATAAAGAGAATACGCCGTATAGATCTTGAGAGGATTTGGAAGTAATAAGAGTATAAACAGAAGTTGAGAAATCGCTTTATACCATTACAGCGTGAGAGAAAAATCCAGAGTGATGAGTGCACAATCCGTTGACGTACCGCTTGAAAAAGCACGATTTGACAACTGTTACCCCGAAAAGTGTGTCAGGCGGCGTGAGAATGGAAACGATTCAAATTCACGCACCTTTAAAAGCTTATATTTTCATCTTCTCTTTAAATTTTGAAACGATCCAAATCCCCCGTGAAATGTCGAGTCATCCTTTCGCTTCATATGTATTTACCCTTCGCTCCCAATATAAGTATTACCACAGAAAATTGAACCAAACGTTGAATTTGAGAAATACCAGTTTGGACCACAATCAAGACTTGTGAAAATTCATAAGGATCTTTGTGCAAGAGTGTGCCAATCGAAAAGAAATAAAGCAACTTATTTGTGGGATTTAAGTGATGTCTATATAGACAGAAAACTATGGATCCCGGGCATGAATCGCTTCCTTCAAAGTCAAGAGAGATTTAGAAGTGTCTGTGTGGTTTCCCGTTGAAATACGATCAAATCTTTATTAAGAAACATTGAAACACATCTTTTCATATTTAAGCTATAATGGGTGGCTTCGCTTCAACCGAACTTCAGTATTTGACATAAGACTGAAAGTTGGATGAAGTACTTGTGAGACCAGTGTGGCCTGTTAAACAAGTAGGTGAGATAATATATTCAGTGACTCGGTGAGAATGATGTTGATTAAAAAAAAAGGATTTCAAGAACAGACCGTCAATTCATTTAAGGTATTGGTTTTTGGGTCTCACTTAGCACGTGGTGAAACGAAACTAAGATCATCAAAATAGATGTTGTGTAACCATAAACCTCAGTGGTAAAAGCTGAGAGTCTCAAGGGTTACGATTATGAACCAAAATGAGATGGAGAAATAATAATAGGTGGGTAAAGAATTGATAGTACCTCTGTTATTAAAATAGACAAGGCAGATAACTCTTAACTCAATATGAGAAGAGTAAGGTAGCCCATGACTTGAGTGAATTTTATCAGCCTAATTGGGAAGAAACGATTCGTATATATCGAATCAGTAATGCTTCACTCAAAGTCTTGGAGGCTTCGGTCGACATGCAGCAACATGCTTCTAGGGACACTTAGCTAGTACATAGATAAAAAACTTATACCTGCCCCAACTCCATCATGTAAGTACATCTGTGAAACCAAATTATAGAAAGAAAATATTTTTGGATTTTATGAAATTTTTTAAAAGAGAAATAAAAACAGTAAAGAAAATATTTTTGATTTTTATGAATTTTCTGAAAAAATAAAAAATATTTTTGAGTTTTGATAATGAATTGAAGACATAAAGTAAATTAAACAAAAGATATACATAGTATACAAAGGATATATATGCTCCAAACCATAAGATGAAACAATCGCTCGCTTTCAAAAATAATAAGAGGCGAAGTAGACCGAGCATTTGGTTCATTTCGGTTCCTGAAAAATTAGGAGCCGAAATAGAGTTCGCGTGGATTAACCTGAAACCTAGCACAGTAACAAACAGAAAACATAATGTTTGGTCTACTAGTTGTTAGATACATTAGAGACCTTATCATTTGACGATAGAGAATCATATCAACAACCGGTTTCTCCAAAGATGGTGTTAGCTTTGTTCCAAATGCCATAGGAACTTTCACTTTGGAATCACCCATCATGCCGAACTTAGCTAGTAAGGTCTTCGTATAAGCCTCCTGATTGATAAATATGACTTTGGGTCGATCGCTATCTAATATTCAAGCCAAGGAAAAAGTTAATTGGACCCATTGAACTCATCTCAAACTTAGTCTCAATCAACTTCCTGAATTCAGCTGTTAGACTGGGATTCGTGGAACCGAAGATGATGTCATCGACGTAAATTTGGACGATCATTAAGTAGTCACCCTCTTTCTTGCGAAAGAAGGTTGGGTCAACCAAACCTTGTTTAAACTTGGACATTTTTAGAAATCGAGTAAGAGTTTCATACAAGACCCGAGGAGGTTGCTTCAACCCATTTATGACTTTATCCAGAATATAGCAGTGATCAGGATACTTTTCGTTCACAAAACATGGTGGTTGCTCAACATATACAATCTCCTCCAATTCTCTATTCAGGAAAGCACACTTGACATCAATTTGAAATACTTCAAAATTTTTGTGTGCATCACATGCCAGAAAGATTCGCACCGATTCTAACCTTGCTACAGGAGCGAAGGTTTCTTCATAGTCTATACCTTATTCTTAACAATATCCCTTGACAACCAACATTGCTTTATTACGAATCACATTCCATTCATTGTCCATTTTGTTTCTAAAAACCCATTTTAGACCAACTACAGATGAATCCTTTGGTGTGGGAATTAATCTCCAAACTCGATTTCACTCAAACTCATGGAGTTTGTCTTGCATTGCATGTACCCAATCTGAGTGATCGAGTGCAATATTAACCGTTTTCGGTTCTATTTTTGAGATGAATGAGTTAAACATGTAAAATTCTACTTGAAAGAACAAAGCAGTTTGCTTCGCTTTTATTTGCGACCGAGTGAGGACTCCCTCAGATGATTCACCAATTAATTGAGTTTTTGGATGATCTCTTGCCCATTTTGTGAGAGGAGGGTAGTTTATATCATAGGCAGGATCCAATTCGACATTGATTTCCTCTTCCAATTCTGATTGAAAATCCGAATCATCATTCGTATTATGATTCTCCCCGTCGAATGATGAGACGATTTCAACATCAGGATTAAAATGCTCCCCCTCGAATGGAACATCATGGGTCTTTGTTGGTGATGGATTTTCTCCCTAGAAAGATGAATCAGGGTTATCTGATGTGGATGAACCCTCCCCTTGGAATATAGAGCTTTCTTTTGGAGGTTCGCTTGGACCTGGCTATTCGGTTGGTTCTTGATGTTCACTTTCCATTTCTTTTGCTGCTTCATCTATAACTTTCTTCAAGTTGTCGATCTTGTTGTCAGCTGCCTTTGTCTCAGAATTTATTGCTCTATCTGGTTCATCAAAGAGTAACATGTATTCTTCAAATAGATTGGAAATTGGAATCGAGACTTGACCTGATGCTGGAAAGATTTCCTCTGTTGGACCTTTACTTGATTGAAGTTTCTTAACGAAGTCATCCTCAAAGGTGACATAATAGGTTTCTTCAATTTTGTTTGAACGCTTATTCAGAACCCTATATGCCTTTGAAGAAAGCGAATAACCAAGAAAAATCCCTTCATCTGCCTTTACATCGAACTTGTTTCGGTTCTCATTGGAGTTGAAAATAAAGCACCTTGAACCGAACACATGGAAGAACTTGATATTTGGCTTGCGATTATTCGAGATTTCGTATAGAGTGATGGAAAAGAGCTTATTGAGGAAGGATCAGTTCTGCGTATAGCAGGCATCAGCTATTGCATCAGCCCAGAAGTATAAAGGTAAGGAAGCGAATCTAAGCATGGTTCGGGCTGCTTCACACAAAGAGCGGTTTTGCCTTTCAACTATGTTGTTTTGTTGTGGAGTGTAAGGAGCAGAGAAGTTGTGAGACACTCCCTTATCAACAAGAAATTCTTCGAACTCTTGATTTTTAAATTCCAGCCCGTTGTCACTTCGAACGTTTCGAACCACCTTTTATAGTTGAAGTTCCACTTGCTTTATAAACGTTTTGAGCTTAGGATTCACCTCTGATTTCTATTTGAGAAAGAAAACCTAAGTGAAACGTGAAAAGTCATCAACAATTACCAAGATGTACTTACTACTGTTGGATTAGTGTCTAAGTCCATAACTATTTTGGTATATACTTGACCCGATTATGAGCATGGTCCTTTTGGGTTGCCTTCACCATAGCAATATGCAGGATGATTTAAGGAGAGAAAGGTTTAAATATGATTTATTAATATATTATGAGAATAATATATTAAAGGGGAAATCATATTGTTTAATTAATATTAGTCAATAATTAATTAAGAATTAATTTTGTGACTAAAAGAGATTAATTAAATATAGGGGACTGGACTGCAATTATTGGATAATTGAGTTATTGGGCTAAGGAATGCTAAAGGAATAAGGGGTGAACGAAATTATGATGGAAGCCCATCATATTTTCGTCCATAGCCTTGTCCAGAAGGTTCCATGGGCTGCTTAGAGTTTAAGCTGTCCATTAGGGTTTTGACTGAAACCCTAGCAGCCCACACAAGTATATAAAGGACCCCTTAGGCCCCAAAAACGTGGACAACACTTCCATTAGGGTTTCCAGCCGTTTTTGGTGCCTCCTTTACTTCTCCTCTTCATCCAAGTTGCATATGGTGTTTGTGACTCCATTAGAGGTACTACACTTGTGGTACTTGCTTTCAAGAGCTAAGGAAATTCAAGGAACTAGTTGTTATTGCTATATAACAACAAAAGGTATGTATTCTAGTTTTATATATGAATTTCGAAAATTATAGTAGCATGCCAGGTTTCTTTTTGTGTTCATAAAGTTGTATAACTAATAGTGAAAACATAGATCCAATACTAGGGTTGCATGCACACATAGGATTGTTTGTATTAAAACCCATCAGTGGTATCAGAGCCATTGGTTTTTGTTTTCAATTAGCTTTTATTCAATTTTATGAACTTGACATATTAGGGTTTATGGCTAATGAACCCTAAAGGCTAGGCAATTTTCGCAATTAGGGTTGCAAAACCCTAGATGGCGATTTTTTGCTAGGGTTTCCCAAATCCTTTCCTTAGCCTCCAAGATTTTGAAATCTAGGGTTATCCAACCCTTGGATTTCGAAATTACCTCCTTCCCCAAGGTTAGATCCTAAATTTTAGGGATTTGGATAATCCCATATCTTGTAATTATCTTTTAATTGTTAAATATGGTAATTAAAGATCTTGAATTATCCCATCCCTTATTTTCGAGATTTAGAGAGGGATTCAAGGGATTAGGATATCTTAGATGTATAATTGGTAATTATCCTCATGATCTAGATAATCCCTTGTGATTTAATAATTTAAATTAATTGTTTAATTTATGGTAATTATTAAATCAAGAGTTTTAATATTTAAAATTTTAATTTAAATGTCTTAATTTCGAAAATTTTAAGTGAGATTAAAACCTAATTGTTTTGAAGAGTTTCAAAACTTGCCCTCAAGTTTTGGAATTTAAATTGTTGATTAAAAGTTAATTTTGAAAGTCTAAATTCCAAAACCCTGATTTTGAAAAGTTCAAATTAAACCCTTATGGTTTTATTGAATTAATTAAGTGTATAATTAAAAGAGATTTAATAAATCCATAATGATTTTGGTTAGTTAAAAGTATAATTTAAACCACCTAGTATTTTAAAAGTGTAAAATACACCCTTATACTATATATAACATTAAAAGTTTAATATTATATATGTATAACTAAAAAGTCAGTCTTACCGTTAGTAGGCCTCATTCACGAAACTAGTCTATAAGGGGTGTTTAAGGAAATTGCCTATAAAATGGCGATTGAATGGGTATCCACTCTTACCCACCGCACTCTTGACAAGTGGAGGGTCGTTAGCCGAACGGGTAGGATAGGACAGAAACCTTCCATTATAAGTATAATGAAGTACAAAGTAACTAAATGCTTTTTCAAATTCCCAAATCATAGTTACTTTAGGCAAAATGTGAAATTGTATGCTAACCCATGGAATTACACTTCGTACCCTTCTCAAACGTTAGTGGAGCGTGTGTGGTTAACCGGCACACTAATTTGGGGATGACATTGGTGGCAAAGGGTGGCTCGATGTTTGTCATAGATCAATGGAGCGTGTGTGGCTAACCGGCACATTGATTAGGTGATAGTAACATTGGGTGCACCACGTGATTCGTATGGTTATTCACACCTTGTTTGTGATCCTCGGCATCCCAGTCACGAATAGTAGGGCATAATCGAGATTAAACATGCCATTGAAAAGTTCAATGAATCTCAAAAGATCTAGGAGTTTCAATTCATTTAAAACTTAAACTTCCTTTCGTTTTTCATGGTGGAAATTGGTAAATCGTCATTTACCTACCTTCAGATATTCTGCAACTAGATTACGGCATCCCTCTTCTAGGTTGTAGAGTATTGTGTTGGATCCTAGCTTGATGTTTCATTTGGGTGTTGCATCAAGAATTCTAATCAACTTAACTTGAATTTTCTCCCATTTTGTAGATGTCTGAATCTTACAATGGTCTTCCCAAATTCTTTGGAACAAGCTTTCCAAATGAAGATGACGTTCCGAGATACGATCAAGGAAATGAGAGTCATGCTTCACTTCCTCCACCTCCTCCAATTATTCTCCCTGACCCACAAGTTCAAAGGCTTGAAAAGTTCAAGCTCACTCAAGCCCTTTTGGCAAGTAAACACGAAGATGGGAAACCTGTGTGTGCGCACGTCTTAGAGATGAAGTCATACATTGATAGGTTAAACATGTTGGGTGTCGAGATTTCAAGTGAGTTGGCTGTTGACTGGGTTCTTCAGTCACTTCCTGAATCATATAGTGAGTTCGTTAGAGAGTACTATATGATGGACCACGACGTGACCCTAATTGATCTCACCTATTTGCTTATAGCTACTGAATCAGCAATGATTTGGCGTGCTGGTCAAGCAAATTTGTCCAGTGAATCAAACTCCCAAACTTCAATGGACACTGGCAACATTGGAAGTCCAGAAAGAACTAAGTCTGTGATTGTCCGATGTGTTGTGCCAAAGGAGTCTATTTGCTTTTATTGCCAAAAGAAGGGGCATTGGAGACGAAGCTGCCCTAATTACCTGAGAGATCTAAGAGATGGGAGAGTCAAGACGTATGGCTCTGCTTCAGGTAAAATCCATTAACTAACTCTTTTAAGTTCCTATTCTAGATTCTTAATACATGATGTGATAAGATTACATTTTGATGTTTTGTAGGATCGAAGAAAAGAGAGGAAGCTTGAGAAAAGAAGTGAGCTGAATCTGATCATGAAAAAATGGATTTCGATCGCATTACTTGAAGAATGGATTCTTGAGCTACAACTTGGAGTTAGAATAGATTGTTAACATAGTTTTTCAATTGAATTGCATTGTAAGGACAAGTTTTTTTTTCCGCAATAAAATAAATTTTGATTTTGTCTTATTTATTTATCCTTACAATGAAATATATGAAAAATTGATGTTCATGTACTTCTATTATTAGCAAAATGGATTTGATTCTTAATTATGGAAATGTCAAAAGTGTACCAAATAGGGAGACTTTCTCATCGCCCAAGTTTCAATTGGACAGAAACTTGGAATCATGCAATGTGTATTGTATGATGAATGGAAAACTTTCACATTTGGGAAACTTAGACTAATTCTTTGGCAAAGTGTCAGTTGAAGGACTAGGAGATCAAGTACACAAGGTTGTGTGTTGATCAAGTCCACCACAAGAGTGACAAAGATATTCGTCATGATTTACTAAAGCTTAGTAAATATGATTATACTTATAAGATTAAGTATAATTCTGAGTTGATTGAAAAAGTTTCAATGAATAGTAGAACGAATAAAGAAGAATCAAGTAGGCAGAAAGATAAAAGTTTCTCTATTCTAAGAAGAAGGGAGAGTACTTTTTATTGTGTTTTATGATAAGTCTTAATGATTAAGAACCATATCTCAATTGATCCTCTAAGTGAGTCTTAGTGCATTTGCATGTCTAAGAAGAGGTATCAAGTATTGTAGAAATGGATATATCAATAAGTCAATCATACTTCGTTCCAATATCAAGTCTTAGAGTCAAGATTGTGACATTGAGTGAAAAGTCTTAAGTAGGTTTATAACACTCATCAAATGTGGAATTTGGAAAAGTTTTCTTATTCTTGCACATTTGAAATTGGTAAGTTGTGCTGTCTTAGATAAGACAAAGACCAACTAGGACCAATTGTGTGAAGTGTTTTGTCTTGATAAATGCTTCACTAACTCTTGAATATTTGTTTGTCAAGAAATGTTTCTTAACAAGAGAATCTTATATGTCAAGAATTCAGTGGGAGTCTTAATGGTCTTAAAAAGTTTCAAGAACAAATCAAGAATAAACCTTATCGATCATCACTAGCACACGACTTGAGGTTTACAACCTATCGTGCTGACATTGTTTTGTTTCTGTGCCATTCCAATTGAGTTAATTGTGTATATGAGTTCTATGAGTTCTCATTTGAATACACACTAAAGCCTTAGTCGATGGAAAGTAAATTGATATGTAAGGACAAGTTACTAAACTACTTGGAAGGCATGGTGGGCACTCGTGTTACCATAGGGCAAGAAATCAAGATTAAGAAAGTTCAGTCCATATGAGTTTGGATTTGTCGCAAACCTTGGTTTTGGCAAATTCACATGGATAGGAACTCATACACCATTAAATCTAAGTGTCATAAGATTCCCTCCTTCATGAAAATGATTGTGAGGAAATGCTTTCACTAAGAGAGATTTTAAGAAGATAGCAATTGTGAAAATTGTATTCTCAAATTCGATTATGGTTATGGCATCCCTTTCCATAGTTCGAATTGTGAGATTTGGCAATTAGTTTCAACATTTGGAGCTTAGTAACATAAGTTATGAATTGTTTAAACACACATATGAGCTATCTAAGGCAAAGGTGTATTAGGTTAAGAAGCTTAGATAAAGGCTTATCGAAGCATCTGGTATTAGAAATATGAATTTCAGAAATTCAATAGGCATTGTTTTCTGGAAGTTCATTTGTTTTCTGAATACATGTCAAAGCTAGTGGGAGCATAAATGTTATGCTTATATGATAATCATCATGATAGTGGGAGCATAAGTGTTATGCTTGTATGATTGTTATGGCGAGTATTGCAAGTTAGCAATATTAATTATAGAAAAACAAAGATTCCATTTGCAAAGTTGCATGGGTTGAAAAGTTGTTTTACTATAATTAAGGGAGAGAATATTATACTCCGTTTCCAAATCTAAAGCTTAGATTAAGAAATTTTAATATTTTCAGTCAAAGGATACATTGTGTGTTCTTAAAATTCGATTATGATTACGGCATCCCTCTTCATAGTTCGAATTGTGAGAACATGAAACATAAAATATTATGGCAAAAGATTGGTAAAGTATCATATCTTTATGTAAGACATTATGCATCGTGTCCCATACGCTTCGGGTATAGGATCGATTGTAAATGCTATAGTATTTTACCATTCTAAAATTTTCCAAATGTCTAGCGCATTAAGAGGGAAAAAGGAATAGAATTGGTTTTGACTGAAA
Source organism: Lactuca saligna (assembly GCF_052625555.1). Taxonomy (NCBI): domain Eukaryota; kingdom Viridiplantae; phylum Streptophyta; class Magnoliopsida; order Asterales; family Asteraceae; genus Lactuca; species Lactuca saligna. The sequence continues at coordinate 74,721,081 of NC_136423.1, read as the reverse complement.
GAATTTAACAACTATCAAAGGATGATCCAAAGTTCGTTGAGGATTGATCGCTTGTAAGTAGTTGGAAGTATGGTATTGGATGGACCATATCGACATTATTATGAATAGATAACATTCTATTAAGAATGAGTTGTCATATGGCAAATGTGGAAATGTTTCCATGTTGGGAGTTGGATATTGAGAGTCTATGCCTAGATTAGAAACTTTTATGCAAGAAGGATGTTCAAAGGAATATACTTTGAATGTGAGACTTCACATCTATGGAATTGTCTTGTAACAATTTCTAAGAAAGTACTTTGTAATTTCATTAGCTACGTCTTGGTGACTTTTGTGCTATGATTTTGCAAAGGGATCGTTGCATAAAATGTTAGAATCTAGCATATTCTAGTAGTGGCAAGAACCTTGTGTTCTTACACTAATAATTAGGATTAAGGAATTGTGAAATGAGCATCATTGGAAAAGTTTTCAGGTGATCTATTTCACAAAGCATGGACCATAGGAAACACGGTGTGCATGCTTAGAGCATGGGACAATTGTTGTTGTAATTCAAGCAATGAGTTGATTATCCGAAACATTAAATGATAAATAATGAGTAATCAATATGGTGGATAAATAGAAGGGTTTTATTTACTCTCACAAGTTTGGGGCCATATAGGATTAAGTATTGTTGTCATGTTTCAATTTGCATGTTTTGACTTCCAGAATAACTAGGTTATTCAAACATCCACAGTTGGTCATACGTTGGGAGTAGGTATGAATAAAGACTGTCATGAATCTGTCTGTAGATTGTCTGAAGTGTTTAGACATGGCACAAGTTTGCTGCAGAGTTCGTGAGTGCTTTGATAAGATTAAAGTATTGGATTAAACCCACGCTCACTTGGATCACTTCACGGTTTTATCACGAGTGATTAGTGAGACGATAATATTGTATATTCTTGAAACCAAGACGTGTGAGTTGTTATTTGTTGGTCAGTTACACATTGATAATAAGTAAACGCACCAGTAACTTGGTGTTATAAAACTTATTGTTGTGTGTGATTTGATCAGTAAATGCAAGCGAGCATTTGAGTCGAAGTTTATCCATTCCTTTTACCCAAAGTGGGATAAAAGCGATATATGTGGGCCTCTCGATGATTTAGTGATGACACCTAAGCGCTTGGCCAAGCCGGGACTAAGTTGATGTGTTCAATTGTAGTCTGTTGTCAGTCGTCATAAATCGGAAGTCGGGAAACAGTATAGAGAGAATGATTGAAATTCATGTCTTATGTCTATACGATATCTTGAGAATGGAGGAATATATAATCCCTTATCTAGAGGACGCGCTATCTGATAAGATCAGAGTTGACAACGGCTTTTGAAAGCTACGATTGCTGATCAGGTTCTGAAGTCATACGGAAAATAGTTATTAGACTTATCCAAGTGGGAGACTGTTGGATTAGTGTCTAAGTCCATAACTATTTTGGTATATACTTGACCCGATTATGAGCATGGTCCTTTTGGGTTGCCTTCACGATAGCAATATGCAGGATGATTTAAGGAGAGAAAGGTTTAAATATGATTTATTAATATATTATGAGAATAATATATTAAAGGGGAAATCATATTGTTTAATTAATATTAGTCAATAATTAATTAAGAATTAATTTTGTGACTAAAAGAGATTAATTAAATATAGGGGACTGGACTGCAATTATTGGATAATTGAGTTATTGGGCTAAGGAATGCTAAAGGAATAAGGGGTGAACGAAATTATGATGGAAGCCCATCATATTTTCGTCCATAGCCTTGTCCAGAAGGTTCCATGGGCTACTTAGAGTTTAAGATGTCCATTAGGGTTTTGACTGAAACCCTAGCAGCCCACACAAGTATATAAAGGACCCCTTAGGCCCCAAAAACGTGGACAACACTTCCATTAGGGTTTCCAGCCGTTTTTGGTGCCTCCTTTACTTCTCCTCTTCATCCAAGTTGCATATGGTGTTTGTGACTCCATTAGAGGTACTACACTTGTGGTACTTGCTTTCAAGAGCTAAGGAAATTCAAGGAACTAGTTGTTATTGCTATATAACAACAAAAGGTATGTATTCTAGTTTTATATATGAATTTCGAAAATTATAGTAGCATGCCAGGTTTCTTTTTGTGTTCATAAAGTTGTATAACTAATAGTGAAAACATAGATCCAATACTAGGGTTGCATGCACACATAGGATTGTTTGTATTAAAACCCATCAACTACCACCAATGCTTTCGATTGCAGAAGGACTACACAAGTCGATGTGTAAAAGTTCAAGTGGATTAATGATCTTTGTGTTAACACGTGTGCGATGACTCTTTTGGCTTTGATTTCCAATTTTGTATGCAGCGTACAAGTGTTCCTTATCAAATTTGAGAAGGGGAAGTCCTCGTACATGATCACCGATAACCAAGTTATTGATATTCTTAAAGTTGAGATCTGAGAGCCTTCGGTGCCAAAGCTAACATTCGTCAGAGTGTGCTTTTGATAAAATACATACAGCTGGCTTTCCTCGAATTGGGTTAATATTTAGAGGATGCATCTCTCCTTTTCTCTTGGATTTTAACAGGACAATATTCGTCTTCTTTTCAACAATCTCAGAACCTTCATCATCGAATGAAAATTTCAAGCCAGTTCCCACGACCAATTGTGAGACGCTGATGAGATTGTGCTATAATCCCTTTACATATGCTACCTTTTGGATTGAGAATTCTCTGTTTGTGATCATTCTGTAGCCTTTGATTGTGCCATATGAATTATTACCGTATTTGACACATCCATCATCCTTAAGGGACCGAAATTCCCTTAGCTCTTCCCTCATTCCTGTCATGTGACGCGAGCGGCCACTATCAATGTGCCATTCATCGTCGAACTGCTCGTCACTAATAACCTGCAAAATTTAAGCAGATTTAGGAACCCAAAGTTTCTTGGGTCCTCGTGAGCCTTTTACAGGACAGGGAATTGCAATAGACAAATCAACCATGTATGTTCCTTTTATTAAAGTGGTTTCATCTTTTCTTTTGATGGTAAAAACTTTGATTTTATTATTTTCTTGTTTTGGTTTATTTGAATTTTGATTCTCATTTAAACCTTTCTTTTGATTCCCAGGGTTAGCAAATGTCTTCTTCATATGAACTTCAGAGCGTGAGACTAGCTTTCCCTTTCCTTTGATATCCTTGACTTGGTTCGACTTCTGTTGTTGATTAACTTTAGGACTGAAGCTGTTCTTTCGGTTCTTATTACTACTCGTTTCAGCATAGAAACTGTTTCTTCGGTTTGTTTGGTTGCAAGACTGACAGTGAGTACATGAACCGTTGTGTTTCTGAGGGCTTACTTTCGGTTGTGGATTTGATACCTTGTGAATGTGATTAACATTTTGAGAATTCCAAAACTGTGTTCTCTCTTTGAGATTCTTTTGGTACCTTCTGTTCCTTTGACGTGTTTGCTCAGCAAGTTGTTTCTGAGATTTGTGATTTTTTGCCTTTGGCTTTGGTTCATCTTTAAGAGCTTCGCTTGCAGTTGATTCTCCAGCTGCCTTTTCAGGTTCGCCTTGAATTTCTTTAGTACCACTTGTACTTCGCTTATCAAAGCTTGAAGGCTTGTTAAGAGGTTTAGCCACATATCTACCCTTGACTCTCCATGAGGTTTGCTCCGACAAACCCACTGTTTCGTCTACATTGTCAATAGGAGCTGACCAGAAAAAGTTACCACACCCATCAACATTGTGTTCATCTACCAAAGAAGTTAGCTCAAATGTTTGTTTCTTGGAAACTCCAATGGTGGCATATACTTGATTCGGTACCGTTTGCAGCTTTTTGTATACCACTTCCTTCTTATTAAGGACTTTGTACTTGTCCTTGGACATACGAGCGAAAGCAACCGAGTTTTCAGATATGGGAGGTTTTGTCGATTTGGATTCGCTTTTGAGGAATTAAGAGCAGTCAACCTCATCGCATTCAGAAATTTCACTCATATCACTGTCCTCCTCAAATTCAAAATTATTTCCACATTCATCTTATTTTCTGAACTTAATTTGGTACTCAATGAGTCAAATTTTTGCATGGTTTCGGTCTTTATTTTAAAATTTTCATTTTCGTCCAATAGATTCCTAAGCATGTTCTTATGGTCTTTAGACTTTATAAAGGACTCAATTTTGTCCAAACTGATCCTGTAAGCATCCAAAACCTCATCTTATGACACAATAGATTCACAATTGTAGCAATCGACATCAGCTTCATCCTCCTAGAATTCAAGAAACGGCAAAATCATTTTCTGAACTTTTTTGCCAATATCACAATTCAAATACAACTCAGTAATATTAGTGTAAAGACGTTTAGCTATTAAACAAAAAATAGTCCTTTGTTTTAAGAACTTCAAATTGTCACGTTGTAAATAAATCAACTCATCTCTCGTTCTAACTAAATCTAACTCCGTCTTCTCGATCCACATCCATCGCTCCTCACTCTTGGATGTCACCCTGCTAAGTTAGCATTTGTGAGGCATGTTTGCATTAGACTTCCACTTAAACTAGAAAATTTGAATTTTAATTCATGTAATTCCTTTTCATAGTTTGTTACAAGTATTTTAAGTGATTCGAGAATGGATTGTACCTTCTTGATCAACTGATCGCAGTCGTTGATCCTTTCACTCACAGGCTTGGCTGCAAAACACTTATCTTCATTCTGATTAGCCTCATCATGCTCACCTTCGGTTATAAGGCCCCTCATTTATGACACTCCAGCTATCACCATCAAGCATCTCCCAGCAAACTCAACACTATTTTCTTTCTCCACAAAAGCCCTTCCATGTGTGGGTTTACGTACCTCTTCATATTCAGAGTCTATAGACCAGACCTCCACGCCACCGAACTCATCATCCAGGACATTCTCCTGCACAATCAAAGCATTCATAGAATTGTTAGTAGCTTTCTTCCTCTTTATCTCCTCCGACTTGCACATATTGTATGCTTCATCATATTCACCCTCCTTTTTCTCTGATAGCTTTCTTAACATGCAATCTTTGGCAAAGTGGTTTTTGCCATGGCAGAAATTGCAATCGTATCCGGAGTCTCCCACCAGCTTGCTCTCCTTATTATCTTCTTCTTTCAGAGGATTGCTTTTATTTTCCTCTTTCGGCTTTTCTGAGTTGTAGCTTCCCTGCCAATTTCGGTTCTTGGCAACGGGGAACTTTTTGCGAGCAAACCGTTTCGGGTTGGAAACCATCATTGCATACTCTTCGCTTGTCAGATCACATTTCGACATCTCTGACACTTCTTCATCTTCTGCCACATTCTTTTCCTTAGAGAGAAGGGCCAGGGATGCCATACCAGACACCACTTTTGCTTCCTTTGTCACAACACTTTCATGAGACTTGAGAGTGCCCACCATCTTCGCCAATGAATAGGTTTTAAACTGCTCGTGAGCCTTCACAGTTGATGCCACAGCCATCCATTCGGGTCTCAAACCATTCAAAAATGTGACCTTCTGGTCGATCACTTCTCTTCCAATGTCGTGCTTGATCATCTTGCTCGGAAGATGGCTGAAACGATCGAATGCCTGAATAAGTTTTTCATTGGATTTTTGTTGGAAAGCACCGAACTCAGAGAGCAATAGAGTTTGAATGGAATGTTCCAGGTCCTCCTCAGTGGAATACAACTCTTTGAGTCTATCCCAAATCTCTTTTGCTGTGGTGCATGGGCTTACCAGACGAAAGGTATCAGACTACAAACACTACAAGAAAAAGCAGAAATAACGAGAGAAATAATTCGTAGCTAAAACATGATATTCCGTAGTTAAAATCGATTAGCGATGGAATTTGCTACGGATCCATTATGTAGGCAAATTCTTCCTTAGTAAAGGTTCGTTACGGAATCCGTAGCACCTTCGCAATGGAATTTACAATAGACTTATTTCTTAGAAAACTTGCTATGGACTACAACCGTAGCAACAACGTAGCAAATTAACTACAATTTACTTCCGTAGCATGTCCGTAGTGAATTAACTACACCCCGTTTTGTAGTAAATCTGTTGCAAATTAACTACAAACTAAATTCATACCTAGTTTCTGTAGCAAATCCACTATGGGTAATGACGTAGCTAGTACTCCGTAGTAAATTTACTATGACCTAATTTTGTTACAAATTAACTACAAACTAGCCCCGTAGCTAATTTTCGTAGCAAACCAACTATGAGTAATATTGTAGCAAACATTCCATAGTGAATTTACTACGATGTATCAAATATGTTGTAGTAAATTTACCACAACTACTTCTGTTGCAGAAAAAATGTGACGGAATATTTTTCATTGCAACATCCATAACAATTCAACTACAAAAATGAGACATAATTAATTAAAATAAATACAAAAATGACTAGACTTTTTACAAATCAAATTAATAACAAAATCAACATTATTAAATTGCATTAAACAGTAAAGAAATTACATAAACTCTTCATAAAAACATAGTTTATCATCAAATAAAATTTCACTTTGTCCAAAACACCAATTAAAATATCCCAAAATTTTCCAATAAATTTAAACTTTTCGAAACATTTATTTTGTAAAAAAAACATCCATCCATAATATAACTTAACCAATTTATAAAATTCAAATCCCCAATTTAGTAATTCCAAACATACTTTAGATAAACCCATTTGTTTGTAATGCGGTTATAATAGAATAATAAAAGCCTTAAAATCCGTAATAACATTTTTGACAAGGACCCAATCTTCAACCGTGTTAGTGTACAGTTAAGTCGAACCCTTACCCTTGTTGGTACCTGATGTACCTGTAATAATCATTTATAGAATAAAAGGGTAAGTACAAAGCTTAGTGACTTCCAACACAACATAACATTAGAAATATTACACCCGACTCCTACTTATCATGCCACCAACAAAATATGGAAACATCCATATAACATATAAACATTAATATCATATATCCCGTGTCTATTTGGGAACAAATCCCAAACAACATTCAAATAAAGACTCGGTAGTCAGCCATCGAGTCCACGGACTTGGCGTTTCCGCCTTCAATCCCCCTGACTTGGCAAAATGGCCTTCGGTCAGTCGGCTCGGTATTCAGCCGTCGAGCCCAAACATATCATGTATATACATTCCACATAACAAATAAGTACATCAGACATAACTAATGCAACAAGTATTACTTTAACTATCAACCATATAGTTCCTAGTCTCACCCGATCTAGCCGTAGGAATATAATACTCTAAGTTTATGAAGTGAGGAACTCACCTCAAGTAGTCAAATACCCCTTCACACCAGGTTAACCTTCAACTTCCTAATAATGACCAAAAAGAGTTAAGTTATGGTACTTTGATATCTCAAAAGTATAATGGCTTGAGTGTTATTTTTTTTTTTCCAGATTTATACATAGAAATTATAGTATTGTTCGGGACCTTTTTAACCCCCTTAAACGCCTTATTTTTCAAAACTGTTTTATATGAATTAAGCATAGGTCATTAGCTCTATAAGTAGTATTCGCACAACTCTGTATGATTTTTCTACAATTTTTGACGATTTTTACAAAAATCCCTCGCAAAACAGTTCATTACGGACCAGTCTGGGTAAATGGTCGATTTCAACCTAGTTCGGGGCATTTCTGGCTTTTGGTTAAAACTAATGAAATTTATAGGACTCAAAAACAAAACTCTGGCTATAGGTTTTGACTAAAAAGGTTTTTGCATGATCGAGATATCATCTCTCCAAGATATGGACAGATTAGGGTAAAATCCTGAAATCACAGCTTTGTCTTTTTAGAGTTAATTTGACTTCTTAACCCATTAAGACCTATCCAATGAGACTTATAATCAGTAAAATGAGTTCATAACAGTAGATTACTTCATTGATATAGAATTAAATGAAAATCTCAACCTCTTTTCTTGAGATTTCTTGCATAAAACATCAAAATAAGTACAATGCCCTCATGGGAAGAATACGAACTAGGGTTTAAGGTTTGGGACCAAAACAACCCATGTCACCACTTAGCCCTCAAAACACCTTGGAGTAATACTACCCACTACCATAGTGGCAGTGGTGGCTGGCGGTGAATGCCACCACCTTGGCGGTGGTGGTGGTGGTGAAGATTTCGTTTAAAGGTAGAAGAGAAAGAAGGAGAATAAGATTGCATGATTTACTTGAGAATGATGAATGTTTCACCCTTGATGAAGATGTCGTAGCCTCCTTCCAACCTTCACTTTCGATGCTCCCTTCTTCTCCACTCCTGTTCTTTCTTTTCTCCCCTCTCACTCACAGCTACATAAAGAAATGCGGCACCCCCTTAACTTCATAGGGTTAGGCCGAAGTTTTGAGGCTTAGTAGGCCTATTGGACGTGATTATGGGCTTCCCTAAGTTGGTTTCCGATCAAGGGGGGTCCAAGGCTTCAAAAACATAGCAATTAGCCCTTCAAGTTTGACTTAACGACTCCTCTAACCCCAAAACAATTCCATTGCACAATGGGTCCATAATTAGCCCTAATTACCCCACCCTATTATATATTTTTTATATAGTTAAATATACCAGACCACTTAAATATACCATAACCTCTGATTTTCACGAATAAGAGTTTTGAAGAATTAATTATGCACATCACAAGTTGATGTATAATTTCTGCAGCTTTCCTGACCACTTAATATTCTTTTAATAAATTGTACAATCCTACTAGGAATTAAATCAAGAACTTGATATGGAGGAAACTAGACATCCATATCTAAATACAAGATTTGGAATTTTAGCATTTGAAGTTCTGAGGAATTTATTATGATTTTTAGAAGACAACACATGAAATTTGTGACAGCATAGACCCTTCTCAGAAAACTAACCATTTTACCCCTCAAGGGTTTGGAATTTGGAAAATTGATTCAAAGTTTGAACAAACTAGACATACTAAGCATTCCAGAAAAGTATGTCTCATAATTTTTAGATGTTCGGATTGCCTCAAACGGATTTTTGAAGTTGAAGGGCAAGAATTGGAAAAATATGCCATTTTAGCTTTTCATTCATTTTTGGTGTTTTATTAAGGACTTAATGGTTAATTTTATAGTTTAACATTTTTAGTACAATTATTGAATACATATGAGGTTTCCAAAGTATACAAAATAACTTTACTCAAAAGCCTTAATGCATGACTTAATGTAGTAAACAGTTAGGGCTTAACAAAATAATAATAAAAATGTATAAAGCTTCATTTCATGTTTTAGCCTAGGACTTCCCTGGACCAAAATACCACAACCACCAATCCATGGTGGCCTGTGGTGGTAGCAGCTGACTCACACTAGCTGTAGGAGGCTGCCAGTACTAGCGGTCCTTGGTGGTTTCACGATGGAAAGAAGAAAAAGAGATGAAGAATTACCCAATATCTAGAATGAGTCTGGAACACTCCTCCCAACACCATTTTCCCTACAAGTAGCACCTCCGGTAACACCAAGTCCGATAGTACCCTCCTTCTGATCGCAACTATCCTTCATGTTGACCCTTTTCTTGACAGGAAAATGAAAACATGCACATAATTTGGTCCTGGATCAATTAGGGTTAGATTAGGGCATATAAACGTGTTTCTTGAAATCGTAGGCTGCCAAAAATCCAATCCCGATCCTCCCTAATTTATCGAGTCGAGTGTAACGAAGAAAAACCTCGATTTTTCAAGTTAGACCCTGATTTTTCCCATAATGACAGAAAATACTCTCAAAACAAATTTATTTTCATAGAAGGTTTTCAGCTGTGACACTTCTAGCCCTAATTCTTCATTATCTTCCATTATTAATTCATGGATGTTATTTCATATTAACTATTATTATTATTATTATTATTATTATTATTATTATTGTTGTTGTTGTTGTTGTTGTTGTTGTTGTTTCTTTATTTATTATTTAGCCACTTAATATTTATCAGATCTTTTTTATTCGTGTTTATCACCGATAAAACTGCTTAAAATTATACTTCTTAATTATATAATGATTAATTTAATTAACACTCAATTCCTGAATCATTTATCATAAACAAATAGAGCATTACAGGTTCATTTCCATTTTAATAAATTTTCTATAAAAATAAGCCATGGTGACTTAAAATTGCATACTGGAAAATTCTATTGTATAATATTTATGGTTTTTATATTATAGTATAACAGCTATGACCTATGATCTTGTAGCGAATTCTGTAGCGACATAGCTACGAATTTTGACTCCGTAACAAATGTCGTAGCAAGCTAGCTACAGACTTAGATGCAGTAGCAAATTTTGTAACAAAATAGCTACAGGTTTTGATCACATAACAACTTTTGTAGCAAAGTAACTATGAACATTAATCTGTAGCAACAGTTGTAGCAAAATACCTACGCCTTATAATATTCTGTAGCAAATTTCGTAGCATGATAACTACGGACTCCGATTGCGTAGCAAAATTCTGTAGTTATTCAAATATTAGTTATAGAATGCAATTTTGCAGTTAATTCCATAGCAAATATACCTACGTCTAACTAGTATGTAGTAAATTCCATAGTAAAATAGCTATGGTTTTTAATTCTGTAGCAAAATTCCATAGTTATTTAAATATTACCTACGGAATGTAATTCTGTAGCAAGTTCCATAGCAAAATAGTTATAACAAGCCATTCCATAGCATAATCCATAGCAGAATAACTACGAATTTTACTTTCATAGAAAATTTTCGTAGTTATTTCAACCTTTTCTTGTAGTGAAAGCGAATCTTATCATTCTCATGGCTTTAACATTACATAACATCTTATCTTTTTTGTCTTGAGGAATCTTCTCCACGTCAGTTAAGAGTTTGTTGTATTCCTTTTGAGTCTTAATGGGTCTGTTTGTTCCAGAATGAACGAAAGGACCCAATGTTATTGCTTCCCAAATGAGATAACCCTAATACAAAACACGGTCGGACAGGCCCAAACCGAGAATACAAATGGACCGAACACTAAGCCAAATGACACAATCACTTGGACTCAACACATTTGAAAATCATTAAATCATTACAAACTTGTTTTGAAAATGTAAAATATTAGAGTTTTCCCAGAAACATAAACAAAACATGAGGAGCTATACGATCACACCTTTGCCTTGTTGCGATCCCCTGATGTACATGAAACAATAAACTGAAATTGTAAGCCTGAAAGCTTAGTGAGTTCCCCCAAAATACCGATACATTGCACATAACACATATACAAATAATAGCATGTGCTGGGTCCACAACTTTACAGATTGGATTACCCCTGGGCCCACATTGTGAGTTTGGATTGCCTTCCGGACCCACAGCTCACATCCAGATTGTCATCGAGCCCAGAATACGAGTCTCCCTTAGCTCGTATATGGAATGCTCCCGAGCCAACAATACAAGTCTCCCTTTGTTGGTATTTGGAATGCCCTTGGGTTTGTTGGTTACCGCACAGAGCAGTTTCACCTCAACGCATCCCACATAATATGTCGACATATAACACAACTAATGCACATACAAATAATCACATAATACTACGGTAGTCCTACAGATCTACCTAACTTGCACATCAACTAACATACAACACTAACTCATACTCAACATACTACCAACTACTAGGATATCATATCTAATGGGCCGGCCTTGGTTCCTTAAACCCCTTAGTATAATGAGGTAACTCACCACGCAAGTAGTGCCGAAATACTGTAAATCTTTGACTACAATCTCACCGGGAATCCCGAATTATCACATAATAAATACTAAATTAATAGCCAAAATAACCTTCTTGACTAAGTGTCCACACCACTCATTAAGTCCATCCTCTTTATCGGGCCAAAGCCCAATATCAAGTCCTTAACTTGAAATTCCATTTATAAAGCCCATTATTGGCCCAATTTATGAAATTGGGCCTAATACCAAGATACCTTATCAAAACTTGTCCCAAAACATTATATTCATAAAGTCCAGCAAAGGCCCAAACCCAATTAGTCGATAAACAGTCCAAAACTCGAAGCCCAAAAGTCAAAGGCCCAAAAGAGGACATACGCATGGCGTACTCGATCAGATTTTGACCACCATCGGGGTGGTTGACCCAGTACGCTGGGCGTACACAATGTCTTGCCAAAAACTTATTAAGTGCTTAATGGCTTAAGCACTTAAGCCCAAACTTCAGATCCAGAGACCTAACGTGCCTAGGACGCATAAAGTCACAAACTTTATCACTTTGGACGTCCATAAAGCTCTTAATACTTGGTCTTAATCCATTAAGACCTTCTTATTCCATGCATTGTATACATTCAGCTATTAGGACCTTAGTTTTATCACTTAGGTCCCTTTCTAGGTTTTGGAAGGACAACTTAATATGGCCAAGATGCATCATGCTCCATATTGGGGTTTTTGGGACAATAAATGTGCCAAAAACATAAATAATACAAGATCTACTCAAAATAGTTGCCAAGCTAGAAACTTTTTACCTTCTGGAGTTCCTAAAGCACTAGAAAAATTCAGATCTACAAGTTAGCCTTCCTTCTCCAACTACTTGATGCAATGACTTCACCTTCAAGAGCTCAAAACACACACTAACTCATACTCACACATAAAGCTAGGGTTTGGGACGTTTCTGAAAGATGGAGGATGAGAATGATGAGAGAAAATGAGCCATAAGGATGTTTATATAGCCCCCAACCCGAAATATTAGGGTTTCAACCAAACATTATGTCACACCCCCAAACCAGAACGACGGAAATGTTCGAGGGCGGGGGACGTCATGCTCAGTATCACAACACATGCATCATAGTAATCAAAGTAACAAACAACCATTTCCTTAATATTAAAGTGTTTACATGTATTTGATTCACAAAAGATTGACTCCAAAAGTATTTAACAAAACAAGACATAAAGCTACTATGCTCCATCTTCTGAATCCCTATGTGCGTACCTATCTACTAGTTTCCTGAGAATACAAGTTATTTTGAAAGAGTAGATCAACATTTAAGCTGGTGAGTTCATAAGCATGTTTGTTATAAAAGTATACTCTAAGTTCATTAGAAAAGTTTGCCTGTTCCTCCAGAAAATCCTATATTTTCTTATACGATAACATGATAAGTAAAACTGACTCTACAATTCCTTCTATGAGTACTTAATGAATACAAGTTATATACAATCCAGATCAAACAAACAATCAATTGTGTGAATCTGCCCTAACTCCACAACCAAACAAGGAACAGGATATGAGGCGGAAGTCACACATCCCATTGTATGTTAGATCTTCATAGTATATATATATATATATATATATATATATATATATATATATATATTAATATCGAACAGACAGTTAAATGTGTGTATATACCCTAAGCCCACAACCAAACAAGGAACAGGAAGTAAGGCGGAAGTCACACATTCCACTGCCTATCGGATATTAATTATATATAACCCTGATTTATAAACCAAGGAATTATAGAATTAACCATTTAAGGTCCTTTATGTTTAAACAAGTGTAATGAAATGAATTAAACCATTTATAGATAAGTTTCAAGTTTCACTAACTCAATTGTGAAACATTGATTTTAGTAATAAATGTTATTGTTTTCAGAAAGTTCTATCAAAAACTATTTGTCTTAAAAGAATGATCTTTACCATAGCAAATCCTATATTTTCCATAAAACCAACTAGTTGTTTATGTTTTTCCAAGATTGAAAAGCACAAGTAAAATCCATATACTTACTTCAATGATATCTAGTTTTGTTGATATGTTAAACTAAATAAAGATTTGTTTACCCGAAAATCCTGATACGGCGATACTACCCTCCTATGATCACTTAATACATACGAGTTGTATATAACCAAGATCGAACATACAGTTGAATGGGTGAATCTTCCCCAAGCCCACAACCGAAAAAGGAACAGGAAGTGAGGCGGAAATCACACATTCCACTGTCTATCGGATTTTAGTTTTATCTAACCCTATGGTATATACTGAGTAATCACATAGTTAATATCCCTTGAGACTGTTCATGAAAAGTGTATTACTACGTAAATATATAATTGTTATCTATTGTGAGTTTTACGACCATACTAATTTGACTAGTATAAAACACAACGTATTGTAGACGTCGAAAAGAATATGACATTTGTCACCCGCAGACCTGTCCGTCCCACTATAGCTAACATCAAGGTGCGGGATTGTCAGCCACGTATAGATCTATACACAAACTCACACTCTCCCTCCAAGAGACTCTGATCATAAGGGTAGACTTTAACTGGTACTTAAGTAAGTATCGAAGACGTGTCTCGCAAGCTAGATTAACGACTATACAAGTAATACTATGGAAAACCCTTTTTATAATTCATAGATAAGTTTATAAAAAGATCCTTTTGTTCCTTAAACTAAACTTATTAAAGATTATAAGCTCATTTCCATTTTCTATTAAAATTTTCATGTTCTAAACACAGTTCATTGGTACAAAGACATAATAAGAAATTTATATTTTAAAACACAACATTTCTTTTGTTATACTTGTATTTCCCCCTAAAACATTTAAAAAGTTGGAAAATGATATGGGGGTATGAAATCACCTTATGTGGTGATTCGATTTGAAGATTTGATATAGGATGATAAGTTCCACGAATGAAGTCCCGAGACACAAATGAGTCCTAATTATCATATTATTACACATATATGTATATAGTTAGTGAATATAACTACAAAGGTGTTTGGGAAACAACCAAAGATGCAAGAATAACTCACTAAAAGAGTGTTAGAAGCAAGTTAGGAGGTTGAAATGGTGTTCACGACCCTAAGGAGGATTCACGGCCCAAGAACACATGAGTGTTCATGACCCATGTTGAAGGGTTCACAGTCCTATGAGTGGTTCACGACCCAAAGATGTGAAGAACACTTAAAGATTTTATGGATTGGTGAGTGTTTTAAGGCCCTTTTTTGGTGTACCAAAGAGATATAAAAGTAAATGAGTGTTTAAATGAAGAAGAGGGTGTTCTTGAGGATGATACTTGAGAGAGAATGGAAGAGATCATGGCCAGAAGTGAAGAAATGAAGCTAAAATCGATCAAACACTTATATATAGGGAGGTGTTGCGGCTGAGGAGTTCATGGCCATGAACTGAGGGTTGACGGTCCGAGGCTTGATCAAGGTCCGAAGAGGTTCACGGCTCCGAAGGAGTTTGCGGATCCGAAGTGTTCACAGCTGCGAGGGGGTTTGCGGCTCGGACAAAGTTCTTGGTTTTATGCATTTCACCCCAAATTCATGCAACACTTATAATTTAAAGGATTTTGAACCCATCTAGAATTTAATTCTTCTTAATTAAGATAGATCAAAAGTAAGAAGTTTGACTTTTGTTGACCAAGATTGACCTTTTGTTGACCCGAAACAACGGGTTGTCACACATTAGTACGCTCAACGTACACAAGTTACGCCCATCGTACTAAGGCAGACCTTAGTACGCTTAGTGTACTCGTATGTACGTGCAACGTAGTCCTTCTTGGCCCAAGGTTGTAACTTTGGCCCTTAAACTTATATTGGCTCTACATTTCCATCCCCAAGGACTACAAATGACAACATCATGATAGAAGTGGTTCTGGAAATACCTGCAAAATCTTGGGATGTTACAATTCTCCCCCACTTGACCTAGACTTCGTCGTCGAAGTCAGCTGTGGTAAATAGATCTGGGTAATGTTACCACATCACGGACTCGGGCTCCCATGTCCACTCGGATCCCCTCCGATGCTCCCACTGTACCTTTACCAAAGGTATCTCCTTGTTCCGTAGAACCTTCATCTTCCTCTCTAGTATAGACACATGCCTATCCACGTAACTCAGGCGCTCATCGACCTGAATATCATCCAACGACACCACTGCCTCTTGATCCACAACACACTTTCGCTGTTGCGAAACATGAAAGGTGTTGTGGATCCGACTGAGCTCCTTCGGTAGCACTAACCTGTATGCCACCTTGCCAAACCTGGCAATGATCCTGAATGACCGAATGTATCGGCGACCCAATTTCCTCCTCTTCCTGAAGTGGATCACACCCTTCCAGGGAGAGACATTTAGGAGTACCATTTCACTAACCTGGAACTCTAACTTAGATCGGCGCCAGTCGGTGTAACTCTTCTGCTGACTCTGAGCAGTTTGCAGTCACTGCCTAATCTGCTGAATCTTTTCGGTAGTCTACAAGACTACCTCCGTCCGTCCCATCACCTTGTGTCCGACCTCACCCCAACAAAACAGGGTGCGACATACCCACCCATACAACAGCTCAAAAGGCGGGGCACCAATGATGGAATGATAGTTGTTGTTGTAGGAGAACTCTGTAGGGGGTAGGTAGGAATCCCAGCTCCCACCGAAGTCAATGACACACGTCCTCAGCATATCCTCGAAGGTTTGAATGGTCCGCTCACTTTGACTGTCGGTCTGCGGATGAAATGTTGTGCCCAGTTCCTTATGGAACTTCTGCCAGAAACGGGAGGTAAATCTAACATCCCAGACGGAAACAATGGAGACCGGAACCCTGTGGCAAGCAATGATCTCGCAGACATACATGTCAGCCAACTTCACGGTCGATGAAGTCTCCCGTATAGCCAAGAAATGGGCGCTCTTGGTCAATCGATCCACGATGACCCATATAGCATCAAACCCATTCACCGTCCTCGACAGCTTGGAAATGAAGTCCATCATGATCTGCTCCCATTTCAACATGGGAATCTCCAAGGGCTGTAGTGTGCCATGCGGTCTTTGATGCTCGGACTTGACCATCCTACAGGTCAAGCACCTCTCAACATACCAAGCGATTTCTCACTTCATGAACGGCCACCAGTAACTCAAGCTCAAGTCCCGGTACATCTTGGTGGCCCCCATGTGAATAGAGAAGTGAGACTTATGAGCCTCCTCCATCAATGTCTTTCTGACCCCACCAGACATCGGAACCCATACCCGACTGCATCGGGTCAATAATCCCCGACTATCCTGCACAAACCGAGTGTTCTCACCCCTAATCCTCTCCAGTTTCCAGTTCTCTGGTCGCATGCCCTCAACCTGAGCATCGCTGATCAAACTCACAAGCGGAGAATCCACCACTATCCTTATATATACAGCTGGGGTGGAAGACTCAGCTGACTTGCGGCTCAGAGCGTCTGCCACCGCATTCACTTTATCAGGGTGGTAAAGGATCTCGTATTCCTAGTCCTTGACTACATCCAGCAACATGCGCTGTCTCATGTTCAAGTTCAGCTGATCCATGATGTGTCTCGGGCTCTTGTGATCCGTGTATAGGGTACAATGGACCCCATAGGGGTAATGTCTCCAAATCTTGAGAGCAAAAACCACCACTACCAACTCCAGATCATGTGTAGGGTATCTCGTCTCATGCGGCTTCAGCTGCCGCGATGCATAGGCTATGAACCATCCTCTCTGCATAAGGACCCCCCCTAAACATGTGATGGACGCATCACAGAACACCAAAAAATCCTCAACTCCCTCCAAGAGAGTCAAAACTGGAGCCTCACACAAACGCCGTCGGAGGGTCTCAAACGCCCTCTGATGCTCAGGGTACCACCGGAAATCCACCCCATTCCTTGTCAGATGAGTGAGGGTACTATAATCTTGGAGAAATCCTGTATGAATATCTGGTAGTACCCTACTAACCCCAGAAAACTCCTGATTTTTGAAGGATATCACGGCACCTCCCACTGCATAAGTGCATTGATTTTGGTTGGGTCGACCAAAATCCCCTCCTGGTTAACGAGATGTCCAAGGAACTGGACCTCTCGTAACCAAAACTCACACTTCGAGAACTTGACATACAAACGTTCCCGTCTCAGAACTCCCAACAACTCCCTGAGGTGCTCCTCATGTTGCTCTCAGGTCTTGGAATACACCAATATATCATCTATAAACACGATGACCAAGTGATCATGCATCAGTCTACAGACCCGATTCATCAGGTCCATAAATACTGCTGGCGCGTTGGTGAGCCCAAACGACATCACTATGAACATGTAATGTCCATAACGAGTCCGGAACGAGGTCTTCTCCACGTCCTCCTCTCTGACCCGGACCTGATGATATCCTGACCTCAAGTCTATCTTGGAAAACCAAGATGCACCCTGTAACTGATCAAAGTGATCATCTATCCTTGTGAGTGGATAACGATTCTTCACTGTCAATTTGTTCAACTCCCTATAATCTATGCACATCCGGTGTGAACCGTCCTTCTTCCTGACGAAGAGGATCGGTGCTCCCCATGGAGAACTGCTCGGTCGAATGAACTGCTTGCCTAGCAGTTCCTGCAGCTGTGATGACAGCTCCTGTATCCATTACGACCTTCTTATTCAACGCATGGGACACATTCAACTATTGGGTCCTAATTTTTATCACTTAGGACCCTTTCTAGGGTCTGGGAGGACAACTTAATATGGCCAAGATGCATCATGCACCATATTGGGGTTTTTAGGACAAGAAATATGCCAAGAACCTAAATAAAACAAGATCTACTCAAAATAGTTGTCAAGCTAGAAGCTTTTTACCTTTTGGAGTTCCTAAAGCACAAGAAAACTTCAGATCTACAAGCTGGCCTTCCTTCTCCAACTACTTGATGCAATGACTTCACCTTCAAGAGCTCAAAACACACACTAACTCACACTCACACATAAGTTAGGGTTTGGAACGTTTCTGAAAGATGGAGGCTGAGAATGATGAGAGAAAATGAGCCATAAGGATGTTTATATAGCCCCCAACCCGAAATATTAGGGTTTCAACCAGACATTAGTATGCCCAACGTACTAAGGCGGAGCTTAGTACACTTAGAGTACTCCTATGAAGGCAGCATACTCCTTCTTGGCCCAAGGTTGCAACATTGGCCCTGAAACTTATCTTGGCTCTACATTTCCAACCCAAGGACTACAAATGACCAGATAATGATAGAAGAGGTTCTGGAAATACCTGCAAAATCTTGGGATGTTACAAACTTAGTTATAGAAATCGCGAAAACACCCTGGCCATCAAAAGCTAACACTAAGCGGTTAGGTATCCTTTATCCCACTAGTGCATATAAGAGACGTGCGAGTCTTCTTTAAAAAGAATTACATAGATTTGAGGTTTGTAAGGGGTCTTAGATGTTTTTATAATTCTAGTTTTAAAAAAACATATTATAACATGGTTATTGCATACATTTAATAAACCATGGTATAGTTTAAAAAACTTATTTCACGTTAAAATCACATTTTTAAAATTGTTCTATATATAAAACCCGGTTTTATATAATTGACGCGATCAAAGTTTTAAATTAATAACTAGCAGTAAGTTATATCGTTTGAGCGCTTTAGAACATTTGGAAACCTTTTTAATAAAACTTCATTTTATAAAATAAGGTTTGGAGTTTGATAACTTTACAAATCTCTTTTTAAACTTATACAATTTTAATCCCGAAATTTTACCGGTTACTAGTTTTAATGATAAAGCTTGTTTTATTGTAAAACTATTTTTAGCATCTTATGTTAAAGTGTAAATTTCATTAAAACCAAACTCCTTGTGATGTTTATTTATGTTCAAATATTATTTTGCATTTGAAAAACTAAATTATCAACCATAACATAATAATAATAACATAAACATAAAACAACACAAGCATGCATAACAATTATAACATATGTCCATAAACCAAGTCATTAACTAGTAATAATTTTGTGAGTCATCACAAAATTATCAAGTCCATTCTAAAGGGGCATAAGGGACATTTATCTTGTAAATTCTTCATGTGCTCCCACTTGCTTCAACACCTTGTAGCAAGTTTATAAAAATAATTTTATAAAGTTTGAGAAACTTTAATAAAATCAACCTTGTTAACTTTTGATCTTCAAAACAGCTACCATCATCATTCTTCTTACATTTTTTTATAAAATAAACTATTTACAAAACTAAGTTGTTACTTACAAAAATTAACAAAAGAAAACTAAATATTTAATTATTACATAACATATGAATAACTAAATAATTACAACCATTTTAAATAAATCAATACGTACAACAACACAAAGGTCCATGACTAGTTTATGCACATCATACATATTTATATACTCAAAAATATATAAACAACTCTTTGTTTTTCTAAGACAACTTTTATGATAAAAAAGATACACGTAAACTTTTGGTCAAAAAATAACAATTATATACATTTTAAAGTTGTTATAGAAAATATGTGTGGATTTTTCTTGCAAAGAGAAAACCATCAATGTTTTCCAAAAACAAAGATTTCATCAACTAAAAAAATAATCTAACTAATCTTGAAAAAATGGCTCTGATACCAATTGTTGGGTTTTTTATTCAAACATCTAGTGTCCCAAATGGTAAAAATGACAATGGAAGCTTTAAAAATGTTAAATAAAACTAAAACTATTTTACCCACCATGGATCATTTTGCAAGAGTTAGAAATATTAAAACAACCATAGAAGAGAAAACATAACAACTTTTGAAGACTTTGATCCTCATGGGAGGTTGGAAGTTGATGAAGTGTGGCATGAAACTCTAAAACAATAGTTCTCTAGAAGTATCCACCAAGCAAGAGTAGAATCATCAAAAGATGTTAGTATACACTTGTGATTTGTTGTTCATAAGCCTTTGAAATATATATACCAAATATGTGTTCAAAGGTGAAGCAACAATCAGACTTTGTCTAGCATTAAAATGCAAGAGAATGGAGGAGAAGAAGAGCTTATGAAGCTCGAAATTTGGCAGCCCCATAGAGAGCAAGGTGCTCTTAGATTTTTGGCTCCAAAGAAGAACAATATGAGGCTTGCAAGAACTCACTTCTAACCTTCCATTCTCTCCCTTATATAAAGGCCAAAAAGCAAGAAGAGACCATAAAGAAAATGTATGAGACATGCTTCTTACAAGCATGGTAGAATTGATTAAACAATTCCAAACAAGACCACGCTTGGTCTCCTCTCATTTTTCGAAAAAAGCATGTCTCAATGGGGACAAACGTTGTCTCGTGGCTATATATATATATATATATATATATATATATATATATATATATATATATATATATATATATATATATATATATACATATATACATATATATATATATATATATATATATATATATATATATACTAGGCGAATGCCCGCGCTTTGCACAGAAACACCTATATAGTTGAAGTTTTTACAAATATATGATTTTTTTAATATAACAATAACGTTGTTGTTAAATTTGATATAATAATTTGTATATACTAAATTGATATAATATATTGATTATTTTGAATTATATGATAATATATACATTTATTATAACTTTATAATCTCAATCGTTTGAATGACTTCTACCCGCAAGTTACACATGAATAAAATTAAATATAATATATGATTTGATGTTATATATAGTTGTTTTTTTTATTGTTAATAAATTTTTTAAAATTTATTTGCTTAATGTTTTAATTTCTATCATTATAATTATTTAAAACATCAAACATTGTTTTTTTTTTTTTTTTATTTATTTTAAAGCTAACAATATAATCATTTATATAGAGTTGTTTTTAACTATTGTTATTATAAGTTATTTTAAGCTACTTATTTGGAAACTTTTAACGATTATAAAAATATATTTAAGAAATATTTTAGTTAAATTGAAATTACAATTTAGTTTTTGCTTTTATCACTACAATTTATCACTTTTAACTATTTACAAAATATTCTTTAGTTTTTTTAAATGGAACTGAAATTTATCTTTTAGTTGACATTGTAATGCGCAAAAACACATATATAGTTGAAGTCTTTACAAATATATATTTTTTAAAATATAACACTAACGTTATTGTTAAATTTGATATAATAATTCGTATATTAATTTGATATAATATATTGATTATTTTTAATTATATGATAAGATATAAATCTATTATAACGTCATAATCTCAATCAGTTGAATGACTTCTACTCGCGAGTTACACATCAACAAAATTAAATATTATATATGGTTTAATATTATTTATAGTTGTTATTTTTAACTAATTTTGTAAATTTTATTTGCTTAATGTTTTAATTTCTATCATTATAATTATTTAAAACATCAAACATTATTTTTTGATTTTAAAGGTAACAATATAATCATTTATATAGAGTTATTTTTAACTATTGTTATTATAAGTTATTTTAAGCTACTTATTTGAAATTTTTTAACGATTATATAAATATATTTATGAAATATTTTAGTTAAACTTATATTACAATTTAGTTTTTGCATTTATCACTATAATTTATCACTTTTAACTATTTACAAAATATTATTTGGTTTTTTTAGTGGAACTGAAATTTATATTTAAGTTGACACTGTAATGTTATATTTAAATTAACAATTTAAGTATTTTGTCAAAACTGTTCAAAAATTGTAGCTTTAAACTGATAATGGTTTAAATGCAACAACATTTTAAATCTAAAAAATTAAGTATAATATGTTAAAATTTAAAGACATAACTTTATAAATAGAAGTAAAGATATTAATTTAAAATTGAAATTTAGTGTATTTATGATTACACTTAAGGTTTGATATTTATTTAACCTTATTAACCAACTTACAATCATTATTAGAAAGACACTACACTTTATCACTTTTAACTATTTATAAAATAATCTTTGGGTTGTTTAAGTTAAATAAAATTTATATTTAAGTTGAGCCTATAATGTTATTTTTAATTAATAATTTAAGTATTTTATACAAATTATTCAAAAATTATACCTTTAAAATGATAATGGTTTACATCCAACAATATATTAAAACTAATAAATTAAGTATAATATGTTAAAAGTTAAAAACCATAATTTTATAAGTAAAATTAAAGATATTATTTTAATATTGAAATTTAGTTTATATATAAATACACTTTAGATTTGATATTTATTTAACCTAATTATCAAATTATAATTATTATTATAAGGAAATTGAAAAGTCATGGGAGTTTCAAATGAATGTGGTGAAAGGAAAAAAGAATGGGGGTTTCAAATGCATGAGATTCAAGAAAAAATGCTAGCTTTATAAGTATGTATGATATATATATATATATATATATATATATATATATATATATATATATATATATATATATATATATATATATATATTCAATCATTTTTATAAAGAATTCCCAACATATATATTTATATATCTGGTCATATATAAATATCTTATTTTATATAAAACTACCTTTTATATAAATTGTATTTAACTTATTAAGATATAAATATGACCTATAAATAATCATACTTTATGATATATTTCATAAGTTGTTATTTCTCCAATAAATATTATTTCCACAAATAATAAATTCTCAATTAGTAAAATATTATTTCCATGAAATAATAATTTTCCAATTGATGGTAACTTGCTATAAGGTGTGACCTTATAAAATCATATATTATTAGCAATATCATTCTATAATGACTCTTGGGCATACTAGATCTTTCACATGTACCCTATTTATGTGTGATATGTTATTGGTTATTATGCTTCCTTATGTTTATAAGAATTTAGGATGCTTACATGTTATATTCTTATTCTTTTGATGTGAGAGGTGCGTTAAGGCCATGATAGAAAGAGTCTTGTGTTGATTTTATGTGATGTATGCATAATATGACTTCTTGAAAATACTTGTCTGTGATGATTTTGGAAAAAACATGCTAGTATGGTGGTATACATAAAGATATTATGTGCATGCAAATTGGATGTGATGTAAAATGTTATAACTTTTAATTAATAGTTTGCATGTTTACATAAGAAGGATTTGTGAAGTAATATTCTAGAAAAAGATGTTAATAAATATGCATGATTACTTATGGATGTCAAATGTGTGATTTCTTAAAATATGAATGATATTGCCATAGTTATACACATTTTAGGCAATATTTCAATACATTTTAATTAATATTTTTGTTAATTGCAAAGATATATGATACTTATTGAATTAAATTGTATTTTGTAGCCAATAAAGACACTCTTGAAGAATATCGACCAGAAATTACAAGGATTAGAACTTTGGAGGGTTGAAGAAAAGAAGAAAATTCCTACGAAAAACCAATATCATGACGTGGCAACTCAAGGTCACGACGTGAAGAGGGTATGCTAGAAGATCATGATGCGGGAGTCAGAATCCTTGCTAAATACGTATTTTTAAGAAGTTCACGACGTGGCAGCCTATATTAACGACATGAGCCATGTTTTTTGCAAATCTATATAAACTTCTTCACTCTTACGATTTGAAGAGATTTTGGGAGGGGAGATAATCTCAGATATCCGATTTTAGATGTTAGAGAAGTATACAAAACATACTTTTGAAGGAGAAATTGCTTGAAGATTAAGGAATTGAAGAATACAAGTCATCATATCAGTTTGATTTACTTTAATCATGTTGATTTATGTTGAACTTGTGTTTTTGTTTTTAGTAATGAGTAGCTGAAGTCGTTTGCTTTCATTTAGCTAGATGGAACCTTGAATCTATGGCTTATTTTATTAATTTATGTATTTTATAAGTTGGTTTTGTGCGTGTGTTTAATTATCATTACCTAGCATGTTAAAGTTTGTGACTTTGTTGCTTTAGTTCAAGTTAAGTGTGGCTTAGTGACCATTAAATTACATGAACTTTATTACCTAGTGATTTAGTGAACATTAAATTGGTAGAGCTAGGATTGACCAAATCTTAGATAAGTAATAAAGTAACAAATTTAGCTGTGTTGGAGAACATAATTGTGACCATAATTGTGCTTGCTTAAATAAATCTTACATAACCCATCTATAACTAATAACTAATTATGTATTTTGCTTGTGTATGAACGTACATGGTAGTTCATGAATTGGTGAAAATATTAGTAAATTTGGACATGAATTGCTAATTACATAAAACTTGGTAACCAACGTTAATAATCCATAATTAGTAACTAACCATAGAAAAGTGGTGGATTCGAACTAAATGAAAGTATTTTTAGTATATTGATTAAAACCATAAGTTAAGTGTTTAAGTTTTCCTGAACTTGAAAAATCAGATAAAAGCCCTTTTTAACTTTTGCTTGTTTCTAGATTAATCTACTAGTAGTTAGGTAAGTAAATTAGATCCATTCCCTGAGTTTGATACCAGACTGTTTGTGCTATATTATCTGTGAATAGGTCCACCGCCTTAAGTCGTAATAGTTAGTTAGATAGTTGGTTAAAACTAGTGTAAGTATAATATTATGAATGCATCATGTTTTTGGCGTTGTTGCCGAGGAACGACTATTTTAAATTTTAATTTAATTGCTTTAGGTTAATTGATCCGTTTTGTGGGGTAAAACCTGCAAAAAGTTAATTGTTAGCATTAGGCTTTTTTTTTTTTCTGAAATACTAAACTCACGACGTGAACTCTTTAGCTCACGATGTAAGCTCTGATATTTCATGTTTTATTTCGTTTTGCTTTCTGTTTCATTTATCTGCTATACCACGAGGTGGCATTATTACCACATCCTGGTAATTGGTAAGTATGCCTTTTTAATTAGTTTTTGTTCATCTTTAGATTTTTGTTTTGGTTCTTGTTGCAGTAGTATATGACCCGCGGATCAAACACACCATTGACATCACCATTCAAGGATCTTAAGTCAGTTTTTCGTAAAAAGAATGACAAACACGTAGGAGGATCAAGCAACACCATGAAAAATGAGAGCACATTCGAAAGCTTTGAGAGAAATCCTAACAAAAAGGAAGTTGGTTACGAAACAAAATCAGAATCAGACAGAAGTAGTGAACCTGAAAGCGAGCCAAAAAGCATCATGACGGACATTGATGACATGACGATGGATGCATAAAAAAAGAATACAAGAGGACACCAGTCCAACACCTGTGCAACCCACAATTCCCGTTATTGTTACCTTCGAGCTTAAGAGACACATCCTTTCCGCACTAAAGGATATTCCATTTTCTGGAAAAGATCATGAAGATGCATACAAGGACCTCGATGAAGTCAATGATATTGCTGACTATTTCAACATTTCTAGTGTACCATGAGAGACTGTCTAGTTAAGAATGCTTATGGTTACTTTTAAAGGAGCAGCTCAAGACTGGTTGAAGGTACTTTCATCGGGTTCAATCACCACTTGGGCACATATGCATGAAGAATTCCTCCAACAATTTTTCCCACCATCTAAAGTTTCTAAACTCAAAAAGGCCATATCTAACTTTGAGCAACAAGTGGGGGAGTCATTTTACGAGGATTGGGAAAGATACAAGGGGTTAATAAGAACTTGGCCCCAAAACAATCTAAACGAGCAAAAAGAGCTCTCGATCTTATACGATGGGGTGAATGTCACGACAAGGCAACTCCTTGATTTTCAAGGACCATTAACAAAGAAAAATCTTGCTGAAATTAAAGAACTGATCGAAGAATTCTCAAAGCATTCACGAAAATATCACAACTCTTGTAATGATGGAACTAGGGGGATTGGGAATGGTGCTTCGGAAGATATGGCAGCGGTATTGGCAATTTTAAGTAGCATGGATAGAAGAATGACCAAGATGGACCAATCCATACACGCAATACGTGTGGGCTGCGAGAATTGCAATGGTCCATATTTGACGAAAGATTTCCATTTGGATGAGAACAGGAATAGGAAAGCTCAAGTTTACTATTCAATTGGAGACCACTATGATGAAGATTAGAGGAAACCGAAGAAGGAATGGTTGCCTTATGATGAGTATAAAAAGAAAAAAGAAGAGAAGTATAGGCAAAAAAGTTGGGGATTTTACCAAAAGGAGAAACCTCAAACCGAGAAAAAAGTAGACTTGGATTCAATGCTTCATAGATTCATGGAAGCTTCTAAAAAACGTCACGATGCAGCTGATGCTACCATGAGAAATCATCAAGCATCCATCAACAATATAGAAGCTCAACTCAGTCAATTAACTATATTGGATAACAAGCGGTTAGCTCCTATAAATCTCGATAATAAACCGCAACCACATGTCATGGCCATCACTACTGAAGAAGATACAATTTCGGAGTTCTTAGAAGCCTTGGAAGAAGAGACAAAACAGCCCGAATCATAGCCAAAGCGAATGAAAATCAAAGAAAAACTTGTTGCTGAAACACCGTCATCACGATGTGGGCCCAATCTGGGCGGAAAAAAAAATTATGATGTATGAGTTTATCAACCTCCTTTACCGTTTCCTTCTCGAGCCAAAGTTCACCCACTGGAGCAAGAACATATCAAATTTATGGAGCAAGTAAATGGTATTCCTATCAACACTCCTTTTATTGAATCCTTGACAAAAGTTCCTGGATATGCCAAATTTCTTCAAGACTTACTTGGCACTCGCTAACAACTAGAAAAGACCTCCAATGTAGTCCTTAGTGAGAAACGTTCCATGGTTATTATAGAGGGGATACCAAGGAAGATGGAAGACCCTGGACGCCTTACACTTTCATGTGAATTTGGAAACAACATGAAGACATATGCTTTAGCCGATTCTAGAGTGAGTATAAATTTAATGCCATATTCATTTTTATCAAAAGCTCAACCTTCTAGAATTGAAGGCTACTAGAATGATGATTCATATGGCTAATCGTTCAGTGACTCATCCTCGAGGCATAGTTGAGGAAATTTTGGTAAAAATTGGAAATTTTAGTTTTCCAATAGATTTTGTGGTGCTAGAAATAAAGGATGATAAAGATGTCTCAATTATCCTTGGACGTCCTTTACTTAACACCGCACGAGCCTTTGTGGATATCCGCGAGTCAAAGCTTACATTACGAGTGAGAAATGAGGAAATGACTTTTGGAGTGGAAGAGGAATTCAAGAAGGATTGTGCTCAAAATGAATTATTCTTTATGAATGAAGAAAATGAGTTTGAGGAGTTAGAGAAATTGATGGAAGAAGAAATTCAAGTAATAGAACAATTCAAGCGTATTAAGCCTAGAGCATCAATTTCAATGGTTTTTGAGGTCTTTGCTTATAAGCCTCCAAAGTCTCTAGTTAGTAAGGAAAGTGAAGAAAGTGTGTGTCAAGTGACGAAGAAGAAGAGGTTACACAATACTTAAGACAAACAACTTTGGACAAGGTGGATTTCAAAGCTAAGGGGCTACAAAAAGAAAAAGGAGAATTTGTACTTGTTGTGAAAAATAAAGAGGTGAAACAAAAGCTTGAGGACGGCGATTGTAAAATGAAGGAAAAATTATAAGAATGCATATTCTAGAAGGGTGCAAGCGTTCAAGAAAAGGTGGAGGGAATAGAAGGTGCCAATGATGATCGTATCTCCAAACAATACAACGTAGGGCGGCACGGAGTCCGGATCATGACTCCATCAAAAGAAGTGCTTCTCGGGAGGCAACTCGAGCTCTGTTTGCGTTTTTCTTTTTGTTTTACTTTTAGTCTTTGCATTTTTAAATTTTGCATATTTATTTAAGTTTTAGGATAAATCATAATCATAGTCATGTTAATTTTTTGAAAAAGGTAAAAATTGAGTGTGAGGTTCTTATTGTAGACGAAGTATTTTTATGAACAACATTTATTTTAGAATAAATAATCATGATTTTCATAAATTAAATAAAAGGAAAAAGACGAGTTTTTTTATGGACCATATGGATTAAACAATTTAGCTCGACATGCAACAACCCATAAAAATTGGCCCAGACATGGCCCACGACGTGAAGCCCAAATTCACAACATGGAGTAGTTAAAAGTCACAGACGCTTAGTTCGGCATATCAGTCGCTATCTTTAAACACTTTCTTTTCAACATTACGTCGTGAACTATGCATTGCAAAATTGGGTCGTTTATTCAAGTGAATCGTGACTGCATGTATGTTAAAAAGCCTTAGAATGGTAGATTAAACAAACCCCAAACATGAATTTGAGTTCAAATTGACCCTAGAATGAACAATGGCAGAACAAATTCCGAACCAAAATCACGATGTGGTCTTTATGACCACGACGTGAAAATTGGGCACTCAGTTTTATGTTTTCTACTTTTTGCTTAACTGTCTGGTGGTTTTGTTGGTTTTTCTTGTTGTTAATTAATCTTTTAGGTATTATGAGACCGAGGTGTGCAATTCCAAATTAAGAAGAACATATTGTTGTCCCTAGTATACATCCACTATATCAACTCCCACAGAATATTTCGCAATCCATGCTCAATAATTATTCAAATAAACTTGATGGTTATATAATCGGGAGCACCCGTTATTGATTAGTCATTGTTGAGTGGGGTTGGCATGGTAACAGAATTGGAGCAGTATTAGACCAAACTATTTGTAGGAGATGATTTTACTTTCCAATGCAACAAGTGGCGTAATTTATTTTCTATTCAAGAATCGGTTTACCGAGATTTGTTCGTTGATTTTTTTGCCACAGTCAGTTTTGAAAAAAGGACAACCGACCCGAATTTCGACCAGGCCCTTGCGTTTATATTAGGAGGTTTTTATCGCGAATGTAGCTGATGTGAGTTTTGTTGGAGAATGGGGTTATACACAGAAGCGGAAACACAATCACCACACTTTGTCTTATATTTACAAGGTTGTGTTCGGGATTTCACCACATGATTGCTTGACGTTCAGTTTTGGAGAACCATTTCAAACCACGAGTATAGTTCACGAGATGCTAGCGAAGGACATATACGGTCGCCTATCTATCGGTTCTTACACCTATTGATCACCTTCACCATTAATCACAAACATCATGGTGATAAGGCGCCTTCCCATAATTTATTCTATCTTTGGAGCATCATCACGCCAGGAGTTTTCTGTGATCTTCCATACATGCTTACGAAATTTTTAGGGACGAAGGCTGTAAATTCTTGACCTTGTAGTACCATTACTAGAGGACATTTGGTCACTCGACTAGCTCACTCATATGGTATTTTGAGTCCTAGCTTTAATCAAAATCTGACATGTTTTAAGGACTTGGATTTGACGACTCAATTATTGAGTCTTATGCGAGTTGTGGTGAATACTGTTGGGAGATATGTAATACCCTTGGAAGATGATGAAAACCAAATGGGTCAACAAGGGGAGCAACCGAGGCAGAGAGGAATGGGGAGCATAAGAGGGTGTGGTGAAAGAGGTCTATCGGTGCAACAAAATACACCCATGGGAGGAGGACCATCTCGCAATGAGACGGTGGCAGGTTATTTTGATATGTTGAGCATGAGTATGAATTGGATAGGTGGTACCATGGAAAATATGATCCAACATTTTCAAATTGAGCAACCACCTAACTTGAGAAATCAGTACCCATTTTTCCCTTCATGGAGCGAGTACTGGTCAAGGCACGGAGACAGAGCATGGAGTAGCAGAGCACGAGATGATGAAGATGAAGAATGATTATTTATCCTTTTTATTCATATCAATTTTCTTTGTTATTTTTTGTGTGTTTTAGTTTTTGAGTTTTTATTTTGGTATGTTTAAAAACTTGTAACTGCACTATGTGATGGTAGTTTTTCTACTTTCCACAAATGTTTGTTTTGTTGCAGAATGTCGAGAGAGAAAAATGAAAAAAGTGAGACATGAGATTACGATAAAAGCCGTGTGATTTAGAGTTACGAGTCGAAGCCCATAATTTTTAATAAGTGTGGGGTCAATTCGTGAGAAAAAATAGATTAGAGGAAGAGAGGTTCTAGGAACATAAGAGTTTTCAGAAGAGTCTTAATCCATTAAGAAGGTCAAATGCACATCAATTGGATGGAAGAAGTCCTGCAAAACTGTTTTTGGTAAACCCAGTTTTCACGACGTGGCCTTTATTCCAACGTAGTGACTTTGATGCCATCACGATTCCGAATTTGATTTATATCGACACCATGTCATGAGCTTCTCTACTCACGTTGTGAGTATTAAAAATGGCATTTTTACTATCCTCTTTCACCCTTACAATGTGACGTATGCTTTCCCACATTGAGATGCTTTGCTTTGAAGATCTTACGCACCACACTTTTTGAAGATGCAAGCTTCTGATTCACATTTTTCCGGCACATTCACACATATCTCAGAAGATCCAAGTTCCAGTCACATACTCAAGGTGTTCAAGTTTCATACACACTTTCAAAATTCGATCTTGTCACTACTACCCCAGGGGAGTCTGTTCCTTTTTCTCTCCTTTATTTCTTTTAAATTATTTTATGCATACAATGAGGGCATTATATGAAATAAGTATAGGGTAGGGGTCGAAAAAGGAAATTGCTAGAAATTTTAAATTAAAAAAATTCAAATAGATTTAAAATAATAATCTAATAATTGAATATAGTAATTAAAAACTTAAGTTGCTAGTATTGCGTGGGATGATCCAATGCGAGCTCAAATGTTTAATTGAGCCAACGTATGTTATAATATATTGGTGTCTTTCCAAGTTTTAGTGAAAATTTATGAGATATGAAAGATAATTTGGTAGTTTATATGACATAATAAGTTTTGCAGCGTGTACCTGAAATCTATATCCAAGAGAGCTTATGTAGTCATTGCACTTAGACTAATACCTCTAACCAATAAATGTTAAAGTTATTCTCCATTACTTAATCATGTAGGATTTGATTGGAAAAAGTGAGTTATATAAAAAAAGAGAGAGAAGTTACAAAAAAGTTGTAAGAATTTTGGAGCTATTAAAGTATGAAGATCAAAAGAACAAAATTCTGAAGAATCAAAAAGTTGAAGATACCAAAAATCAAACAAAAAGGTGGTGAATTCAAAGAAATCAAAGAGAAAATATCAAATAAGTGAAGAATTCCAAAGAGCTCCACTTTGGTAATAAAGTTGTAATTTTTCTAGATTTTGTATGCTTGGGTAGCTTAACCAAAAATACCTTAAGGTTAAGAAAGATTTTTGAGGATGGATTCGGAGGGTTGCAAAAATGAGTGTTGTATAAACTAAGGGGTGAAGGTTCATAAGGATTGTGCGTATTTAGGATTGGGAAGTTTTTAGGGACCTTAGACAAAAATATGTGCATTGAGGTCTTGGTATAATGGTTGAGTCCCAAATGGATTGTTTTATGTGATATTGGTGACGAAAGTTTAACCTATAAATTAGTTTTGCTTAGGGGAAAGCAAAAGATAAGTGTTGGGTATTTTGATATTGTTATATTTATACACATTTTAGGCAATATTTTAATACATTTTAATTATATTTTGGTTAATTGCAAAGATATGTGATACTTATTGAATTAAATTGTATTTTGGAGCCAATAAAGACACTCTTGAAGAATGTGGAACAGTATTGACAATGATTGGAAATTTGGAGGGTTGAAGATTAAAAGTAGAAAATTCCTATGAAAAACCAAGATCTCGACGTGGCAACTCAAGGCCACCACGTGACGAGGGTATTCTAGAAGATTACGATGCAGGAAGTCAGAATCCTTGCCCAATACAGATTTTTACCAAGGTCATGACATGGCACCCTATTTTCACATTGTGAGCCACTTTTTTGCAAATCTATATAAACACCTTCATTCTTACGAATTAAAGAGCTTTTAGGAGGGGAGATAATCTGAGATATCCGATTTTAGAGGTCAGAGAAGTGCACAAAACATACATTTGAAGGAGAAATTGCTTGAAGGTTAAGGAATTGAAGAATACAAGTCATCACTTCAGTTTATTTACTTTAATCATGTTGATTTATGTTGAACTTATGTTTTTGTTTTCAGCCATGAGTAGCTGTACTCATTTAGCTAGACGAAACCTTCAATCTATCGCTTAGTTTATTAATTTATGGATTTTATAAGTTGGTTTTGTGCTTGTGTTTGATTATCATTACCTAGCATGTTAAAGTTTATGACTTTGTTGCTTTAATTCAAGTTAAGTGTAGCTTAGTGACCATTAAATTACTTGAACTTGATTACCGAGTGATTTAGTGACCATTAAATTGCTAGAGCTAGAATCGACCAAATCTTAGATAAGTAATAAAAGCAACAAATTTAGATGTGTTGGAGAACATAATTGTGACCATAATTGTGTTTGCTTAGATAAATCTTACATAGCCCATCCATAATTAATAACTAATTATGTGTTTTGCCTGTGTATAACCACAAATGGTAGTTCATGAATTAGTGAAAATATTAGTAAATTTAGACTTGAATTGCTAATTACATAATACTTGGTAACCAACTTTAATTATCCATAATTAGTAACTAACCATAGAAAAAAGGTGGATTCGAACTAAACGAAAGTGTTTTAGTATACTGATTAAAACAATTAGTTAAGTGTTTAAGTTTGTTTGAACTTGAAAATTTAAATAAAACCCCTTTTTAACTTTTGCTTATTTCTAGATTAATCTTTTAGTAGTTAGGTTAGTAAATTAAATCTGTTCCCTGAGTTCGATACCAGACTGTTTGTGCTATATTATTTGTGAATAGCTCCACTACCTTAAGTCATAATAGTTAGTTAGATAGTTCGTTAAAACTAGTGTAGGTATAATATTATGAATGCATCACTGAATTAATAATTAATTCATTAAAAGGAGAATACAGTAGTGGGCTGAAGGATAGTAACCTAGACATAGGTATATACCCTATCCGGATTATTTGATGGCCTAGTGGGTTAAGAGATACCTATAGGACAAGAGCTTAAGCCTATAGAGACGTCGAGTGGTTTTTCTAGATAATCACTCGGGACATGGTCCTCGAGATGAGTGGGCTGGAGTGATGTTGGCAAAGCGGTGGGGCTAGCGCAAACATTATGTGGGATCTCAGAGATGTAACACGGTGGAATTAGCACCGCTTGTACCAAGCCTTAACGACAACGTGTGTACATGTATATGCAATGTCGGAGTAGCGAACACAACGAACCGGGAGCAATGTTATGGGTGAAAGTCACGCTTCACCTAGTGAATTGGGTCCTGGTGGTCACATTAGTAGTGAATGGGATACTTTCCTTGGGGTTTTTGATGAATAATTAAACCCATAAATAGGAAGTATTAGTGTAATAATTACAGATATAACTAGCGAAGGGTAATTATTAATGATGAAAGCAAATATTAATATTATTTAATAATATTATAGTGATGAATGAGGTAATGAAAATTAGCTACAAAGATGAATAATAAAGTGTAACTAAATAAAGAAGCTCTAAAGATGGATAATAATAATTGAGCATAATTGTGTTGTTCATCTGATATATGTGACACCATGATATGTGAGTGTTTGAATTCATGTTTTCACGATGTTTTGTTTGACCCATTTGGTATATGTGTGTTCCATAACATCGTACTTATGATTGACTCACTTAGCGTATGCTGATTTCTTTGTTTATTATTTTGTCTTGCATTGGAACAGGTAGCATGATATGATGCCTTGGAGAGGATGGGGCCTATTGGGGTAGTTACATTAGTACATTTTAGCGATGATACCACTTTGAACATGTCGTTGATTTTTCATTTACTTACGGTTTGAGAACTTGCTTTTGGTTAGGTTTATGAACTTTAAGTTTGATGAAGTTTGTTTTTGGTAATAAGGTAACATTGGTGATGTTTTCATAAAATTCAAAATAAGACTTCAACTAATCTAATCTTGTTAAAATGTGTATAAAATAAAAAGAAAAAATTTGGGTGAAAAATCAGGGTGTTGCAAGATGGTAGCAGAGACCCATTGTGGGTGAACTGAATACAGAGATCGATGTTCATACTTACAGTGTAAACTGACTCAATTAGGTGCTTTAGGATCTTAAGAAGGGATGGTGTATGATGAAAGTTACGTGTTATCTTTTATGTTCATGTAGGACTCTTATTCATTTCAATACCTATATATCCTCTCTTCTTTCTTGCAGATCCAACAATTGTTATTAGCACTCGATATTCAAGGGAATGGTTCTATCCTTAAGGAACAAGAATTGAAGGGAAACAAGAAGTGGTCTAGATTACCAAAAGGATCGAAGCATGTTACATTCCCAATGTCTTAAATTGCTCATAACCCTAAAAGCTTAATTATCCCAGAACATTTGTAGTTTGATTCGTGTCGCACGTATCAGGGAAATGGAGGATCATCTCAGGCAGATTCTTGGGATGCATAAATTTAACAAGTGTTGCAAGTTGTTGGGTTATCTTTGGTGGATGCCAGGAAGAAAAGAGACTTCATGGTAATTCCAGAAGCAAACATATATAGGCAGAGCCAGCTTAACTAGTTTAGGGGCTCTAAGCGACCAAAAATTTAGGGCCCTTTGACAACTTTTTATACTTGAGCTTTCACTGTCTAAAATTTCAATAACTTTAACAAATGAAACCACTATTATTTAATATAAAAATCATGATTGAAAGCATATATAAAGGCAGAAAGCTATTCCAACTCAATTTAGACATTTTCATTTAGAATGAAAACTTGATATCAATGATTAATTACACTAAACAAATTAGACATTTTCATGCAAACCCTAATCTAAATGACACATCAATCCGCTTTAAACACAATTTTTGCATTAAAAAAGAACTTTCTTTAGAATGGCTAGAGAAGCTATACCAAAACTTAAACCTAATTTTTTGGAAACTACTAACAATGGATCAAAAGTAAACGGGGCCTCTTACAATTGGGGGCCCTAAGCTCTATCTTTAATCTTAAAACAATAAGTCCGACCCTGTATATAGGTGTGAATGTTAGTATTAGGTTCGTACTATCATAATCACAAGATATATGTTTGGGACTAGAGGAACCACAAGGAAACCCGAGGACCTGGGGGATGGTACCCGTAGGTGGAATGGAGGTAGGTGGGGTAGACCTTTCTATGTTATCGTCTTTCGTGCTCGATTTGTTATACCTTCAAGTCCGTTAAATTCTGCGTTAGATTATGAAGTTGTAGTAGGGAATTCTATTTTGGTGAGGGAAAAATTTGATGGGTGTTCGATCTTTATCTCTGGTTACACCTTTCCTCTTACTCTGATTCTGACAGGAATCAAATCAATTGATTTTGTCCTTGGTAGGGATTGGTTATCGGCCACTCAAGTTGATATCATTTGCTTCGAGAAATATGTTCGTATCTAAGTTGCCAAGGGCTCGAGAGAAAAGGTATATAGGGTCTATACCGATTATTTATGTGATGAAGGCACACAAGTGCCTGATGAGAGGATGTGAGGTCTTATTGGCTCATACGATCTAGAGTCCAAGGAAGGCAGTAGATCTTTCCGGTGTGGAGGTGGTCAGGGAGCTTAGCGATGTTTTCCCAGATGAGTTGTCTGGTTCACCACCACCATGAGAGGTAGAATTCTAGATTGATCTCATTCCTAGCATGGCCCGAATAGCCAAGGCGCCATATCGGTTAGCTCCTTTGGAGACGAAGGAGGTGTGGACTCAGCTTTGTGAATTTTTAGAGCGGGGGTTTATTAGACCTAGTTCCTCGCCCTGGGGAGTGCAAGTTCTATTTGTAAAGAAGCATGATGGTTCTATGCGGATGTGCATTCACTACCGGGAACTCAATAAGGCGAATATGAAGAATAAGTACCCACTCCCAAGGATTTATGATCTTTTTGATCAGTTGCAGGGAGCTAGTCACTTTTCGAAGATAAATTTGCGATCGGGGTATCATCAAGTGTAGTTCTGTGAAATGGATGTTCCTAAGACCGCTTTCAGGATTCGATATGGGCATTTTGTGGTGGTAGTCACAGTGAGGGCAAGAGTTCCTGGACCCCGATGATTGGGGCTCGATATGTGATGGAGAAGGCAATGCTTCTATAGATGAAAAGAATCAACCGGTGGCGGACATGCGAGGCTAAAGACAGAAATGTGGAGAAGGGGAATCCTAACATAACAGTGGCGGTGGAGATACGACTATCGTTAGGTAAGACAACAAGAACCAAAAACCCTTGAAGCATGAGAATTTTGAGGTTTGAAAGAGGAAAGTAGCGGTGTGTGGGGAAGAAGGAAGATGTATACCTTAAATTGAGAGCACCAAATCTTGAAGACAAAACTGCAAAAATGGTCCATGTGGTTTCTCATTGTATGTGGTTACGGTCCAAACATTTGAAAAGTTGCATATTTGGTCTTTTTCAACAAGTTTTGTTGTGGCTTTGGTCCCTCATCCGTTAAGTTCCTTAAAATGACAATTTTACCCCCAGGGACCATTTTCACAGTTTTGTCTTTTACTATACTATAAGGACCAATTTTGCATACATTCTTTTTTATTTTAATGAAGTATTATATATTAATAGATATTATTTTTAATATATAATATTATACATTAATAAATATTTTTTTTGGATTATTAATTTATTTTAGTTGATTTTTTTTAAAAATATTGTTGGAGTAATTTTTTTTATTAAATTATTATATATCGATACATATAGTTTTTAATATATAATATTTATATCATAATAAATATTATGTTATTGGATTAATAATTTTTTTAGTTAATTTTTGTAATTCTTAATTATTTTTTATTGTATTGTTACTTTTAATTTATTATTTTCTTCATATACTAAATGTTGTTTTATTGGATTATTAATTTATTTTAGTTAATTATTTTATTTTTTATTTTTTTATCGAAGTAATTATTTTTTATTGAATTTTTTATAAATCAGTACATATAGTTTTTAATATATAATATTTATATAATAATAAATATTATATTATGAGATCATTACATATTACAAAACACTATTTTATTGGATTATTAATTTCTTTTAGTTGATTGTTTTTATAATTTTTTTTTGTTGGAGCAATTCTCTTTTATTAGATTATTATATATCAACAAATACTATTTTTAATATATAATATTTACATCATAATAAATAATACATTATTGGATTATTAATTTTTGTAATTTGTTTTTTTGAATTATTAATTTATTGAAATATTAATTTTAATTTATTATTTTTTTAATGAAATAAATATTATCTTATTGGATTATTATTTTATTTTCAATTTATACTATTAATTGTTTTTAGTTTTATTAGTTTCACCACAATATCGCCGAAATACGTAAAAGTGTCTCTTATCATCGTCAAAGATTAGCAGGGGCACCTCCAAACACCTTCATTGGAGGTTCAATAGATACCATACCCTATTCCACCCAGCGTTGTTAGTAGCCACCTGCGACAACCTCTTCATAATCCAATGGAATCCTTCATACCCCACATAATAATGCGCAACAAACCCCGATAACATTTATAAATGGTGGTGGTGACCGAGTGATGGTGGTGGTATTTTCCCAATGATTTCTCATTG
Source organism: Lactuca saligna (assembly GCF_052625555.1). NCBI lineage: Eukaryota > Viridiplantae > Streptophyta > Magnoliopsida > Asterales > Asteraceae > Lactuca > Lactuca saligna. Next base: position 74,682,946 of record NC_136423.1, on the reverse strand, counting down.
TAAGCTGGATGAAATGAAAGTGTTTGGCAGCGATCCTAACGATTTCGATGATGAGAGACGACGATTTTGCATATCCCATGACTTTGTGGTGGAACTAATAAAATTAACAAGAACTATTACTATAATCCGACAAAATAATATTTAGTATATGAAGAAAATAATAAATTAAAAGTAATAATCCAATAAAAAATAGTTTTAAAAAAAGAAATTACAAAATTAATTAAAAGATAATAATAATCCAATAATATAATAGTTATTAGAAAGGTTACCCCCGCTATGCGGGGGCCAGATACTTTTAATGTTGTTTCTGAATCGATAAATATGACAGATGTAGAAAGTGTAAGGATGAAAAGTCCGGGCTTTGCTCCGGACCGTTTTTTTTTTTTTTTTTTTTTTTCATGTTTTTATGAAAAAATGTAAAACTTTTGACTGCAAGGACCAAAAGTGTCAAAATGGCTAAAGAATTAAAAATGTAGGAATCAGCAACTTTTTAAGAAAGGGATCAAAGTTGTCAAACTGTTAAAGTTTTGTGGCCAAACTCTAAATATTAAAAGGTTCCTAAAAAGTATAAAAATATTGATTGTAATGACCAAAAATGTCAAGAAGCTCAACAATAATACATGGACTAATTGTGCCAAAAAATTGACAAATTTACTATTCATTTTCTTGAGAACTTTAATATATATATATATATATATATATATATATATATATATATATATATATATATATATATATATATATATATAATTATGATATAAATATTATATATTAAAAATTATATGTATTGATATATTATAATTCAATAAAAAATAATTACTTCGACAATTTTTTTTTTAAAAAAATAACTAAAAAAAATTAATAATCCAATGAAACAATATTTAGTATATGAAGAAAATAATAAATTAAAAGAAAAAAAATAATCCAATAAAAATAATTTAAAAAAAAAAGAATTAAAAATATTAACCAAAGGAAATTAATACCAATAATATAATATTTATTATGATACAAATTTTATATATTAAAAACTATATGTATTGATATATAATAACTCAATAAAATGAATTACTCTAACAAAAATAATTAAAAAAAATCAAGTATAATAAAATAATAATCCAATGAAACAATATATATTAATATATAATAGTATATATTAAAAATAATATTTATTAATATATAAAATTCAATAAAATAAAAAAGAATATATGAAAAATGATCCTTATGGTATGGTAAAAGACAAAACTGCGAAAATGATCACTAAGGGTAAAATTGTCATTTTAAAAAAGTTAACAGCCAACTAGTTAAATTTAACGGATGGGGGACCAAAACCACAATAAAACTTGTTGAAAAGGACAAAATCTGCAACTTTTCAAACGTTTGGACAATAACCACATAAAATAAGAAACCACGAGGATCATTTTTGCAATTTTGTCAATCTTGAAATTTGAATCCTGCTGAGATTTAGCGGATGCTGGTGAAATTGTAGGCCAAACAATTGGATATTTTGAGTTCGTGATTCCTGATTTTCAAGAATGAATGATCCGAACGAATTAAAGAACCATATTAACAGTAAAATAGACATACGTTTTGTAAAATTCTAAGCTTAGGAGATGTTACATGACAAAAAAAGAGAGTTATATTATATAGGAATATTTTAAGCTTACAAAGTTAAGTGTAAGCAGGGCCGGTCCAGACGGTGGGCAACTCGGGCGACCGCCCAGGACCCACAACTCCTGAGGGCCCAAAATTTATGGGCTATATAGTGTATATATATATATATATATATATATATATATATATATATATATATATATATATATATATATATATATATATGTTGGTTCAAACTCAAACTAGCTCAAAAGATAAACAATTCGGCCTGCTTCTTATTGTTAATTGAATGTTTTTATAGTCAATAATAAATGATTTTTTTGTGAATATCTTTATATTTATCTATAAGGAACCCTTTTTTTTCCTTTTCGCCCTGGGCCCTATATACATTTGGACCGGTCCTGAGTGTAAGTTTCGAAAATTAGCAAAGCAATCCCTCAATCTTAAAAATATTGATCTAGCGTGTCATTTAAGCTAATAAAATTTTTTTGTTTAATTATTTTAAATCAACAAATTTTGAAACTTCAGACTTTGTTTAATAAGATTTAAACTTATATTAGTTAGTTATAAATAAAAATTCACTAAGATGCTAAAATTTGTAGCCCCAACTTGTGTTACAATACATAAAATATGAGAATTTTACTAAATTTCCTCAACAAACTGATGTTCTAAAACATCTTTTTGAACTAAAACCTATTGGGACTCACATGTTGAAAGTTACACACCGTTTTCTTTTGAGTTAAAATACTATACCTAAGAGATGAAACTATTTTCAACCATATGTTATTGCATTATTGAGAATTTATTAAACAACACATAATAATCATAATTCAACTTAAGAACTTACATTTTGCCATATTAGCTAGTTTATTTAGCTACCATAAATGTGAATACTATACCTAAGAGATGAAACTATTTTCAATCATATGTTATTGCATTATTGAGAATTTATTAAACAACACATAATAATCATAATTCAACTTAAGAACTTACATTTTGCCATATTAGCTAGTTTATGTAGCTACCATAAATGTGAAACACATGCCAATATTTTAGGACCATACTACTGCCATATAGTTTCATAGTTACACCTAATTAATGCTTTTATAACTATGTAAACAAACCAGAAGTTCACTATTATGTGTAATAAACGTAATGCTAGTGTAAGTTATACCTGAGCTATTGTATATACAAAATATTTAGCAGCATGGTAAGTGTTCAACCTCCTGAATAAAATTGAACATACTGAGGATAAACTTTTTTTTTTTGGATGTTATACAATTTTGTAAGCAAGACACTTTGGGATGTTACTTGTTAGAAGAATTATGTTTTAAACTTGTACTTTTGTCTTTTAATACAATATAAAGTTGAAATTTTACTATATATAATTATTTTATTATTTTATTGTTTTTTACTATATATAATTTATCAAAGTTTCTATATTACTATATATGTCTAATTATAAAACTTCAATTAGATTCCACGTCAAACTATTATCCATAAAATCCAAACGCTTGAAATAAAATCGTATCTCAAACTTCATCTTTAAGTCCTGTTGATGCCCAAACACTCGAAAGTCCTTTCCCTTCGCATTGGAAAACAAAACAAACAAAAAAGCAAAAGAAAGGTCAAAGCTACAAAATCTTTAAAGGGTAAAAAAGTAAAAGCGAAGTTGGCGGTTTGCACGGCACAAATGCCAGAGTACTCGTATCTTTTGCATGGGAATGAAAACCCATGCATCCTTAACAAATCATGATCTTATCATTTGCTCACTTTTCTCTACTTTTCACACAATAAAGTAGTTGCAAAAACCAAGGCCATGCATCTACGTATACATACCAAAAATCCCCTCAAATCTTTTGTTTCAACCCAAGCAATGGTATCCTTCCAAGAAAGTAAGAAAATGAATGGGAATTGGGAAATTTACGATTTTAAAAAGGCAGTTTATATTTTCTGTATGCTTTATAGATAAAAGGCAGTTTCGTTTTGTAGCTTTCGACCTAACTCGCAAGTAAAGGTGTTTTGGAAACGTAATACTTATGGATTTAAATTGATATTTATTTAGGTTTTATTTTCATAAGTTGCCATGCCTTTTCTTTTAATAAGTAATTTATTAAATCTACTTATTTGTCAATTCTAGGTACGTTTTTATATAAGAAGATTTCTATTGTAGTTTCTTAAATACCGAGCATTACTTTTTCAAAATCGTTATATTTTCTAATTTTAATTAAAATAATATTTCTCAACCACATAACCTAAAACACATGTTAGACATCATACGTGTAGTTAAAAAAACGAAATGGCATTACTATCTAAGTCATCAAGCTTATATCGATTAATGGTGAGTTTGAAAATACATTTATTAAACATGCATTAAAATATAATATTTGTCTTATTTAAAATTTAAATATCATATTTATTCCTTTTACTTTCCAAAAAATCGTATTTTTTTCAAATCATTTTTTAAATATTTTATTAAACTTTTTTTTTAATTTAAAATCATTGTATTATATTAAAAATACATTGACGATAGTGTCGTTAAATGTTAAAACATTTTTGATATAGCGTAACACTTATCGAACTCATAAAACATGTCACGTTTTTGGAGGTAGGAGAAATAGATTGTGAGCTCTGATAACTAAATTATATAAAGTTTAAATTCACAATGTCAATAAATTCACTTGTAAATTTTACAAAACTAATCTACGATTAATTAAAATGTTAAAATATTATAAATTTACAAGGAAATGAACTTCAATTCACCTGTAAATTCTACTAAATTAGTTTGTGAATGATAAGAGAGTTGAAATACTAATTTAGATTCACAACGTGAATGTTAAAAACTGAAACAAACTTACAATGCGAATATAATCATAATCAAATCAATGTGATTTTTTTATATTGTTGTTGATGTCTATTTATAAAATAAAAAAATAGAGAATTTTGGTATATTTAACTTTATTTTAATAAAAAAAAAAATAAACCTAAATATTGGAAAAAATACAACAAAACGAAATGAGTTTTTTTTTTTCTAGAAAAAAAAAGTTTGATTTATAATAATATGGATGTCTATGGAAAGAGGATAAAAATAAACAATATATTTTGGTATACTGCGTTTTTTTCCGATAAAAAACATGGTCCGAAAATAATTAAATGAAAAAACAAAGTGAGTTTTTTTGGTATAATCTGATACATATGTGTCCAATGTACAAATCTGCAACCCTTCACTTGGTCGTTGATCGTTATAATTTTTGATGTTCATGATTGGTTTTTGGTTTCTTTTTAAGAATCATTCTCAATTGATCCTGACCCTATATATATATATATATATATATATATATATATATATATATATATATATATATATATATATATATATATATATATATATATATATATATATATATACAGTAAGAAATTTTTTTTGGTAGGAAGTTAAGAAATTTTTTTTGGCTTATACTTTTGGCGAACAAAACAAATGAATCAATAATAACATGATTCATCAAAAAAAATCGCAATAAAACATTTCGATGATTCATTTTTACGATGAATTTGTTGATATTCACTAAAATTGTCATAAAAGTGAATTTTTTTTCTTAATTTACCTAAAAATGAATCATAAAGATGCTTTTTTTCGGAATTTTTTCTTGTGAATCATTTTACATATGATTCATCTAATGATTCATTTCATTTTTTTGCTAAGAAAATATGTATATAAAAAATTTCTTACCTTCATACCAAAATTTTCCTTCTTATTTGATCTTGACTCTCTTTCTCTCTTTCTCTCTCTCTCTCTCTCTCTCTATATATATATATATATATATATATATATATATATATATATATATATATATATATATATATATATATATATATATATATATATATATATATATATATATATATATAGAGAGAGAGAGAGAGAGAGAGAGAGGAATGATTATTTGACAACTCAAAGTTTTCCAAGAACCCAAGAACTAAAGGTAGAACGTTGGATCAAAAAAACAGATGGTCGAGATGCAAGGTGGCATTCTTGTAAATAATCAGAAAACTAAAGACGCGCGAGCATGTTAACTAAATGAGATAAAGGGTATTATTGTAAACAAATATATTATTAATTTATTACATTATATGCTAAATCTGATTTACTAAAAGAGAAAACAAAATATCCTAATGTCGCATGCGTTCTTCCCCAAGCGATCCTCACCTTCTTCGATTTAGGTGCCGACGATTCCTCCTCCCCCATAGCCGAAGTTGGCGAGTCGCATCTTCAACACCGTATCTAGGTCAGTATCAGAGTTTTGGGGAATACGTGAATCAACAGATTGGCGTATCATTGGAGATTAATGATCTACCAAAATCACTATCGATTTCCTCGACAATCACCACAAGGTTGCAATCCACCACCGCCTTCCTCCAACTCTATAATCACCCATTAAAAATGAAACCTTTCTCTCCTCTCCTCCATTGTTGAGAATTCTCTAGAACAGACTGTCAACAACTCCGACAAAGCAAAGAACAAACAACAACATCTATTTCTCAAGAGAATCTCCTGCTCCAAATTACCTTCAATCAGTAAGTTTACTGTCCTAATATCTCTTTCTTTTCTTGCAGTCAAAATCATGATTATATCGAATCATACCTTCTTAATTAATGGCGTTTCAGTTAACCAATAACCAGAAAACCCTGGGTTAGGGTTTAGTTCGTTCTATGTTGTAGTCGTGGCTTGTTTCTTTCCCCATGTAGTATTTTTACAAATTGTATTGTCAATTTTCATTTCTATGGGGTTTTGTGGCGCTTTCAGCAGCTTTTTACATCATATGCTACCTAAGAAGCGACCTGCTGAAGTAATAAAGCTTAATGACGATAACAATAGTATTAATAAAAATAACAGAGTTCGACTACAAACAAATCCCCTTTATCTAAATGTAACAAACATAAACATGCTTTTTACCCAAAGACCTTGCTATATGCTCATGTCACTTGTTAGAAAATTGAGTCTTTACTCCTATTTAACCTTACACCATCGTTGTTACATTTCTCTTCTCCCTATGCCCCAAATCAAATACATCTAAGTAGATTTTATTTTATATAAAGCAATATACTACATAAAGATTATTCAAAGTATATATACAAATAAAAAAATGAAAGCACAATTCATATACTTGGATCATGTTTACTTCATTTCATCACCAAATTTGTCACTGGAACCAAAATCTTCTTCATCATCATCAAAGAATTTACGTGCAAAATCGATGTTTGAGACTCCAAAACTCTCACTTTTTGGATTCTCACTAGACCTGGAGATCGTGTTGTAGTACCTTGCATATATTCTACCATTACAATTATAAGAAAGATAGTACCATAAGTCTTTTATAGTCAAAAGTATTTTATTTACTAAAGACAGAAAAAGGGGTATTCATATACCTTCACCAGTAAAAAAAGGACATAAACATAGGTTTTTTGTTCTTGATTCCAAATCACATCTCCTCTACTCTTTGGCTATTTTTCTTTGTTTTGCTTTGGCTCTGGAGTTTAGAAGTTTTGATTTTTCAACCGATTATGCATATTCGATATTAGATTGTGCAACTGAAATTTGCCTATAATCACCATGTTTTCACTAGATTTGGATCAGAAAACGTTGTTCTACAAACACGATTTGCATTGGAATAGAGAACAAACTTGTATTGATGAAGAAGCTGATGAAATCAGTGAGTTTGGCACTTGTATGGGTTGAATTTATTGTATTTCTAACACATATTTGTTGAAATCCAGTATATACGATGAAATCAATTTACCCGTGTTTTGTTTGTACAAGTGAGTGTTAATGCTATTATTGTTGCTAGAATAGAGTATAGTCTTGCAGGTTGTGGTGATAAAGATCTAACCTTGGGTTTTTACATGTTGAAAGTGGTGATCTGTTTCTCAATAGCAGTGGAATCCTAGGAGTTGTTTGCTCATGTCATGGAATTCTTATTTCAATCTCCAAGTTTTCAGAGGTAATATATTTTGTGTATTCCTCTTTAAATCAATTTGTGTTATGTGATATGACTATTGCAATTCAAATTATATCCAATCATTCATTTTTATTAATGTGCCAAATTTGTAGCATTGAATACTTTATTTGAATGCATGGATTGTTATATTTTACTTATGTTGCTATCAATGAACATTGTATTTGTTATTGGCATGTTATTGAAGCACCAAGAACTCATTATACAACGTTTGGGAGATGTCCTCACCTTGGCCACACCATAACAAGATTGTCTTCATGTTAAGACATATGAGAGAGATTAGAAGAGAGTATTGTATAATGAGTTCGACACTTAAATCTGGACAACTATAGTTGTTTCTTTTTTACTTTGCTAAATTTATAAAATTTTCAGCGTTGTAATTACATGTGATTCACATTTAATCACATATCAATTACATGTGATTCATATCTAAATCACATATCATGTAATTCACATATGTATTTTTGTGAGTGTTTTTACATCAATCAATTTCTTTTTAATTATCTTGTAGATTTGGAAGAAATTGTGGTGAATATTAAAGAAGTGAAAAATGATAAATTGAAGAAAATATGGAAATATTGACACGAAGACATGAAAATGTTTTGAAAATTTGTAGCATTTTTTTGTTTTTTATATTTTATTTTGCATCGAATAAAATACTTACTGTATTGTGTTTATAGATTAGTAAATAAAATAAGTTTTCTTATGATTTCCTTATAGATATTATATATATAAATATATATATATATATATATATATATATATATATATATATATATATATATATATATATAAAATATGAAACTCGCATATATGTATTTGTAAAAATATGCATAAATGTACCAAAAATGTTGATTTTTTGTTAAAAAGTTATCTTGTTTTTTAAATATTCCAGTTTTTTTATTTTAAATGCTTTTTAAAAAATTATACTTTTTAAAAAAAATATGTTTTCAATTTTCTTTTCAAAAATTTATGTTTTCTATAAAAAACTTAAAAAATATGCACTTTAAAAAAAAATGAAAAATACTATTTTTTTAAAAAAATCCGAAATTTTGATTTATTATGTAATTTTTTAGACATTTCTATTAATATTTACAGTACCACAAAAAATTAAACATTAAATGAAATCAATAAGATTACGATCATGCGTTTAATGAATTAGTTTTGATCTAACGCTCCGCTTTTAGCTCTCAGGATCTCGAGAAACTTTGAGATCTCAAGCGATCTCACCCCTATATATATATATATATATATATATATATATATATATATATATATATATATATATATATATATATATATATATATATATATATATATATATATATATATATATATATATATATATAAATATTTACTAACTAATGGGGGTTCTTATGGTTCTTAATTTTTTGTGGTTATCATTTGAACCACCACCTATATATATATATATATATATATATATATATATATATATATATATATATATATATATATATATATATATATATATATATATATATATAGGTGGTGGTTCAAATGATAACCACAAAAAATTAAGAACCATAAGAACCCCCATTAGTTAGTAAATATTTAGATGATATTCTTATTAAACATGTGAAAATCCTATTTTTTCTCTTTTCAATACAAAAAGGTCAAAATTGTAATTTTTGTAGTATAATATTTTCATTTTTATATTCTCTCATATTTGAAGAAAAAACTTATATAAATTACAAGTTTATATAGTCAATTTATAGTTTAGTTCACAAAATTCACAACTACATACAAACCATTTTATAATAATTCATAAACACAAAGAAATCAAAATTTCAAACTCTACTACTACCACCATCACACGCTGCCACCAACCACCTGTACCAGCATCGCAACCATTATTTTCTTCTAAATCAAATCAGTAAACAAAGCCATGCATTAATAACTTAAATACTACATTCACAGTTTAATACAACCATTTATTTCACTCATTTTGAATTTAATGCAAACTTATTATTAAAACTAATGTATTTTTTACATACTTATACAACACAAAAAAATATATTTAGAAAAAAAAATTAGCAAAAAAATTTATACATAAATCATTTACATTTTAAATTGTGAATTTAATATATTAAGTCGTGAATAAAATTTATATTATTTCAAAAGCAAACATAAAAATTATAAAATAATCATAGCTTATGTCATTTCATTCACAGCTTAATACAATCAATTCATAATTTAATACACAAAATTCACAGCTTAATATAGTCAATTCATAGTCTAAGCAGAAATTACATAGTTTAATGCAATCAATTCACAGTTAAAACATAAAAATCACAGTTTAGTACACAAAATTCAAAGTTTAATACCCAAAAAGTAAGCATCCTCAACCATATTTTCAACTTAACACTCTTTATATAGTCAATTCAAAGTGTATACACAAAATTCATGGCTTAATACAAGTAACTTCATAGTTTCATACACATAATTCATAGCTTAATCTAGTCAATCTACAGTTCAAACATAAAATTCATAGCTTAATACAGTCAAATCGTAATCATATCTTAGTACACTAAATTCACATTTTAATACACAAAAAGTAGTATTCACATCCATATTATCAAGTTAAAACACTTACTACAATTAATACACAATTTAATATAGAAAATTCACAAACTAGTATAATAAATTTAAATTTTAATTCAAAAAATATACATTTACAACTTAATAGCAGTTAAAACTAAGATTAAAAAAATTATACGACAAATGAGAGATTAAAACATCAAATTCACACTTTAACAGAAAAAAAAACAAACAAAAAGAAACTATATCATAGAGATCTATAACATATGCAAGTAGACAAACATATTATCAACTTAAAACTCTTAATACAACTAATTCACAGTTTAATACACAAAATTTACAGTTTAATACAATAAATTATTAGTTTAAAGCACAAAATTCATAGGCTAATATGGTCGATTAAAAGTTTAAACATAAAATTCACAACTAAATACAGTCAATTTACAGTTTAAAACACAAAAATCACAGTCTAATACAATAAATTCATAGTTTAAATTCACACTTTAACAGAAAAATCACAACCTAATACAATAAATTCATAGTTTAAACATAAAATTCATAGATTAATATAGTCAATTCATACTTTAAACAAAAAATTCATAGCTTAGTGTAGTTAATTTACAGTTTAAAACACAAAAATCACAGCTTAATACACAAAATTCATAGCTTAAGATAGTAAATTTACAGTTTAGTACATAAAAAGTACGTATTCACAACCATATTATCAAATTAAAACTCTTAATATGGTCAATTCATAATTTAATATACAAAATTCACAGTTTAAAACTTATAAAAGATCACGAGTTTGTAGTTTATAACTTAAATTATAATTATTATTATTATTATTATTATTATTATTATTATTATTATTATTATTATTATTATTTTGAGAAAACACTAACATAATAACACATATTCTAAACTCTATCTACAACACAAATACAATAAAATAAAAATATGAATAACAATTTTCTAAAAATATTGCAACAACTAAGAAAATTAACATATATTCACAACTGAACAACGTTAAAACTAAAATTAACAAAAAGAAACAGAAATAAGAGATTAAAACATTAAATTCACAGTTTAATAGAAGGAAAAACAATAAAACTCGGCATACCTGATGTGTTTCACCAATGATCAGAGAAAAAGAAATAAATGGAGTTGGTTCTGGTGGATCCTCGTTGGTGACTGAGGCTTGTAAATATGGCTACATCACTCGTCTGTGCTAATAGGTTTATCTGTTCATTCTAGTAGCTAGTCAAAGGTTTCAGATATGAGCAAATTCGGCGTGTAGTCGTCGTTTTTTGTCTATTTCTCTTCAGATCTAAGACATTTTGACGATTTGTATCAAGATTTAACATTTTCTGGTCATTTAGTGAGAAAAAATGAAGCTGAAGCGGTGGTTTAACATCCATGATCTTGTAATAGATATGATGCGCGGAAGATTGATGGTTGTGGTGGTGGAAAGTCGTTGGAGGTTGGTGGTAGACTAGATATGGACTAGATCTAAAGTAATCTAAACCATATCTGAACATATCTTGTGGCGTTTCACACAGATTAGAGAGAAATACATAGAGGCGAACCACTATGGTGGTGGCGGTCGTCGACAGGTGGTAGTGTAACGTCATCCGTAAGATGCAACAAATCTCTTAGCAAAATAGCACCAAATTCTTAGATCTATATCATATCTAAACAAATCCAGTATTCACCTAGAAACCAAAGGCTAATTAAGGAAAGATAATAAGAAAATTGAAGGTATACTCGTGAAGTCCATGGGGAATAACTCGACGAGTAGGAATTTGTTTTTGGACAAAGGTAGAGAGACCTACTCGACGAGTTAGGGAAGACCAACGCGACGAGTTGGTATGGGTTTGGGAAACCCTAAATTCGGGGTTTTGCACCCTATTTAAGCATCTTAATCCCCACCTTATGGCCTCATTTCCAGCCTCCATTGTCCAAACCTTAATCCACAAAACCCTAATGCCTGTGAGCCATTTTGAATGAACCCTGTGTGATATGAAGCTTGTAGAAGAACAAGAATCTATAGGATTCCAAGAGAAGATTGTAGATCCAGAAGCAACATCCCATCCTTATCCTTTTCTGGTAAGCAAACCTCTAACTTGTCTAGTAGTCTCTTAGATCTCCTTATTTCACTTTTATGAGGGCTTTTGGTCCAAGAAGCTTAGCCCTTGGGAAATGGACGTCACAAATGACTTATCTTTCAGATCTGGGATCTAGAAGGGGTTTCATGGTAGAAAGGTACAAAGTTTATGACCATGGAAGCCCCATGCAAGCTTTAAGATGTTGTTATGGCCTTTTAATCCCCAAAAGGCCATGCATGGAAGGAAAGCCTAAGACTTTACGTGTTCAAATGATGTTTAAGGCCTAGATCTAGGTTAGTATGCTTTAGCTTAGAGTATTATGGCCTTTCGGACAAATATCTATGTCCTAAAGAACTAGGGTTTTAGCTAAAACAATTAAGAAGGACTAGTAGCGGGTCAGGTTGGAAACTTTACCCTTAAGAAGGCTCTTTTAGTATGTAGAAGAAGTATGGAGCTTTGATCTGGAGAGTAGAGGCTTAATCTGTTAAGATGGCCCAAACAGACTATGGGACTCGTCGAGTTGATAAAGGAACTCGACGAGTTGAGTCGTGATGTCCCGATCCAGTTTAAGGTAGAACTCGACGAGTTGATTTGCCAAATCGCGACTATGAGTAACCAGGGAACTCAACGAGTCAGGGAGGTGACTCGATGAGTTGGATCGCGATTTCAAGATTCTAAATTATAGAACTCGGCGAGTTGAGTCAACTTGGGGTGTTGACTTTGACTTTGACCAAGCGTTGACTTTAACTTTGACAAAGTATTATGTTGGTAATGATAGCTTGGGGAGTCGAGAGATCAACAGTTAGGCGATTTACCAGCTAGTAGCGAGAGGTTTATTTGCGAGATTCTGCAGTCAGCTTGTGAGGTGAGTTTTCTCCAGTTGGAACGGGTCGAAGGAACCAATGTCGGCCCGTTTATGTATGTTAGTGTATGCCGGATTAGATCCGATGTCGGGTGAAACGACCCAATTTTCACGTCCAAAAATTTCGTTTATAAAACATAACATAGAAAACATTAACAGTTAAAACATTGCTTAGTTGAACCACTTCACATCGAAAACCAAAGTGAAAACCACAACATTTGATCAACCAAAATATCAGCGTATCAATCCCAGAATAAACTCGTAACTACGGAAATAAGAGAGTGTGTGGTACATGCTACTACCGCGCCAGCTCCTTTCCCCTGGCTGAGGAGGTACGTGAAACCAAAACTGAAAACCGTAAGCACAAAGCTTAGTGAGTTCCCCCGTAATACCTCATACCATGCAAGCATAAAACAAACGACATTCAGCTAGGAGATTCGGGCCTCGCCCACACTCGGAAAGATACGGACCCTGCCCACACTTCGCTACCCGGAAATAAGAGAGTAGATCCCGCTTCTAGTCCCGCTTCTACTCGGCGAGTTAGTCCTTCAACTCGTCGAGTTCAAGATTAAAATGCAGTATATAAGGGAGTTAATAATCAAGAATACATACCCGGAACCAGGTGTTACAAATCTCCCCCACTTATTTTAGACTTCGTCCTCGAAGTCTGTTGCTTGCTCCAAAAATAGCTCGGGGTAATGCTCCATCATATCTTCCACTGGCTCCCAAGTCCACTCTGATCCCTTCCGGTGCTGCCATTGCACCTTCACGAGTTCCACTTGCTTGTTCCTCAAATCCTTCGACTTCCGATCGATGATTGCTACTGGTCACTCCACGTAATTCAGGCCGCCATCGACCTGAATGTCCTCTAACGGAACCACTGCGGAGTCGTCTACCAGGCACTTCCGCAGCTAAGAAACATGGAAAGTGCTGTGTATCTGACGGAGCTCGGCTGGCAGATCCAGCCTATATGCCACCTTGCCCACCCGGGCTATAACCTTGAACGGCCCAATATACCTTGGGCCCAACTTGCCCCGATGCCCTTCCAAGGCGACACCTTCAGGAGAACCATATCCCCAACCTGGAACTCCAGGTCGGATCGGCGCTTGTCGGCGTAACTTTTCTACCGACTCTGCGTGGTCTGTAGCCTGCTCCGAACCTGCTGAATCCTCTCGGTAGTCTTGAGCACCACTTCGGTGCTCCCCATAACTCTCTGACCAACCTCTCCCCAGTATATCGGGGTCCTGCACCTCCATTCGTACAACATCTCGAATGGAGGGCGGTCGATACTCGTGTGGTAGCTGTTGTTGTACGAGAACTCAGCCAATGGAAGATAAGTATCCCAGCTACCACCGAAGTCTAGCACGCATGCCCGCAACATACCCTCCAGAGTCTGGATGGTTCGCTCGCTCTGACCATCTGTCTGCGGGTGAAAGGCGGTGCTAAAATGCAAACGAGTGCCCAACTCGTCATGAAACCTCTTCCAAAACCTGGAAGTAAAACGCACATTCCTGTCCGAGATAATAGATACTGGCACCCCGTGCCGCGCCACAATCTCCCTAATATAGACGTCGGCCAATTTCTCAGCCGAAATGCTCTCCTGAATCGGAATAAAATGAGCACTCTTGGTCAATCGATCTACGATGACCCAAATCGAATCTACTCCAGGCGCGGTCCTAGGAAGCTTCGTGATAAAATCCATCATGATATCTTCCCATTTCCACAACGGGATGTCCAACGGCTGCATCTTTCCATGCAGTCTTTGATGTTCGGCCTTAACCTTCCTACAGGTCAAGCATCGCTCGACGTACCATGCCACATCCCGCTTCATGCAGGGCCACCAATAGTCTAGGCGAAGATCCTGATACATCTTCGTCGCCCCTGGATGAATAGAGAATCGGGATTTGTGCTCCTCCTCCATCAAGATCTGGCGCACGCCTCCATGATATGGCACCCACACCCTACAGTGTAGTGTCAATAACCCCCGACTATCATAATCGAAAGAGGTGACTTGACCCACTATTCGCTCACTCTTCCGATGCTCCTCCTTCATAGCCTCCCGAATCTGCTCCAACAGGGGAGTCACCACAGTCATCCTCATGCAAATATCCTTGATTGGTGCCGCCTTGCGACTAAGCGCATCGGCCACCACATTGGCCTTTCCTGGGTGGTAAAGGATCTCACAATCATAATCCTTCACCACGTCCAACCACCGGCGCTGCCTCATGTTCAGATTCGGCTGATCCATGAGGTACCTCAAACTCTTGTGGTCCGTGTAAATGGTACACCGAACCCCATAGAGGTAATGCCGCCAAATCTTGAGAGCGACAACCACCGCCCCCAACTCCAAATCATGCGTCAGGTAGTTCGCCTCGTGAGGATTCAGCTGCCTCGAGGCATAAGCAATGACATGCCCCCTCTGCATCAATACTGCACCTAGGCCTGAGATCGACGCATCACAATATACCACAAAATCCTCTACGCCCTCGGGCAGGGCTAAGATTGGCGCCTCGCACAATCTCTGTCTCAGTGTCTCAAACGCAGCCTGCTGCTCGGGTCCCCACCGAAAGACCACGACTTTCTTCGTCAGCCGCGTCAGGGGTACGACTATCTTGGAGAAATCCTGAATGAATCTCCGATAGTAGCCTGCTAATCCTAGGAAGCTCCGAATCTCGGATGGAGACTTAGGAACCTCCCATCTCATCACGGCCTCGACCTTGGCCGGGTCGACTAGAATCCCGTTCTGGTTGACAAGGTGTCCGAGAAATTGCACCTCGGCGCAACCAAAACTCGCACTTGGAGAACTAGGCATACAAGCTCTCCCTCCTCAGGGTCTCCAAAACCTCTCTCAAATGCTTCTCATGATCCTCCTGTGTCTTGGAATAAACCAAGATGTCGTTAATGAAAACTATCACAGACCGATCTAGCATCGGTCTGCATATGCGGTTCATGAGGTCCATGAACGTGGCAGGAGCATTTGTGAGCCCAAACGGCATCACCACGAACTCATAATGGCCATAACGCGTCCGAAACGCGGTCTTCTGCGCATCCTCCTCTCTGACCCTCATCTGATGATAACCCAAACGCAAATCGATCTTGGAAAACCAAGACGCTCCCTGAAGCTGGTCAAAGAGATCATCAATTCTCGGGAGTGGGTAACGGTTATTCACCGTTACCTTGTTCAGCTCCCGGTAATCTATACACATCCGATGCGACCCGTCCTTCTTTTTCACGAACAGAATCGGGGCTCCCCAGGGTGAACTGCTCGGTCGAATGAATCCCTTGTCTAACAGCTCCTGCAGCTGCGTAGACAACTCCTGCATCTCAGGAGGAGCCGACCGATACGGTGCCTTGGCTATCGGAGCCGCATCAGGAACGAGGTCAATCCTGAACTCCACCTGTCGTGTCAGAGGTATCCTAGGAAGCTCCTCGAGAAAAACATCTGCGAAATCTTGCACCGTCGGAACCTCGCTCACCGTCACCTTACCCGCCTCCCGGGTATCCATCACATACGCGACATAACCTGCGCATCCCTGCTGAAGGTATCGTCTAGCCCTCGCTGCTGAACATACAGTGGGTCTGCAATGTGGTCTCTCGCCATGAATCGCTAACTCTCCCCCACCTGGGTTCCTGACTCGCACCAGCTGCTGTGCGCAATCTATCACCGCCCCATTAGGGCTCAACCAATCCATACCTATAATCACCTTGTTCCCACGTAGCGGAATGGGAACCAGGTCTACCAAGTAGCGCTCCTCAAACAAACGCAATACACAATCCCGAAACACCATCGATGCTCGTACCGATCGATCATCAGCAATCTCTACCTCCAAAGGGCAATCCAACATGCCCGAAGACTCAGTGAATTCCTTGCTAAGCGCAAGAGAAACAAACGATCGGGTAGCACCCGAGTCGAACAACACTTGCACTGGGATACCGTTCACATGGAACGATCCTAACACATATATACACACAGAGCACATATCAATATCATAACATCATATAAATAAATGAGAAGAAGAGAATCATACCCGTCACCACATCGGGTGCAGTGCGTGCCTCTTCGGCGGTCAGCTGAAATGCCCGACTCCTCACCACTGGAGCCTCTGCCTTGCCCTGCCGGCCGCATCTGTGATCCTCAGGGTCGTTGGAGCTAGCGCCTTCACTGGTGCTGAAACTATCAACTGGGGGCAGTTAGCCTTCTTGTGGCCCCTCAGGTTGCAGTGAAAATACAACAACTCCGATGTCTGAATAGCTGAAATTGGCGTAGTACAATCCCTACTAAAGTGCCCTGCCTTGCCACACTTGTAGCAGCCTGCTGATCCCATCCTACATGCTCCCTCATGCGTCCTACCGCATTTCCCACAGCGGCTAGGTCCCCTTTGGCCTTTCGGCCTCCCATCTGATCCCCGGGGCTTCTTCCCTGAAGCCCCAGTCACCTGCCCCACCTCTGCTTTCCTCTTCCGAATGTTCTCTAAATCAATCTCCCTTTCCCTCGCCCTGGCGATCATGGACTCCAGGGTAGGGCAAGCTGAAAAGCTAACATGCTCCCGGATGTCAGCCTGAAGCATATCATGATAACTGGTCCTCCTCATATCCTCGTCACCAGCATACTGGGGCACCAACAAAGCCCTCTCTCGGAACTTGGCGGTGATCTCCGCCACAGTCTCAGTCGTCTGCCTCATGTCCAAAAACTCCCTGGCCAGCTGCTGAAGCTCGACAGCTGGTGAAAACTCTACCCTGAACCTGGTCACAATGTCCAACCAGGTCATAGCCTCGATAGCTGAGGCTCCCACTCGAGCTCGGTCCCGTAAACACCCTGCTGCATACCTCACCTTCGACCCCTCGGGGCAGAAGCTAGTCAACTGTGCAGAATCGATGTCCGCAATCCATCGTCTGGCGGCAATGGGGTCTTTCACCCCATGGAAATCTGGCGCACCACTGCCCCTGAAGTCCATAAAGGACAGTGTGCGAGATCCCAAATGGACAGATACCATGTCGCTCCTGAACGCCCGGAGGCGATCCTCCATCAACACGATGATCCCTTCCTTGATCGACTCGAAGATAATGGGGGTCGACTCAAGGATGCCTCTGGTGATCTCTGACGTGATGAACTCGCGTAATCCCTCGTCCACTGGCTCGAAACCTGATCCCGAACCTGACCCCTCTCCTGAACCGCCATCTATCGGCCTCGATCGTAGTACCACCATTCTGCAATACTTAAATAACAATCATTAGTGATACTGATACTTCTTGAGGGATCACAACCACTTACAAGTTCCCTGGTCTTATCTTGGCCTTCCTTGGTTCGGGTACGGATCCTTTGCTTTCAGTAGTACGGGCCCATACTACCTTCCGCATCTATCCGTACCTTCTTCAAGGACTGCCTCGACTCCACCAGATTCCTTCCACTACTGTTGATCACTGCTATACTCATCCTAGGCTTGCCCTAGGGAAATCTTCGACTCTACTCTATCCAGTCCTCAGCTGCTGCGGGCCTCCTTGTAATGCCAATTAGCCACCACCCGAATACCATCACATGTGATGAGGCTCAGATAATCCTTCGAGTACCCGACTTGTCCCTACAACGGTTGGACTCAAACAAGAGCTACGCAGTGGGGGCAAATCCGACACTCTAAGATTATTCAACCCTGATCACATGTGACGTGACGTATTCTCATAGTGGCTAACTCCCATTATTCAGAGCCCCACAAAGCACAAAGCAAGCAACATTCAGACAAGGGTAACAATCTCAATCAAACCTATCTGCTTATAAGAACTGTACTAGCATACAATGCTAAGCTCATACTACCAGGCATAACCTAATCAGGCTATCCTACTCGCTGTCTACTTAATACTAGCATGCAATTCTCATACAACTGGAACACATATAACAGGCACATGAGGCATCACTCCCAGATCCTTAGTCCTATTCTAGCATGCTGTTCAACAAAAGCTGATAAATATAACATAAACTTGTATGGGTACTTTGGGGAATACTTACTTGAGCTCGGCCGGTTGCGCACATCACACACTTCGTTCTTTCTCAAACCCTTTTCTTAATTCTTAGAAAACATTTATTTTCGGAAAATCTATTACTCCCTCGATTTGAGTTCAGACACCCCCGAAGGTGAGTCCGAATCCCTCAAACCAGGGCTCTGATACCAACTTGAAACGACCCAATTTTCACGTCCAAAAATTTCGTTTATAAAACATAACATAGAAAACATTAACAGTTAAAACATTGTTTAGTTGAACCACTTCACATCGAAAAGCAAAGTGAAAACCACAACATTTGATCAACCAAAATATCAGAGTATCAATCCCAGAATAAACTCGTAACTGCGGAAATAAGAGAGTGTGCGGGACATGCTGCTACCTCGCCGACTCCTTTCCCCTGGCTGAGGAGGTACCTGAAACCAAAACTGAAAACCGTAAGCACAAAGCTTAGTGAGTTCCCCCATAATACCTCATACCATGCAAGCATATAACAAACAACATTCAGCTAGGAGATTCGGGCCTCGCCCACACTCGGGAAGATACGGGACCTGCGCACACTTCACTACCCGGGAGATACGGGCCTCGCCCACACTTGTGAAAATACGGGCCCTGCCCACACTTCGCTAACCGGGAGGTACGGGCCTCGCCCACACTTGTAAAGATACGGGCCCTGTCCACACTTCGTTAACCGGGAGGTGCGGACCTTGCCCACACTCTACTATCTGGGAGATACGGGCCTAGCCCACACTCCGCTCTCGGAGAGATACGGGCCGTGCCCACACTCAACCGTAAACCCATAACATACAAGCATCACACAGACAAGAAGTATAAGCAACTTTATATATTGACACATATATAATACTTGACTAAACCTAGAGATACGGGCTCGACCCACACTCTAGTACTAGCATCTCGTTTACACGGGTTGGCCTTGGCGCCTTAGACCCGTTCATACTAGAAAGGAAACTCACCTCGAAATAGCTGCTGGTCTGTGTGGGAATTGATCACCTACTACTGCTGCTGCTGCTCCGGAAATCCTCCGGCTGTAATTCCCACAACATACTAAATCAAACACTGCTAGATGTACCTAGGGTAAAATGACCCTTTTACCCTTGACCAAGTCGAAATCCAAGTCAAAGTCAACTTCCAGTTGACTGGACTCGCCGAGTCCGCGAGCAACTCGTCGAGTGCTTCCCTTACTAATCCGGTCCTACTCGCCAAGTCCCTCTCCCCACTCACTGAGTCACCCATGACTCACCACTCGGGAATAGGGGGCCGACTCTAGTCCCGACTCGCCGAGTCTGTGAGCAACTCACTGAGTTCCTCGAGCGGATCCCCTACTCGCTTCCAATCCACATCAGAACACCCCATATGAGGGTTTGGGGTTTTGGGGACTTTGCTACACGGTTAATTCCGTGTGCAGGTACGAAGGGTTGACCCTTCAACGCTTAAACCCCTCTTGCTCTGCGAAAGTTCATATGACTCGCCGAGTTTGAAGAACAACTCGGCGAGCTCCAGGCAACCTTCATAGGACTCACCGAGTTGTTCATCTAACTCGCCGAGTCTAAGACCATCTTCATAGAACTCGCCGAGTTCCACTTTGGGACTCGCCGAGTCCCTCGACCCATTTCCTGAGTAGGCCAGATCTGAGACATGCAATGCTTCAAAACCACAGATCTATGGTCCTAGGGCATGTTTACCACGTAAATTTGCGAACTTTACGTGCATGCACGACCCTATGAGCTCAAACATGCAATTCCAAGCTCTTTAAGAGGTCCTACCCTCAATAGGGACCTCAATCACCTCAACCATAGAGACTTTATGCTACTAGGATGTCCTAAAGGTCCAAATCCGAAGTCCTTGCAGAACATTAACCATAAACACATAGAGATTTAGTTTCTTAGGGCTTAAAACCTCTTTTTAGGGACAAGAAGGGGGTTCAATGAACTAAAGATCAAGGTAGGAACTTTTCTATCTGAATAGAAGCCCTGCACAGAGTAGATTCCGGATCTTCTTCCCTTCTTGCACTCTTCAACCTTCTCCTTCTTCTCCCAAGCTCCAAGCCACCTTCACAATTGTAAAAATCACCTACAAGGACACAAAGAGGCTAGGGTTTCGTTCTACAGATCTCTGGGGGTGCTAGGGGAAATGGAGGTTGGGTTAGATCGTTTAAATAGGGTGCAAAAACCCGTGTTAGGGTTTTAGTCCAAACAGGGTCTACTCGCCGAGTCCCACGAGCCTACTCGCCGAGTAGACAGAGTAGATCCCGCGTCTAGTCCCGCTTCTACTCGGTGAGTTAGTCCGTCAACCTGCCGAGTTCAAGATTAAAATGCAGTATATAAGGAGAGTTAATAATCAAGAATACATACCAGGAACCAGGTGCTACATTGGGGATAGCCCAATGTAGCTTATATGATTCCAGATTCCAATCCGATGTTGGGTGAGGCCCGATGAAAGTTTATATGTATGTTTCTGAACTACGGCTCGATGCCGGGTGGTACCCGAGGAAGGAATGCATGATTAGTTATACTTGTTGTCGTTTTGATACTTGTATGTGCCTAGTAGGGAGGTGGGTGTGGGCGGGGTCCCGTATCTCATCATTAGTTGAGTATGGACGTGGTCTCATATCTCATTATTAGCAGAGTAGGGGCGAGACCCAAGATAGACAAGGCCTTGAGACTAACAGTTATAGTGTTGTGTTTGACTGTTTTGTGTTTGCATGATTATATGTTATTTTTTGTAGGCGTATAGCGGGTGGGGCCTAGAGATAGGCAGGGCCTAGTAGAAACAGATTTATATACTGAGTGGGGCTCGATGCCAGGCGGGGCCTGATGTCGGATTCGTTCGATGTCGGGCGGGGCCTGATGTAGCGGGCGAGGCCCAATGTATCTGGTTATGTGATTATGTGTATGGTATGTGGTAGTTTGGGGAGACTCACTAAGCTTCGTGTTTACACTTTTCAGTCTTGGTTTCAGGTACTCCCAGTAGCAAGGGGAAGAGCTCGGATGATTGCAATGCACACACCATTGTTTATCCTGGGATGTTTTTACTCTGATATGTTTTGACATATGTGTATGATATTTTGAGATACATGACTTATGATTTTTATGTGATGAGTTGTAGCTATGGTTCTATTAATGATTTAGAAATGAAAATTTCAAACTATATCTATGGGATGTTACAGGTACGAGAGATGGTCGTGGCGGTCATCGGTGGTGGTGGTAGTTGTGGTTTACGATGGATCTGGAGGAGGTAAGTGGCAGACATGGTTTAGGCTTTAAATCTGATGGTGGAGAGTGGATGCAAACTAGATCTGAGTGATTCTAACAGGTTTTTATGTGCTTGTCGGAGCAGATCTGAAACAAAGAAGGTGATTTGGTTGGTGATGTTTGGTAGCGGTTTTTTACAAGAGAAGAAGAAGAAACGATAATGGAACAAATCTGCCATGGAAGAAGGAGGGCATGACAACGTCAGGTCCTTGATGATGACGGAGGTGAAATTGTCGGAGAAAGGACGTATCATCACTGGAGAAAAGAAGGTATCAGAGGTGCCAGATTTTTTTTCTTTGGAAGTAAGAGAGAGAGAGAGAGAGAGAGAGAGAGAGAGAGAGAGTATGAGCTAGTTATTAATGTGAGAGAAATGAGAAATTATAAAGTTTGGAATTTTTATATCTAAACATCAGATATGATAATATGATTGTAAAAAATGGTTCTTAAGGTTTCTTAAACTTTTTGGTTCTCATCTGATCTTTTCTCTCTCTCTCTCTCTCTATATATATATATATATATATATATATATATATATATATATATATATATATATATACATGCATACATACTAGAGAGAGTCAGGTTCTTTTGAGAACCAAAAGATTTGTGAAAACTTGCGAACTCATAATTAGCTGATCATTTTTCCATACCAAAAAACATCAATCTTCTCCAAATGATGTGTCTAAGAAAATCTAGACTCAAAAAAAAGACTTGACGATTTTTTTTGTATGGCTACTGATGAGCACAATCAGTAGTTTACGAAATGCTGATGAGCACAATCAGCAGTCATATGACTGCTGATTGCTGATCAGCAGTCCATATGGCTGCTGATTGTGCCCATCCGTAGTCCATGTAACTGTGGATTGTGCTCATCAACTATTGATTGTGCTCATCAACTATTGATTGTGCATACATGTAAATTTCGAAAATAAAAAAAAATATTGTGAAATCTTTTTTTAAGCCTAGAAATGGCTTAGACGCACAATTTGGAGAAGACTGGTGTTTTGGTTTTGAAAAATGTTAAGTTAGTTATGAGTTCACAAGTTCATACTTTTTAATTTTCAAAATAACTCAGCCATATATATATATATATATATATATATATATATATATATATATATATATATATATATATATATAGTCAAGATCAAATAAGAAGGAAAATTTTGATAGGTAGGTAAGAAATTATATATATATATATATATATATATATATATATATATATATATATATATATATATATATATATATATATATATATATATATATATATATATATATATAGGGTAAAGTGAATATACCTAACAACCTTATATAAGCTTAGGTACCTAACCACATCATACTACGTAATTTTGTATCATATTTGTATTGTAATCACCTAAAGTTCTTAAAATTCAACCTCATAACTCGTTTGCTTCCAAAATGTTTGGACTTTCACCATTATCTTCATTTAAATGACGTCTTTCTATCGGAGATCTCCTGGTGGGCTTCATATACTACCGTTACAAATCAAATGGTGTAGGAAGAATATAATGATGAATATATGAAAATCTTGCAAGTAAATCAAGTTAAGGATTGAAGTTTAAGAACCTTAGACGATTAGAATAGAAATATAATGCAAAACAATGTAGTATAATGTGGTTAGGTACCTAAGCTTATATAAGGTTATTATGTATATTCATTTTAACTATATATATATATATATATATATATATATATATATATATATATATATATATATATATATATATATATATATATATATATATATATATATATATATATATATATATATATATATATATGCACACACGGTAGTCGACAGTATTGCACAATATTTTGCTTCTAATTGTTGTACTCACAGTAACTTGTTAACGACTAAAAGAGTAAACTACCGTGATCAAATTGTGAAATGCTAAAAGTTGTTGCGGATTCAATATGTATTTGAATTAAATGGGATGTGTTTTATATAAGTTGAATCTTGATGAAAAGCGGATTAAGATCCGTTTTAGAAACTCCCCTAAAACTATTTTAAAAAGGTAAAACTATATATTTACCATACATACGATCGTTTTATGCAAAAATAAA
The DNA here is from genome assembly GCF_052625555.1 of Lactuca saligna. Lineage (NCBI taxonomy): Eukaryota > Viridiplantae > Streptophyta > Magnoliopsida > Asterales > Asteraceae > Lactuca > Lactuca saligna. The sequence continues at coordinate 74,658,441 of NC_136423.1, read as the reverse complement.
ATAAAAAAGGAACCAAACTTGAAGGAAATGAAAAGGGAAGAACAAATTCCTTTACAAAAAGTTACATTGGCAGCTTTTGTAGTTTTTATGAATGAAAAGAGAGAATCGGATGCCCAAATACCTGAATTAAAATACACTCCATGCATGACTTCCTATCTATCAACATTGACCCTTGTTTGACCAACCCCAATTGGGGAGCATGTATCAAGGTTAGATGCCGGCCTTTTACTATGGAACCTTTCAACATATATATCTGAGAGCTTATTTACTTTAAACCAATGTAGTTTTTTTTTAAAACTAGGTATTGTTCACTGTTATAAATTAGAATGTGTCGTTTAATTTGTTTGTTTAAAAACTGTATGCTATTAAAAAACTAGCAACTAGCAAAGTAACAAAATTACAAAGAATGGTTTGTAACCAGGTTTTGAAACCACAAAGTCAAAACAATATTAACTTTCTTGTACCTATTCTTAAACCAATCAAAAGAGGCAACCGATTCTTTCGAAGATGGCACTTTTCGGGAATTTTGAAGTAGCAAACAATAAGTTCGGTCCAAACATATTTTAGGTCCGGAGCAAGAGGAACTAAAAATGATCATAAAAGACACAACACATAAGTGTAACCAAACAATTGACAAAAATCTACCAATTTAAAGAAAAATACTTCTTGTAGATTTTTATGATACAAAATAATTAATAATAGTATCAAGATTTGTTAAGATTTTGTGCCGTGTATCTTCTATCCAATTCGTCATGAGTTTGAATCTAAGGAATTTGATTTTCTTTGTCGTTCTAAAAAATTAGTAGCATGATCAATATTGTCTAGCATATATGTATCCATACTTAAACTAGTCAAACCATTCAACATTTCTTATTGCATTAATAACCTATTTCTTTGATAACTTCAACTTTAAAAAAATTCTTTTTATGAATGCTACAATAACGAGAATATTCAATATGATTATTTATTAAATGAGATTTTAACCATTAAGACTTAGGAATTGAGACGTTATAATCGACTACACCATTCTACTGTTTCTTCATTGCTTCATAGGTCGTTAGTATAGAAAACATCAATCTGATTTCTCCCATTTTCGTTGCACCTACAACCTTCTTTATGAACGGATATTACTTCTTATTGGTTCCTTTATTATATCAAATATGTGCATTTGAATTGGCTCCTTCTCGCTTCCTATAATTTTTCTTATTTTCTTCCTAAAAGTAAGAGAATGATGACATAATAATATTACATTGCACATATTTTTTAGGCCCCTTGGAATGATGAGCCTTTTGCATCTTCCCCTATCACCCACCATCTGAGTCAAGCCTTCAAACACCACAATATTATGATACGTCCACAAAAGCCGTATAATCAGCATGCCAAATACATTAAAATATTTCTGGCCTCTTTATTAGAGACAATGAGACATTATCCACCTAATTGAACAAATCTTCCATATTCTAAAGTAACGAGAATGAAATATTAATTCATTAATTAGACATCATAAACCACACTTGATTCACAATCTCATGGTACAAAAACAAGTGATTAACTTCTTCAATGTAGTTGTCACAACACATGCATAAGTATAAGGGAATACCCACCCTTCTAACCTCCAAGTTTTTCTCTAACATGGATCTTATTAAGTGATACCCTCTAATTTAGGGTCAAAGTTATAACACCATGTGGCCATATTAGCATCCCTAAGCGTGACCTATCAAGATGTTGTGACATACAAGCAACAATAAAGGCATCATCCAGGTTGAACTCCCAATCCCACTTATCCATTTCCATGGTCAAAACAAAGGACAAGATGACAAGATATCCAAAAGTTGATCAGATTCAGTCCCATCACGCATAGGCTTTGTCACACCTAACACCAATCTTCATTTTTCCTCCAATCGTTGCTTAAAGAATCTTTTTGTGTTTCTACCACATATAATTATCTAAAAAATGTGTCTATAAACTTTATATTTCACAACCACAACTCTTGCCATCCCTAACCTTGTTTTTCATTGTCGAACTATGTAGTATACATTTTTTTCATTAAAGCGATTTGTGCATGATATAATGTTTATTACATGCACTTTGTACCATATAGATAGAGTCGCTATATCTTCAAAGCGAAGACCATATCAACCAACTCTAGATCATGTACCATGTAGTCCACCTCATCAATCTTCAACTATCGGGAAGCATAGGTAATCAATTTCCCGTGTTGCATCAACATATAACCCAAATCATAGTAAGATGTATCACTATATACAAGAAAATCCCCATTCCCCTCGGGTAATAAAAGAATAGGGGCCCCGTATAGAATACTCTTCAGTGTCTGAAATCCCCCCCCCCCCCCTCCTAACTTACCAATCTAAAAAATCGGTTATGTTTTCCTTGTCAATTTGGTCATTGGACCAACAATCTTGGAGAATTATTTAATAAATCTCCAACAATACTTAGTGGAACCCAAGAAGATCTGAAGGTTAGTAGGAGGTTTTCATTTTGGCCACTCCTTAACTGCGTCAATCGTTATTGGGTCTACGTATATGCCCTTGGATCCAACCACATGTTCAAGAAATTGGACCTCCTTCAACCAGATTTCACATTTGGAGCACTTTGCATGAAGTTTCTCCAAAGGAAATGTGTCCAACACTTCCCACAAATTCCTCCGATGATCTTCAGTATTACAAGAATACACTAAGATGTCATCAATGAAGACTATTACAGACTTATCCAAAAATGGAGGACAAACCCGATTCATCAGGTCCATAAAGAGCATCACTAAGAAGTGATAATGTCCATAATGTATCGTAAATGTTGTCCTGGGAACATATTGCTCACTAACTTGAACTTGATGATAGATTGACCATAGATCAATCTTCGAGAAGTGACAAGCTCCATGAAGATGATCGAAAACGTCATCTATCCTCGGGAGAGGACACTTATTCTTTATAGTAACCTTGTTTAACTCTCGATAATCAATGCACATTGTATAGATTCATTTGTTGTGAGAAACATTATATGTCGTAGATAACTCTCAAATATGCTTATATTGAATACCTCAATGTCCAAGACTTATTTTGTAGAAGAGCATTTGTCTATATCGAAATGTCTTGCATTTCAATATATCTTTTTATCATGTATAGCAATTTCAAAGTCTACACGTAGTATTTTGTGATTAGTCGTTATCACTTGGCTTGTTGCTTATATATAGTTTTATAGGATAGAGTGTAATAAACACTTTTCGCATACACTCTCTCATAACACTTACGCTATGACCTTGTACTATATTCTATCTTCCGGATCAATACACACTGAAAAGAATTACTTAGTTGGTGTGTTCAGATGTTTACATCTAGTTTTATTCATCTATTGATTTCATAACACATCAAGTGGTATCAGAGTAGGAATCATTCAACTCTTTCAGAGAATTTCTCTCGTTTTTCATTTTTAGATCTAACTTTGTTCTTAGAGCTAGTTTCCACAATTGAAATATGTTTCTTCGACTATATTTGAGATTTTCGATCATGTCTTTCATTTTAATCAATTTGTTCGACAATTTTCATTTAAATAGAAAATTTGAATACAAACACCATGATGAATTACACAAATCTTCTCGGTTCATCAACAAAAACTCCAATGTTGCTTCCTGGACATTATGATCAATGGCTTGATAAATGGAAGATTATTTAAATGTTATATAAAGATCTTTGGCGATCAATATGAAATGGTCCTCATGATGAAAATATGGTTACTAACATTGGAACTGCTTCAACTCTTGAGTCTATAGCTGCCTTAAGACTTAGAAGAGAAGAACATGATAGAAAATGTATACATGAGTTGCGAGGTGCTCTTCCTCTAGTTGTATATGGTTATGTTAGAGGATGCAAAAATGATAGGGACATTTAGGACAAACTAAAGGAAAAGTTTCAATGGACAAAGAGGAGAAAGAAAAGTTCAATTACTCAAATTTTATCAAAACTTAGTGAATTCAAACAAAAAGAAAATGAATAAACCAATCAAGAGTTTGATCAATTCAATGAAATCATTTACAAGATGACCAAGTACAAAGTCAAGAAGTGAACTAGAATTGAATATCACATTCATTCAAATAATGAGAAAAGAATGGAAGAGTATAAGTGTGCTTCTTCTCATGAGAATTTTGACTCTTAACCTTTACCTGTTCTATTAAAAGCTCATGACAACGATCTGAACGAAATGGCTGAAGAAAAAAGATAGAGAAAGAGCTTCTTATGGTGTTCTAATTAATGTCGTTATCTAAGGTTAGCGAGGAAGAAAACTCAACCGAAGAAGAAGGTGTTGATAAAGAGATATCGAATAATCTAACAAGAACGTTTTACAAGACGCCTTGATCTAGTAATTTCAACATAACAATTCTTATCATAAGGGATATTGTGGATCAAATACGGTTGTTCAAAAAAATGTTGTTGTTATGAACAAGAATGTTGCTGGAGTAGAATCACAATCTAAGAAGAAGTTAATTAGAGAATCTGGATATGATTTTAATTACTATGATGGCAAAAATTACACGACAAGAGACTAGATGTTGAAGAAACATAATGAGAAGCGAAAGAGAACCAAGGATGAATCTTACTACGTTCAAAAAACAAAGGAGCTTAAGGAGATCAATAATATAACAAAGAATTTGGCACTTGTTGAAACAGGAAATGATTCAGATGATGACACATATCTGATATGGTAATCTAGATTAGATGATGAGGAAATGAAGAATCATACACATGTAGCAATTTTTTCTCAACATGATTCTTGAAGGGCTAATGAAACAAGTGTTCAATGTGGAGAGACAGATATGGAGGATGAGTATCACATGAAAGTCAAAGGCCTTGTTGCTGAGAGAGTTTATCAAGGAAAATTTTTGAAGGCTTCTACTTCGAGGTCAATATGTTTTAGATGTTGTAAAAAAGAATTGTTTATATGTTAATAATCTTCTTATTTATGTTAGTAGTAATGCATAATGGAAAGCTTTATAAGGATAAAACTAATTTGGATGTGAAGAAAACAAGCATAGAACGTATAACACATAGGTTATTTATCATAATTGATGATAGGGAATCTCTAAGAAATTAAATCAAGTGTTACTAAAGCAAAGAAATATTTTTTGTAACGCTGCAAAACATTTGTATGCAAAATTAACATCTCTTTATCATTTATCTAATATTTGCAAAGAACAATATCGAAAACGTCTTCCATTCATAACGTTTAAGAAAGAAAATTTGATGGGTTATCTTATGACTGTGAACGTATAATCTCGTCTAATAATGTTCCAAATGATACATATACATATGGTATTGTAAAGTATCTTGATTGACATGAACTTGTTCAAATTGCTAGTGAAATTTTAAATGAAAATGAACAAGTTAAGATCTTGAAATTGTCTGAAACTTCAATCCATAATTAACAGTTAGATTATAATGAACTAGATGATGATTCAAATGCATTAAGTGTGATAGAGGAAGAGTTAAGTGTCGATTATTCATATCTTTCGATAATCGAGGTTAATTCATTAACTTAAAATGATGAAAATATTGATTCAATATTAAAATATAATTCTAATTCTTCTTCTAAAATTTGGAACTTGTAAAAACTTGATAAAATTGATATGAAAGAAATTACAAATGATGAAAATGAGTTTGATAATGATACTAATGATGAAAAGCCAACACGTGTTGTCAAAGACTGTGTTTCTCAAGATTCTAAAGAATATAAAAAGGTGTTACTTAAAAATGGTCAAAATTATGTTGAACAAATGTTGTTGTGTATCCGAAACTTAAAGATTTTTCAAATCAAGTGTTTGTCACAAATGGAAATTCTAAAAAAATTTATTCAATACTAATTTCGATGGTAAATGTAGATAATTTGAAAGTTACCGATGAAGGCTTTTATTCAACGGAAAATATCTAAGAAAACAATTTGAATGATAAATTGTTGAAGGAAGGAACTTACTGCAGATTTTGATAATTCGATGCTAGAAACATTGAAAGTTTGGGTGGTTAAAGGAACAAAACCGCCTTCAAAAGTGATTTTAAAATATGAAATTAAATCTTCAACATCTAAAAAAAAGCTTTCAAACTTGTCATACCATCAAACACCGTTGTTTCGACAAAAAAAATTCTGAATATAAGAAAAGAGAAAATGATTTTGTCAATGACAAAAGAAGGAAAAATTTTACTTCACAAGGTCCAAATTTTCAACATACTCAGAAGGAGAATAATTCATTTTCAAAAATCAAAGTGAAATTTACTCCAAAACTCGAAAATTTCCAAATCCAAAATGGAATCAATCCACAAAAGTGCCATACTCGAAATAAGAAAATGTGGTCAAAACTTTCAATAATTGATGGATAAAAAGGGTGCATTTTGATGCGTTTGAGCCATAAGAAGATTCCTATGTGCACATGCAAACCCTAATGCTTGGATCTAGGTTTCTCTAATGAACATACTTTTCGTCCAAGACTTTCAAACCCTAGATCTATGATATACAATTCGAAATTAACAAGACAAAGTAGATCTATATGATTACCTCTTTCTTGGAAGCTTGAATCTTGTTATCCTTGGAGCTTAGAGTCACAATTGTCACTCCTTTAATGACTTACAAACACCAAGAAGCAAGAGGATGATATGGAGAGAGGTTGAGGGTACAAAATCAGCTCTAGAAACTCCTTAGGGTTTCTGGTAGCCGATTTCTGTAGTCCCTGGGTCCTTTAAATACATGAGCTGCTAGGGTCAACCTGAAACCCTAATTGGATTACTTAGGCCTTAAGTAGTCCCAGGATCCTTCTAGATTAGGTCTTGGGTGATTTCAAGGAGCCCATGCACCTTATTTTCGTCCACCCCATGATCCATAAGGATCCACAACCCAAAACCAACTATCACACAATTGACAGTTCTAGTCCCCTTTATTTAATTAATCTCTTTTAGCCAGAAAATTAATTCTTAATTAATTTTTGTCTAATATTAATTAAACTGTATGATTTCTCTTTTAATATATTAATCATATAATATATTAATAAATCATAATAACCTCTTTATTCATAAATCATCCTATCATGTTGCTCTGGTGAAGGCAACCTAAAAGGACCGTGCACAACCGAGTCAATTGCTTACCAAATATAGTTACAGGCTTAGTCACTAATCCAACAGTCTCCCACTTGGATAAGTCTAGTAACTATAATGTAAGTATATTTTTTTTAGAAATCGTAGCTCTTAAAGACATTGTCAAAATCTGATCTTATCAGTAACCTGTCCTTTAGTTAAGGGATCGTACAGTCCTCTGTTCTAGATATCGTGCGGAAAATTACATGGAACATAGTCATACTTATTGTCCAGCATTTTGTTTTTCTCGATCTCAGATTCATTTGACATAGAACTTAATTGAACACATCAATTCAATACTGACCGGGCCCGTCACATAAGTCAAATCAAATCATCGAGGGGCCCTGATATCGCTTTTACCCTCTTAGGATGAAAGGAATAGATAAACTTAGACTTATATGCATTTACTATTCACTAATCAAATCATACACAACACTGCATTTTTTAACATCAAGTTACTGATACGTTTTCACATTATCAATGCACAACTAATTAGCAAACAATAAACCATATATCTAGGTTTTAAGACCATATGATATTATAGTCTTGCGATCACTCGTGATAAATTCCATGAAGTGATTCCAGCAAGCGCGAGTTTATTCCAATGCTCAAAACTTGTCACAAGCACTCATGAACGTTGTAGCAAACCTTTGCTATGTCTAATACCTTTTAGACAATCTACACACCTATTCATGACAGTCTTCATTCATACCTACTTCCAACATATGAACGACTGTGGACCGTTCGAATAATTCGATTATTCTTTATAACTCAATTATTCAGGAAGTCAAAACATGCAAAGTGAAACAATAGTTAAACAATTAACATAAGACAGTAGCTTTACTTATAAATAATACTCCTTTATTTAATCATCAAATGTCAATTACATTTATCTATTACACTTTTCTAAACTATCTAATCTAAACTAATATTGTCCTTCATACCAATGCTCCTAGCATGCTGCAAGTGCTTAACCCTACTCAGTCCTTTTGTAAGCGGATCTGCTGGTTATCCTTTGACGATACCCTCTTTACTATGAGGAGTCCTTCTTCTACCCGATGTCGAATAAAGTGATATTTTCTGTCGATATGTCGAGATCTACCATGATCCCTCAGTTCCTTGGTCAAGGCAACCGCTCCTTCATTATCACAAAAAATTTCCATAGGCTCTTTTATGGCAGGTACAACTCCAAGGTCTCCAATGAAGTTCTTCAACCATATTGCCTCCTTTGATGCTTCAGTCGCTGAAATATACTCTAATTTGCACGTTGAATCAGCTACAGTTTCTTGCTTGGAACTTTTCCAAGTCACTACTCCTCCATTTAGGATAAAGACCCAGCCTGACTGTGAATGGTAGTTGTCCATGTCGGTCAAAAAGCTGGCGTCACTATACTCTCGCACCTTTAAGTCATCACTCCCTCCGAGGACTAGTAACCATTCCTTGGTCCTCCGAAGGTACTTAAAAATGTTCTTGACTGCGGTCCAATGTGCTCTGCCAGGGTTCCATTGATATCTACTGACCATGGTCAAAGCGAAGGCCACATCAGGGCAAGTACAAGTCATAGCATACATAATCGAGCCAATTGCAGAAGCGTATGGTACTCGACTCATTTCTGCTATCTCAACTTCGGTACTCGGGCATTGGGTCTTACTCAACTTGGCATTACTTTGGATTGGTAACTCTCCCTTCATTGATTTTTCCATACTAAAATGTTTTAGTACTTTCTCCAAGTAAGTATTCTGACTAAGTCCTATTAGTCTCTTACTTCGGTCTCCCACTATCCTTATTCCCAGAATAGAGGAAACCTCTCCGAGGTCCTTCATAGCGAAGCACTTCCCGAGCCAGGACTTAACTTCCTGCAGTGTCGGGATGTCATTTCCTATGAGTAGTATGTCATCAAAATACAATACGAGGAAGCTAACTATACTCCCACTGGCTTTGACATATACACGTGATTCATCTTCACTTCGTACAAACCCAAACTCTTTGACTTTCTCATCGAATCAAAGATTCCATCTGCGAGACACTTGCTTAAATCCATAAATGGACTTCTCAAGCTTGTACACCCTATTGGGATGCTTTGCATTGACAAAACCCTCTGGCTGAGTCATGTAAACATCCTCAGCCAACTTCCCATTAAGGAAAGCAGTTTTGACATCCATTTTCCGTATTTCATAATCATGAAATGTAGCAATGGCCAACATCACCATAATAGACTTTATTTTGGCAACTAGTGAGAAGGTCTCATCATAGTCAACTCCGGGAGTTTGAGTAAAACCCTTCGCAACCAATCGCGCCTTATATGTGTGCACATTCCCATCCATGTCGGTCTTCTTCTTAAAGATCCACTTGCACCCAAACATCTTACGTCCGGGAACATGGTCAACCAAATTACAAACTTGGTTGTGGTACATGGACTGAATCTCGCTATCCATCGCCTCTTTCCATTTTGCAGACTCCGGGCCTGCCATGGCTTCCTTATAGTTGTTAGGTTCATCTAAATTTATTAATGTACTATCACTAATATACGTGTCCCCTTCTATAGTAATATGAAAACCATATAACTGGGGTGGAACTCTAACTCATTCGGAACGTCTAAGAGGTAAGGACTCATCAATCGGCTAAACCGGAGTTTCCTCCTCGGGTTGAGCGCCAGCGTTAAAGGTTCCTTCATCGCTCGACTCTTGAATCTCTTCAAGATCGATTTGCCTCCCACTGTCCTCTTAGCTTATGAGTTCTTGCTCTAGGAACCCCTCTCATCGCAATGAAGACAACATTGTCACTCTGTCTATAGAAGAGATATCCAAAGGATTTCTGCGGGTAGCCGATGAAAATACACCGCTCACTATGAGGTTCAAGCTTGTCGTGAGTCTCTCGTCTTACAAAAGCCTTGCAACACCTTGATATGTGCCAACGAGGGAGCTTTCCCTGTCCACATCTCGTGAGGTGTTTTGGAAACCTTCTTTGTTGGGAGCAAGTTAAGGATATGGGCAGCAGTCTCTAAGGCATACCACCAGAATGAGGTAGGTAGTGAAGCACGACTCATCATGGAATGAACCATGTCCAAACAGGGTTCTATTACACCTTTCAGCCACACCGTTCAATTGCGGTGTCCTAGGCGGCGTCAATTGCGAAACTATTCCACATTCCTTGAGATAGTTGTAGAATTCAAGACTTAGGTACTCTCCTCCTCGATCAGATCGAAGCAACTTGATTTTCCTGCCCAATTGATTCTCCATTTCTTGTTTAAACTCCTTGAACTTTTCAAAGGTTTCTGACTTGTGCTTGATTAAATAAATATACCCATATCTACTATAATCATCGGTGAAAGTCACATAGAAGTGGTTCGCGTCCCTTGTGGTGGATCTAAAGGGCCCACACACATCGTTGTGTATGAGATCTAATACACCCTCACCCCTTTCACAAGTGCTAGTGAAGGGTGACTTGGTCATCTTTCCAAGTAAACAAGACTCACACACGTCATCGTCCCTATGGTCGAATGACTCCAACACTCCATCCTTTTAGAGTTGGGCTATGCGTTTCTTGTTAACATGTCCAAGACAACAATGCCACAAGCATGCTTTATCCATACTATTGGAAAAATCCACACACAATACATCATTTCCTAGGTTATCTACAACCACAACAGTTTCATAAATTCCATTACAAGGCAATGCTTCAAAATATAAAACACCATTTAGATAAGCATAAATCAAACCTTTCTCATTATCAAACGAATATGTAAATCCTTGTCTAAAAAAACCATGAAATGAAATGATGTTTCTTGCCGTATCTGGCGAATAGCAACAATTATTTAAATCTAAACCTAATCCATTACTAAGCGCTAAAGAATACACTCCAATCTTGGTGACAGGCGACGATCTTCTGCTCTCCATGATTAGATTTATTCTTCCATGCTCCACATTTCTATCTCTTCTCAGTCCCTGCAAATCAGAACATATGTGAAAACCACATCCTGTATCAAGAACCCAAGAAATAGCATGTGATGAATCATTAGATTTAATTGTGTAAATACCTGCGAAAGATGGCTTGATCTTCCTATCCTTGATGGCTTGCAGATATTCCGGGCAACTTCTCTTCCAATGCCCTATTTTGTGGCAGTGGTGGCACTTTGCCTCCTTTGGATTAGAGTTGGGCTTAGCAGAACCAACTTTGGTTCCACTAGAAGAGGTACCATCTTGGGATTTACCCTTGTGATGGATCTTGGAGGGAGCCCTCCTCTTCTTGCCCCTCCCTTGCCCTATGGCCAAAACAGGAGCAGCGGTTGGAGTGGGAGTTGGTGCAACAAACTTGTCCTTGAGATTGCTCTCAGCAGTTCTAAGCAATCCTTGGAGCTTGCTCAAGGCGACCTCTTCCTTATTCATGTGATAGGTCATGTGGAACTGGTTGTAGCAGGGAGGCGAGGAGTGAAGGATAATGTCAATTGCCAGCTCTTAATCGAAGTTAACATTCAACTTCAGCAGGCGATCGACATATCTCTGCATCTTTTGCAAATGAGCGGTAAGGGACTCTCCACTGCCCATTTTGGCAGTGATTATTGAAGTGATGATCTCATACCTCACTTTCCTCGCTCTTTGGTGGTAACGGTCCACCAAGTCTTGATGCATCTCATAAGGATAGTAGTCTTATAGGACTTTTGTAGTTCAGCAGTCATGGTCGCTAGCATGATGCAATGGAATTTCGTAGCATCACGCTCATGGGCCTCAAAGGCAGCGATTTCTTCGGGAGTAGCAGTGCTGATGTTCACCTCCTTCAGCTCCTTATCGAGGACATACTCTTTGTCCTCGTAACGAGTGACCATTCAGATGTTACAGATCCAATCATTGAAATTGGACTCGTCGAATATCACTCTCCCACACAAATTCATGAGTGAGAACGAGCCGGAAGAATTGTTGTTGTTTGAGTTCGACATCTGAAATAGAAAAGAACAAAGTTTGATTAGAAATGAATCCCTAATTAAACACCCAAAAAGAGAAATTAGGGCTAGGATCCAATAACATTATTAACACATTAGAAAAGGGATGCCGTAATCTAACACGCAAATAATTTGAAGGTAAGTGAATGACGATTCACTAATTCTCCACCATGAAAAACAAAAAACAAAAAAAAAATATGTTTTAAATGTGTTGAAAAACTCCTAGCTTCCTTTGAGATTCATTGAACTTTTCAATGGCATGTTTAAATCTCGATATGCCCCTCTAGTTTGTGACTGGGATGCCGAGGATCACAAAGCGGGTGTGAATAACCATGCAAATATACATGGTTCCCTCATTGTTACAGTCACCTATTTGATGTGCCGGTTAACCACACATGCTCCATCGAACTATGACAAACAATTAGTCACCCTTTGCCACCTTTGCTTAGAACCAATTAGTGTGCCGATTAACCACACACGCTCCACTAACTTCTTAGCAAGGGTAAAAAGTGCAATTTCATGGGATTGCATCAATTCACTTTGCCTAAAGTAACTAAGATTAGGAATTTTAAAAAAATCGTTTAGTTACTTTATATAGATTCATTATACTTATTAATGAGGAGAGGATTGCTCTATCCTACTCGTTTGGCTAACGACCCTGCACCAATCAAGCAAGCCGTGGGTGTGAGTGTACACCCATTAAGCGCCATTTTATAGGCAACAACCTTATACCCACCTTATAGACCGGCTTCGTGAATAAGGCCTACTAACGGTAAGACTAGCATTTTAAATTATACATATATATATATATATATATATATATATATATATATATATATCTATACATATATACATACATATATATATATATATATATATATATATATATATATATATATTAAGCTTGTAATAATATAATAGTACAGGGTTGAATTTTAAACTTGTAAAATTCTAGGGTTTGAAATTTAAATTATTCAAAATTAAACTTTTAATCACAAAATTTAAATTTCAAAACTTAAGGGCAAGTTTTGAGCTTTTCAAAAACACAAGGGATCAAATAACAAATAATTTAAATTAAACAATTAATTTAATAATTATCTATATTTGACCTAGTCAATATTTCTAGCAAGATAATTCATCAGTTAATTCAAATTATCAAATATTATCAAATAAGGAAATTATTATTTAAAAAACTGGTAATTATCTTTTGTTTTGATGAGGATATTGATAAAAAGGTAATAAAATTCGGATTTTATTAGACTAAAACAATTTAGGAATGAGAAAATGTGGTCGAAATTTTCAATAATTTGATGGATAAAAGGGTCCATTTTGATGGGTTTGAGCCATAAGAAGATTCCTATGTGCACATGCAAACACTAATGCTTGGATCTAGGTTTCTCTAATGAACATACTTTTCGTCCAAGACTTGCAAACCCTAGATCTATGATATATAATTCAAAATTAACAAGACAAAGTAGATCTATATGATTACCTCTTTCTTGGAAGCTTGAATCTTGTTATCCTTGGAGCTTAGAGTCACAATTGTCACTCCTCTAATGGCTTACAAACACCAAGAAGCAAGAGGATGATATGGAGAGAGGTTGAGGGTACAAAATTAGCTCTAGAAACTCCTTAGGGTTTCTGGTAACCGATTTCTGTAGCCCCTGGGTCCTTTAAATACATGAGCTGCTAGGGTTACAGCCTGAAACCCTAATTGGATTACTTAGGCCTTAAGTAGTCCTAGGATCCTTCTAGATTAGGTCTTGGGTGATTTCAAGGAGCCCATGCACCTTATTTTCGTCCACCCCATGATCCGTAAGGATCCACAGCCCAAAACCAACTATCACACAATTGACAGTTCTAGTCCCCTTTATTTAATTAATCTCTTTTAGGCACAAAATTAATTCTTAATTATATATTGTCTAATATTAATTAAACTATATGATTTCTCTTTTAATATATTAATCATATAATATATTAATAAATCATAATAACCTCTTTATTCATAAATCATCCTATCATGTTGCTCTGGTGAAGGCAACCCAAAAGGACCATGCACAACCGGGTCAATTGCTTACCAAATATAGTTACGGGCTTAGACACTAATCCAACACATTTTTCAAAAACATAATATTTTTCACTTGATGACATTAAAGAAGCCTGTGAAAAATATCTTTTTAAATCCACACAATGGAGGATTTCTTAGAAAGGGACTATTTCAAAAGTTAAACATTGGAGTCTACATAACTTAACTTCTAAGAAAAGAGAATTTTTAAATAAATGATTAAAACTAATCGTTTTGTATCAAAGAAATATGAGAATTATCCTCAAATTTATGAATTGTCTTTAATTAATTGCATAAAACGAAATGGAGATAAAAAATGGATACATAATTCTCTTTATATACTAATCGTGTAGGACTTAAAAAATTTCGGTACCTAAACTATCTGCTTAATTGCATATTCTATGTGACAAGAAATATTATTCAAACTTTTATATCGATATTGGTTGTTCGTGTCACATGACCGGGAAAAAGGAATATCTTAAAGACTATCGAAAGTTGGATAACGCTAGAGAAGTACAGTTTGGAAATAACAATAAATGCTCAATCAAAGGATATAAACAAGCCACGAATGGACAATTTATAATAAAATATGTTGCTTATGTTGAAGGATAAATACATAATCTAATTATCATTCACAATTGGTTGTAGGTACTGGAAATTATGCGACTTTCAATGAAGATGGCGGTGTTTTATTGAATAAAATTTCAAAGGAAGTTCTATTAAAGTCGAAAAGCAAAGGAGAAATGCTTACTCTTAGTATGAAACCAATAGTTGGTGCTCCTGTGATATGCTTGCTATCCAAAGCAACAACAGACCTAAGTTAGTTATGGTATAGAAGACTCAATCATATAAATTTCAAAAAATATCAATTTGTGCTTAATGATTTAGTTCAAGGTTTACCAGTTCTAAAATTTGACAATTATTCTTTATATGCAACATATGAACAAGGAAAAAAAATCGACAAACACAACCGTTAACAATTGACTCGAAGATTATGGAAACGTTAGAATTACTACATATTGATTTATGTGGCCCTTCTTCTATTGAATCTATTGGAGGCAAAAAAAAAATATTTTGGTTATTGTTGTTGATTTTTCACAATTTACATGCGTTTATTTCTTGAAATAAATTTCAAAAACTACACAAGAAATGATCAATGTCATCAAGACTATCGAAGTGAACTTAAAGAAAAATGCTAGGAAGATTAAAAGTGATAATGCTATTGAGTTTAAATAAAACATGAGGGATTTTTTTCAAGACAAAGGAATCACTCATAATTTTTTATCACCATATACTCCACAACAGAACGACAATGTTGAAAGGAGAAATTGAACCTTATGTGAAGAAGCAAGAACAATCCTCACCATTACTAATCTTCCATTATATTAATTGGGTTAAAGCTATTTCTACAACTTGTTTAACATATAATCGTTCCTTCATTCATCAAAATTTTAATATAAATCCTTAAGAAATTATCTAAAAACAGAAACCTAATGTCAAATATTTTCATGCTTTTGGTTGTATATGTTTCGTCATTGATCTTAAAGGTCGCTGATCCAAGTTTCAAACAAAAGATGATGAATGGATCTTTTTGGGTTACACATATAATTTAGTAAGATATTAAGTGATAAAAAATATACAAGAAAAAAGTAGAAGAACCCTTTAATATTACATTTTATGATCATTATATCAAGAAAATCAAATGTTTGTTTTCCTAAAACAATATTTTTCCAAATAATCATGTCAAATCTGATCCATTTCTTGCCTTCAATATTGATTTTCAATTTATCTTTGGTAAACTTAATTGAGAAATTTCCTTAAAAATAAAAGCTCTAGAGAATATTGTCTCTGAAGCATCAAAACATACTAATGAGAATATGATTACATCAACAATATCAGGAGAACTTTCATGGGACATCCCCATTTTCACGGCCAGAAAAGACCATTTTCGCTTATGCTTTATAAAAGTCAGAGTATCTATTTTAATAAAAATGTTGCAGAATTTGTTCTTAGAAAAACATGATAAATACATTATCGAAGCATTTCCGAAGAAATGTATTTGTATTCATTTTAAGACATTTGAGATGTCGTTGTTAATACATAAACATAAGCATAAACAGAACTTACATTCATTTACACTAGTGATCTACATCTCTTTTAAATCTATTAGTGTAAAGTAGCTTCAGATCGACACCTGTGATACAAATAAGCTTGAGTGGGTCAGGTTGGGAAACCTGGTGAGTACATAGGGTTTTCAACCCACAATAATATAATTATTATGTTTAAACATCAAACAATCAACCCAATTACCCATCCCCATTATCTTCTTTACTCTTAAGGATCTACCCTAAGAATCAACTATTTCTCATTCATTTATTCCTAAGGATTATCCTAAGGAATAGGTACGAAGTCCGTCATAGTCAATGACACGACTGTCAAGCACAACTGCTAATATTATCATATAAGCGCAGCTACTGGAATTATGACATTCTCTATTTAGGCGCAGCTGCCGATATTGTTCTCTAGGCATAGCTGCCAGGGTTTAGGCACTAAGTCTGCATAGTCGCCAGGGTTT
The DNA here is from genome assembly GCF_052625555.1 of Lactuca saligna. NCBI lineage: Eukaryota > Viridiplantae > Streptophyta > Magnoliopsida > Asterales > Asteraceae > Lactuca > Lactuca saligna. The sequence goes on along the minus strand of NC_136423.1, from coordinate 74,641,735 downwards.
ATCTCGTTTATTGATAGTATCATTTTTGAGAGTCCACTCACAATACATGTCAATGGGTTTTTAGAGTACACCAGTGAACACATTGTTCACAACACCTACAGGTTGCGCGCTTGCTAGTGTTCCACTGGACTGCCTATAATAATTCGTGGTTGTCATCCATACTCTGCTAGATGATGGGGCCAACACTCTGCTGCCAATACTATCCTTAGAGCGCTTCTGCTAGGATTTTTAGATTACATCGTAGATCAAAAACATCTACATGTTGTGGCACAACTGCCAATGCTCATCTATAGGGTACTATGTCCAATGCTGCCAATGTTCAACTATAAGGCACTATGTCTATACTACTAATGTTCCTCCATATCCACTTTCATCCCTCATCATTCATGTACCCATGTTTTACCCAACATATTTTGTAGATATAAAATACATATATAGTTTAAATAATTTAAAACGTGTATAAAACCATCCATCCAGCTCAAATAATGTGCACATATAGCACGTAATTTATATAAAATACTTCATATCTATGTGTAAGATGAAAGTAACTATGCACTCACTTGTTAAATTGATGATTCCAAGCTCGGGCAGTGCTTCGCTTCTAACGATTCTATTTTCCTTCTATGAAACCTAGCATTATTATTGCTAAGTTTTAGTCTAATATCTATTGTGACTAATTATTAGTCTAGATTCATCATTAACTCAAAGTCTACTTGATGATCTATCAAGTAAGGAGCAACCAAGTAGGATCATATCGGAGGTCCGTTTGGTATAAGAAGTATACTATTTGGAAATTCCACTTTAAACACCTTACTAAATCACAGGCTAGACATCATCCCCGTAAGTAGATCAATCAGTATAACGACTTTGAATCACTGATAAATCTTAATTATGGGTTCATAATAACAATATTATATTTATATATAAGCTATATTTAAAGTATGGTAGGCGTATCTCACTTACAACGGGTTTTTTTTATTAACAATCGGGCTTTGCTGGAGTAGCGTTTCTGAGCCAAAAAGCTCTTTTCTCAAAGCCTTTGGGAGCCTTGGGGTTTTGCTTTGGGTGCTAGGGGGTTTTCCTAGATTTTTAGGGGGGGGGGGGTGTTTAGGGGGCTAGAGAGAGAAAGTAGTGAGAGAAAGAAGGTGGAAAGGAGTGAGAAATATGGCTGGCTTCACTACCTATTTATAGCCTGTGAGGCCTCAGTACGTGGGGCGTACCTCAGACCTACGTTGGGTGTAGTGCCTCACTCGTACAATTCATGTCGCAACTTTCGGTGGATCATCGTGGACGTCTCGGAACCGCACAAACGGAGATCGCTAGGCGTAACCCCCTTCCGATGTGGGGTATACCGGATACGTGGGGTGTCTGAAGCTTATGTTGGGCATCCGAGGTGCGACATGTCATCATCCTGTGTGAGAACAGTGACCAACAAGTGATGGCCTAGATCATGCCACGTCATCAACATCGCAATAGCCCTCCTCCAACTTCTAAATTCCGTAACTTTTGCCTTCGATCTCCATTTTCGACGTTCTTTATGTCCACACGTAGGCGAGACCGCACTCCACAACTTTCGTTTAGACTTCGTCGGCTAATTTAGAATTTATTTTTAAAGTTATATTTTTAACAGTCCATCGCAGGAATAGTCCGTTAAAAATTGATAACTTCTTCATCCGATGTCCGTTTTCGTCTGTCTTTTTATCTTTACGCTACAATTAACGAGATTTTCGATTCTCATTTAGGTTGTGTCGGCTAAAAACCGCTCGATCTATTATTTGAACTCCAAGCTGCATACTGCTAAGCCGAATCTTCGAAAAATCATAACTTCCTCATACGAAGTTGGATTTGGGTGTTCTTTTTATGCACACTCTCGGTTTAACATATTATATGACTTTCGTTTATATCGCTAAGGCTAAAAATCACTCTATCGTAAATTCACTATATACGTCGCGCAGTGTCGTGTCGGTTTTGTTGCGAAACTTCGACGGGCCACAACTTCTTCGTTATAACTCGGATTTCGGTTTTCTTTATATGTATGGAACCCTTGTGGCATATTCTACAACTTGATTAAGATTAGTCCTTCTAAATAATCTTCCATCAAAAACTCATTTTTGATGCTCATTGTCTCTAAATTGACTAGCCCGAATCTGCGGGAGTTATAATTATCTGCCCCTTAGGATGATTACGTCTCGAAATCATCAACGAAACGTGGCTTATACTATGATTCCATATGTTATCTCTTCATCCTAGGTAGTAACTGTATCCTCTATGTTTCTTCGAACGAGTATCTGACTCTTAGACTTCTTGACTGCATGTCGTGCTCGATCTTGCACCCTTACTCTGTATCACATTAGGCTTTCAGTCATGACCTTCCTATCACAATCTTGCCCTTATTGGAGACTCCTTCTTCTTCTGAATAACTTAAGATAAGTTTCTTCCTTCGATTATCATAATCGGTCGATGGGTCACGTTCTAATGACTTTTCATCGTATGATGCAACGCTTAGACTCAGGTCTTCTAGAGTCAAATTCCAGAATGGAATATACCTTCCTTCATGTCCTAATGTAATATAATCACATTTTCTTATGTAGCACTTCTAGCTACAAGTTACTTAATTTAACAGCAATCGCGATACTTCTACTGATCGCTTCGATTATCTTTCATTCCAATCTTCTGGCTTAAATCAAATGCTAAATCGATCTTGGTTCTCTAAACCTCGCAACATACTCATCGTAGTCGGACTCGGTTCGATATGACCACTAAGGTTGAAATAACAATCATATTCTTAGTTATCACCGAATCAATGGTAACGACATACATGAACAAAACGGAATCAATTACTGGCTTCTTGGTAACCTTGTGACTTTCCCTGATACAAGCGTGAGTCCTGCGCTTCCGGTAGTATAGGCCTCTACTACCATTCACACCTACTCATACTCGTCCTAAGTATTGACCCGTAGTTTTCCAAATCACCATTCAAGAATTTCACACAATCATTTAACACAGTAGATATCAAAACTGGGGTTTATATTATTTCTTGAAACGATTACATAGGCGGTTAAGTTCACCCTATACTATGCCTCTAATACACCACATGGTACTATCTACATGACTACTTTTTGACTTGCTCTTCGGATATCTGTCCTCACTCCTGATTCCTTGCATTGTCGGCTGCCTCATCAATGATCATATGGAATGCTCTTGCTTTCGGCTTTGGCGGCACATTTGGCTCTGTAACCCCTTCTATCTTTAGGCAGTCTTGCTTGAAGTGCCCTTACTCATTACATTCGTAACATACCCTTTTATTGAATGTACACTCATTGGCATAATGCCCATGCTTTCCACACTTGAAACAAGTCACCTCCTCACCGCATCTTCCAGAGTGTTTCTTTTTGCACTTCTCGCACCGTCTTGCTTCACTTACTCTTCCTCCTCCAGGCTTTAGGAATTTTTTCTCCTTGTTGGACCTTGAAGATCCTTCAAAATTTCTCTATTTCCCAACTTCGACCTTGTTGGCGGTTCTACTCTTGATCATCCCTTCAACAAACTTAGTAGCCCATATAGCCGCCTCAAGAGTAGGTGGCTGGCATAATGGCACAGCATATTCCGATGGTAGTCCCTTTGTATACTTATTGAGTTTTGTTAGTTCGTCTGTGTTGGGCTGGAGATCATTTTTGAAGATTGCGTCTTTTGGGCTCGTTTAGCATAATGCTTTTTGTATTCCGGTTCGGGCCTATCCAACCGTGAACCTTTTATGTTTTGTATATAAGTTTACGCTTGCATGCATATTAGGTTAAGGTATTTAGAGATTCGAGAATAGCGGTACATCTAGACGATATCAGGTTTCTTTGATCGTTCTTGTAACCTTCCAATCCTCTACAGTTGATGTTCTTAATCGAGCTCTTCTGAGGATTTTGTTTAATCATTCGACACGTTTGATTCCATCTTGTCTTGTTCTTATTATTGTGTTTATATCGTTTTTGTTTACTTACTTGTTCAAGATCTAATCGATCTTTATAGATTAAAGGTTAGTTTAATCTCATCAATTGGTATCAGAGCAGGAGGCTGTGTAATTGATACACATCTTTTCTGTGATAAAGATTTCCATTAGGGTTTTTCCGCAATTATCAATATTTATTGAGCCGTCATCTCTTTATTGACGTATCTTGATATTTATTATTTTGCCCTAATCTGCTTTATTACAAGTCTGATCTTTGAACAGGTTTTTACGATCATAATGGACGCGACACAATCAAACCTTATTAATATTTCCAATAGCATTGGTTCGACGACAAAGATTCCAATCTTATACACCCATGACTATGAAGTATGGGCGCATCACTTCGAAGACTACGTTATTGGATCGGAGGATAATGGGTATCTCATTTGGGAAGCCATCACCGATGGACCGTTTTCTCATTCTGCAACATCCAGAATCATCAAGACACAAAAAGAGTACAATGATCTGCTAAAGGACGTGAAGGATATTGCACAAGATGAAAAGGATAAATTCCAGTGCAATATCAAGGCATTAAGGTTGATCAGATTCGCCCTTCAGTCCGACACATTCAGATTGGTTAGCTCATGCACGACGTCAAAGGAAGTTTGGGATAGACTTCGTGAACTGTATTCTACAGACGAGGATCTTGAACATTCTATTCAGACTTTGCTTTTATCTGAGTTTGGAGAATTCAGGCAAGGAGTTGAAGAAACCGTGACCCAGACATTTGATCGCTTCAATCATCTTCTCAGCAAGATGATCAAACACGATATTGAAAGGAAGCTTATTGAACAGAAGGTTACTTTCCTGAATGGTCTGAGGTCTGAATGGAGAGCAGTGGTTTCCACAGTTAAAGCCCATGAGCAGTTTAAATCATACTCTTTGGCGAAACTGGTGGGCATTCTCAAGTCCCAAGAGAAGATTGTGGTGCAAGAAAAGAATGTTGCTACTAGTCTTGGTTCGTTGGCCCTCCTATCTAAAAGTAAAGCTGTGATGGAGGATGAAGACCTCAACCTGGAGGAATATGATCTCACATCAGAGGATTATGCCATGATGGTGTCCAATCCCAAGAGGTTCATAAAGAAGAGATTCCCCAGCAACAAAAACCGAAACTGGCAGGGGAGTTACAGCTCTGAAAAGGTGAATAATGAACCGAAGGCTGAGGAGCACAAGAAGGAACCGAAGGTGGATGGAGATTCTGGAGTAAGCTGTTTCTACTGTGGTGGGAAAAACCACTATGCTAAGGACTGCGTCCTTAAGAAGATGGCTGAAAAAGATGATGGGAATGACGAGGAAGCTGTGTTGCAGAAAAGACTGGACGAGTTGAGAAAGAAAAAGTCTACCGCTAACCCTTCTATTAATGCTCTTATTGTGCAGGGTTCGGTTAAAGGTGATGAGTTCGGTAGCACAGAAGTTTGGTCTACCGACTCAGAAGACGAGGAAGTGAGGAAGCCTACCCATGGAAAGGCTTATGTGGCTAAGGAGGAAAGCAGTGGTGGAAGATGCTTCATGGTAACTGACGTATCTCAAATGAGGGGATACAACACCGATGGAGGAAGTGATGGACCGAAGGTACAGGAGGATATGTGTTTTGCAGACAAACCACTTAGCCAACAGTTCAGTGAGCTCGATGAACTGATAAAGAAGGTACAATCTGTTTTTAGTTCATGCAAAGTACCCTCATCCTCATATGAGAAAGAACTAAAAAACGTTAATACAAGAATTTCTCATCTAGATAGTAGCTTAACTCAAACTTGAGTCACCAATTCTAACCTAACTGATCAATTGAGCAGGGCGGCGTCGAAGAGTGAGGAGCGGAGAATGTGGATAGAGTTAAAAGAGTCGGAATTAGTTAAAGTTAAAGATGAAAACATTTATTTGCAAAGAGACAATTTAAAATTGTTAAAACAGCGGAATGTTTTTTGTTTAATTGCTAAACGTTTGTATTATAATATTACTCAGCTTCACTTGGATTGTGAAATAGGCCAAAAGATCCACCGCATGATTTTGCCCTTCCTAGAGTTTAAGGAAGATGAAATCGATGCCGAAGCCTACAATTGTGAGAGTGTGATATCGTCTGATGATGTCAATCCGACCTACATGTATGGACTGGACAAAATTGAGTCCATTAAATCCAAAGACCACAAGGACATGCTTAAAAATCTTTTGGATGAAAATGACAGACTTAAACTGAGAACCGAAACTATGCAAAAATTTGACTCTTTAAATGTCAACGTAAGCTCAGAAAACAAAATTGATGTTGAAAATGCATCTGAGCTTAACGAGGACGAAAACATGAGAGAAATTTCTGTAGAGGACACGGTTGACTGCTCATAATTTATTAAAACCGAACCTGAAAACCACAAGAATCTTATTTCTGAAAATTCAGTGGAGTTCGCTCGGTTGTCCCATCAAAAGTCCCCAAAATTAGTTGAGAAAGCTGTTGTGTATCAAAAGGTCAGGACCACTCCGAATAAAGTATACAAGGTAACAGGAGTTACCGAACATCAAACAGCTGAACTTGTAGCCATTGTAAACGAAGACAATGCTGATGGCTGCGATGAGTACTTCTGGGAAGCTCCAATTGATAATGCAGACGAAACCATTGGTTTATCTGAAAGAACTTCCTGGAAGAGCAAAGGAAGATACATACCTGAACCCTTGAATAAGCCGAACAACTTCGATGAGCCAAGCACCAGTGGTACAAAAGATATTCCTCAGAAGAATGATCACTCGGCAAAAGAAGACATTCCCTCGGCTCCTTCGGCTCAAAGTAAAACTCCTGTAGTTCAAAAGGAACCGGACAAGGAGACACCGAAAACGAAAGCAAATGTTCATCATCAACCTACACAGATGAGGAATAGGAAGAGAGAAAGGAACAATAGATACAGGAAGAACCTTTCTGAAAGGAAACAATTCTGGCATTCCCAGAATGCATGTTTCTCTCATCAAGACAAGAATCTGAAGTATGATAACAATCCTGTAGGAAAGCTTGAAAGTCACAAAAACCGAAAGTCAAGGTTCGGTTCACAAGAAGATATCAACCGAAAGCCAAGGTTCGGTTCACAAGGAGATATCAACCGAAAGCCAAGGTTCGGTTCTGAAAAAGATATCAACCGAAAGCCAAGGTTCGGTTCTGAAAAAGACTTCAACCGAAACCAAAGGTTTGGTTCCAAAAACAGCTCCAACCGAACGCAAAGGTTCGGTTCTGAAGTCAAAAGAGAACAAAACTCTAAGGTCAGTCCCTTCAACGATCAAAAGCAAAAGGGTCACCTAGAGTCTCCAGCCAGAAAATCCTCTCAATCCAAACCCTCTCGTTCAAATTCTTCTCGTTCTTCTAATTCTTCTACTCCCACCGATTCGTCTCCGTCTTACTCTGAAGCTGATTCCTCTTGCTTTCAAAAATCTCATTCGTCAGCTGAGCAAAAGGGGAAGCAGAAGGTTAATGAATCCAAACCAGAGTCCAAACCTAACTCACCCAATCCTAACAGAATAAAAGTTTTCACCATTAAAAGGAAAGATGAAACAACTCTTATAAAACGAACTTATCTTGTTGATGTCTCTCTTATTGTTCCCGTTCCTATGCAAAGCTCACGTGGACCCAAGAAACTTTGGGTTCCTAAATCTGTCTAATTTTTGCAGGTTATAAGTGACGAGCAGTTCGACGAAGAATGGTACATCGATAGTGGCTGCTCACGTCACATGACAGGGAGGAAAGAGGAGCTTAGGGAATACAGATCTCTTGCAAATGGTGGCAACATCAAGTTTGGAAATAATTCTTTCGGCACCATAAAGGGATACGGGATGATAACAAATGAGGACTTTACTATAAGGAAGGTGGCTTATGTGGAAGGACTCCAACACAACCTAATTAGTGTATCTCAGCTTGTTGGAGGTACAGGTCTCAAAGTCTCGTTCGATGATGAAGGTTCTGAAATCATAGAGAAAAAGTCAAAGAAAGTGATTCTCAAGTCAGAGCGAAAGGGTGAAATGTTTCCCTTAATTCTCAAACCCATCAAAGGAAACCCAGCTATATGCTTGTTGTCAAAAGCTCAATCCGACGAAAGCTGGTGGTGGCACTGAAGATTATCTCATCTCAATTTTAAAGATATCAACCGACTTGTCACTGGAGGTCATGTTAGGGGTCTTCCATTGCTCCAGTTCGACAGAGATCATTTATGTGCTGCATGCGAAATGGGGAAGCAGAGTCGTCAAAGTCACCCATCTATAATCAACACAAAAGTTGTTGAACCACTCGAATTACTTCATATCGATTTGTGTGGTCCTTCATCTATCGAAAGCATCGGTGGTAGCAAGTATATTCTTGTTATTGTTGATGACTTTTCACGATTTACATGGGTGTTCTTTCTAAAGCACAAATCTGAAGCGACTCAAAAGCTGAAAGTGTTTATCAAGCAAATTGAAGTACAGCTCAAGAAGGTTGTTCGCAACATCAGAAGCGACAATGGTCTCGAATTCAAGAACAGGGAGTTTGAAGAGTTTCTTGCAGAAAAGGGAATAAGTCACAATTTCTCAGCTCCCTACACACCGCAACAAAACGGAATAGTTGAAAGACGAAACCGATCTTTGTGTGAAGCTGCCCGAACCATGCTAAGTTTCGCTTCTTTACCTCTTTATTTTTGGGCTGACGCTATTTCGGCTGCTTGTTTTACACAGAACAGGTCCTATCTCAACAAGAGGTTCAAGCTCACTCCATATGAGATACTGAACAACAGAAAGCCCAATGTGAAATTTTTCCATGTGTTCGGCTCGAGGTGTTTCATCTTTAATTCTAAAGAACACCGCAACAAGTTTGATGTCAAAGCAGACGAGGGAATTTTTCTGGGTTACTCTCTCACATCCAAGGCGTACAGGGTTCTAAACAAGCGTTCGAGAAAGATGGAAGAAACATACTATGTGACCTTTGACGATATCTATGTCAAGAAGCTACAGGCCAAAGAAGACACTGCAGGGGAAATTTTTCCTCTAACTGGCCAGGTCACAGTCTTGGTCGCCAACTTATATGACACATTTCTGGAGCTCTTTGACGAACCGGAGAACGCTTCACTTTCCGAAGCAAGTGCAGCAGACAACAAAGTTGATCACATGAAGCAGATTGTCGAAGATGCTGCAAGAAGAATGCATGAAGGAGATTCAACCACTAACGACTCTCCATCCAACAACGCTCAAGTCGAGGGGGAGCCAAGCGCACAAGTCGAAGGGGAGCCAAGCTCACAAGTTGAGGGGGAGCCAAGCTTATAGATCCAGGGGGAGCCAAATTCTACATCTTCAACCGAAGGTCCTTCATCAACCGAAGAGGCCTCAACACCAGGAAGCTCAGAACCACAAGAAACACCTGAACCTCATGTCTCTCAAAGCTCATCAATTGAGGACGAACATGATGATCTGACACTCGATTACGATAGCCAATCTGAGCCAGAAGAAATGATCAATGCTGAACTAGATCCAAACTTTAATCCGAATTACCCTCCTCTTATCAAATGGACCAGAGATCATCCTGTCTCTCAAGTAGTTGCCGATGTTTCTGAAAAGGTTCTGACCCGATCACAACTGAAGGCAAAACAGACATCCTTATTTTCAAAAGTTGAGTTTTGTATGTTTAACTCATTCGTATCAAAAGTTGAACCGAAGACAGTTAACTCTGCCCTAGATCACTCTGATTGGGTTCAAGCTATGCAAGATGAACTGAACGAATTTGAAAGGAACAAAGTCTGGCGCCTCATTCCAACTCCTCCAGATGCTTCGGTTGTTGGTCTCAAATGGGTTTTTAGGAACAAATTGGACAAGGAAGGCAATGTTATAAGGAACAAGGCTCGTCTGGTGGTAAAGGGATACTGTCAGGAGGAAGGGATATACTATGAAGAGACTTTCGCTCCAGTAGCTAGGCTAGAATCTGTTAGAATATTTCTGGCTTATGCTGCTCACAAGAACTTTGAGGTCTTCCAAATGGATGTCAAGTGTGCATTTCTCAATGGAGAACTCGAAGAAACTGTGTACGTGGAGCAACCTCCCGGGTTCGTGAACGAAAAGCATCCAAATCATTGCTATATTTTGGATAAAGCTGTGTACGGCCTCAAGCAAGCTCCGAGGGCCTGGTATGAAACGCTTACAAAATTTTTAAAGATGTCTAAATTTAAACAAGGTTCGGTTGACCCAACCTTCTTTCGCAAAAAGGAAGGTAACCACCTTATGATAGTTCAAATTTATGTCGCTGACATCATCTTTGGCTCCACGAATCCCAACTTAACAGCTGAATTCAGAAAGCTGATGGAGACTAAGTTTGAAATGAGCTCAATGGGTCCTATTAACTTTTTCCTTGGTTTAAACATAAGACAGGGACCCGAAGGCATCTTTATTAATCAGGAAGCTTACACGAAGACTCTCCTAGCAAAGTTTGGTATGATGGGAGACACAAAAGTCAAAGTCCCAATGGCATTCGGCACCAAGCTTACCCCATCCCTAGACAAACCGGCTGTCGATATCACACTCTTTCGTCAAATGATTGGATCACTGATGTATCTAACTGCTAGCAAACCTGATATCATGTTTTCTGTGTGTTATTGTGCTCGATTTCAGGCAAACCCACGCGAACCTCACATGCTTGCAGTGAAGAACATCTTACGATATCTTAAGCGAACCACCTGCTTAGGTCTATGGTATCCATCCAACTCAGGCTTCTTTGTTCAAGCCTATTCTGATGCTGACCTTGGAGGATGTGGACTCGACCGTAAAAGCACAACTGGTGGTTGTCAATTTCTTGACGGGAAGTTAGTCAGCTGGCAATCCAAGAAACAAACGTACGTGTCGCTATCTACTGCTGAAGCGGAATACATTGCAGCTGCATCCTGCACATCACAAGTGATTTGGATCCAAAGTCAACTTCGAGACTATGGACTCAATATGAAGAAGATCCCACTATATTGTGACTCTAAAAGTGCAATTAGGATCTGTCATAACCCAGTGCAACACTCCAAAACCAAACACATAGCACTGCGGTATCACTTCATCAAAGATCACGTGGAAGATGGAAACGTCGAAGTTCACTTCGTAAGAACCACTGATCAACTGGCTGACGTCTTTACAAAAGCTCTTCCTGAAGCATCATTCAATAAAATATTGCAAGGACTAGGTATGATGGAATCAGAGTCAGTACCTCACACTATCTCTCAAACTCAAACGTAAGAACCGAAACCAACCGAACGTTCGGGTTCGGTTCAACTATCTGACTCACTCGTTACTTCAAAGGTAGTTTTTCTATGTTGTATATTTCTTGTACAATTTTTGTTTTTCCTCGTGTCAAAATCTCTTTTCCTTGTTTGCCTAAATTTCTTGGTTTTTCAAAATTTTATTGAACCGAAACCAACCGAAGGTTCGGGTTCGGTTTTTTTTTTCAAAATTTTATTGAACCGAAACCAACCGAAGGTTCGGGTTCGGTTTTTCAAAATTTTCTAGAACCGAAACCAACTGAACGTTCGGGTTCGGTTTTTCATTTGTCAAATTTTCAAGTTGTTTAAAGTTTTTTTATGTCTAATTTTTTTTAAGTTTTTAATCTCAAAAACTCCAAAAATATTTTCTTTTATTTCTTGTATGATTTGTGTTTGTTTGTGGGATAAATTTGATGAAATACCTAAGTGTCCCTAGAAGCATGCTGCTGTATGTGTCTCAAGCCTCATAAGATTTTGAATAATGGCCCTCATGACCTGGTATACACAAACCTTGTCTTCCCAATAAGGCCAACTCATTTATTCTAATCGTGAGCTACCTCACTCTTTTCTCACATGAGTTAAGAGTTTCCTGCTTGGTCCTTCTTTTCGCAGCAGAGGTACTTCGCTCTCTTACACCATCTCCACATTACTTCTCCACTACACTCATTCCATCATAGTAACCCTTGAGACTCTCAGAAATTACCACTGAGGTTTATGGTTACACAACATCTGTGTTTGTGATCTTAGTATTGTGTCACTACGAACTAAGTGAAACCCAAAATTCAACACCTAATGAATTGACGGTGAACAATTAAATTGCTCAAGTTTTCACTACAGAATTGACGAAAGTACCCTATTAAAATCTCCAATTTTATGTGATTCCTATGAAATTGCTTAAACCCAAAACATTTCTTCCCTTGGGATCGTGTTCTTATTTTTCTTTCTGAGATTTTATTTCTTTTCAAGCCACTCTTATTTAGCCTAATTAAAAGAAGCCTTTCAACATTTCTTAATAAAGGGTTGATCGTAATTTAACGGGAATCCTCTTTTAAACCTTAAGTTCGTTCTTGTCCTGTGACATTAAATGCGCGTGTGGGAATAGTAACGGCTTGTCCCTATGAAACGGCGCTTGTTGGGTGGCGTGATCCTAGGAACCTGACACTCTCTCTCCTACGTGATCATCGCACGCCCCAAATGTCATCCATCTGTCACTCAACAACCCGGTTCAAATTTCCATAAGAGATTTGAAACGATTTTTCTCTCTCCTATCACCCACTATAAATAGCCCACTACACCACCTTTTACCTCTTTACAACCTTCAAAATTTCAAGAACGCTAACACTCTCAAACAGTTTCCTGTTCATCATCTTTTTCACACCTGCATCAATGGCTAATTCCTCTTCTGTTCATGCTACCTCACAGATCCTTCCCATTCGCCCACAACAATGTCTGGTCATTGATCTTAACCTACTGGCGTACGACTCCTATATGTCGCTGGTCATAGAGTGCTTGAAGTATTCCCAACTTGTTCCGACTCTTACCAGAATCGAATCGGTGCCGATGGTGGCCCTATTGCAGGTCTACGCGACTGCATATTACGACAAGGCTGTCGACCGGGTGTTTTTCAAGATTGGAGAACACAAAACCTCCATCTCTCATCAACGTTTCTGCACCTTGCTAGGGTTTGCTGCTGACCCTTCAAGAGTTCATCCAGAGTCGATACAGATTGGTCATCTGTATAACATGTTTTACAACATGGGATACACAGAAGTTCTCACCTCTGTCGCAAGATTCAAAAAGTCATGCTTGCCGCCACAATGGAACGGTTTATTTACAGTCCTTTTCAAGGGCTTGTCGGAGAGAAGTTCAGGATCAGATGGCGCAAGTCGTCTCTTCCTCACCATCATGTACGGGGTTTACAATGGGATTAACCTGGATTATGGGTTTGTCCTATGGCAACAACTTATTCAAAGCCTCTCCTCTTCATCCTGACACTCTGAGGTCTCGTTGGCCCGATTCTGGATCCTGATCACAAAATGGGCCATGGACAGATTTGATGTTCCCACTACTGAAGGTGCATCGATGTCTTCTGTTGGTACTTTCCATACCAAGAAGATCATTGTCTCAGATGCATCAAAATTCTCCTTTATTGGCTCTATCCCGAAGTCAATGTATGGTGATGTGCCTTCTGATAGCAGGTTGATTCGGAAGCTCAAGGAGCTAAGGCCATCTGGTCCAAGGGATCTGACCCCAGAAATGCTCAGGTCAATTCACGATGCAGACAAACCGGTGAGCAGGGGCAAAAAGGCAGACAAAGGGAAGCAAACGTCCAAAGCTCCAAAGGGGCCTTCTCCTAAAAAGAGGAAACAACCGAAAGCTGCACAATCCCCACCACCGAAGAAGAGGAAGACCCAACCGAAGCGAAAGCTTGTAATACCCTCTTCTTCGAGTGACTCTGAGGGTGAGAGTTTTGGTTCTGACGACTCTCAAGGGGACGCATCTCCTCAACGAGGCAACACACCACCTCGGTCCCCTACCCCAGAGATGGAACTACCAATTTCCCCAATTCCTTCCCCTCCACCAATCTTTACAACTACAACCGAATCACCACATGTAACCGAACCTCCTCAACCCAAAACCCAAACAACCAAAACTACCCATACTCAACCACCAACCAAAATTATACCATCACCCACTCAACCTGATCCAACCAAACCCACAACACCCCCAACCTCTCCACCCCCTTCATCTCCTGAAAATGCATCTGAGGGCGAAAACCCTTATCTTGGGGGAGAAAACATGATCCTTGATTCGGTCTACTATAGTCTGTTTCAAGTTCAAAGTGACGAGGAGGATGATGCTCCAGTAACCAAGAAGCATCTCAAAGATCTCAACGAGAAGATTGACCTACTTCTCGCCTCCTCTTCCAACCAGCAGTCCTTTTTGTCTGAAGCTGCCCTTCAGAAGATTGTTGATGCCTTCTCCAGGGCTCAACATGATTCAGCGGCCTCAGCAACTGCTGCAATTGAAGCATCTACCAGGGCATATGAGGCAGCGACCGAAAAAGTCGATAAACTATTTTCTGACGCCTCTACCCTGCTGCAGTCCCTGCAGGAAAATGCCAATGCCACCCAGACATCTTTGGAACCCATTGTTCAACAATTGGCCAACTTTGTCTCATCGGAGTTGCCTTCGTTCGCTACTCTCCGCCAAAACATAAGCGACGACAACTCGGCCTTTCGTGCCTCCATTGATGCTCGCCTCAACAAACTACAAGAGGATCTTGCAACCGAGCGTTCGTTAATGGACGATCTGGCAACCAAAACAACCGCACTTGAGGTCAAGACAACTCAACTCTCTCAATCCCAACAACAACTGGAAGATCTTCGATCTGAACGGGAGGTGGTCAAGACGTGTGTTTCGGATGTTCACGCTGTTATATCCAACATTCTGGAAGCACACGATCCCATCTTAAACTTTTCGGTGAGGCGTTCCCTTACTGAAAAGCTCTCTCCAGCCATCGATCTTCTTAACAAAGTAGAAGGGCTCCCAAGTTTCGTGTCCATTCCGAAACAAGGGGGAGATGAGAAGACAGGATGAAAACCACCTCCTTCTTCCAAAGCTACTCACACGACCGAACCATCTCCGATTGGTCATGCTTTAGGCTCGGGTGTGAAGGACAAAGGCAAAAACATAGCTGAGGACGAAGATGAAGAAGGCGACAAGGAGACCATTGCTGACATTTTAAAACGAAAGAACAGTCGCAAGGTTGATGAAGATGCCAGTCGTGTGGCGCGAGAGGCTGCTGAAGCCGAACGCAAACAAAAAGAAGCCCACGATCTCCTTGAGAGCCGAAAGACTCTCTTCCCTGCCTGGACTAGGGAACGTTTAATCAAAGAGGCCATTGAAACTCCCAGCATCTTATGGCTCGAGCCGGTTATATCGTTCGACTGCAACAACACTGTCGATTCGCAGTTCGATATGCCGCTGACTCGAAAGGCGTTCATCTTCCACGTCTTCTCTAACATCTTTGAAGTCCCTCACCCGAACGCTGAGATTGACAGGGAGCTCATTGACTTCTATCTGGCGGCTGCTCGTCCACAATTCCTTACTTGGAGTGCCCAGAAGATTGTAAACGTTCGGGTGCTGAAACCTTATACTGAGGGACGTTTTATAAATGTTCGGTTCAAGTTGATTCGGGGATCTGCAAGAACTGCTCATCTTATCTCCCTGGCAGATCTACCGAATCTAAATCCTCATGATTGGATTGTCCTGTATAATATCCTTTTGACTAATGAAGCTGAATATGGTCCCATTCTAGACCATGTCAAAAGGATGTTAGTCTGCTACATCATGGAGGTTGCCCTAATGGATCAGGAGGTCGCCACAGTCTTCAAGAAGAAACCCAAAATTGCTCCTGTGGTATCGGCCAGTGATCTAAATCAAATGCTACTGGGCAGGATCGACCCGAGACGCAACTCGGTTATGTTCACTAGAGCGGAAGGACAGAAATGGCTCTTCGCTTTAGCTGACAAGCATCTTTACACCACAACCTGTTTGGAGCATGTGCTGTTCATTGTCAAACGGTGTAAAGAGAACTCGGCTGATGATGTCAAGTATTTTGAAGATATGATTAACTGGTACATCCAGTTTAGACAGACCATTCTTTCCATCACCAAATGTCTGTTGAGTACCGTGAAGAAGAAGGTACCTGCTTCAGCTGCTGGCCCCAGTAACTAGTGAAGGTCTCACTCCAAATTGATGCAAAGGGGGAGATTGTTGGGCTGGAGATCATTTTTGAAGATTGCGTCTTTTGGGCTCGTTTAGCATAATGCTTTTTGTATTCCGGTTTGGGCCTGTCCAACCGTGAACCTTTTATGTTTTGTATATAAGTTTACGCTTGCATGCATATTAGGTTAAGGTTTTTAGAGATCCGAGAATAGCGGTACATCTAGACGATATCAGGTTTCTTTGATCGTTCTTGTAACCTTCCAATCCTCTACAGTTGATGTTCTTAATCGAGCTCTTCTGAGGATTTTGTTTAATCATTCGACACGTTTGATTCCATCTTGTCTTGTTCTTATTATTGTGTTTATATCGTTTTTGTTTACTTACTTGTTCAAGATCTAATCGATCTTTATAGATTAAAGGTTAGTTTAATCTCATCAGTCAGGGACGATGCACAAAGAAAATCCATCTTATCGGTGAAGGAGTTGGTGTATTCGTCAATAGACATGTTCCCTTCTTCAATGTTAGGAATTGGTTCTCTATATGTACAGAACCCTTTTGACATATTATACAACTTGGTCAAGATTAGTCCTTCTAAATAATATTCAATCAAAAACTCATTTTTGATGCTCATTGTCTCTAAATTGACTAGCCCGAATCTGCGGGCGTTACATTTAATCACCAAATCCTAAAGGAAATTCAATCAATTTTGACAATTCAATACATGTTTGAAGGAAGCATTCGTATTCAAGTCAACAATGAAATTTTTTTTCGTTTGTGGGGGAGAAAAAAATTTCTCATATTATTTTTGAGGGGGTAAGGGGGGGGGGGGGGGGTCAAACAATTTATCATTTTGTTGTTGAGGAGGAACCAAACTTTTTCCATCTTTCATGCAAATTTCGAGGGGGGACAAAATAACTCTATTCAAAATAATGCAGATTTTGATATTAACAAAACTATTTTTATTGCAGAAGAATTTACCGATGCAGAAGAAATTTTTGAAGATGTTGATTTAGACGTTGATCCTTATTATCCACCAATGGTGTTTTAATATGTTCTCGATTAAGAGAAAGGGATGAAGTTTTAAATATTTGATGGGTCTTGCAAAATATGTAGTGTTGTTTTTAAGTTCTTTTACGAAAGGGGCTTCGTAGTCTGTATGTTTTGGTCTTCACTCATTTATGCGAGATGCTATGTTTGGTCTCATAGTTTTTGTGCAAAAGGGGCTTCGTAGTCTATATGTTTTGGTCTTCACTCGTTTATGCGAGATGCTATGTTTGGTCTCATAGTTTTTGTGCTCATAGTCTAGGCTTCACAGTCAATTTCTCTTGGAAGGCTGTCTTAGCTTAGGTTTCCTGACCTCATTGGTCAAAGCCTAATCGACCTTCTTGTATGACCTATATAAGTCTACTTAGGTAGAGAGGGATATATATATATATATACATATATATATATATATATATATATATATATATATATATATACATATATATACATATATATATATACATATATATATATATATATATATATATATATATAGAGAGAGAGAGAGAGAGAGAGTATATTTTGGAGATTGTTCTTTGCATCATTGTAACTGAATATTTTTTACTCTCTAATGAAACTCGGATCTTATTTACATCTTGTGTTCATTCAGTATTAGATTTCAGTTGTGATTTCATTCTTATAGAATCTAGCGATCCTACAAGTGGTATCAGAGCAGGAATTTCTCTAAGCTACTTTTCAAAATTCTAAATACATTCCTGTTCATTTTCGACTCCAAATTTCTTAAATCTATTCCACATTTTTCAATTCAATTGCAATTTGATCTGAATTTTTTTGTTCTAATTACTTGTTTTGATTTGAAATCTATTTTTTCTCACTAATTTGATTCTTACTTAATTTTTTCTAAAATCATGTGTAAAGATGATTCTCACTCAATTTATTTATTCTACATAGTAGTATTGGATCTGCTACTAGAATTCCAATTCCATTTTGATAAGATTGTGAGGTTTGGGTTCTACACTTCGAAGATTATATTACTGGAAATGAAACTCATGGTTCAAGCATCTTAGAATCTATCATTAAAGGTCCTCATAAATGTTCAAAAGAAAAACAAGATTTCAAGAAATATTTCTCAAGATTCAAAAGAAACAACACCGTAGGAAATGATAGTGGATAAAATGGATTTAAAGGAGGCAATTCAAATTAGGAGAAAATCAAAGGTGATGGATTCAAGGGTTATCAACATGAAGACGAAAAAAGGAAAAAAAAAAAAAACTAGTTGGAGATTCAAGTTAAGATTGAAATTATTGTAACGAGAAAAATAACTTTGTAGAAGAGTACATGTTGAGAAAACAGAATGAAAAGAAAGAGAAAGAGAAGGATGAGCTGTATTATGTTCAAAAGATTGAAGATCTAGATAAAATGAAGTTGAATGGGAAGGCGTTTATCATAGGAGAAGATGATAGTGATAGTGGGAACATTGAAGTTTTGTCTACCGATTCATAGGACAATGTAGTGCGCAAGTCAACTCATGGTACTTCTTTTGTTGCGAACAAATATGAGGAAAAAAAGGGAGGAAAATGATGCATGGTTCAAAGAACTAGTTTTGGAAGACAATGATATTATTCTGATGAAGGAGGAATTTCAAATGCTTTCTTATCAACAAATTAAGTTAAAGAACATGTAGTAGCCATTGAGAAGGTGATTGATAAGGTACATTCTATTCTCAAATCTTTATATATTCTTGTTTCTCGTTATAATTTTGAGCTAATTGATTTAAGATATACAATTTTTTAATTTAGTGACAGTCTGAAATGGAATCGTATAAGAGTTACTAAGTGTGAGAAAATATGATTAAGGTTGAGGAACTTGAAGTTGATCTTTCTAGAGATTGATAAGAAAATGTTTCCTTTCTTAGAATTTAATGAGGAACTTCAGGGTTGGATTAAAAAAGATTGATGAATTATTAAAATCAAAAGTAAACAAATCCATGATGAAGGATGTGTTAATAGAGGAAGATAAGTCACAAATTAAAAATAATTTAATTGATAATTAAATGTAACTCTTTGTGTCAAAAATTGAAAGCAGAAAAAAATCATAATTGTGCAGTTGATTCTGATTTCGAAGAAAGCGAAATGAGTGAAATATCAATTGAAGATGAGGTTGACTGTTCTTTTGTGATATCTGATGATAAACTAAAAGGAATTTGATTTTTGAAGATTCAATTTAATTTGAACAATTTGTTGAAAATGAAGGTATTAGAAATCTGAAAGAAAAGGCTGTTAACTTTTCCAAAGGTCCAAACTACACCAAATCAAATGTTTGTTACGAAAGGACCGGCCCAATTGGACACTAATGACTTGAGTTCTATAGTAAAAACTAATATTGATGTTTCTTGCAAGAATCATTTTTGGTCTAAACCTATAGATAATAGTGAAGAAAAATAGTATTTTCTAAGAAAACATCATGCAGAGTGAAACGTAGAGAAATTTTGAAACATTTAAATGTAATTTCTGCGGCACAAGGTGATGTCGAAAATTTTTGACTCAAAATATGAATTCTATTCCAAAGAAACATGGTCAGACGAAGGACGTTAAAGGAAAGTCTAAGATAAATACAAAATCTGATCAAAATAACAAGGAAAGGAAAGAAAAGTTCAAAGAGAGGAAAGAGAGATTCAAAAATATTTTGAAAGAAAAAAAGATATTTTGTAAACAAAAGAATAAAACAACAAATAATATTAAATCTCAAGATGTTACTTGTTCATTTTCTTCTTCATCATCTCATATTCAAAATCAAAGGTCTAACAATTCATTAGGGTTTCTTGATCAAAACAATTATTCACAACAAGCTGCAAAAAAAAATCTCATTTTGGTCCAAATCCTTTTCATTCAAAATGTAAAAATCAAACAAAATTATTGAAAAACCAACAACTTTTTCAAAGAAAATTGGTTCAAAACAATCATTTGTTCGAAAGCAAATGGTTTCAAATCCAGATGTTGGTTAGAGAACATATTGTTGTAGGAAAAAAAAAGAAGAGAATAAATTTTTTAAAAGCTTAATTCTAAAAAAAAGCCTTCATTCAAATAAAAACTCTAATTGTTGAAATAATTCTTTGTGATAAAAAGACTCAAGTTCATAAAACTATAAAAAGTGTGAATGATGTTTCAGTTTTGAAATCATTTTGGGTGCAAAAAGGCCAAGATTTTTCTTGTTGTTAATTCCAATGTCAAAATCTCACAAGGGCCCAAGATGTTATGGGTACCAAAATTGACTTGATTGCATAGGTAATTCGTGACGAGCAACGATTCTGAATGGAACATCTATAGTGGTTGTTCTGATCATATATCCAAAAGTATAGAAGTTTAATAGATGCTGGAAGAGTCAAGTTGTGAGAATCTGAAAAATCCTAGAGCAAACTAGGTCTAAACTTTAACCATGTACAACTGAATTCACATCATAATAGTAATATAATAAGAACTTTGAATGCTAAGGATACATGTTTTTATAGGTTCATTTGTTATTAGCTATATATGGGATGAAACCTAGATTGATTTATGTTATTATAAACAAAGCTTACACTAGTACTTATAAGTGTTGCAATTCTTCATACAAGGACCTAATACTTAGTTTAAATCGTGAATATACAAAGTGTATATGGTTTGCGGTTTTGGGTATCTAATCGCAATACCAAACCATAAAACCTTCCTTGAAATACTGTAGAACCGAAAACCATAAAGGATGAGAACCTTGAACCGCAAACACCTTATTCTAAGAGACCTAAAACAAAATCTCCTTTCTTGTTAAATTTAGGACCGAAAACTCCTTTGTTTGAGGTCTATTAAAACCAAAAACCCTTCTCTTTTGGACGTAAACAAATTCTTGTGGCCAGAAACACTTCAAATATCTCATATCTTATCCAAATTTAGCATACCAAGGTGATAGAATTCATTTACCAATGCAACCGCCCCATGGGTTTTCTTCATATATAAGTTACATTTGAGATCATTCCTCTTTTCACATATTCAGTAAACGAAATCATTTACTCGATATTTGATCTCAAGCATATTCCCTTTTATATCAAGCTCTAGAAGAACTTCTCTTCCTACTTTTGATTAGTTTTGGTAAGCATTCTTCATTTGTCTAGTATTTGTACAATGATTTTCATTCCTAGTTCCATAAAAATTTCACACATAGCATTACATGTTTAAATCCATTAGGATCATGGCTTCCTTCCCATATTCTGGCTCGAAGTCACCGTTTCTATCTCGTTGTCCAAACCACTACCACAGTCAAGGTGAGTTCTTACCCCATACTTTTTTAAGCTTTTTCTATGTTTTAGGGGGGGTGGGGGAATATAAGTGACACACAAGGAAACTTGTGTTAAAATACAATCTATTGTTTATGCTTTCTTACTTTTTACGTATCTGTTTATGAGAAAACATAAAATATACGAAACAACGTTATTACCAAATTAGTAAACATTTACATGTAAAATGTGTTAAAACGCAACACTTACAATTTTCAACGAAATATACATTTTAAATTATAATACTTATAGTTTTGAGAACGTTCACATTATTTTACCCTTTTTGGGGCAAAGAAACGATTACATAAAAATATGATTATTTTTATATTTTATAGCTATTACGAAAGAGGTAACAGTTTTATATACTAACAATTTCATTGCAAAAATACATAAACCCTCGTTGGAAATTTGTGAGACATTGTCTTCGTCGTACCTATCAAGGTATACATGAAAGTCCTATTTTATAACACGAGTCTCCCTTCGGAGAGCGTGATACTTGTGTATAGATCTATACGAGATTGATGACCCCGCACCCTGGGTAATAGCTACAGCCAATCCGGCACATTATGGGTGACAAGTATCAAACAGTTCGACGCTTGAAGAACGTCAGGGTAGGCAAATCATTTGTTAGCATGGTTATGAAAACACACATGATACACGACAATACAATATTTTACGTGAAATTGACAATAAACTTATTTTTACGCGAAAACACATCTCTTCAAACGGTTTTATAAATAAATAAAACTACATGTCATTAACTTAAGTATGGTAATATAATTACACTTTCGGTCTTGGAGTAATTAAGACTACAATTCAGCTTTAAGTATGGTAATATACTTACACTTTTCGGTCTTGGAGTAATTAAGACTGCAATTCAGCTTTAATTATGGTAATAGGCTTACACTTTTCGATCTTGGAGTATTTAAGTTTACAATTTAGTTTTATGGAAAAATATAGGATTTTTCGGGATAAACATAATTACTTTACGAGCAGACAGTTCACAGTTCAGTTTAGAGTTCACGGTTTACAATTTAGTTTTATGGAAAATATAGGATTTTCCGGGATAAACATGATTACTTTACAAGCAAACAACTCACAGTTCAGTTTACATTTCATAGTTTGGTTTACAATTTACAGTTCACTTTTATAGAAAATATAGGATTTTCTGGATAAATTCACTTACATTTTCAAAGAAAAAAGAACAAACTTTTACATAGCAAATGCTTATGAACTCAACAACTTAAATGTTGACACTTTTTCAAAACTAACCGGGTCCGAGAAGATGGAGCATAGTAGCTTCAAGTCTTTGTTTTGTTATTTACTTTTGGAGTCAATCAAGTTTTGATTAGAATACAATGTAAACACTTTATTATTAATACAATGGTTGTTGTTGCTTTGATTACTATTATTCATTGTTATGATACTATACATGACGTCCTCCGCTCCCAAACGTTTATGCCGTTCCATTTTGGGGGTGTGGCAGATTGGTATCAGAGCATTGTTTGTAGTGAACTAAGTATATCAACCCATAAAAGATATAAAACTATAAATACAATGGGGTCAAAGTGCTCTGACTAAAAGTATACTTTTAAAATATAAGTATTTTTATTTGAAGTATAAGAACATGCATACATACTAGAACAAGTATCACAAGAAGAACAAAAACAAAAGTATTTAGATTTTGGACACTACAGTTAAACCTAGACATTTATGTAATCATATCTAGGATAAATATAGCCTGATCAACTATATTTATTTGACATACAACCAACATGTGTTTGGGAGTGATAGTGGTGTTGCAACAAGTCTAAAACTTACCAACCTTATATACAAAGGATCTCTAGAACCAAGCCTTAAGTTTAAAATAATATAGGAGTATTTTAGGCACTATAACTAACTTATGCGAAAACTAAAAGACCCTTACTGGTAGGTCTATAATTACCGAGTGTATACATTAAGGTTATATATAATTAAGATATTATAGACTTAGAATTTGTGATATTCACTCTACTTCATGTTCCTTGTTTGGTTGTGGTCTTAGAGTATGATCACTTATTCGAATGTCTATTGGATTTTGGTTATATATAATCTATATACACTGCGTGATTATAGGAGGACCCGGTAAGGATCACCTTATAAAAATAAAAATGTTTTATTTATCTCATAGATTCTTTAGACACTCTCATTCTCGCACAAACGACACACCTAGACATCGCAAACAGCCAACAAAGGAGTCGAGACAGAACCAAAAAGAGTACATGAGAAGGATTTCGAGAGGAAATCAGACAGAGAGAAGTGCTCGCAAGTCATGCGAGATGGTTGAGCATCGTATGCATAACACTAATAACTAAGAAACTAAAATAATCTAGCGAGTCAGTGATTACACTACTCACAGTATGTGTTAGATTTATAACCACTTTCATCACAACTAGTAACAGTAAATCAAGTGAAGTACGCCACTTCAAAACTTATAAAACCTGAGCCAACTTAAGGTTTTGATAGTTACATTCCATTTTGATAAACTTAAATATTTGTACAATACCCATTTCTATTCTCCACCATAAAACATCACAAGGATGTTAGACGAAACATTAAGAACCGTACAGAAATAAGGGTATGAACTCACCAGTCGAGGAATGTGTCGGTTTGGGTGCTAAACGTCAGTTCGGGGCTTGAAAACAAGCGAGGTTCCTATGTAATATGAAGAGCTACACATTTGTATCTAATTAGACCTTGAAATACTAATTAATTAAGAATATACTCTCCGAGGCATGAAAACACATTATATAAAGTGCTTAGAATGATCCGAGTTGCATTTAAGGGTGTGTAGGGCCTCGATAAGGAGTTTACTCTTCAAGAGTAAGCCCTTAGGGGAGTTTACGGTCCAATGACCATATCCCCATGAGTTTACAGCCGTAAACTCATGGGTGCTGTGTTCTTGGATGCTAAATGGTCTTACAATGCAAAAGGGAAGGTTTTAAGGTTGATTCCATGGCTTAGGAAGTGATTGGGACTTGAATTGACCTAGGAAAAGGAGTTTACGGTTCTAGGGGAGTTTACTACCATAAAAACATGAGTTTACGACAATAAACTCATGTTTTTCAATGAATAATGTGTTTTGGTGGTTGTAGGTTAAGCATACAAAGTTCTAGGTCCAATTCTAAGCCATACAAGGTGTTAAGGGCACTTTAACACCCCTTGGAGGAGTTTATGGTCTAAGGAGTGGTGTTTATGGTCCAAGAATGTTCTTGGGCCATAAACTCAAGTTTGACTTATTTGTGTATATTTTGGTGCATCTCAGGAAGGAATATAAGGTTCTATGCACTCATGGAAGCTCATGGAAGCTTTTGGAGGTGTTTAAGGGGCAATCTAACACTTTAAAAGGTGTTTATGGTCTATGAATGAGGGTTTACGGTCCAAGTATGTTCTTGGGCCGTCAACTCAAGTTTACCCCCTAAATGGTAAGATTTTGGTACTCTAAGTCCATTCCTGCAAGTCCAAAGGTCTTAACTAAGCACTAGAAGTGATTTGGAAGGGTTTTGGGGCTCCAAAACCCCATTTATAGGTGTTCACGGCTTGGGAAGGTTCTTAGACCGTAAACACAAGTTCTTGGTCATATTTCATGATTAAAACACGAATTTGAAAGCCAAACATGTTATACTATGAGCTAGGATGGATTTCTTACCAAATTGGAGCTTGAAATGGATGATTTTGGATCAAAGTCGAGTTTTAGAGAGAGAGTAATGACAGAAAGTGTTTTAAGAGAGTGGAAAAGCTTCAAAATGTGGTCACTCAATCCCTTATATAGGGGTTTAGTTTATGGCCCGGTGGAAATCTACCCGATACCGACGTTAAACGAGGCTTTTGGTCGTACCCGATTTAATTGTTGCAACCTGACATAGTCGAAACTAAACATTTTCTAAATGATAATTTAGGATGTTTTCATGTGTTTCTAATGGGTTTGGATACTCACGAGGTTATAATAAAAGTGACACTTTAATTAATTTAAATCGAAAGTTAACGAAAAAATTGAAATACGAATGGTTTTACTAACGAAAATGGGATATCGTAACGGAATAAATTTCGGGTTGTCACACCCTTCACCTTAATCGACCGACTAGCGAAACCCTTTTTCAATCGATACCGATAAATCCGAAACAAATCTTAGAAACGTCTCTCGCTTCAAAAACACAGAAGTACCCATCCGAGGAGTATTGTATCTTCCGTAACCTTCCTGAAATATTCGCATCAGATCTCTACAAGAATACAACTTGTACAACAGGTGAAGTTTAATAATAGAAACTAAGGACCCATGCGGTTAACCTATCACTACTAAGTGTATACGAGAGGGTTGTTTATAATTAAGATTCTACGGATCTAGGATGTATGTTTCCGTCTTACCTCTTATTCCTTGTTTGGTTGTGGACTTAAACCAGAATCACCCATCTGATCGTCTTATCAAACTTAATTATATACGATTTCTATGCACAAGGCGATGATAGAGGAATCCTGTATGAATCCAACCATGAACACAAGATGAAGCTGCCCAGTACTTCGAATGGGCACGCTACCATTTGGGTGATAAACCAAACCTATACACTTCCTACCGATCAAAGCAACAAATAAAGTGGAAAAGCTGACAAGAACATACCACAAGGAAGCAGTGAGAGTGCACAATATACCACTATTAAGTAATTACGGATAAGAGGCAATCGATTCACCTCACACTTTTGACAGTCATTACAGAAGTCTTTGAAAACCCAACTCGTCCTGAATATAGCTTACCATCCATAAAAAAACAATCAAAGTGAGTGAAACATTCAAACATCAGAAGTTGTGTAATAGACTTAGGAAAAGTATGGGACACTAACCTATCACTGATTGGACCCTCTTACAAACAATACATATCCCCAGCACCAGTACCACCCCAAATGAAGCACTATAAGGACACAAGCTCATATCACCATTAGATTATATAGACGTTAGGAACTCCCAACGGACAAAGGGGCCAAGTGACCAAAAACATCCTCATCGACCCAGGAATCATAAAAGAAGTAACAGAGAAGACCATTCAAATTCGTGAGCAACAAGAGGCATTACGAAATTAGCTCGTTGATCTATAAACCCCAACTACCATAGGAACTCAGTAACATACGCCCCATCTTCCACACCCAATCAGAAACAATATCCAGCTGATGAGACTCTGGCAATTCTACTCGATGAAGTTGAGGTAAATAAGAGTCTATACTTCATAAAAGAACCAGTAACATAACATAAACAGAGATAATCAAGAGAGCAAAGAAAACCACACACCAATAGTGAAAGTCCACTGGAATGCCAAGTGAGGACTTGAATTCACTTGAAACGAGAAGACCAAATGAAATGTTGTTAGATAAGGTGTCTAAGTCCATAACTTATTTGGTATATACTTGACCCGACCCGGCATGGTCCATTTGGGTTGCACTTCACTCAAACGATTTATGGATAATATTATGAGAATTGTATACTTATGGTTTATTAATATATTATAAGTTATAATATATTAATATGAAGTCATGTTATTTAATTAGTATTTAGTCTTAAATTAATTATGAATTAATTTAGTGATTAAAAGGAAGACTAATTAAATCATGGGCTATTATATTTATAAAGTGTGGGCTAACACTCATTTGGAAATGGGCCAACATTATATGGAAGTCCATGGATGATCCATGGAGATTTTAACCCATGGATCCTTGGAAAGGAAAAGACATATGTTATTAGGGTTTTATCCTAATCATGCACACTATATAAACAACCTTATGTTGCATGAAATTGACCCTAGTGTGTGAAAAAAGGGTGTGGCCAATTTCTTGAAGCAAATTATACACTTTCATAAGTTTTCCAAGTTTGTGGTGATTTGTGATTCCACTTGAGGCATTCACATTGTTGGTGCTAGGCTCTCAAACTCCAAGCAATCAATCATAATCAAAAGGTATGTCTTTCTACTAGTAGTCTTCTGATTCAAGATCCTTATGCTATGCTAGTTAGGAAGTAACCTTGAAAATCATTATTTTCATGTATTTAGAGAAAACATAGATCCAAGGTTATTAGGGTTGCTTGCACACCTTTGGAGTGTTAGAATGCTCAAAACCCAACAGTGGTATCAGAGCCTAGGCTTGTTTTCCTAAATACTTGATGCAAATTGCTGAAATCGAAGTTTATATGTTGTCTGCAAAGCAGACTCGCTGAGTCCATGAAGGGAATCGACGAGTACAAGGAAAAATGCATCCAACTCGTCGAGTTTGTTCATGCACTCGACAAGTTGGACCCCCTGACAACATATATTTGATTGTTTTGGCTGGAATTGGTCTAGAATCACTACCATAAACTGTTTTGGACTTGTAAAACCTGTTTTTGATGTGGTAATGATTGTGGTAAACCAATTTCAAGGATAATATCAAAATTCCAAGTTTTATATGTGTTCATATGATTCTTGAAATTGTTGATATGAATGTTCATGTTCTTATGAGTTTTGTTAGATCATAAGAATTATTTGCAAATTATTTGTTAGTTAATTCTTGATCTTAATGTGTTTTATGGAATCCATAATTTGTCCTCAAGTTATATATTACCAAAACGCTTTTTCTTTTAAAAGTCCATTAAAAACATAGGTTACATTAGTTGAAGAGTCTTTTTCATAATAAATGGTTTTATGGGCTCCATAACTTGTCCCCTAGTTATGGATGTCCAAGAGTCTCTTCATTAAAAGTTTTAAACACTTAATTAAAAATCATAAGTTATGAATATCCAAAAGTTTTTGAATTGTTCAAAACTTGCCCTCAAGTTTTGGAATTTTCAAACTCTCACACAAACTTTAGTTCCATACCCTAGAAGTTTTAAAAGTTAAAACTTAACCTTATACTATTATAAGATTAATGGTTTATAATTATATATATGTATAAGAACAAGTCGTTTTACCGTTAGTAGGCCTCATCCACGAAGCCAGTCTATAAGGGGGGGGGGTATAAGGTTGTTGCCTATAAAATGGTAGCTTAATGGGTGTCCACTCTCACCCACCGCTTCTTGATCGGTGGAGGGTCGTTAGCCGAACGGGTAGGATAATGAATTTAAATTCTCATTAAAAGTATAATGATTATTATAAAGTAACTGAATATTTTAATTCCCAATATTAGTTACTTTAGGAAAAATGTGAACATGGTGCTAGCCCATGGAATTCACACTTTGTACCTTACCAAGTCTTTGGTGGAGCGTGTGTGGTTAACCGGCACACTAACTTGGACTAGTAAGGATTACGAAGGGTGACATAATGTTTTTCATAGATCAATGGAGCGTGTGTGGTTAACCGAAACATTGATTAGGTGATAATATTAAGGGTACCAAGTGAATTAGTATGGTTATTCACACCATGTTTTGTGATCCTCGGCATCCTAGTCACGAAACTTGAAGGGCACACTCGAGATTGAAACATGCCATTGAAAAGTTCAATGAATCTCAAAAGATCTAGGAATTTCAAACCCAGGAAAAAAACCTAATAAAATTATTTCGTTTTCGTGGTGGAAATTGGTGAATCGTCATTCGCCTACCTTCAAATATCTTATAGCTTGGATTATGACATCCCTCTTCTAAGTTATAAAATATTGTGTTGGGTCCTAGCCTTAATATTTCATATTGGGTGTTATACTAAGGACTTAAATCAACTAACTTGATTTTCTCCCATTGTAGATGTCTGGTTCAGACAACTACGATCTTATCAAATCGCTTGGAACAAGATTTCCTCTTGAAGATGATGTCCATCAACATCATGCTTCACTTCCTCCACCTCCTCCAATTATCCTCCCTAACCCACAAGTTTAAGGTCACTCAAGCCCTATTGGCAAGCAAGATCCATGTGTGATCACATCTTGGTGATTAAGTCACATATTGACAAGCCGGGAGAGTTGGGTGTCAAAGTCTTGTGAAAGTTGGATGTTCAATCACTTTCTTGGTAACATAGCGAGTCCCTTTGGGACTACTATGAGACAGACTATGACATGACCCTTAATGATCTTATTTATTTGCTTGGTGCTGCGGAATCAACAATGATTTGGAACACTAGTAAAACAAATTCTATTAGAAGATCAACTTCCCAAACCTTAAATGGACATTCAATGGTAGCATTGGATATCTAGAAAAGGATTTCTCTTCCCGATGGAAAGGGGTCGGCCATAGTCAACTCGGTTGACCAAATGGCAAAGAGAAAGGCTAAGTCTGAGATAGTCTCATGTGCCATTACCAAATGGTCTATATGTTTTATTGCCAAAGGGAGGGACACTGATTGCGAAGCTGCTATATTTACCTGAAAGATCATAAGATTGATCAAGTCAAGAATTTGACTCTACTTCAGTTAAAGTCCATTTTCTAACTCTATTAAGTTCCTATTTGGAGATTCTTATTACATAATGTGAATGGGTCACATGTTGATGTTTTTCAGAATCAAAGAAAAGATAGGAAGCTTAAAGGAAATATATGTTGATTCTGATTACGAAGATGGGTTTCGATCGCATGGTTCGGTGATCAGAATTTTGAGCTGTTGCTTGAGAGTTGTGATATATTACTTAGGAATAGATAACAACAAGGTTTTCATATGGATTGTAAGCATAAGTTTTTCCGCAAATTTTTTAAAATAAAAAAAAGGGTTTTTAATTTTATTTATTTTAAAAATATCCTTACAATGGCATTTGTGAAAAGTTGTTGCTTATATGTTTCCAGAAATAGCAATATTGGAAAGTGGATTTAATTCTTTCATTTGTGGTAGTGTTATAATTTACCAAATGAGGAAAGGTTCTCATCACCCAAGTTTCAATTGGACCGAAACTTGGAATCATACAAGTTGTATTGTATGACGGATGAGAATTATCATCTTTGGAAAATTAAGACTAATTCCTTATGTGAACAAGGATAGGACTAATGGAATCAGGTACACTGGGTGTGTGCTGGTCAAGGTCCACCACAAAGATCAATTCGTCATGATTTACTAAAGTTTAGTAAGTATGGTTATAATTGCAAGTTTAAGTATAATTCTGTAATATTGAAAAGGTTTTAATGTATGGCAGAACGGATGAGAAGAATCAAATTTGGCAGAGAGATAAAAGTTTCTCAAATCCGAAAAGATGGGAGAGTACTTTAGTATCATGTTTTATGATCATCTTAATGATTTTGAAACCATATCACAAATTCATACTCTAAGAACATCTTAGTGCATTGTTATGACTAAGAAGAGGGGTCATGAATTATTGGATTGATTAAAATCAAGAAGATGAATCATACTTCGTTCCAGAACAATTCTTAGAGTTATACTCCAGGATTTTAACATTGAGTGACACAAAGTAAGGTTTAAAACACTTATCAAATATAGTGTAAAATGTTTTCTACTCTTGTACATTTGAAATTGGTATGTTGTGATGTCTTGGATGAGACAAAGACCGACTAAGACCAATTGTGTGAAGTGTTAGTCTTGATAAGAATCCACATTATCCCTTGAATATTTGTTTTGTTAGGGAATGGTTCTTGACTAGGGAAACTTATATGTCAAGAGGACAGTGGGAGCCTTAAAGATCCTAAAAGAGTTTCTAGATTTAATCAAGAGTAAAACCTGTGTTTTATCACTAGCACATGACTTGAGGTTTGTAACCTATCATGTTGACATAATTGTTGTGCCAATTAAATTGACTATACTTATGTTTTCTGTTAGTTCTAAATTGCGTGCATAACAACTTGGAAGCATTGGTGGGCCTTGTGCTACCAAGTGACAAGAAATTAAGATTTAAAAGGTTCAATCCATGTGAGGCTGATTTTGTCACTAACCTTGTCTTGTGATTATGGTTTTGACAAATTCACATGCATAGGAACTCATACACCATAAAATCTAAGTTTCATAAGGTTTCTCTCCGATTCATGGGAATGATGGTGAGGAAACGCTTTCACTAAGTAGATTTTAAGTAGATAGCAATTGTGTTATTTGCATTTTGAAAAGTCGTTAGTGGAGCATGTGTGGTTAACCGGCACACTAACATGGACTTGTGAGAATGGAAAAGGTCTAAACAATTGAGACTATGTTTCCAACATCGCCTTTCATAGTTCTTGAAATTGTTTAGACACACATGTGAGCTATCTACGGAAGGGTGTATGAATCTAAATTTTAGAAGTCCAACCGATTTCTGAATACATGTCAAAGCTAGTGGGAGCATAAGTGTTATGCTAATAATCATCATGTTAGTGAGAGCATGATAATTATGATTATTATTATTGCAAGCTAGCAATGTTAATTATAGAAAAACAAAAGTTTGAATTCGTGAAGTTGCAGGGGTTGAAAAATTGTTTTGCTATAATTAAGGGAGAGGAAAGTATACTTCAACTCAATTCTAAAAGCATATATTGAGATTTTAATCATCTTTAGTCAAGGATATATATATATATATATATATATATATATATATATATATATATATATATATATATATATATATATATATATATATATATATATATGTATTTTATGTTGGAATGGTTCAACTTAAAGAAATTCTATATATATTGGGTTATCAAAATTCGATTATGATTACGGCATCCCTCTTCATAGTTAAATTTTGAAAACATGGCAAATAAAAATATTGCAGCAAAAGACTGGTCTAGTATCATGTCTTTATGTGAGACATCATGAATCGTGTCCCATATGCTTCAGATATAGGATCGATTTCATGTGCTATAATATTCATTCTTTCTAAATTTTCCAAATGCTCAGGGCATTTAGAAGGGAAAAGTCTAGAACTGGATATGACTAAAGTGATTAAGCAATTGTCGAGGAAAATTTGAGGTTTGCCAAAGATTGGTTGCTCAGGGACATTTGGAAGTATAGTGTTAATTTTGGCAGGACCATATTGACATTTTTTCAAAAGTGGCAATTCATGTTCTGAAGTGATAGTCAAAATGGGACTATGGAAATGTCTCCATAGGTGGAAGTTATTCAATCTGTGTAAGATTAGAAAACCTTAATGCAAGAAGGATGTTCAAAGCAATGTACTTTGAATATGAGACTTTGTTTCCATAGAGTTGATCTTCTTTGGAATACTATGTAATGACTAGTGACAAGGTTTTGGTGACTTTATGCATAATCATTAGAAGAGGAATATTGCATATAAGTTTAAAATCTAACTGATTTCGGTAAATGGTGAGAATTAGGAATTCTTATATTTACAATAAGGATTTGGGATTATGAAATGAGCATCATTAGAATCATGTTTAATTGATCTATTTCACAAAGTTAGGATCATAGACAAACATAGTTTGCATACATGGAGTATGACATAACTATTGTTTAGAAAAATAAAGTGTACATGCTAGGAGCATGGGACGACTGTTGTTTTTATTCAAGTATTAAGTTGATTATTTGAAACATTATTCAATGAATAATGTGTAATCAATATGGTGATAAATAAAAGGTGGTTCTATTTATATTCAAAAGGGTTCTGAGACCATATTGGATTCGATTATTATTGTGTTTCACTTTGCATGTTTTGACTTCTAGAATAGCTAGGTTATTCTTTCCGAATAACTAAGTTATTTAAACACTTCACAATCGGTCATATGTTGGAAGTAGGTATGAGTTAAGACTGTCACGAATCAAGTTTGTAGATGGATAAGCGTGTTTAGACATAGAAATGGTTGCTACAACATTCAGGAGTACTCGTAAGTTATGAGTATTGGAATTAACCCAAGCTCACCTGTATTACTTCATGGAATTTATCTTGAGTGATTGTGAGATGGTAATATCATCTAAGTCTTCAAACCTAGAGATATGAGTTGTTGCCTATGAGTTGGTTGTATATTGATTGCACGAAAACGCATCAGCAACCTGATGTTATAAAACGTGCCTTTGTGTACAATTCAACAAGTAGTAGAACGAGCATATGAGTCGAAGTTTATCTGTTCCTTCTAGAAATAGAAGCGATATCTGGGCTCCTTGATGATTTTGTTTTGACCTATGTACCGGGCCCGGTCAGAACTAAATTGATGTGTTTGATTATGTTCTTTGTCAAACAAATTGGAAATCGGGAAACAAACTGCTGGACAATAAGTACGACGTTATTCCATGTATTTGTCCGGCTGATATCATGAGAACAGAGGATTATATGATCAGTTATCCAAAATGGCGCTTCATAGTTCAAAAGAGATTTCAAGAGCTACGATTGTTGGTTGGTTCCTAAAGTAATATAGGCAAACACAATTATTAGACTTATCCATGTCGGAGACAGTTGGATAAGATGTCTAAGTCCATAACTTATTTGGTATATACTTGACTCGACCCGACATGGTCTATTTGGGTTTCACTTCACACAAATGATTTATGGATAAGATTATGAGAATTGTATACTTATGGTTTATAATATATTATAAGTTATAATATATTAATATGAAGTCATGTTATTTAATTAGTATTTAGTCTTAAATTAATTATGAATTAATTTAGTGATTAAAAGGAAGATTAATTAAATCATGGGCTATTATATTTATATAGTGTGGGCTAACACTTATTTGGAAATAGGCTAAGCTTATATGGAAGTCAATGGATGATCCATGGAGCTTTTAACCCATGGATCCTTGGAAAGGAAAATACATGGGTTATTAGGGTTTTATCCTAATCATGCACACTCTATAAACAAGCTTATGTTGCATGAAATTGACCCTAGTGTGTGAAAAAAGGGTGTGGCCGATTTCTTGAAGCAAAGTATACACTTTCATAAGTTTTCCAAGTTTGTGGTGATTTGTGATTCCACTTGAGGCATTCACAATATTGGTGCTAGGCTCTCAAACTCCAAGCAATCAATCACAATCAAAAAGTATGTCTTTCTACTAGTAGTTTTATGATTCAAGATCCTTATGCTATGCTAGTTAGTAAGTAACCTTCACTACTAGAAAAACAGCCTTTTACGACGCGCAAACAATGACACGCGGTGATTTACGATACGCAAAACTGGGCGCTCTAAAAATAATGTCATCTCTTCTAAAATTTGAAGGATAAAGGGCGTGCTTTTGTGCATGCCCTAAAATTAATGTCCAACAAAAAAAATTAAAAACACGGAGGGCACTTATTTAAAAATGGGCGTCGTCTAGAAATGCCGCTTTATATTTTTTTAATGAAAGGCGCGTTCTTTAATTTTGCAGCTGGGGGGAAACGAAAATCCCAAAAGTTTGAAAGGCCGCCATTGTTATCCTCTACCTTATTTCCTTTTTTCTTTTCTATCTCTCTTTATATCTCTCTCACTCTAATACCCAAAAAAAACCCTAATTTCATCACCACTCCTCTTTTCTCCCGCAACAAAATCGCAATATCGCCAAAAATCTATGATCCCGTCTTTTGAACAGATCAAACCCACAGGGGTTCTCGATTTCTCTATGTTGATGTGTGGTGACACGAACAAAAAAAGAGTGTAGTGATTCTACCTTTCAATTTCATTTGTTGGATGCTTCAAATCGACTATTGTTTTGTCTCTCACAGGGGTTTCTTTATGCGTTCCCTTCACCCTTATTGATGTCGTTTTCCAAGGCCAATCTGGATAATCAGCATCATCGGTAAGTGGATGCTTGCATTCTTAACTCCTCTCAACCTTACATCAGCCTCATGTGATAATGTGATTCACGAAACGACGTCGTTTGCTGATGAAAGTTGCCTTCTTGCTTGCTTCCGGTCAGCCTGACATCACATTGAGATGGAAGACTTGGTGGTGGGTTTTCCTTGTGGCTGGTGGAGTTTCTCCTAATGAAGCTTTGCACTCTTACATCCCCTTTAATCGACACCTCTTCTTCTTTGCTGCTTACTCACCCTAAATAAGGTAATACCGATACCGACCTAGCGGTGGGGTTTCCTTCTTGACAGTGGTGGAGTGTTTCCCCAAAGCTACTTTGATTCAGTTCATCTTTATATTCTATTTGATTAGGGGTTCTTGTTACTAACCAAACAGTAGCCGGATGGGGAAGAAGCATCAGGGGAGGTAGGAGGTAATCATAAAAAGCGACTTCAAACTGTTACACTTTCTGCTCTTATTATTATACTAACCAAACATTATGAATTTGTTGTGCAGATAAAATCTTCCTATGGAATCTCAAGGAATCTTTTAATTAAATTCAAAGATGATATGATTGATCCACCTTAGCTCAAGTGCTTAGCTCAGAGTCTGCCATTAGTTTAGTGTTGGATATGTCAATTCGTTCACTCCCTGGTGATCATGGACTTCCTTTACAACAGGTTTGGCTATTGTTGTTTCTGTTTGACTTATTGACTTAATAATATATTTTGTGTTGTAATTTGTAAACCTATTTGCATTGATCAGGCTTTGCCAGATGTCCCACAGGGAATGGTGGATGCTGTAAACAGGGGTGGAGAGCTATTTTCAAATTTAACTGCAGGGACACTTGAACAGATAACTTAAATGTTCCAAATGAGCAGCTAAAAATCCCAAAATCTCCCCCTATGAATGATGAATTGAGAGTCTCAACTGGCTCAAGAACTCTTGAACCTGTTGCATGTAAGTAATACTATTTCTTATTCTTTTACACTTTTTAAAACAATCTAATTTGGTTTAAATATTTGTTCAAGGACTTTTTGCTTTTTCCTAAAAAAATTTCATTGTTGTTTCATTTTAGAGTATAACATCAACATATTCCCGAAAGATGCATCATTTTTTACCTGTTACCATGGTTATGGAAAAACTGAAATGTTGTTGTTGCATAAATGACCATTTTACCCTTGTGTTATACCTTAAAAATTAAGTTGCCACAAACGTTTGCTGCAGCAGAAGGTGTGATTCGAGGAAGATCATACAACATTAGGCTTGATGACCAAGTTCTACTAAGATTCTCACCCACAAAACCTGAATCAACTTATTACTTTGGTGATATGGTAAAAATAAACCTTTGTAATTGTTTTTTGACTTCATTTAGATAGAATAGCTTACTGGGTTAAGCAAAAAACTTGGCTTAATGTATTTGGGCACTACTTGTTTAGCTATTTACATTTACACCCCCCCCCCTTTTTTTTTTCCTCCAGACAACTCCTCTCATGTTCTCCCTTCATGGTGGCCTAAGAAGGTTTTACATTATTTTAACGATATTTTTCTTATAGTTGGATTTGAAAACTGAATTCTAATAGCTTCTTAAGATCAAAACTAGTGTAAAACCTTCTTAGGTTAACATATTTGTTAGAGTTGAAATTTATTCACAATCAAAACAATCCGTAACTACTATGTCCGGTTAAAACTACTATTAATAGTATTTATGATTAAATTTCATGATCAATCCAAGTTGCTAATCTTATTGTAATTAAATATATTTTCATCTGTATTATTATTTATAGAAAGTAAAATCTGATTTATAGCTGTTCTTAAATAAAGTCATTTGTTATTTACCATCATTTCTATATAGGCTAATATGTTCATTTACTCATTTTCCGACGGTTCATTCAGTATGGCACTTTATTCAGACATACATCATTACCCATTCAACCTATTTTCATTGTTAAAACTACTATTAATAGTATTTATGATTAAATTTCATGCTACTTTTTTTTGGGTACAATTCTCTCTTTTTTTTGGTGGACTTATGGATTTGACTTGATGGCAGAAAGGAGATAGAACTCTGCCTCATGAACCAGTACAAACTATTGCCCCACCTCCCCTTGAAGTACAGTTGTAATAGATGGCTTCCCCTGCTGTAGTTCTAACATGGTTAGCTTGAACCAATACAAGCTAACCATGATAGAGCTTCAGTTAGAAGCCCTGTGGAGTCCAATAACAAGGATCTTGAAGTTGTGACTATGTTTGCTGGAATGAACACCATTAAAAGAGAAGCGTATGAGGATAAAGCAACAACTAATGCACAAGCCACACCTACAATAAAGGAAACTCCATCGGTTCCTCCCCCTGCAAAAGAAGAGAAAAGAATTATTGCATTTCCTCTTAAACAGGAACATGAGGTAAATGAGGGTGTAACGTACAAGGGTAAGGCAGTTGCATCAGGACTTGATGTTGTCCCTGAAACTGTCCCATCTAGATTGACTTCACAACCAGGGAACTTACCTCAAACAAAAGATCTGGACCCTTCCAGAAAGTACCATGGTCCACTGTTTGCTGGATTTGAATCTAGAGAGAAAAAGGATAAGGCCGGATCTTGTTTGAGGTTACTTATATACCCCTGAATCAACTTATTAATATGGTGATATGGTAAAAAAAATAAATCTCAAACCATCTTATTTTCCTTAATCCATATCCTTTCTTTGGTTGAATTACTTATATACCCCTGTGGATTTCTGAACACAGATAGGTGGAACTCTTACCTTTTTCCACGAGGAAGAAACTAGAAGATGTCTTGAGGTACTAACATAACAAGTGTAACTTGCATTTTTTGTTCCATTGACATCAGTACAAGGGTATTTACGTCTTTTAACTTGTTTGGTTCATCTGTTCCAGCTTTCAGTATCCTTGGAGTTATCCGAGACTATAAGTCGTCGCTCTGCACATCCTTCTAGAAAATATTCCCCAACAATTACAAAGGTTTATGATCTGATTCTTTTGGATTTTTTAATTTTATTTAACTTATCTGAATTTATATATACACATATCCCAACAACCATACACATTACATCTCCTTTATCCTTCTCTATTTGTTCTCAGAATCAAATCAGGTTTCTATCTCACTTTCAATAATAATGATTATAATAATTATTATTATATGGGTTATAATAATAATAATAATAATAATAATAATAATAATAATAATAATAATAATAATAATAATAATAATAATAATACATGGATGATATAATTTGTATAATTTGTATTATTAGATTACAAAAATAACATCATTCCTGTTTACAGTGCGATGAATTGTCCAAGAAAGGAAGAACAATAATGCCAATTGAATTTCAGGTTCCATTTTGTATTATTGGATTACAAAAATAACACCATTCCGTTAAAGAGGTACTGTTTAGAATCTTGCATGTATATATGACTATATGTACTTCACACAAGTTTACATGATACTGTTCAATAAATATAGTTACTTTCTACTACTTTGTGATGTTTTTCCCCTGACACTTTAAATAACAGAGCAAGGAGAGCATTCTAAACATTCTGGAAACTTTAAAAGAACAGGGATATGGGTACACAGAAGATTTTGGAAGTTTTAGTCATGTTTCTTGTAGATGACTTGGTCGTTCACTTTGCAACAAAGCCTTCATCACTTGGTATGTGTTGTTATCTTCTCTCTAGTCTTTACTTACA
Source organism: Lactuca saligna (assembly GCF_052625555.1). Taxonomy (NCBI): domain Eukaryota; kingdom Viridiplantae; phylum Streptophyta; class Magnoliopsida; order Asterales; family Asteraceae; genus Lactuca; species Lactuca saligna. Next base: position 74,603,149 of record NC_136423.1, on the reverse strand, counting down.
CTGATTTTACTCAAAGTGGCATATTTCTATCTTGTGCTTGACATAACAAGTGCTATTGGCTACTTGTTGTGCCTTTGAAGGGGTATGATTCTCATCACATCACTGAAGAACATCTAGGTGGAAAAATAATATCACGTTCTGTTCTTCTTTGTGCCTTTGAAACTGCAGGAGATGCTGGAGCCCTTAGAGAACCTAAGGACAAACTGGAGAAGTGAGTTGAAGAGCTGACGATTAGACTTTGAAAAGCATTTTAGGGTATATTTTTTATATTTCTTGTATCTAATTAGCTTGTAAATTTTTGTTACAACTATTGATTTGTTTTATCTTTCCATGGAACGATTATTTGTATGACATTAAATTTTATATAACGGATTTTATTTTTTGTATATGATATTTTATTTTCTATTATGAGACATTAAATACAAATTTAATTTGAAAATTAGTAAATCTATAAATAATTTTTTTTTTAACATTTAAAATTATGATACACAAAAATGTGTGTCATCTTCATTTATGACATGGCCTTTCTTGACAGGGGCTTTCTTGATACGCATTGCGTGTCATTAACACGCGCGTCGTAAGGTTACGACACGCGAATGCATGTCGTCTTCCTTTATGACAAGGCCTTCCTTGATACGCATTGCGTGTCGTAAACGTGCGTTGTAATTGCGCGTCGTAAATGCGCGTCGTCTCTCTTTATGACAGGTCCTTCCTTGATGCGCATTTGCGCGTCGTCTGAGCCTTTTACGACGCGCAATGAGCATCGTAAAAGGCTGTTTTTCTAGTAGTGCTTGGAAATCATTATTTACATGTATTTAGAGAAAACATAGATCCAAGGTTATTAGGGTTGCATGCACACTTTAGGAGTGTTAGAATGCTCAAAACCCAACAAATGTAAGTACCCACATATTTTCCCCAACACTCGAAGTCCCACATAAAGTTTAAACTTCGGGACGAAATTTCTACTAACGGGGGGAGAATGTGACAATCTGAAAAATCTTAGGGCAAACTAGGTCTAAAATTCAACCATGTACAGCTGAATTCACATCATAACAATAATATAATAAGAACTTTGAATGCTAAGGATACATGTTTTTATAGGTTCATTTGTTATTAGCTATATATGGGATGAAACCTAGATTGATTTATGTTATTATAAACAAAGCTTACACTAGTACTTATAAGTGTTGCAGTTCTTCATACAAGGACCTAATAATCATGAATATATGTCACACCCCAAAACCAGAATGGCAGATACGTTCGGGGGTGGAGAACGTCATGTATGGTATCACAAGCATGCAAAGTAGTAAACAAGCACAACATCATCCATTGCATTAATAATATAATTTCATACAATTGTGTTCTCACATGTTATATAGACACAAAAAAATATACATCCAAAACAAAAGGGGAGTCTTGAACGAGCTCTATCTTCTAAAAAACCTGGCTCTGGTACCTGTCTACTGGTGCCCAGAGAATACAAGTTATTTTCAAAGGGAGTATCAGCTTTAAAGCAGGTGAGATCATATGTATATTAGTGTCTGTGTTTGTATGAAAGCATTTTTAAGATGTAAAGTATAAGTTTTGTAAAGTTTGTATTTGTTTGAACACTCCTAGAAAACTCTATGTTTCCTACTAACAGTAGCCTTCTACCAAGGCATCTAGTATCTGTATGTGTGCCTCTTGTAAGAGTGTGTATTTTCCCAAATCCGTGCATCGTGTGAATGTTCACGAAGTGAATGTAATGGGAAAATATTATAGTACTGTAGTGTTGTCTTAAGTAACTACTGCTGTACTAACTACCTTAAACCATTTGTTATTTAAAGTAACATGTGACCAGCCTATATCCTGCTACCGACTCAATAGTAAAACGACGATGTAAGACGCCGTAAGAAATGACATTTTGCACCCGTAGACTTGCAAGTCCCACTGTAGCGAGCAACAAGGTGTAGGATAGTCAATCCAGTATAGATCTATACGCAAACTCATACGCTCCCCAATTAAGGAGATTTTGGATACAAAAACAGTCATGGCAGGTAGTGCCATGCCCGTTTAATGGCTCACATAAATGTATTAATGTATATGTAATGTATTTGTGTGCTAGCTGTATTGTGTGTTATTTCTCTATCTATCATGCATGTTTGTTTCTCATCATAGTGTCTATTGTTTGTTTCTCGTCATAGTATCATATGTTGTTTCTCATCATAGCATTATGTTTGTTTCTCATCACTCTGTATCTATTGACTCTTGTATGAACTGACTCATTGTATTGTTTAATTGTTCTAGAAATAGCATTAGTAACTTCCTAAACTACTCCTATAGTAGTTTAATAGCAATGTATGGACATGTTTGTATACCCTTGCTACCCAAAGGTATGGTTCTGAATGAAAGGACTTTTATGGCTATATATGTATATAGGATATGCAATTAATATTTAAACTACCTTCGGACGGATAGCCGATACCCTAAAGCCACATCCAAACAAGGAAAAGGAATTAAAGCGAGCTAGCCTTCCTAAGTCCTTTAAACATTACTTATATAACTGTACATATATAGGCAGGCATTTGACAATATATAAGTATAAAAGACTTTAAGTAAAGGTATTTGACAAGTAAGAGTTTGTAAAACAGTTTGAGGTAAAACAGTTTGGTAAAGAGTTTGAAAAGTAAGATAACCACTAGTTTGGTAGTTATTAATCACATGTGATTGATATAATAACTATAATTGTTCAACTTGTATTCCCCCCCCCCCATAAAAGCATTTAAAAACGTTTAAAATGTTAATTAAGGGGTATGAACTCACTTGTAGTGAGTGGTTTGGATGAACGGATTGTACAGGATGCTAAGTGTCAAGTGAAGAGTTGAGCACACACGCAGATCCTATTTAACATATAATGATACATTTATGAATATATTTAGTGTTACAACCATATGTGATTGTATATCAGGGGTATTTGGCTACACAAGGGAGTGTATGGTTAATACACACACTATAAGTGTGTGCGCGGCCATGGTATACGGCTAGGAGGTGTGTGCAGCCAGTGTGTGTGTGCGGCCGTACACATAGTGTTGTTGACTAAAGATGCTACCTTTTATGAAGAACGTCAAGGAGATTTGGATGATACTTGAGAGGATTTTGGGTCCTAGCTTTGTAGAAGTGTAGAAAGTGTTCCAAATGGCTAAGTGTTCTATATATAGAGAGTGTGTGGTTGGGATGGGAGTGTGGCCGCACAGTCTTGTGTGCGGCCGCACACACCTTGTGTTGGTGTGATTGGCTCAAATGAAAGGCGATACAACCACAATATTCATCCCACGACTCATACCCTGCTTATACTAGGCTTTAAACACTCTATGTGACCCCCAAACAGTGCTAGAAAAATAGCAAAACGAGTTTGACCTTCATTAATTTGAATATGTATAAGATAAAAATTTTGGATTGTCACATCATCCTCCCGTTAGAGAGAATTTCGTCCCGAAATTAGAGTTTAAGCAACTAAGTAAAATAACGAGGGTATTTCATTTTAATTTGATCCTCTCGTTCCCAAGTGAATTGAGGTCCTCGCTTGGCGTTCCAGCGAACCCTCACTATAGGGATACAACTTTGTTTCGTTTGCTTGACCTCCCGGTCCATGATCTCTACAGGTCTTCCACGAAGTTGAGGCTCTCGTTGATCTCGATCTCATCGAGAGGGATTACAAGAGTCTCGTCTAACATACATTTTTTCAAGTTCGAGACATGGAAGGTAGAATGTACATTACAGAACTCGCGTGGTAAGTTTAGTTTGTAAGCTACTGGGCCGATTCTAGCAAGAATCTCGAAAGGCCCTATGTATCTTTGATTTAGCTTTCCAGGCTTTCCAAAGCGTATCAAGCCCTTCCAGGGAGAGACCTTCAATATAACACAGTCGCCCACCTGCAATTCCAACGGTTTCTTTCGTTTATCAGTGTAGCTTTTCTGTCGATCTCTAGAGGCTTTCAATCGTTCACGAATCTGAACGATCTTCTCTGTCGTTTCCTGTATGATCTCCGGACCCGTGAGAATGCTTTCAGGAATTCGTCCTTTAGCCAACTGGGTATCACCCACCTCAGCCCAGCACAGAGGGAATCTACACTTTCGGCCATAGAGGGCCTCGAATGGAGCAACCTTTATGCTCATGTGATAACTATTGTTGTAGGAAAACTCGACAACAGGTAAATGAGTATCCCATGCTTTCCCAAAGTTGATCACACAGGCTCGCAACATATCTTCCAAGGGTTGGATAGTCCTCTCAATTTGTCCGTCTATCTGAGGATGATAGGGTGTACTCATGTCTAGCCTAGTTCCTAGGGAACTTTGCAGCGACTGCCAAAACCTCAAAGTGAATCTACTATCTCTGTCCGAGATAATGGATAAGGGAACACCGTGCAGTCGTACAATCTCCCTAATGTAAGTTCTTGTAAGTTTCTCCATCTTATCTGTTTCCTTGATAGGCAGGAAGTGTGTAGACTTGGTCAATCTGTCGACGATGACCCATATGGTATCAAGTGCACCCGTTGTCTTGGGCAACATGGTTATGAAATCCATAGTGATCCGCTCCCACTTCCATTCTGGTATTCGACCTTGACCTTGGTGCAAGTAAGGCATTTACTCATGAAGGTAGCAATATTTTCTTTCATGTTAGGCCACTAGTATAACTTTTTAAGATCCAGATACATCTTATCTGAACACGGGTGTACAGAATAACGAGTATTGTGCGCCTCGTTCATGACCAAGTCTCTGAAACCACCGAGTTTCGGGGTCCAGATCCGATCCATGAAATAAAAAGCTCCGCCACCCTTAGCCTCCAAGTTCTTATCCATCCCTCTCAGGGATTCACTCGCTACATTTTCAGGTTTCAAAGCGTCGAGTTGAGCTGCCTTAATTTGTGTGGACAAGTGTGAATGGATAGTCATAGTCAAGGATTTGACTTGACGAACAGAATATTCTTTCCAATTTAGGGCGTCAGCTACTACATTGGCTTTACATGGGTGATAACTAATTTCGCATTCGTAATCACTGAGTAGCTTGACCCACCGTCTTTGTCTCATGTTGAGCTCCTTCTGGTTGAATATATGTTGCATGCTTTTGTGGTTTGTAAAGATCGTGCTCTTCGTACCATACAGGTAGTGTCTCTAGATCTTCAGAGCAAACACAACTGTTCCTAGCTCAAGATCGTGGGTGGTGTAGTTGACTTCGTGCGTCCTCAGCTGTCTCGAAGCATAGGCGATAACCTTACCTCGCTGCATCAGAACACATTCGAGCCCTTGATTCGACGCATCGCAATAGACTAGGAAGTCTTCTATCCCTTCGGGGAGGGATAGTATTGGTGCGGTCCACAAGGCTCATTTGAGCGTTTGGAACGCCCTTTCCTGCTTTTCTTCCCAGTTTAAGGCCACGCCCTTCTGGGTCAGTGATGTAAGAGGTTTCGCAATTTGGGAGATGTTCTGAATGAACATGTGATAGTAGCTAGGAAGGCCTAGGAATTGATGAATTTCTGTAGGCGTCTTCGGTGCCGACTAGTTCTCAATGGCTTTGATTTTGGAAGGGTCCACGTGTATTCCCTCTTTTCTAACCACGTGCCCTAAGAATTCGACTCTTCGGATCCAAAATTCGCATTTCGAGAACTTTGAGTAGAGCTTCTCCAAATGTAATGTTTCTAAGACCTTATGTAGATGTTGACTATGCTACTCCTTACTACGAGAGTAGATAAGTATGTCATCGATGAAGATGATGACGAACTGATCCAAGTAAGGACGACACACCCTATTCATTAAGTCCATGAATACATCGGGCACCTTTGTTAATCTGAACGGCATCACTACGAATTCGTAGTGCTCATAACGAGTTCGGAAGGTTGTCTTCGGAACATCCTCCCATAGCACTCGTAATTGGTGATATTCGGATCTTAGTCGATTTTTGAAAAGAAGTTCGCCCCTTGAAGTTGGTCAAATAAATCGTCGATGCAAGGCAACAGATAACGATTTTTGACGATCATTTTGTTGAGCTCCCTGTAGTCGATGCACATACGAAACGATCCATCTTTCTTCTTGACGAACAAGATTAGAACTCCCCATGGTGAGAAGCTTGGTCTTATAAAGCCCTTGCTGAGCAGTTCGTTAAGTTGACTGGACAGTTCTTGAATCTCTGCAGGTGCTAGACGATAGGGTGATTTGGCTATGGGAGTAGCCCCTTGAACTAAGTCGATTTGGAATTCGACTTGACGTTGCGGAGGTAATCCTGGGAGTTCTTCTGGAGAGACGTCGGAAAAGTCGCGTACTACTGGAATGTTCTGAATTTCCTTCGTTTCTTGGCTCACATCGACCACATGAGCAAGCAATGCTCGACATTCCTTTCGCAAGAATTTCTGAGCTTGAATGCTCGAGATGATACGAAGGTTCGTGTCGGGTTTGTTGCTATAAACTACTAGAGTTTCGCTAGACGACAGATTAAGGCGAACAACCTTTTCGTAACACATGATATCGGCATGATGTAAACTCAACCAATCCATGTCAATAATGACGTCGAAACTTTTAATTGAGACCGACATGAGATCGATCGAAAATGAATGGCTATCTAAAGTTAGGGTACACCCTATGAATATATTGCTAGTGCTCTCTATCTTGTCATTAGCCATTTCTACTGTGAACAGTTCTTTAAGTGTTCGTGATTTTTGCTTAAGTAAATGAGCAAATTTTTGGTTCGCGAAACTCCTCTCCGCTCCACTATCAAAAAGTATGCATGCATAAGAGTTATCGAGGAGAAAAGTACCAGTGACCACTGTGGGGTCAGCAACCACTTCCTCGTGGCGTATGGCCAGAACTCTTGCCACTCCACCAGCAAACCCTGCCTTTGGGCAGTTCCTTTCAAAGTGGCCTACCTCGCCACAACCGTAGCAAGTTTGGCCCACTTTAGCAATGGGGACTTGGTTGATTGGTTTCGCTGGAGCTTTATAGAAACGGGCAGTGTGCCCTTTCATGTTGCAGTTCAAACACTGCATCTCCCGTCAGGCACCGACGTGGTGGAAGTTGCATTTGTTGCACTTGGTCAAACTTCCAGCATACTGCTTTACCGAAGCGGTAGCAGCAGGTGCTAACGCAGCATGAACTGCGACGACCTGCTGTTTTTTGGCAGCCTTTGTCTTCTTTTTGTCCTCCCAGAACTTCCGCTTGGGGTCAGTGGATTTGGAAGGTTCTGAGATGGCCAGGGTTCTTGTTGCGGCTGGGGTACAAACTCCATGGTCTATGAGCCGCTGTGCCAATCGTTTGGCACTATCAAATGTAGCAGGGTGTGATGCCAATACATTTCCCTGATATGGTGGCATCAGCCCCCCATATATACCTCTCGATTTTCTTTCCCTCTGTATGAACCATGTTGGGACAGAGGGCCACCGGTTCACAGAATCTGGCGGTGCAGGCGACTACGTTGGAGCCCTTCATAGTTAGGCTCCACAGTTCTTCCTTTAGCTTCTGGATCTCGCCCCTCGGGTAGTACTCCTCAATCATGAGGTCTTTCAAAGTTTCCCAGCCCATAGCATTAGCCACTATTAGAGATAGTGACTTAACATGGCTATTCCACCATGTTAAGGCTTTTGTTTCAAAGGTGCAAGCAACAAACTTGACCTTGCTCTCCTCCGGATAGGAACAGATTTCAAAAACCGATTCGGTTTTCTCAAACCATTGCGAGAGGGCAATAACTCTGCCAGTCCCTTTGAAGGACAATGGCTTTCAGTTGGCAAAATCCTTGTAGGAGCACTCTTTCAAGCGTATAGGGATTTGACCATGAGTGGATAGGATAGGGCTTCCTCCTCCAATGGAACCGAATGTATGATATTGAGCCATGGCTATAGCCACAGCTACAGCTACAGTAGCATTTAGAGCTGTCACGTCAAACTGAGGAGTAGGTGGTTGAGGTGGTGATGTTTCATTATTAGGGGTACGCCTTGGATTTCTACGAGGTGGCACCTTTGATCTATAAGTTTATGAAGATGAAAACATTGATAAGAATTTAATAGAAAAATTGACGAGTATGACTCATGGACTGACTCCCCATAGTCCAACAGTATAAATGAATAACACGACTAATTGTAAATGAAACCATTTGGATATAATTTCCATGAGACTAGATATCTATCAATAAAACTTGAATTACAGATGGAATGAGTTCGGGAAAAATGACCTAGAAGTAGGTCTTACATCAACCAAGATCGAAATTTTTTGACAGACTACAACCTAATCAAGACCTAACGGGTCCAAGATTTACAAAGATAGGAAACTAGACTAAAGTTTTTACACCAACTAGTTTATATTCAAAAGAAGAGTTGATGGGAATCTATCGGCGACGAGAACTACCAAAGTGAGTTCTTGACTCTAACAGAAGACGTTCAATGTCCCTCACACGGCTATCGGATCTTACTTGCTGAGATTGAAGTTCCTTGACTTCAGCTTGGGTTTCAGCAAGTTCTCTCTGCAGAGCTGCATTGTGGACCAGAGTCCTTTCATGAGCAGACTCTAGTTGGCGAATGCGGACTGTGTTAACGCAAAAGTTGGCATCAATCTCTACGACTTGGCCGATAGCTGCTCGACCCTGCTCTGTGTTCTGAGCAATCCTACGAACTATGATTGGTGGGACTCTGTCAGTGGAACCTCCATCAGTGAGGTTGTAGAGCTTCTTTCTCCATTGTAAGGAATGCGTTGACCTTATTCCTGACTCCATGTATTCAAGTTTGTGGCCCACAGGGGTGTGGGTCCTTGAAATGCTCGACGAGGGTTTGGGTTTTGACCAGCTGGGGGTAGGTTTTTGACTTATGGCTTTGAGTCAGAACCATCCGAAAAGCCTTCAACTTCATAATCATCAAAAGGGATTGGGTGATCATCTTTTGGTTCTTCTTCCAGCCATCCTACATTGTCGTGGTTGGGGTAGTACGGGTCTCCGGGAATATGGAATCCCGCCACTAAATCTACGCGAGAAAAGAGGTATAAGATATAACTAAGTGGGCGATCTAATTAGATAATTATAAGATGATCTTTATCAGTTACTCCAATACTTGTTTAGACCATACAAGTTATATGTATTCCAAAACATGATAGACCTTCGAATAAGTGATCCTAACTCTAAGCCCACAACCAAACAAGGAAAAGAAGTAAAGCAAAGATCGCAGATTCTAAGTCTATGACATCCGTAAAACCTTAGCGTATCCACTAAACAACTATTTACATACTAATGAAGACCTTTAGTTCTCAGATAGGTATAGTAACACAAAATACTCCTATAGTATTTTAAGTTTAATGTTCTGTTCTACTGTTCTTATTGTATTAGTGTTGGTAAGTTTTTAGACTTGTTGCAACCTCACAACCACACTTAGGCACATGCTAATCACTCCTTGGATAATGTAGTTGATCAGGCTACATCTTCCTAGGGTTTACCATATGTCTCTAAGTCTACTTGTGTTACATAACAATCGTAATACTTTTGTTCTGTCCTAGTGACACTGATTTTAGTATGAATACAAGTATGTATACTTGGTTAAATATTTTATTATTTAAAGGTATAAACTCTTTATTAGAGTATTTTAATCCTGCTTGTGTTTATAGTTCGTATATATTTTATGGGTTGATACACTCACTTCACTATAAACAAAGCTCTGATACCAATCTGTCACACCCCAAAATCGGAACGGCGGGAATGTTCGGGGGTGGAGGACGTCATGTACGGTATCACAATCATGCAAAGTAGTAAACAAGCAACAACATTATCCATTGCATTAATAATATAATTTCATACAAGTGTGTTCTGACATGTTATATAGACACAAATAAATATACATCCAAAACAAAAGAGGAGTCCTAAACGAGCTCCGTCTTCTCAAAAACCTGGCTCCGGTACCTGTCTACTGGTGCCTTGAGAATACAAGTTATTTTGAAAGGGAGTATCAGCTTTAAAGCTGGTGAGATCATAAGTATATTAGTGTTTGTGTTTGTATGAAAGCATTTTTAAGGTGTAAAGTATAAGTTTTGTAAAGTTTGTATTTGTTTGAACACTCCTAGAAAACCCTATGTTTCCTACTAACAGTAGCCTTCTACTAAGGCATCTGGTATCTGTATGTGTGCCTCTTATAAGAGTGTGTATGTTCCCAAATTCGACTATCATTAACCAAAAATATAGCTTTTACATTACCATGCATCCTGTGAATGCTCACGAAGTGAATGTAATGGGAAAATATTATAGTATTGTAGTGTTGTCTTAAGTAACTACTGTTGTACTAACTACGTTAAACCATTTGTTAGTTAAAGTAACATGTTACCAGCCTGTATCCTGCTATCAACTCAATAGTAAAACAATGATGTAAGATGCCGTAAGAAATGACATTTGGCACTCGTAGACTTGCAAGTCCCACTGTAGCGAGCAGCAGGGTGTAGGATAGTCAATCTAGTATAGATCTATACGCAAACTCATACGCTCCCCAATTAAGGAGATTATGGATACAAAAAATAGTCATGGCAGGTAGTGCCACGCCCTATTTAATGGCTCACATAAATGTATTAATGTATATGTAATGTATTTGTGTGCTAGCTGTATTGTGTGTTCTTTCTCTATCTAGCTTGTATGTTTGTTTCTTAACATAGTGTCTATTGTTTATTTCTCATCATAGTATCATATGTTGTTTCTCATCATAGTATTATGTTTGTTTCTCATCACTCTATATCTATTGACTCTTGTATGAACTGACTCATTGTATTGTTTCATTGTTCTAGAAATAGCATTACTAACTTCCTAAACTACTCCTATAGTAGTTTACTAGCAATGTATGGACATTTTTGTATACCCTTGCTACCAAAAGGTATGGATCTGAATGAAAGGACTTTTATGGCTATATGTGTATATAGGATATACAATTAATATTTAAACTACCTTCGGACGGATAGCCGATACCCTAAAGCCACATCCAAACAAGGAAAAGGAATTAAAGCGAGCTAGCCTTCCTAAGTCCTTTAAACATTACTTATATAACTATACATATATAGGCAGACATTTGACAATATATAAGTATAAAAGAGTTTAAGTAAAGGTATTTGACAAGTAAGAGTTTGTAAAAAAGTTTGAGATAAAACAGTTTGGTAAACAATTTGAAAAGTAAGATAACCACTAGTTTGGTAGTTATTAATCACATGTGATTGATATAATAACTATAATTGTTTAACTTGTATTCCCCCCATAAAAGCATTTAAAACCATTTAAAAGGTTAATTAAGGGGTATGAACTCACTTGTAGTGAGTGGTTTGGATGAACGGATTATACAGGATGCTAAGTATCAAGTGAAGACTTGAGCACACACGCGGATTCTATTTAACATATAATGATACATATATGAATATAATTAGTGTTTAGAACTACTAGTTATTGAATTGGGACCACCTTAGGGACTAGTAAACACTTATATTGAAGTGTTACAACCATATGTGATTGTATATAAGGGGTATTTGGCTACACAAGGGAGTGTCTGGTCAATGCACACACTATAAGTGTGTGTGCGGTTAGGGTGCGCAGCTAGGAGGCGTGTGCGGCCAGTGTGTGCAGCCAATGTGTGTGTGCGGCCGTACACATAGTGTTCTTCACTAAAGATGCTACCTTTTATGAAGATCCTCCAGGAGATTTGGATGATACTTGAGAGGATTTCGGGTCCTAGCTTTGTAGAAGTGTAGCAAGTGATCCAAATGGCTAAGTGTTCTATATATAGGGAGAGTGTGCGGTTGGGATGGGTGTGTGGCCGCACACTCTTGTGTGCGGCCGCACAGACCTTGTGTTGGTGTGATTGGCTCAAATACAAGGCGATACAACCACAATATTCATCCCACGAATCATACCCTGCTTATACTAGGCTTTAAACACTCTATGTGACCCCCAAACAGTGCTAGAAAAATAGCAAAATGATTTTGACCTTCATTGATTTGAATATGTATAAGATAAAAATTTCGGATTGTCACAATATACAAAGTGTATATATGGTTTGCGGCTTTGGGAATCTAACCCAAAAACAAAACCGTAAACCCTTCCTTGAAATAATGTAGAACCAAAAACCATAAAGGATGAGAACCTAGAGCCACAAACTAAAGATGCTACCTTTTATGAAGATCCTCCAGGAGATTTGGATGATACTTGAGAGGATTTCGGGTCCTAGCTTTGTAGAAGTGTAGCAAGTGATCCAAATGGCTAAGTGTTCTATATATAGGGAGAGTGTGCGGTTGGGATGGGTGTGTGGCCGCACACTCTTGTGTGCGGCCGCACAGACCTTGTGTTGGTGTGATTGGCTCAAATACAAGGCGATACAACCACAATATTCATCCCACGAATCATACCCTGCTTATACTAGGCTTTAAACACTCTATGTGACCCCCAAACAGTGCTAGAAAAATAGCAAAATGATTTTGACCTTCATTGATTTGAATATGTATAAGATAAAAATTTCGGATTGTCACAATATACAAAGTGTATATATGGTTTGCGGCTTTGGGAATCTAACCCAAAAACAAAACCGTAAACCCTTCCTTGAAATAATGTAGAACCAAAAACCATAAAGGATGAGAACCTAGAGCCACAAACACCCTATTCTTGAAGACCTAGACCGCAATATCCATTCATGTCAACTTTAGGACCAAAAACTCCTTTGTTTGAGATCCATTAAGACCGCAAATCCTTCTCTTTTGGCATCAAACACATTCTTGTGGCTGTACACACTTTAAATATCTCATATGTTATCCAAATTTAACATACCAAGGTGATAGGATTCATTTACCAATGCAACCGCCTCATGAGTTTTCTTCATATATAAGTTACATTTGAGATCATTCCTCTTTTCACATATTTAGGTTTCAGCATGTAAATGAAATCACTGAATCCATATTTGCTCTCAAGCATATTCCCTTTTAAATCAAGCCCCAGAATAACTTCTCTTCCTACTTTTGATTAGTTTTGGTAAGCATATTCCTAGTTCCATATAAATTTCACACATATCATTATGTGTTTAAATCCATTAGGATCATGACTTCCTTCCCGTATTCTGGCTCGAAGTCACCGTTTCTATCTCGTTGTCCAAACCACTACCACACTCGAGGTGAGTTCATACCTCATACTTAATCAAGCTTTTTCTATGTTTTAGAGGGGTGGGGAATACAAGTAACACACAAGGAAACTTGTGTTAAAATACAATCTATTGTTTATGCCTTCTTACTTTTTACGTATCTATTTGTTGGATTCAGTGTCTAAGTCCATAACTATAATTGGGATGTACTTGACCAAATTGTAGTATGGTCCTTTTTGGCTTGCCTTCACCAGTGTAACTTGATAGGATAGCTTTGGGGAATAAGGTTGTTTATGGTTTATTAATATTTTAAAAGTATAGTATATTAATATGAAATCATATTATTTAATTAGTATTGATCAAGAATTAATTTGGAATTAATTTTGTGATCTAAAGAGACTAACTAAATATAGGGGGATTGATTATGTAAATAAATCATTCTTGTAGTGTGGGCCAATGATCCATGATTATGTAGGTGGGCTAAACTAATCCATGGATAGTCCATGGAGGTTAAACCAATGGTGCATGAGAATGTGGAAACTCATGGGTTATTAGGGTTTCCACTGTGTAACCCTAGCATGTGCAAAACTATAAATAGAACCCACCTAGAGCCGAAATCGGCTACACTATCTCTTGGAGATAGACAAATTGTTATATTAAGACTCCTCTTGCATTCTGGTGTTCGTGAACCAATAGAGACATCACACTAGAGGTGCTTAAGCTTTCAAAGGTCAAGAACTCTACCCTACTTAAGAGGTAAGCATGCAAACCAAATTTATATTGTATAGCTTTAGTTGTATGCTAGATAGGGAGAATGCTTTGGAAAAATTGAAAATGCATGTATAATTAGAGAAAACATAGATTCAAAGCATTTAGGGTTGCATGTGCACCATATGAGTGTTATAGTGCTCCAAACCCAACAGTGGTATCAGAGACTAGGATTGGATTTATATTATATTTGATGCTTACTAGTTTTTCAAAGTTGAAAAAGTCGAAATTTTGCCTCTGACTGGTGAACACGCCAAGTACATGAACATAATCGACAAGTTCACTCAGTAAACAGGGCAACTCGGCGAGTCAGTTCGTGCCCTCGATGAGTTGAAGTCCCTGTTTGTAGAATTTCGAGTTTCTTGGTCTAGTTTGGATTAGGAACACTACCCCAAACTGTTTTGGATCATTGGAAATGTTTTTTTTATGATATGGTAGTGCTTGTACTCATTCAACCACAAGATAATTATCAATGTTTAAAAATAATTGTTGTTTTATATGATAAACGAAGTTGTTTTTTCAAATTGTTTACTTAAAATTATCTTGATTATGAGTTTAGTTAGATCATGAATTATGTGATAATTTACTTGTTAGGAAAATAATGATGTTTAATGACCTCCATAACTTGTCCTCAAGTTATGGAAAATGAAAGGTCTCTTCATTACAATCAAATTAAACTCATAGGTTATGAATGTGAATAGTTTTGACAAGTTTCAAAACATGCCCTCAAGTTTTGGAATTTGAAAAGTCTCATTAAATGAAACTTTAATTCCAAACCCTAGAGTTTTAAAAGTTAAAATTCAACCTTATATTTTATAATATTATAAGTTTAATAATATATATATATATATATATATATATATATATATATATATATATATATATGTGTGTGTATAAGAACAAGTTTGTCTTACCATTAGTAGGCCTCATTCACAAAGTCGGTCTATAAAGGGGGTATAAGATTACTGACTATAAAATGGAGGTTAAATGGGTGTCTACTCTCACCCACCGCTTCCTTGGCTGGTGGAGGGTCGTTAGCCGAACGGGTAGGATAAGACATTAATTCTCTCTCACTAAAAGTATAATGATAAATATAAAGTAACTAAACTTTTATTAAATTCCCAATCTTAGCTACTTTAGGAAAAATGTGAAAATGGTGCTAATCCATTAAATTACAGTTTGCACCTTTGTAAGTTGTTAGTGGAGTGTGTGTGGTTAACCGATACACTAATTCAGAACTAACAATGTGTGGGAAAGGGTAACCCTGTGTTAATCATAGATCAATGGAGCCTGTGTGGTTAACCGGCACACTGATTAGGTGTTCCATAACATTGGGTGTACCAAGCTAATTTTCATGGTTATTCATACCTTGTTTGTGATCATCGGCATCCCAATCACAAACTTGAAGAGCACACCGACATTTAAACATGACATTGAAAAGTTCAATGAATCTCAAAGACCTAGGAATTTCAAACCAATTAAAACTTAATAATCTATTTCATTTTTCATGGTTAAAATTGGTAAATTGTCATTTACCTACCTTCAAATATTTTACAATTAGATTACGGTATCCCTCTTCACAATTGTAGAATATTGTGTTCGGTCCTAGCCTTAATATTTTATATTGGGTTTAATATTAAGGATTATCATCTAATCTAAACTTTGTTCTTCTTCTTTTTTCAGATGTCTATCCCAAACAATGCTTCCACATCAATACCTTCAGGCTCTTTCTCCCTCATGAACCTATGTGGGAGGGTCATTTTCGATGGCTCGAACTTCAATGACTGGATTCGAAACATCAAAGTGGTTGTTCACTATGAGGACAAAGAATATGTACTTGGTAAAGAGCTAAAGGAGATTGATGTAACCACTGCTACTCCTGAACAAATCGTTGAATACAATACTCATGAGAGGGATGCGAGAAAGGTGTCATGTCTTATGATTGCAACCATGACTGCAGTGCTACAGAAGTCCTATGAGGACTACTATCCCTATGAAATTTATCATGATTTGATGGAAAGATACCATAAAATTGCTCGATAGGAGAGGTATGAGATCATTGTCTCCATGATCACAACCAAAATGAAGGATGGTGAACCCATCACGGCCCACTTGCAAAAGATGTAGAGATTCGTGGATCACTTGCTTAAATTGAATGTCAATTTTGATCAAGAGTTGGCCATAGATATTATTCTACACTCTTTACCTCGCTGTTATGAACAGTTTCGTATGACTTATCATATGAACAAGGAGGAGGTCACTCTTAGCACACTTAAAGGCCTTTTAAGGACTGCTGAAAGCAACCTGAAAAGAGAAATGTGTTGTGTCTACTCCTATGTACTTACGGGACATAAAGGATAGGAATATCAAACCCTCCTTTGCAGGTATTTACACTATTCAATCTAAGACCTCATCACATGATAATTCTTGGGTCCTTGATACAGGTTGTGGATTTCACATTTGTTCTAATTTGTAGGGACTAAAAAGAAGTAGGGATGTGGAGCACAGGAAGATAAACTTAATCATGGGAAATAGGAAGATGTCGTATGTGCCAAGATTGGAGTTTATTCCTTATTGCTTAGTAATGATTAAGATTTAGATTTGAATAATTGTTGTTCCTCGGCCGATATGGCGAGAAATATTATTTCCTTTCATAGTTTGTACAAACAAGGTTTTACCTTTTCTTTTAATAGTGAAATTGATGGTATTAATGCTTATTACAATGGTGTATTTTATTTTGAAGCATTACCTTGCAATGTTGTATATGAAACTGTAAATGTTGTAGATAACCTAGGAAATAATGTGTTACACATTGATTCTTCCAATGATTTGGATAAAGCATGCTTGTGGCATTGTCGTCTTGGACATGTCAACAAGAAGCACATAGACCAACACCAAAAGGATGGAGTTTTGGAGTCATTCGACTTAAATTCGGATGAGACTTGCGAATCTTGTTTACTTGGAAAGATGACCAAGTCACCCTTCACTGGTACTTGTGAAAGGGGTGAAGGGAGGTTGAATCTCATACACACTAATGTGTGTGGACCATTTAGAACCTCCACAAGGGATGCTAATCGCTTCTGTGTGACTTTTATTGATGATTACAATAGATATGACTATATCTACTTAACCAAGCGTAACTCGGAAACCTTTGAAAAGTTCAGAGAGTTTAAGAAAGATGTGGAGAATCAATTGGGTAGGAAGATAAAGATGTTGCGATCCGATCGAGGAGGAGAGTATCTTAGTATCGAGTTCCTTGACTATCTTAAGGAATGTGGAATTGTTGCGCAATTGACGCCACCTTGGACATTGCTAGACATGGTTCGTTCCATGATGAGTTGAGCTTCGTTACCTGTCTCATTCTGGGTGTATGCCTTAGAGACTGTCGCCCATATCCTTAATCTAGTCCCTACCAAAAAGGATTCCGAAACACCTCACGAGATGTGGACTGGGAAGGTTCCCACATTAGACCACATCAAGGTTTGGGGTTGCAAGGCTTTCGTGAGACGCGACACTCACGACAATCTCGAGCCTTGGAGTGAGTGATGTATTTTTATCGGCTACACACAGAAGTACTTTGGGTATTTCT
Source organism: Lactuca saligna (assembly GCF_052625555.1). Taxonomy (NCBI): domain Eukaryota; kingdom Viridiplantae; phylum Streptophyta; class Magnoliopsida; order Asterales; family Asteraceae; genus Lactuca; species Lactuca saligna. The sequence continues at coordinate 74,585,700 of NC_136423.1, read as the reverse complement.
TCTATAGACCGAGTGACAATGTTGTCTTCATCGCGAGGAAAGGAGTCTTTTGTGAGAGAGAACTCATGTGCCAAGGGGATAGTGGGACGAAAATTGACCTTGAAGAGCATCAAGAGTCAAGCAGTGAAGGAACCTTAAAGACTAACACTCAACCCAAGGAGGAAACTCCGGTTGAACTAATTGATAAGTTTGTACCTCCGCGGCGTTCCAGTAGAATTAGAGTTCCACCTGAGTTTTGTGGTTTCCATATTACTACAGAAAGTGATACATTTATAAGTGATAACACACTGGTAGATCTGGATGAACTTAATAACTACAAGGAAGCCATGGCAGGCCTCGAGTTTTCTAAATGGAAAGAGGCTATGGACAACAAGATTCAGTCCAAGTATGACAATAAAGTTTGGAACTTGGTTCACAATGTACCGGGTCGAAAGACAGTCGGGTGCAAATGGATCTTCATGAAGAAAACTGACATGGATGGGAATGTACACACATATAAGGCAGGACTGGTTGCGAAGGGCTTTACTCAAACTCCAGGAGTTGATTTTGATGAGACCTTCTCACCAGTAGCAAAGATTAAATCTATAAGGGTTATGTTGGCCATTACTGCATTTCATGACTATGAAATATGGCAAACGGATGTCCAAACCGATTTCCATAATGGAAAGTTGGCTGAAAATGTTTACATGAGTCAGCCATAGGGTTTTGTGAATGCAAAGTACACTAATAGAGTGTGTAATCTTGAGAAATCCATTTATGGATTGAAACAAGCACCTCGCAAATGGAATCTTTGTCTTGATGAGAAAGTCAAAGAGTTTGGATTTTCGAGAAGCGAGGATGAGTCCTGTATATATGTCAAAGCTAGTGGGAGTATAGTGAGCTTTCTGGTATTGTATGTAGATGACATACTACTCATAGGAAATGACATCCCAACCTTGTAGGAGGTTAAGTCCTAACTTGGGAAGTGTTTCGCTATGAAGGACATCAGAGAAGCTGCATATATCCTAGGGATAAGGATATGGAGAAACATAAGTAGAAGACTAATAGTGTTGAAATGTTTCAGCATGGAGAACTTCAAGAAAGGTAACCTACCTATATAGTAAGCAATACACAACTGAGTAACACTCAGAGTCTGAGTATAGAGGCTGAGATAGCAGAAATGAGTCATATACCATATGCTTCCATAGTTGGTTTGTGATGGGTTTTGGACATAAGAAATTTACCTATGTGCACATACAACCCTATAGCTTGGATCTAGGTTTCACTAATTGAACATGCAACAAATCCAAGACTTTCATGGCTAGATTTAATGTATACTAATAATCAAAACATATGAAAACAGATCTAGAATGATACCTTGAGTTACTTGCTTGAAAACCATATTCTTCTTGGAGCTTAGAGTCACAAATGTCACTCCTCTAATGGCTTACAAACACCAACTATCAAGAAGATTATTTGTGAGAGATGGGGAGGAGGAAAATCGGCTCTAGGGTTTCTCCAAACACAAGGTTGGCCGATTTCCTCAACCTATGGGTCTATTTATACTGTGAACTTCTAGGGTTACATCCTTAAACCCTAATTGGATAACTTAGCCTCAAAGCAATCCAAATCCTTTCCTAGATAAACCTTTGGACGATTTCTAGGTGATCCACATCCTTAAAATCGTCCAACCCTATATCCATAAGGACTATCAGCTCAAAATACAACTTTCACACATTTGACAGTTTATACCCCTTTATTCAATTAATCACTTTAAGTCACCAAATTAATTCCTAATTAATTTATGACTTACATTAAGCAAATAATATTATTCCTTTAATATATTATTCTTATAATATATTAATAATAATATCTCTTCTCTCTAAATCACCCTATCAAGTTGATATGGTGAAGGCAACCCAAAAGGACCATGCACAACCGAGTCAAGTACTTACCAAATATAGTTACAGCCTTAGACACTAATCTAAAAGTCTCCCACTTAGATAAGTCTAGTAACTGTAAATGCAAACAGAACCTGATTAGCAATCGTAGCTTTCAAAGACGCTGTCAACTGTGATCATATCAGTAACCTATCCTTTAGATAAGGGATCGTATAGTCCTCTGTTTTGATATCGTGCAGACGATTCCATAAGATATTATCATACTCATTGTCTAGCAACTATTTTCTCGATCTCAGATTTATTCGACATAGAACTTAATTGAACACATCAATTCAGTACTGACCGGGCCCGACACATAAGTCAAATCAAATCATCGAGCGGCCGTGATATCGCTTTTACCCTCTTAGAATAAAAGTAACAGATAAACTTCGACTGATATGCATTTACCTATCGACTAACCAACTCTACACAACAATGTGTTTTATGACATCAATTTACTGATGTGGTTTCGCATTATCAATGTACAACCAATTAGTAAATAATAAACCATATATCTAGGTTTTAAGACCATATGATATTATCGTCTTGCCATCACTCCAAAGTGATTCCAGCAAGCGCGAGTTTATTCCAATGCTCAAAAATTGTTCATAAGCACTCATGAACGTTGCAGCAAACCTTTACTCTGTCTAATACCATTTAGAAAATCTACACACCAATTCACGACAATCTTCATTCATACCTACTTCCAATATATGAACGATTGTGGACAATTTTGAATAATTCAATTATTCTTTATAAAGTCAATTATTCTGGAAGTCAAAACATGCAAAAATGAAACAATAGCTAAATAATTAACATAAGACAGTAAAAATACTTATAAATAATACTCTTTTATTTAATCATCAAATGTCAATTACATTTATCTATTACACATTTCTAATACTATCTAATCTAAACTAATATCATCCTTCAGCCCAATACTCCTAGCATGCTACAAGTGCTTAACCCTGCTCAGTCCCTTCGTAAGCGGATCTGCTGAGCTATCTTTTGATGATATCCTCTTAACCATGAGGTGTCCTTCTTCTACTTGATGCCTAATAAAGTGATATTTTCTATCGATATGCTGAGATCTACCATGATCCCTCGGTTCCTTGGTCAAGGCAACCGCTCCTTCATTATCACAGAAAATTTCCATGGGTTCCCTTATGGCAGGCACAACTCCAAGATCACCAATGAAGTTCTTCAACCATATATCCTCCTTTGACGCCTCGCTCGTTGCAATGTACTCTGATTCGCATGTTGAATCAGTTACTGTTTCCTACTTGGAACTTTTCCAAGTTACTGCTCCTCCATTAAGGGTAAAGACCCATCCCGACTACGAACGGTAGTTGTCCCTATCGGTCTGGAAACTAGCGTCACTATACCCTCGCACCCTCAAGTCATCAGTCCCTCCGAGGACTAGAAACCATTCCTTCGTCCTCCGAAGGTTCTTAAGGATGTTCTTGAATACAATCCAATGCGCTCTCCCAGGATTCCCTTGATATCTACTGACCATGCTCAAAGCAAAAGCCACATCGGGTCAAGTACAAATCATAACATACATGATCGAGCCAACTGCGGAAGTGTAAGGTACTCGGCTCATCTTAGCTATCTCGGCTTCGGTACTCGGACTTTGAGACTTACTCAACTTGGTATTACTATGTATCGGTAGTTCTCCCTTCTTCAAGTTTTCCATACTAAAACGTTTTAGTACCTTATCTAAGTAAGTATTATGACTAAGTCCTATTAGTCTCTTACTTCTTTCTCTTACTATCCTTATTCCCAAAATATAGGAAGCTTCTCCGAGGTCCTTCATAGAGAAACACTTTCCGAGCCAGGACTTTACCTCCTGTAGAGTCAGGATGTCGTTTCCTATGAGCAGTATGTCATCGACATACAAAACGAGAAAGCTAACTATGCTCCCACTGGCTTTCACATATACACAAGATTCATCTTCGCTTCGTATAAATCCAAACTCTTTGAATTTCTCATTAAAGCAAATATTCCATCTGCAAGACGCTTGCTTAAGTCCATAAATGGACTTCTCAAGCTTATGCACTCTATTTGGATGCTTCGTATCAACAAAACCCTCTGGTTGAGCCATGTAAACATCCTCAACCAACTTCCCGTTAAGGAAAGCGGTCTTGAAATCCATTTGCCAAATCTCATAATCATGAAATGCGACAATAGCTAGCATCACCCTAATAGATTTTATCTTCGCAACTGGTGAGAAGGTCACATGATAGTCAACTTCGAGAGTTAGAGTAAAGCCCTTCGCAACTAATCATGCCTTGTACGTGTGCACATTCCCATCCATGTCCGTCTTCTTCTTGAAGATCCATTTGCACCCAACCGTCTTACGTCCGAGCACAATGTCAACCAAATTCCAAACTTGGTTGTCATACATGGACTGAATCTCGCTGTCCATTGCCTCTTTCCATTTTACAGACCCCGGGCCTGCCATGGCTTCCTTATAGCAATTAGGTTCATCTAGATTTATTATTGTACTATCACTAATATATGTGTCCTCTTCGGTAGTAATATGAAAACCATATAACTGGGGTTGAACTCTAACTCTTTCGGAATGTCTACGAGGTAAGGATTGGTCAATCGGTTCAACCGGAGTTCCCTCCTCGGGTTGAACCCCAGCGGTAGAGGTTCCTTCATCGCTTGACTCTTGAATCTCTTCAAGATCGATTTGCCTCCCACTATCTCCTTGGCTTATGAGTTCTCTCTCTCGGAAAACCCCTTTCCTCGCAACGAAGACAACATTGTCACTCGGTCTATAGAAGAGATATCCAAAGGATTTCTGTGGGTAGCCGATGAAAATACATCGCTCACTACGAGGTTCGAGCTTGTCATGAGTTTTTCGTCTTATGAAAACTTCACAACCCCAAACCTTGATATGTGCCAACGAGGGAAAATTCCCTATCCACATTTCGTGAGGTGTTTTGGCAACCTTCTTTGTAGGGACTCGGTTAAGGATATGGGCGGCAGTGTCTAAGGCATACCCCCAAAAAGAGATAGGTAGTGAAGCACGACTCATCATAGAACGAAGCATGTCTAACAGGGTTTGATTGCGCCTTTCTGCCACACTATTCAACTGCGGTGTCCTAGGTGGTGTCAATATTGAAACTATTCCACATTCCTTGAGATAGTCGTGGAATTCAAGACTTAGGTACTCTCCTCCTCGATCGGATCGAAGCCTCTTGATTTTCCTGCCCAATTGATTCTCCACTTCATTCTTGAACTCTTTGAACTTTTCAAACATTTCAGACTTGTGCTTGATTAAGTAAATATACCCATATCTACTATAATCATCAGTGAAAGTCACGTAGAAGCGGTTTCCATCCTTTGTGGTGGATCTAAAGGGTCCACATACATCGGTATGTCTGATATCCAATAAACCTACACCCCTCTCATATGTGCCTGTGAAGGGTGACTTGGTCATCTTTCCAAGTAAACAAGATTCGCACGTGTCATCTTCCCTAAGGTCGAATGACTGCAACACTCCATCCTTTTGGAGTTGGGCTATGCGCTTCTTGTTGACATGTCCAAGACGACAATGCCACAAAGATGCTTTATCCATACTATTGGAAGAATCTATACACAACACATCATTTCCTAGGTTATCTACAACCATAACAGTTTCATAAATTCCATTAGAAGGCATAGCTTCAAAGTATAAAACACCATTTAGATAAGCATAAATAGAACCATTCATATTATTAAACATATATCTAAAACCTTGTCTAAACAAACCATGAAATGAAATGATGTTTCTTGCCATATCTGGCGAGTAGCAGCAATTATTTAAATCTAGACCTAATCCATTGCTAAGCACTAAAGAATACACTTTAATCTTGGTGGCAGGTGACGATCTTCTGTTTCCCATGATTAGATTTATTCTTCCTTGCTCCACATCTCTATTTCTTCTTAGCCCCTGCAAGTTAGAACAAATGTGGTAACCACATCCTATGTCAAGAACCCAAGAAATAGTGTGAGATGAATTACTAGATTTAATCGTGTATATACCTTCAAAAGATGGATTGATCTTTCCATCCTTGATGGCTTGCAGATATTCTGGGTAGCTTCTCTTCCAATGCCCTATCTTGTGGCAATGATGGCAATCTGCCTCATTCGGGTTAGGGTTGGGCTTAGCGGGATCAACTTTTGTCCCACTAGAAGAGGAACCATCTTAGGACTTTCCCTTGTGGTGGCTCTTGGAAGGAGCCTTCCTCTTCCTGCCCCTTCACTGCCTTATAGCCAAGACAGGAGCAGCGGTTGGTACGGGAGTGGGTGCAACAGACTTGTCCTTAATGTTGCTTTCAGCAGTCCTTAGGAGTCCTTGGAGTTTGCTTAGCATGACCTATTCTTTGTTTATGTGATAGGTCATCCCAAATTGGTTGTAGCATGAGGGCAAGGAATGAAGAACAATGTCGATGGCCAAATCCTCCCTAAAGTGAAGATTTAACTTGCGAAGATGATCAACATATCGTTGCATCTTTTGCAAGTGCACGGTCAACAATTCTCCATTTCCCATCTTAGCGGTGATCATGTTGGTGATGACCTCGTAGCGCTCTTGCCTCGCGCTTTGGTGGTACCTCTCCATCAAGTCTTGATGCATTTCATACGGATACCTGTCCTCATAGGACTTTTGGAATTCGTGGTTCATAGTGGCTATCATGATGCAATAGACTTTCATTGCATCACGTTCGTGTGTCTCAAAGACAACCATCTCTTCGGGAGTAGCGATTTCCAGGTTTACCTTCTCGAGCTTTTTGTCGAGGACATACTCTTTGTCCTCGTAGCGTGTGATAGTGCGAATGTATCTTATCCATTTGTTAAAGTTGGTACCATCGAAGGTCACCTTTTGGCAAAGACTCATTAAGGTGAATGAGTTGGCAACAACGTTGTTTGCGTTTGACATCTACAAATAGAAAGGATAGAGTTTGATTAGAATTTGGATCCCTAATCAAACACCCAAAATGAAAAATTCGGGCTAGGACACAACAACATTATTTACATATTAGAAAAGGGATGTCGTAATCCAATCATGCAAATAATTTTGAGGTAAGTGAATGACGATTCACTAATTCTTCACCACGAAAACATAACCTTAAGTTTTTATTAAGAATTCCTAGATTTTTAAAAGATTCATTGAAGCTTTCAATGGCATGTTTAAATCTCGATATGCCCCTCTTGTTTGTGACTGGGATGCCGAGGATCACAAAGCGGGTGTGAATTACCATGCAAATCTACATGGTGCCTTCATTGTTACAATCATCTATTCGATGTGCCGGTAAACCACACACGCTCCATCGAACTATGATAAACAATGAATCACCATTTGCCACCTTTGCTTAGAACCAATTAGTGTGTCGGTAAACCACACACGCTCCACTAACTTCTTAGCAAGGATGCAAAGTGCAATTTCATGGGATTGCATCAATTCACTTTTCCTAAAGTAACTAGGATTGGGAATTTTATAAAATAGTTTAGTTACTTCATAGTTTCATTATACTTATTAATGAGGAGAGAGAGTTTCCCTATCCTACCCGTTTGGCTAACGACCATCCACCAGTCAAGTAAGTGGTAGGTGTGAGTGTACACCCATTAAGCGCCATTTTATAGGCAGCAACCTTATACCCACCTTATAGACCGGTTTCGTGAATGAGGCCTACTAACGGTGAGACTGGCATTTTAATTTTACTTATATATTTATTAAGCTTATAATAATCTAATAGTATAGGGTTGAATTTTAAACTTGTAAAACTCTAGGTGTTGAAATTTAAATTCTTCTAAATTAAACCGTTAATCACAAAATTAAAATTTCAAAACTTCGAGATATAAATTGAACTTTTCAAACAATAGGGATCAAATAACAAATAATTCAAATTAAAAAATTAATTTCATAATTATCTATATTTGACCTAATTAACTTTTAGTCATTAGATAATTACAAAATAATCATAAATAGTCCAATAATTGTCATATAAATAATCAATATTTAAAGGATTTGAAATTATCTATATTTTTGTCAAGGATAATCATTAAATTAAGTTAAAATTCGGATTTTTACATAATAAAACGATTTACGTATCTATCCAAGACAAAACAACAACAAAATCCCAAATTATCCTCTGTTTGACGCTTAAACTCGCCGAGTCAAGCTTTGGACTCGCCAAGTAGGGCCAACTCGCTGAGTCCAAATACTGACTTGCCGAGTTGGGTCGACAGAGGGCAGGAAAACTGATTTTCAGCAAGTAAAATAGTTAAGCATCATATTCAATTGAAACCAATCATGGCTCTGATACCTCTGATGGGTTTTGGACATAAGAACTTTACCTATGTGCACATACAACCCTATAGCTTGGATCTAGATTTCACTAATTGAACATGCAACAAATCCAATACTTTCATGGCTAGATCTAATATATACTAATAATCAAAACATATGAAAACAGATCTAGAATGATACCTTGAGTTACTTGCTTGAAAACCATCTTCTTCTTGGAGCTTAGAGTCACAAATGTCACTCCTCTAATGGCTTACAAACACCAACTAGCAAGAAGATGATTTGAGAGAGATGGGGAGGAGGAAAATCGGCTCTAGGGTTTCTCCAAAACAAGGTTGGCCGATTTCTTCAACCTATGGGTCTATTTATACTGTGAGCTTCTAGGGTTACACCCTTAAACCCTAATTGGATAACTTAGCCTCAAAGCAATCCAAATCCTTTTCCTAGATAAACCTTTGGACGATTTCTAGGTGATCCACATCCCTAAAATCATCCAACCCTATATCCATAAGGATTATCAGCTCAAAATACAACTTTCACACATTTGACAGTTTATACCCCTTTATTCAATTAATCTCTTTAAGTCACCAAATTAATTCATAATTAATTTATGACTTACATTAATCAAATAATATTATTCCTTTAATATATTATTCTTATAATATATTAATAATAATAATATCTCTTCTCTCTAAATCACCCTATCAAGTTGCTATGGTGAAGGCAACCCAAAGGACCATGCACAACCGGGTCAAGTACTTACCAAATATAGTTACAGCCTTAGACATTAATCCAACAGTTCGATCATGTATGTTATGACTTGTACTTGTCCTGAAGTGGCCTTTTCTTTGAGCATGGTCAACAGATATCAAGGGAACCCTCATAAAGCTCATTGGACTGCAGTTAAGAACATTCTCAAGTACCTACGGAGGACTAAGGACTGGGTCCTTACCCTTGGTGGGAGTGATGACTTAAGACTGACAAGGTATAGTGAAGCCAACTTTCAAAACGACTGAGATAACTTCCACTCTCAGTCGGGCTGGGTGTTTACCCTTAATGGAGGACAAGTGACATGGAAAAGTTCCAAGCAGGAGACTGTAGCTGATTCAACATGTGAATCAGAGTACATATCAGCAAGCGAAGTAGCGAAGGAGGAAATATGGTTGAAAAACTTCATCAGAGACCTTGGAGTTAATGCTTCCATAAAGGAGCATGTGGAAATTTTCTTTGATAATGAAGGGGTCGTTGCCTTAACTAAGGAACCAAGAGATCATGGAAGATCCAAGCATATCGACAGAAAGTACCACATCATAATACATCAAGTAGAGGAAGGGCACCTCATGGTGAAGATGATATCATCAGAGGACAACCCAATAGATCCTCTTACAAAGGGACTGACTTAGGTTAAGTACTTGCAGCATGCGAGGGGCATTAGTCTAAAGGACAAAATTAGTTTTAGTGATTAGATAAAACGAAGCTTGTAATAGATAAATTGTAATTGACATTTGATTATAAATAAAAGGAGTTTTATTTATAAGTAAAGTTACTTTCTTGTGTCAATCGTTTACTATTATTTCACTTTGCAGGTTTTGACTTCCAGAATAATAAGATTTATTTAGACTATCCACATTCGATCATACTTTGGAAGTAGATATGAAAGAAGACAGTCATGAGTTGGCTTATAGATTTTGTTGGATTAGGTGTCTAACTTCATAACTATTTCTAGAATGTACTTGACCCGATTAGCATGGTCCATTTGGGTTGCATGGGATTGCAACACTTGGATAGACTAAATGAGAGAAAGGACACTTAAGTATTATTATTATATTATAAGTTCTAATATATTAATAATAGTATTTAATTAGTATTGATCAAAGAATTAATTTGGAATTAGTTAAGTGATCAAAAAGAGACTAATTAAATATATGGGGTAGATTGTGTAAAGTATCTATTCTTGTATATTGGGCTAATAATCCATGGTATGTATGGATTGGGTTAAAACCCATAAGGTGCTCCATTTATAGTCCACAGAGGTTACAAACCCATGGATCATGGAATATGTAAAGTCATGAAAATTAAGGTTTACATGGTGTAACCCTAATTGTGCCACAACTATATAAAGACCCCTATGCAAGCAAAATCAGACTACTACTTGTACAAGATAGAGGGATAGCCGATTTTGAGGTTTATTGAACTTCTCTCAAGGTTATTCCAAGTGTTGTGGTGTTGTGTGAGACATTTGAGGCATCACACTTGAGGTGCTAGGCTCAAAAGGTTCTCAAGGAATCCAAACAGCAAAACGTATGTTCTTCTTCTAGCATTTATGTTTAAAAGTTCCCCATGCTATGCTAGATAGGTTAAGAACCTTGGAAAATCAATTTTGCATGTATCATAGTAAAACATAGATCTAAGGTTTCTAAGGTTGCATGTACACCTTAGGAGTGTTAGAATGCTCAAAACCTTTTAGTGGTATCAAAGCCTAAGCTTGTTTATTTGATACTTGATGCAATCTTGTTGAAAAAACTTAGTTTTCTGCATTCTGCAGCATGAACTCGCTGAGTCCATGGGGGGACTTGACGAGTACATCAGTAAAATCAACCTACTCGCCGAGTAGGTTTGCGCACTCGACGAGTAGGAGCCCCATAATGCAGATTATCGAGTTTTGCTACTGGAAATGGACTAGAAACAATACCCTAAACAGTTTTGGTGTTATAAAACTTTTTTTATATGGTGTGATGGTTATGCTAATCCATTTTCAATAGCTATTATCTAAATTTTAAGTTTTATATGGTTAATTTATGATTCTTGAAATGGTTGATATGCATATTTATAAACTTATGAGTTTAGAAGATCATAAGAATTATTTGTAACTTGCTTGTTAGTTTAATTCTTGATCATTATGTGTTTTAATGGATTCCATAATTTGACCTCAAGTTATGGATTAACAAAAGTCATTCTTTTAAAGTCCACTAAAGAAACACGTAGGTTACATAAAATGAAAAGTCTCTCATTTTAATAAACCATTAAATCATAAGTTATGAAAGATGAAAAGTTTTGAAAGTTACAAAACTTGCCCTCATGTTTTGGAACATGTAAAGTCACTTTAAAAACTATAGTTCCAACCCCTAGAATTTTAAAAGTTAAAATTCAACCCTTATACTTTATAATATTATAAGTTTAATAATAATTCTATATGTATAAGAACAAGTCGTTCTACCGTTAGTAGGCCTCATTCAAGAAGCCAATCTATATGGGGGTATAAGGTTGTTGCCTGCAAAATGGCAGCTTAATAGATGTCCACTCTCACCCACCGCTTCCTTTATCTGTGGAGGGTCGTTAGCCGAATGGGTAAGACAATGACTTTAAATCTTCATTAAAAGTATGATGAATATAAAGTAACTAAATGTTTTTATAAATTCCCAATCTTAGTTACTTTAGGAAAATGTGAATAAGGTGCTAACCCATGAAATTACACTTTGCATCTTGATAAAGTTGTTAGTGGAGCGTGTGTGGTTAACCGGCACACTAACCTGGACTTAACAAGGTAGGCAAATGGTGGCTTAAGGTTTATCATAGGTCGGTGGAGCGCGTGTAGTTAACTGGCACATCGATTGAGTGATAAACATTAAGGGTGCCAAGTAATCTGCATGGTTACTTCACACCTTGTTTTGTGATCCTCGGCATCCTAGTCATGAAACCTGAAGGGCACACTCGAGATTGAAACATGTCATTGAAAAGTTCAATGAATCTCAAAGAATCTAGGAGTTTCAAAACCAATTAAAGCCTAATAATTTATTTCGTTTTTCATGGTAGAAGTTGGTGAATCATCATTCACCTACCTTCAAATATTTTATAGTTTGGATTACGACATCTCTCTTCTAAGTTATAAAATATTGTGTTGGGTCCTAGACTTAATTTTACATTTGGATGTCTTATTAAAGACTATCTTTATATCTATTCTAAACTTGTCTTTCTTCTTTTTAGATGTCTTCCAACAATGATACTTCTGACTCAAACCCTACCGACTCCTTCTCTCTCATGAACCTTTGTGGGAGAATTATCTTTGATGGATCCAACTTTAAGGATTGGATCAGGAACATCAGGATGGTCACTTGGTATGAGGACAAGGAATATGTCCTTGACAAGGAGCTTAAGGAACTTGAGTTGTCTGCTACTCCTGAGGAGATTGCTAAATATCAGGCACATGAGAGAGATGTTACCAAAGTGACATGTATCATGTTGGCCATAACGACAGCCGAGCTCCAAAAATCCTATGAGGACTACTATCCTTTTGAGATGCACTGGGATTTGATGGACCACTACCATCAGAGTAATCGTCAAGAGCAATATGAAGTCATATCCTCTATGATAACTACCCGGATGAAGGATATATAGTGAATCCATCATGGGCCACATGCAGAAAATGCAAAGGTATGTGGACCGTTTGCTGAAGCTGAATGTGAACTTCCACGAGGAGTTGGCAATTGACATCATTTTGCATTCCTTACTTTCATGTTATGATCATTTCTGTATGACATACCACCTAAACAAGGAGGAACTTACACTTTGAAACCTTCAAGGACTCCTGAAGACCACGGAAAGTGGTCATAAGAGTAAATCGATTGTTACCACTCCTACTCCTACCGCGACCCCTGTCTTGGCAATCAGGCAAGGCAAAGGAAAGAAGAGGAAGAGCCCTTCGAAGGGTACCAAGGGAAAGTCTCTTGATGGCTACTATTCAAGTGCAACTAAGAAAGGTTTATTCACTCCTTCTGCCAACCCTAAAGAGGCTGAATGCTTCTATTGCCATGAAAATTCGCACTAGAAGTGAAACTGCCCAAAGTACCTACAAGTTGTGAAGGATGGGAAAGCGAAACCCAACCATGCAGGTATATACACTATATTGTCTAATAATTCACCCCATTCTAATTCTTGGGTCATTGATACAGGTTGTGGTATTCACATATGTACTTATTTGTAGGGACTAAGAAGAAGTGAGAATGTGGAGCATGGGAAGATAAACTTGACCATGGTGAATAGGAAACCTTCACCTGTCACCAAGATTGGAGTTTTTTCTCTATCCCTAAGTAGTGTATTAGTGTTAGATTTGAATAAGTTTTGTTACTCATCTGAAATGGCGAGAAATATTATTTTCTTCCACGGTTTGTACAAACAAGGTTTTACCTTTTCATTTGATAATGATAGTGGTGGTATTAATGCTTTCTTTAATAATGTTTTTTATTTTAAAGCATTACCTTGTGATGGTGTATATGAAACTGTGTTGGTTGTTGATAACCTAGGATATAATGTATTGTGTATCGATTCTTCCACTAGTTTGGATAAAGCATCATTATGGCATTGTCATCTTGGACATGTAAGCAAGAAACGCAAGGCCAACTCCAAAAGGATGGAGTCTTGGAGTCGTTTGACCAAAAGTCAGATGATAGTTGTGAATCTTGTTTGCTTGGGAAAATGTCAAAGTCACCCTTCACTGGTACTTGTGCTAGGGTGAGGGTTTGTTGGACCTCATACATACTGATGTGTGCGGACCCTTCAGAACCGCCACAAGAGATGCTAACCGCTTCTATGTGACTTTTACTGATGATTTTAGTAGATATGGATATGTCTAATTAATCAAGCATAAGTCTAAGACCTTTGAATGATTCAATGAGTTCAAACAGCAAGTGGAGAATCAGTTGGGCAGGAACATTAAGATACTTCGATCCGATCGAGGTGGTGAGTATCTTAGTACAAAGTTCCTTGACTATCTTAAGTAATGTGGGATTATCTCACAATTGATACCTCCCAGGACACCACAACTTAATGGTGTGGCTGAGAGGCGCAATCGAACCTTGTTGGATATGGTTCGTTCCATGATGAGTCGAGCTTCACTACCAATCTCATTATGGGGTATGCCTTAGAGACTTTTGCCCATATCCTTAATCTAGTCCCTACAAAGAAGGTTGCCAAAACACCTCATGAGATGTGGACCGGAAAAGTTCCCAATCTAGACCACATAAAGATTTGGGGTTGCGAGGCTTTCGTGAGGTGCGACTCTCATGATAAGCTCGAACCTCGAAGTGAGAGCTGTATTTTCATCGGCTACCCACAGAGATCTTTCGGTTACCTCTTCTACAGACCTAGTGATAATGTGGTCTTTGTAGCAAGGACATAAGTCTTTTGCGAGAGCGAGTTCATAAGCCAAGGAAACGGTGGGAGGCAAATTGACCTTGAAGAAATTCAAGAGTCAAGTGGTGAAGGAACCCAATCCCTAGCAATCAACATGAGGAGGAAACTCCTGTTGATCCAACAGAAGATTCTGTACCTATGAGGCGTTCCACGAGAGTTAGGAATGCACCTGAGCATTACTATGGTTTCCATAGTACTACAAAAGGTGATACACTTATCAGTGATAACACACTGGTAAGTCTGGATGATCCTAACAACTACACGGAAGCCATGGAAATCCCTGAGGCTGCTAAATGGAAAGAGGCTACGGACAGCGAGATACAATCCATGTATGACAATCAAGTTTGGAACTTTGTTAACAGTGTAACAGGTCGTAAGACAGTCGGGTGCAAATGGATCTTCAAGAAGAAGACCGACATGGATGGTAATGTACACACTTATAAGGCGCGACTGGTTGCAAAGGGCTTTTATCAAACTCCAGGATTTGATTATGATGAGACCTTCTCACCAGTAGCGAAGATTAAGTCTATTAGGGTTATGCTAGCCATTACTGCATTTCATGATTATGAAATATGGCAAATGGATGTCAAAACTGCTTTCCTTAATGGAAAATTGGCTGAGGATGTTTACAAGAGTCAGTTAGAGGGTTTTTTCAGTACATAGTACCCTAATAGAGTGTGTAAGCTTAAGAAATCCATCTATGGATTAAAGCAAGCACCTCGCAGATGAAATCTTTGTTTCGATCAAAAAGTCAAAGAGTTTGGATTTTCGAGGAGTGAAGATGAATTTTTTGTATATGTCAAGGCTAGTGGGAGTATAGTCAGCTTTTTGTATTGTATGTGGATGACATACTACTCATAGGAAATGACATCCCAACTCTGCAAGAAGTGAAGTCCTGGATTGGGAAGTGTTTCGCTATGAAGGACCTTGGAGAAGCTCCCTATATCCTAGGGACAAGGATTTTGAGAGACAGGAGTAAAAGACGAATTGGACTTAGTCAGAGTACCTACCTGGAGAAGGTGCTGAATAGGTTTAGCATGCAAAATTCCAAGAAAGGAGAGTTACCGATCCAGAGTAACGCCAGACTGAGTAAGACTCAGAGCCCGAGTACAGAGAATGAGATAGCAGAGATGAGTCGAGTACCATATGCTTCCGCTGTAGGCTCGATCATGTATGCTATCACTTGTACTCATCCTGATGTGGCATTTTCATTGAGCATGGTCAGCAGATATCACACTGGAAAGGCTCACTGGACTGCGGGAAAGAACATTATCAAGTACCTGCGGAGGACTAAGGACTGGGTCCTTACCCTCGGTGGGAGTGATGACTTGAGAGTATTAGGGTATAGTGATGCTAGCTTTCAGACTGATAGGGATAATTTCCGCTCTCAGTCAGGCTGGGTCATTAGCTTAAACGGAGGAGCAGTTTCTTGGAAAAGTTCCAAGCAGGAGACAGTGGCTGATTCAACTTGTGAATCAGAGTATATAACGGAAAGAAAGGCATCAAAGGAGGCTATATGGCTAAAGAACTTCATTGAAGACTTTGGATTTGTAGCAGCTATAAAGGAGCATATCAATATTTTCTGTGATAGTGAAAGTGTAGTTGCCTTAGCCAAGGAACCAAAGGATCACGAGAGATCCAGAGACATCGACAGAAAATACCATTTCATCAAAAATCGAATAGAAGAAGGACTCCTCGTGGTAAAGAGGGTATCATCGGATGAGAACCCGACAGATCCTCTCACGAAGGGACTGGGCAGGGTTAAGCATCTCCAGCATGCGAGGCGCATAGGGCTGAAGGATGATATTAGTTTTAGTAGTTAGATAGCTTTGAAATGTGTAAAGTGTAATTGAAATTTGATGATGAATAAAAGTTGTGTTTATTTATGAGTAAAGTGTTGCTATCTTTTGTCAATCGTTTACTATCGTTTCAATTTGCATATTTTGACTTCCAGAATAATTATGTTATGTTATTTCATATTATTCAAATTCTCCATAGTCAACAATATGTTGGAAGTAGATATAAATCAAGACTGACATGTAGTTGGTTGTAGATGTCTAAGGTGTTGGACATTTCAAAGTGTTGCTACAACACTCATGAGTGCTCATAAGTTCTAAGTATTGGAGTCAACCCACGCTCACTGGTATCACTTCATGGAATTTATCTCGAGTGATCGTGAGATAGTAATATCATATAAGTCTTCAAACCTAGAGATATCAATTGTTTCCTATGATTTGGTTATACATTGATTGTATGAAAATGCATTGGTAACTCGATGTTATAAAACGTGCCTTTGTGTATAATTCAACAAGTAGTAGAACAAGTATATGAGTTGAAGTTTATATGTTCCTTCTTGGATTAGAAGCGATATCTGGGCCCTCGATGATTTTATGTTGACCCATGTACTGGGCTCGGTCAGAAGTAAGTTGATGTGTTCAATTAAGTTCTATATCAAAGAAATCAGAAATCGAAACAAACAGTTGGACAATAAGTAAGACATTGTTCCGTGTATTTGTCCGACTGATATCCAGAACAGACAATTATAGGATCAATTATCTTAAATGGCGTATCATCATCATCTCAATTCCACGAGACATTGAAAGAGCTACGATTGCTGATCGGTTCTTGAACTCATTCTTGCGATTACAGTTATTAGACTTATCCAAGTGGGAAACTTTTGGATTAGGTGTCTAAGTTCATATCTATTTCTGGGATGTACTTGACCCGATTAGCATGGTCCATTTGGGTTGCATGGCATTGCAACACTTGGATATACTAAATGAGAAAAGGACACTTAAGGATTATTAATATATTATAAGTTCTTATATATTAATAATATTATTTAATTAGTATTGATCAAAGAATTAATTTAGAATTAATTAAGTAATCAAAAAGAGACTAATTAAATATATGGGATAGATTGTGTAAATTATCTACTCTTGTATAGTGGGCTAATGATCCATGGTTTGTATAGATTGGGTTAAAACCTATAAGGTGCTCCATGGATAGTTCATGGAGGTTACAAACCCATGGATCATGGAAAATGGAAAGCCATGACATTAGGGTTTACATGGTGTAAGCTAATTGTGCCACAACTATATAAAGACCCCTATGCTAGCAAAATCGGACTACTACTTGTACAAGATAGAGGGCTAGCTGATTTTGATGTTTACTGAACTTCTCTTAAGGTTATTCCAAGTGTTGTGGTGTTGTGTGAGATATTTGAGGCATCACACTTGAGGTGCTAGGCTCACAAGGTTCTCAAGGTATCCAAACAATAAAAGGTTTGTTCTTCTTCTAGCATTTATGTTTAAAAGTTCCCCATGTTATGCTAGATAGGTTAAGAACCTTAGAAAATCAATTTTGCATGTATCATAGTAAAACATAGATCCAATGTTTCTAGGGTTTCATGTACACCTTAGGAGTGTTAGAATGCTTAAAACCCTTCTGATTTGTTTTAGGAGTTAGGCATAGCAACAGGTGTGCTACACCATTCATGAGTACTTCTGAAATAAGATTTGAGTATTGGATCAATCCGCACTCACTTGAATCACTCTATGGAATTTATCTCGAGTGATCGTGAGATGATAATATCATATAATTCTTCAAGCTAAGATATATGAGTTGTTGACTACAAGTTGGTTGTGAACCGATGATACGAAAATGCTTCAGTAACTTGATGTTATAAAATGTATCGGTGTGCATGATTTAATGTGTAGTTAGTACAAGCATATAATGTAAAAGTTTATCTGTTCCCTTTTATCCTAAGATAATTAAAAGCGATATATTGGGCTCCTCGATGATTCTATTTTGACTTATGTGTCGGGCCCGGTCAGAACTAAATTGATGTGTTCAGTTATGTTCTATGTTAGACAAATCAAAAATCGGGAAACAACTGCTGGACAACACTTATGACATTTTTCCATGTATTTGTCCAGCTGATATCTTGAGAACAGGGGATTATATGATCCCTTATCTAAAGTATGTGTCACTGACTAGGTCAGAGTTGACAGTGGCTTTTGAAAGCTTACGATTGCTAAATCAGATCCTGCACATTGGCAATTATGCTTACTAGACTTATCCAAGTGAGAGACTGTTGGATTTGGTGTCTAAGCCGATAACTATAACTGGGATTTACTTGCCCCAATTGTAGTGTGGTCCTTTTTGGGTTGCCTTCACCAGTCAACTTGATAGGATGGATTTGGCGAATAATGTTTTTTATGGTTTATTAATATATTACAAGTATAATATTTTAATATAAAATCATATTATTTAATTAGTATTGATCAAGAATTCATTTGTAATTAATTTTGTGATCAAAAGAGACTAATTAAATATAGGGGGATTGATTATGTAAATCAATCATTTTTGTAGTGTGGGCCAATGATCCATGATGATGTAAGTGCGCTAAACTAATCCATGGATAGTCCATGGAGGTTAGAGCCATGGAGCACGAGAATGTGGAAAGTCATGAGTTATTATGGTTTACACATTGTAACCCTAGCATGTGCAACACTATAAATAAAACACCCTAGAGCCAAAATCGGCTACACCATCTCTTGAAGATAGACAACTTATTCTCTTAAGCCTCCTCTTGCACTTTGGTGTTTGTGAACCAATAGAGGCATCACACTTGAGGTGCTCAAGCTGTCAAAGGTCAATAACTCTACCCAACTAAAGAGGTAAGCATCCAAACCAAGTTTATATTGTATAGCTTCAATTATACGCTAGATAGGGAGAATGCTTTGGAAAAATTGAAAATGCATGTAGAATTAGAGAAAACATAGATCCAAAGCATTTAGGGTTGCATGTGCACCAAAGGAGTGTTATTGTGCTCAAAACCCAACACCATTTATAAGAAAACATCAAATATATGAAACAACGTTATCACAAAATTAGTAAAAATTTACATGCAAAATATGTTAAAACGCAACACTTATCATTTTCAATGAAATATACATTTTAAACTATAACAGGTATAGTTTAGAGAACATTCGCATTATTTTACTCTTTTTGGGATAGAAACGATTATATAAAAATACGATTATTTTTATATTTTATAACTATTACGAAAGAGGTAACAATTTTATATGCTAACGATTTCATTGCAAAAATATGTAAACTCGTTGGACATTTGTGAGACATTATCTTCGTCGTACCTATCAAGGTATACATGGAAGTCCTATTTTATAACCTGTGTCTCCCTTCGGAGAGCGTGATACTTGTGTATATATCTATACGAAATAGATGACCCTACACCCTAGCTAATAGCTACAGCCAAACCGGTAGGTTGTGGGTGACAAATATCAAACAGTTCGATGCTTAAAGAACGTCGCGGCAGGCAAATCATTTGTTAGAACGGTTATGAAAATGCACATAATAAACGACGATACTTTATTTTATGTGAAATTGACTATACACTTATTTTTACGTGAAAACACATCTCTTCAAATGGTTTTATAAATGAATAAAACTACATGTCATTAACTTAAGTATGGTAATATACTTACACTTTTCGGTCTTAGAGTAATTAAGACTACAATTCAACATCAAGTATGGTAATATACTTACACTTTTCGGTCTTGGAGTAATTAAGACTACATTTGAACTTTAATTATGGTAATATACGTACAATTTTCGATCTTGGAGTAATTAATTTTACAATTTAGTTTTATGGAAAAATATAGGATTTTTCGGGATAAACATAGTTACTTTACAAGCAAACAGTTCATAGTTCAGTTTAGAATTTACGGCTTACGATTCAGTTTTATGGAAAATATAGGATTTTATAGGATAAACATATTTACTTTACAAGCAAACAGTTCACAGTTCAGTTTACAGTTCACAATTCAGTTTTATAGAAAATATAGGATTTTCTGGATAAATTCACTTACATTTTCAAAGAACAAAGAATATACTTTTACATACCAAATGCTTATGAACTCACCAACTTAAATGTTGACACTTTTTCAAAACTACTTGTATTCTCAGGAAAATAGTAGACAAGTACACACACATGGTCTGAGAAGATGGAGCATAGTAGCTTCAAGTCTTTGTTTTTTTATTTACTTTGGGAGTCAATCAAGTTCTGATTTGAATACAATGTAAACACTTTATTATTAATACAATGGTTGTTATTGCTTTGATTACTATTATTCATTGTTATGATATTGTACATGACGTCCTCCGCCCCGAACGTTTCCGCCATTCCGGTTTGGGGGTGTGACACAAGTTTAGAAACAATGCGATGGGAGAAATTAAAGGATATGTCATGATGACAAATGGGAAATTCACAATCCATAAGGTAGCTTATGTTGCAGGATTACGAGAAAATTTAATCGTTTTCTCAATTGGTTGCAAGTACTAGGTAAAAAGTTTCATTTGATGAAGAAGGATACGTAATTGAACATAAATAATAAAACGATGTTCTTCTTAAGTCCAAAATAAAAAAGAGAGATGCATCATCTTGATAACAAGACTATTGAAGGAATGACATATGTTTGTTTGCTTGTGAAAGCAACTTCTGATGATATTTGGTTCTCGCACAGGAAGCTCACGCATCTTAATTTTAAGGATATTAACAAACTCGGTTTGGGTAATCATATGTGAGGACTTCTACTGCTCTAACATGATATAGATCATTGGTGTGTTGCTTGCTAAATGGGAAAGAAAAGTTACAATAGTCATTCATCTATAATGTATACCAAGATTGTTAAGCCACTAGAATGGTTTAACATTGATTTATGTAGAACATCTTCAATTGAGAGCATTGGTGGTAATAAGTATATAACTGTTATTCTTGATGATTTTTCTTTATTTATGCGAGTTTTCTTTCTTAAACGGAAATCTGAGACCTCATAAAAGATGATTGATTTTGTGAAGAATGTTGAGTTACAACTACAAAAGCCAGTGAGGAAGATACATAGTGACAACAGAACTGAATTCAAGAATCAAGTATTTGAGGATTTTGAAAAACAAAGGCATTAGTCATAATTTCTCATCTCCTTAGACACCGCAACAAAATGGTGTTGTTGAAAGGGACTATTAGTCATTATGTGAAGCTGTGAGAACAATGCTTTCATTTGTAAATCTACGACTCTATTTCTAGGTGGATGTTAATGGAACAACACGTTTTATTCACAACAGATCTTACATTAATAAGCAATTTTTAATTACTCCTTATGCAATCTTAAATAATCACAAACCTAATGTGAAATTTCTCCATGTGTTTGGTTCTAGGTGCTTCTTTCAAAAGTCAAAAGAGAATGACAATAAGTTTGACGTGAAAGCGGATGGGGCTATTTTGTTGGGATATTCTCTTACTTCAAAATCTTATTGAGTTCTCAATAAGAAATTAGGGAAAATCGAAGAAAGTTACTAAGTCACTTTTGACGAAAAGTACATCAAAACTTTTTAATAAGACGTCAAACAAAGCTAAGAAAATTTTCCTTCATCATGTTCTAAAACAATTCCTCTTATGATTTTTTATTATGATTTCTTATATTTCTTTTATGAACCAGACAAGGAAATTTCATCTAAAGCAAAAGAAATAGATAATCATGATAATGAACTATTGAAGTTGGTTGATGAAGTGATAAATAACATTGATTTTCGTGTTAAGGGGGATGCTTCTATCTGAACTAATCGTTCACGTACTCCATTAGAGTATGAGAGCATGGAAACTCCGATTTCACGAACATGCGAAGTAGAACCTACTTCATGTGAAAATGAAAATGTTGATACACTAGTATAGGGTAGAATTCAATAAATCATAATATTCAAATCCTAGGGGTGAACTCTTTCAATAACGATAATGTCCAGGGGGAGAATCAATAAACTGGTGATAATGGTGACTCTTTAGAAAACTGGGGAAATTAATTCTGAAGTGATTTATGAGTAAGATCTCAACTATACACCTTTGGTAACATGGACAAAAGATCATCCACGATCACATGTGATTCGTGAAAAATCGACTGGTGTACTTACCCGATCTCAAAAAAGGGAGAAACAAGCATTGCTGAATGCAAATAAAGAATTTTGCATGTGAAATTCATTTATTTCAAAAATTAAACCAAAGATAGTTAAAATTACTCTTCATCATTTTGACTAGGTTGAAAGAAACAAGTTTTGGAGATTAATTCCAACATCATTAAATGCTTCAGTTGTAAGCCTAAAATGGGTTTTCACAATAAATTAGACAAAGAAGGTAATGTTGTGTGCAATAAGGCACATCTCATAATGAAAGGGTACTTCCAAGAGGAAGGAATTAACTATGAAGATACATTTTCTCTTGTTGTGAGAATGGAATTTGTTCGCATTTTCTTGGCATATTCTTCAAGGTTTAGGCATGATGGAAGAAAAATTCGTTCCTTATTCAAACTCAAATTGAAACTGCGAGAAAATTTGTATTCAAATATGACGAGATGCAAGGCGCCATAGACCATCATAATCTATTTCTTCTATCTAATGTTATGTTCATATGTGAGCGAGCGAGAAGTGTCGTAGGCTGGCACGATAGGTAATACTTTTTAGCTGCGAGATATCCCCATCCTAGTCTATTTCTTTTCTTATTCTTATTTCTCTAAGTTACTTTTAATATGAAATGACCTACAAGCCGTCACAACCCATTGTAGTCTTAGTTTTTTCTAAAATCATTAAAAATCCAAAAATATATTTTTTCTATATTAAAAGTTTTCAAAAATCCAAAAGGATTTTGTTTTTCTAAAGATTTGAAAAATACAAAAATATTTTATTTTAAACATCGAAAGTATTGGTGGTGAACAAATGTTGTTCAAGTATGCGACTAAGGAATTGGCAAGAAACATTTTATGTTTCGCAATACCAGGAACATTCAATGTCTCTAGAAGCATGTTGCAGCATGATATCTTAAGACTCATAGTTTCTCTCTTTGCGAAGCCTTAATGAAATTTCTTTATTCAATGAATTTCTTCCCAAGAGGCTATATTAACAGAGATCGACGAGCTACCCCACTCTAATCATGTTTGGAGATTAGAGATTTTTGCTTGGTCAATGTAGCTTATAGCAGAGATACAATGATTCTTCTTTTAACCAATCTCAGAAACCCATGATATCTCAGGTTTAAAACAAATTAAACATAAATTTCATAAGTTAGTGTTAATGATCTTTAGTCGTTGTCGCCATAGCAAGAGTAAAACACCTACAAGTTATCACATTATAAATTGATGGTGAATTACAAAATTCTAGCATTAAACATCGAATTGCTGGAAGAAAGGTAGTGTGTTTCACTATACCAACTACATTTCATATATTTCTTTCAGTAATATCTCTATTGAAAATTCATTTAAAAGCCTTGAGGTTTCATGTTATTTCCAACTTGAAACTTAAGTTTTATAAATTATTTGTTGATGATCTTGACATTCACAACATGTGAGACACCAAAATCCCTACATATTTTCCAAATGTCAATTCTCTAGCATAATCATACACTTGCACTTAAAACCCAAAAGGTTTTCCGTGTAAACCAATCAGAAACCAAGCTTTTACAAAGTCCAAGTTAATAATTATACATCATTATCAGCATGGTACATATGAGGATTCTATGAATACATACTTCTTTCTATAATTTTCTTTTATATAAAACTTGAACCAAGATTTTACCAATTTTATGTTTGTGATTCCAAACATTTTCAACATGGTTGTGATGAAATGCCACAAACTTTACCTTGGTTCTAGTAATGGATTTTTTCTTTGAAGTAATCTTGGTCGTAATTCCAATGGATACTATTTCGATAGATGCAATATTGGATGGTAGAATCAGTGATCACGAAACTGCTGCAAAGTGAAATGGCATGTTTCTACATCATGAGAAGGTTATTTGTGGTTATTCTATGAAGACTTTTCTGTGAAAGCTTTGGTGAATAACTGCTATATTTCTGTTGAAAGATTGATGACTTGGCATATTCTTATAGGACCACTCACAAGTGATGATGAGTGTGGGTGTAAATCTAACGTGGGATTAGACAAGCATTTCTTACATGTATTTGGTGGTTTCTCTCACCAAAATTTCTGGTCTTTTCTAATTCATAATGGACATTTCCAATTCCGAATTCATATAAATGCCCAAATTGTCTAAAATTATCTTCTTTATTCTTTTAGATGATTCTCAGGCAATTTTAAGCAATTAACAACAAATTCGAGTGTTCAATATTCTTTTCATTTTATTTAATCAATAATTCCTTCATCTACTGATCATGTCTCTTTCATGGATCAATATGTTTCATTAATTTCTCTGACGATCAAACCTAATCAAAATATGACCATTGACTTGGATGCTTCGAAGTATGATCATGTTGTTCAACCTTTGATAGAATGCCTCAATAACTTTGCATTGAAGTAAGCTCTTGTTCATCATGAACAAGTGTTGATGACTACTTTCACATTATCCTACTCTACGATGTTATCTAATCCTACTATTGATGTGATGAACATTGAAGTGTATGGGCGTAAAACTGAAATTTGCTGGGTTTGTCAATTGGTGAGTCTTATTAGAAACCATGATAAATTTTGACTCCTAATATTCTTCATATTTTCCATCTGATGGCGCTACACTCTAGTTTTGATGGTGGTATGCTTTCCTGCAGAATGAAACGTTAAGTTTACCATCTTATTCAAGTGTTTCTCTGAACACACTTCTAGTTCAGATAATACTAGCAAGTTATTTTATACCTTGATGTATGGGATTTATATTGGGAAGAAGGTTGATTTAGTTAATGTGTTATGGGATCAGTTTGTTCATAATTCTACTTCAACTTCAAAGAATACTGAGATTTCTTGTGCTAGATTATGGCCAATAGTGGTTAAGAATGCATGTGATCACTATCATGTATCTCAAACAGAAGGGCTTCATTTGGCTTTGATTCCAAGAAAGAATATTACCACACACATTTGTTAGGGTAGATGATGCTTTCTTGAGAAGGTGCCAAACAATAGTAAAATTCTCAATATGTACAAGCAATATTCAAAAGTTTGTGAAATACATATTCCACCATCTGTAGAAGCTATTTTGGATGTTGGGAATGCACAACGTAGGCCAGGAGGAAAGAGGAAAGCCAATGTATAGTAATCACCATTATTCCATCTCTATCACCACCTCAAACAACTTCCGAAGTTCAAACCGCAACAATTCAAATTCGAACACCACCAGTTTCATCAACTCAAACCACTAACCTAATTCAAGCACCAATCTTTTATAGTTTCCACGGCTCCACCATCTACTTCACAACAACCATCTATGATTGTGATTCCACAATATTCAGACATTCCAACTTCTGATCCAATTCAAACTTCTCTGGTTAAGAATAATGTAATACCATGAGGTGTGGATGATGAGTTTGTAGTTAATTTTGAAGATGAAGTGGAAATTACTGGGTGTTTTTATGGTTTTACTAGACTAGTATTGGCTCCATCAATTCTTGAAAATGAAAGTGGTATAGATGAAGCTACAACAACTACTCTGTAACGCCCGGGTTTCAGGGCTAAGCATTTTTGTCAATGTAATAGTCTAGGTCAACTATTGTAACTCTTTTTGAAGTACTAAATATGAAATATTTGAGTATTATGTGAATTATGTGTTTATTATTGTATAATTAATAAAAAAATAAAAATGAGCGTCAAAATTAAAGTGTGAGATAATCCCGATATCTCTACATAAAGTTGTAGAATATGTCTCAAGGTTTCCGTACATATAAAGAATGCTGAAATCAGAGCTATAACGAAGAAGGTATGACCCGCCGAAGTTTTACGGTAAAACCGGCACGACACCGGAAGACGTAAATAGTGAATTTACGATAGAAGACTTTTAGCCTTAGAAATATAAACAAAAGTTGTAGAATATGTTAAACTAAGAACATCGATAAAAAGAACGCCCAAATCTGACTTCGTTTGAAGAAGTTACGATTTTTCGAAGTTTCGGACTAGCAGTGTACTGCCCGAAATTCGAATGTTTGATCGAGCGGTTTTTAGCCGACACGACCTAAACGAGAATCGAAGATCTCGTTAAGAGTAACGTAACGAGAAAAAGATGGGCGAAAACGGATGTCGGATGAAGAAGTTATGAGGATTTAACAGACCAATCCTATCCCGACCCGTTGATAATATAAAATTTAAAATCGAGCCAAAATTAGCCGACGAAGTCTAAACGAAAGTTGTAGAGTAGGTTCCCACCTTCACGTGGATATAAAGAACGTCAAAAACGGAGCTCGTATGCGAAAGTTACGAATTTTTAAAGATTGTACTCGATTTTGCGAGATCTGATACGAAGTCGCTGACGTGGCGCTTTCCCAGCCGTCCGATGATGATCGCTGAAGTCGCCTCGAATGAGTGACGCATCGCCCCTCGCTACGCCCAGCATTCGGTCTCGTACGCGCCGCGTTCGCTTAGCCATTCTCGGTCCAGAAGAAGCCACGTCGCCTCGCTTCGCCTTACGCCCCGCGTCTGGGTTCGGTACGCCCAGCGTACCCTTCTGTCTAATCCCTTCCGAGTGCGAGACAGCTCGAATCGATGTGGCAGCCTTATCCGAAGAACGCCCAGCGTAGCCAAGGACTACGCCCAGCGTAATCCGAGGCCTCGCAGGCTATAAAAAGGGGCGAGGGTCTCCGGATTTTTCACACCATTTCTCATTCTCTCTCTAAAATCTTTCTCTCTCTAGGGTTTTGAACCCTTCCTAAAGTCTAGGTGAACCCCTAGCACCCTAAGGAAGCCCCGAGGCTTCCGGAGTCCCGAGAAAAAGGAGTTTTTCGGTTTCGAAACGCCGCTCTAATTAAGTCCCGGTTTTCAATAAAATTCGTTGTAAGTATGCTACACTTACGCAATTTTTAATATAGCTTTCAAATATTTATGGGAATGTTATTAGGTCCTTAAAATAATTATTTGGGCTATTATTATAAGATATATCGAGTATTATTAATGCTTAATAATACTCAGACTAATTAATTTGTCGCGGTTATCATTAAACTAAACCCTAGTGGTATCGATACTAGGTTTTATCGAAGGAATATCATTTTGAGAGTATCAAAGCACTGTCCGAGTGCTGAGTCACCACCTAATCAGGTGAGTGCATAGTTACTTTAACTTACACATAGATATGAAGTATTTAATATAAATTACGTGCTATGTGTGCATATTATCTGAATACTTGCTATCTATGCTGGATGAACGTTTTATACATGTTTTCAAAGATTTAAACTGTATATGTATTTTATATCTACAAAATGTGTTGGGTAAAAAATGGGTAGATGTAATAGTTGCTGTGTGACAAAATAAAATAATGAGAGGCCTCGTTATAGATGCTATTGATGATCCAGTCATCTAGCGGAGTATACATGACGACCACGGACTATTCTAGACAGTCCAGTGGAACACTAGCAGGCTCGCAACCTGTAGGTGTTTATTTGAACTGTGTGTTTATTTGAACTGTGTGCTCACCAGATGTACTCCATCCCCCACATGGTTGCCTATTAGGACATTTGTTGCTGAGGAATCCCCTTAGCAGTAGTGTCCGTCCCGATGATGATCCTTAGGCTAGGTCCCTTATGATAGGTGTTTAGGGACGTAAAGTGAGGATAACGGGAATGGGTAATCGGGTTATTGTTGATTGATGAAATTAATAAACTTATTTATTGTGGGTTGAAAACCCTATGTGCTCACCAGGCTCCCAAGCCTGACCCACTCAGTTTCTTGTATTACAGGTAGTGGCGCATGAGCATAGATGTGATATTTTGTTATGAGAGATTCATGGATTTTAGGCCTGTAAATACAGAATAATGTAGTAAGGCTTATATTGTACTGTTTATACTTTTGATCTATACGAACATGACATCCCGAGTCTTTTAATGAATACATTTCTATGGAAATGCTTTTGATAAATCTTTATCATATTATTGTTTTGGGACAAATTCCGCAAACCTTTTATTAAAAGATAACTCTGATTTTGAAATAAAGTATAAACAAAACCGGTCTTTTCTGGCCGTGATTTTGGGGATGTCTCAGTTGGTATCAGAGCATTAGTTTAAGCAAACTAGGAATTTGTAGGATTTCTAGACTTAAACTTAGAATGCTAAGCGTTGATTGTGAGGTGTGAGCACTAGCTTATTTTAGGAATTGTGCCTAAAATGCTTTTATGTGCTAAATGTTTTATGCATGATATGCTGTTATTTTGTTCGGATCTATGGTCTGTTGCCGACCGGATCTGGAAACCTTATGTGTTTAGGATTCTAAACGTACGACTACGATATTAGAACTAGCATGTAAATGTTTCGGAGTGATAAGGACGATTTAAAACGTCTCTCCTAAATAAATATCTAAATTCACCTTATTTGGTGTATAGATCAAGATGGTAAGGACCCGCAGCAGAAACGTAAACGCAAATGGGAACGGACACCAACCCCCCGTGATTGAGCAAATACCAGTTGTGGAAGCCGCTGCCGGACCAATAACGATGGCCGGAGTGCAAGCGATGATCCAGGCAATGTTGGATCGTCAAATGGAGGAAACCAGGCGTTTGCTCCAGCAAAATCGAGAGGAAGCGACTATTCAAATCGAACAGCCCGAGTTGAACGAAGGGCAGACTGAGGAAGGAGACTACAGTGGAACCGTTGGTCAAGCCAACCCACCACTAGTTCAACAAAACAACCAAGGTGACGAGGTCGAGAGGAATGGATGCAAGTACAAGGATTTTCTTACTTGCAAGCCATCGACTTTCACAGGAAAAGAAGATCCAATCGGGGTCATGGATTGGATCTCGGAGATGGAGTTAGCTTTCATGACGTGCGGTTGCAGAGGAAAGCTACAAACCACATTTGCAGTACGTCAGTTTCTTGGAGGCGTTGTACGTTGGTGGAATACCTTGGGGAAGACTTTAAGCCCCAACAAGCCCCTGCAACTGACATGGGCAGAATTTCTGGTGCAATTCAAAAGAAAATACTGCTCGGCTCAAAACCTGCTAGAGTTAGAGAACCAGTTTCTAACCTTGAAGAAGGGAAGCATGTCAATCGATGAATAAACGAACAACTTCATAGAAAAGATGGAGTTTGCCTTTCGTCTTGTTCCGGATGAGCTGACGAAAATTGATAAGTACGCAAAGGGACTTCCATGGGAGTACGCGGTGCCAGTACATCATGCACCTACTTTGGAGGCAGCTATCTGGACTGCCAAGTCTGTGGAGGACATGATTAAGGGAAGAGATGCCAGCAAAATCGAGGTTAGCGAGAAGAGGAAATTTGAAGGGTCTACTAAACCCAACAAAAAGAAGAACAAGTTCGGTTCAAAAAAATTCGGGGGAGGAAACGAATTTAAATGGTGCGAGAAGTGCAACAAGAAGCACTCGGGAAAATGTGGCGATGAAGTAACCTGATACAAGTGTGGGAAAACAGGGCACTATGCCAATGAGTGCACCACCAACAAGAAGGTGTGCTATGAGTGTCGTGAAGAAGGGCATATTGCTAAGGATTGCCCAAAGAAGAGAGATGCGGGAAGGCCCAACATACCACCAAAGCCAAAGGCGAGAGCCTTTCAGATGACGCTCGAGGCTGCAAAGGAGGCAGCAGATGTCGCTTCAGGTACCTTTCTTGTAAATGGTTTGCCTGCA
Organism: Lactuca saligna; assembly: GCF_052625555.1. Lineage (NCBI taxonomy): Eukaryota > Viridiplantae > Streptophyta > Magnoliopsida > Asterales > Asteraceae > Lactuca > Lactuca saligna. The sequence goes on along the minus strand of NC_136423.1, from coordinate 74,555,669 downwards.
AATATACTATTTGATTCCGGAGCCAATTACTCCTTTGTGTCGCATAAATTTGGTGGAAGATTAGCATTGCCTGTAGAAAAACTAGATAATGCCCTGATTGTAGAAGTTGCCAGTGGCAAATTCGTACCTGTTAGTAATCGTATTAGGAACATCGTCATTGACCTAAACGGAAACGAATTCCATGAGGAACTATTACCCATAGAGTTAAACGGTTTTGACATCGTTTTGGGTATGGATTGGCTTAGCGCCAACGATGCCGAGATATTATGCCGAAAGAAGATAGTTAGAATAAACCCACCCGAAAAGGAATCATTTATGGTGTACGGGGACAAACGCAGAGTAAATTCTGTAATCATCTCCCTGATGAAAGCCAGGAAATGTTTGTCCAAAGGATGTGCATCATACTTGGCATTCGTAATTGATGCTAAGCCAGAAAAGAAAGAGGTGCAGAATATACCGGTTGTTTGCGATTATCCGGAAGTCTTTCCCGAAGATCTTCCCGGATTACCACCTGATAGGCAAGTGGAGTTTCGTATAGACTTATTACCAGGAACAACACCGATAGCAAAGGCACCTTACCGATTAGCACCGACGGAGATGAAGGAGCTCATGACGTAACTTCAGGAGCTGTTGGACAGCGGTTTCATTCGACCTAGTTCATCACCCTGGGAAGCCCCGGTGTTATTCGTGAAGAAGAAGGACGGAAGCATGAGGATGTGCATAGACTACCGAGAGCTGAATAAGGCAACGGTGAAGAACAAGTGTCCATTGCTGAGGATTGATGACCTATTCGATCAGCTGTAAGGTTCGAGCTACTTCTCAAAGATTGACCTTAGGTCAGGATATCATCAGCTGAAGGTGAGAGAGCGGGATATTGAGAAGACTGCATTCAGAACAAGATATGGACACTACGAGTTCTTGTTTATGTCGTTCGGACTAACCAATGCCCCTGCAGCATTCATGGATTTGATGAATAGGGTTTGTAAACCATTCCTCGATAAATCTGTGATAGTGTTCATCGACGACATTCTCGTCTACTCGAAAAGCCAGTAGGAGCATGGCAAGCATCTACGAGAAGTGTTAGAGGTGTTAAAGAAGGAGAAGCTTTTTGCAAAGTTCTCCAAATGCGACTTTTGGATACGGGAAGTCCAATTCTTGGGTCATGTTGTTAACCAAGAAGGAATAATGGTTGACCCCGCCAAGATCGAAGCTGTAATGAAGTGGGAACGTCCGAAGAATCCCACGGAGATTCGAAGCTTTCTAGGATTAGCCGGATATTACCGATGATTTATCCAAGGCTTTTCTTCGATAGCTGCTCCATTAACAGCTTTGACCCATAAAGGAGCTACATATACGTGGAGTGAGAAACACGATGAGGCGTTCGAGAAGCTAAAGAAGAAGTTATGTGAAGCACCGATACTTTCTCTACCCGATGGAGTCGAAGATTTCGCAGTTTATAGTGATGCACCTGGAGTCGGGTTGGGTTGTGTTCTGACCCAAAGAGAAAAGGTGATAGCATACGCATCTCGACAATTAAAAGAGCACGAAAAGAACTACCCCACTCATGATCTAGAGTTGGCAGCGGTAGTATTCGCCTTAAAGATATGGAGGCATTACCTCTACGGCACGAAGTGCAAGCTCTTCACTGATCATAAGAGTCTCCAGTATCTCTTTAATCAGAAGGAGTTGAACATGAGGCAACGACGCTGTGACAACCCGATATTTCAACTCTTTGTAATGACCTAATAGGTCAAGTATTGTAACCACTTATGAGTAATAAAATGTATAAATCAGTTCTACTTAATTTATTTCTATGATTTAATGTCTTTGAACCATGATCGTACGTAAAAAGATCGCCCAAATCCGACTTCAGATAGCGAAGTTATGAGTTTTCAAAGAAATTCCTTAAAAACGATGGATTGGTATTAAATAATAAAAAATAATAAAAATAATTTCGGAATTTGCCAACGGAATCTAAACGAAAGTTGTAGATCGTAGTCTTACCTTCGCGGGGATATAAAGAACGTCAAAAACGGAGTTCGTATGAAAGAGATATGAATTTTTGAAGTTTGATAAATAATTTAAATATAAATTTTATTAAAAGTTCGGTATTATCCGAGGGAGGAGTCAGCCTAGGGCCGAAGTACGCGCCGCGTACGCTCGAACGCCCCGCGTACTCGAATGAAGGGTCTCGGATCGACCACGTCGCCCTATGCGAAGCTACCGACCCGTCCCATCCGACCCGCGAACCCAGGAACCCGTCCCATCCGACCCGTCCCGTCCGAAGTGCGTAAGCGATGACGCACGGGTACGCGCTGCGTACGCCCGTACGCCCCGCGTTCGGAGGCGGTTCAGCAACCCTATAAAAGGGATGCGAGCCCTTCCGAAAATGTTGTTCATTTCCTCTCTTTCTCTCCCGATCTTGTCTCGATTTCTGTGCCCGTTCAAACCCGAAGCTCTGGTCTTTTTGCTCAAGTCCCGAGGGTCGATTTTACTCCCGAGATTCCCGAGAATCCCGAGAAAAATCCGTTTCGCGAGACGAAACTCTGCCCGGTTTTCGAGCTCGCTATCTTCGAATTTCCAAGTGAGTTTCATACCCCTTAATCAACTGTTTTAATTATTCTAAATACTTTTAAATGCTTTATGGGGGGGGGGAATACAAGTTAAACACTTATAGTTATTGTTTCGGTCACATGTGACGGCATTAATCACATGTGATTAATAACTAAGAAACCAATGATTTTATCACTGTTCAAACGGTTTTACTCCAAAATGTTTTACAAACTCTTTTATTTATCAAATGCTTTATTGTAAACTTTGTTTTACTACTTATAAATTTGCATGCCTATATATGTATAGCTGTATAAATAATGTTTAAAGGGCTTAGGAAAGCCACCTATCCTATTTCCTTTTCCTCGATTTGGATGTGGTCTGGTGGAATTTCGGGTGACTATCCGAGGGTCGTTTCAATATTAGTTATATGTCGTATATACGTGTATAGACATAAAGGTATTCCCATATACATGCTTATCAAACACATCATTAGTAAGTTACCATCGGGGTGACGCGAGATCATACTACTACGATTTCTAGATCATCGAGTCAGTTCATTCATGAGTCAATATTCATTACTAAGAGAACATATACAACGATACAAGAACAAGTAATATTTTATTACAAACACACGAATACTTTAACAATTGTGATCCACTGTATGGGTTCATGTCTTAATTGTCATGACCCGGGTTGTAGCCAGAGTCTCTTGGAGGGAGAGCGTTGAGTTTGAGTATAGATCTATACTGGATTGACTATCCTACACCTTTCTGTTAGCTACAGTGGGACCGGCAGGTCTACGGGTGCCAAACATCATAACCTATTTTTCGACTATATGTTGTCGATGTTACCAGTCAATAGTATGGTGCAACTTATCACACGATACCTTAATAAAAACCCGGTTTAAGGTAGTTAGTACCACAGTAGTTCATATAAAACGAAACTACCGTACTACAAGAATTTACCCATTGCATTTTTGGTGATAGCCTCACCTAAACTTAAATGTACAAACTATATTTTGTTAAATGATAGTTACACTTGGGAAATTTCACACTTTTACATCAAACGAGCATACAAACTATTAAGCCTTGGTAAAAGGGGCTACTTTTATACTTTAAACAGAAAATATAGGTTTTTCTGAGAGATTCAAACATTTACAAACACTTACATACATTTACAACTCATACTTGCAACAGGTTCAAAACGTTTTTGATAAACGAACCACGACACTAAAATACTTATGAACTCACCAGCTTAATGCTGATCAAACTCTTTCAAAATAACTTGTATTCTCAGGTCATCAGTAGACAGGTACCGATGCTAGCTTTTGAGAAGAAGGAGCGCATTCAAGTCTCATCATACTATTTTGATATACATTATATTTTTGGTGTCTAAAACTGTACGGAACACACTTGTATTAAAATGTTTATATTTAATGCAATGGATGATGTTGTTTTCTTATTTACAATTATTGTGTTGTGATACTACACATGACGTCCTCCGCCCCAGAATGTTTCCGCCATTCTTGGTTTTGGGGTGTGACAGATTGGTATCAGAGCATTGTTTATAGTGAAGCAAGTATATCAACCCATAAAAGATATACTAAACTATTAACCCATTTGGGATTAAAACACTCTGACCAGGAGTTTATACTTTAAATAGTTAATTAAATATACTAGTCTGCATTCATGCTAAAACCGGTGTCACAATGACAAAAGCAAAAGTATTACCATTGTTAAATATCACAGGTAAGCTAGGGGATGTATGGTCAGTCCTGGGAATGGCATAGCCTGATCATCTATGCTGGTCCGAGGAGTGATTAGCATATGCCCTAGAATAGTTGTGATGTGTTAACAAGTCTAAAAACTTACCAACAATGCCACAAAAAGATCGGTGGAACTTAAACTTAAAATACTATAGGCGTATTTTGTGCTATTAACTACATACATACTATATCTTTATACCTCTCTTCTCACGTAGATTTAAATGGCTGGATTCCGTCATGACAACCCGTACTTTCCAAATGAAGGCAACATAGGAAGGCTCGAAGCAGAGTCTGACGATGAACACCAAATTCCGTTGGATGATCATCAAGCTGAAGGCTTCTCAGATAGATCAGACTCTGAGCCTGAAGTCAACAACCTACCACTCGTAGGTCAACCCCCGAACAACAACCCTCGACCAGCTTTTCCAGATCCTACTCCCCTATGGGCAAACCACTTGAACCGTTGGAGTGAAGAACAGGGTCAACCCTTACCATACTTTGGGGACAGAAGCTTTCACAACGTCAGCAATGGTGGCTCTGCTGACCGAGCCCTGCCTGTCATTATCCGCATGATAGCTTGTAATGTCGAGCAAGGTAGAGCAGCCATCGACCGAGTCATGGAAATTGATGCCAACTCAGGTGTCAACACAGTCCGCATCCGCCGTCTTGAAGAAGACATGGAACGGACCCGGAGAACCAATGGAACCCTACAGCAACATCTGGTTGCCTCTCAAGCTGAAGTCATGGAACTCCGAACTCGCCAAAGTGCTCATGAGCAACACCTTCAAGAGATGGACCGTCAAATGAGAGACCTTAGGGTCCTCCTAAGGAATATTCGTCGTCGTTAGATGATGTCTAATACATAATTATCTTTTGGGTTAAAGATTTGCCTTTAACATATATGCTCTAAGTAGCACTTGTATGTAAACTCTCAGTACTCTAAGTAGGAATCTAAGAACTGTCAATCTTTTCTATGTGGTATGATGTAAGACCTACTGTTAGGTCAATTTTCATTAAACTCATTACATCAGTAATACCAGTATTATTGAAATCTATCTAAATTGTGGGAAAAATCTATACATTTGTGTTTTCCTACTAACATTTTTGTTGTGATTTCAAACACTCATACAACTGTTTGGGCTATGGTTATTTAGTCCATGTATCACTCTCACGTTGCTTACAAATTGATTCTTACCATTTTCTTACCTTTATAAACTTATAGCTGAAGGATGCCTCCTCGCAAATCTCCCAGGAATAATCCTGCACCACCACCTCCACCGCCTCCGGTCATTGATACTGCAGCCCTAAAGGCTGCCGTAGCTGCAGCAGTGGCAACTGCCATGGCTCAGTATCACTCTTCTGATGCCAGCAGAGGTGGAACCCCGGTGGAATCAATTCCAGTTGAAACCCCTGTGCGCTCGAGAGAGTGCTCTTACAAGGATTTCACTAACTGCAAGCCGAAGTCCTTTCATGGGACCGGCAGAGTCATTGCTCTCTCGCAATGGTTCGAGAAGACTGAAGCGGTCTTCGAAATATGTTCATGCCCTGCTACGAGCAAAGTGAAATACGCCGCATGCACTTTTGAAGGAAAGGCCCTAACGTGGTGGAACGGCCACGTTAAATCTCTAAATCTTGTCGTAGCCAACGACATAGGCTGGGAAACGATGAAAGACCTCATGATTGAGGAATATTGCCCGAGGGGCGAGATCCAGAAACTAGAGCAGGAACTGTGGAGCCTGACCATGAAGGGCACCAATATTGTTGCTTACACCGCAAGATTCAGCGAACTGGTGGCCCTCTGCCCGAATATGGTTCCCACTGAGGGGAAAAAGATTGAAAGGTACATATGGGGGCTTGTACCTCCTTATCAGGGGAATGTCCTAGCATCAAACCCCGCTACCTTCGACAGTGCCAAACGGTTGGCACAACGACTCATTGACCATGGAGTCAAAACCCCTGAAATCACAACCACCCTAGCCATCCCGGAACTCTCCAAACCCGCTGATACGAAACGGAAATACTGGGATGAAAAGAAGAAACAACAGGCGGCCAGGAAGCAGCAAATTGTGGCGATACATGCCGCAATAACCCCTGCTGCTACAACTACTCCGGTGGGTGGGTATGCTGGAAGATCGCCCAAGTGCAACAAATGCAACTACCACCACAATGGCCCCTGCCAGGAAATGCAGTGCTCTAACTGCCACAGGAGAGGACACACAGTCCATTTCTGTAAATCTCAGGCGAGACCGATCGCCCAAGTCCCCGGCTCTGGCGTGAGCACGACATGCTATGGATGTGGCGAAACAGGCCACTATAAAAGGGACTTCCCCAAGACGAAAAATGCTGGCGGAACAGGGAGGGTACTAGCGATAGGCCACGGAGAGGCAGTAGCTGACCCGACAGTAGTAACTGGTACGTTCCTCCTCGATGACTCCTATGCATGCATTCTATTCGATAGTGGAGCGGAGCGAAGCTTCGTAAACCATAAATTCACTTGCATGCTTGCTCAACCACCACAAGCACTCAAAGAACTATTCACGGTGGAAATGGCTAATGGAAAAACCGAAAGTACGAGTAGCATATACCTAGGTTGTACCCTAACTTTAGATAACCATTCATTCCCAATCGACCTCATGCCAGTCTCAATAAAAAGTTTCGACGTTATCATTGGCATGGATTGGTTAAGCCTTCATCGCGCCGACATCATGTGCTATGAGAAAGCAGTCCGTCTAAACCTCCCGTCAAATGAAACTCTTATAGTCTACGGCGACAAACCTGGTACGAGTCTTCGCATTATATCAAGTATTCAAGCACAGAAATATCTGCGCAAAGAATACCATGCATTCCTTGCTCACGTCGTCGACACAAGCCTTGAAACGAAAGAACTAAAGAACATCCCGGTAGTGAGCGACTTTCCCGACATTTTTCCAGAAGAACTACCCGGGTTACCTCCGGAACGACAGGTCGAGTTCAGAATCGACTTGGTCCCAGGAGCTACTCCAGTAGCCAAGTCGCCCTATCGTTTAGCACCAGCTGAGATGCAGGAACTCTCTGGTCAACTTAACGAACTGCTCAGCAAAGGCTTTAGAAGACCAAGTTTCTCACCTTGGGGAGCACCGGTCTTGTTCGTTAAGAAGAAAGACGGATCATTCCGCATGTGTATTGACTACAGAGAACTCAACAAACTGACGGTCAAGAATCGTTACCCGCTGCCTCGCATAGACGACCTATTCGACCAACTGCAAGGGGCGAACTATTTTTCCAAGATTGATCTGAGGTCCGGATATCACCAGTTACGAGTACTAGAGGAGGATGTTCCAAAGACAGCCTTCCGAACCCGTTACGGACACTACGAGTTCGTGGTGATGCCCTTCGGATTGACCAACGCGCCAGCAGTCTTCATGGATCTGATGAATAGAGTATGCCGACCTTATTTGGATCAGTTCGTCATCGTTTTCATTGACGACATCCTGATCTACTCCAGAAGTAAGAAAGAGCATGGTGATCACCTGCGACAAGTTCTAGAGACGTTACGAAAAGAGAAGCTTTATGCGAAGTTCTCGAAATGTGAATTTTGGATTCGGAGGGTCGAATTCTTAGGACACGTGGTGAGCGAAAAAGGAATCCACGTAGACCCATCCAAAATTAGAGCTATTGAGAACTGGTCAGCACCTAAGACACCGACAGAAATTCGTCAATTTCTAGGTCTTGCTGGCTACTACCGCAGATTCATTCAAAACTTCTCCCGAATAGCGAAACCTCTTACAACCCTGACCCAGAAAGGCATGACCTTTGACTGGGAAAAGAAACAAGAAGAAGCGTTCCAAACACTCAAACGAGCCTTGTGCACCGCACCAATACTATCCCTGCCCGAAGGAATAGAAGACTTCGTAGTCTATTGCGATGCATCGAATCAAGGGCTCGGATGTGTCCTGATGCAGCGAGGTAAGGTCATCGCCTATGCCTCGAGACAGTTGAAGACACACGAGGTTAACTACACGACCCATGACCTTGAACTAGGAGCAGTGGTGTTTGCTCTGAAAATCTGGAGACATTACTTGTACGGAACGAAGAGCACTATCTTTACCGACCACAAGAGTTTACAACACATTTTCGATCAAAAGGAGCTCAATATGAGACAACAAAGGTGGGTCGAGCTACTCAGTGATTACGAATGCGATATTCGTTATCATCCGGGTAAAGCCAACGTAGTAGCAGACGCCCTGAGTCGGAAGGAATATTCTGGTCGAAAAATCAAGTCATTGTCAATAACCATCCATTCACACTTGTCTAAACAAATTCAGACAGCCCAACTCGAAGCCATGAAACCTGAAAATGTGACGAGTGAATCCCTCAGAGGAATGGACAAGAATCTAGAAGCCAAGGGTGACGGAACCTTATATTTCATGGATCGGATCTGGACACCGAAACACGGTGGTTTCCGACACTTGGTCATGACCGAGGCGCACAACACTCGGTATTCCGTCCACCCAGGTTCAGATAAGATGTATCTGGATCTTAAAAAGCTATACTGGTGGCCTAATATGAAAGCAGAGATTGCTACCTTCGTGAGTAAATGCCTTACTTGCGCAAAGGTTAAGGTCGAGTATCAGAAACCCTCTGGTTTATTGCAACAACCCGAGATCCCGGAATGGAAGTGGGAGCGGATCACTATGGATTTCATAACCAAGTTGCCCAAGACAACGGGTGGACTTGACACCATATGGGTCATCGTCGATAGATTGACCAAGTCTGCACACTTCCTACCTATCAAAGAAACCGACAAGATGGAGAAGCTGACCAGGACATACATTAGGGAAATCGTACGGCTACATGGTGTGCCTATATCTATTATCTCCGATAGAGATAGTAGGTTTACCTCAAGATTTTGGCAATCACTACAACATTCCCTGGGAACAAGGCTAAACATGAGTACAGCCTACCATCCTTAGACCGACGGACAGAGTGAGAGAACCATCCAAACTCTGGAAGATATGTTGCGAGCCTGCGTGATTGACTTTGGGAAGGCATGGGATACTCATTTACCCCTTGTCGAGTTTTCCTATAATAACAGTTATCACACGAGCATCAAGGTTGCTCCGTTTGAAGCCCTCTACGGCCGAAAGTTCAGATCCCCTCTGTGCTGGGCTGAGGTTGGTGATACCCAACTAGCAAAGGGGCAAGCTTCCGACGTTACTCTTACCGGTCCGGAAATCATTCGGGAAACGACAGAGAAAATCGTTCAAATCCGTGAACGATTGAAAGCCTCTAGAGACCGACAGAAGAGCTACGCAGATACACGAAGGAAACCTTTGGAATTTCAGGTGGGGGACCGAGTCCTTCTCAAGGTCTCACCCTGGAAGGGCTTGATACGCTTCGGCAAGCGTGGGAAGCTAAATCCAAGGTACATAGGGCCTTTCGAGGTTCTTGCAAGAGTCGGCCCTGTAGCTTACAAACTCGATCTACCAGGCGTACTTCGTAACGTACATTCTACATTCCACGTATCTAACTTGAAAAAGTGTATATCCGACGAGACTCTCGTAATTCCACTCGACCAAATCGTGATCAACAAGAGCCTCAATTTTGTGGAGGAACCAGTGGAAATCATGGACCGTGAGGTCAAGAGAACAAAGCAAAGTCGCATACCCATCGTGAAAGTTCGCTGGAACGCTAAGCGGGGACCTGAATTCACATGGGAACGTGAAGATCAGATGCAACGCAAGTACCCACATCTGTTTCCCTAGTCCACAAGTGTTCTCTTACTTAGAATTTCAGGAAGAAATTCCCTCTAACGGGGGATGATGTGACAACCCGATATTTCAACTCTTTGTAATGACCTAATAGGTCAAGTATTGTAACCACTTATGAGTAATAAAATGTATAAATAAGTTCTACTTAATTTATTTCTATGATTTAATGTCTTTGAACCATGATCGTACGTAAAAAGATCGCCCAAATCCGACTTCAGATAGCGAAGTTATGAGTTTTCAAAGAAATTCCTTAAAAACGATGGATTGGTATTAAATAATAAAAACATTAATAAAAATAATTTCGGAATTTGCCAACGGAATCTAAACGAAAGTTGTAGATCGTAGTCTCACCTTCGCGGGGATATAAAGAACGTCAAAAACGGAGTTCGTATGAAAGAGATATGAATTTTTGAAGTTTGATAAATAATTTAAATATAAATTTTATTAAAAGTTCGGTATTATCCGAGGGAGGAGTCAGCCTAGGGCCGAAGTACGCGCCGCGTACGCTCGAACGCCCCGCGTACTCGAATGAAGGGTCTCGGATCGACCACGTCGCCCTATGCGAAGCTACCGACCCGTCCCATCCGACCCGCGAACCCAGGAACCCGTCCCATCCGACCCGTCCCGTCCGAAGTGCGTAAGCGATGACGCACGGGTACGCGCTGCGTACGCCCGTACGCCCCGCGTTCGGAGGCGGTTCAGCAACCCTATAAAAGGGATGCGAGCCCTTCCGAAAATGTTGTTCATTTCCTCTCTTTCTCTCCCGATCTTGTCTCGATTTCTGTGCCCGTTCAAACCCGAAGCTCTGGTCTTTTTGCTCAAGTCCCGAGGGTCGATTTTACTCCCGAGATTCCCGAGAATCCCGAGAAAAATCCGTTTCGCGAGACGAAACTCTGCCCGGTTTTCGAGCTCGCTATCTTCGAATTTCCAAGTGAGTTTCATACCCCTTAATCAACTGTTTTAATTATTCTAAATACTTTTAAATGCTTTACGGGGGGGGGGGGGGGGAATACAAGTTAAACACTTATAGTTATTGTTTCGGTCACATGTGACGGCATTAATCACATGTGATTAATAACTAAGAAACCAATGATTTTATCACTGTTCAAACGGTTTTACTCCAAAATGTTTTACAAACTCTTTTATTTATCAAATGCTTTATTGTAAACTTTGTTTTACTACTTATAAATTTGCATGCCTATATATGTATAGCTGTATAAATAATGTTTAAAGGGCTTAGGAAAGCCACCTATCCTATTTCCTTTTCCTCGATTTGGATGTGGTCTGGTGGAATTTCGGGTGACTATCCGAGGGTCGTTTCAATATTAGTTATATGTCGTATATACGTGTATAGACATAAAGGTATTCCCATATACATGCTTATCAAACACATCATTAGTAAGTTACCATCGGGGTGACGCGAGATCATACTACTACGATTTCTAGATCATCGAGTCAGTTCATTCATGAGTCAATATTCATTACTAAGAGAACATATACAACGATACAAGAACAAGTAATATTTTATTACAAACACACGAATACTTTAACAATTGTGATCCACTGTATGGGTTCATGTCTTAATTGTCATGACCCGGGTTGTAGCCAGAGTCTCTTGGAGGGAGAGCGTTGAGTTTGCGTATAGATCTATACTGGATTGACTATCCTACACCTTTCTGTTAGCTACAGTGGGACCGGTAGGTCTACGGGTGCCAAACATCATAACCTATTTTTCGACTATACGTTGTCGATGTTACCAGTCAATAGTATGGTGCAACTTATCACACGATACCTTAATAAAAACCCGGTTTAAGGTAGTTAGTACCACAGTAGTTCATATAAAACGAAACTACCGTACTTCAAGAATTTACCCATTGCATTTTTGGTGATAGCCTCACCTAAACTTAAATGTACAAACTATATTTTGTTAAATGATAGTTACACTTGGGAAATTTCACACTTTTACATCAAACGAGCATACAAACTATTAAGCCTTGGTAAAAGGGGCTACTTTTATACTTTAAACAGAAAATATAGGTTTTTCTGAGAGATTCAAACATTTACAAACACTTACATACATTTACAACTCATACTTGCAACAGGTTCAAAACGTTTTTGATAAACGAACCACGACACTAAAATACTTATGAACTCACCAGCTTAATGCTGATCAAACTCTTTCAAAATAACTTGTATTCTCAGGTCATCAGTAGACAGGTACCGATGCTAGCTTTTGAGAAGAAGGAGCGCATTCAAGTCTCATCATACTATTTTGATATACATTATATTTTTGGTGTCTAAAATTGTACGGAACACACTTGTATTAAAATGTTTATATTTAATGCAATGGATGATGTTGTTTGCTTATTTACAATTACTGTGTTGTGATACTACACATGACGTCCTCCGCCCCAGAATGTTTCCGCCATTCTTGGTTTTGGGGTGTGACAGACGCTGGCTAGAACTTCTCAAGGACTACGACTGTGAGATACTTTACCACCCAGGTAAAGCAAATATTGTTGCTGATGCTCTCAGTCGGAAAGTCAATCTTGAAAGAAAAAGGCCAAGAGCGTTAAGAATTGAAGTCGTCTCGACGATTGTGGAAAGTATCAGGAAAGCTCAAGAAGAAGCCTTAGAAAAGAATGACCGAAAGGAAGAACGTTTGGGAAAAACGTTAGTGTTCGGTACGAACAGTCGAGGACTAAAGGTATTCCAAGATCGAATTTGGGTACCTAAGACGGGAGGAATAAGAGATCTTCTAATGGAAGAAGCACACAAGACCATGTACTCGATTCATCCCGGTAGCACTAAAATGTATAGGGACCTAAAACCCTACTACTGGTGGCCGACGATGAAGCTCGATGTTGCGAAGTATGTGGCTGAGTGCATAACATGTGCGAGGGTTAAGGCACAACATCAGAAACCGTATGGGAGTTTAGAAGCTTTACCTGTACCCATGGGTAAATGGGAAGACATCACCATGGATTTTGTGACTAACTGCCCAGAACGAAGAACGGACACGACATGATTTGGGTAGTCGTGGATCGTTTCACCAAGAGTACACATTTCATAGCAGACAACGAGAATTGGTCTATGGATAAGCTCGCAAATGCTTAGGTGAAGGAAATTGTAAGACTTCACGGTGTCCCTCTTACGATTGTGTCAGATCGTGATAGTCGTTTCACGTCAAGGTTTTGGAGGAGTCTACAAGAGGAGTTGGGTACAAAGTTGTGTTTGAGTACTGCTTACCATCTGCAAACTGATGGTCAGAGTGAAAGAACGATTCAGACGTTGGAAGATATGCTGAGAGCATGTACCCTTGAATTCCAAGGGAATTGGGACGAGCACTTACCTCTAGTTGAATTTTCCTACAACAATAGTTTTCACTCGAGCATCAAGATGGCACCTTATCAAGCCTTGTATGGACAGAAGTGTCGTACACCATCTTGTTGGCTCGAAGCCGGAGAGAAGCAGTTTATGGGCCCCGAGATAGTCCATGAGACTGCTGAGAAATTGAAGGTGATTAGGGAAAGAATGTTAGCAGCTCGGGATCGTCAGAAGAGCTATGCTGACAAGAAAAGACGACCGATAACCTTCGAAGTTGGGGATTCCGTTTTACTTAAAGTCTCACCGTGGAAGGGACTTATACGATTTGGGAAACAAGGAAAGTTGAGTCCAAGGTTTATTGGACCATTCAAAGTTCTTCAGAGGATTGGGAACCAAGCTTACAAGCTGGAATTGCCCGAAGAACTCAATGGTATTCATAACACCTTCCATGTGTGTTATTTGAGGAAATTCATGGGAGATGTTCCCGACATAATTCCAATCTCAGAGTTAAGGATGGATGAAAATAAAAGGCTGATCGAAGAGCCCGAGGCAATTGTTGACGGTAAGACTAAGAAGTTACGACGCAAGATGGTCGACTTAGTTCTAGTCCAATGGAAACATTCGAATGGGCCGAATCTCACTTGGGAAACAGAGGATGACATGATGAGTCGTTATCCACATCTGTTTGCTGATGCATGATTCCGGGACGGAATCATCCTAAGGGGGAGAGAATTGTAACGCCCGCGTTTCAGGGCTAAGCATTTTTGTCAATGTAATAGTCTAGGTCAACTATTGTAACTCTTTTTGAAGTACTAAATATGAAATATTTGAGTATTATGTGAATTATGTGTTTATTATTGTATAATTAATAAAAAAATAAAAATGAGCGTCAAAATTAAAGTGTGAGATAATCCCGATATCTCTACATAAAGTTGTAGAATATGTCTCAAGGTTTCCGTACATATAAAGAATGCTGAAATCCGAGCTATAACGAAGAAGGTATGACCCGCCGAAGTTTTACGGCAAAACCGGCACGGCACCGGAAGACGTAAATAGTGAATTTACGATAGAAGACTTTTAGCCTTAGAAATACAAAAAAAGTCGTAGAATATGTTAAACTAAGAACATCGATAAAAAGAACGCCCAAATCTGACTTCGTATGAAGAAGTTACGATTTTTCGAAGTTTCGGACTAGCAGTGTACTGCCCGAAATTCGAATGTTTGATCAAGCGGTTTTTAGCCGACACGACCTAAACGAGAATCGAAGATCTCATTAAGAGTAACGTAACGAGAAAAAGATGGGCGAAAACGGATGTCGGATGAAGAAGTTATGAGGATTTAACAGACCAATCCTATCCCGACCCGTTGATAATATAAAACATAAAATCGAGCCAAAATTAGCCGACGAAGTCTAAACGAAAGTTTTAGAGTAGGTTCCCACCTTCGCGTGGATATAAAGAACGTCGAAAACGGAGCTCATATGCGAAAGTTACGAATTTTTAAAGATTGTACTCGATTTTGCGAGATCTGATACGAAGTCGCTGACGTGGTGCTTTCCCAGCCGTCCGATGATGATCGCTGAAGTCGCCTCGGATGAGTGACGCGTCGCCCCTCGCTACGCCCAGCGTTCGGTCTCGTACGCGCCGCGTTCGTTTAGCCATTCTCGGTCCAGAAGAAGCCACGTCGCCTCGCTTCGCCTTACGCCCCGCGTCTGGGTTCGAACGCCCAGCGTACCCTTCTGTCTAACCCGTTCCGAGTGCGAGACTGCTGGAATCGATGTGGCAGCCTTATCCGAAGAACGCCCAGCGTAGCCAAGGACTACGCCCAGCATAATCCGAGGCCTCGCAGGCTATAAAAAGGGGCGAGGGTCTCCGGATTTTTCACACCATTTCTCATTCTCTCTCTAAAATCTTTCTCTCTCTAGGGTTTTGAACCCTCCCTAAAGTCTAGGTGAACCCCTAGCACCCTAAGGAAGCCCCGAGGCTTCCGGAGTCCCGAGAAAAAGGAGTTTTTCGGTTTCGAAACGCCGCTCCAATTAAGTCCCGGTTTTCAATAAAATTCGCTGTAACTATGCTACGCTTACGCAATTTTTAATATAGCTTTCAAATATTTATGGGAATGTTATTAGGTCCTTAAAATAATTATTTGGGCTATTATTATAAGATATATCGAGTATTATTAATGCTTAATAATACTCAGACTAATTAATTTGTCGCGGTTATCATTAAACTAAACCCTAGTGGTATCGATACTAGGTTTTATCGAAGGAATATCATTTTGAGAGTATCAAAGCGTTGTCCGAGTGCTGAGTCACCACCTAATCAGGTGAGTGCATAGTTACTTTCAACTTACACATAGATATGAAGTATTTAATATAAATTACGTGCTATGTGTGCATATTATCTGAATACCTGCTATCTATGCTGGATGAACGTTTTATACATGTTTTCAAAGATTTAAACTGTATATGTATTTTATATCTACAAAATGTGTTGGGTAAAACATGGGTAGATGTAATAGTTGTTGTGTGACAAAATAAAATAATGAGAGGCCTCGTTATAGATGTTATTGATGATCCAGTCATCTAGCGGAGTATAGATGACGACCACGGACTATTCTAGACAGTCCAGTGGAACACTAGCAGGCTCGCAACCTGTAGGTGTTTATTTGAACTGTGTGTTTATTGGAACTGTGTGCTCACCAGATGTACTCCATCCCCTACATGGTTGCCTATTAGGACATTTATTGCTGAGGAATCCCCTTAGCAGTAGTGTCCATCGCAATGATGATCCTTAGGCTAGGTCCCTTATGATAGGTGTTTAGGGACGTAAAGTGAGGATAACTGGAACGGGTAATCGGGTTATTGTTGATTGATGAAATTAATAAACTTATTTATTATGGATTGAAAACCCTATGTGCTCACTAGGCTCCCAAGCCTGACCCACTTAGTTTCTTGTATTACAGGTAGTGGCGCATGAGCATAGATGTGATATCTTGGGATGAGAGATTCATGGATTTTAGGCCTGTAAATACAGAATAATGTAGTAAGGCTTATATTGTACTGTTTATACTTTTGATCTGTATGAACATGACATCCCGAGTCTTTTAATGAATACATTTCTATGGAAATGCTTTTGATAAATCTTTATCATATTATTGTTTTGGGACAAATTCCGCAAACCTTTTATTAAAAGATAACTCTGATTTTGAAATAAAGTATAAACAAAGCCGGTCTTTTCTGGCCGTGATTTTGGGGATGTCTCATACTCCTATCACGAAGAGGGAGTACCTATTAATGAACATGGAGCTAAATGTCCTAGTTCGTAGAGCAAGCTCATTTTCTCCAATGAACTTTCAAAATACGATGCCACTTCATGAATCAAATAAAAAATACTATTCTTTTAGAGAGCAAGAGATTTTTTGATGCTCAGGACAAGTTAGTTAATGAAACAATTGCAAAGTTTGATGTTGCTCTTTCTAGGCCACTGAAGCATTATCTAAAGTGGATATTGTTCTCTCAGAAGTTCAAACTCTTAAAGATTTAATTGTATTTGAGAACACTAGTTATCATCAAACAATTACATGAGCTATTAATGCTCTTGCTGAGCACTATGGTATTAAGGAAAAAATGATAGATATTAGAGCAGAGAAAGAGAACAAAATCAAGTCTCTTAAGTTGGAGTTGAGAAATATGAAGAATGATTTTTTGAAGAATAGGGAGGAGTTACTACTTTTCAAAGGGAAGAATTTGAGAACAATAAGAGATTAGTTCGCATTATAGAAAAAAAACACTCCCCACTTTGACTATATATCGAAAATGCTTGATGTAAAACTAAAGCCTATCATTTCACAACTGTATGCTTCTTTAGGTGTTACAAGTAGTAGTGCAACTTCGCAACAAGGGGGATATGGTTTTGCTTAGGTAAATATAACCAATCCATATGTTATTGCTCCAATGATGAAAAAACCTAATGCTCCAAATATTGTAATGGCTGGAAGATCTTTGGAAAGGCGTTTGGAAGATATCACTATAGAAATTTCTGAAGGTACTAATACTGAGGGAACAAGTTCTATTAGGATTTTATCGCATACCGAGGTTGACCCAAATGATGAAGATGCTGAGAAAGAAGCAAAATTGAAGAGAGATTAAAGCAACTTCAAATTGAACTAGATATACAAGAGGCTGAGAAGAGAGTAAAAGAAGTCGCAAAAGCAACTTTGAAATCCTTATGGCCTGAATGGACGACTGAAAGAATTCAAGATGAGGCTATCAATAATGTTGAGAAGTTTTGGACAGATCTGGGATCAAATTTTATTGTTGAGAATAAAATTGATTGTCAATTGGACTTTCCATTAATAGGGAGAGCGTTTCAATTCTATAACATCCGTGAAATTTCAATAAAATTTAAACTTTTCAAAACAACCCATTTATTAACGACGTGTTTACAAAACCGTTGTTTCCCAAGCCTTTATTTAAAAACAGAATCATTTACACATAGTTTTAAAAACAATAATGTTATTAGAGTTTCCTAGAAACCATAAGTTCCAAAAACGTGAGGATGTGTACGGTCACATCTTCACCTTGCCACGATCTACTAAAGTGCCTGAAACTATAAACCAAAATTGTAAGCACGAAGCTTAGTGAGTTCCCCCAAAGTGTTAATACACAAACAACAACACATATACAAAATAACAACATGCAGTGGGTCCACATCTAACAAACTGGATTACCCTTGAGCCTACAACATAAATCTGGCTTGACTCCTGCGCCCACAACTTATGCTTGGCTTACTCCTCGACCCTTAGTATGAGTATGGCATGCCTTACCCAACCCTCAGCTCGTATCTGGAATGCCCATGAGCCCTCAGTATAAGTCTGGCATGCCCTTCCTGGCCCACAACTCATATCTGGATTTCTCCAATACCCTCAAGCCCTCAGTACGAGTATGGCATATCAACCGGGTCCTTAGCTCATATCTGGAACGCTATTATGCCCTCAGTATGAGTCTGCCAATCCTTACCTAGCCTTCATCTCCTACATGGAATGCTACAAGGTTTGTTGGCTACAACACGAAGCAATACTACTTCAACCCATTCACACCATATGTCGATATATATCAAATAATATCATAAACAGACAATTCACAGGTAGCCCTACAGATCTACCAGACTAGCATAACAAGACTAGCATGCATAACTATATCATACTCAACATATCAGCAATATCAAGTATCAAACCAATGGTTCATCCTTGGTGCCTTCTACCCGAAAGTATAGTGACGAAAAATCACCTTGCACTGTCGATCACACAGACGATCCATGGCTGCCAGATTCTGAACTGCCATATCAAGACTGCAGATCCGCTATCACCCACGCGCTAAAAGACAACAAAATGACAATCCATCAACATACTCATAATTCGAGTCCAATTCGGGGTAAAAGACCTTTTCACGTTCCTTAAGCTTGGCCCAAACTAGATGATCAAAGGCCCAATATCAAAATAAACTCCTTAAGTCCAAATATGACCCACTTTTTCAAATTTGACCTTTATTTAAGAAGATCCAGCAAGCCAAAAGCCCAAACCATAAAATCCCAAATGGCCCAACACAACCCAATGCAAACCAAACCTGAATCTTGATCCAAAAATGCTCAAATTACCTCAAGGCTGACACTTGACCGAATTTTCGAAATTGGGGCCAACTCCTTATTGGGCCTTATCCAAGGTCTGATCCTCTAATTAGCCCAAAACACACTTATTTAGATAGTCCATTAGGGCCCATTCATCAAAGCACAAACAGATGGCCCAAACCTGCAGCCCAAAGTCTGAAACCCAACAGAGGTGTATAATGGGCTTAACCTTTTGGTACGATGGGCGTACCTGGCCTCGCATTGACCACCATCGGGGTGGTTGACTCAGTACATAGGGTGTACATCAACTTATGCGGGGCGTACCCTTGTATGCCTTAAAATCCTTATAAGTGCTTAATGGATCAAGCACCTAAGCTCAAACTTTAGATCCATGACTCATAGTACTCCCAAATCATAAAGTCTCAAACTTTAACACTTTGGACGTCCAAAAAGGGCTTCATACATGGTATGAATTCATTAAGACCTCTTACAAAGAACAAGGGACCAAACTAGCTCAAGGGACCTCATTTTTATGCCTTAGGACCCATCCTTGGGTCTAAAAGGACAGCCCAACATGGCCAAAACAAAACATGCACAATATTGGGACTTTTAGGACAAGAAGAATACCAAAAAGCAACCAAAACAAGATCTAACAATCCAAACATAAAGATAGAAGTTTTATACCTTTGAAGCTTCATAAGAAGATGACAATCCTAGATCTACAAGCTTGCTTCCTTCCTTGACACCTTTGATGCACTAACTTCTCCTTCAACCATACAAGAAACATACTCTTAACCCATACACACACACACACACGAGCAGTTAGGGTTGCCACAAACGATTCTAGAACTTAGAGGTTCAAAAGTGTTGGATTAACATCTAAGTCCATAACTATAATTAGTAAGACTTGACCCGACTCGGCATGGTCCATTTGGGTTGCATGGCATCATGCACTTGGATAGACTAAATGAGAGAAATAAGACACTTATGGTTATTAATATATTATAAGTTCTATTATATTAATAATAATAATAATAATATTTAATTAGTATTGATCAAGAATTAATTTAGAACTAATTATGTGATCAAAAGAAGACTAATTAAATATATGGATTGATTGTGCAAATCATCCATAACTTATATAGTGGGCCAAAGCTCCATGGATAATCAAGTTGGGTTAAACCCATAGGATACTCCATGGATGCTCCATGGAGGTTACATAACCCATGGGTCATGGAAATGAAAGGTCATGACAATTAGGGCTTACATGGTGTAACCCTAATTGTAAGACACTATATAAGCATCATATTATTCACCAAAATCGGCCACTAGTGTGTGGAAAAAGAAGGGCTAGTCAATTTCATGAGTTGTGGATTTCTCTCAAGTTATTTCAAGTGTATTTGGTGTTGTGTGAACCATTTGAGGTGTCACACTTGAGGCACTAGGCACTCAAGCTTCATGAAGACATTCTACATTAAAGAAGTATGTATTCGATCTTGTTATATTCATTGTTTTGTATGCTAGTTTAGGATAACACCTTGGATGTTCATATTTGCATGTATAATAGAGAAAACATAGATCCAAGGTATTTAGGGTTGCATGTACACATAAGAGTGTTAGAATACTCAAAACCCAACAGTGGTATCAGAGACTAGGCTTGCTTTCTCTTATACTTGATGAAAATAGATTTTTCGAAGCAAAGAAACTGTCAGAGCCTAAAACTCCACGATTTCTGGTAGAAAAATCGACGAGTTCATGTATTAGATCATGAACTCGATGAGTTCCATGAAGAACTCGACGAGTTTGGCCTCCAGACAGCATATGTTCATGATTTTTGGCTGGAATTGGACTAGGAACATTACCATAAGCTGTTTTTGAACTTATAAACTTGTTTTTGATGTGGTAATGTTCATGCTAATCCAATTTCAAAGATAATTGTCAATATATTCATGTTTTGAATTAGTTTAGTGATTAGGCTAATTACATGGAAAAGTTTGATTTGAATTATCTTGTTCTTATGAGTTGCTTAGATTAATAGGAAGTTATGTGAAATTGTTGTTTTCAAACCAAATTAATCTAAGAGTTGATTCTAAAATGTGTTTTGTAACTTGTCCTCAAGTTATATGAAAAGTCACATTTAAGTTTCATAAAACTCATAAAAGTTGGCAATGGTTACAAAAAATGAAGAGTCTTGTCCGCAAGTTATGGAGGTTCAAGAGTCACTTCATTAAGTAATATAATATGTAACTTTAATTAATTCCATAAGTTACAAAATAAAGAAAAAGTTACATTCTTTAATAATTTAAAGTCTTCCATAACTTGTGCTCAAGTTATGGAACTTGAAGAGTTTTTGGATTAAAACTACTTTAAACACATAAGTTATGGAATTAATTAGTTTTGAATAGTTTCAAAACTTTCCCTCAAGTTTTCGAAGCTGAAAAGTTTTCACTTATGAATACTTAAATTCCAAGTTAGTCCTTAGAATTTTAAAAGTTAAAATTCATCCCTTATACTTTATAATATTATAAGTTAATAATGTGTATATATATATATATATATATATATATATATATATATATATATATATATATATGTATGTATAAGAGTAAAGTCAGTCTTCCCGTTAGTAGGCCTCATTCACGAAGCCGGTCTATAAGGGGGTATAAGGTTATTGCCTATAAAATGGCAGTTTAATGGGTGTCCACTCTCACCCACCGCTTCCTTGACCGGTGAAGGGTCGTTAGCTGAACGGGTAGGACAAGGACTATAATTCTCCCTTCATTAAAAGTATTAATGATAAATAGTAAGTAACTAACCCTTTAAAAAAATACCTAATCTTAGTTACTTAGGAAAAAATGAATAAGGTGCTAATCCATGAAATTACACTCTGCACTTTGTTTAAGTTAGTTAGTGGAGCGTGTGTGGTTAACCAACACACTAACTTGTATTTAACAAGGTAGGCAAAGGGTAACTTAATGTTGATCATAGTATCGATGGAGCGTGTGTGGTTAACCAGTACATCGATTGATGGCTAAACACTTAAGGGTACCAAGTAATTTGCATGGTTACTTCACACCTTGTTTTGCGATCCTCGGCATCCCAGTCACAAAACCTGAAGGGCACATTCGAGATTGAAACATGCCATTGAACAGTTCAATGAATCTCAAAGATCTAGGAGTTTCAAAACCAATTAAAACCTAATAATACATTTTGTTTATCTTGGTGGAAATTGGTGAATCATCATTCACCTACCTTCAAATATTTTATAGCTTGGATTACGGCATCCCTCTTCCAAGTTATATAAGTATTGTGTTGCGTCCTAGCCTTAATATTTCATATTGGGTGTTATATTAAGGACTTTAAATCAATTATCTTGAATATCTCCCAAAAGATGTACGGTTTAGACATTTATGATCTTCCTAAATATCTTGAAACAAGTTTTCCTAAATGAAGATGATGTCCCATGGAAATCATACTTCTTTCACCTCCTCCAATTATTCTCCCTAACCCACAAGTTCAAGGTCACTCAAGCCCTATTGGCAAGGCAAGGTATAGGTGTGATCACATCTTGGAGATGTAGTCACATACTAACAAGCCAGGAGAGTTGGGTGTCAAAGTCTTGAGAAAGTTGGTGGTTCAATCACTTTCTAAGTCACCTGGTGAGTTCCTTTGGGACTCCTATGAAACAGACTATGACAAGACCCTTAATGATCTTATCTATTTGTTAAGATCAACTTCCTAAAACTTTATGGACATTGACAATAATGACATTGGATATCCAGGAAAGCTCTCTCTTCCCAATGGAAAGGGATCGGCCATAGTCAACTCGGTTGACCAAATGGTAAAGAGAGAGGCTAAGTCTGAGATAGTCCCATTATCAAGGGTCCATTGCCGAAGGAAGGGGCATTGGTTGCGAAGCTGCCAAATTTATCTAAGGATGTTAAAGTCAATAAGTTTGACTCTACTTCAGGTAAAGTCCACTATCTAACTCTACTAAGTTTCTATTCTGAGATTCTTGATACATGATGTGACTGGGTCACGTGTTGATGTTTTAAGAATCAAAGAGAACTGAAGAAAATTAAAGAAAGAATATGTTGAATCTGATCGCGTAGATGGATTTCTATCGCATATTTTGAAGATCGGATTCTTGAGCTACTTGTTAGGAGTTATGATATATTGCTTAGGAATAGATAACAACAAAGTTTTCATGTGCTTTTGCATTGTAAGGATAGTTTTCTGCAAGTTTTAAAAATAAAAGGAAAAATTTTGATTTTATTTATTTTAAAATATCCTTACAATGGCATTTGAGGAAAAAATTGTTGCTTATATGATTCCATTAATAGCAATATTGGAAAGTGAATTTGATTCTTTTATTTGTGGTAATGTCTAAATTTACCAAATAAGGAAAGATCCTCATCACCCAAGTCTCAATTGGACAGGAACTTGAAATCATGCAAGTTGTATAGCATGATGAATGAGAATTTTTCATGTTTGGAAAATTAAGACTAGTTCCTTGTTCACATGTATATGTGAGTCAAGTGAAGGACTAAGGGATCGAGTACACATTCTTGTGCACTGGTCAAGTCCACCACAAAAGATCGATAAGATTATTCGTCACAATTTATTAAAGCTCAGTAAATATGGTTATACTTACAAGCTTAAGTGTAATTCTGAGATATTGGAAAAGGTTCCAATGTATGACAGAGCGAATAAGAAGAATCAACTTAGGCAGAAGGATAAAAGTTTCTCAAATCTAAAAAGATGGGAGAGTACTTTAGTATCAGTTTTTGTGATCATCTTAATGCTTAAGAAACCATATCAAAATTAGTTCTCTAAGGAAATCTTAGTGCATTCTTATGACTAAGAAGAGGAACTAGAATTGTTGAAATGGTTAAATCAAGAAGATGAGTCATACTTCGTTCCAATACAATTCTTAAAGTCATACTCCAAGATTGTAATTTGAGTGACATGTCTTTAAGAAGGTTTAAAACACTTGTCAAATGCAAGAGTAAAAGTTTTCTACTCTTCTACATTTGAAATTGGTAAGTTGTGATGTTTTTGATAAAACAAAGACCAATTAAGGCCAATTGTGTGAAGTGTTTGTCTTGATCAGAATCCACACTATCTCTTGAATATCTGAAAAGAAAGTCTTATATGTCAAGAGGACAGTGGGAGTCTTAAAGGTCTTGAAAGTATCAAGAACTAATCAAGAATAAAACCCGAAGTTCTTCACTAGCACACGAATTGAGGTTTATAACCTATCGTGTTGACATATTTTGTGCCTATTCCGGTTAAGGTTAGCTTTGCGTATGAGTTCTTAGAGTTCTCAAATTGTTTGCGTAACAACTTGGAAGAAATGATAGGCCCTTGAGATGCCAGATGGCAAGAAATTAAGACTAAGTTCAATCCATATGAGTTTGGATTTTTCATAATCCTTGTCTTGGGATTATGGTTTTGACAACTCACATGGATAAGAACACATACACCAAAAAATCTAAGTGTCATAAGGTTTCTCTCAGATTCATGAAAATGATGGTGAGGAAACACTTCCACCAAGTAGATTTGAAGTAGATAGAAATTGTGATATTTGCATTCTCAAAGTCGTTAGTGGAGTTGTGTGGTTAACCGGCCCACTAACATGGACTTGTGAGAAGTGACAAAGGTCTAAACAATTGAGACTATGATTACGACATCCCTTTTCATAGTTCTAAAATGGATTAGACACACCTGTGAGCTATCTAAGAGAGGTGTATGATGTTGATAACGTTTTATCAAAACAATCTAGTATCAGAAATCTGAACTTTGGTAAGAAAGTCAAGAAGGTATTGTTTTTCTAGAAGTTCAGCTGATTTCTGAGTACATATCAAATCTAATGGGAGCATAAGTGTTATGCTAATAATCATCATGTTAGTGGGAGCATGATAATTATGATAAAAGGTTACTAGTTAGCAATGTTAATTATAGAAAACAAAAGGTTTCAATTAGGAAAAAGTTGTTTTGCTATAATTAAGGGAGAGGAAATTATACTTCATCTCAAATCTAAAAGCTTAGATTGAGGTTTTAATCGTATTTAGTCAAGGATATATATATGAATTTCATGTTGGAATGGCTCAACATAAGGAAATTATGTATATGGGTCCATTATTTGCGTTCTCAAATTCGATTATGATTACGACATCCCTTTTCGTAATTTGAATTATGAGAACATGGCAAATTGAAATGCGAATATTATAGCAAAAGACTGGTTTAGTCTTTATGTGAGACATCATGAATCGTGTCCCATATGCTTCGGATATAGGATCGATTACATGTGCTATATTCCAAATGTCTGGGGCATTAAGAAGGGAAAAGGTCTAGAACTGGATATGACTAAAATGATTAAACAATTGTCGAGGACAATCTATGGTTTACCAAAGATTGGTTGCTCAAGGATAGTTGGAAGTATAGTGATAATTCTGGAAGGACCATATTGACATAATCTGTAAGGAGGCAACTCTTGCTCAGAAGTGATAGTCAAAATGGAATCTGGAAATGTTTCAAAGTTAGAAATTATTCAATCTGTGTAAGATTAGGAAACTTAATGCAAGAAGGATGTTTCCAAGGATTTGATCTCCTTTGGAATGCTCTGTAATGGTTGTTTTCATGTCTTTCTGACTTTGTGCATAATCATTGCAAGAGGATCAATGCATATAAGTTTAGAATCTAATAGATTTCAGTAAATGGCATGAATTTGGAATTCTTGCATTTGCAGTAAGGATTTTGGATTGTGAATGAGAATCATTGGAGTTATGTTCAATTGATCTATTTCACAAAGTAAAGATCATAGACAAACATAGTATGCATACTTGGTGTGTGGCATGACTAGTGTTTAGAAAAAAAACATAGTGTACATGCTTGGAGCATGGGACAACTAGTGTTTTTAATTCAAGTATAAAGTTGATAAAACCGAAACAATGAATAATGAGTAATCAGTATGGTGATAAATAAAAGGTGTTTTATTTATATTCATAGGTTTTGATACCATATTAGATTCAATTATTCTTGTGTTTCATTTTCCATGTTTTGACTTCCAGAATAAACTAGGTTATTCTTCCGGAATGACTAAGTTATTCAAACTATCCACAGTTGGTCATATGTTGGAAGTAGATATGAATCAAGACTGTCATGGGTTGGCTTGTAGAGGTCTAAGATGTTGGACAAAGGGCTATAACACTCATGAATGCTCATAAGTTCTGAGTATTGGGTTCAACCCACGCTCATTGGAATCACTTCATGGATTTTATCACGAGTGATCATGAGACGATAATATCTATATTCTTCAAACCTAGAGATATGAGTTGTTACTATGAGTTGATAGTACATTGATTGCACGAAAACGCATTGGTAAATCGATGTGATAAAACGTGCCTTTGTGTATGATTCAACAAGTAGTAGAACAAGCCATATGAGTCGAAGTTTATCCATTCCTTTTATGTTCGGGATAAAAGCGATATATGTGGGCCCCTCGATGATTTGATGATGACAACCGGAAGTGCTCGGCCAGTCCATGACTGATTTGATTTGTTCAATTAGTCAGTCGTCATAAATAGGAAATCAGGAAACAAAAAATGGATAAAGAGAATGATTATAATCCATGTCTCAGTCCATATGATATCTAGAATGGAGGAATATATGATCCCTTATCTAATGGACAAATCATTGACAAAGGTCAGAGTTTATCTACAAGGTAAGAGTTCAACAGAAGCTTGTGAGAGCTACGATTGTCAGTCGGTTCTTGAAGTCATACGCAATAATAGTTTTAGACTTATCCAAGTGGGAAACTGTTGGATAGACTACATGAGAGAAATAAGACTTGACCCGACCCGCCATGGTCCATTTGGGTTGCATGGCATCATGCACTTGGATAGACTACATGAGAGAAATAAGACACTTATGGTTATTAATATATTATAAGTTCTAGTATATTAATAATAAGAATAATAATATTTAATTAGTATTGATCAAGAATTAATTTAGAATTAATTATATGATCAAAAGAAGACTAATTAAATATATGTGTTGATTGTGCAAATCATCCATAACTTATATAGTGGGCCAAAGCTCCATGGATAATCAAGTTGGGTTAAACCCATAGGATACTCCATGGATGCTCCATGGAGGTTACATAACCCATGGGTCATGGAAATGAAAGGTCATGACAATTAGGGCTTACATGGTGTAACCCTAATTGTAACACTCTCTATAAGCATCATATTGTTCACCAAAATCGGCCACTAGTGTGTGGAAAAAGAAGGGCTATCCGATTTCATGAGTTGTGGATTTCTCTCAAGTTATTCCAAGTGTATTTGGTGTTGTGTGAACCATTTGAGGTGTCACACTTGAGGCATTAGGCACTCAAGCTTCATGAAGACACTCTACATCAAAGAGGTATGTATTCTATCTTGTTATATTCATTGTTTTGTATGATAGATTAGGATAATACCTTGGATGTTCATATTTTCATGTATAATAGAGAAAACATAGATCCAAGGTATTTAGGGTTGCATGTACACTTAGGAGTGTTAGAATTCTCAAAACCCAACAAAAGGAGGGGGGAAAGGGTCCATAATGAGGCTTAAATACTCCACAAACCCAAAAAATCAGTGTTTCACCCGGACACACGTACGCATCACACTCACATGTACGCCTTGCATACTACTCATGCTCCCATAATCATCATTTTGCCACTAGGGCTTCTTGTGGCCACTTTTTTCCAAACCAAGAACCTAAAATGACATAACTTATAACTAAAACTCAAGGGATGAATTTGAAGTTACTTGAGAACTGGGGTGTGATAATTCTCCCCCACTTAAATTCTATTTCATCCTCAAAATCATTAGTTTCCATCCCCAGCAAGCCCAACATCCTAAGGGGCTTCCCCCACCAACCATGAACATGAAAAGACCTTCCGAAGGCGACTAAACCTAAAAGAAATCTTTTCAACTCGACGAGAACGAATCCATAATCCCACACATCAAATGAACCCTAGGTTATTTGAAACGTCAAGACTTGAAATGGGTCTGACTCCCTGATAGACCACCTTACTGAAGAAATCCTAAATACATGACACTTATCCATCAAACTATCTATTCAACTCTTGATGATAACAATTCCATGAACACAATGAGATATTGGACATAAGTTTCCTTAACTGTTAGAACGATACACGGCTGCTATAATTCTAAAAACCACATGACTTGCCCGACCTTCATACCGATACAACCATCCCAGAGCAAAAACACATAAATTAACTACTGACCCTCCAGTTAATTCCCATGAGATACGGAACCCTTAGCTCACACCTCCCTGACTTTTAGCCCTTGCACTGATACACTCACAATTCTTAATGCCAGTTCCCACTAAAAATCATCCTGAAGCGTCCATCCATAAAATTTCTCATAAGTTCTTCCTTAAGGCTGATGTGCGTTCGTCCATGAATCTACCCCTAATCCCTGACTGGAGTTACCACAATCATGCAAAAAATATCCTCTACACAAGTCGATAGCGAACCTATCCCAATCCAAATCCATATGATGTACCAAAACCTTAAAATAACCATTTACTCCCTGCTATGCTATTACCAACCTCCGACCCAATGAGAAAAGATGATCAAACCAAGAATTTTCGCATTTCATCTGACCCCGGTCAACAATTTGTGAACAAAAAGAATTATGATGCGTACATTCCACCTACACTTTCTGATACCTGACTAATTCTCCAAAGAACCCCCAACCGCTCCCTGCCCAAACCAACTGATTTATGGGTCTTCCGATCCCCATCAACGCATCAATACTGAGGGTATCACAAACAGAATAAATGAATAATCATGTCTATTAGGCCCACAGCCTATGACTAGAATACCCCTACCAGGTCCACAGCATAGGTCTGGATTGCCTCTGAGCCCACATCATGAGTCTGGAAATACCTTCCCCGGCCCTCCGCCCATGTTTGGAATGATGTCGATCTCACACCGACGTTGTCGGTATTACCACAATCTCCCGATACTCGAGGCCAAAAGATACTCACCTCATTCCATTGCTTTGAAGGGACCTAAACAACATCCCTTATAATTACCAATAGAGTACAACAATGTTGCAAAACTACCACACCCCATTCCCTTCATAGAGCAGGCTACTACCCAAGCAAAATCTTACGAAACCATAGTCACACATAACCCAAGAATAGGATAATGGTTGAACTCTTGAACCAAAACGAAGGCTATAACCCAACAAAACCATGCACATTCTTATGGAACCTGAACCACATCTATAATGGAAGATTTCCCAAGGTAAATCAACACACCGCCTCCATCAATAACAAAAAACATCCTCATCACCGATTAAAACAGGGTCTCATACTTGATTGAGACTGTACGGATCCTACCAACACGAAACTAGCTCGAGAAGACTTCCAATGCGAATTCAAAAGTTTCCAAAATGGAGTCTACTATGAATCAAAACTTCCGCTCCACTACTGAGGGCGAGCTTACACAACGACCAAGGGAAACATAAACATACTGCATAGGATGGTCGGTGACACATTCTTTGCTCTTAACTTTCACCACTTAAATCCTTTCGAGGATTCCTGCTAAATGACAAACTCAACAACCATTGGTTTAGGACACCTTGACATCTAAACAGAGGACCACAAACCCACCTGAAGCTGAACATACCCACTTCTAGAAAGGTTCACCGATCAACATCTGTTCAATTAAATCTGAAAACAACAATCCAAATAGCCACTGACAAAACCTTCAATGACTGATGCTCAACCTGAGAATTCCCAATTCTCCCCCACTTAGAACACTAACCACCACCCACTGGTGGTGAAACCAAAACATAACTTAACCAACCCAACCAGGTATCACCAAACTTAACCATGGAAAGAATAACATACTCAGAATAATCCTCCATATACGGATCAAACGAACCCCAAGGGAAACCTAAATTCCATCTAAGGAACTCAGAATGCCCCACTTATAACCGCTTACAAGCATCAAAAACTACCAATTTGATGGGTTTTGAGCACTATAACATCCCTATGGTGCACATACAACCCTAATGCTTTGGATCTAATTTTTCTCTAGTTATACATATAATTTTCATTTTCCAAACCATGAAACCTAACTAGCATACAACATTGATATTTGAAACATAAAAACAAGTAAGATGATTACCTCTTTGTTGTAGCTAGTAGAACTTGACCTTTCAAGAGCTTAGCACCTCAAATATGATGCCTCTAATGGAGTCACAAAACACCAAAAGAAAATAGAGAACAATGAGAGAGAGGCTAGGAGGCACCAAAACGACTAGGGTTCATGTTGAAACTCTTAGGCACCTTTTTGGTGATGCTAGGGGATACATTTATAGTATGGAATTCCTAGGTCTTCACTTGTAAACGATTTTTACTTCCTTGGGCCTTTAGTGCAATAATCCATATGATAAGCCCTTTGGATTACCTCTTCATGGACTCCCACATAAAATTAGTCCATTGTAATCAACATGGATCATTAACCTAAACTATATGTATTATTGATTTACTTAATCAGTCGCTGTTAATTTAATCGGTATCTTTTGATCACTAAATTAATTCTTGAAGAATACCAATTAAATAATATGATTTATCAATTAATATATTATTCTTATAATATATTAATAAATCACAAATAACCTCTTTCTCAAATATCTATCCTATGAAATTGCTCTGGTGAATGCAACCGAAAAGGACCATGCTACTATCGGGTCAAGTACATACCAATTATAGTTATGGGCGTAGACACCTAATCCGATAGTCTCTCACTTGGATAAGTCTAATAACTATTATTACAAGTACGACTTCAGAATCCGATTAGCGATTGTAGCTCTCAAAAGCCGTCGTTGAACTCTGATCAATAACAAATCATTTAGATAAGGGATCAAATATTCCTCCATTCTACAAGATATCATGTGGACTGAGACATGGATTATAATCAGTCTCTTTGTCCATGTGTTGTTTCCCAACTTTCGGTTTTTGACGACTGACAACAGACCACATTGAACACATCAACTTAGTCCAGGCTTGGCCAAGCGCTTAGGTTGTCATCACTAAATCATCAAGGGGCCCATAGATATCACTTTTATCCCACATTGGGTAAAAGTAACGGATAAACTTCAACTCATATACTTGGTCAATTTACTCATCAAATCACACACAACAATACATTTTATAACACCAAGTTATTGGTGCATCTACGTATCATCAATGTGCAACCGACTTGCAAACTACAGCTCATATGTCTTTGTTTCAAGAATATAAGATATTATCGTCTCACAATCACTCGTGATAAAATCCATGAAGTGATTCAGATGAACATGGGTTTAATCCAATACTCAAATCTTATTACAGGACTACTCATGAACACTGTAGCAAACTTGTGATATGTCTAAACACTTAAACAATCTACAGTCGAATTCATGATAGTCTTACCTCATTACTTACTTCCAAAATATGATTGACTATGGATGTTTGAATAATCCTATTATTCGGGAAGTAAAACATGAAAAGTGAAACAAAAGAATAATCAAATCCAATATGGTCTCAATACTTTTGAATATAAATATAACTCTTATTATTTAATCACCATATTGATTACACATTATTCATGGTATATTGTTTCAACTAATCAAGTTAACACTTGAATTTAAAAAAATAGTCATCCCATGCTCTTAGCATCCACACTATGTTAACCTATGGTCCTTCCTTTTATGAAATAGCTCAATTGAACACATTTTCCAATGTTGCTCATTTCACAATTTCCTAATCCTTAACACAAGTATACGAATAGCAGATTTTTCCCACTACTAGAATCTTTTTGAGTCTTAACTTTCATGCAACGATCCTTTTGTAATGTCTAGGCACAAAAGTCACAGAGACTTGGCCAATAATATTACAAAGTTTTCCATTTGAGAAGGTTACAAGACAATTCCCTGGAACTGAAGTCTCACATTCAAAAAGCATTTCTTAAACATCCTTCTTGTCTAAAAGTTTCTAACCTATGCATAGATTCTTAATATCCAACTCCCATTATGGAAACATAATTGCCATATGACTATCTATTCTAAATAGAATCCTATCTATTTAGAATCATATCAATATGGTTCATTTATTATTATACTTCCAATTGTCCACAAGCAACCAATCTTCGATAAACCTTAGATTGTCCTTGATATTTGTTTAATAATTTCAGTCATATCCGGTTTTGAACCTTTTCTCTCTTAATGCGCTAGGAATTTGAAAAATCGGAACAAACGAATATTATAGCGTATGCATTCGATCCTATACCCAAAGCATATGGGATACGATACATAAAGACATGATACTTGACCAGTCCTTTGCTATAATGTTGCCATATTTAGAATTTCCAATGTTGAAACATTTCAACATTACATTCAGATATATATATATATATATATATATATATATATATATATATATATATATATATAGGCTTAGGTTATTTTGTTTTTAATAACTATTGTGTGCCAGAATGCACAGATCTGGACCAACAGATGGAATTAATCAATGGACATGATTTGAGGGTGTATGATATTACAATGGGATAACATGTACCATATAATCACACAAAGTTTAGCTAAAGGGTATTTTGGACAATTAACTACATTTATAAAAGGAAATTATTGGTTTTATAGGGACAATTAATTCTACTAATTTTAAAAATCTGAATTTTTTTAATTAATTTAATTTTAATTCGAACTTAATTTGTTAACATAACCGATTTTATTCTATCAGAATATTATTATTTTGTCAGAACGCGATTCTGTTAGAATAACAGTTTATGACATTATTTAAGAAAACATTAATAAAAAGAAAACATGAATAAGTACTTTATGAAACAATATACAAAAACGATTCTTAAACTAATAATATATCAAATAATTACATCTATGATTCTGATACAAAAAGAACATTCTTGAATAATGTCAACATTGTGAAAGAATAACAAGTATAATTTTTAAAAACACAACAACATTCTTAAACATTGAGTGTGGTCAATCTTGGATTCATTCTTCACGTCATTCCTATAATGTCTTCATGTCATTCCTATAACAAATGCATCAAAAACATCAAAATCCAACAAAAAACACTAAGTCATTCTAAAAGAATAATATTGCTAAGATTCGTTTTATACATTCTGGCGGAATACATTCTAGTATAAGACACTCTTGTTCTCCATATTTTCTTTCTTCTCCACATGAATGACAAAGTCTTCAAAACCTAAAAAGAAAAAAAATCATCAAAATCTAACAAAAACACTAAACTACCAAATGAACCAACAAAATATATGACATTTTAATAGGCAAAAAAAATTCTAAAAGAATCATTAAATTTGCAAGTTGTAATTCTGACAGAATAATTAGGCAGAATACATGCAACATAGTAAACATTGGCATAATACATACAACATAGTAAATTAGCAAGTAACATAAATTTATTTCATGACCATTCTTTTAGTTAGGCATGTCAAAAACTATGATACATGAATAAAAAAAAAACTTTAGTAATTATGTTGTAATGCATGCCACATGGTCACACACTCTTTCAGGCATTTCCATAAACATTTGCCGTGCACTTCTTCTCACACCTAAAACCAATTAAACCAATCTTAACCAGAAACAAGACAATGTGTTGAATCATAGCGCATAATATAATCAATTAATTTTTTAATAGCATATAACAAATCATATGCAATAAATTAATTTTACTC
The DNA here is from genome assembly GCF_052625555.1 of Lactuca saligna. Lineage (NCBI taxonomy): Eukaryota > Viridiplantae > Streptophyta > Magnoliopsida > Asterales > Asteraceae > Lactuca > Lactuca saligna. Next base: position 74,521,844 of record NC_136423.1, on the reverse strand, counting down.
ATTATGTATTCTGCGATTCCACTTTTTGCACCATTCAAAATCAAATAAGAAATCATATTCTGTATGTACATATATTCAACCTGAAAACCTAAATATATAATAATATAATACATAATCAATTGTAAATAAAACTTGAAATAGAGCAACAAGCATGTTGCAAGAAAACGGCAGAAAACAAAAGGCAAAAGAAATATCAATTAAAAAAAGCTAACCAACATAATTGTATTTAACATCATCGCTTATGAGTGTTGCATTGGTCTTGATGTAAATGGTGGGGATTAATGCCGATGTACAATGAGTTGTAGAGAATGATGAGTTTTAGTAGAGAACTAGATTGAGGGTATTCTGGACGTGAGGAAATTGAAGACAGAAAAACGATATCTACGATTTGGAAGAAGCCGTCATTAGCGTTTATAAAACTTATTTATTTTGTTTCCTTAATTGCAGGGAATTAATTAAATGATTTCATTAATTTCAAGCTGCAAAAAACCAGAAATACCCTTTTTGATTTAATTAATTATTTAATTATTTGCTAATTTCTGATTGATGCATTTAGGCACACATTATTTGTTAGAAACATTTGAACCTATCTCTCTCTCTCTCTCTCTCTCTCTATATATATATATATATATATATATATATATATCCAAGACTAAGGCCCATTAAAATTTCAATCTATTCTTTTAGATTCGAAATGAAGTATGATTTCCCTCTCCGTTAAATTTTACTATAGTGAAACAACTTTCCAACCTCTACAACTTTGCAAATTAAAACTGTGTTTCCTGTAGATATAGCATTGCTAACTTGCAACACTCAATGTAATATATGTGCTCCTACTAGCATAATGATTACATACTTACAAGCATAGCACTTATGGTCCCACTAGCTTTGACATGTATCTAGAAATCAGCTAGACTTCTAGAAATCAATACTTATTTGCTTTCTTAACGAAGTTCAGATTTCTGATACGAGATGCTTCGATAAGCCTTTATCTACGCTTCTCAAGTTCATATACCTTTCCTTAGGTAGCTCATATGTGCGTCTAAACTACTTCAGAACTTACAACAGTAAGTCCCGAATGCTCAGACCATTTGCCATTTCTCACAATTCAAACTACGAAGAAGGATGTCGTAATCATAATTGAATTTGAGAATGAAATTAACACAACTGCTATCTCTTTAAGTCTACTTAGTAAAAGTGTTTCTTCACAATCATTTTCATGAAGTCGAGAGAAACCTTATGTCACTTAGATTTTATGGCGTATACGTTCCTATCTACGTGAATTTGTCATAACCATAAACACATGACAAGGTCTGTGAAGAATCTGAACCCATATGGACTGAACTTGTTTAATCTTTATTTCTTGCCATGTAGTGGCACAAGGGCATATCATGTCTTCCAAGTTGTTCAGTAACTTATCCTTATCGATCAATGTACTTTCACTGATCCAGGTGCTTTGCCTCATGCAAACAATTGAGAACTCATAGAAATCACACGCATAGTTAACTTTTACTGGAATGAGCACATAATAAGAATATGTCAACACGATATGGTACAAACCTTAAGTTGTGTGCTAGTGATTAACAATAGGTTTATTCTTGATTAGTTCTTGAAAATTTTTAAGATCTTTAAGACTCCCACTGACCTCTTGACATATAAGATTCTCTTCTCAAGAAACATTTCTTGACAAACAAATATTCAAGAGTTAGTGTGGATTCTTATCAAGAATGACACTTCATATAGTTGGTCTCCGTTGATCTTTGTCTTATCCAAGACATCACAACTACCAATTACAAATGTGCATGAGTAAGAAAACTTTTCTACTCCACATTTCATGATATGTTATAAACCTACTTGGGATATGTCACTCAAGACACAATCTTGGAGTATAACTCTAACACTTGATTTTGGAACGAAGTATGACTCATCGTTTTGATTTTAACCATTTCAATAATTTCCGATACCTCTTCTTAGTCATGTAACTGCACTAAGTTGTACTTTGAGGATCAATTCTGACATGGTTCCATAATCATTAGGATGATCATAAAACACAATACTAAAGTGGTCTCCTTTCCTTTCAGATTGGAGAAACTTTTATCTTTCTGCCTAATTGAATCTTCTTATTCGTTCTGCTTATAGTTCAAAACTTTTCAAGGTATCAGAATTATACTTAATCTTGTAAGCAAAACCATATTTACTAATCCACTAGTAAATCATGTCGAATAGCCTTTATCATTCTTTGTAGTGGATATGACTTATACACATAAAAGTGTACTAGATTCTTTAGTCCTTCACATGACTCACATACATATGCGAAAAAGGAATTAGTCTCAATTTTCCCAAGTACCAAGATTTTCATACATCATATGATTCAAATCACATGATTTCAAGTTTCTGTCCACTTGAAAATTAGGCGATGAAAATCTTTCCTTACTTAGAAAATTACGATACTACCATAATCGATATAACTAAGAATCAAACATTTTCAACGTTTCTATTAACAGAAACATACAAAAACAATTTTCCCAAATGTCATTGCAATGAAACATAAAATATGATAAAATCAAAATTTTCTTTATTTATAAAAATGCGGAAAACTTGTCCTTATAATGCAAATTCAAATGAAAACTATGTTACTAAATATTCCTAAGCAATCTATCATAACTCCCAAACAGCAGCTCAAAAATCTGATCATCGAACCTTGCGATCGAAATACATTTCTTCATGATCAGACTCAACATGCTATTTCCTTAAAGATTTATTCTTTCTCTTTGATTATGCAAGAAATCAAAATGTAATCTTATCACATCATGTATTAAGAATCTATAAATAGGAACTTAATAGAGTTAGATAGTGGACTTACATGAAGTAGAACCATACAATTTGATTTTAACCTCTCTTAAATCTCTTAGGCAGTCAGGGAAGCTTCGCTTCCAATGTCCCTTTAAATGGCAGTAGAAACAAGTGGACTTTTTGGCATTCGCACATGAAACTATCTCAGAACTGGCTTTTGTCTTATGGTCAAATATTTTGACCATGGCCAATTCCTTTCCCTTAGGAGAAGGAGTCATTTATGGGATGTCTATGTCATTACCTATAGCAATTTGGGATATAGATCTTCCAATCAAATTCGCTTGACTAGTGTGCCAAATCATTACTAATTCAACAGCAATTAGCAAATATGTAAGATCAATAAGGTTCACGTCGTGATCTGTCATAGAGTAGTCTTCAACAAACTAACCATACAACTTGGGAAGTGACTAAAGAACCAAGTCAACATCCAAATTCCTCGGGAAAGCGACACCCAACATTCCTAGCCTGTCAATATGCAATTCATCTCCAAGACGTGAGCACATACAGACTTTCTATCTTCATGTTTACTGGCAAATAGGGCTTGAGTGACCTTGAACTTTTCAAGTTGACGAACATGTGAGTCAGGGAGAATTATTTGAGGAGGTGTACAAAGTGAAGAATGATTTCTAGTTCCTCGATCGAAATGTGGAACATCATCTTCATGAGGAAAGCTTTTTCCAAAAGGATAAGGTAGACCATAGTTGTCAAAACTAGACATCTACAAGGGGAGAAATTCAAGTTAGTTGATTCAATCCTTAATATAACACCCAAATGAAATATTAAGGCTAGGACCTGGCACAATAATTTACTATTTAGAAGAGGGATGTCGTAATCCAATTGCAAACTACTTGTCAGTAGGTAAATGACGATTTACCAATTCCACTACGAAAACGAATTTTTAAAAGAATTGGGATTTTAAATGAAACTCCTAGATCTTTTGAGAGTCATTCAATTTTTCAATGGCATGTTTAATCTCGATTATGCCCTTCAACTTTGTGACTAGGATACCGAGGATCACAAACAAGGTGTGAACAACCATGCAAATCAGCTTGGTACTCTCGAAGTTATTTATCACCTAATCAATGTGCCGGTTAGCTAAACACGCTCCATTGATCTATGATAACCTACGAGCTACCCATTTTCATCCTTCATTAGTCAAATATTAGTGTGCCGGTTAACCACACACACTCCACTAATGACCAATAAAGTGCATTGTGCAATTTCATAGGTTAGCATCAAATTCACATTTTTCCTGAAGTAACTAAGATTGGGAATTTATAAACTGTTTAGTTACTTAATATTTCATTATACTTTTAATGAGGATTTTAATGTCCTATCAAACCAGTTCGGCTAACGACCCTCCACTGGTCAAGGGTGCGGTGGGTAAGAGTGTATATCCAATGGCGGTCATTTTACAAGCTGCTTCCTTAAACACCCCTTATAGACCAGCTTCGTAAATGAGGCCTACTAATGGTAAGACTGAATTTTAACTTATACATATATAATATATTAGACTTTTTTATTTTATATAGTATAAATGTGTATTTTACACATTTAAAATACTAAGTGGTTTAATCTATTAATAAATTGGACTTTTAATTTAATTAAACATAAACCATGGCATTATGGACTTTTAACTTTTAATTTATACTATCCAAAATATCAAGGTTCTAAATTTAAGATTTCACAATTAAGGCTACTTAATTAAATTTTAAGTTACAAAACCAAGAGATGCATTTTTTAACCTTTATAAATTACTAGGATTTTGGGATTTAATGTTTCATAAATGAGACTTTTCAAGTTCCAAAACTTGAGAGCATGTTTTGAAATTCTTCAAAACTTTTTGAATTCCATAACTTAGAATTTAAAGTTCCATAAATAAGATTTATCAAATTCCAAAACTTAAGGGCAAGTTTTGAAACCTTTCAAAACTCTCTTGGGTCAATTTGATTACAATTAAATTATTCATATAATTAATTATATCACAAAATTGACCTAATCTAATTTCATATAGCAAGATGATTCAAATCCAATTCTACAAATAATTAGCATTTCAGAAAATCAAATAATTATCATAAAAATTGACAATCATCATTCAATTTGGATGAGGATAATAATTACCTTATCAGAAAAATCAAATTTTATCATTCAAAACGGTTTGTGGTAATGATCTTAATCCAAAACTGGCCAAAAAACACGAAAATCTACAAACATGGGATCCTTCTCGTCGAGTTCATGGCATGGACTCAACGTGTAACACTGATTTTTCAAACAAAATTTTCGATTTTTATAAAAGCATAATTCCATCAATATTCATAGAAACAACCCCTTTTAATTGTTCAACAAGATATTACAAAATCCCAAGATCAAAATGTCAAGCTCCAAACGTGTGTGTACGGATCAAGCCGGCGCCTTCCCACGGTCGTCACTAGCACCTGAAACAAATAACATCAACACTGTAAGCACAAAGCTTAGTGAGTTTCCCAAAATACTACATATAACACATATTAGCCATTCGAGGCTATAACTCTGTGGGTCCGTGCACCCAAACTCTGCGAACCCTCAGGTTCTAACTCTGTGAACCTTCCGGTTCTAACTCTGTAAACATGCACAGCATCAAACATATAAAGTAATGCAGTACAACACATAACATACATAGCATACAATTACTCTATCACATAACTCTGGTTACCTACTCAAGGTAAAGTATAGTGAGAAGACTCACCTCGTGTGTCTCGGTAAACCGTAACCCTGAAATCGCTAAACACTCGATCTGCCGAGCTGAAGTCCCCTTATAGCACAATATATCTCTAATTAACACTTTCTCAACTAGGGTTGACCATACCATAACAGGACAATCTAGGTCAATGCTGGTCAACGGTCAACTTGACCGGACTCGGCGAGTGCACTATAGCGACTCGGCGAGTCTGAGCGCAATCACCAATTTCCCTGGAATCCTCTCTTGATACGTCGAGCATCCCTTCCCAACTCGACGAGCTCCACCTGGCACGAGTTGTGGGGCCACCACGACTCAACTCGCCGAGTCTCAAGAACGACTCGGCGAGTCCGGTTTGACTCGGTCCACCTGTCCATCCTGACTCCCCCTTGACCCACTGAGTTCACTCATCCCAACTCGGCGAGGCCACTCGCTGAGTGGTCGTGCAGCATTCAAGCTACTCGCCGAGTTTGTTCTTCGGACTCGGCGAGTCAGAGCCATGCACTGACTCAATCTTGCTCTGAAGGCCAGATCCAGTCCACTAATCCATAGATCCAGTCCCCCCATGCTTATTTAGCACGCAAAGTCACAATCTTGATGCATAAATAACCTCTACATGATCACAAATGATGTTTTTGACTCTGCTACTTCAACACAAGGCCAAGGACTCCATTTCCACCCATAAAGCTTGATGAGTGAGGCCCTCTGGACCTCTATGGATCCAGATCCATGGTCTCAACTCAAAGAGGGAACAAAAGGGCACCAAATCACCCCATAAATGATCATATTAAGCCCTAACTTGCATCAAGTTTCACCAAACAGAAAATGGTCCGAAAATATTACCTCTAAAGTGATGATCCAAGCTCCAAATCCACGAAATAGCAACCTCCTTTGCCTCCTCTTGCCTAGAGCCTCCTTCTTCTTGCTAAACAACACTCACAAGGTCAAGATTTGCTCTCAATCCTTCACCAAACACTGAAGAACTCTAGGGACACACTCTGGGGGTTGGATGAGCGCAAATGACGGCCATATGGCCCCTTAAATAGGCCACAAACCCGGGGATTTAGGGTTCCATAACACAGCGCAGACTCGCCGAGTCCATACCTTGGACTCGCCGAGTCCAAGCACGCACCTTCGCTCAATCCCGCGTCCCTACTCGGCGAGTCTGAGCCCTGACTCGCCGAGTCCCTCTTACAAAATAACATAATTAAACTTACATTATACCTGGTAAAATCCGGATGTTACAACTCTCCCCCACTAGAACTGGACTTCGCCCTCAAAGTCCCGCTCTAAAACAGCTCCGGATGCTGCTCCCGCATCATATCCTCCGGCTCCCAGGTCATCTCTGATCCCTTCCGATGTTGCCACTGAACCAATACCAGAGGTACCTCCTTGTTCCTCAAAACTTTGATCTTCCGATCCCTAATAGCCACTGGTCTCTCCGCATAATTCAGGCTCGCATCAACCTGAATATCCTCAAGTGCAACCACTGCCGACTCATCGGCTATACATTTCCTCAACTGCGATACATGAAAAGTGTTGTGAATCTGTCCCAACTCTGCTGGTAACTCCAGCCGATAGGCTACCCGGCCCACCCTGGCGATCACACGAAATGGGCCAATAAACCGGGGTCCCAATTTGCCCCTCTTCCTTAACCGGATCAGTCCTTTCCAAGGAGAGACCTTCAGGAGAACAAAGTCGCCGACCTGAAATTCCAATTCGGACCGGCGCCTATCCGCGTAACTCTTCTGCCGGCTCTGAGCGGTCAATAACCTCTGCCTGACCAGCTGTATCTGTTCTGTCGTCTGATTCACGATCTCTGTACTGCCCATTACCCTTTGCCCAACCTCTCCCCAACATATGGGAGTCCGACACCTCCTACCATATAACAGCTCAAAGGGCGGCATACCAATGCTCGAATGATAGCTGTTATTGTAGGAAAACTCCGCTAGAGGCAAATACGAGTCCCAACTACCCCCAAAATCCAATACACAAGCTCGAAGCATGTCTTCGAGTGTCTGTATCGTCCGCTCACTCTGACCGTCGGTTTGGGGGTGGTATGCGGTACTAAAATGCAACTTAGTACCCAACTCCTCATGAAATTTCTTCCAAAAACGGGAAGTGAAACGCACATCGCGGTCTGAAATAATCGAGATCGACACCCCATGCCGAGACACAACCTCCCTCACGTAAACCTCCGCCAACTTCTCTACTGAAGAACTCTCACTGATGGCAAGAAAGTGAGCGCTCTTTGTCAATCTATCCACAATCACCCAAATCGCATCAACTCCTCTGGCAGTCCTCGGCAATTTGGTGATAAAGTCCATAGTGATCTGTTCCCACTTCCACTCAGGAACCTCCAATGGCTGCAACTTGCCATGCGGTCTCTGGTGTTCGGCCTTTACCCTTCGACAGGTCAAACACCTCTCGACAAACCATGCTACATCTCTCTTCATACAGGGCCACCAATACTCCTTCCTTAGATCCAAATACATCTTCGTGGCCCCGGGGTGGATCGAAAATTTCGATCTATGAGCCTCCTCCATCAATGTAGCACGGGTACCGCCCACAAACGGTACCCAGATCCTGCCCTGATAAGTCATAAGGCCTCGACTATCCGATATAAACTCAGAAACCATCCCAACAACCCGCTCTCTCTTCTGCATCTCCGGACGCACGGCCTCGGCCTGAGCCCCACGAATGGCGTCCAGAACTGGAGCTATCACGGTCAATCTCAAACATACATCTCGCAGGGGAGTACTCTCCGCCCTGCGACTCAACGTGTCGGCTACCACATTAGCCTTGCCCGGGTGGTACAAGATCTCACAATCATAATCCTTGACCACGTCTAACCATCTCCTCTGCCTCATATTTAGGTTAGGCTGATCCATCAAGTACTTCAAACTCTTATGGTCCGTGTAAATCGTACAACGAACCCCATACAAGTAGTGCCGCCAAATCTTGAGGGCGAACACCACTGCCCCCAACTCCAAATCATGCGTGGGGTACCTCGTCTCGTGAGGCTTCAACTGCCTCGATGCATAAGCTATCACATGACCCCTTTGCATCAATACCGCCCCCAATCCTAGGATCGATGCATCACAGAATACCACAAAACCTTCCATACCTTCCGGAAGGGCTAATACTGGAGCTTCACACAACCTTTGGCGAAGCGTCTCAAAGGAGGTCTGCTGCTCGAGACCCCATGCAAATGCCACACCCTTCCGGGTCAATCTGGTGAGTGGAACCGCTATCTTGGAGAAATCCTTAATAAATCTCCGATAATACCCTGCCAACCCGAGGAAACTCCGTATCTCAGAAGGTGACCTCGGCACCTCCCACCTCATCACTGCATCAACCTTGGCCGGATCGACCAATATCCCCTTCTGGTTAACGAGATGTCCCAGAAACTGGACCTCCCGTAACCAGAAATTGCACTTGGAGAACTTTGCGTAAAGTTTCTCCGCTCTCAAAACCCCAAGCACCTCCCTCAGATGCTCCTCGTGCTGCTCACTAGATCTCGAATATACCAGAATATCATCAATGAAAACAATCACCGACCGATCCAACATCGGCCGACATACCCTGTTCATGAGGTCCATGAACACAGCCGGGGCATTAGTGAGCCCAAAAGGCATCACCACAAACTCATAATGCCCATAACGTGTCCTGAATGCTGTCTTCTGGACGTCCTCGTCCCGCACTCTCACCTGATGATAGCCGACCTCAAATCAATCTTGGAGAACCAAGATGCTCCCTGTAGCTGATCGAATAAATCGTCGATCCTCGGCAGCGGGTAACGGTTCTTGACCGTCAGCTTATTTAATTCCCGATAATCAATACACATGCGATGCGAGCCATCCTTCTTCTTCACAAACAAGATGGGTGCTCCCCACGGCGAGCTACTCGGCCGAATAAACCCCTTCCCCAGCAACTCCTGAAGTTGCGAGGATAACTCCTGCATCTCTGGAGGCGCAAGGCGATACGGCACCTTAGCAATAGGTGCGGCCCCCGGAACCAAATCGATGCCAAACTCCACTTGCCTCGAGGGAGGCACACCTGGTAACTCTTCGGGAAATACATCTGGAAACTCCCGCACCACCGGAACTTCCTCCACAGAGCTCGGTCTCTCGGAGATCACTCGCGTATCCATCACATACGCTACATAACCCTTACAGCCCTGCTGTAAACACTGCCTCGCCCTAGCAGCCGAACAAAAGGCTGATCCAGAACGTGTACCCTCGCCGTATACTGAAAGAACTCCCCCACTAGGATCTCGTATAGTCACCAGCTGTCGCTCGCAATCGATAACCGCACCGAATCGGCTCAACCAATCCATGCCCACTATAACACAAACATCACCCATCGCAATCGGAATCAGGTCGATCGGAAACTCGACCCCGAATATCTCCAATACACATCCCCGGAAGACCTCTGTAGCACAAATCACTCTGTCGGCAGCTATGGAAACCCGCAGGGGCCGACTCAATACTCCACGACTAACACTGATACGCTGACTAAATGCCAAAGACACAAAAGATCGACTCGCACCCGAGTCAAATAACACTAAAGCAGGTACAGAATTCACAAGGAAGGTACCTAAGCATAGCATGTTATAAGCATAATATCTCAACATCATAAACAATAATGAAAAGGAAACATACCAGCCACAACGTCGGGTGCGGCGCGGACCTCTTCCGCAGTCAGCTGGAAGGCTCTCCCCCGAGCCCTTGGTGCCTCGGCCTTCACGGGCCGACTCTCTGCAGCAGCAGCTCTGATGGCGGCGGGGGCAGACCCCTGAGATGCCCCGCGCAGCAGTGGACACTCCGCCTTCCGGTGTCCGGTCTGGTTGCAGTGGAAGCACACTGCAAATCCCTTGGGGCAGTCCTTAGCCATATGCCCCTCCTTGCCACATTTGTAGCAAGACCCTGCCCGACAGGCGCCATCGTGACCCTTGCCGCACTTCCCACAAGTGCGGCCCTTCTGGCTCCCGGGTCTGGGATCAGCGGGCTTGGCCCGCTTAGCTGCCGGCTGGGACTGTGCCGGCCGCCGATCCCTCCCCATAGACTCCGCCTCCTCCCTGGCCTGAGTCTCAAGCTCAATCTCCCTCTTCCGAGCATTTGCCTGAAGCTCGGCAAATGTCCGGTACGAGGACTTCGCAGCGAACTCCCGAATATCCCGTCTCAAAATGCTCAGATAACGGCTCATACGTGCCTGCTCGGTGGATACGTGCTCAGGGCAAAACATCGCCCTCTCCTGAAACATCCTCGTAATCGCTGTAACTGACTCAGTACCCTGCTTGAGGGTCAGAAACTCCTGTGCCAGACGTTCCCTCTCCACCTGAGGAACATACTCATCTCGAAACATGGAAGTGAACCTCTCCCAGGTCACTGCCGCAAGCTCGGTCGGTGTGAAATGCGCAGTCACAAACTTCCACCAGTCCTTCGCTCCCAAGCGAAGCTGGTTCAGCGCGAACCGAACCTTCAAATGCTCAGGGGACGAGCAAGTGAAGAAGCATCCCTCCATATCAGATATCCACCTCATAGCTGCCACCGGGTCCTGTGTACCATCAAACTCTGGTGGCTTGGTGTTGCTGAACTCCCTGAACAACATCGCATCACCTCCCTGGGGTCTTGCCGCAGCAATCGCTGCGGTAGCTGCTGCAACCGCAGCCTCAGAAAGAGCGGCATAGCGCTCGTCAAACGTCTCAATCAAAGCGGTCTTAATGGACCCGAACATCTCTGGTATCTCGGCTCTGATGACCGCAGCCACCTCCTCATGAATGATCTGTCGAATGTCCTCATCACTAGATCCGGTATCCTCCGGCATGTGTCGTGTCCTCACCATGATCAACCTCTGAAATACAACATGTGATAATTAGAATTCACTCGAACACCCTTACATTCAACAATCCACCCCTCCTTGATTCTTGGCATCCCCAGATTCTTATTTGAACTGTGTACCGCTCCGGTGCTTTTAGTAGTACGGGCCCAATACTACTGTCCGCACCGTCTCGGTACACACCCCAAATCGTCCTCTTCGGATCCCAGTCCCCAAGTACTCTATTATACTTAAATCTCTCTGAACAGATCTCACACAAAACCCTAGCTGCTACCTAATTACTCTCAGCGTCTCGTAGCAGCTCACCATTCCCTAAGCTAAGGCATCACACAAACAGGCCACTCTAGCCCTATCAGCAATACCTAGCCTACTCTAGCATGCACACACATCACAATAATAGTTATTACATAACAAAAGATATTCTGGGAATTCACCGTTCGGGCGCTGACTGATCGTACACACGTTTCTTCCTGGAAAACCCTTTACTCTTAGAAAATTTTGGTTTTTATTTTGAAAATATCTCTTCATTTCCTCAGTTTGAGTTCAAATACCCCGAAGGTGTACCCGAATCCCTCAAACCAAGGCTCTGATACCAATTTGTAACACTGATTTTTCAAACAAAATTTTCGATTTTTATAAAAGCATAATTCCATCAATATTCATAGAAACAACCCCTTTTAATTGTTCAACAAGATATTACAAAATCCCAAGATCAAAATGTCAAGCTCCAAACGTGTGTGTACGGATCAAGCCGGCGCCTTCCCACGGTCGTCACTAGCACCTGAAACAAATAACATCAACACTGTAAGCACAAATCTTAGTGAGTTTCCCAAAATACTACATATAACACATATTAGCCACTCGAGGCTATAACTCTGTGGGTCCGTGCACCCAAACTCTGCGAACCCTCAGGTTCTAACTCTGTGAACCTTCCGGTTCTAACTCTGTAAACATGCACAGCATCAAACATATAAAGTAATGCAGTACAACACATAACATACATAGCATACAATTACTCTATCACATAACTCTGGTTACCTACTCAAGGTAAAGTATAGTGAGAAGACTCACCTCGTGTGTCTCGGTAAACCGTAACCCTGAAATCGCTAAACACTCGATCTGCCGAGCTGAAGTCCCCCTATAGCACAATATATCTCTAATTAACACTTTCTCAACTAGGGTTGACCATACCATAACAGGACAATCTAGGTCAACGCTGGTCAACGGTCAACTTGACCGGACTCGGTGAGTGCACTATAGCGACTCGGCGAATCTGAGCGCAATCACCAATTTCCCTGGAATCCTCTCTTGATACGTCGAGCATCCCTTCCCAACTCGACGAGCTCCACCTGGCACGAGTTGTGGGGCCACCACGACTCAACTCGCCGAGTCTCAAGAACGACTCGGCGAGTCCGGTTTGACTCGGTCCACCTGTCCATCCTGACTCCCCCTTGACCCACTGAGTTCACTCATCCCAACTCGGCGAGGCCACTCGCTGAGTGGTCGTGCAGCATTCAAGCTACTCTCCGAGTCTGTTCTTCGGACTCGGCGAGTCAGAGCCATGCACTGACTCAATCTTGCTCTAAAGGCCAGATCCAGTCCACTAATCCATAGATCCAGTCCCCCCATGCTTATTTAGCACGTAAAGTCACAATCTTGATGCATAAATAACCTCTACATGATCACAAATGATGTTTTTGACTCTACTACTTCAACACAAGGCCAAGGACTCCATTTCCACCCATAAAGCTTGATGAGTGAGGCCCTCTGGACCTCTATGGATCCAGATCCATGGTCTCAACTCAAAGAGGGAACAAAAGGGCACCAAATCACCCCATAAATGATCATATTAAGCCCTAACTTGCATCAAGTTTCACCAAACAGAAAATAGTCCGAAAATATTACCTCTAAAGTGATGATCCAAGCTCCAAATCCACGAAATAGCAACCTCCTTTGCCTCCTCTTGCCTAGAGCCTCCTTCTTCTTGCTAAACAACACTCACAAGGTCAAGATTTGCTCTCAATCCTTCACCAAACGCTCAAGAACTCTAGGGACACACTCTGGGGTTGGATGAGCGCAAATGACGGCCATAAGGCCCCTTAAATAGGCCACAAACCCGGGGATTTAGGGTTCCATAACACAGCGCAGACTCGCCGAGTCCAAGCGCGCACCTTCGCTCAATCCCGCGTCCCTACTCGGCGAGTCTGAGCCCTGACTCGCCGAGTCCCTCTTACAAAATAACATAATTAAACTTACATTATACCTGGTAAAATCCGGATGTTACACAACGAGTTCAACACATATGATCCAACTCATCGAGTTCCCTTATGGGACTCGACGAGTCCAGAAGTCAGTGGCCAAAAATGTCATTTTTTCAGCTATGAAAATCAAACAATTGCATCAATATAACAGAAAACACCCTAGGCTCTGATACCATGGATGGGTTTTGAGCACTATAACTTCCCTATGGTTCACATACAACCCTAATGCTTTGGATCTAACTTTCCTCTTGTTTTACATGCAATTTTCATTTTCCAAAGCATGAATCCTAACTAGCATACAACATTGATATTTGAAACATAAAAACAAGTAAGATGATTACCTCTTTGTTGTCGCTTGTAGAACTTGACATTTCAAGAGCTTAGAACCTCAAATGTGATGCCTCTAATGGAGTCACAAAACACCAAAAGCAAATGGAGAATAATGAGGTAAAGGCTAGGAGGCACCGAAACGACTAGGGTTCATCTTGGAACTCTTAGGCACCTTTTTGGTGATGCTAGGGGTTACATTTATAGTATGGAATTCCTAGGTTTTCACTTGTAAGCCCTAATTCACTTCCTTGGGCTTGTAGTGCAATAATCCAAATGATATTCCCTTTGGACTAACTCTTCTTGGACTCCCACATAAAATTAGTCCATCTTAATAAACATGGATCATTAACCCAAACTATATGTATTAGTGATTTACTTAATCAATCCCTGTTAATTTAATCAGCCTCTTTTGATCACTAAATTAATTACAAATTAATTCTTGAAGAATACCAATTAAATAATTTGATTTCTCAATCAATATATTATTCTTATAATATATTAATAAATCACAAATAACCTTTATCTCAAATATCCATTCTATCAAATTGCTCTGGTGAATGCAACCCAAAAGGACCATGCTACTATCGGGTCAAGTACATACTAATTATAGTTATGGGCTTAGGCACCTAATCCAAAACAATTTACGACCCACACATACCTTCCTTGCTTGCAATTCGAATGAAGATCCGGCACCTGGCCTTCCCATCTCCCAAGAAAACAGCCCTTGCTTACATTGCTAAGATATCCGTGCCACATCAAACGACTTGGGCACACTAGGGCACCCGTGCTATTCCCAACCACTGCGACCAACGGACCTCAAGATGAGAATCCAATCTGACTCAGGAGGTGAAAAGACTACCCACTGCCTCTAACTCGGAAAATCAAAGGCAAAAAAAAATCAGTGTCGTCGATAACGACAAACCAAACCGACAATCCACCACTTAAATTCCAGATGCAATTCCAAACTGATCATGACAACCGCTTCCTCCCCCTTACTCGAGGCTCGATACATGACCCCTAACAGAACCCTCGAGATATCCAATCAACAAACTCATCTAATTCTGAACCATTCGACTCACATCAATTTCGCCACAGGGCCTGAATAAACACAAAACGCATCATAGCCTGAGCTGCTCAAGCCAAAACATCAACAATTACCAAACCATTACTTTGAACCATGGTATCTAACCATGCTTTTTTTCCTGACCAACCACTACATTTCCCAAAATCTTCCTTGAATAGAGTATGGATCATGTGCTTTTAGTAGTACAAGTCCAGTACTACCTTCCACACCTATCCATACTTTCCTCAAGAAGTATCTCGGGTCCTCTATGACCTAGTCACAATATTCCTGAATCCTACTTAACAACAAAACAACCACACTAAAGGGCTCCCTAGGCTATCCTAGGACTCCACACTTCTCTGCCATCAGCTGCTGAATAACTCCTCGCAATGCCAATTAGCCATTCCATGAATACAATCTCATGTGATAAAGCTCAGTTAATCCTTCGAGTAACAGACTCATCCCTATAACGGTTGGACATAGACAAAAGTTGTGCATCAGGGTCAAATCCGTCACTCTGAGAGTATCCAACCCTTTTCACATGTGACTTGACATATTCACCTAATAGCTAAATCACATCACTCATGAGTTCCACAAAGCACAAAGTAAGAAACATTTGTGCAGTGGATCATACTGACACCAAAAGCAATAAGATCAGACAGATTCTCCTATGAAATCCTCAATCTCAGACTCCCAACATCTTGCACGCATCTTTTCCCTGACCTCGCTCTCTCAAGAGTGGCTAATGCTTCCTTAGGGAAATCACCGCTACCTCATCCAATAACACGACTGGCTTGCTGACCTCACAGGACTCATCCATGAAACTTGCACCAACCCTGCAGCACTCATGTATGCTAGTCATACAAAGCACTAGACCCTATAGACATTCGAATATATGATCCTACAATAAGCCCTTCATCAAACAAGAACAGGAAATAAGGCCAAACCAAACATTCTCAAGCTATAAGATCTTTGTTATATATATAACCATGATGCACACACTAAGCAACTACAGTAATGATGTCAATTTCATATAAAGGGGAATCCTGGGCTATCAGGCGTCATATAATCAGACAATTCTATCATCAAATTCCAGAAGATCCTTAGCCTATCACTAGCATGTTGTTCTAACATATCACAATATCAAATAACAGTAAGGTACTTTGGGGTCAACTTACTGGCTCCGACATACAATACATATCACATCCTCCTTAAGTATTTTTGAAAACTATCTGAAAATCATTTTGAAAATATTTTTCCATTATTTGAGACTGGATTCACACGAGTGTTCCTCCAATTCACTCACACCAAGGCTCATATACCAACTTGTAACATCCATAAAATTTAAACTTTTCAAAACAACCCATTTATTAAAAAAAGTGTTTACAAAACCGTTGTTTCCAAAACCGTTATTTAAAACTAGAATCATTTACACATAGTTTTCAAAACAATAAAGTTATCAAAGTTTCCTAGAAACCATAAGTTCCAAAAACGCGAGGATGTGTACGGTCATGCCTTCACCTTGCCGCGATCCACTGAAGTACTTGAAACAATAAACGAAAACTGTAACCACGAAGCTTAGTGAGTTCCCCCAAAGTATCAATACACAAACAATAGCACATATACAAATGACAGCATGCAATGGGTCCACAACTAACATACTGGATTACCCCTGAGCCCACATCATAAGTTTGGCTTGAGCCGTTGTCCCACAGCTTCTGTCTGGCTTACTCCTCGACCCTTAGTACGAGTTTGGCATGCCCTACCCAGTCCACAGCTCATATCTAGAATGCCCATGAGCCCTCAGTATGAGTCTAGCATGCCATTCCTGTCCCTCAGCTCATATCTGGATTGCTCCAATACCCTCAAGCCCTCAGTACGAGTCTGGCATACCAACCTGGTCCTCAGCTCGTATTTGGAATGCTATTGAGCCCTCAGTATGAGTCTAGCATGCCCTACCTGGCCCTTAACTCTTATCTGGAATGTTCTAAGGTTTGTTGGGTATAGTACGAAACAGTACTACCTCAACCCATCCACACAATCTGTCGTCATATAGCAGATAATATCATAAACAAATAAACAGACAACTCACAGGTAGTCCTAAAAATCTACCAGACTAGCATAACAATACTAGCATGCAGAACTATACCATACTCAACATATCAACAATATCAGGTTATCAAACCAATGGGCCCTCCTTAGTGCCTTCGACCCGGAAGTAGAGAGAGGAAAACTCACCTCGTACTGCCGATCACACAGACGATCCCTGACTGCCAGATTCTGAACTGCCATATCAAGACAACACCCCATCAATAGTTGACTCCATCAATAAGCTCTAGGTACAGATCTACTATCACCCACGTGCTAACAAATACCAAAAAGACAATCCATCAACATCTAGTCTTTGACTCATAATTTGAGTCCAATTAAGGGTAAAAGACCTTTTTACCCTTCCACAAGCTTGGCCCTAAGCTAAGGCCCAAACTAGATAACAAAAGGCCCAATATCAAAATAAACTTCTAAAGTCCAAATATGGCCTAATTTTCCAAATTGGGCCTTCACTCAAGAAGATCCAACAAGCCAAAAGCCCAAACCATAAAATCCCAGAAGGCCCAACACAACCCAATGCATACCAAACTTGAATCTTGATCCTAAAAGGCTAAAATTACCTCAAGGCCCACACTTGGCTAAATTTTCCAAATTGGGCACAACTCCTTGTTAGGCCTTATCCAAGGTTTGGTCCTCTAATTAGCCTAAAACACACTTATCTAGATAGTCCACTAGGCGCCAAGAATGTAATCCCAAACAGATGGCCGAAACTCGAAGCCCAAAGTTCGAAACCCAACAGAGGCGTACACGGGGCATACCCCTTTGGTACGTTGGGTGTACCTCGCCTCCCATTGACCACCATTCGGGTGGTTGACTCAGTACCCTTGTATGCCTTAAAATCCTTATAAGTGCTTAATAGATTAAGTACCCAAGCTCAAACTTCATATCCATGACTCCAAAAAACTCCTAAATCATAAAGTCTCAAACTTTAACACTTTAAACATCTAATACATGGTCTTAATCTATTAAGACCTCCCACAAAGAACAAGGGACCAAACTAGCTCAAGGGACTACATTTTAATTCCTTATGACTCCATTAGAGGTGCAGCAATTGAGGCACTAAGCTCTTGAAGGTCAAGATCAAGCTATCAAAAAGAAAGATTACTTCTAACCCTAGTTTATTTGTTAAAATCGAAAACTATATGCTAGATTGTGGTTCCTACTTTGGAAAATTGATATGCATGTATAACTTGAGAAAAACCTAGATCCAAAGCAGTTAAGGTTGCATGTGCACCATACGAATATTGTAATCCTCAAAACTCATCAGTGGTATCAGAGCTTAGGGTGTTCTTTCTGTTATATTTGATGCTATTGTGTTTTGCCAAAGCTGGGAAAAAAATTGTTTTTTGGTCTCTGACTGCAGAACTCGACGAGTCCTAAGATGGACTTGACGAGTTGGGCATGCTCGATGAGTCCATGTCCTAACTCGACGAGTTGGTTCGTCAAATGGCAGATTTTTTGGATTTCAAGCCATAATTAGATAACGATCATTACCTTAAATTGTTTTAACTATTCAAATTCGAATTTTGTGTTATGATAATGAATATCCTCATCTAATTAAAGGATAATGGTCAAATTTTAGATAATGTCCAAAATTATGTGATTAGTTTAATTATTTAAAATTTGATCTAGAAAGTTTTGAATAGTTTCAAAACTTGCCCTCAAGTTTTGGAATTTTAAATTTGATTAAAAGTTTTCATTTTTAAATATTAAATTCTAAAACCCTAGTGTTTTAAAAGTTTAAAATACAACCCTTATACTATTATAATATTAAAGGATTAATATATATATATATATATATATATATATATATATATATATATATATATATATATCAGATGAGTCAGTCTTAAAGTTAGTAGGCATCATTCATGAAGCCGATCTACAAAGGGTTTTAAGGAAACTGCCTATAAAATGGCGGTTGAATGGGTTTCCACTCTCGCCCACGGCTTCCTTGATTGGTGGAGGTTGTTAGCCAAATGTGTAGGATAGGATACTAATTCCTCATTAGTAAGTATAATGAATACTATAAAATAACTAAATGTTTTTTCATAAATTCCCAGTCTTAGCTACTTTAGGAAAATGTGAAAATGATGTTATTTCATGAATTGCACTGTACACCTTGCCAAGTCGTTATTGGAGAGTGTGTGGTTAACCGGCACACCAACTTGGACTAATAAGGGTGGCAAAGGCTAGCTAGAGAATTACCATAGATCAATGCAGCGTGTGTGGTTAACCAACACATTGATTAGGTGGTAAATGACATCGAGAGTTCCAAGCTAATTTGCATGGTTCTTCAAACCTTATTTGTGTTCCTCGGTATCCTAGTCACAAACATAAAGGGCATAATCGAGATTAAACATACCATTGAAAAGTTCAATGAATCTGAAAAGAATCTAGGAATTTCATTTAATTTAAAACCTAATCGTTCATTTAGTTTTTTGTGGTGGAATTGGTAAATCGTCATGTACCTACCTTCATATAATTTCCAATTGGATTACGGCATCACTCTTCGTATTTGTGAATTATAGTGTTGGGTTGTAGCCTTAATATTTCATTTGGGTGTTATATTAAGGATTGCTTATCTAATCTAAACTTTGTTCTTTTTCTTTTTCAGATGTCTGGCTCAAACAATGCTTCCAGCTCGAACTCAAACTACTCAAGCTCCTTTTCTGTTTGAACATTTATGGGAGGGTCACTTTTGATGGGTCCAATTTCAATGATTGGATCCACAACATTCGCATGGCCCTTCGATACGAGGAGGAAGAATACGTCCTTGATGCAAATGTCAAAGAGATAGATGAAACAAGAGCTTCTGCTGAACAAATATCTGAGAAGAGGGACCACGAAAAAAAACACGACAAAGGTGTCATGTATAATGGTAGCCACTATGACTCCTGATCTCTAGAGGTTCTATGAGGACTACTAGCCTTACGAGATGTGCTAATATTTGATGAAAAAGTACCATCAAAGTGCGCGTCAGGAAAATTACAAGATTTTTGCCTCATTAATAACATCCAAGATGAAAGATGGAGAGTCCATCACGAGCCACTTACAAAAGATGAAAAGGCATGTGGATCGTCTGCTCAAGTTGAATGTCAACTTTGATGAATAGATGGCGACTGATATCATTCTCCACTCTTTACCTCCTTGTTATGATTAATTCAAGATAACTTATCATATGAACAAGGAGGTAATCACCTTGAGCAAACTTCAAGGATTGTTGAGAACTGCTGAAAGTGGACTTAAAGGCAAAGCTTTCGAGTTCGCCCCTACTGCTGTTTCCCCTATCCTCGCTATAGGAAATGGAAAAGGGAATAAGAGGAAAACTCCCTCTAAGAGACACACGGAAAAGTCCCATGATGGATCCTCTTCAAATGGATCCAAAGGTAAAGTCGGTTCTGCCACTCCGCCATCCGATCCCAAAGAAGCAATGTGCTTCTACTGTAATGACAAGCGACATTGGAAACGAAGCTGTCTGAAATACTTGCAAGACATCAAGGACAGGAAGATAAAGCCCTCATTTGAAGGTATTTATATTATTCAATCATATAACTCATCACATGCTAGTTCTTGGGTCCTTCATACATGATGTGGTTTTCACATTTGTTCTGATTTGCATCGGCTAAGAAGAAGTAGGGATGTGGAGCATGGGTAGATGAACCTGATAATAGGGAAAAGGGAGTTGTCACCTATCACCAAGATTGGGATTTATTCTTTAGTAATGAGTAGTGGGTTAGGATTAAACTTGAAACATTGTTCCTACTCGTCAGAGACGACGAAGAATATTATTTATTTTCATGGTTTGTACAGTAAAGGTTTTAGATTTTAATTTAATAACAAATTTGGTTCTATTAATGCTTTCTATAATGGTACTTTATATTTTGAATATTTTTCCTTGTAATGGTGTATATGAAGTTCTAATGGTTGTAGACAACTTAGGAAATAATGTGTTGCATATCGATTCGTCTGATGGTTTAGACAAGGCATGCTTGTGGCATTGTCGTCTTGGACACGTCAACAAGAAGCAAATAGCCCAAATCCAAAAGTATGGAGTCTTGGAATCATTTGACCTAAAGTCGGATGACACATGCAAATCTTGTTTACTTGAAAAGATGACTAAATCACCTTTCACTGGAAACTGTGAAATAGGTGAGGAATTGTTGGATCTAACACACACCGATGTGTGTGTGCCCTTCAAATCCACCACAAGGGATGCTAACCACTTCTATGTTACGTTCACCAACAATTATAGAAGATATGGGTATATCTACTTAATTAAGAACAAGTTGGAAACTTTTGAAAAGTTCAAAGAGTTTAAAAAAAAGGGAAGAATCAATTGGGCAGGAAGATAAAGATGCTCGGATCCGATAGGTGTGGTGAGTATCTTAGTATCGAGTTCCAAGACTATCTTAAGGAATGTGGAATTGTTTCTCAATTGAAGCTGCCTAGGACACCTCAGATCAATTGTGTGGCTGAGAGGCGCAATCGAACCTTATTGGACATGGTTTGTTCCATGATGAGTCAAGCTTTGTTACCTATCTCATTTTGGGGGTATGCCTTAGAGACTGCCGCCCATATCCTTAATCTAGTCCCAACTAAGAAGGTTGTCAAAACATCTCATGAGATGTGGACAGGGAAGGTTCCCTCGTTGGCACATATCAAGGTTTGGGGTTGCAAGGCTTTTGTAAGACAAGAGACTCATGACAAGCTTGAACCTCGTAGTGAGCGGTGTATTTTCATTGGCTACCCATAAAAATATTTTGGATATCTTTTCTACAGACTGAGTGACAACGTGTTATTCGTAGTAATGAGAGGGGTTTCCCACGAGAGAGAACTCATATGCCAAGAGGATAGTGGGAGGAAAATTGATCTTGAAGAGTTTTAACATTCAAGCAATGAAGGAACCTCTAACACTAGTGCTCAATTTGAGGAAGAGATTCTTGTAGAACCCATTGATGAGTCCTTACCTCTAAGACACTCCAATAGAGTTAGTGTTCCACCTGTGTTGTATGGTTTCCATATAAATGCTGAGTGTCATACGTTTATTAGTGATAGTACACTGATAAATTTGGATGAGCCTAACAACTACAAGGAAGCCATGGCAAGCTCAAAGTCTGCATAATGGAAAGAGGCAATGGATAACGAGATCAGTCCATGTATGACAATCATGTTTGGAACTTGGTTGACAATGTACCAGGACGTAAGATGGTCAGGTGCATGTGGATCTTCAAGAAGAAGTCCGATACGGATGGTTGTGAAGGGCTTTACTCAACCCCATGGGTTGACTATGATGAGTCCTTCTCACCAGTGGCCAAGATCAAGTCTAGTAGGGTTATGTTAGCTATCGCTACTTTTCATGATTATGAAATTTGGTAGATGGATGTCAAAACCGCTTTCCTTAACAGGAAGCTGGCTGAAGATGTTTACATGTGTCATCCAGAGGGTTTGGTAGATGCTAAATACACCAATAGCGTATGCAAGAATATAATTCAAAGTTTATAAGTCAAAGTTTTTATATGATTTAACTAGTAAATAGTACAATAATGTAAGTCAAAGTTTATCTGTTCCTTTTATCCTAAAAGTGTAAACACGATAACTTGGGCTCCTCGATGATTTTGTGTTGACTTACATATCGGGCCTGGTCAGGACTGAATTGATGTGTTCAATTAAGTTCGTTGTCAAACAAATCAGAAATCAAGAAACAAACTGTAGGACATTGAGAATGATTATGTTCCATGTCTTTATCCACACGATATCTTGCAGAACAGAGGATTATATGATCCCTTATCTAAATGATGCTTCATTGACTAGGTTAGAGTTTGACAGCGGCTTTTGAGAGCTATGATTGCTAGTTAGATTTTGAATTTGTACTAGAAATTATAGTTATTAGACTTCTCCAAGTGGGAGACTGTTGGATTAGGAGTTTAAGCACGTAACTATAATTGGTATGTACTTCACCTGATAGTAGTATGGTCCTTTTGGGTTGCCTTCACCATAGCAATTTGACAAGATGATTTATGAAAAGGAGGTTGATAAATGATTTATTAATATATTATAAGAATAATACATTAATTGAGAAATCAGATTACTTAATTAGTATTGATAATAAATTAATTTGGAATTAATTTATTGATCAAAAGAGACTGATTAAAAGAACGAGGATTGATTATGTAAATCAATAAAAGTTGTAGTTTGGGCTAATAGACCCTATTGATAAGGGGTGGATGAAAACTCTATGGGAGTCCATAAAGATTTCATCCATGGCCTTCCATGTGGGGGTATGTGGATTGCTTAGTGCCTAAGCAAGGGAATTAGGGTTTCCAGTTGAAAACCCTAGTAGCAGCTCACCTATATAACGACCCTTTGGCAATTGTTTTGGTCCCTATGCTTTATAGAAGAACCCTATCCGAAATTGATAGCCTCCATCCCATCTTTCTTATTCATCTTCTGCTAAGTGGTGTTTGTGACTCCATTAGAGGTGCATAAATTGAGGCACTAAGCTCTTAAAGGTAAAGATCAAGCTATCAACAAGAAAGGTATTCTTCTAACCCTAGCTTAGTTGTTAAATATCAAAATTGTATGCTAGAATAGGGTTCTTGCTTTGGTAAATTGATTTTCATGTATAACTTGAGAAAAACCTAGATCCAAAGCAATTAGAGTTGCGTGTGCACCATAGGAATTTTGTAATGCTCAAAACCCATCAAGAATGAATTGCACAACATACATCATGGGTGGTACAATGTTCAAATTTGAGATTTTCTTGTTTCAACAAAAGAACTAAGATCTTTAAAATTTGATTTGTTTGTTGCAAATGAAACTCAGCTTGTCAAAAACGTATCTCAAATGGATTCCAAATTGTTCATGATTTCAATTAGTGTGTTTTGTTTTTCACTTTTTTTATCATGTTGTTTCGGTTGGATCGAATTTTTTTCATACCCCTTTGATGATCCAATTAATTTTTTTTTTATCAAAAAAGAAAATCAAAATCATTTTCTAAAATTTTGATTTTTACTATTGAAATTTAAGCCCAATCCAAAAGATTTAATCCATTACTCTTCACTAAATCCAACTTCGAGTCTAAATAATTCGGTTACTGTTCGTTGATTTAATCCATAGATTATTCTTGACAAGTCTGTAGAAACATAGACAAGCATGCAACCTATAGATGTTTATAAGCCATGCATGGGTAGGTTTACAACCTGTATATGACAACCTCTAATTTTTAGAACCAAAAAGAACTTTCTTTACGCTTTAAAAATTATAATACTTCGTTTGCAGAAAATCCCAGTATATAAAATCTTTTTGATAACAAAGATTGTCTCAAATAAAATCTTAAGGATGTGATAATCAATATAGATACATAAGTTAAAGTTTAATGACCTAATGGCCAAGAACACCATTGGGGTCTATCTTTTAAACACTAAATAACCTAATCAAGTTCCATTAGCTTGAGTCTTGATACTTATGATGCATACAAACTGAGTAGGTCAGGTTGGGCAACCTAGTGAGATACATAGTAATTTCAATCCCACAATATTATTGTGAAAATATTCATTACTTATCAAAGCTTCAAAACCAACTGTTACTAAACAATATATTGTTGGATTAGTGTCTAAGTCTATAACTATTTTGGTATATACTTGACCTGATTATGAGCATGGTCCTTTTGTGTTGCCTTCACCATAGCAATATGTAGGATGAATTAAGGAGAGAAAGGATTAATTATCATTTACTAAATATTATGAGAATAATATATTAAAGGAGAAATCATAATATTTAATTAGTATTGGTCAAGAATTAATAAAGAAATGATTTTGTGGCTAAAAGAGATTAGTTAAACTTAAGGGACTTATTGTGTAATTATAAGCTAATTACATAGATGGGCTTATGGACTCTATAGAAGGTAAAGTGGACGAATTCTATGGCGAAACCCAATAGAAATCGTCCAACGCTTGTAAAGAAGGAGTCCATGGGCTGCTTAGGGCTTAATCAGTCAAATTAGGGTTTCCGTGTTAGATAACCCTAATTGCCTACCTATTTAAGGAACCCCTAAGCCCCAAAAACGTGGTGAATGATTCCCTTAGGGTTTCTGAACGATTTTTGGTGCTCCTTCCTCTTCTCTTCTTCATCTTGTTGCTTAGTTGTGTTTGTGACTCCATTAGAGGTGCAATACTTGAGGCAGTAAGCTTTCTGAAGCCAAGGATTAGATTGTTATTGCTATATAACACTCAAAGGTTATATCTAAACCCTATTTTATGTTAATATGATTAATTGTATGCTAGATCTAGGGTTTGTAGCTTTATATATTCAATGTCATGTTCATTAGACAAACTAGATCCAAAAGCTACTAGGGTTTGCATGTACACCATAGGAATGATGTATTGCTCAAAACCCATCAGTGGTATCAGAGCCTAGGTCGCTTTTCTATGAATAGATGCATAATTGGACTCCCGAAGACCTGAAAATCGAAATTTTTTGCTCACTATTTGATGAACTCGCCGAGTTGCATGAACTCGACGAGTTCCAAAGAGGACTCGACGAGTTGGATGTTCAGTTGACAAGATTTTCGATTTTCTGGCCAGATTTTGTCAAGGATAATTAACAAAACTCGTTTTTATTGCCTAAAAGCGATTTTTTATGTTTGGAATGTTTATCATTATCAAAATTAATGGATTTGGTTAAATATGGATAATATAGGATTATTATTAGATAAATATTTGACCTAGTAAGTTTCAAAAGTTTCAATTTGCACCCTTTAGGTTTTATAGTTTAAATTTGAACTTAAAATTTTTTGTTTTTGAAATTTAAATAGTTAAACCTTAATGTTTTGAAAGGTTTCAAAACTTGTCCTCAAGTTTTGGAATTAAAAACTTTATTAAAAGTTTAATTTTGAAATGTTAAATTCTAAAACCCTTGTATTTTGAAAAGGTTTAAATTACACCCTCATGGTTTTGTTAAGTTAATTAAAAGTTTAATTAAAATAGATAGTTAATAAAACCACCTAGTATTTTAAAAAGTGTAAAATACACCCTATACTATATATGTGTAACATTAAAAGTCTAATATTATATATATATATATATATATATATATATATATATATATATATATATATATATATATATATGAGTAAAGAGTCAGTATTACCATTAGTAGGCCTCATTCACGAAGCTGGTCTATAAGGGGTGTTTAAGGAAATTGCCTAATAAATGGCGATTGAATGGGTATCCACTCTTACCCACCGCACTCTTGACTAGTGGAGGGTCGTTAGCCGAACGGGTAGGATAGGACAAAAACCTTCCATTTTAAGTATAATGAAGTACAAAGTAACTAAATGCTTTTACAAATTCCCAAATCATAGTTACTTTATGAAAAATGTGAAATTGTATGCTAATCCATGGAATTACACTTCGTACCCTTGTCAAACGTTAGTGGAGCGTGTATGGTTAATTGGCACACTAATTTGGGGATGACATTGGTTGCAAAGGGTGGCTCGATGTTTAAAATAGATCAATGGAGCGTGTGTGGCTAACCGACACATTGATTAGGTGATAGTAGCGTTGAGTGCCCCACATAGATTCGTATGGTTGTTCACACCTTATTTGTGATCCTTGGCATCCCATTCACAAATAGAAGGGAATAATCGAGTTTAAACATGCCATTGAAAAGTTCAATGAATCTTAAAACATCTAGGAGTTTCAATTCATTTAAAACTTAAATTTCTTTTTCATTTTTCGTGGTCGAAATTGGTAAATCGTCATTTACCTACCTTCAAATATTCTACAACTAGATTACGGCATCCCTCTTCTAGGTTGTAGAGTATTGTGTTGGATCCTAGCCTTGATGTTTCATTTGGGTGTTACATCAAGGATTCTAATCAACTTAACTTTAATTTCTCCCGTTTTGTAGATGTCTGAATCTAACAATGGTCTTCCCAAATCCCATGCAACAAGTTTTCCAAATGAAGATGATATTCCACAATATGATCGAGGAACCAGTGATCATGCTTCACTTCCTCCACCTCCTCCTATTGTTCACCCTAACCCACAAGTTCGAAGGCTTGAAAAATTCAAGCTAACTCAAGCCCTTTTGGCAAGTAAACACGAAGATGGGAAACTCGTGTGTGCACACGTCTTAGAGATGAAGTCACACATTGACATTTTAAGGATGTTGGGTGTCGAGATTTCAGGTGAGTTGGCTGTTGATTGGGTTCTTCAGTCACTTCCGGAATCATATACTGAGTTTCTTAGAGAGTACTATATGATAGACTATGATGTGACCCTCATTGATCTCACCTATTTGCTTATAGTTGCTGAATCAACAATGATTTAGTGTGATGGTCAAGCAAATTTGTCTGGTAAATCAAACTCCCAAAATTTAATGGACGTTGGCAACATTGGAAGTCAAGAAAGGACTAAGCATGAGATTTTCTCATGTGCAATGCCAAGGGAATCCATTTGCTTTTATTGCCAAGAGAAGGGGCATTAGAGACGAAGCTACCCTATTTACCTGAAAGCTCTACTTCAGGTAAAAATCCATTAAATAACTCTTGTAAGTTCCTAATATAGATTCTTAATACATGATGTGATAAGATTACATTTTGATGTTTTGTAAAGAAAAGATAGGAAGCTTAAAGGAAGAAGTGAGCTGAATCTAATCGTGAAGAAATGGATTTCGATCGTATTGCTTGAAGATTGGAATTCTTGAGCTACTACTTGGAGTTAGAATAGATTGCTAAGAAATATGTAATAACATAGTTTTTCAATTGAATTACATTGTAAGGACAAAATTTTCCGCAATAAAATATTTTTTGATTTTATTTTATTTATTTATCCTTGCAATGGCATGTATGAAAAATTGATGTTTGAAGGTTTCTATTATTAGCAATAATGGATTTGATTCTTAATTATGTTATTTGTGGAAATGTCGAGAATTTGCCAAATAGGGAGAGTTTTTCATCGCCCAAGTTTCAATTGGACAGAAACTTGGAATCGTATAACTTGGTTGCGTGTTGAATGAGAAACTTTATAATTGGAAATTCAAGACTAATTCATTGACAAGGAGTCAAGTGAAGGACTAGGAAATCGAGTTCGCAATGTTGTGCATCAATCAAGTCCACCACAAGAGTGATAAAGATATTCATCATGATTTACTAAAGTTTAGTAAATACGATTATACTTATAAGATTTAATTGTAACTTTGAGTTAATTGAAAAGGTTTCAATGAATGGATGAACGAATAAGAAGCATCAAGAAGGCAGAAAGATAAAAGTTCCTCTATTCTAAGATGAAGGGATACTACCTTTTATTGTGTTTTATGATAAAGTCTTAATGATTAAGAACCATATCTCAATTGGTCCTCTAAGTGAGTCTTAGTACATTTGTATGTCTAAGAAGAGGAATCAGGAATTATGGAAATGGTTAAATCAAGAAGTCAATCATACTTCGTTCCAATATCGAATCTTAGAGTCATACTCCAAGATTGCGAATTGAGTGACACGTCTTTAGTAGGTTTATAACACTCAACAAATGTGGAATTTGGAAAAGTTTTCTTATTCTTGCACATTTGAAATTGGTAGGTTGTGCTGTCTTGGATAAGATAAAGACCAACTAGGACCAATTATGTGAAGTGTTTTGTCTTGATAAGAACTACACTAACTCTTGAATATTTGTTTTGTCTAGGAAAGTTTCTTGACAATAGAATCATATATGTCAAGAGGTCAGTGGGAGTTTTAATGATCTTGAAAAATGTTTCAAGAACAAATCAAGAATAAACCTTATTGATCATCACTAACACACGACTTGAGGTTTACAACCTATCGTGTTGACATAATTTTGTTTCTATGCCATTCCAGATTAATTCAACTATGCAATATGAGTTCTATGATTTCTCAAATGGATTTCATAAAGGCAAGGCACCCTGAGCAATGGAAAGTACATTGATAAGGTAAGGGTGAGCTTGTTAACAACTTGGAAGCAATGGTGGGCATTCATGCTACTATAAGGCGATAAATCAAGATTAAACAAGTTCAGTCCATATGAGTTGGATTTGTCACAAACATTGTCTTATGATTGTTGTTATGACAAATTCACATGGATAGGAACATATATACTTTGAAATCTAAGTGTCGTAAGGTTTATCTCCTTCATGAAAATTATTGAGAGGAAATGCTTTCACTAAGAGAGATTTTAAGTAGATTGCAATTGTGAAAAATTGTATTCTCAAATTCGATTATGATTACGGCATCCCTTTTCGTAGTTCGATTTGTGAGATTTGGCAATTGGTCTGAACATTTGGGACTTAGTAACATAAGCTCTTAATTTCTTTAAGACACACATGTGAGCTTTCTAAGGCAAAGGTGTATGAGTTTAAGAACCTTAGATAAAGGTTTATCAAAGCATCAGGTATTTAGAAATATGAACTTAAGGAATTCAATCAACATTGTTTTCTGGAAGTTCAGATGTTTTCTGAATATATGTCAAAGCTAGTGGGAGCATAAGTGTTATTCTTGTAAGGAAATAATCATCATGTTAAGTGGGAGCATGATTATTATGGTAAGTATTACAAGTTAGCAATATTAATTAAAGAAAACAAAGATTCACTTTGCAAAGTCGCAAGGGTTGAAAAGTTGTTTTGCTATAATTAAGGGAGAGAATATTATACTTCATTTCAAAATCTAAAGCTTAGATTGAGAAATTTTAATAAATATAGTCAAAGGATATATAGTGTGTTCTCAAATTTCGATTAAGATTACGGCATCCCTCTTCATAGTCCGAATTATGAGAACGTGACACATAAAATATTATGGAAGAAGATTGATGAAGTATCATATCTTTATGTAAGACATTTTGCATCGTGTCCCATATGCTTCGGGTATAGGATCGATTGCAAATGATATAATATTTGACCATTCTAAAATTTTCCAAATGTCTACCGCATTAAGAGGGAAAAAGGACTAGAATCGGTTTTGACTAAAATAATTAAACAACTACCAAAGGACGATCCAAATTCGCTGAGGATTGGTCGCTTGTGAGTAGTTGGAAGTATGGTATTGGATGCACCATATCGACATTATTATGAATAGATAAGATTTTATTAAGAATAGGTTGTCATATGGCAAATATGGAAATGTCTCCATATTGGGAGTTGGATATTAAGAGTCTATGTCTAGATTAGAAAATTTTATTCAAGAAGGATGTTCAAAGGAATGTACTTTGAATGAGAGACTTCATGTCTATGGAACTGTCTTGTAAAAATTTCCAATAGGGTACTTTGTGATTTCATTGGCCAAGTCTTGGTGAATTTTGTGCTATGACTTTGCGAAAGGATCGTTGCATAAAATGTTAGAATCTAGCATATTCTAGTAGTGGCAAGAACCTTGTGTTCTAACAATAATGATAAGGATTAGGAATTGTGAAATGAGCATCATTGGAAAAGCTTTTCAATTGATCTATTTCACAAAGTAAGGAAAGTAAGGACCATAGGAAATATAGTGTGCATGCTTTGTGTATGGGACAACTATTGTTGTAATTTGAGTAATAAGTTGATTTTCTGAAACAGTAAATGATGGATAATGAGTAATCAATATGGCGTTTAAACAAAAGTGTTTTATTTACTCCCACAAGTTTGGGGCCATATAGGATTAAGTATTTTTGTTGTGTTTCAGTTTACATGTTTTGACTTCCGGAATAACTGGGTTATTCGAACCTCCACAGTCGGTCATACGCTGGAAGTAGGTATGAAGAAAGACTGTCATGAAGAGTTTATAGATTGTCTGGAGATTTTAGACATAGCACAAGTTTGCTGCAGGGTTCATGAGTGCTTTGATAAGATTAGAGTATTGGATTAAACCCACGCTCACAAGAATCACTTCATGGATTTTATCAAGAGTTATTGTGAGTCCATAATATTGTATATTTTTTAAACCGAGACGTGTGAGTAGTTATTTTCTGGTCGGTTACACATTGATGATAAGTAAACGCACCAGTAAATTGGTGTTATAAAATATATTGTTGTGTGTGATTCAATGAGTGAATGCAAGCGAGCATATGAGTCGAATTTTATCCGTTCCTTTTACCTAAAGTGGGATAAAAGCGATATATGTGGGCCCCTCGACGATTTAGTGATGACACCTAAGCGCTTGGCCAAGCCAGGACTAAAGTGATGTGTTCAATTGTAGTCTGTTGTCAATCGTCATAAATCAGAAGTCAGGAAACAATATAGAGAGAATGAATGAAATTCATGTCTTGTGTCTATACGATATCTTGAGAATGGAGGAATATATGATCCCTTATCTAAAGGACACGCGTATCTGATAAGATCAGAGTTAACATCGACTTTTGAAAGCTACGATTGCTGATCAGGTTCTGAAGTTATGCAAAACAGTTATTAAACTTATCCAAGTAGGAGATTGTTGGATTAGTGTCTAAGTCCATAACTATTTTGGTATGTACTTGACCTGATTATGAGCATTTTCCTTTTGGGTTGCCTTCACCATAGCAATATGTAGGATGAATTAAGGAGAGAAAGGATTAATTATCATTTATTAATATATTATGAGAATAATATATTGAAGGAGAAATTATAATATTTAATTAATATTGGTCAATAATTAATTAAGAACTGATTTTGTAGCTAAAAGAGATTGATTAAAGTTAAGGGACTTATTCTGTAATTATAAGATAATTAAATAGATGGCTTTATGGACTCCATAGAAGGTGGAGTGGACGAATTCTATGGGGAAACCCATTAGAAATCGTCCAAGGCTTCTAAAGAAGGAGTCAATGGGCTGCTTAGGGCTTAATCAGTCAAATTAAGGTTTCCTTGTTAGATAACCCTAATTGCCTACCTATTTAAAGAACCCCTATGCCCCCAAAAACGTGGTGAATGATTCCCTTAGGGTTTTTTAATGATTTTTGGTGCTCCTTCCTCTTCTCTTCTTCATCTTGTTGATTAGTCGTGTTTGTGACTCCATTAGAGGTACAACACTTGAGGCACTAAGCTTTCTGAAGCCAAGGATTAGATTTTTATTTCTATATAACAATCAAAGGTTATATCTAAACCCTATT
Organism: Lactuca saligna; assembly: GCF_052625555.1. Lineage (NCBI taxonomy): Eukaryota > Viridiplantae > Streptophyta > Magnoliopsida > Asterales > Asteraceae > Lactuca > Lactuca saligna. The sequence continues at coordinate 74,489,600 of NC_136423.1, read as the reverse complement.
TTATGTTAGTATGATTAATTCTATGCTAGATCAAGGGTTTATCCCTGTGGATATTCAATTGCATGTTCATTAGACAAACTAGATCCAAAAGCTATTTGGGTTTGCATGTACACCATAGGAATGATGTATTGCTCAAAACCCATCATATATCTCAAACTTAGATACCTATAAACTAAACATAGACATCCCTAACCGATCATCACAGGTCCTAGTCCACATTTATCAGGAAGATCATTGTTTTATAGTCGGGGTTTAACTACATAGCTAGGGGCTTCCTTAGCTAGTAAAAATCATAAAGGCACATGAACCAACAAAGCATTTGATGAATATGGTATCCCATTTCATCTACATCACTAGATTATGAACCTACACTTGCAACGTAATTCACAAGACGGTCTAGAATTGATCAAGTGTTGTCATCTTACTATGCTTGATGACCAAACATACCATTACAGTTTCCTAATATGGACCCACCATTTTTGGTCATCCAAAAAGTAATACTATTTGTACCCCAGTACCATCAAGACCTGAAAATGTCTTGGAACATAATTCTACTCTTTGTTCCTAACTTACTCATATTCTCCAAATGAGACTAACTAATGTCAAACTTCATTTAACTAGGCATCTATAATAAGTCTTATATTGTTAACAAAGAAAACTACTAGACTTCTGATATCAACTTTGTTTAGGCAACACTATCCTAATTTAGTAATATTTAACATAGAGTATTTATGTATTAATATAATGCAATCTTCCTCTCTAATGATACTTCTATTATTATGATAACGTAATATATATCTTAACACATATAGAACTGTATCTGATTCGCAAATCATGTATCATCAAATACATTTCTGACACATACTCCAGGAAATACGCATATAGATCACACATTAACATTTCAACATATATTAAATACTTTGATTAATGCTTGTATTAAAATCATGTTCATGAAAGGGACAATGTACTCACCTGACTTAGGTGGATGATTGTAATTTGGGTAGAGCTTCACCTAACACATTAGCTTCTCTTTTGATGTGACCTAAGTATGATTAATACTGATTCTTAGTCTAATGTTCTTCGCGACTAGTCATATTTTAGATTCTTCACTGATCTCAATGTCTACATCAAGATCTATCAAGTAAGAAATAACCAGGTAATATCATATCAGAGGTAGCGTCCATTTGGTATAAAGAGTATACAATTTGGAAATCCCACTTTAAACACCTCACTAAATACCGCCCAGACATCCGTCATGTAAGTAAATCAATTAGTATAATGACTTGGAATCACTGATGAATCTTATTTATACGTTCATAATAATGACTATGAACATAAATATAAGGTACACTAGAAATAAAATAAGTGTAGCTTAACTTACAAAAAATATAGCGAAACCGGGAACTTGCATAGGCAGAACTCCATCCCATATACTTCTTTTTGTCTGGCTCCTAGAGCTCAAGAGACTACTAAAATAACCTATAGCATAAAAAATTAGACTCAAGAAAATGAAATGGCTCAGAGAGGTTTTGGAGGATTTAGTGTGGTCATATGAAAATCTGTGAATATATATATATATATATATATATATATATATATATATATATATATATATATATATATATATATATATATACTAGCCGTTTACCCGCGCCAAGCGACGGGTGAGAATAGTTTTTTCAGAAATTCGTTTTTAGAGATTATTAGTTCTTTTGAACAAATAGTTGGATGTTTTACGTTGTTAACAATGTACAAATGTTCAAAACATGTGGGGTTACTAATATGTGACAAAGAAGATGAGCGAAAAAGGGGGAAACAAAAAACACAAATCATAGAAAAAATAAGGAAAATAGTCAAAACTTAGGATTTGTTGATTGGAGATCAAAAAGATTAACGTACCTGTTTTCTTAGGGTTCAAAATCTCCCAATTGTAACAACACTTCGCCGGGATGGCAGAGATACATACAATATGTAGGGGAGTTAAATAGTGAGAAATCGTTAATGCAAGTTGAATACCGATGGGGGAGAAGGTAGAAAAGATGGACATTGGTGTCGTTTGGTAGTAGCTGCTGGAGAAACATTGATTCCAGATTAACCGATGGAGTTAGAGAGAATAGAAGGAGGCGGTGGTGAATGGTGGTGAGATAAAGTGTGATAGTGGTTGAGGTGGTAATTAGAATTGGGTGAAGATGTTGGATAACGGTTGAAATAGGTGGCTAGAATCAATTAGGGTTTCACAAATAAAGGATGATGGGAAGCTTTGGTATTTTATAAACTCGATCGGCTGAAATATAGGGAAGGCATGAATTATTCAACTTAGGGATTACAGGGGACTTGGTCAAAATCCCGGTAGATAAGCTGATAATCATTCTTCCATTCTTATCTTGACTTTTTCTATACGTTGACCGATTCAATAGCAATTCTGGGTCAAATCTTATCGTAAATTTTATAAATTCAAAATACGGATTATGACTTTTTCAAATGTTGACCAAATTAAGATTTAGGATTATATGATGCATAAAATGAAGGTACATAATGCATTAAGGTTTGTACCTCTTAAATTTCAGCCTTTGACCAAATATGTATATTAAGGTATATTAGATATATATATATATATATATATATATATATATATATATATATATATATATATATATATATATATATATATATATATATATACACATTGTGCGGGTCGCACATCGCGCACAAAAAATAGGCGCGCCTCGCCCTGCTGATGATATCACCCCTCTGAATGGCCATGTGTCATCGTGCTACGCACCCGCATCATTGCCTCTAGAATCCGCCATATGGCCCATTCTCATGGTGCGACATATCTCATCCACATTACACCACGTCGATGTGCCTCTTGGAGGAAGGGGTTGCCGACCATGTCACGTGGCGCCACCAGGTGATGCCATGTCATCAGTCTAGGTAAATTCTCGCAGATCTTCAGACGACCATAAATTTTGCGTATGAGCTCTGTTTTTGACGTTCTTTATATACTCAAAATCCTCTCGACGAGATCTATAACTTAATTCAGGTCTCGACAGCTAATTCTCAATCTAACTAAAATTCATATTTATACTAGTTTAGACTGTTAAAGTCTATGCGAAATTCTTAACTTTTTCATACGAACTCCATTCTTGACTCTTTATATTGACAGAATCCTAATCAAGAGATATTTAACTCTAGTTTTGATTGTTTTATCTAACAATCAACTGATTTGAATCTCGATTTTGTGTCCGTGGTATTGTGTTGAAACTTTAAAAAATCATAACTTCCTCATATAAAGTCAGATTTGGACATTCTCTATATGCACGTTCTCGTTTTGATGATTACTATGACTTTCATTTAGATTAATTAGAATAATAAGAAATCTATCAAAAATTCATTTTTTATCATACACATCACTTGGTCGGTTTATTTATTGAACTTCGAAGTAGCATAACTTCTTTGTACGAAGTCAGATTTCAGACTTCTTTATATGTACAGAATCATTGTTATACCTACTACAACTTTGGCTAAGAATATTTATCCTAAATAAGCTTCTATTAAAATGTCTTTTTATCGCTTATTGATAAATCTCCTAAAAGACATATAATATACAGTCTACAACAAGCAAGACTAGCGACCTTCCTATTTGAGGATTCAAATTATAATAATTATAACTTATTATATTTTAATTTTCTAGCCCATTGTTGTAGGCATTACACTGTACGTGTTAATCAACCATACATGGGCAGGTCTTCGACCTATGGATGTTAAATAGACTATACACGGGCAGGTCTTCGACCTGTAGGTGATAAATGAACCACACATGGGTGGGTCTACAACATGTAGATGTTAATGAACTATATATTCACGAGAGTATTTTATTTTCTCCATGGTTTCTTTATTAACATATTTCTAAGGAATCCACGAAGTAGTAACATCTACTTAGTGATCCTTTAACGAGATCATCATCGTAGGATTAGGGAGTGAGAATAACGGGAATGGGTAATTGGGTTATATGTTTGATGTGAAACAAATAATTAAAACAAAATAATTATATTATTGTGGGTTGAAAACCCTATGTGCTCACTAGGCATCCTAACCTAAACCACTTAGTTTATTTAGTATAATAAGTTGTTGTAAAGCCTAAAAGGACTATGCTTATGCTTGTGTTTCTTATATCAGTTATGATACCCCAAGTTTTTAATAAACAATGAAAATTATTTCTTTAGAAACGCTTTTATCTCAAATATTTATTATGGGGCAAATTTCGCATTTATAAAGAATACTAAGCATAAAGAAAAGGTATTTTTCAGGCTGTGAAAATCAGGATGTTACAAGGATGCTTATGCAGGTAACATCCAAAAGGTTATTCCTCCTGAGATAACTATTTTGACTCTACTTAATCCACTAATTTCATATCCCTCGGTTTCAGAACCTCTTGCATCAAAACCTATCTCACCACAAAGGATTTCCACTATTGAATCCATTTGGGAGGAGATACGTAATCTGGATATCCATGAGAACATATATAATGTGGAATCAAATGTCAACATTGGTGGAATTCTAAATATCGAAACTTGACCTCCTAAATGAACTCTATATCTCAAAACATCCATTCCAACAAATGTCGACACCCATATGTTCTCGCCATCACTAAAATCACCACCATGAGTTCCGATAATTCTTACAACCACGGTACCAAATGTTTCACCAACTTTTACAGTTATTCTAAAAAAACCATTGCATGATACCATCTTTTCTTTTAAAACTACAAATCCATCGAATAAAGAAGTGGCTGGTGTACAACATCTAAATCTAGAAGTTGATGAGCATGATGATGCTTTTGATTTTTGGTCCAATTTTGTTTAACACAGAAGATGAAATATAAAATATGATGCAATTATGTGTGGTTAACAATACAAAAACTTGAATTCAAATCTTAGCTAGTTACAAGGAGATTGTCAATACACTTTTCAATTTATTAGTCCAGTCGTTCTATATCCATTCCAGAATAACGTGCATTCAACCATGGAGTTTGAACCTAATTCGGATAAAAGGTGAATACTTTTAAACCTTAGAAAGGATTCTGATACCTTAAGAGTAGGCGAGGTGATCAGTCTCTACGAAGGGAATCTTGTAAAAGATTCTAGGAAATATCTTGAGTAAACTCTTGGTTTTGTTGTCTACAAAAAAAAAATCCTATGAGAGGTTGAATTAACATAGCTAATGCCCCTCCGATTCTTAAGTAGGTATAATTTTTTTTACAATAAAAATATATAAAAAAATTTATGAATAAAAATTCTATGAGAGGTGGATTTAACTTACCTTGATCGTTCATCGTCGATCTCAACATGAATTTTTTGGAATCCACTTGAGAATTTGAGACACCTTCTTGATGATTGTTTTACCATTTGCAACACACGAATCAATCATTGAAGATTTTGGATCTTTTTTTCGAACAAGAAAGTCTCCAATCTTCACATTGTACCACCCACGATGCATGTTGTACAACTCGTTCTTCGTGTTCTTCAATGATCTAGCAGCATCTTCATAAGAACCATCAACACTTTTGGTTTTTGAATTCAAATGCATTGCAACACTTGATGATTGTTGCTTTGGAACTCAAATCTGTTTCATAGATTTGGTTTCATAACAACTTTTGAAGATTTTTGTGAAGAAACCTATTTGTTCTTGCTTTTGATCTTCTTCTTCTTTTTGTTCCTTTTCATCTTCATGGATCTTGAAGATCTGAATTCAAGAACAACTTCATTCCTTAAAAATTAAACTTTGCATGTTTGAATCAAATCTTTTGGAGTTTGATAGATCTGAACTTTTTGGATAGAAGGCCTTTGATATGACACCATTCATTCAAACGAGTCACAAGAACTCAAGCAATCATCAATTTGAATTCAAATTGAATGAAGAACTTTAACATCTTCATCAAAATCACATTGAATTCCCATTTATTGAAATTCAACAAACTTAAGAACATGACGATTATTTGGGTCTTCAATAACGGAAACATATTCATTCTTAAATAATTCTCTTTCGTTTCCTTCCTCTTGATTTTCACACAAAGATAGCATGTTCATGGTGATTTCAAGGAAACATCTAATTTTCGAAAGTGGTTGAAATATCAATATTCCATGATCATCTTTCAATCCTCCATTAGAAATCAAAGTATCCCATGAAATCAGCCCGCCTTTCAGCAATAACCCATAAAATTGCTTCTCGTTGACCTTGTATTTGACATCTCCAATCATTACAACCCAATACTCATAAGACAAATACACCATGATCACAAGAAATCAAACAATTTATAGAGAGAAAGTAATACAAACAAGTATTCTAGAGAGAGAAAATCGAATTATGGATCAAATCAAGGAAAATTTTGATTTCTAGAACACAAACACCCTCAATCACGAAGAACTCACAACAATGAAGATTCACTCAAATCATGTAGTCATCATGGATCAATTCTTAAGAGATTCAAGAACAACTGCTTTGATACCAATTGTAGTGGTGTTAATCATGACGAAGGACTCAGAATATGAAATGATTTAGTGAATCATACAAGAATCATGAACAGTATGAGTAAATAATCACGTTTAAGCTCTATTAGAATAGTAAGAGTACAAGTGGGTTTCTTCTTTCTCACACTAAACTAACTCTCCAAATGGGTGTCTTACATAATGGGAGTCACTCACTTTCTAATTATAGGAAAGACTCAACCCATTTACTTATACAAGAGGGTAAGCCTGCACTCCACATCCAAGGAAAACTTTGCACCCTAACACACTTCTTTAGGATTTATCTATTCATGATTATTGATTTAACTGGGTAGATCTTGAGGCCGATAATATTCCAAGATCTTGATAGGATGCTTCCTTCCAAGGTGGCAAACCAGTATGCCCCTTTTTGGAAATTTTAAGCACGATTCCTAATCCTACTTCTCTGGAATTCGAGGCTATATGTAACACCTGTTTCTTGGTACATATTTAAATAACAATTTTTCATATTTGTTAAGGGACTCGACGAGTTGGAGGCCCCAAACTCGTCGAGTAGGAATTGGATATGTTGGATGCGGGACTTGAATCCCACTGGACGAGTCGAGGAGCCTCGGCACAACGAGTAGGTCTGCCAGAGTGAAACCCTAATTTTCAGCATTTGCACCCTATTATAAGCCCTTAACAACCCCATTGTGGCCTCCCTCATCACCTTCCTTAGTCCAGAAAACCCTAATTAGAAACCCAAACCCATTTTGAGTGTTCTTGAGCCATTGTTGTGTACTTTTGGTCATTTTGAAGCTTGAGAAGAAAAAAGAAGATAGGGGGTTCGTGAGGAAGCAAGTGGATCCAAATTTTGTGCTCCATTTCCAGCTCTTTTGAGGTATAAAGTTTCTACCTTGTCCATTCATAAATTAGATCTCCTCTTGGAGTATTTAAGGGCTTTAAGGAGCCATTTTTGGAACCATTCATGGATGCAAGCATGTTTTGGGGTATCGACTTCAGATCCAGAGTCTTTACGGGAGTCCATGACATAAAGGTGCCAAATTTATGGCCATGGGAGTCCCATGCATCCTATGAACCACTTTTTAGGGATTTTTGAGCTAAATGGCCCATGCATGACTGTAAAGTTTCTAACTTTACGTGTTACGTTGCCCCTTGGAGGCCATATCTATGTTTTGGATGCATTAAGCCTAATGAAATCGCTCGGATAGATTTGGATCATGGAGGACTCGACGAGTCATTTTTAGGACTCAGCGACTTAGGTCGTGATTCCCCAACCTTCTCTGTTACTTGGCAAACCTGTTGAGTCTAGAAGGTGACACAGCCAGTAAGATGTGTTTTGGACTTAAAGGTCAATAACTCAACGAGTCCAAGGATGAAATCGGCAAGTCAATGAGCAAATGTCTCGACCTGTATGAAGTAGAACTCGATGAGTCCAAGGAAAGACTCGACGAGTTCAATTGGAAATTCATGATTCTGTCATAAGTAGAAACTCGGCGAGTTAGAGGGTAACTCGACGAGTCAGATCGTGAACTCGAGATTTTTTGAAGCATGGAACTTGACGAGTTGATGGACCAACTCGGCGAGTCGAGTCAACTAGAATGTTGAGTTGGACCAGAAGGTTGACTTTGACCAGGATGTTGACCTTTGACTTGACCATTGACCATAGTTGACCCTTAAAGGGGATTATAAGTTTGAAATAGTAATTAAAAGAATTGTTATGTTAGGAGTTTGAGGAGAGTTGATCCCAGCACCAAGGATAGTTCAGTTACTCCACGACATTGATGTGGGTTACCTTTTAGTAGAAGTAGGTCTAAGGCACCAAGGTCGGCCCACTAGTAAGAGTTATACTAGAGATGATTGTCTATGTGATAATTGTCTGGTATGTTGCTATCTGTTATGATAATGTTCTAGTATGCTATGATATTATGTGATAGGAGGGGTAGGAGAGACCCCAGTACCATTCAATAGGACCAAAAGGGTATGCTAGCACCCAGATAAGCTAGGAAGTATATGATATTATGTCTATGAACTACGATATTATGTGGTAGAGTAGGGGTGAAATAGTCCTTGTTACCAGTCGAAAGGACCGAAGGGTAGACTAGCACCCTGATATGCTAGGCAAGGTACCGGTTAAAAGGGTTGAAGGGGTATACCAGCACCCTGATATGCCAAGCTAGGTAGCAGTCGATAGGATTGAAGGTGTAGGCCAGCACCCTGATATGGTAGGCAGTTACCGGTTGAAAGAGACCGAAGGGGTAGATCAGTACCTGGATATGATAGGCATTATGTATGTTATATGGTATGTGGTATGATGGGGGAACTCACTAAGCTTTGTGCTTACAGTTTTCAGTTTTTGTTTCAGGTCATTCTTCTTCGATGGGATATGAGCCAGCACGGTAGCAGTGCATCACACACATGATTTCCGCATATGACATTCTTGGGATTTGTAATCATACATTGATCAGATATGGTTTTTAGACACTTGATATGTGGTTTTATGAAATAAATTTCTTGATGATGTTTTCTTAGTAATTGTTTTATGAATCACTAAATTATTTTTTTGTTCTTGACTTTTGGGATGCTACAAGTGTTGGGTTTTAGCCATAAGAACTTTCCTATGTGCGCATGCAAAACCCTATTGCTTGGATCTAGGCTTTCTAATAAACATGCTTTTGAATCCAAGACTTCTAATGGCTAATTAGGTTAAACAACAATATTAAAACAGATCTAGAATCATACCTTTGAATCCCTTGTTGATCTTGTTTGTCTTGGAGCTTCTAGAGTCACAATTGTCACTCCTCTAATGGCTTACAAACACCAATAGCAAGCAAGATGATTTAGGAGAGAGGAGAGGGGATGGATTCGGCCAGAGTATCCTTGCTTAAGGTTGTCTGTCGACCTCCCACATCCATAGGGTCTATTTATACTATCAGACTCCTTAAGGGTTTCACCCTAAACCCTAATTGGATAATCTTCTCTTAAGGCTATCCAAATCCATTCCATAAATATCCCTATGGACGATTTTGAGCTATCCTAAAGCTCTTAGAATCCGTCCAAGGTCCATCCTAATTGATTTACAGTCTAAAGTCTAACTATCAAACAATTGACAGTTTATACCCTCTTATTTAATTAATCTCTTTAAGTCACCAAATTAATACCAATTAATTTATGACTTATATTAATCAAATAGCTAAATATTATTTCTTATAATATTCACTCTCTCTTAATAAATCATCCTTCAAGTTGCTATGGTGAAGGCAAACCAAAAGGACCATGCACCACCGAATATAGTTATAGCCTTAGACACTATTCCAACAGTCTCCCACTTGGATAAGTCTAATAACTATACAAGTACAATACGGTTTGCAATCGTAGCTCTCAAAGACGCTGTCAACTCTGATCTAATCAATCTTGTCCTTTAGATAAGGGATCGTACAGTCCTCTGTTAGATGTCATGCTGACAATCCTATGGAATGGTTAGTCTAGCATTTAGATTTCTCGATCTTCGATTTATTTGACATAGAACTTAATCGAACACATCAATTCAGTTCTGACCGGGCCCGGCACATAAGTCAAATCAAATCATCGAGTGGCCAAGATATCTCTTCTATCCTCTTAGGATATAATTTACAGATAAACTTCGACTTATATGCATTTACTTATTCATTAACCAACTATACACAACAATGCGTTTTATAACATCAAGTTACTTATGCGTTTTCGCATTATCAATGCACAATCAATTAACAAATAATAAACCATATATCTAGGTTTTAAGACCATATGATATTATTGTCTTGCGATCACTTTTTATATCGTATTCCATAAAGTGATTCCAGCAAGCGCGGGTTTATTCCAATGCTCAAAACCAGTTCATAAGCACTCATGAACGTTGCAGCAACCCTTGCTATGTCTAATCACCATTTAGACATTCTACACACCAATTCATGACAATCTTCATTCGTATCTACTCCCAACATATGAACGATTGTGGACCATTTGAATAACTCGATTATTCCTAATAAACTCAATTATTCTGGAAGTCAAAACATGCAAAGTGAAACAATAGTTAAACAACCAACATGTGATAGTAACTTTACTCATAAATAAAACTTCTTTATTTAATCATCAAATGTCAATTACATTTATCTATTATACGTTTCTAATACTATCTAATCTATGCTAATATCATCCTTCAGCCCAATACTCCTAGCATGCTGCAAGTGCTTACCCCTACTCAGTCCCTTCGTAAGCGGATCTGCTGGGTTATCTTCTGATGATATCCTCTTCACTACGAGTTGTCCTTCTTCTACACGATGTCTAATGAAGTGATATTTTCTGTCGATATGTCGAGATCTACCATGATCCCTCAGTTCCTTGGTCAAGGCAACCGCACCTTCGTTATCACAGAAAATCTCCATGGGCTCCTTTATGGCCGGTACAACTCCAAGATCACCAATGAAGTTCTTTAGCCATATTGCCTCCTTCGACGCTTCGCTCGCTGCGATGTACTCTGATTCGCACGTTGAATCAGCTACGGTTTCCTGCTTGGAACTTTTCCATGTCACTGCTCCTCCATTTAGGGTAAAGACCCAGCCCGACTGCGAACGGTAGTTGTCCCTGTCGGTCTGAAAGCTGGCGTCACTATACCCTCGCACCTTCAAGTCATCACTCCCTCCAAGGACTAAGAACCATTTTTTCATCCTCCGAAGGTACTTAAGGATGTTCTTCACCGCAATCCAATGTGCTTTGCCAGGGTTCCCTTGATATCTGCTAACCATGCTCAAAGCGAAGGCTACATCAGGGCGAGTACAAGTCATAGCGTACATGATTGAGCCAACTGCGGAAGCGTATGGTACTCGGCTCATTTCCGCTATCTCAGCTTCGGTACTCGGACTTTGAGTCTTACTCAACTTGGCATTTCCTTGTATCGGTAGTTCTCCCTTCTTTGAGTTATCCATACTAAAACATTTTAGTACCTTCTCCAAGTAAGTATTCTGACTAAGTCCAATTAGTCTTTTACTTCTTTCTCTTACTATCCTTATTCCCAAAATGTAAGAAGCCTCTCCGAGGTCCTTCATAGCGAAGCACTTCCCAAGCCAGGACTTAACCTCCTGCAGAGTCGGGATGTCGTTTCCTATGAGTAATATGTCATCGACATATAGAACGAGGAAGCTTACTATACTCCCACTGGCTTTGACATATACTCAAGATTCGTCTTCGCTTCGTACAAATCCAAACTCTTTGACTTTCTCATCGAAGCAAAGATTCCATCTACGAGACGCTTGCTTAAGTCCATAAATGGACTTCTCAAGCTTACACACTCTATTCGGATGCTTCGGATCCACAAACCCCTCTGGCTGAGCCATGTAAACATCCTCAGCCAACTTTCCGTTAAGGAAAGCGGTCTTGACATCCATTTGCCAAATCTCATAATCATGAAATGCGGCAATTGCTAGCATCACTCTAATAGATTTAATCTTCGCAACTGGTGAGAAGGTCTCATCATAGTCAACTCCGGGAGTTTGAGTAAAGCCCTTCGCAACCAATCGCGCTTTATATGTGTGTACGTTCCCATCCACGTCGGTCTTCTTCTTGAAGATCCACTTGCACCCTACGGTCTTATGTTCGGGCACGTAATCATCCAAATTCCAAACTTGGTTATCGTACATGGATTGGATCTCGCTATCCATCGCCTCTTTCCATTTCGCAGACTCCGGGCCTACCATGGCTTCCTTATAGCTATTAGGTTCATCAAGATTTACTAGTGTACCATCACTAATATACGTGTCCCCTTCGGTAGTAATATGAAAACCATAAAACTGGGGATGAACTCTAACTCTATCGGAACGTCTAAGAGGTAAGGATTCGTCAATCGGTTCAACCGAAGTTTCCTCCTCGGGTTGAATGCCAGCGGTAGAGGTTCCTTCATCTATCGACTCTTGAATCTCTTCAAGTTCGATTTGCCTCCCACTGTCTCCTTGGCTTATGAGTTCTCGCTCTCGGAAAACTCCTCTCCTCGCAACAAAGATAACATTATCTTTCGTTCTATAGAAGAGATATCCAAAGGAAGTTTGTGGGTAGCCGATGAAAATACATCGCTCACTTCGAGGTTCAAGCTTGTCGTGAGTATCTCGTCTTACGAAAGCCTCGCAACCCCAAACCTTGATATGTGCCAACGAGGGAGCTTTCCCCGTCCACATCTCGTGAGGTGTTTTGGCAACCTTCTTAGTAGGGACTCGGTTAAGGATATGGGCGGCAGTCTCTAAGGCATACCCCCAAAAGAAGATAGGTAGTGAAGCACGACTCATCATAGAGCGAACCATATCCAATAAGGTTCGATTACGCCTTTCTGCCACACCATTCAACTGCGGTGTCCTAGGAGGCGTCAATTGCGAAACTATTCCACACTCCTTGAGATAATCGTGGAATTCAAGACTTAGGTACTCTCCTCCTCGATCGGATCGAAGCATCTTGATTTTCCTGCCCAATTGATTCTCCACTTCATTCTTGAACTCTTTGAACTTTTCAAAGGTTTCTGACTTTTGCTTGATTAAATAGATATACCCATATCTACTATAATCATCGGTAAAGGTCACATAGAAGCGGTTCCCATCCTTCGTGGTTGATCTAAAAGGTCCACATACATCGGTATGTATTAGGTCTAATAGTCCTTCACCCCTTTCACAAGAACTCGTGAAGGGTGACTTAGTCATCTTTCCAAGTAAACAAGACTCGCATGTGTCATCTTCCCTAAGGTCGAATGACTCCAACACTCCATCCTTTTGGAGTTGGGCTATGCGTTTCTTGTTGAAATGTCCAAGACGACAATGCCACAAGGATGCTTTATCCATACTAGTGGAAGAATCAATATTCAAAACATCATTTCCTAAGTTATCAACAATCATAACAGTTTCATATATTCCATTACATGGTATAGCTTCAAAGTAAAAGACACCATTTAGATATGCCAAAATAGAACCATTCTCATTATTAAAAGAAAATCTAAATCCTTGTCTATATAAACCATGAAATGAAATGATGTTTCTAGCCATTTCTGGCGAATAGCAACAATTGTTCAAATCCAAAACTAAACTATTCTTAAGCACTAAAGAATACACTCCAATCTTGGTCACAGGCGATGATCTTCTGTTCCCCATGATTAGATTGATCCTTCCTTGCTCCACATCCCTACTTCTTCTTAGTCCCTGCACATTATAACAAATGTGATAACCACAACCGGTGTCAAGAACCCAAGAAATAGCATGATTAGAATCGTTAGATTTGATTGCATATATACCTGCGAAAGATGGCTTGATCTTTCCTTCCTTGATGGCTTGCAGGTAATCCGGGCAGCTTCTCTTCCAATGTCCTATCTTGTGATAGTGGTGGCACTCTGCCTCCTTCGGGTTAGAGCAGGGCTTAGAGGGATCAACTTTGGTCCCACTAGAAGAGGAACCATCTCGGGCTTTCATCTTTCGATAGTTATTTGAAGAAGCTTTCCTCTTCTTTCCCTTCCCTTGACTAATAGCCAAGACAGGAGCAGCGGATGGATTGGGAGTTGGTGCAACAGACTTGTCCTTGAAATTGCTCTCAGCAACCCTCAAGAGACCTTGGAGTTTACTTAGAGTGACCTCCTCTTTGTTCATGTGGTAGGTCATCCTAAATTGATTATACATCGGAGGCAAAGAGTGAAGCACCATGTCGATCGCCAAGTCTTCGCCGAAGTCAACATTTAACTTGCGAAGGCGGTCGACATACCTTTGCATCTTTTGCAAGTGCACGGTAAGAGATTCTCCATGACCCATCTTGGCGGAAATCATGTTAGTGAAGATCTCGTAACGCTCTTGTCTCGCGTTTTGGTGGTACCTCTCCAACAAGTCTTGATGCATCTCGTATGGATACATGTCCTCGTAGGACTTTTGGAATTCGGAGTTCATGCTGGCGATCATGATGCAATGTACTTTCGTCGCATCTTGCTCATGAGTTTCAAAGGCGGTGATTTCGGCGGGAGTAGCAACTTCAGGGTTGATTTTCTCGAGCTTCTCATCGAGGACATACTCTTTATCCTCATAGCGAGCAATGGTGCGAATGTATCTTATCCATTCGCCAAAGTTCGTTCCATCGAAGGTGACCTTTTGGCAAAGGCTCATCAACGTGAAAGAACTAACAGCAGCGTTGTTTGCGTTTGACATCTATAGAAAGGACAAAGATAGATTAGAACAAGAATCCCTAATTATCACCCAATAAGAAAAATTAGGGCTAGGATCCAACAATAACATTTACATACTAGAAAAGGGATGCCGTAATCCAACATGCAAATAAATTGAAGGTAAGTGAATGACGATTCACTAATTCTCCATCACAAAACTTAAACTTTTAGTCCTAAGTGTTTTTGAGAATTCCTAGGTTCGGATGAGATTCATTGAACTATTCAATGGCATGTTTAAATCTCGATATGCCCCTCTCGTTTGTGACTGGGATGCCGAGGATCACAAAGCGGGTGTGAATTACCATGCAAATTCACATGGTGCCTTCATTGTAACGATCACCTATTCGATGTGCCGGTAAACCACACACGCTCCATCGAACTATGATAAACAATGAATCACCCTTTGCCACCTTCGCTTAGAACCAATTAGTGTGCCGGTAAACCACACACGCTCCACTAACATCTTAGCAAGGTGCAAAGTGTAATTTCATGGGATTGCATCAATTCACTTTTCCTAAAGTAACTAAGATTGGGAAATTTTAAAAGGAAAGTTTAGTTACTTCGTATTTCTTATTATACTTTTAATGAGAGGATGAGGTTGCCCTATCCTACCCGTTCGGCTAACGACCCTCCACCAATCAAGCAAGCGGTGGGTGTGAGTGTACACCCATTAAGCGCCATTTTATAGGCCGCAACCTTATACCCACCTTATAGATCGGCTTCGTGAATGAGGCCTACTGGCGGTAAGACTAGCATTTAGTTATACATATATATATTATTCTAGTAATATCATATAAGTATAGGGTTGCATTTTAAACTTTTCAAAATCTAGGGTTTGAAATTTAAGTTGTCTAAATTAAAACTTTTAATCACAAATATAAATTTCAAAACTTTAGGGTAGGTTTTAAACATTTAAAAACATAGAGGATCAAATAACAAATAATTCCAATTAACAATTAATATTCTAATTATCTTTATTTGATTTATCTTGATTTCTTTGAAGATATTTACCAAAATAATTAATTATTATCATATAAGGAAATTAAATATTTTATTAGATGATAAATATCTTTAATTAAATCTTTATCAAAAAATCGGATTTACATTGATCTAATATGATTAAGGTAAGTTTCCATAAGATAATTATGAAAAAATCCCGAATCTGGCCATTCCTGACGCCTGGACTCGCCGAGTGCACAAGGGGACTCGCCGAGTCAGGCCTACTCGACGAGTCCACCATGGAACTCGACGAGTCAGTGACTCAAAACCCAAAAAATCAAATTTTGTAGGTTTGTTTCAGTTATTCAAGCAATAATTTAAAGAAAACCAATATAGGCTCTGATACCACTGTTGGGTTTTAGCCATAAGAACTTTCCTATGTGCGCATGCAAAACCCTATTGCTTGGATCTAGGCTTTCTAATAAACATGCTTTTGAATCCAAGACTTCTAATGGCTAATTAGGTTAAACAACAATATTAAAACAGATCTAGAATCATACCTTTGAATCCCTTGTTGATCTTGTTTGTCTTGGAGCTTCTAGAGTCATAATTGTCACTCCTCTAATGGCTTACAAACACCAATAGCAAGCAAGATGATTTAGGAGAGAGGAGAGGGGATGGATTCGGCCAGAGTATCCTTGCTTAAGGTTGTCTGTCGACCTCCCACATCCATAGGGTCTATTTATACTATCAGACTCCTTAAGGGTTTCACCCTAAACCCTAATTGGATAATCTTCTCTTAAGGCTATCCAAATCCATTCCATAAATATCCCTATGGACGATTTTGAGCTATCCTAAAGCTCTTAGAATCCGTCCAAGGTCCATCCTAATGGATTTACAGTCTAAAGTCTAACTATCAAACAATTGACAGTTTATACCCTCTTATTTAATTAATCTCTTTAAGTCACCAAATTAATACCAAATAATTTATGACTTATATTAATCAAATAGCTAAATATTATTTCTTATAATATTCACTCTCTCTTAATAAATCATCCTTCAAGTTGCTATGGTGAAGGCAACCCAAAAGGACCATGCACCACCGAATATAGTTATAGCCTTAGACACTATTCCAACAACAAGTTGGCATTAAAGCCTTGGTTTGAGGGATTCAGACAGACCTACGGAGGTGTCTATACACAAATCGAGGGTGTGAAAGATTATTACAAGAAAACAGTTTTTTTAATTTAAAATAAACAGTTTTGAGAAACAACAAGGTGTGTGTGTTGCGTGCAATCGGTCGTGCTCAAGTAAGTTTTCCCCAAGATACCCATACATGTTATCTTATGATATGATATGATTATGAGAACTGCATGCTAGATTAGGGATGAGGATCTAGGAAGGATGCCTTATATGCCTATTATATGTGTATGACAACCTCATGCTAGATTAGGGCTAAGGATCTAGGAAAACGCCTTATGTGCCTGCTATATGTGCTTATTAAAATTCATGCTAGAAATGATTAATCAGTGATAAGATGGCCTGAATAGGATATGATTGGTTTTGTTACTCAATGCTCGAATGTTGCTTGCTTTATGGTTTTAGGAGCTCTAGTTATCTTTAACTAACCAGTAAACGAATATGTTGAGTTACATATTGCGAGGACTAAATAATTTTAGAAGGTTAGATCTAGCCCTATTTTGCAGCTCTTGTTTGAGTCCAACCATTGTAGGGTAGGGCTTTTCATTCAAAGAATTATCTGTTCTTACAGATATGTAATGGTATTCGCGAGCTAGTTAGGTAAAGATAGCAGGGATTCCTTATGCAACTGATAGTGGAGAGTTGGTCGGAGAGTTACCCTAGGCTAAGAGTAGGATGAGATTAGTGTAGCGAGGAGTAGTAGTAGAAGGGACTTGGTGAAGTCAAGGAAATCCTTAAGGAAGGTACGGATAGATGTGGAAGGTAGTATGGGCTCGTACTACTGAAAGAAGAGGATGCGTACTCGAGTCAAGGAGGGCTGAGATAGAACCAGGGAACTTGTAGAGTGTGTGAGACCTCTTGAGGTTATATATGACCCTGACGACTATGTGTTTTGTTTCAGAATGTTGGTGACACGTGATGGAGCAGGAGGTTCATGGTGTGGGTCAGGATCAGGTGTAGGTTCGGGTGTAGGCTCTAAGCCAA
The DNA here is from genome assembly GCF_052625555.1 of Lactuca saligna. NCBI lineage: Eukaryota > Viridiplantae > Streptophyta > Magnoliopsida > Asterales > Asteraceae > Lactuca > Lactuca saligna. The sequence goes on along the minus strand of NC_136423.1, from coordinate 74,471,756 downwards.
TTGATGACAGACTATGCAAGTTCATCGCATATGAGATCACGAGAGGCAACCTTAAGGAGACCCTAGAGATTTTTGGGTCGATCAAGGAAGGGACTATCGATCTGATGGAGGAGCACCTTAGGGCGTTCAGGAGTGACATGACATCTGGATAGTAGGGGACACGTACAATCTCCTTCAAGGATTTTAGGGGATGTGGTGTGCCAGACTTCCACAGGGTGAAGGACCACATCGTGTCCAGGAGGTGGATTGCAGACATCGAGTCTGCTCAGATGACGAGCTTGTGCCCTAAGGGGTCGAAGGTTTGGTATGCTGCAAGGTGTTTAAGGGACAGAGCTAGAGATTGGTAGGAGGCAGTCAGCGACCCATTAGGAGCCCCGGCCATTGAGGCTATGGCCTGCTCGGACTTTGTGACTAGGTTTAGGGCTGAGTTTGCACCAGCCGTGGAGATTCGGCAACTGGCCAAGGAGTTTCTTGACATGAGACAGACTATTGAGTCGGTGGTGGAGATTACCGCCAAGTTTAGGGAGAGGACCTTACTGGTACCTTAGTATGCATAGGACGAGGAGATGAGGAAGACACGGTACTATGATATGTTGAGAGATGACATTAGGAAACACGTCAACCACTCAGCAACCCGACCTTGGAGGATATGATAGCCAAGGCGAGAGAGAGGGAGATTGATAATGAGCACATCCGGAAGAGGAAGGTGGAGGTTGGGCAGGTTACTGGGGTTTCGGGGAAGAAACCCAAGGGATATGAAACTAGGTCAAAGGGCCATCAGGGCCACAGCCAATAAAGCAAATGCGAGAAGACTCGTGAGGGAGTTTGTAGACTGGGATCATCGGGTTGCTATAAGTGCAACAAGCTTGGGCATTTTGGTAGGGATTGTACTGCCACTACCCACACCCTTCAGACACCAGACCTGATTTGTATCCATTGCAATCAGAAGGCCTATAAAAAGGCCAACTGTTTGAGGTTGACATCAGGAGAGACAGTGGCGGCGCCAGCGCCAGCGACCCTGCGGATCATGAATGGCCTACAAGGCAAGAAAGATGCTCTAGTGGTGAGGAGTTGAAACTTCCAGCTTACCACCGAGGAGGCGCGTGTCACACTGGATGTGGTGAAGAGTATGTGTTCTTCTACCTAACTCTTGTTATATGATATTTATGATGTTTATGTGTTGTTTAGGATCGTTCCATGTGAACGGTATCCCAGTTCAGGTGTTATTCGAATTGGGGGCTACCCGATCATTTTTCTCCCTTGCACTTAGCAAGAGGTTTACTAAGTCTTGGGGATGTTGGATTGTCCTCTAGAGGTCAAGATTGTTGACGACCGATCTGTGCCAGCATTGGAGGTTTTCATACATTGCGTTTTGAGGTTATATGACGAGCGTTACCTTGTGGACTCGGTTCCCATTTCGTTGCGTCGAAACAAGGTCATCATCAGCTTGGATTGGCGGAGCCCTAATTAGGTTGTGATTAACTATGTGCAGCAGTTGGTGCGAGTTAGGACCCCAAGTGGGAGAGAGCTAGTGATTCAGGGCGAGAGGTCGCAGCGTGGACCAGCTATGTGTTCGGCAGCGAGGGCTAGACACTACCTTCAGCAGGATTGCGCAGGGTATGTCACCTTCATTATGGATATCCGAGAGGCAGGTAAGGCGACTGTGAGTGATGTACCAGTGGTGCGAGAATACACGAACGCATTTCCAGAGGAGCTGCCTGGGATACCTCAGCAGAGGCAGTTGGAGTTCAGGATCGACATGGTGCGGCTCCGATAGCCAAGGCACCATATCGGTTGGCTCCTCTTGAGATGCAGGAGTTGTCTACCTAGCTGCATGAGCTGTTAGACAACGGATTTATTAGACCGAGTAGTCCGCCTTAGGGAGCCCCGATCTTGTTTGTGAAGAAGAAGAACGGGTTGCATCGGATGTGTATAGACTACCAGAAGCTGAACAAGGTAACGGTGTGGAACCGTTACCCACTCCCGAGGATTGATGATCTCTTCGACTAGCTACAGGGGGCATCTTGGTTTTCCAGGATAGATTTGCATTCAAGCTACTACCAAATGCATGTCAGGGATGAGAAAGTACAGAAGACTGCTTTCTGAAATCGCTATGGCCACTACGAGTTCGTGGTGATGCGCTTTGGGCTCGCCAATCACCCTGTTGCATTCATGGATCTCATGAACTGCATATGCAGACCGATGTTGGACCGGTCTGTGATAGTTTTTATAGATAACATCTTGGTTTACTCTAAGACGTAGGAGCTACATGAGGAACACTTATGGGAGGTGTTGGATACCCTGAGGAGGGAGAGCTTGTACAATAAGTTCCCCAAGTGTGAGTTCTGGTTGCACGAGGTGCAGTTTCTAGGGCACCTTTTTTACCTGAACAGGATTCTGGTTGATCTGGCCATGGTGGAGGTCTTGATGAGATGGGAGGTTCTGAAGTCTCCATCTAATATTCGGAGTTTCCTCGGGTTAGGAGGCTATTATTGGAGATTCATACAAGATTTCTCCAAGATTGCAGTACCCTTGACCAGGCTAACGAAGAAGGTTGTTGTCTTTTTTTGGGGGCCTGAGTAGTAGGCAGCATTTGAGACTTTGAGACAGTGATTGTGCGAGGCACCAATCTTAGCCATGCCAGAGGGTGTAGAGGATTTTATAGTGTACTGTGACACGTCCATCTCAGTTTTGGGCACGGTATTGATGCAGAGGGGGCACGTCATCGCTTACGCCTCGAAGTAGCTGAAGCCTCACGAGGTGAACTACCCAACGCATGATCTGGAGTTGGGGGCGGTTGCTTCGCCCTCAAGCTTTGGCGGCATTACCTCTATGGGGGTCGTTGCACCATATACACAGATCACAAGAGTTTGAGGTACCTCATGGATCAGCCGAATCTGAACATGAGTCAATGTTGGTGGTTAGATGTGGTGTAGGATTATGATTGTGAGATCCTCTACCACCCGAGGAAGGCCAACGTTGTGGCCGATGTGCTAAAATGCAAGGCATCCTCGATCAGAGATATTCTCATGAGGATGATGGTGGTGACTCCACTTTTGGAGCGGATCCGAGAGCCGCAAGTTGAGGGTATAAAGGAGGAGCATCGAAAGTGCGAGCGGATCATAGTCCAGGTGGCCTCGTACTGGGGTGGAGTATGAAAAATTTTGATGGGTGAGGCCCACAAGTCCAAAATTTTTCATCCATCCCGTGGCGACAAAGATGTATAGAGATATTTGCCTTGACTACCGGTGGTCGTGCATGAAGCGGGATGTAGCCTGGTAAGTTGAGGGATGCCAGACTTGTAGGAAGGTCAAGGCCGAGCACCAGAGGCTTCATGACAAGATACAACTGTTGGATATACCTATGTGGAAATGGAAAGATATTATTATGGATTTCATCACGAAACTTCCCAACACCGCACGGGAAGTAGATTCGATTTGGGTCATCGTGGATCGATTAACCAAGAGTGCCCATTTCATTCCGATCCAGGAGAGCATTTCGACTGAGTAGTAGTACGACAAGGTGTAACATCCATGTTTTGAAATCGTATTTTAAGTAAATAATATTATGAAATATTATGTGAATTTGAATGTTGTGTTCTAACAGATAGTTTTTACTAGAAATGAAGTAAAACTATGTTTACAATCACTCATAAAATATTGGAAGTCTTATGAGATTCCAATTAAAAGTCAAATAGTGAAATATAGCGAAAATATAAAATTTGAGATAATTAAAATTTTATTATATAATGTAGTAGATAATCTCGTTAGAAACATTTAGGCGAAAACCTCATCGAAATCCGAGTTATAATAAAAAAGTTATGACCAATCGAAGATCCGCGACAAAACCGGCACAACGCCGAATGACGTAAAAAGTGAGTTTTTGATAAACTACTTTCTAGCCTTAGTAATCTAAATGAAAGTTCTATTATTCATTTAACTGAGAAGTTCGACAGAAAGAACGCCAAAATCTTACTTCGTATGAGTAAGTTATGATTTTTCGAAATTTCAACTTAGCAGTAGACAGCTAAAAACTCGAATTTTAGATCGAGTAATTTTTAGCCGATACAAACTAAACGAGAATTGAATTTCTCGTCATTAGTAGTACAATGGAAAAAAGTTTGACAAAAACAGATGTCGGATGAAGAAGTTATGAATTTTTAATGGATTTTCCTGTCCCGGTCTGTTAAAAATAATAATATTAAAATTAAATTCAAAATTAGCCGATGAAGTCTAAACGAAAGTTGTAGAGCATAATTTTAGCTACGCGTGCATATAAAGAAAGTCGAAAACGGAGCCCGTATGCGAAATTTAAGAATTTTGGAAGATTTTGGTTCAATTTCCGAGGAATTTCGCATGAATAGTAGTCATCTCATCCGGAAGCACCACGTGTCGCGACCTGATTTGACCGAACCGCGGTCCTTTAGCAGTCTGATGCGTCTCGCACTGTAGCTCTATGTCACGCGTCCGAGCTCGCCCGTGTCCTCTTCAGATTGGACCAAACCTCGCAGCGCGGCTTCCGACCTCGGCTCCGTGGCCCTCACAACTACTGCCACCAAGCTGCTTCGCTGCTGACTCACCCTTCCCCCCTCGCGTGTCTCTCTCCCTCGCTGCCATCTGTCTCGCTGACTCCCCCTTCTAATCAGCCGAACCTCGCATCCTCGCCCTATAAATACAAGGCATGCGAGCCTTGCCAAGAAAAATGGAGAAATTGCCATTTTTGGCCCCTCTTTCCATATTTTTATTATTTCCACTTCCCCCGAAGCCCCAGTATTATTTTTAAAGCCCGGAATACATCTCGAAGTCCCCGGAGAGCCTGAGAAATTATTCTTTTCGGTTTGAAGCTCTACCTTTTTAGAGCCCGGTTTTTTAGCTAATTCTCCCGGATTTTCAACGAATAAAGTCGTATTTGTAGCTGATATGCTGCTCAAATTACTATTTTAACCGCCGATTATTTTAAGGTGAGTTTAATATATAGGAACAATTGTATGTTATGTGTTATATGTGCTATGTGATTTTCAGTGTTATTATTCCGGGTCATTTTCCCGTGTTATTTTTATTCGCTATTTTTAATAGCAAAGTTATACCTTTGACCATGTGATCAGTGAAAGGCCTTAGATTCACGGTGGTACTGGTATGTAACCTCTGGCCACGTAGAACATGTCTCGTAAGAGAATGACTTCTATTCTATGGCATTGGCAGAAGGTTAGATAGGACTGATATGTAGCCTTTGACCATGTAGAGCATGACTCCATAGAAGAATGACCTCTATTCTATGGTATTGGCAAATGGTTAGACAGGGCTATAAGCCTGAAATCTATCAAAATGTTAATCAAAAATTATATGTCTTCTGTGCCATTTGGGCTAAAGCTTTATTGATGCATCTCAAGTATTGAAATTGTTATGTCTCATTGATCGTAAATCTTTGAATCAAATTTTGAGTTGATATTGAAAGCCTGACATATGATACGCATATGCTATTGTCATTCTTATTCCCTTTTTGCTTCTGTCATATTGGTGTATATAAGGCATAAGATTATATTGTATCTATTTATTGAATTCACTAAGCGTTATCGCTTATCCCTCTCAATGTTAAACAATTGCAGGTGATGAGTATCCAGTATAGTTTTATACTGCTGAAAGATTTAGAATAGTTAATACTATTTCTCGGTATTTTAATTTTCATGTATGTATATGAATAGTAGATTCCTGGGTAGATATGTAATGTAATAAAACTTAGTTGGTTTGTATCCAATCTTTTGTAATCACTTTATCAATATGAAATATTGTTTTATAAATATGCATGTAGCATGTTTTGAGGAAGTAACTTAAAAATAATGTTGGAATAGTATGAATGTTTGGGTCTTTCAGAAATACGAAAGTTGGGGTCTTTTATTGAGGGACTCCATGGCATAAAGGTGCCAACTTTATGGCCATGAGAGTCTTATGCATCCTATGCACCACTAAATGAAAGTTGTAGTATTCTTTAAACCGAGAAGTCATAGTATTCGTTAAACCGAGAAGTTCGATAAAAAGAACACCAAAATCTGACTTCGTATGAGGAAGTTATGATTTTTCGAAGTTTCAGCTTAGCAGTAGACACCTAAAAACTCGAATTTTAGATCGAGTGATTTTTAGCTGACACAACCTAAACAAGAATTGAAGGTCTCGTCATTAGTAGTACAACAGTAAAAAGTCTGACGAAAACGGACGTCGGATGAAGAAGTTATGAATTTTTAACGGATTTTCCTGTCCCGGTCTGTTAAAAATAATAAATATTAAAATTAAATTCAAAATTATCCAACGAAGTCTAAACGAAAGTTGTAGAGCATAATTTAGCTACGTGTTCATATAAAGAACGTAAAAAACGGAGCTCGTATGCGAAAGTTATGGATTTTAGAAGTTTTTGCACAAAAATCAAAATTAATTGAAAAATCCAAGAAAACTCGCAAGGCTCAGGTTCGGCCACGTCACCCTCGTCCGGAACTCTCCACATAACCGAAGCAGCTGCATCCGCAGAGGGGTTGGTCCACTTACGAAGCGACGCGTATTGCCTTCCGATTGGACCGAAGCCGCGGCCCAACCAGCTTCCGACGCACCTCGCATCGTTGGAGCCATCCGAGCCTCGCTACCGCCTGTCGCATGTCTCTATCCCTTGCAACCACCGAGCTGCTTCGCTACTAACTCCTCCTCTCGGCCGACCTCGGATCTTCCCTATAAATAGAGGGCTTGTGAGCCTTCTCGGGTAATTTTGGAAAATTGCCATCTTTTACCCTTTTTATATATTTTTTTCATCTTAACATTCCTCGAAGCCCCGGTATCGATTATAACCCCTGGAATATGCCACGAAGTGCCCGAGAAGCCTGAAAAAAATTTATCTTTTCGGTTTTGAAGCTCTACCTTCGCAGAGTCCGGTTATCAAGAAAACTTCTGGTTTTCAACGAAGAAAGTGATATTTAGAGCCGAAGTGTTTCCCAAATTAATATTTTAGCCCCTGGTTATTTCACAGTGAGTTTAATATATAGAAATAATTGTATGTTATGTGTTATATGTGCTACATGCTTTTCAGTGTTATTATTTCGGGTTATTTTCTCGTGTTATTTTTATTCGCTATATTTAATAGCAAAGCAATACCTTTGACCATGTGATCAGTGAAAGGACTTAGATTCATGTTGGTACTCGTATGTAGCCTCTGGCCATGTACAACATGTCTCCGTAAGAGAATGATTTCTATTCTTTGGTATTGACAGAAGGTTAGACAGGGCTATAAGCCTGAAATCTACCAAAATGTTAAATACGAAGTTGTATGTTTTTGTGCCATTTGGGCCAAAGCTTTATTGATGTATATGAAGCATGGAAATTGTTATGTCTCATTGATTGTATATCTTTAAATCAAATCAATGATTGATATGGAATGTTTGCCACAAGATTCACATATGCCCTTGTTGTTCCTTGTTCCTCTTTGCTTCTGCCATATTAAAGTATATATATGGCATAACGTTATATTGTATCTAGTATTGAACTCACTAAGCATCACCGCTTACCCTCTCAATGTTTAACAAATTGCAGGAGATAAGCATCCAATATAGTTATATACTGGTAGAAGATTTTTGAATAGTTTGAAACTATTGTATCGATAGAAGCTTATGAATAGTTTGAAACTATTGTATTTCGCACTCCCATATGTATAAAACTATAGAATCCTGGGAAGTAATGTAATATATAACACTTTAAAATAGTCGGTTTGCATCCAGTAGTTTGTAACCTCTTTATCAATGTAAAATATTTTTTTTATGAATATGCAAGTAGCATGTTTTGGAGTAACTATATTGTCGAGTATGAAAGTTTGGGTCTTTCATAAATACGAAAGTTAGGGTCTTTCAATCATGGTATCAAAGCAATAGTTTGAGTGAACTAAATTCCACGGATTGGTATTTAGACTTAAACTATTGGAAGTTCAATATATGAACTTAATCATTGTAAGTATAGGGATACAAACCATAGGAAATATATAAGTAAAAGTATTAGGTCATAATAAACCCTAATATTCTAAAATACAATGTTACTCTGTATTGCAGAGCAACGGCTGAACTGGTTAGTAGCCATACCCCTGAGGTTGGTGGAGGTCCTCAACCCGAGGAAGTCAATACTCCAGTATCTCCTCGTGAGGAGCGACTCTTGGGTAAACTTACCGGTTTTATTCGACAGACTCTCGAAGAACACAAAAAGAATGGTGATAAGGGAAAAGAGAGAGCCACTGGAGAATCCTCAAAAAGAGAGGTGAAGCATCCCTCGTTCAAAGATTTCAAGAGTAGTGGTGCTACAGAGTTTTCCGGTATTCTTATTCCCATTATTGCTCCTAATTGGATCCAAAACACAGAGAAAGTGTTTCGTATTTATCATGTGGATAATGAAGACAAGGCGAATTATACTTCCGCAATGCTCATTGGAGAAGCCTTAGCCTGGTGGGAAGCAACATATGAAGCTTTCAACGGGTTTGATCAGGAGAATTTAGCCTGGGAAATGTTTAAAACTCGTATGCTAGAGAAGTATTGTCCTCTAGACATGAGGAGGAGATTGGAAAAGGAATTCCCCGAGCTTAAACAAGAAGGAATGACTGTGAATGAGTATGAAACTCAGTTTAATCAAAGAGCAACGTTTGCTACAAAGTATATTCCAACTGAAGACGAGAAAATTCAGTTATTCAAGGAGGGACTACGACATGAAATCCATGATTTTGTTGCCAATCGAGAAGTTCTGTCATTCGATAAATCCGTTGAATATGCTCAAAGACGTAAGCATGACTTAGAAATACGTGGTACCACTATTGCTGCTCCGAAGCATCCACGTACTAAAAGAACTGTTCTTGTTCCTTCTTTTCTACTAGCTTAATCCGTTTGGACTGAACCTGGTAATCAAGTTTAAACTCAAAATGCCTCTCGTGAACGCAATATATCACAATCTTTTTCTATGCAATCGCCTTCATGTCGTATTTGTGGAAGGAATCATCTGGGCCAACGCAAAGTAGATAAGGAATCCATTTTCTGTTATGGATGTGGAGAAAATCATCATATAAATCCAGCTTGCCCAAGAAAGAATGTTACTTGCTATGCATGTGGTATTACTGGCCACAAGAAGCGTTTTTTACCTACTCTTACTAGTCAGATAACGGGAAGTTAAGCTTCTGTTCAACAATCGGCGAGAAGCTAAGTCCCTGTTCAACAATCAAAGGGTACTCCAACTAAAAAGGAGGAGGTGTCAAAAGCTAAGGGTCGTGCATTCCAGATTACCTCATAGGAGGCACGCGAGGACCCGAATGTTGTGACGGGTACATTTCTTGTCAACTCTAGACCTACTCACATCTTATTTGATTCTGGTGCCTCAGATTCTTTTGTGTCTTATGAATTTGCGCATTCCTTTCAAATTGATTGCTTTGTACTCGCGCAACCATTTCACGTAGATACTGTAGGAAGTATATCATTACTTGCTGATAAAGTCTATAGGGATTATGTTATAGAAATTGAAGGCTATACTTTTCTTACTAACCTGATCCCTATCTCCTTGCCCAACTTTGATATTATTCTTGGCATGAATTGGTTATCAAAGAGCCATGCAGAACTCTTGTGCTATGAAAAGATAGTACGTATTCCTATTGAAGGGGAGAATCCTATTTATGTCTACGGTGAACAAAGACTCTTAAAAATAATATCTTTCCTTAAAACTCGTAAATTCATATCGAAAGGGTGTTCTATCTATCTGGCCTACACAGTTCATGTCTCAAAAGGGGAAAGAAAACTGTAAATGATGTTCTAGTTGTTAACAAATATCTTGATATTTTCCCCGATGACTTGCCTGGCCTTCCTCCGGATAGGCAAGTAGAATTCTGAATTGACCTTGTGCTTGGTGCTGCTCCGATTACAACGACTCCTTATCGTCTTGCGCCAGCTGAGATGAAAGTAATGATGATCCAACTACAGGAACTACTTGACAAGGGTTTCATTCGACCGAGTACCTCTCCATGGGGTGCCCCGATACTGTTTATCAAGAAGAAAGATGGATCGATGTGAATGTGCATTGATTATCGTGAGCTGAATAAGGTGACTATCAAGAACAAGTACCCACTACCTCGCATCGACGATGTATTCGATCAACTTCAGGGTGTTAGCTATTTCTCAAAGATTGATTTAAGATTTGGCTATCATCAGTTGAAAGTTCACGAGCAGCATGTACCGAAGACTGCTTTTCGTACTCGATATGGGCATTATAAATTCCTTGTTATGCTGTGTGGTTTAACAAATGCTCCTGTTGTATTCATGGATATGATGAATCGGGTATGCCGCCCAATGCTCGATAAATCAGTCATTGTATTCATTGATGATATTCTAATCTATTACAAGTCTGAAGCTGATCATGCCATTCATATTCGTGCGGTATTGGAACTTCTTCGAAAGTAGAAACTATATGCTAAATTCTCGAAATGTGAATTTTGGCTTTGCCAAGTTCAATTTCTTGGCCATGTTATTTCTAGTGATGGTGTATCCATAGATCCTATCAAAATCAAAGCCATTCAAAATTGGGAAGTGCCCCTTAATGCTTCTGAAATTCGCAGTTTCTTGGGTCTCGCAGGATATTACCGGAGATTCATTAAAGACTTTTCTCGTATAGCCGTGCCTCTCACGAGTCTTACACGGAAGGAAGTGAAGTTCGAATGGGGTGAAGCCCAAGAAAAAGCTTTCTCAACTCTAAAAGATCTTTTAACTCATGCTCCAATCTTATCACTCCCAGAAGGTGATGATGATTTCTCTGTATATAGCGATGCTTCAAGATTGGGACTCGGTTGTGTGTTGATGCAACGTGGCAAAGTGATAGCCTATGCCTCAAGACAACTGAAAGATTATGAAAAGAATTATCCCACTCATGATCTCGAACTCGCTGCAGTGGTATTTGCCCTAAAACTTTGGAGGCATTATCTTTTTGGTACAAAATGCCAATTATTTACCGACCAAAAAAGTCTCAAGTACATATTCAGTCAGCAAACTTTTAATACGAGACAACAACTAGCCATGGAGCTGATCAAAGATTATGACTGTGAAATCCTATATCATCCTAGAAGACCCAACGTAGTTGCCGATGCACTTAGCAGAAAGGTTTATTGCAATAGTATGTGTTATGCTATTACTCATACTACAGTAAAATTCACTATTTTAGATGAATTAGAGAAATGGCAAGAAGAGGCCCTAAAGCCAGAAAATGTGAAGAAAGAAGGGATGATACATTATAATGATGCTTTACTTTATGATCCACGAGGATAAAAAGTATTCAAGAATCGGTTGTGGATTCCAAAGATTGGTGGATTGAGACAGAAGATTTTAGATGGAGCCCATAAATCTAAATTGTCAATCCATCCTGGTACAAGTAAAATGTACTATGACGTAAGAGCTGATTATTGGTTGCCTGGATTAAAGAGAGACATTGGAAGATATGTACAGGAATGCTTAGTATGCTTACAAGTTAAAGCAGGGCACCAAAAGCCTTACGGAACCCCAGAAAGTCTTAGCGTTCCTATATGGAAATGGGAAGAATTGTCCATGGATTTCATTACCAAATTGCCAAAGACTGCTAGACAACATGATAACATTTGGGTAATCGTCGACCGCCTGACTAAAAGCGCTCATTTTCTTGCCATGCATGAAACGGCTCCAATGGAGAAATATGCACAAGTATACTTGGATGAAATTGTTTCAAGACACAGTGTACCGCTAAAGATCATTTCTGATCGTGATACTAGCTTCACTTCTCACTTTTGGGCGAGTATGAAACGTGAATTAGGATCTCGAGTTGCTCTCAGCACAGCTTATCATCCCCAGACAGATGGTCAGACGGAGAGAACAATCCAAACCGTAGAAGATATGCTTCGTGCATGTGCCTTGGAGTTCGGTGGTAACTGGGATAAATACTTACCTCTTGTCGAATTCTCGTATAATAATAGTTACCACGCTTCAATCAAAATACCACCATATGAAGCATTATATGGTCGCAAGTTTCGTACTCCATTATGTTGGCAAGACATAGGACAGAAGATCCTTGGAGACCCTGAAATGATTCAAGACACCACCAACAAGATTCAAATTGTACGAGAAAGAATGAAAGCGACCGAGGATTGACATAAGTCCTATACAGAAAAGAGGAGGTGACCCATAGAATTCAAGTGGGTGATTTTGTAATGCTGAAGGTATCCCCATGGAAAGGCCTTATGAGATTTGGGAAGAAAGGAAAGTTGAGTCCCAGCTTTGTTGGACCTTTCAAAATCATCCAGAGAATTGGAAAGCAAGCATATACCATTTAGTAGTAGACAGCTAAAACCTCGAATTTTAGATCGAGTGATTTTTAGCCGACACAACCTAAAAGAGAAGTGAAGGTCTCTTCATTAGTAGTACAACGGTGAAAAGTCTGACGAAAACGGACGTCGAATGAAGAAGTTAAGAATTTTTTACGGATTTTCCTGTCCAGCTCTGTTAAAAATAATAATATTAAAATTAAATTCAAAATTAGCCGACAAAATCTAAACGAAAGTCGTAGAGCATAATTTTAGTTACGCGTGCATATATAAAAAATGTTAAAAATGGAGCTCGTATGCGAAAGTTATGGATTTTAGAAGTTTTTGCACAAAAATCGTAATTAATTGCAAAATCCGAGAAAACTCGCAAGGCTCATGTGACAACTGTCAAATGCTGGTCAATTCAAAGTCAAATAAAGTCAACGAGTCAAACCGGTCAACTCAACTAACCCTTGTATACTAGGGCTTACGTTATGTATTTACTAAATAACTCGCTATTCTGAGGAGAAATCTCCTCAAGAATGTCAAATCTCTCCCAAATCTCTCCAAGTATGTGAAATCTCTCTCAAATATCTCTTTGTATGAGAAATCTCTCCAAGAATGTCAAATCTCTCCCAAATCTCCCCAAGTATGTGAAACCTCTCTCTAATATCTCTCTGTATGAGAAATCTCTCCAAGAATGACAAATCTCTCCCAAATCTCTCTAAGTATGTCAAACCTCTCTCAAATATCTCTTTGTATGAGAAATCTCTCCAAGAATGTCAAATCTCTCCCAAATCTCTCCAAGTATGTGAAATCTCTCCCAAATCTCTCTCTAATATCTCTCTGTGTGAGAAATCTCTCCAAGAATAACAAATCTCTCCCAAATCTCTCTAAGTATGTGAAACCTCTCTCAAATATCTCTTTGTATGAGAAATCACTCCAAGAGTGTCAAATCTCTCCCAAATCTCTCCAAGTATGTGAAATCTCTCCCAAATCTCTCTCAAATATCTCTCTGTATGAGAAATCTCTCCAAGAAAGACAAATCTCTCCCAAATCTCTCCAAGTATGTGCAACCTCTCTTAAATATCTCTTTGTATGAGAAATCTCTCCATGAATGTCAAATCTCTCCAAGTGTGAGAAATCTCTCCCAAATCTCTCTCGAAAGTTTCCCGTAATTTTTTTTGAATCATTCGGGTCATTTTGGCCCTTAACCGGGTCAAAAACGGCTTAAAACGGGGCGAAAACGAGAAAAATAGGCTTTAGGAACCGAAACCAAGAAGAGAGGCCTCTCAGGACCAGAACCGAGCCTCTGTTGGCTGAGGCATGCGAGACCGAGCCTCGGTCTCTGCCCCTCTCGGTCTCTGCTCCTTCTCGGCCTCCGCCTCTCTATCTCTACTCGGAATCTCGGTCTCTGTTCTCTTCCCTACTCTCGGTCTCTATTTTGTCTTCCGCCTCTCTGTCTCTTCTCTTCTCTCGGTCTCTATTCTCTGTCGCCTCCTCTCTGTCCCTTCGCGCCTCTCTGCTCCTTCTCTCCTCTCTGTGTCCTCGCGCCTCTCTGTTCCGTCTTCTCCCCTCTTGGTTCCTACTCTCCCTCTTCTTCCCTCTCGGTTTCTGCCCTCTCCTCTCTCGGTTTCAGCAGCAGAAGGCCGAACCTCAGCCAGAATTCGGAATTTGGTCACTTTTAGCCCATTTTTGATATTTTTAACATTTTAAGCCCATTTTTCGTGATTTTAAAGCGGGATTTTCTCCAGAAATTATATTTTAACATAATAAACTCTAAATATTCATAATTTAAACATATTTTGATGAAAATCATTATCTAAATAATAAAAATCAAATGGGTGAATTATTAAAGGTGGAGTGTTGACTTTGCCTTATCCAATGTCACAAGCAACCACCCCACACTCACTCTATGACCAGCCATACCTCCCCACCTTACCTAGGTCACTTCAATGTCCCTTACACTCAATTTACACTCATTCCCACGTTTTTAGAGCTGGAACAAACATCCTCTCTCCTCATTTCTCTCATTTGCTCTCATTTCACTAAGTATCAAACACCACTTTTCTCTCAAACTTTTTCTCCACCAAACTCGAGATTCAAGGCTGATTATCAAGTGTTCTTCCACATTTGGTAAGCATAATCCATTCTCCTTGTGATTATCTCACTTATTTCCACATAAATCAAAGATATCTTACACAAACTCCATCATATTTGTGTTAGATCTTCAAATCTTTAAGCAATCTTCCCAAGTGTTCTTGAGTTGAACACCCCTTCTCTCCATCATCCATCCACTGAAATCACTCAAGGTGAGTTCATACCCCTACATTTTCATGTTCTCTCAAGTTTTCAGGGGGGGGGGGGATACAAGTTAAAACACTAAGAACATAACTAAAATTTTCTAACAGCCTTCATCAGAAAAGTTCAACTCAATTCACAGACTGTTTTGTGCATCTTAAACATTTTTGTTTTCAAAACTTTAAAAGTTGCAAATAGTTCAAGTTTTTAGCTCTAAAATGACTACTTGCACATCTCCATACGATTTTTCTACAATTTATGGTGATTTTTACAAAACTACCTATCATTTCAAACACCAATCCGGACCAGTCTGTGATCATGGACTTTTTCACCCAAGTTGGAGGTCATTAAAAATCGTATTAAAAATTATGAGTAAACTAGACACATTTTGTGAACTCTCAGAATTTACGGATCTAGCTTTCGACTTTGTATGATTTTTCGATGATTTTTCTAAAACAGTGCTGAAAGACTAAGAATTAATTAACAACTTCTAACTATCAAAACACTTTGTAACATGTTGAGCAAAGTGTTAAAACTTTGATAACTTCATATATTACATGTATTTCTTGTTATGGTATATTTATATAATAGGAAATTACTTGCTGAATTTATAAGAATCCTCCATCATAATCATTAGTACAAGACAAAACAAGTTAAACATAGCTATATTGTACTATACATTTGACTTCCATAGAATGGGATTCTTAAACACCATAAAGAAATATACTAAACTATAATAGGTATAGTTAGGGTACATATACATTTCAAACATTTTAATAAACTATAATAGGTATAGTTTATGATCATTTACATAACATACTCGTACAAAAAAAGGGGTACAAATACAAAGTGCCGGTTTTTATACAAAAAGGGGTACAAATACAAAGTGTCGGGTTTATATACAAAAAGGGGTACAAATACAAAGTGTCGGGTCTCTATACAAAAAGGGGTACAAATACAAAGTGTCGGGTCTCTATACAAAAAGGGGTACAAATACAAAGTGTCGGGTCTCGATACAAAAAGGGGTACAAATACAAAGTGCCGGGTCTCTATACAAAAAGGGGGTACCGATACAAAGTATCAGGTTCACTTAAGATAGTTATTATGATATTAAAACTATACTTCATCTAGAATTGTTAGACTTCAACTATAGTCGCTGAGCGTATATGTTTGAGTCATATAAGAATTTAGTCTTGATTGGCCTAGAATTGGTGTTGCCCGCCTCATCTCCTGTTCCTCGTTGGGTTGTGGACCTAGGGCAGACCCACTATATTCAACGTTTTATCTAATTTAAACCTTATATAACTTATATACGCTGGACGATTATAGAGGAACTCTACGGGTCATTCTAGGGTCCATTAATGCATCATATAGGAATATTCTATTCACACTTAACTAAGAAAATATTGGATTTTCTGGAAATCAAACTATATCGATTTTACAACGAAAACGGTTTCTACTTCAAACAAAACTCTTATGAACTCACCAACTTAATTGTTGACACTTTTCAAAATTACTTGTATTCTCAGGAAATCAGTGAAACAGGAAAACTTCGTCGCTTTGAGGATGGGACGTTAAACCGTCAACAATTTATTTTTGTCATCATAATGTAATTGATTTTGAATCATGTAAACATATACTTTGGTGTAACTTTTTCAATTATATTTATGATGGTTGTATTTACTTTAAGCACTATTATATTCGTTGTTGTGATACTGTACATGAAGTCCTCCACCCCCGGACGTTTCCGCCATCCTTGGTTTGGGGGTGTGACAGATTGGTATCAGAGCATTGTTATAGTGAACTAAGTATATCGAACCACATAAGATATACAAACTATAAATGCATTGGGACTAAGGTCTCTGATTTAAAGTTTTCAAAAAAAACTATACCTTTAGAAATAAATAGCTTTTTGTTAAAAGTATAGATGCATGCATACATACTAAGGTCAGCATCATTTTAGGACAAAACAAAAGTAATGATTGTTGGATATCACAGGTAAGCTTGGGGATGTATGGTCAGTCTTGGGAGTGGCATAGCCTGATCAACTATGCTGGTCCGAGGAGTGATTAGCATATGCCCAAGAATGGTTGTGATGTGGCAACAAGTCTAAAAACTTACCAACGCTACCACAATGAAATACCATAGGGGTATTTTGGCATTATTATAATTACATATGTGAGAACTAAATAGATTTTTATCAATAGGTCAATAGTTGCTTAGTGGATACATTAAAATTTTATGTATCCAGGACGTCATAGACTTAGAATCTATGGATCTTTGCTCTACTTCCTGTTCTCGTTGGATTGGGGATTTAGAGTTAGGGTCGCTTATTCGAAGGTCTATCCTGTCCCGAATACATATAACTAGTATGCACTAAAAAATATGTTGAAGTACCTGATAAAGATCATCTTATAATTATCTAATTAGTACGTCTACTTAGTTATTTCTTATATTCCCATTTCTCACGAAGATATCATGGCTGGATTCCATCCCCACGACGACCCGTACTACCCTAACCACGACAATACGAAATGGCTCGGAGAGGAGCCAGAGAATGATTACCCAACCCCTGTGGATGGTTACCAAGCTGAAGGCTATGTTGATGGTTCTGACTCCGACCCTGAAGTGGAGAACTTAACCCCGATGACTCTTGTTCCAAATCCCAACCCTCGACCGACTTTTCAAGGCCCGACGCCTCCTTGGGTAGAGTGTTTGGAAACCTGGAGCGAAGAACAAGACCAACATATGTCGTTTAATAGAGAACGAAGCTTCTACAACATAAACGAAGGAAGCTTAGCATATAGAATTTTTCCAATCCTGGTCCGTAGAGTTGCCCGAAACGAGATTCAGGGTAGAACAACTCTCTATAGTATCGCAGAGGTTGATGCAAATGCAAGAATACATACGATCCACACCAATCGCCTTGAGCACACTCGTGAATTGTCTGAGAGAGACCATGAAACCTTGCTGCGAGCACAAGCTGAAACACGAACCGAAATCATAGAACTCTGAGTACGCCAGAGGGTATACAAAAGGCACCTGCCTGATATGGAGTGGCAACTAGCTGGACTGAGGGTTCACCAAAGGGATGACCGCCGCCAGTAGTAAATGCCTTACTTTCTTTCCCTATTAACAAAGAATTTTTCTTTTCCCTATCTATGTCCTATGTGGCATTCTTTATGAAACCATCTTGTACTGTAAGTACTTTTAGTTAGGCCTTTAGGCGGCCAAAACTCTCCTACTCCGGATGTGATGTAAGACCCTCTCCAAGGTCAATTTTCCCCAATTTGCTACATCTTAAACATCAATGACGTTCTCAGTCAGATGAATTCTGTGACACTCTTTGTTCAAATACTTCCTGATGAGTCTATCTGAAGCCCACTCTAGTCAAGTTGTTGGACTAGAGTAGTTTAGCTCCGGGATCGTTCCCAATTTCTTTCAAAGGTTGAATCATGTTATTCACCAACCAATGGAACCCTGTTTGAACGAAAAACGTCATTAGATCATTCTCTGAACTTACTTCTACTCCATAATAGGACTGCATCACAGGGGTGTAGGTCAAACCTTCGAGAGCATACTTCTACTCTATAGGTGGACAATCGAAATACGTTCAATGATAGCCCTTACTAGGAATTCTAGTTCATCAAGAAGGATTAGTAAGAATGTTATTTGTTATGATTTCCTCACTTATACATTCCCCAGTTATATATAACGAAGACTTGGTGGACAATAGAATGTGAGATTTCTAACCTAGTTCCTTTTCCTCGTTGGGATGTGGAACTAAAGGAGAATCACACATTTTACTATCCGCCCAGTCTTGGTTATATCATAATGTGTATAAGCTAAGTTTTCATGTATAATAACTTATCTCTTAGTAAGAATCAAAATAATACAGAGCCAACCTTAGTCACTCACAAACTCCTTGTCTTTCGTATTACAGAATCATGTCATCATCTGGAAATAGTCAGCCGAACAATGAAGCCCCTAACCTTCATATCGACGCCGCAACATTTCAAGCCACGGTAACAGTTGCTGTGACAGCTGTCCTTACAAACCTCAACACTGACGACGCAATCACGACTGACAAGGGAATTGAAAATTTCGATTGTTGTATCGATCCAGGAAGCCAACAAAGGACAACAGTCTCGGACATACAAAGTCGTAAAACCGAGAAGAGGAAACGAAATCGTCGAGCTCAAAAGGAGCGTCAACGATCCCAAAGACTTGCCATGCAACAGCAACAAGTGGCAACTCCTGCCCCTTCAGCAACGGCACGACCAATTCCTCAAATCCCTGGCATCAGGACAAACCCTGCACACAAGGTTGATGGTAAAACCGGACCCCATAAAAGGAAAGTTTCAAAGTGGATGAACGAGGAGGGCACCCGTGTCCATGTAACTCTAACTAAACACCTCACTTCCACCACCAATGCTAGTGCAAGCCAGATATGTCATCAATGTGGCGAGATTGGACACCTTAGAAAGGACTGTCCAATCATAAAGAACTCTGGTGCAGACGGGAGGATACTAAGGATCACTACCGCAGGAGAAACTACTCAAGGCCTCGTTAAAAATATCTAAAGCATTCGTTGTAACAGACTTATAAACTGATTAAAAACTAGTGCAACTAGAGTCTTATTCTTTGCGAGACCCCGTCCATCAAGGTGCCCTCATGTTGCTTGCACTTATCTTTTGTAGTATACCTAGTTCGCAGCAATAGTCTTGCAGTAAATCTATAGTACTGTAACTCTGTTAAAAGTTGCACAGTGGTGTTTTGTCTGTAATGCCTTTATGATCAAATCTAGTGCTTTTATTACCAAGTGACGTCGATTTTTTTTTCATACGACTAGAATACTAGCCAAGGACCTGGATCCACTTGAGAGCGTGAGAATCAATTGATTAGGAAGTATCCCCACTTTTTGGCTCGATTATTCATGTTTACTCCGTGCCTAAATTCAAATTTCGGGATGAAATTCCCTCTAACGGGGGGATGATGTGACAACCGTCAAATTCTGGTCAATTCAAAGTCAAATAAAGTCAACAAGTCAAACCGGTCAACTCAACTAACCCTTGTATAATAGGGCTTACGTTATGTATTTACTAAACAACTTGCTATTCTGAGGAGAAATCTCTTCAAGAATGTCAAATCTCTCCCAAATATCTCCAAGTATGTGAAATCTCTCTCAAATATCTCTTTGTATGAGAAATCTCTCCAAGAATGTCAAATCTCTCCCAAATCTCCCCAAGTATGTGAAACCTCTCTCTAGTATCTCTCTGTATGAGAAATCTCTCCAAGAATGACAAATCTCTCCCAAATCTCTCTAAGTATGTGAAACCTCTCTCAAATATCTCTTTGTATGAGAAATCTCTCCAAGAATGTCAAATCTCTCCCAAATCTCTCCAAGTATGTGAAATCTCTCCCAAATCTCTCTTTAATATCTCTATGTATGAGAAATCTCTCCAAGAATGACAAATCTCTCCCAAATCTCTCTAAGTATGTGAAACCTCTTTCAAATATCTCTTTGTATGAGAAATCCCTCCACGAATGTCAAATCTCTCCCAAATCTCTCCAAGTATGTGAAATCTCTCCCAAAATCTCTCTCAAATATCTCTCTGTATGAGAAATCTCTCCAAGAATGACAAATCTCTCCCAAATTTCTCCAAGCATGTGAAACCTCTCTTAAATATCTCTTTGTATGAGAAATCTCTCCAAGAATGTCACATCTCTCCCAAATCTCTCCAAGTGTGAGAAATCTCTCCCAAATCTCTCTCGAAAGTTTCCCGTAACTTTTTTTGAATCATTCGGGTCATTCCGGCCCTTAACTGGGTCAAAAAGGGTTTAAAACGGGGCGAAAACGAGGAAAATAGGCTTTAGGAACCGAAACCAAGAAGAGAGGCCTCTCAGGACCAGAACCGATCCTCTATTGGCTGAGGCATGCGAGACCGAGCCTCGGTCTCTGCCCCTCTCGATCTCTGCTCCTTCTCGGCCTCCGCCTCCCTGTCTCTACTCGGACTCTCGGTCTCTGTTCTCTTCCCTACTCTCGGTCTCTATTCTGTCTTCCGCCTCTCTGTCTCTTCTCTTCTCTCGATCTCTGTTCTCTATCGCCTCCTCTCCGTCCCTTCGCGCCTCTCTGCTCCTTCTCTCCTCTCTGTCTCCTCGCGCCTCTCTGTTCCCTCTTCTCCCCTCTCGGTTCCTACTCTCCCTCTTCTTCCCTCTCGGTTTCTGCCCTCTCCTCTCTCGGTTTCAGCAGCAGAAGGCCGAACCTCGGCCAGAATTCGGAATTTGGTCACTTTTAGCCCATTTTTGATATTTTTAACATTTTAAGCCCGTTTTTCGTGATTTTTAAGCGGGATTTTCTCCAGAAATTATATTTTAACATAATAAACTCTAAATATTAATAATTTAAACATATTTTGATGAAAATCATTATATAAATAATAAAAATCAAATGGGTGAATTATTAAAGGTGGAGTGTTGACTTTGCCTTATCCAATGTCACAAGCAACCACCCCACACCCACTCTATGACCAGCCATACCTCCCCACCTTACCTAGGTCACTTAAATGTCCCTTACACTCAATTTACACTCATTCCCACGTTTTTAGAGCTGGAACAAACATCCTCTCTCCTCATTTCTCTCATTTGCTCTCATTTCACTAAGTATCAAACACCACTTTTCTC
This sequence comes from Lactuca saligna, assembly GCF_052625555.1. Lineage (NCBI taxonomy): Eukaryota > Viridiplantae > Streptophyta > Magnoliopsida > Asterales > Asteraceae > Lactuca > Lactuca saligna. The sequence goes on along the minus strand of NC_136423.1, from coordinate 74,450,456 downwards.
TCAAACTTTTTCTCCACCAAACTCGAGATTCAAGGCTTATTATCAAGTGTTCTTCCACATTTGGTAAGCATAATCCATTCTCCTTGTGATTATCTCACATATTTCCACACAAATCAAAGATATCTTACACAAACTCCATAATATTTGTGTTAGATCTTCAAATCTTCAAGCAATCTTCCCAAGTGTTCTTGAGTTGAACACCCCTTCTCTCCATCATCCATCCACTGAAATCACTCAAGGTGAGTTCATACCCCTACATTTTCATGTTCTCTGAAGTTTTCAGGGGGGGGGGGGGGGCGGGATACAAGTTAAAACACTAAGAACATAACTAAATTTTTCTAACAGCCTTCATCAGAAAAGTTCAACTCAATTCACGGACTGTTTTGGGCATCATAAACATTGTTGTTTTCAAAACTGTACAAGTTGCAAATATTTCAAGTTTTTAGCTTTAAAATGACTACTTTCACATCTCCATACGATTTTTCTACAATTTATGGTGATTTTTACAAAACTGCCTATCATTTCAAACACCAATCCGGACCAGTCTGTGATTATGGACTTTTTCACCCAAGTTGGAGGTCATTAAAAATCGTATTAAAAATTATGAGTAAACTAGACACATTTTTTGAACTCTCAGAATTTACGGATCTAGTTTTCGACTTCGTATGATTTTTCTAAAACAGTGCTGAAAGACTAAGAATTAATTAACAGCTTCTAATTATCAAAACACTTTGTAATATGTTGAGCAAAGTGTTAAAACTTTGATAACTTCATATATTACATGTATTTCTTGTTATGATATATTTATATAATATGAAATTACTTGCTGAATTTATAAGAATCATCCATCATAATCATTAGTACAAGACAAAACAAGTTAAACATAGCTATATTGTACTTTACATTTGACTTCCATAGAATGGGATTCTTAAACACCATAAAGAAATATACTAAACTATAATAGGTATAGTTAGGGTACATATACATTTCAGACATTTTAATAAACTATAATAGGTATAGTTTATGATCATTTACATAACATACTCGTACAAAAAAAGGGGTATAAATACAAAGTGCCGGTTTTTATACAAAAAGGGGTACAAATACAAAGTGTCGGGTTTATATACAAAAAGGGGTACAAATACAAAGTGTCGGGTCTCTATACAAAAAGGGGTACAAATACAAAGTGTCGGGTCTCTATACAAAAAGGGGTACAAATACAAAGTGTCGGGTCTCTATACAAAAAGGGGGTACCGATACAAAGTACCAGGTTCACTTAAGATAGTTATTATGATATTAAAACTATACTTCATCTAGAATTGTTAGACTTCAACTATAGTCGCTGAGCGTATATGTTTGAGTCATATAAGAATTTAGTCTTGATTGGCTTAGAATTGGTGGTGCCCGCCTCATCTCCTGTTCCTCGTTGGGTTGTGGACCTAGGGCAGACCCACTATATTCAACGTTTTATCTAATTTAAACCTTATATAACTTATATACGCTGGACGATTATAGAGGAACTCTACGGGTCATTCTAGGGTCCATTAACGCATCATATAGGAATATTCTATTCACACTTAACTAAGAAAATATTGGATTTTCTGGAAATCAAACTATTTCGATTTTACAAGGAAAATGGTTTCTACTTCAAACAAAACTCTTATGAACTCACCAACTTAATTGTTGACATTTTTCAAAATTACTTGTATTCTCAGGAAATCAGTGAAACAGGAAAACTTCGTCGCTTTGAGGATGGGATGTTAAACCGTCAACAATTTATTTTTGTCATCATAATGTAATTGATTTTGAATCATGTAAACATATACTTTGGTGTAACTTTTTCAATTATATTTATGATGGTTGTATTTACTTTGAGCACTATTATATTCGTTGTTGTGATATTGTACATGAAGTCCTCCATCCCCGGACGTTTCCGCCATCCTTGGTTTGGGGGTGTGACAACTCAGGTTCGGCCACATCACCCTCGTCCGGAACTTTCCACATGACCGAAGCATCTGCTTCAGCAGAGGGGTTGGTCCACTTGCGAATCGACGCGTGTTACCTTCCGATTGGACCGAAGCCACGATCCAACCAGCTTCCGACACGCCTCTCATCGCTGGAGCCATCCGAGCCTCGCTGCCGCCTATCGCGTGTCTCTCTCCCTCGCTGCCACCAAGCTGCTTCACTACTGACTCCTCCTCTCGGCCGACCTCGGATCTTCCCTATAAATAGAGGCCTTGCGAGCCTTCTCATGTAATTTTGGAAAATTGCCATCTTTTACCCTTTTTTTATATTTTCTTCATCTTAACGTTCCCCGAAGTGCCCGAGAAGCCCGAAAAAAATTTATATTTTCGGTTTTGAAGCTCTAGCTTCGCACAGCCCAGCTATCAAGAAAACTCCCGTTTTCAACGAAGAAAGTGATATTTAGAGCCGAAGTGCTGCCTAAATTAATATTTTAGCCCCCGGTTATTTCACGGTGAGTTTAATATATAGAAATAATTGTATGCTATGTGTTATATGTGGCTACGTTTTTTTCAGTGTTATTATTCCGTGTTATTTTCCCGTGTTATTTTTATTCGCTATATTTAATAGCAAAGCAATACCTTTGACCATGTGATCAGTGAAAGGACTTAGATTCATGTTGGTACTGGTATGTAGCCTCTGGCCATGTAGAACATGTCTCCGTAAGAGAATGATTTCTATTCTATGGTATTGGAAGAAGGTTAGACAAGGCTATAAGCCTGAAATCTACCAAAATGTTAAATCCGAAGTTGTATGTTTATGTGCCATTTGGGCCAAAGCTTTATTGATGTATATCAAGCATGGAAATTGTTATGTCTCATTGATTGTATATCTTTAAATCAAATCAATGATTGATATGGAATGTTTGTCACATGATTCACATATGCCCTTGTTGTTCCTTGTGATGGGTTTTGAGCATACTAACACTTCCTAAGTGTACATGCAACCCTAATAACCTTGGATCTATGTTTGTCTAATTTGTCATGCAAAGTTGAATTCCAAGGTTATATTCCTATCTAGCATACATGGGGAACAATTTTAACATAAAGTATAGATAGAATAACTTACCTTGTTGTTGCTTGTGTTCCTTGAAACCTTGTGAGCCTAGCACCTCAAGTGGTGATGCCTCAAATGCTTCACACAACACCAAATGCTCTTGGAAGAACTTATGAGAGAATACACACTCTTCAAAATCGGCCAAGCCCTCTTATTACTTTGTGTAACCGATTTGGGAGGAGATCATATTCCTTATATAGTGTTGACACATCTAGGGTTAAACCCTAATGTGTCATGACTCTTCATTTCCATGACCCATGGGTTTGTAACTCCCATGGAGCATCCATGGAGCATCCTATGGGTGGAACCCAACTTGATGATCCATGGAGCCTTTTAGCCCACTATACAAGATATGGATGATTTACTTAATCAACCCATATATTTAATTAGTTATCTTTTGATCACTTAATTAATTCTAAATTAATTCTTGATCAAACTAATCAAATAATATTATTAATATATTAGAACTTATAATATATTAATAATCTCCAAGCGTTATTTCTCTCATTTAGTTTATCCAATTGCATGGTGCCATGCAACCCAAATGGACCATGCCGGGTCGGGTCAAGTACATACCAGAAATAGTTATGGACTTAGACACCTTATCCAACAGTCTCCCACTTGGATAAGTCTAGTAACTATTACTGCAAGTATGACTTCAGGAACCGATCGGCAATCGTAGCTCTTTACAAGGTTTCTCGAAACTTGAGAAGATGATGGTACGCCATTTAAGATAAGTGGTCATATAATCCTCTATTCTAGATATCAGTCGGACAAATACATGGAACAATGTCTTACTTATTGTCCAACATTTGTTTCCCGATTTCCGATTTGTTTGACAAAGAACTTTATTGAACACATCAATCTAGTTCTGACCGGGCCCGGTACATAGGTCAAAACAAAATCATCGAGGGGCCCAGATATCAGCTTCTAATCCAAGAAGGAACAGATAAACTTCGACTCATATGTTTGTTCTACTACTCATTGAATTACACATAAGAGCACGATTTTATAACATCGAGTTACCAATGCGTTTTTCGTACAATTAATGCATAACCAACTCGTAAGTAACAAATCATATCTCTAGGTTTAAAGACTTATATGATATTACCGTCTCACGATCACTCGAGATAGAATTCCATGAAGTGATTCCAGTGAGCGTGGGTTGAGTCCAATGCTCAGAACTTATGAGCACTCATGATTGTTGTAGCCTTGTCCCAGACCTCTACAACCAAACATGACAGTCTTGATTCATACCTACTTCCGACATATGACCGACTGTGGAGGTTTGAATAATATGTTAAACCAAACAAAATTATTCTGGAAGTCAAAACATGCAAAAGAAATATAGTAAACGATCGACAAGAGATAGCAACACTTTACTCATAAATAAACACTTTTATTCATCATCAAATGTCAATTACACTTTACAAATTTCAAGATTATCTAACTACTAAATCTAATATCATCCTTCAGCCCTATGCTCCGAGCATGCTGGAGATGATTAACCCGAGTCAGTCCCTTCGTGAGGGGATCTGCTGGGTTCTCATCCGATGATACCCTCTTTGCCACGAGGAGTCCTTCTTCGATCCGATGTCTGATGAAATGGTATTTTCTGTCGATGTGTTTGGATCTCCCGTGATCCCTTGGTTCCTTGGCTAAGGCAACAGCACTTTCACTATCACAGAAAATTTCCATCGGCTCTTTAATAGCTGGTACAACTCCAAGGTCTCCAATGAAGTTCCTCAGCCATAACGCCTCCTTTGCCGCTTCGCTAGCTGCAATATACTCTGATTCACAAGTAGAATCTGCCACTGTCTCTTGCTTGGAACTCTTCCAAGAAATTGCTCCTCCATTTAGGGTAAAGACCCAGCCCGACTGAGAGCGGAAGTTATCCCTATCAGTTTGGAAGCTAGCATCACTATACCCTACAACTCTCAAGTCATCACTCCCACCGAGGGTAAGGACCCAGTCCTTAGTCCTTCGTAGGTACTTGAGAATACTCTTTACCGCAATCCAGTGTGCCTTGCCAGGGTTCCCCTGAAACCTGCTAACCATGCTCAAGGCAAAGGCTACATCAGGTCGAGTACACGTCATAGCATACATGATCGAACCTACAGCCGAAGCATAAGGTATTCGTCTCATTTCTGCTATCTCAGCCTCAGTGCTAGGGCTTTGTGTCTTACTCAGCTTGGCGCTACTCTGGATAGGCAACTCTCCTTTCTTGGAATTTTGCATTCTGAATCTCTTCAGAATCTTCTCCAAGTAGGTACTTTGACTAAGTCCAATTAGTCTTTTACTCCGATCTCTCAAGATTCTTATCCCCAAAATATAGGCAGCTTCACCAAGGTCCTTCATAGCGAAACACTTTCCAAGCCAGGACTTTACTTCCTGCAGGGTTGGAATGTCGTTTCCTATGAGTAGTATGTCATCCACATACTATACCAAAAAGCTAACTATACTCCCACTAGCCTTGACATATACACAAGATTCATCTTCACTCCTAGAAAAGCCAAATTCCTTGACCTTTTCATCAAAGCAAAGATTCCATCTGCGAGGTGCTTGCTTTAATCCATAAATGGATTTCTCAAGCTTACACACTCTATTAGGGTACTCGTTACTGACAAAACCCTCTGGCTGACTCATGTAAACATCTTCAGCCAACTTCCCATTAAGGAAGGCGGTTTTGACATCCATTTGCCAAATTTCATAGTCATGAAATGCGGCTATGGCTAACAGAACCCGAATAGACTTAATCTTGGCTACCGGAGAAAAGGTCTCATCATAGTCCACTCCAGGAATTTGAGAGAAACCCTTTGCAACCAGTCTAGCCTTATAAGTGTGTACTTTACCATCCATGTCGGTCTTCTTCTTGAAGACCCATTTGCACCCTACAGTCTTTCGACCTGGTACATTCTCAACCAAGTTCCAAACTTCATTGTCATACATGGATTGTATCTCGCTATCCATAGCCTCTTTCCATTTAGCAGACTCGGGGCCTGCCATGGCTTCCTCGTAGCTGTTAGGGTCATCATGACTTACTAGTGTCTCATCACTAATAAGTGTCTCACCTTCTGCAGTAATATGGAATCCATAGTAATGCTCAGGTACACTCCTAACTCTCGTGGAACGCCTCAGAGGTACAGATTCGTCAATTGGCTCAACAGGAGTTTCCTCCTTAAGTTGAGGGCTAGAGTTTGAAGTTCCTTCACCACTTGACTCTTGAATTTCTTCAAGATCAACTTGCCTCCCACTGTCTCCTTGGCTTATAAACTCTCTTTCTCGAAAGACTCCTCTTCTTGCTACAAAGACCACATTGTCACTAGGTCTGTAGAAGAGGTAACCAATGGATTGCTGTGGGTAGCCGATGAAAATACACCTCTCGCTTCGGGGTTCGAGCTTATCATGAGTCTCGCGTCTCACGAAAGCCTCGCAGCCCCAAATCTTGATGTGGTCTAGTTTAGGTACTTTACCAGTCCACATCTCGTGAGGAGTTTTGGCAACTTTCTTTGTAGGGACTAGATTAAGGATATGGGCGGCAGTCTCTAAGGCATACCCCCAGAATGAGATTGGTAGCGAAGTTCGACTCATCATGGAACGAACCATGTCCAACAAGGTTCGATTACGCCTCTCAGCCACACCATTCAACTGTGGTGTCCTGGGAGGTGTCAATTGTGAGACAATCCCACATTCCTTTAGATAGTCGAGGAACTCTGAACTAAGATACTCACCACCTCGATCGGATCGAAGCATCTTAATGTTCCTGCCCAATTGATTCTCGACTTCCTGTTTAAATTCCTTAAACTTCTCGAAAGTCTCTGACTTATGCTTGATTAAGTAGACATATCCATATCTACTGTAATCATCAGTAAAAGTCAAATAATAACGATTAGCATCTCTTGTGGCATGTTTGAATGGTCCACACACATCCGTGTGTATAAGGTCCAGCAAACCTTCACCCCTTTCACAAGAGCCTGTGAAGGGTGACTTTGTCATTTTTCCATGTAAGCATGATTCGCAACTATCATTTGACTTTAGGTCAAACGACTCCAAGACTCCATCCTTTTGGAGTTGGCCTATGCGTTTCTTGCTTATATGTCCAAGACGACAATGCCATAACGATGCTTTATCCAAGTTATTATTATTAGCAGAATCAATACACAAAACATTATTTCCTAAGTTATCTACAATAGATACAGCTTCATACACACCATCACAAGGTAATGCTTTAAAATAAAGTACATTATTAAAGAAAGCATTAATCGAACCAACTTCATTATCAAACGAAAAGGTGAAACCTTGTTTGTACAATGCATGAAAGGAAATAATATTTCTTGCCATTTCTGGCGAATAACAACATTTATTCAAATCTAAATTTAACCCACTACTTAGCAATAAAGTATAAACTCCAATCTTGGTGACAGGTGTAACTTTCCTATTCCCCATGATTAAGTTTATTCTTCCTTGCTCCACATTCTCACTTCTTCCTAGTCCCTGCAAGTCACAGCAAATATGAATTCCGCAACCTGTATCAAGGACCCAAGATTTCGAATGGGGTGAGTTATTAGAAATGATAGTGTAAATACCTGCATGGTTGGGTTTGACTTTCCCATCCTTTACATCTTGCTGGTACTTTGGGCAGTTCCGCTTCCAGTGAGCTTTTTCGTGGCAATAGAAGCATTCCGCCTCTTTTGGGTCAGAAGAAGGAGTAATGAAACCTTTCTTGGTTCCACTTGAAGAAGAGCCATCAAGGGTCCGAGCCTTGGTACCCTTTGAAGATCTCTTTCTCTTCCTCCCTCGACTCTGCCCGATTGCCAAGACCGGAGTTGTTTCTGGAGTAGGAGTGATAGCAACCGACTTCCCCTTAAGACCTGTTTCTGCGGTCTTGAGAAGTCCCTGAAGTTTGCTGAGGGTGACCTCTTCCTTTTTCATGTGATATGTCATGCGGAATTGATCATAGCACGATGGTAAGGAGTGCAAAATGATATCTATTGCAAGCTCCTCAGGGAAGTTCACATTGAGCTTCAGCAACCGATCCACATACCTTTGCATTTTCTGCATGTGGCTCGTGACGGACTCTCCGTCCTTCATCATGGTTGTTATCATGGAGCAGATGACTTCGTACCTCTCTTGTCGTGCACTTTGATGGTATCTTTCCATCAAATCTTGGTGCATTTCATAAGGGTAGAAGTCTTCGTAAGACTTTTGGAGTTCAGCTGTCATGGTGGCTAACATGATGCAAGCCACCTTGGTTGCATCTCTTTCATGAGTATGAAAGTCAGCGATCTCCTGGGGAGTTGCAGTGGACTCATCAATTTCCTTAAGCTCCTTGTCAAGGACATATTCTTTGTCCTCGTAGCGAGTAATCATCCTGATGTTTCTGATCCACTTATTGAAGTTGGATCCATCAAAGGTGACTTTCCCGCACAGACTCATAAGAGTAAAGGAGCCATTAGGATTCGAGCCAGAAGCATTAGATGAAGACATCTGAAAAGAAGAACAAGTTTAGTTTAGATTTAAGAGAGTCCTTAATAAAACACCCAAATGTAATATTAAGGCTAGGATCCAATCACAATATAATATAACTTAGAAGAGGTATGCCGTAATCTAAGCTATACCATATTTGAAAGGTAGGTGAATGACGATTCACCAATTTCCACCACGAAAACCGAAATAAATATTTAGTTTTTATTGGTTTTAGAAATTCCTAGATTCTTTGAGATCCAATGAACTTTTCAAAGGCATGTTTCGATCTCGGGAGTGCCCTCCAGGTTTTGTGACTGGGATGCCGAGGATCACAAAACGAGGTGTGAAGTAACCATGCAAATCACTTGGTACCTTTAAAGTTTATCACTCAATCGATGTGCCGGTAAACCACACACGCTCCACCGATACTATAATAAACTTTTAAGTCACCCTTTACCTACCTTGTTAAGTCCAAGTTAGTGTGCCGGTTAACCACACACGCTCCACCAACGACTCAGACAAAGTGTAAAGTGTAATTTCATGGATTAGCACCTTATTCACATTTTTCCTAAAGTAACTAAGATTGGGAATTTAATAAAATGTTTAGTTACTTTATATATTCATCATACTTTGAATGAGAATTTATAAGTCCTTGTCTTACCCGTTCGGCTAACGACCCTCCACCAGTCAAGCAAGCGGTGGGTGAGAATATACACCCATTAAGTCACCATTTTATAGGCAACAACCTTATACCCACCTTATAGACCGGCTTCGTGAATGAGGCGTACTAGCGGTAAGACGACTTGTTCTTATACATATATATAATTATTAAATTATCATAATATAAGTATAAGGGTTGAATTTTAACTTTTAAAATTCTAGGGGTTGGAACTAAAGTTTTATCTTAACTTTACTTGTTCCAAAACTTGAGGGCAAGTTTTGTAACTTTCAAAACTTTTCATTTCTTGTAACTTATGACTTTAATAGAGTCATAAAATGAAGACTCTTCATTTTTATAACTCTTGTGTTTTTCTTAATGGTTTTTTAACTCAAGTGACTCTTGGTTTTCCATAACTTAAGGATAAGTTATGGACTCCATTAAAACACATTATGATCAAGAATTAAACTACCAAATAGGTTACAAATAATTCCTATGATCATCTAAAACATCATAAGAACAAGAACATGAATATGAACATAATCAAAAATTACATAAAACTTTGTAATTTTGATAACTAGTTGTTGTAAATGAATTAGCAAAACATTACACCACCAAAAATAAGTTTACATTTACTAAAACAGTTTAGGGTAATGTTTCTAATTCATTTTCCAGCAACTGAATCGAAATTCTGCACTCATTCGACCCTACTCGCCGAGTGCATGAACACTACTCGCCGAGTTGGTTGAAGATACACATGGACTCGGCGAGTCCCCCCTATGGACTCGGCGAGTCCGATCGCAGACAGCAAATTTTCGATTCTGTTTTCAACTTTTAAGAACAAATAAGAACAAACAAGCCTAGGCTCTGATACCAGTGATGGGTTTTGAGCATACTAACACTTCCTAAGTGTACATGCAACCCTAATAACCTTGGATCTATGTTTGTCTAATTTGTCATGCAAAGTTGAATTCCAAGGTTATATTCCTATCTAGCATACATGGGGAACAATTTTAACATAAAGTATAGATAGAATAACTTACCTTGTTGTTGCTTGTGTTCCTTGAAACCTTGTGAGCCTAACACCTCAAGTGGTGATGCCTCAAATGCTTCACACAACACCAAATGCTCTTGGAAGAACTTATGAGAGAATACACACTCTTCAAAATCGGCCAAGCCCTCTTATTACTTTGTGTAACCGATTTGGGAGGAGATCATATTCCTTATATAGTGTTGACACATCTAGGGTTAAACCCTAATGTGTCATGACTCTTCATTTCCATGACCCATGGGTTTGTAACATCCATGGAGCATCCTATGGGTGGAACCCAACTTGATGATCCATGGAGCCTTTTAGCCCACTATACAAGATATGGATGATTTACTTAATCAACCCATATATTTAATTAGTTATCTTTTGATCACTTAATTAATTCTAAATTAATTCTTGATCAAACTAATCAAATAATATTATTAATATATTAGAACTTATAATATATTAATAATCTCCAAGCGTTATTTCTCTCATTTAGTTTATCCAATTGCATGGTGCCATGCAACCCAAATGGACCATGCCGGGTCGGGTCAAGTACATACCAGAAATAGTTATGGACTTAGACACCTTATCCAACACCTTGTTCCTCTTTGCTTCTACCATATTAAAGTATATATATGGCATAACGTTATATTGTATCTATTATTGAACTCACTAAGCGTCACGGCTTACCCTCTCAATGTTTAAAAAATTGCAAGAGATAAGCATCCAGTATAGTTATATACTGGTAGAAAATTTTTGAATAGTATGAAACTATTGTATTGATAGAAGCTTATGAATTGTTTGAAACTATTGTATTTTGCACTCCCATATGTATAAAACTATAGAATCTTGGGAAGTAATGTAATATATAACACTTTAAAATAGTCGATTTTTATCCAGTAGTTTGTAACCTCTTTATCAATGTAAAATATTGTTTGTTTGAATATGCAAGTATCATGTTTTGGAGTAACTATATAGTCGAGTATGAAAGTTTTGGTCTTTCATAAATACGAAAGTTAAGGTCTTTCACACGGAGTGCCAGTCTTTGTGATTTCTGACAAAGATGTGCGATTCACTTCCAGATTTTGGAAGAAGTTTCACGATGAATTGGGTACTCGTCTTCATTTTAGCATGGCTTTTCACCCACAGACGGATGGTCAGAGTGAGCGGACCATCCAGATCTTGGAGGATATGCTGCGAGCGTGTGTTTTAGACTTTAGTGGTAGCTGGGATACCTACCTTCCCTTGGCAGAGTTTTTCTACAATAATAGCTACCACACAAGTATAGACTGTCCTGCCTTCAAGATGTTGTATGGGAGGAAGTGTAGGACCCTGATATGTTGGGGATAGGTTAGGTAGTGGGTCAGGGGGAGTACCGAAGTGGTTCTCAAGATGATGGAGAGGATATAGCAAGTCAGGAGCAAGCTTCAGACTACTCAGAGTCTGCAGAAGAGCTACGCCGATAAACGCCGATCGGACTTGGAGTTTCAGGTTGGGGATAGGGTTCTCCTTAAGTTTTCACCTTGGAAAGGTGTCATCTGGTTCAGGAAGCGGGGCAAGTTGGGCCCCAGGTACATTGGTCATTTGAGGGTTGCAGCCCAGGAGGGCAAAGTGGCGTATAGACTGGAATTGCCAGTCGAGCTTAGTCAGATCCACAATACCTTTCATACCTCCCAGCTGTGGAAGTGCCTGGTAGATCACTCTGCGGTGGTGCCTTTAGAGGATATTCACGTGGATGACACCTTGAACTACATTGAGCGACCCGTAGCCATTCTTAACATAAAGACCAAAGACCTGAGGAACAAGAAGGTCGAGTTGGTGAAGGTGCAATGGCAACACCACAAGGGCTTAGAATGGACTTGTTATCCTGAGGACGAGATGAGGGAGCACTACCCCGAACTCTTTCCGGAGGCAGCAGCAAACTTCTAGGACAAAGTCGAAAATAAGTGGTGGAGATTTTTAATGCCCAGTTCCTGGTATGTATATAAATACAAATTTTTCATATTGGTTAAGGTACTCGACGAGTTGGAGGCCCCAAACATGTTGAGTAGGAATTGGATATGTTGGACCCGGGACTTGAAGCCCACTCGATGATTCGAGGAGCCTCGACTCGATGACTAGGTCTGCCAGAGTGAAACCCTAATTTTCAGGGTTTTCACCCTATTTAAAGGCCTTAAAAACCCCATTGTAACCTCCCTGATCCCCTCTCTTAGTCGAGAAAAATCTAATTCGAAACCAAAACCCATTTTGAGTGTTCTTGAGCCATTATTGTGTAATTTTGGTGATTTTGAAGCTTGAGAAGAAAGAACAAGCTTGGGGTTCAAGAGGAAGCAAGTGGATCCAGATTTTGTGCTCCATATCTAGCTCATTTGAAGTATAAAGTTTATACCTTGTCCATTCATCTATTAGATCTCCTCTTGGAGTAGTTTAGGGCTTTAAGGAGCCATTTTTGGAACCATTCATGGATGCAAGCATGTTTTGGGGTATTGACTTCAGATCCAGAGTCTTTGAGTGTAACATACACATTCTGAAATCGTGTATTGTTATTATCTAATGTGAATAAAATTGAGTGTTGAGTTCTAACAGATAGTTTTTACTAGAAATGAAGTACAACTATACTTAGAATGACGTAAAAAGTGAGTTTTTGATAAACCTCATCGAAATCCGAGTTATAACGAAGAAGTTATGACCAATCGAAGATCCGCGACAAAACCGGCACAACGCCGAATGACGTAAAAAGTGAGTTTTTGATAAACTACTTTTTATCCTCAGTAATCTAAATGAAAGTCTTAGTATTTGTTAAACCGAGAAGTTTGATAAAAAGAACACCAAAATCTGACTTCGTATGAGGAAGTTATGATTTTCTAAGTTTCAGCTTAGAAGTAGACAGCTAAAAACTCGAATTTTAGATCGAGTGATTTTTAGCCGACACAAACTAAATGAGAATTGAATGTCTCGTCATTAGTAGTACAACGGTAAAAAGTCTGACAAAAACGGACGTCGGATGAAGAAGTTATGAATTTTTAACGGATTTTCCTATACCGGTCTATTAAAAATAACAATATTAATATTAAATTCAAAATTAGCCGACGAAGTCTAAAAGAAAGTTGTAGCGCATAATTTTAGCTACGCATACATATAAAGAACGTTGAAAATGGAGCCTGTATGCGAAAGTTATGAATTTCGGAAGATTTTGGTTCAATTTCCGTGGAATTTCACATGAATAGTAGTCATCTCATCCGGAAGCACCACGTGTCGCGACCTGATTTGACTGAACCGCGGTCCACTAGCAGTCCAACGCACCTCGCATTGTACCTCCGTGTCACGTTTCCGAGCTCGCCCATGTCCTCTTTTGATTGGACCGAATCTCGCAGCACGGCTTCCGACCTCGGCTCTGTGGCCCTCGCAGCTGCTGCCACCGAGCTGCTTCACTGCTGACTCACCCTTCCCCCCTCGCGTGTCTCTCTCCCTCGCTGCCATCTGTCTCGTTGACTCCACCTTCTGATCAGCCGACCCTCGCATCGTCGCCTTATAAATACAAGGCATGCGAGCCTTGCCGAGAAAAATGGAGAAATTGCCATTTTTGGCCCCTCTTTCCATATTTTTATTATTTCCACTTCCGCCGAAGCCCCGGTATTATTTTTCAAGCCCGGAATACGTCCCGAAGTGCCCGGAGAGCCCGAGAAATTATTCTTTTTGGTTTGAAGCTCTACCTTTTTAGAGTCCGGTTTTGAGCTAATTCTCCCGGTTTTCAACGAATAAAGCCATATTTGGAGCCGATATGCTGCTCAAATTACTGTTTTAAACCCCGATTATTTTAAGGTGAGTTTAATATATAGGAACAATTGTATGTTATGTGTTATATGTGCTATGTGCTTTTCATTGTTATTATTCCGGGTCATTTTCCCGTGTTATTTTTATTCGCTATTTTTAATAGCAAAGTTATACCTTTGACCATGTGATCAGTGAAAGGACTTAGATTCACGGTGGTACTGGTATGTAGCCTTTGGCCATGCAGAACATGTCTCGTAAGAGAATGACTTCTATTCTATGGCATTGGCAGAAGGTTAGATAGGTCTGGTATGTAGCCTCTGACCATGTAGAGCATGACTCTGTAGGAGAATGACCTCTATTCTATGGTATTGGCAAATGGTTAGACAGGGCTATAAGCCTGAAATATATCAAAATGTTAATCGGAAATTATATGTCTTCTGTGCCATTTGGGCCAAAGCTTTATTGATGCATATCAAGTATTGAAATCGTTATGTTTCATTGATCGTAAATCTTTGAATCAAATTTTGAGTTAATATTGAAATCCTGACATATGATACACATATGCTATTGTTGTTCTTCTTCCCTTTTTGCTTTTGTCATATGGGTGTATATAAGGCATAAGATTATATTGTATCTATTTATTGAATTCACTAAGAGTTATCGCTTATCCCTCTCAATGTTAAACAATTGCAGGTGATGAGTATCCAGTATAGTTTTATACTGCTGAAAGATTTAGAATAGTTAATACTATTTCTCTATATTTTAATGTTCATGTATGTATATGAATAGTAGATTCCTGGGTAGATATGTAATGCAATAAAATTTAGTCGGTTTGTGTCCAATCTTTTGTAATCAATTTATCAATATAAAATATTGTTTTATAAATATGCATGTAGCATGTTTTGAGGAAATAACTTAAGAATAATGTTGGAATAGTATGAAAAGTTTGGGTCTTTCAGAAATATGAAAGTTGGGGTCTTTCAATCATGGTATCAGAGCAATCGTTTAAGTTAACCAAATATCACGGATTGGTATTTAGACTTAAATTGTTGGAAGCTAGCTCAATATATGAGTTGATTCATAATAAGTATATGGATACAAACCATAGGAAATACTTAAGTGGGGGATTGGGTAGTGATGAACCCTAGTATTCTAAGATATTAAGTTACTTCAGAATTTTAAGAAAAATAGTTATGTGAACTAGAAATTTTGAGAATTCCTAAACTTAAACAAGACTTATTAAGTAGAGATGATACGATATGTATCTGGTATATACTAGGTTGAATACCTAATGAAGACAAGCACTAGAATATTAAGAGGAGATATGCCTTATATTCTATTGTGTGCTAAATGATAAATGAATATAGCATCCCTTAGAGTGCTTATCTATAATTGCTATTATTTGAGAAAGTTTAAGGTTTGACATCGATATGTTTATAAATAAATGATCGCAGAATATCATAAAATAATATTTATGAAATGTTATCGTAAATAGTGTATTAATACCTATAGAGTGGTATTGTACCTTCAAAGTATGTATAATGATATAATAACATCTTTAGAAGAATGATCCCTCAAACTGATGGGTTTTGGTCATAAGACATCCTATGTGCTCATACAAACCCTAATGCTTGGATCTAGGTTTCTCTATTGTACATGCTTGAATCCAAGACTATAAACCCTAATTCTAACATATGGAAATTGATATTAACATATAATTAGGTTTAAGATGTTACCTTGATTGTTATGTAGCAATAACAATCCCAATTCCTCCTTGAATTGACTTTGGAATGCTTAGAGTCACAAGTGACACTCCTCTAATGGCTTACAAACACCAAGAGCAAATGGAGAAGGTATAAAGAGAAAGGAGAGAGGTAGGAATTCATCCTTAGGACTTCTTGGGAAGGCTTAGACGAATTCATGAGCCTTAGGGGGTTTATGTAGGTGTAAAGATTAGGGTTTTAGTCCTTATCCTTATCTAGTTGCTTGCCCACCAAGTAACCATAAGATAAGTCTTAGAAACCCTTATCCTAGTCGAATTCTAAGGCATTATCTCCTTAAATTCGTTCACCCTATATTTAAGATAATCCTTACCTTATTTTGTAAATATCACATAATTACAAATCAGCCCCTCTAGTTTAATTAATTACACTTGATCACAAAATTAATTCCTAATTAATTATTGACCAATATTAATTAAACAAATATAATTTCTCCTTTAATATATTATTCTTATAACATATTAATAAATCATAATAACCTCTCTCTCTATTTATTTCTCCAATCAAGTTGCTTTGGTGAAGGCAACCCAAAAGGACCATGCACCATCGGGTCAAGTACATAACAAAATAGTTATGGACTTAGACACTAATCCAACACAAACTTCCTCTTTTCACCAACATCTATCCTTTCCAGACCCTTTTCCTTTTGTTGCCTCCACGTTCTTAGCTGCTCGAACAGCTGTTTTCAGAGTAGTTGCCATCTTGACTATCAGACCAAAGTCGGCAGGCAGTCCATTAGCGAACCTCTCGATCTCGGAGAGTTCTGTTGGCACTAGGTACGGAAATAACTTCATTTTCTCAGTGAATGCCATAGCATAGTCATCTACACTCATCTTCCCTTTCTTCATGTGTTGGAACTCATTGTTCAGATCAATCAGATCTATCTCTGAACAATATTACGCCCTTAGTTGTTCCAAGAACTCTTCCCATGACATTTTTAAAGCTTCTCCTCATAGCATAGTATCTGCCAACAACTTCCACCAGCTCAAGACTCCAGTCTTCAGTTGCCTAACTGCAAAGACAGTCTTCTGCTTGTTGCTATAGTCGCAACTTTCAAATACCATCTCCATTTCGGAGATCCAATCCATAATTTCAACAGGCTTTGGGCTCCCAGAAAGACTTGGCGGTTTGGCGCCCAAGAAATTCTTGTACGTTCGCCCATAGTTGTTGTTTCTCCTTTCCGGATCATTCCTTCGTTCATCTTGAGTCCCAATTTGACTCACAACGCGACTACTGTTCCCTTCCTCCGATCGTTCGGGAATCAGTTCGGGTTCCACGTTAGGTATGATAGGTTTGTCCCTATTTCCATGCAACATCTGTCGCATTTCTTCCCTTTGTTCGGCTAACATAGCCTGAATCATGCCTTACACTCCAGCCATGATGATCTGTTCCGGTGCAGCAGCTTCAACAGCTACTTGTTGATACAGACGGTTGATTCCTATTCTTGTTTGCGTTTCCAACACCGCTTCTTGTTCTCACCATTTTTTATCTATACACCGAATAAGGTGAAATTTAGATCTTCATTCACGATAGATATTCAAATCATCCTTATCACTCCGAAACGATTACATGCTAGTTTTAATATCATAGACATACGTTTAGAATCCTAAACACATAAACCTTCAGATCCGGTTGGCAACAAACCGTAGATCCGAACAGATAATATCATATATGGCAACATATAACATTTAGCACATAAAAGTATTTTAGGCAACTTCTTAAAATTTACTAGTGCTTGTGTCTAAAATCCAACAGACACTCAACTCAAATTTCCACTTAGCATTCTAAGTTTAAGTCTAGAAATCCTACAAATTCCTAGTTCGCTTAAACTAATGCTCTGATACCAACTGTGACATCCCCAAAATCTCGGCCAGAAAAGACCGGTTTCATTTATGCTTTTTAAACATTTTTAGAGTAAATCATTTTGATTTTAAAAGAGATGCGGAATTTGTTCCTAAAAACAAAACATGATAAAATAGATTTCTATCAAAACATTTCATAAAGAAATATAATTTCATTTCATAATCAAAAATCGGGATGTCATGTTCCGATACAGACCATAAAGCATAAACGATAACATTACAAGTCATTCAACAAATATATACATATACGGACTTGTAAACAAAACAACTTAATGATTCATCCATCTTATGCCCTTGCGCCACTTCCTGTAATACAAATAAAAATGAGTGGGTCAGGCTTGGGAGCCTGGTGAGCATATAGGGTTTTCAACCCACAATAAATAATTATATCAATTTCAACAATCAACGATAAACCCGATTACCCATTCCCGTTATCCTCACTTTACGTCCCTAAAAATAACATCTATTATAAGGAACCTAATTCAGGATTTTCATCGGGACGGACATTACTGCATAGGGGCTTCCTCAACAATAAAGTGTCCTAAAGGCAACCATGTGGGGGATAGAGTACACCGGTGAACAAATCGTTCACAACACCTACAGGTTATGAGCCTGCTAGCGTTCCACAGGACTGCCTAGAATAGTATGTGGTCGTCATCCATACTCTACTGAATGACTAGAATAACACCAACAATGAGGCCTCTCATCAATTTATTTCATTGCACACCAACTGTCTACCCATGTTCTACCCAACATATTAGTAGATAAAAATATACATGTTTTATACATAATTTTAAAAAAAAAACTGTATAGCATGCTCTTTCAATACTCCTTCCAAATAGCAAGTAACACGTAAGCACATAATAAGAAATTTTAAGGAGAGCCATATAAGTCTATGTGTTAGAAGGTAATAATAATACCCTCACACAACCCGTATTCTTAAATACATTCAATGATTACTTGTATAATATCGTGTATTGAAAGGGACTACACACTCACATGGTCAGAAGATGATTGGGTAGTACTATAGCTTGCAGAAGTAGTGTTTCTCCGTAGATCTGGAAGATCTTCACAAAAACCGGGCTCCTCGCGGGTAGGGCTTCAGCTCGGGAATGATATCGGGGCTTCGGGATATGATTGGCACGCAAACCGAGGCAAAAACTAGAGAGAAGAAAGAGTTTGAACAAGAGAAAATGGTTGATCTCGGTTTCTATTTATAGGCTGCTGGGTCTGGGATTACGCTGGGCGTAATTTCTAATTACGCTGGGCGTAATCTCCAAGTACGTTGGGCATAATTTGGTTACTCTGGGCGTACTTCGACGTCACTGCATGCGTCATTTGGTGGCACTCGAGTATTGGTCAGACAAGTTGCACCCCTCTGAGTACGATGGGCGTACTCAAATTACATTCGGCGTAATTTGACTCATCAAACTTCTAAATTGCGTAACTTTCGCATACGAGCTCCGCTTTCGACGTTCTTTATATCCACGCGTAGGTCAGACCATACTCTACAACTTTCATTTAGACTCCATCGTCTAAATTTGACTTTTATTTTTATTATTTATTTTTAGTAGGCCCGGACAGGAAAACTTCGTTATAAATTCATAACTTCTTCGTCCGATGTCCGTTCTCGCCTAACTTTTCATCGTTTCTCTACTAACAACGAGATCTTCGATTCTTGTTTAGATTGTTTCGGCTAAAAACTGCTCGATCTCAAATCGAGTATTCGGGCTGCAAACTGCTAAGTCGAAACTTCAGAAAATCATAACTTCCTCATATGAAGTCAGATTCGGGCGTTTTATAAATATTCGGAAACCTCGTTTCGGCCACTACAACTTTATGCAAAGATATCGAGTTTATGTTACACTTAAATTTTGACGCTCATTTTATTCTTAATTCATTAAATTATAATAATTAAGAAAATAAACACATAATTCACAAATAATACATTCTTATTATTTCAAATTTGGGTTACAAAGGTTAACCTAGACTATTATATTGCTAAAAATGGCAAGCCCAGAAACACGGGCGTTACACAGCTCGATTTATTCGATCTAATTCTAATACAAGAGTTTGGATCGTTAAGTGTCTTGTGCGAGATAAAATCAAAGGTCATTAGAATATGACCATTCGAGTTGTTGTTATAGCAAAAGTAAAGACCTTATCTTGGGTTTAGTCTATAAACCAAGAAGAAGCAGGAGTCTGCAATAAGAATTGAGTTTTAACTCAAAGATTGGGATTGAATGTTCAATAGAGAATGAAGAGCGGGTGCAAGTTTGAACACCGCTAGTAACTAGAAAGTTTGAAGAATTTGACAATCGGTTGGCAAATCTTAAATATCATACATTTTAGATTACCACAAAGGAAGTAGGTTAAAAACTCGAACGTTGTGACTAGTAATTTTCACATCTTATTTGATTTCAATGCCTCAGATGCTTTCGTGCCTTATAAATTCACTCATTCTTTTTGAATTTCTTGTTACGCAATTTTCCAATCATTTCATATAAATAACATAGGAAGTATATCATTACTTGTTGATAAAGTTTTTAGAAATTATGTTATAAGAATTGAAAGTTATAATCTTCTTACTAATATCTCCTTGCCCAACATTGATATTATTCTCAGCATGGATTGGTTGTCAAAGAACCAAGCAAAACTCTTGTGCTACGAAGAGATAGTATGCATCCCTATCGAAGAAGTGGATTCTATCTATGTCTACATTGAAAATAATAACTTCTTTCTTAAAAACTCGTAAACTTATATCGAAGAGATATTCTACTTATCCGGCTAATGCAGTTGATATGTCAAGAGAGGGGAAGAAAATTATAAATGATGTTTCCATTATTAATGAAAATCTTGATGATCTTCCCAACGAATTGCCTAGTCTACCCTGAATAGGCAAGTAGAATTCCGAATTGACCTTATGTCTGGTGCTACTTTAATTACCAGAGACTGCTATATAGAATGATAGCATTTAGGTAATTGTCGACAAGCTGACTACGAGTGCATATTTTCTCGCCATACGTACAATGGTTCTAATGGAGAAATAAGCACAAGTTTACTTAGACGAAATTATGGCGAGACATGGTGCGCCACTAAAGATTATTTATGATTGTGATACTCGTTTCACTTCTCACTTTTGGGTGAGAATGAAGCATGAATTAGGATCTCGAGTTGCTCTTAGTACAACTTATCATCCTCAGAAAAATGATCAGAAGAAGAGAGCAATCCAAACAGTAGAAAATATACTGAAGGTATATAAAGTATTGTATGAGCGTAAATGTCATACTCAAATATGTTGGCGTGACGTAGGATAAAAGATCTTTGGAGGATCTGAAATGATTCAAGACATCACTAACAAGATACAAATTTTCCAAGAAGGAATGAAAGTGGCACAGGATCGACAAATGTCCTATGCAGAAAAGAGGAGACGACCCGTAGAATTTCGGGTGGATGATTTAGTAATACTGAAGGTATTTCATGAAAAAGCATTATTCTACTTTGGAAGAAAGAACGGTTGGTAAGCAAGCATACTGCTTGGAATTGCCTGAAGATTTGGCAGATATTCATGAAGTGTTTCATGTGAGCTATCTGTGTAAAGGTTTAAGCATATATGATGAAATGGTTCTATTATCCGAGGTGAAACTGGATAATAAGTTAAGTAGAAGAGATCGTAAATGAAAGAACGACTAATCTACATAATAAAGAATTAGAGTTGGTGCTTTTCAAGTAGAAATACCATCGAGGCCCAAATTATACTTGGGGAAGATAAGAATGAGATAAGAGCGAAGTATCCCCATTTGTTTTAATCGTTAGATAGGACTGATATGTAGCCTCTGACCATGGAGAGCATGACTCCATAAGAGAATGACCTCTATTTTAGGGTATTGGCAAATGGTTAGACAGGGCTATAAGCCTGAAATCTATCAAAATAATCAAAAATTATATGTCTTCTGTGCCATTTGGGCCAAAGCTTTATTGATGCATATCAAGTATTGAAATCGTTATGTCTCATTAATCATAAATCTTTGAATCAAATTTTCAGTTGATATTGAAAGCCTGACATATGATACGCATATGCTATTGTCGTTCTTGTTCCCTTTTTACTTTTGTCATATTGGTGTATATAAGGCATAAGATTATATTGTATCTATTTATTGAATTCACTAAGCGTTATCGCTTATCCCTCTCAATGTTAAACAATTGCAGGTGATGAGTATCAAGTATAGTTTTATACTGCTAAAAGATTTAGAATAGTTAATACTATTTCTCTGTATTTTAATGTTCATGTATGTATATGAATAGTAGATTCCTGGGTAGATATGTAATGTAATAAAACTTAGTCGGTTTGTATCCAATCTTTTGTAATCACTTTATCAATATAAAATATTGTTTTATAAATATGCATATAGCATGTTTTGAGGAAGTAACTTAAGAATAATGTTGGAATAGTATGAAAGTTTGGGTCTTTCAGAAATACGAAAATTGGGGTCTTTCATTGTGGGACTCCATGGCATAAAGGTGCCAACTTTATGGCCATGGGAGTCTCATGCATCCTATGAACCACTTTTTAGGGCTTTTTGAGCTAAATGGCCCGTGCATGAACGTAAAGTTTGTAACTTTACGTTTTAAATCGACCCCAGGAGGCCAGATCTATGTTTTGGATGCATTAAAGCCAGCTAAAACTGACTGGATAGACCTAGATAATAGGGGACTCGATGAGTCGTTCTTAGGACTCAGCGATTTGGGTCGTGGTTCCCCAACCTTCTCTGTTACTTAGCAAACTTGTTAAGTCTAGAAGGTTACACAACCAGTTAGACGTGCTTTGGACTTAAAAGCAACAGCTCGACAAGTCCAAGGATGAACTCGGCAAGTCAATGAGCAAATGTCCCGAACTGTGTGAAGTACAACTCGATGAATCCAAGGAAATACTCGACGAGTTCAATTGGAAAGTCTCTATTTTGTCATAAGTAGAAACTCGGCGAGTTAGAGGGTAACTCGACGAGTCAGATCGCAAAATCGAGATTCTCTGAAGTACGGAACTCGGTGAGTTGATGGAATAACTTGAACCAGAAGGTTGACTTTGACCAAGATGTTGACCTTTGACTTGACCATTGACCACAGGTGACCCTTAAAGGGGGTTGTAAGTATGAAAGAGTAATTAAAAGAGATGTTATGTGTAGAAGTGTGAGGAAAGTTGTTCCCAGCACCGACAACAGGTCAGTTACAGAACGACATAGAGGTGAGTTACCTTCCAGTATAAATGTAGGTCTAAGGCACCAAGGCCGGCCCACTAGTAACAGTTATAGTAGAGATAATTGTCTTTGTGATAATTTTCTGGTATGTTGTTATTTGTTATGATTATGTGCTAGTATGCTATGATGGTAAGTGATAGGAGGAGTAAAAGAGACCCCAGTACCGGTCGATATGAACGAAGGGGTATGCCAGCACACAGATAAGCTAGGCAATATAAGATATTATGTTTATTCACTAGGATGTTATGTGGTAGAGTATAGGGTGAAATAGTCCCCGATACCGGTCGAAAGGACCGAAGTGGTAGGCCAGCACCGATATATGCTAGGCAAGGTACCAGTTGAAAGGGTTGAAGGGGTATGCCAGCACCCTGATATGCTAGGCTAGGTAGCGGTCGATAGGACTGAAGGCGTAGGCCAACACCCTGATAAGTTAGGCAGTTACCAGTTGAAAGAGACAAAAGGGGTAGATTAGTATCTGGATATGATAGACTGTATATATGTTATATGGTATGTGGTATGATGGGGGAAGTCACTAAGCTTTGTGCTTACAGTTTTTCAGTTTTTGTTTCAGGTCCTTCTTCTTTGATGGGAAAGGATCCAACACGGTAGCAGCGCATGACACACATGATTTCCGCATATGAGATTCTTGGGATTTGTACATTGACATTAATAAGATATAGTTTTGAGACACTTGATCTGTGGTTTCATGAAATAAATTACTTTATGATGTTTTCTTAGTAATTGTTTTATGAATCGATATATTAAAAATGATTTTTTTGTTCTTGAGTTTTGGGATGTTACAACTTGGTATCAAAGCCTTGGTTTGCGGGATTCAGACAGACCTTCGGGGGTGCCTGGACTCAAATTGAGGGTGTGAAAGATTTTTACAAGAAAATAGTTTTTTTTAATTTAAAATAAAGAGTTTTGAGAAAGAACAAGGTGTGTGTGATGCGTACAATCGGTCGTGCTTAAGTAAGTTTTCCCCAAGATACCCATACATGTTATGTTATGATATGATATGATTATGAGAACTGCATGCTAGATTAGGAATGAGGATCTAGGAAGGATGCCTTATGTGCCTATTATATGTGTATGACAACCTCATGCTAGATTAGGGCTAAGGATCTAGGAAGACGCCTTATGTGCCTGCTATATGTGCTTATTAAATTTCATGCTAGAAATGATTAATCAGTGATAAGATGGCATGAATAGGATATGATTGGTTTTGTTACTCAATGCTCGAATCTTTCTTGGTTTGTGGTTTTAGGAGCTCTAGTTATCTTTAACTAACCAGTAAACGAATACGTTGAGTTACATATTGCAAGGACTAAACAATTTCAGAAGGTTAGGTCTAGCCCTATTTTACAGCTCTTGTTTGAGTCCAACCATTGTAGGGTACGGCTATTCATTCAAAGAATTATCTGGTCTTAGTGATATGTAATGGTATTCACGAGCTAGTTAGGTAAAGGTAGTAGGGATTTCTTATGCAACTGATGGCAGAGAGTAGGTAGGAGAGTTACCCTAGGGTAAGAGTAGGATGAGACTAGTGCAGCGAGCAGTAGTAGTAGAAGGGACTTGGTGAAGTCAAGGCAATCCTTGAGGAAAGTACGGATAGATGTGGAAGGTAGTATGTGTTTGATTAGGTGTCTAAGTTCATAACTATTTCTGGAATGTACTTGACCCGATTAGCATGGTCCATTTAGGTTGCATGGCATCATGCATTTGGATGGACTAAAATGAGAGAAATAACACTTAAGGTTTATTAATATATTATAAGTTCTAATATATTAATAATATTATTTAATTAGTATTGATCAAGAATTAGTTTGGAATTAACTAAGTGATCAAAAGAAGACTAATTAAATATATGAGTTGATTGTGTAAGTCACCCATACTTGTATAGTGGGCTAATGCTCCATGGATTATCAAGTTGGGCTAAAACCCATAGGATGCTCCATGGATGCTCCATGGTGTTTTTGAATCCATGGATCATGGAAATTAAGAGCCATGTCAAGTTAGGGTTTACATGTTGTAACCCTACTTATGACACACTATAAAAGGAATATCTTAGCAACCAAAATCGGACACTAGTGAGAACAAGAGGGCATAGCCGATTTTAGAAGTGTTCTTTTTCTCTCAAGGTTATTCCAAGTGTATTTGGTGTTGTGTGAGACATTTGAGGCATCACACTTGAGGTGCTAGGCTCACAAGGTTCTTAAGGAATCCAAGCAACAAAAGGTATGTATTTCTTACTAGCTTTTATGTTTAGAAGTTCCCCATGTATGCTAGATAGATTATGAACCTTGGAAAAACAAATTTGCATGTATCATAGATTAAACATAGATCCAAGGTTTATAGGGTTGCATGTACACCATAGTAGTGTTAGAATGATCATAACCCTACAGTGGTATCAGAGCCTAGGCTTAGTTGTTTGATACTTGATGCAAAATTGTGAAAAAAAAAAACTAAGTTTTTCTACACTCTGCAGCATGAACTCGCCGAGTCCATGGGGGTACTTGACGAGTCCATGACTAAATTCTTCCTACTCATTGAGTAGGTTCGTGCACTCGACGAGTAGGAGCCACAGAATGCCGTTTTTCGACTTTTGCTGCTGGAAATGGACTAGAAACATTACCGTAAACTGTTTTCTTGTTTTAGATTGTGTAATGGTTATTCTAATCCATTTACAATGGCTAATATCAAAATTCCATGTTTTATATGTGTTAATATGCTTCTTGAAATTTTAATATGATATTCATGTTCTTATGAGTTATTGTTAGATCATAGGAATTACTTGCTAAATTGGTTAATGATTAATTCTTGATCAATTATGTGTTTTAATGGAATCCTTAATTTGTCCTCAAGTTATGGATTACCAAAAATCTCTCTTTTAAAGTCCATTAAAGAAACATATAGGTTACATAAAATGAAAAGTCCCTTATTTTATTGAACAATTAACTCATAAGTTATGAAAAATGAAAAGTTTTGAAAGTTACAAAACTTGCCCTCAAGTTTTGGAACATGTAAAGTCACTTTAAAAACTTTAGTTCCAACCCCTAGAATTTTAAAAGTTAAAATTCAACCCTTATACTTTATAATATTATAAGTTTAATAATAATTATATATGTAAAAGAAAAAGTCATATTACCGTTAGTAGACCTCATTCACGAAGCCGGTCTATAAGGGGGTATAAGGTTGCTGCCTATAAACTGGCAGCTTAATGGGTGTCCACTCTCACCTACCGCTTCCTTGATTGGTGGAGGGTCGTTAGCTGAACGGGTAAGACAAGGACTTTAAATCTTCATTAAAAGTATGATGAATATAAAGTAACTAAATGTTTTTATAAATTCCTAATCTTAGTTACTTTAGGAAAATGTGAATAAGGTGCTAACCCATGAAATTACACTTTGCATCTTGATTAAGTCATTAGTGGAGCGTGTGTGCTTAACCGGCACACTAACCTGGACTTAACAAGGTAGGAAAAGGGTAAATTAATGTTTTTCATAGTATCAGTGGAGTGCATGTGGTTAATCGGCACATCGATTGAGGGGTAAATATTAAGGGTACCAAGTAATTTGCATGGTTACCTCACACCTTGTTTTGTGATCCTCGGCATCCCAATAACAAAACCTGAAGGGCACACTCGAGATTGAAACATGCCATTGAAAAGTTCAAAGAATCTCAAAGAATCTAGGAGGTTCAAAGCCAATTAAAACCTAATAATTTATTTCATTTTTCATGGTGGAAATTGGTGAATCGTAATTCGCATACCTTCAAATATTTTATAGCTTGGATTACGGCATCCCTCTTCTAAGTTATAAAATATTGTGTTGGGTCCTAGCCTTAATATTACATTTGGGTGTTTTATTAAGGACTATCTTTATATCTAATCTAAACTTGTCTTTCTTAGTTTTCAAATGTCTTCCAACAATGCTGCTTCTGGCTCAAACCCTACCAGCTCCTTCTCTCTCATGAACCTTTGTGGGGGAGTCATCTTTGATGGATCCAACTTTATCGATTGGATCAGAAACATCAGGATGGTCACTCGGTATGAGGACAAAGAATATGTCCTTGACAAGGAGCTTAAGGAACTTGAGCTGTCTACTACTCCTGAGGAGATTGTTGAATATCAGGCACATGAAAGAGATGCTACCAAGGTGGAATGTATCATGTTGGCCACTATGACTACCGAGTTCCAAAAGTCCTATGAGGACTACTATCCTTTTGAGATGCACCAGGATTTGATGGACCACTACCATCAGAGTGCTCATCAAGAGTGATATGAAATCATCTCCTCTATGATAACAACTCGGATGAAGTTTGGTGAACCCATCACGGGCCACATGCAGAAAATGCAAAGGTATGTGGACCGTTTGCTGAATATAAATGTGAACTTCCTCGAGGAGTTGGAAATAGAAATCATTTTGCACTCCTTACCTTCATGTTATGATCAATTATGTATGTCATACCACATGAACAAGGAGGAAGTTACACTCAGCAAACTTAAAGGACTTTTAAAGACCGCAGAAAGTGGTCTTAAAGGTAAGTCAGTTGTTACCACTCCTACTCCTACCGCAGCCCCTGTCTTGGTAATCGGGCAAGGAAAAGGAAAGAAAAGGAAGAGCCCTTCGAAGGGCACCAACGGGAAGACCCTTCATGGATCCTTTTCAAGTGGAACCAAGAATGGTTTCTTCACTCCTTCTACTAACCCTAAAGAGGCAGAATGTTTCTATTGCAATGAAAAGTCGCATTGGAAGCGAAACTGCACAAAGTACCAGCAAGATGTGAAGGATATGAAAGTAAAACCCAACCATGCAGGTACATACACTATATTGTCTAATAATTCACCCCATTCTAATTCTTGGGTCCTTGATACAGGGTATGGTATTCACATATGTACTGATTTGCAGGGACTAAGAAGAAGTGAGAATGTGCAGCATGGGAAGATAAAGTTGATCATGGGGAATAGAAAAGCTTCACCTTTCACCAAGATTAGAGTTTATTCTTTGTTTCTAAGTAGTGGATTAGTATTAGATTTGAATATATGTTGTTACTCGTATGAAATGGCGAGAAATATTATTTCCTTTCATGGTTTGTACAAACAATGTTTTACCTTTTCATTTGATAATGATAGTGGTGGTATTAATGCTTTCTTTAATAATGTCCTTTGGTTACCTCTTCTACAGACCTAGTGATAATGTGGTCTTTGTAGCACGGAGAGGAGTCTTCCGCAAGAGAGAATTCATGAGCCAAGGAAACAGTGGGAGGCAAATTGACCTTGAAGAAATTCAAGAGTCAAGTGGTGAAGGAACCTGAAACCCTAGCAATCAACCTGAGGAGGAAACTCATGTTGATCCGACAGAAGAGTCTGTACCTCTAAGGCATTCCACAAGAGTTAGGAATGCACCTAAGCATTACTTGTTGGATTAATGTCTAAGTCAGTAACCATATTTGGTATATACTTGACCCAAGTGTGCATGGTCCTTTTGGGTTGCCTTCACCAAAGCAACTTGACAAGGTAATTTGATATGAGAGAGGAGATATTATGATTTATTAATATATTATAAGAATAATATATTAAAGGAGAAATCATATTTATTTGATTAGTATTAGTCATAAATTAATTAGGAATTAATTTGGTGACTAAAAGAGACAAATTAAATAAAGGGGTATAAACTGTCAATTGTGTGATAGTTGAGTTTTGGGCTAGGAAACCTAATGGACTAAGGGGGAACGAAATTATGATGAAGGATCATCATATTTTCGTCCAAGGCCTCATTCCATAAGGTTTCTTGGGCTGCTTGGTGGCTAAGCTGTCCATTAGGGTTTTGACTGAAACCCTAGCACCCTATAGTATAAATACATACCCTATGCTTCAATTTAAGGCCACTTGATTCCAAGGGAACCCTAGGGCCGAAATTAGCATCATTCCCTTCTCTCTCTTAGTTGCCTTCTTGCTTCAAGGTGTTTGTGAGCCATTAGAGGCACTACAATTGTGGTGCTTGCTTTCAAGAGTTTTAGAGAGTTCAAGAGATCAAGGAAACTAGTTGTTATTGCTATATAACAACAAAGGTATGTTTTCTACACTTCTATGTAAATTTCGAAAATTATAGAAGCATGCTAGGGTTTATTTTGTGTTCATAAAGTTGTATGTCTTATAGTGAAAACATAGATCCAAACTAGGGTTGCATGCACACATAGGATTGTTTGTATAAAACCTAACAGTGGTATCAGAGCCAGTTTTTTTGTTTTCAATTGGATTTGATGCATATTATGAACTTGACAAATTAGGGTTTATGGCAAGTAAACCCTAAGGCTTGGTGATTTTCGCAAATTAGGGTTGCCAAACCCTAGTTGGCGATTTTTGATAGGGTTCTTGAAACCTTTTTGCCTAGCCTCCAAATTTCGAAATTAGGGTTATGAAACCCTAGGGATTTCGAAAAAATCCCTTGTCCCCAAGATAAGATCCCAAGATTTTAGGGATATGGATAATACTATCCTTGTGATTATCAATTTAATTATTTAAACTAGATAATTGAAGATCTTGTATTATCCTTTCCATATATTTAAAAATAAAAGGATTAAATAAATTAATAGTTTAATTTTATGATAATCCCTAAAGATTTAATATTTCAAATTAATTGTTTGATTTTGATAATTATTAAATCAAAGATTTTTTTGGTGTTTAAAATTTTAAATTAAATAGCCTTAATTCCGAAAATTTTAAATACACATTAAGATACTAGTATTTTTGAAATGTTTTAAAATACACCCTTATACAATTATGATATTATAAGATTAATTATTATATATGTATAAGAATAAGCTAGTCTTATCGCTAGTAGGCCTCATTCACGAAGCCAGTCTATAAGGTGGGTATAAGGTTGCTGCCTATAAAATGGCGCTTAATGGATGTACACTCACATCTACCGCTTGCTTGACTGGTGGAGGGTCGTTAGCCGAACGGATAGGATAGGGCACTTAATTCCTCATTAAAAGTATAATGGAAATATTAAAGTAACTACATTGTTTTACAAATTCCCACTCTTAGTTACTTTAGGGTAAAATATGAAAATGATGCTAATCCATGGAATTACACTTCGTACCCTTGTCAAACGTTGATGGAGCGCGTGTGGTTAACCGGCACATCAATTTGGGGATGACATTGGTAGCGAAGGGTGACTCGATGTTTGTCATAGATCAATGGAGCGTGTGTGGTTCACCGGCACATTGATTAGGTGATAAAGACATTGAGTGCACCGCGTTGATTCGCATGGTTATTCACAAATTTGTTTGCGATCCTCGGCATCCCAGTCGCAAATTTGAAATGCATATCGAGATTTAAACATGCCATTGAAAAGTTCAATGAATCTCAAAGATCTAGGAGTTTTCAATACATTTAAAACCTAAATTGCCTTTTCGTTTTTCATGGTGAGAATTAGTGAATCGTCATTCACTTACCTTCAAATTATTTACTTTTAGAGTACGGCATCCCTTTCTAAGTTGTAAATAATGTTGTTGGATCCTAGCCCTAATTACTCATGTGGGTGTTTAATTAGGGATTCATTTCTAATCAAACTTTGTTCCTTTTCAGATGTCAACAAACAACAACAACAACGCTTCTGGGTCATTCTCGTTGATGAACTTGTGTCAGAAAGTGATATTTGATGGTTCAAACTTCACCGAGTGGATGAGGTATATCCGCATGATCACATGCTACGAGGACAAAGAATATGTCCTCGATGAAAAGCTTGAGAAGATCATCCCAGATGTTGCTACTCCTGAGGAATTGGCCGCCTTTGAGGCCCACGAGCGTGATGCCACGAAAGTTCACTGCATCATGCTGGCCACCATGAACCCCAAACTCCAAAAGTCCTATGAGGACATGTATCCATATGAAATGCATCAGGATTTGCTGGAAAGGTATCACCAGAGCGCGAGGCAAGAGCGCTATGAGATCATTACTAACATGATCACCGCTAAGATGGGGAGTGGAGAATCCCTAACCTCTCATTTGCAGAAAATGCAGAGGTATGTTGATCGTCTTCTCAAACTTAATGTTAAGTTTGATGAGGATTTGGCTATCGACATAATCCTCCACTCCTTGCCCTCCTGCTACAATCAGTTTAGGATGACCTACTATATGAATAAAGAGGAGGTCTCCTTGAGCAAGCTCCAAGGACTCTTGAGGACTGCTGAGAGCAACCTCAAAGACAAATCCGTTGCACCGTCCCCTGCTGTGGCCGCTCCTGTGATGGCGATAGGTCAAGGAAAGGGTAAAAAGAGGAAGGCTCCATGTAAGAGCCACCATAAGGGGAAACCCCGTGATGGTTCGTCCTCAAGTGGGACCAAAGTAGGCCCCGCTAGACCCTCTTCCGATCCTAAAGAAGCAGAGTGCTTCTATTGCCACCAAAAGGGCCACTGGAAGCGAAGCTGCCCACAATATCTGCAGGACATAAAAGATGGGAAGATCAAGCCCACATTTGCAGGTATGTATTCTATTAAATCTAATAACTCATCATTTGCTACTTCATGGGTTCTTGATACGGGATGTGGTTACCACATTTGTTCTGATTTGCAGGGCCTAAAAAGAAGTAGGGAAATGGAGCATGGGAAGATGAACCTGATTATGGGAAACAGAAGATCATCGCCTGTGACCAAAGTCGGTGTTTATTCTTTAGTGTTGAGAAATGGGTTAGGAATAGATTTAGAGAATTGCTGTTATTCGCCAGATATGGCAAGAAACATTATTTCTTTTCACGGGTTGTTTAGACAAGGTTTCAGATATTCTTTTGATAATAGTAATGGTTCTATTAATGTTTATTTGAATGGTGTCTTTTATTTCAATGCATTACCTTGTAATGGGATTTATGAATCTGTGATGATTGTTGATAATTTCGGAAATAATGTTTTGAATATTGATTCATCTACTAGTCTAGACAAAGCATGCTTGTGGCACTGTCGCCTTGGCCATGTCAACAAGAAACGCATAGCCCAACTCCAAAAGGATGGAGTGTTGGAGTCATTCGACCTTAGGGACAATGATACGTGTGAATCTTGTTTACTTGGGAAGATGACCAAGTCACCCTTTACTGGCACTTGTGAAAGGGGTGAGGGTTTATTGGATCTCATACACACTGATGTGTGTGGGCCCTTTAGATCCACCACAAGGGATGCTTGCCACTTCTACGTGACTTTTACAGATGATTATAGCATATATGGATATATCTACTTGATCAAGCAAAAGTCGGAAACCTTTGAAAAGTTCAAAGAGTTTAAGAGTGAAGTGGAGAATCAGCTGGGCAGGAAAATCAAGATGCTTCGGTCAGACCGAGGAGGAGAGTACCTAAGTCTTGAGTTTCACGACTATCTAAAAGAATGTGGAATCGTTTTGCAATTGACGCCTCCAAGAACGCCACAATTGAACGGTGTGGCTGAGAGACGTAATCGGACCTTGTTGGACATGGTTCGTTCTATGATGAGTCGGACTTCGTTACCAATAGCTTTCTGGGGGTATGCCTTAGAGACTGTCGCCCGTATACTTAACTTAGTTCCCACTAAGAAGGTTTCCAAGACTCCTCACGAGATGTGGACAGGGAAGGCTCCCTCGTTGGCACATATTAAGGTTTGGGGTTGTGAGGCTTTCGTACGACGAGAGACTCACGACAAACTTGAACCTCGTAGTGAGAAGTGTTATTTCATCGGCTATCCACAGAAGTCTTTTGGCTACCTTTTCTATAGACCGAGTGACAATGTTGTCTTCGTTGCTAGAAGAGGAGTTTTCCGAGAAAAGGAATTGATAGGCCAAGAAGACAGTGGGAGGCAAATTGAACTTGAAGAAATTCAAGATCAAAGAGATGAAGGAACCTCTGACACTGGCACTCAACTTGAGGAGGAAACTCCTGTTGAACCTGTTGACGTGTCCTTACCTCTTCGACGTTCCTCTAGGGCTAGTGTTCCACCCCAGTTTTATGGTTTTCATATTACTACTGAAGGGGATACGTTTATTAGTGATAGTACACTAGTAAATTTGGATGAACCTGGCAACTATAAGGAAGCCATGGCAGGCCCAGAGTCTGCAAAATGGAAAAAGGCTATGGACAGCGAGATTCAGTCCATGTACGACAACCAAGTTTGGAATTTGGTTGATAATGTACCAGGTCGTAAGACAGTCGGGTGCAAGTGGATCTTCAAGAAGAAGACGGACATGGATGGGAAAGTGCATACTTATAAAGCGCGATTGGTTGCGAAGGGCTTTACTCAAACTCCCGGAGTTGACTATGATGAGACCTTCTCACCAGTTGCGAAGATAAAGTCTATTAGGGTGATGCTTGCCATAGCTGCGTTTCATGATTATGAAATATGGCAGATGGACGTAAAGACCGCTTTCCTTAATGGAAAGTTGGCTGAGGATGTCTACATGAATCAGCCAGAGGGTTTTGTCGATGTGAAGCATCCGAATAGAGTATGCAAGCTTGAGAGATCTATTTATGGATTGAAACAAGCATCTCGCAGATGGAATCTTTGTTTTGATGAGAAGGTTAAAGAGTTTGGCTTTCTGCGAAGCGAAGATGAATCTTGTGTTTATGTCAAAGCCAGTGGGAGTATAATAAGCTTCCTCGTATTGTATGTCGACGACATATTACTCATAGGAAACGATGTCCCAACCTTGCAGGAGGTCAAGTCCTGGCTTGGGAAATGTTTCGCTATGAAGGACCTCGGAGAAGCTGCTTATATTCTGGGAATAAGAATAGTAAGAAACAGGGAAAAGAGACTGATAGGACTCAGTCAGGATACATACTTGGAAAAGGTGCTAAAGCGTTTTAGTATGGAAAATTCCAAGAAAGGGGAGTTGCCAATCCAAAGCAATACCAAGCTGAGTAAGACTCAGAGCCCGAGTACAGAGACAGAGATAGCTGATATGAGCCGAGTACCTTACGCTTCCGCAGAAGGCTCTATCATGTACGCTATGACTTGTACTCGCCCTGATGTGGCCTTCGCTTTAAGCATGGTCAGCAGATATCAGGGGAATCCTAGTAAAGCACATTGGATTGCAGTTAAGAATATTCTTAAGTACCTTCGGAGGACCAAGGAATGGTTTCTAGTCCTCGGTGGGAGTGATGACTTAAGGGTACGAGGGTACAGTGATGCTAGTTTTCAGACGGATCGGGATAACTTCCGATCGCAGTCGGGCTGGGTCTTTACCCTAAATGGAGGAGCAGTGACTTGGAAAAGTTCCAAACAAGAGACCGTAGCTGATTCAACGTGCGAATCAGAGTATATTGCGGCGAGCGAAGCGTCAAAGGAGGCTATATGGTTGAAGAACTTCATTGGAGACCTTGGAGTTGTGCCATCCATAAAGGAGCCCATGGAAATTTTCTGTGATAATGAAGGAGCGGTTGCCTTAACCAAGGAACCAAGGGATCATGGCAGATCTCGACATATCGACAGGAAATACCATTTTATTAGACATCGGGTAAAAGAGGGACTCCTCGTTGTGAAGAGGGTATCGTCAGAAGATAACCCAGCAGATCCCCTTACGAAGGGACTGAGTAGGGTCAAGCATTTTCAGCACGCTAGGAGCGTAGGGCTGAAGGACGATATTAGTTCAGATTAGATAGGTAGGAAACTTGTAATAGATAATGTCATACTCAACAATTGATGATTAAATAAAAGTGTGTTATTTATAAGAAAGTTTCTATCATGTGTTGATTATTTATCTATTTTTCCGATTTTTGCATGTTTTGACTTCCTGAATAATGAGATTATTCGAACAGTCCACAATCGCTCATATGTTGGAAGTAGATATGAAGAAAGATTGTCATAAATTTGTTTGTAGATTGTCTGAAAAGTTTTAGACATAGCAAAGGTTTGCTGCAAAGTTTATGAGTGCTTATGAAATTAGTATTGAGCATTGGAACAGACCCACACTTGCTGGTATTACTTCATGAATGTCATCACAAGTGATCGCAAGATGATAATATCATATAATCTTTAAACCTAGAGATATGGTTATTGTTTGCTAGTTGATTATACATTGATAATGCGAAAACGCATCAGTAACTTGATGTCATAAAACGCATTATTGTGTATGCTTTAACTGGTAAATGATAAAGGCATATTAGTCGACGTTTTTCTGTTCTTTTTATTCTATGAGGATAAAAGCGATATCTCGGCCACTTGATGATTTGGTTTGACTTATGTGCCGGGCCCGGTCAAGATGAAGTTGATGTGTTTAACTGAGTTCTATGTCGAACAAATCAGAGATCAAGAAATAAAATGCTAGACAATAATTATTGTTAGCATGATATCTAGAACAGAGGATTATACGATCCCTTATCTAAAGGGAAAGTTATTGGTCAGAGTTGACAGCGGCTATTGAAAGCTACGATTGCTATCGGGTTCGGAAGTAATACGTGAGATATAGTTACTAGACTTATCCAAGTGGGAGACTGTTGGATTAATGTCTAAGTCAGTAACCATATTTGGTATATACTTGACCCAAGTGTGCATGGTCCTTTTGGGTTGCCTTCACCAAAGCAACTTGACAAGGTAATTTGATATGAGAGAGGAGATATTATGATTTATTAATATATTATAAGAATAATATATTAAAGGAGAAATCATATTTATTTGATTAGTATTAGTCATAAATTAATTAGGAATTAATTTGGTGACTAAAAGAGACAAATTAAATAAAGGGGTATAAACTGTCAATTGTGTGATAGTTGAGTTTTGGGCTAGGAAACCTAATGGACTAAGGGGGAACGAAATTATGATGAAGGATCATCATATTTTCGTCCAAGGCCTCATTCCATAAGGTTTCTTGGGCTGCTTGGTGGCTAAGCTGTCCATTAGGGTTTTGACTGAAACCCTAGCACCCTATAGTATAAATACATACCCTATGCTTCAATTTAAGGCCACTTGATTCCAAGGGAACCCTAGGGCCGAAATTAGCATCATTCCCTTCTCTCTCTTAGTTGCCTTCTTGCTTCAAGGTGTTTGTGAGCCATTAGAGGCACTACAATTGTGGTGCTTGCTTTCAAGAGTTCTAGAGAGTTCAAGAGATCAAGGAAACTAGTTGTTATTGCTATATAACAACAAAGGTATGTTTTCTACACTTCTATGTAAATTTCGAAAATTATAGAAGCATGCTAGGGTTTATTTTGTGTTCATAAAGTTGTATGTCTTATAGTGAAAACATAGATCCAAACTAGGGTTGCATGCACACATAGGATTGTTTGTATAAAACCTAACATTACTATGGTTTCCATATTGCTGCGGAATGTGATACACTTATCATTGATAACACACTGGTGAGTTTGGATGAACCTAACAGCTACACGGAAGCCATAGCAAGCCCTAAGGTTGCTAAATGGAAAGAGGCTATGGACAGCGAGATACAATCCATGTTTGACAATCAAGTTTGGAACTTGGTTAACAATGTACCAGGTCTCAAGACATTCGGGTGCAAATGGATCTTCAAAAATAAAACCGACATGGTTGCAAACAACTTTTCTCAAACTCCGGGAGTTGATTATGATGAGACCTTTTCACCAGTAGCGATGATTAAGTCTATCAGGGTTATGTTAGCCATTGCTATATTTCATGATTATGAAATATGGCAAATGGATGTCAAAACCGCTTTCCTTAATGGAAAGTTGGCTGAGGATGTTTACATGAGTCAGCCAGAGGGTTTTGTCAGTACAGAGTACCCTAATAAAGTGTTTAAGATTGAGAAATCCATCTATGGACTAAAGAAAGCACCGTGCAGATGGAATCTTTGCTTCGATGAGAAGGTCAAAGTGTTTGGCTTTTCTAGGAGTGAAGATGAATCTTGTGTATATGTCAAGGCTAGTGGGAGTATATTCAGCTTTTTGGTATTGTATGTGGATGAGATACTACTCATAGGAAATGACATCCCAACTCTGCAGGATGTAAAGTCCTGACTTGGGAAGTGTTTCTCTATGAAGGACCTTGGAGAAGCTGCCTATATCCTAGGGATAAGAATTTTGAGAGACAAGAGTAAAAGACTAATTAGACATAGTCAGAGTACCTACTTGGAGAAGGTGTTGAATAGATTGAGCATGCAGAATTCCAAGAAAGGAGAGTTACCAATCCAGAGTAACGCCAGACTGAGTAAAACTCAGTGTCCGAGTACATAGGTTGAGATAGCATAAATGTCACACCCCGCTAAAGCGGAAATGCAAGGTATGACAGCGATAACGGTTTCAATGCAAAAGATAAAGATACATCACCATAGCAGTATTTAAAAGTTTACAACCCATAGCTTCAAAAGAAACAAAATACAAGTTTTTCAAAATAACATTGTTCAAAATATAGCTTCATAATAGCTTCAACACGATGCAGCATGCTCTATGATGATGAATCTTTACATCCACTTACTAATTACTTCCTGAAAAAGCATGTAAAACGAGCGTCAGCTATGAAAATAGTTGGTGAGTATCACAAGTTTATAAATCGAGGGTACAATAATGCTTTTCGTAAGTACAAGTACATTGCTTTAATGATAAAACAAAGTTGATTGCTATTAAGGTATACAAGTTTATTGCTAGAACGGGAAACGCGTTTGTATGTGTATGAGCAAACAATGAGTCTCAACCAAACCTATGACTGAAGCCCTATCGAGATCTATGCTTATCGTTCCATAGATGAATATGGTATCATGCAGTCTAGCGATTCGGGCGAGTGAGGAGTTGTCAATTCTTAATAGCGCTATCCATAACGACCATTGGCTCAAAGAGTTAATGGTTAGAGATAAGGGAAGGGCCTTAGTACGATAAGTTCTCATGTTCCGTGTTGCATAGACATACATAAAGAAACATAGCAATACAATAGCAATCATGTTTGATACAATTCAATTTAAATACAACATGCAAACAGTAGTTTTTTCTGGACATGCTTTTCCACCCCAAAACATAAAAACCGAAAATAGGGGAGTGCGTGAATACTCACGATGTTTTGTGTAGACACAAGCGGTACTTCGGGATGCACCAACGTCTTACTACCGGGATCCTACGACATCAAACACACGCACTAGTGAGTTTCCATGTCGATATCTAATGCTAATATACTAAACTCTACATATAGGGAAATGCCAATTTATGTTTTAGTATTGGATTTTATATCAATTAGTTACACTTTTTCTGAACTAATGAAATTCTATATATCGGGCGATTAATTACATCCTTGGAATATAAACTTTCCAAATTTTTAAGTCCTTATTACAACATAAATTCACGAAAATAGCATTCGAGGGATAAAAATTCTCAAACTTTTTATTTAACTGTTATTACACAATACTAAGCTGGGAAAATTATAAAAATGGATTTCCAAGCTGTTTAATTATATTTTATGATTTTTGAGCATTTATTTCAATAAAAATTGAAATAAATAGAAAATAGTTTCCAAAATTACCCAAACTTTTTATTTAATTGTTATTATACATAAATAGGCTGGGAAAAATATAAAAGATATTTTTTAGTGGGTATTTCTATTTTTCCTTGCTTTATTCCTTTAAATAGTCATTAATTAAAGAAATAATATTAAACAGTTAAAATAAATCACCATAAATTTTTGTAACATCATTTACAGTATAAATATCCTGGGAAAAATATCAAAAGTGGTTTTCATAATGTATAAACTGGTTTTGGGTATTTATGTATATTTAAGTGTATTTTAGTGCAATTAACTTTAGAAAATAAGAGAAAAATAGTTTACAGTAGAGAAAAATATTCAAAATTTTTATGTAACCTCCTACTCTATAATATTATATCCTGGTAAATTTTCATGAATTTTAGATAATCAGAACTATTTCTCCCAGTTTTAGACCATTATAATTACCAAAAATTGGGAAAAATAGTAAAACATGATGGAAAATCTTGAAATTATTTTCTGGAGTCACCCATCACAGGTAAGGTATGCGAAAATTCTTAGATACAATTTTCACATCCTATAAAGTGGTTTTGTAATTTATCATGTCCTAAATAAAAAAAAATTAGAAATCATATGAAACAGTAACAAAAATTGCTGAAATTTGGTGAGGGGTCATTATTCCCCATAAGGATCATCCATGAATTTATTTATGATTTATTGACCTCTGGAAGTATTTTATATGATTTATGCCCTTGGTTTTAGCAATAATTCTAATAAATCAAAGAAATAACAAAAGCTCTTGAAATCTTCCAGATTATCTCATGCATGCAAGGGCTTTCAAAAGGAAAAATGTAAAAAAATGTATTCAGAAGAGAAATGAGGATAATGATTTCAAACAATTTAAGAAAAGTTGCATGCAATAATGCATGAAGTGTAAATGTGGCTGAAGTTCATGAATTTGTGTAGCCCATTCAGTGAGGTTTTAAGCCACGAAATTTCAACCATAATTCACTAGATGTGTTAAGTTTCTAAGGTATTTTTACTCAGATTTATGGTTGGGTTTAAGGCCATTGTTTAAGCAAGATAAAAATAGTGATCACAGAAAAAGAGCTGTATGCGCAACCTTTTTGTAAAATCTGCTAAAACTCGGATATTTAATATTTTACAGTGAGACTAGTTGGGTTTGAAAGTTAACTCGTGGAACTAACCAATACAAAAAGAATATCATGATTTGCTTAAGAAATGACTGAGTTATGACCGTTCAAAGTCGAACAAAGTAATCTGGCAGATTGCATGTTTGCTTGTGTGCATTATTAGGGTATTTCAACAAGAACATCATGCATGTCTTTGGTAAGTCCCGATTTCTAACACATGCATGGAATGAATGAGCATCCAAGATGTACTAGAAATGGTTTAAATGCTTTTGTTCATGCATGAACACAAAAGAAATGGAGAAGAACATGAAATATTAGGTTTTGATGTCACATGATCATATGTGCATCTTTTCCACTCCTTGCATGGGTTTGATCCCAGATTTTCACCATCTCTAACACATGCATTGTGTTATGGTGAGAATCTACAAACCACAAGGGGAGAATAAAGATTTCTAGCCATGGAAAGGCATAGAATCCGAAAAGTAGAGAAGACTAAGAAGAAAAAGAGGTTTAACCATGAAACTATGGAAGAAGATGTTGTTGTTTACCTTGGTTTTGACCTTGAGAGAAGTAAGAACACTTCAAGGGCTTCACAATCTCGAAATTTTGCAGAGAAATGAGAGGATTTTCGTGAGTTTAGAGAGAGGGAAGAAGAGAGTGAAGTGTGTGAAGAGAGTGAAGTGAGAGAGTGAAGAGGGAAGAGGTGGAGTAAGGGTTTAAGCTTAATGATTGTGTTTTGGGGAAGAGAGAGGGCATGGGGAGAGGTGATGGCCGGTTTTTGCATGCATTTTGGCCTCCTCTCTCCTAAATTTTAAACTTTATAAACGTCCCTCCTATATTTTATATAAAAACATTCATTTTTATAAAATGTTTATTAAGAAAATTGATTTATTTAAAAATCTTGTTTTCAACAAATAATTTATGATTAATACTTGTAATTTATATTTCTAGTTCATTGGTATAATCCATAATTTGATTAATAAAATTTGATATTAGGAAGTTTATAGCCAAATTTTATAAAGTTTTTAAGCTTTATAATTTATAACTTTGGATTTTTGGCTCTTTAGGGTTTTTGGAATATTGTTTGATATTCAACAACATGTTGAAGTATAATTAGAATGTTTTAATTTATTTTTAGAGTTTTATACCCTATTTCAATTATAACAAAGCTTGAAGCTTTATTCTAATTATAGTATTGGCATTTCCTATTGTAGCTAAGCAACTTACTAGAATTGTAAGTATCAAGTATATTAGTCCTAGACCTTAGTTGGATCCTAGTTTATGCAAGATTTTTGACCTAATTTATACTACTAGGTCATGGCATGTTGTGCATGAATGGTTATTATAAAGATGCATGAGTCCAAGAATGACCTGAATTGGCAGTTGTCACAGTATCCCCCACTTAAAAAGAATTTCGTCTCGAAATTCATTCTATGTCATCGCTTGTCATCGCAAGGGAATAGTTGCGGATACTTTTCCTTTATGTAGTCCTTGCGCTCCCAGGTGTACTCCGGCCCGTGTTTTGAGTTCCATCGAACTTTCACAATCGGGATCTTACTCCGCTTAAGTTGTTTTACCTCCCTGTCAAGGATTTCTATCGGTTCCTCAACGAAGCTCAGCTTATCATTGATCTTAATTTCCTCCAAGGGTACTATCAATGTTTCGTCGGCTAGACATTTCTTAAGGTTGGAGACATGGAATGTGTCGTGAATGGCGCTTAACTCTTGGGGCAATTGGAGTTTATACGCTACTGGACCAATCCTTTCAAGGATTTCAAAGGGTCCAACATATCTCGGGCTTAGTTTTCCTTTCTTACCAAAACGCACAAGCCCTTTCCAAGGCGACACTTTTAAAAGTACCTTGTCTCCTACTTGGAATTCTAATGGTTTTCGACGATTATCCGCATAACTTTTCTGACGATCTCTAGCAGCTTTAAGCTTATCCTTGATGATAGTAATCTTGTCGGATGTTTCCTGGATAAGTTCGACCCTAGTCAACTGTCTGTCTCCGATTTCTGTCCAGCATAAGGGCGAACGACACTTGCGTCCATACAATGCTTCATATGGAGCACATTGGATACTCGTGTGGTAACTGTTATTGTAGGAAGACTCAATTAGGGGTAAATGAGTATCCCAATTTCCTTTGAACTCAATGACACACGCTCGTAGCATGTCTTCCAATGTTTGTATTGTTCTCTCTGTTTGCCCATCTGTCTGAGGGTGGTAAGTTGTGCTCAAATCTATCTTGGTTCCTAGTGCCCTCTGTAACATCCACCAAAATCGAGATGTAAAACGACTATCTCTATCAGAAATGATAGATAGGGGTACGCCATGCAGAGAAACAATTTTGTCGATGTAGATTTGGGCCAATTTTTCCATCTTGAAATCTTCTCGAATGGGGAGAAAGTGAGCAGATTTCGTCAGTCAATCCACTATGACCCAAATTGAGTCATGACCTTTAGCAGTTCTAGGAAGTTTGGTAACAAAGTCCATAGATATTTGCTCCCATTTCCATTGGGGAATTTCAGGTTGTTGCAACAACCCGGATGGTTTCTGATGTTCAGCTTTGACTATTGAGCATGTCAAACACTTCCCAACGTACAAGGCAATATCCTTTTTCATTCCAGGCCACCAATAGTACTCTTTAAGATCCTTGTACATCTTATCTACTCCAGGGTGGATGGAGTATTTAGATCGATGGGACTCCTCTAGTACCATGTCTCTCAGGTTGTTAACCCTTGGAATCCAGACCCTGTCTTTAAAATAACGAACTCCATCAGGTTTGATTTCAAATCTTTCTTCCAAACCATGTAAAGTTTCGCCTGGAAGATTTTCCTTGCATAACGCTTTCTCCTGGGCATTAATGATTTGAGATTTCAAGCTTGTCTGAATTACCATTCCCAAAGCTCTCACATGGGAAGGTTTCACTCTTTCTTTCCTACTAAGAGCGTCGGCTACTACGTTAGCCTTCCCTGGGTGATATCGTATCTCACAATCATAATCACTAAACAACTCTACCCATCCTCTCTGCCGCATGTTTAACATTTTCTGATCCAGGATATGCTGAAGGATTTTGTGATCGGTATAAATGGTGCACTTGGTTCCGTACAAATAATGCCTCCATATCTTAAGGGCGAAAACTATTGCTCCTAGTTCTAGATCATGGGTGGTATAATTCTTCTCGTGCGGTTTGAGTTGTCTGGAAGCATATGCAATGACCTTATCTTTTTGCATTAGCACACATCCTAATCCTTGATGAGACGCATCACAATACACCACAAAG
Organism: Lactuca saligna; assembly: GCF_052625555.1. Classification (NCBI taxonomy): domain Eukaryota; kingdom Viridiplantae; phylum Streptophyta; class Magnoliopsida; order Asterales; family Asteraceae; genus Lactuca; species Lactuca saligna. The sequence continues at coordinate 74,407,714 of NC_136423.1, read as the reverse complement.
TTCTCTAATCCTTCTGGTAAAGCCAGAATTGGTGCATCGCACAGCTTGTTTTTCAGGATTTGAAACGCCTCTTCGTGTTTCTCTTCCCAGAAAAATTTTCTATCCTTTTGGGTCAAAGATGTTAATGGTTGAGCAATCCTAGAGAAATTCTCAATGAAGCGTCTGTAGTACCCAGCTAATCCTAGGAATTGTCGTATTTCTGTCGGGGTTTTGGGGGCCTCCCATTTCTTGATTGCCTCTATCTTAGCTGGATCTACATGGGTTCCTCTTTCACCGATCACATGACCAAGAAAATGTACTTCCCGAATCCAAAATTCACACTTAGTGAACTTGGCATACAATTTCTGTTCCTTCAACAGCTCCAACACTAGCTTTAGATGTCTATTGTGATCTTCTTTGGTCCGCGAGTAAACAAGTATGTCATCGATAAATACAATTACAAACCTGTCTAGGTATGGTCTACAGACCCTATTCATCAAATCCATGAATACAGCGGGTGCGTTCGTTAGTCCAAAAGGCATGACTAAGAACTCATAATGTCCATAACGGGTTCTAAATGCTGTTTTGTGAATGTCCTCTTCGTGAATTCTTAGCTGATGATACCCTAACCGAAGGTCGATTTTTGAGAAGTAGGAAGCGCCCTGCAACTAATCGAACAAGTCATCTATTCGAGGGAGGGGATATCGATTCTTGATTGTCAACTTGTTCAGTTCTCTGTAATCAATGCACATTCGGAACGAACCATCTTTCTTTTTGACGAATAACACTGGGGCTCCCCAAGGTGAAGAACTTGGTCGAATAAACCCTTTGTCTAGAAGTTCTTGAAGTTGTCCGGATAGTTCTTGCATCTCGGATGGTGCAAGGCGATATGGTGCTTTTGCTACCGGTGCCGCTCCGGGAATTAAGTCTATCCGAAATTCGACCTGTCTGTAAGGGGGTAGACCGGGCAATTCCTCCGGAAACACTTCGGGATAGTTTTGAACCATTGGAATCTCCTTGAGTTGCTTAACTTCAGGTTCTCTCTCTAGCACGTGATCCATGAATGCAATACAATTCTTCTTCAGGTATTTTTGAATCTTCATGCTTGATACTATGTTTAAACTTCTTCCTAGCTTTTCACCATGTATGATAAGGGTTTCTCCATTAGGGAGAGGCACTCTAATGACTTTCTCGTAACAACCAATGTCCGCTCTATTTTTGGATAACCAATCCATCCTTACTATCACATCAAAACTACCTAGCTCTATCGGAATTAGGTCAATGCTAAAGAGTTTATCAGCTAAATTCAAAGTACAACCAGGAATTATATCACTAGCCCTAATTTCATACCCATCAGCAAGTTCAATAGCATAAGCATTCCTCATCTTTACCGATTTCAAGCCAATTAACGGTCTAAATGCTAAAGAAACAAAACTCATATCTGCTCCCGCATCGAATATTACTGATGCAAAATGGTTGTTCAGGAGGAACGTACCTGTTATCACTTCAGGGTTCTGACGAGCTTCTTCTGCACCAATCACAAAGGCTACACCTCTTGGCTGTCCAACTTGATTTCCTTGAAAGTTTTGCCTGGCTTGGCCTTGTCCATTGTTACCAGGTCCATTGTTCAGTTTAGGACATGCTCTACGGAGATGATCATTACTCCTGCACTCGTAACATGTCCTTTTCCCCTCCTTATTCACCTTACAATACTTCGAGTAATGGCCTGTTTGCTTACAGTTTTGGCACACCGGGCAAGCTCCCTTGTGATGGAAGTTACACTTATTGCACTTCGGAAGCGGCCCTGAGTACTGCTTTCGCTCCTGCACTTCTTGTCCTTGAGTTTTCACTGGTTCTTGCTCCTGGGCTCTTACCATAAAGTTTCTTGAGACTTTCTGCTTCCTCCTTGACTTGCCTCCATGCTTCTTCTCTCCCTGATCTGCTGGCTTCCTCTTGCTACTAGAGCTTTCCATTGTCGATGCTCCCATCCTTATCACATCATAATCAGTAATAGCCCACCAAGCACATAATATGCTATCATCGCATGACCTGCCTCTCGTCTAGCAGCACTAGCAGTGTCAGCAGCCTCCATCGAATGCTGGAACAGGATTTCCATCACTATCATCACTTCGTTCAACACCTCCTGATGCCCGGCTATTACAGCGAGGTTGTGGCGCAGGCCCGCTGCTATCGACTGCAATCTCCGGGACTCCTCCGGGGTCATACCTGGCTGTCTGACAGGTATCCCTATGACTTGCTGAGGTGAGGGTGCTCTCAGTCCTGCATCGCTGGGTTCTACTCCGCTAGGTCCTGCCGTGCCATGTCCTGCTGTGCTGGCGGGTATCCTTCCTGGAATAGGAACACTCTTCCTCGCTGTCCTCCGAATGCGAAGTCCATAGAGCGGTGGGTGTGGCAACACCGATGTCGGTGATGCCTCGCGTCGTTGACTCGGGGCGTTGTCATTGCTGATCTCCACCGAGTTCCCAGTATCTTCCGTATCCTCTGATGGGTCTTCTTCTACCGAGGCGGGGGGATTACGTCGAGGGATAACAGTGATGTAGCCGGATTCATCGGCTAAGGCGGTAGCGCGGGAAGATGACGATGTTGACATAGTGGACTGTGACATAGTTTCAATGAGATATGAAATAAATGACAATGCATGCCTATAATATGCAATGCTTACACACACCAAAATTAACCTTTTGAATTTTTGAAATAAAGTTTTCGCAAATATATTTGTTGAGCATATTCCCATTATAATTAGCTTAAGCTTTGTATAAATCTTTCCTTAATTAAACATAGGTGATCAGGCTATGTTTAATTGAGGTCCAATAATACAACTCCCGACCTAATTATACTAGTAATATGTTTGATGTAAAAAGAATTTCTTTGTAAGTTTTAGTTATAGGTTGTGTTTTCTTAAAGAAAAACCGATGTTCTCTATAACTTTAGCTCTGATACCACTTCTGTCACACCCCGCTAAAGCGGAAACGCAAGGTATGACAGCGATAACGGTTTCAATGCAAAAGATAAAGATACATCACCATAGCAGTATTTAAAAGTTTACAACCCATAGCTTCAAAAGAAACAAAATACAAGTTTTTCAAATAACATTGTTCAAAATATAGCTTCATAATAGCTTCAACACGATGCAGCATGCTCTATGATGATGAATCTTTACATCCACTTACTAATTACTTCCTGAAAAAGCATGTAAAACGAGCGTCAACTATGAAAATAGTTGGTGAGTATCACAAGTTTATAAATCGAGGGTACAATAATGCTTTTCGTAAGTACAAGTACATTGCTTTAATGATAAAACAAAGTTGATTGCTATTAAGGTATACAAGTTTATTGCTAGAACGGGAAACGCGTTTGTATGTGTATGAGCAAACAATGAGTCTCAACCAAACCTATGACTGAAGCCCTATCGAGATCTATGCTTATCGTTCCATAGATGAATATGGTATCATGCACTCCAGCGATCCGGGCGAATGAGGAGTTGTCAATTCCTAATAGCGCTATCCATAACGACCATTGGCTCAAAGAGTTAATGGTTAGAGATAAGGGAATGGCCTTAGTACGATAAGTTCTCATGTTCCGTGTTGCATAGACATACATAAAGAAACATAGCAATACAATAGCAATCATGTTTGATACAATTCAATTTAAATACAACATGCAAACAATAGTTTTTCTGGACATGCTTTTCCACCCCAAAACATAAAAACCGAAAATAGGGGAGTGCGTGAATACTCACGATGTTTTGTGTAGACACAAGCGGTACTTCAAGATGCACCAACGTCTTACTACCGGGATCCTACGACATCAAACACACGCAATAGTGAGTTTCCATGTCGATATCTAATGCTAATATACTAAACTCTACATATAGGGAAATGCCAATTTATGTTTTAGTATTGGATTTTATATCAATTAGTTACACTTTTTCTGAAGTAATGAAATTCTATATATCGGGCGATTAATTACATCCTTGGAATATAAACTTTCCAAATTTTTAAGTCCTTATTACAACATAAATTCACGAAAATAGCATTCGAGGGATAAAAATTCTCAAACTTTTTATTTAACTGTTATTACACAATACTAAGCTGGGAAAATTATAAAAATGGATTTCCAAGCTGTTTAATTATATTTTATGATGTTTGAGCATTTATTTCAATAAAAATTGAAATAAATAGAAAACAGTTTCTAAAATTACCCAAACTTTTTATTTAAATGTTATTATACATAAATAGGCTGGGAAAATATAAAAGATATTTTTCAGTGGGTATTTCTATTTTTCCTTGCTTTATTCCTTTAAATAGTCATTAATTAAAGAAATAATATTAAACAGTTAAAATAAATCACCATAAATTTTTGTAACATCATTTACAGTATAAATATCCTGGGAAAAATATCAAAAGTGGTTTTCATAATGTATAAACTAGTTTTGGGTATTTATGTATATTTAAGTGTATTTTAGTGCAATTAACTTTAGAAAATAAGAGAAAAATAGTTTACAGTAGAGAAAAATATTCAAAATTTTTATGTATTCTCCTACTCTATAATTTTATATCCTGGTAAATTTTCATGAATTTTGGATAATCAGAACTATTTCTCCCAGTTTTAGACCATTATAATTACCAAAAATTGGGAAAAATAGTAAAACATGATGGAAAATCTTGAAATTATTTTCTGGAGTCACCCATCACAGGTAAGGTATGCGAAAATTCTTAGATACAATTTTCACATCCTATAAAGTGGTTTTGTAATTTATCATGTCCTAAATAAAAAAAAATTAGAAATCATATGAAACAGTAACAAAAATTGTTGAAATTTCATGAGGGGTCATTATTCCCCATAAGGATCATCCATGAATTTATTTAGGATTTATTGACCTCTGAAAGTATTTTATATGATTTATGCCCTTGGTTTTAGCAATAATTCTAATAAATCAAAGAAATAACAAAAGCTCTTGAAATTTTCCAGATTATCTCACGTATGCAAGGGCTTTCAAAAGGAAAAATGTAAAAAAATATATTCAGAAGAGAAATGAGGATAATGATTTCAAACAATTTAAGAAAAGTTGCATGCAATAATGCATGAAGTGTAAATGTGGCTGAAGTTCATGAATTTGTGTAGCCCATTCAGTGAGGTTTTAAGCCACGAAATTTCAACCATAATTCACTAGATGTGTTAAGTTTCTAAGGTATTTTTACTCAGATTTATGGTTGGGTTTAAGGCCATTGTTTAAGCAAGATAAAAATAGTGATCACAGAAAAAGAGCTGTATGCGCAACCTTTTTGTAAAATCTGCTAAAAATCGGATATTTAATATTTTACAGTGAGACCAGTTGGGTTTGAAAGTTAACTCGTGGAACTAACCAATACAAGAAGAATATCATGATTTGGTTAAGAAATGACTGAGTTATGACCGTTCAAAGTCGAACAAAGTAATCTGGCAGATTGCATGTTTGCTTGTGTGCATTATTAGGGTATTTCAACAAGAACATCATGCATGTCTTTGGTAAGGCCCGATTTCTAACACATGAATGGAATGAATGAGCATCCAAGATGTACTAGAAATGGTTTAAATGCTTTTGTTCATGTATTAACACAAAAGAAATGGAGAAGAACATGAAATATTAGGTTTTGATGTCACATGATCATATGTGCATCTTTTCCACTCCTTGCATGGGTTTGATCCCGGATTTTCACCATCTCTAACACATGCATTGTGTTATGGTGAGAATCTACAAACCACAAGGGGAGAATAAAGATTTCTAGCCATGGAAAGGCATAGAATCCGAAAAGTAGAGAAGACTAAGAAGAAAAAAAGGTTTAACCATGAAACTATGGAAGAAGATGTTGTTGTTTACCTTGGTTTTGACCTTGAGAGAAGTAAGAACACTTCAAGGGGTTCACAATCTCGAAATTTTGCAGAGAAATGAGAGGATTTTCGTGAGTTTAGAGAGAGGGAAGAAGAGAGTGAAGTGTGTGAAGAGAGTGAAGTGAGAGAGTGAAGAGGGAAGAGGTGGAGTAAGGGTTTAAGCTTAATGATTGTGTTTTGGGGAAGAGAGAGGGCGTGGGGAGAGGTGATGGCCGGTTTTTGCATGCATTTTGGCCTCCTCTCTCCTAAATTTTAAACTTTATAAACTTCCCTCCTATATTTTATATAAAAATATTCATTTTTATAAAATGTTTATTAAGCAATTTGATTTATTTAAAAATCTTGTTTTCAACAAATAATTTATGATTAATACTTGTAATTTATATTTCTAGTTCATTGGTATAATCCATAATTTGATTAATAAAATTTGATATTAGGAAGTTTATAGCCAAATTTTATAAAGTTTTTAAGCTTTATAATTTATAACTTTGGATTTTTGGCTCTTTAGGGTTTTTGGAATATTGTTTGATATTCAACAACATGTTGAAGTATAATTAGAATGTTTTAATTTATTTTTAGAGTTTTATACCCTATTTCAATTATAACAAAGCTTGAAGCTTTATTCTAATTATAGTATTGGCATTTCCTATTGTAGCTAAGCAACTTACTAGAATTGTAAGTATCAAGTATATTAGTCCTAGACCTTAGTTGGATCCTAGTTTATGCAAGATTTTTGACCTAATTTATACTACTAGGTCATGGTATGTTGTGCATGAATGGTTATTATAAAGATGCATGAGTCCAAGAATGACCTGAATTGGCAGTTGTCACAATAAATGAGTCGAGTACCGTATGCTTCTGTTGTAGGCTCGATTATGTATGCTATGACTTGTACTCATCCTGATGTGGCCTTTGCATTGAGCATGATCAGCAGATATTAGGGGAACCCTGGAAAGGCTCACTGGACTGCGATAAAGAACATTCTTAAGTACCTACGGAGGACTAAGGACTAGGTCCTTACCCTCGGTTGGAGTGATGACTTGAGATTATTTCGGTATAGTGATGCTAGCTTTCAAACTGATAGGGATAATTTCCGCTCTCAGTCAGGTTGGGACTTTACCTTAAACGGAGGAGCAATTTCTTGGAAAAGTTCCAAGCATGAGACAGTGGCTGATTCAACTTGTGAATCATAGTATACAGCGGCAAGTGAGGCAGCAAAGGAGGCTATATGGCTAAAGAACTTCATTGGAGACCTTGGAGTTGTACCAGCTATGAAAGAGCCTATAGAGATTTTCTGTGATAGTGAAAGTGCAGTTGCCTTAGCAAAGGAACCAAGGCATCACGGGAGATCCATACACATCGACAGAAAATACCATTTCATCAGACATCGAATAGAAAAAGGACCCCTCGTAGCAAATAGGGTGTCATTGGATGAGAACCCGACAGATCCCCTCACAAAGGGACTAGGCAGGGTTAAGCATCTCCAACATGTAAGGCGAATAGGGTTGAAGGATGATATTAGTTTTAGTAGTTAGATAGCTTTAAACTACGTAAAGTGTAATTGACATTTGATGGTGAATAAATGTTGTATTTATTTATGAGTAAAGTGTTGCTATCCTTTGTTAATCGTTTACTATCATTTCATTTTGCATGTTTTGACTTCCAGAATAATTATATTATGTTATTTCATATTATTCAAATTCTCCACAGTCGGTCATATGTTGGAAGTAGATATGAATCAAGACTATCATGGGTTGGATTGTAAAGGTCTAAGATTTTGGACATAAGTGGTGCTACAACACTCATGAGTGCTCATAAGTTCTGAGTATTGGATTCAACCCACGCTCACTGGTACCACTTCATGGAATTTATCTCGAGTGATCGTGAGATAGTAATATCATATAAGTCTTCAAACCTAGAGATATGACTTGTTGCCTATGTGTTGGTTATGCATTGATTGTATGAAAACGTATTGGTAACTCGATGTTATAAAACATGCCTTTATGTATGATTCAAAAAGTCATAGAACAAGAATATGAGTCGAAGTTTATATGCTCCTTCTTGGATTAGAAGTTATATCAGGGCCCCTCAATGATTTTGTGTTGACCCATGTATCCGGCCCGGTCAGAACTAAGTTGATGTGTTCGATTAAGTTATATGTCAAACAAATTGGAAATCGGGAAACAAACTGATGGACAATAAGTAAGACATTGGTCCATGTATTTGTCCGGCTGATACCTAGAACTGAGGATTATATGATTACTTATCTTAAATGGCGTATCATCATCATCTTAGTTCCGCGAGACCCTGAAAGAGCTATGATTATTGATCGGTTCCTGAAGTCATTCTTGCAGTTATAGTAATTAGACTTGTCCAAGTAGGAGACTATTGGATTAGGTGTCTAAGTTCATAACTATTTCTGGAATATACTTGACCCGATTAGCATGGTCCATTTGGGTTGCATGGAATCATGCATTTCGATAGACTAAAATGAGAGAAATAACACCTAAGGTTTATTAATATATTATAAGTTCTATTATATTAATAATATTATTTAATTAGTATTGATCAAGAATTAATTTGGAATTAATTAAGTGATCAAAAGAAGGCTAATTAAATATATGGGTTAATTGTGTAAATCACCCATACTTGTATAGTGGGCTAATGCTCCATGGATTATCAAGTTGGGCAAAAACCCATAGGATGCTCCATGGTGTTTTTGAACCCATGGATTATGGAAATGAAGAGCCATGTCAAGTTAGGGTTTACAAGGTGTAACCCTACTTATGACACACTATAAAAGGAATATGTGAGCAACCAAAATCGGACACTAGTGAGAACAAGAGGGCGTAGCCGATTTTAGAAGTGTTCTATTTCTCTCAAGCTTATTCCAAGCATATTTGGTGTTGTGTGAGACATTTGAGGCATCACACTTGAGGTGCTAGGCTCACAAGTTTCTCAAGGAATCCAAGCAACAAAGGTATGTATTTCTTACTAGCTTTTATGTTTAAAAGTTCCCTATGTATGCTAGATAGATTATGAATCTTGGAAAAACAAATTAGCATGTATCATAGATTAAACATAGATCCAAGGTTTCTAGGGTTGCATGTACACCATAGGAGTGTTAGAATGATCATAACCCTAAAGTATGGGCCAGAACTACTGAAAGCAGAGGATCTGTACTCGAGTCAAGGAGGGTTGAGATAGAACCAGGGAACTTGTAGAGTGTGTGAGACCTCTCAAGGTTATATATGACCCTGACGATTATGTGTTTTGTTTTAGAATGGTGGTGACACGTCACGGAGTAGGAGGTTCAGGGTGTGGATCAGGATCAGGTTCAGGTTCAGGTGCAGGCTCCACGCAAATTGATGACAGACTATGCGAGTTCATTGCATCTGAGATCATGAGAGGCATCCTTAAGGCGACCCCGAAGATTTTTGGGTCGGTCAAGGAAGGGATTATCGAGCTAATGGAGGAGCGCCTTAGGGCGTTCACGAGCAACATGGCATCTGGCCAGTCAGGGACACGCACACTCTCCTTCAAGGATTTATGGGGATGTGGGACGCCAGACTTCCAGGGGGTGAAGGACCCCATCGTGGCCAGGAGGAGGATTGCAGACATCAAGTCTGCTCAGCAGAAGAGCTTCCGCCTTGAGGGATCGAAGGTCTGGTATGCTGCATAGTTTTTAAGGGACATAACTAGAGATTGGTAGGAGGAGGTCAGTGACCCATTGGGAGGCCCAGCCAATGAGGCTATGACTTGGTCAGACCTTATGAATAGGATTAGGGTTGAGTTTGCGTTAGCTGTGAGGATTCAGTAGTTGGCCAGGGAGCTTCTTAACATGAGACAGAAAACTGAGTCGGTGGTGGATATTACCGCCAAGTTCAGAGAGAGGGCCTTACAGGTATCTCAGTATGCAGGGGACGAGGAGATGAGGAAGACTCGGTACTATGATATGTTTAGAGCTAACATTCGGAAACATGTCAGTGACTCAGCATGCCCGACCTTAGAGGACATGATAGCTAGGGCGAGAGAGAGAGAGACTGATATTAAGAACATCCAGAAAAGGAAGACGGAGGCTAGGAAGGTTACTAGGGTTTCAGGGAAGAAACCCAAGGGATCCAACACTAGGTCGAAGGGCCATAGGGTCGGAGCCGATGTGGGAAATGCGACAAGACTCATGAGGGAGTTTGTAGACTGGCATCATCAGGTTGCTATAAGTGCGACAAGCTTGGGCATTTTGGAAGGGATTGTAATGCCCGCACCCCACCCTTCAAACGCCATACCTGATTTTCTTCCATTACAATCAGAAGGGCAATAAAAAGGTCAAGTGCCTAAGGTTGACATTAGGAGCGCCAGTGGCGGCGCCAGCTCCAACGACCCTGTGGATCACGGATGGCCGATAGGGCAAGACATATGCTCTAGTGGTGAGGAGCCGAGCCTTCCAGCTGACCACCGAGGAGGCGCGTGCCGCACCGGATGTGGTGACGGGTATGTTTTCCTCTCCTTAACTCTTGTTATATGATGTTTATGATTTTATGTGCTATGTTTATGTGTTGTTTACGATCATTCCATGTGAACGGTATCCCAGTTCAACTGTTATTCGTTTCGAGGGCTACCCAATCATTTGTCTCCCTTGCACTTAGCAAGAGGTTTACTAAGTCATCATCGGCATGGATTGGTTGAGCCGTTGATTCCCGAATGATCCTTGATGAAGCAGGTGATGATGCGAGGGATCATGGGTATGGATCTATATATCCGAAGTGTAACGACCCAAAAATCACGATGAAACGACCCAAAAATTTTGTTTTTCAATGTAATCAAAACCATAATCTGAGTATCACAACATAAAAACATACGCGATGTATCCCAAATCATAATAAAATATTGTGCGGAAAAACTGTATCATACTATATCAAATCAAGACAACTAAAACCATCCCCAGGATAAAAGCTAAGTTGTGGTGTGTGCGATGCTATCACCCCGAGCTCTTCCCTTTGCTTGCGGAAGTACCTGAAACCAAAACTAAAACTGTAAGCACGAAGCTTAGTGAGCTCCCCCAAACTACCACATACCATATAGTATCATATAAACACATATTGGGCCTGGCCACTGCATCGGGCCGAAACCCGGAAACTGCATCGGACCAAAGTCCGGAACTGACTGGGACCTTGTCCCCTGCATCGGACCGAAGTCCGGAACTAACTGCATCGGACCGAAGTCCGGAACTAACTGCATCGGACCAAAGTCCGGAACTAACTGCATCGGACCGAAGTCCGAAACTATCTGCATCGGACCGAAGTCCGAAACCGACTGGGACCTTGTCTCCTGCATCGGACCGAAGTCCGGAACTGACTGACTGAACATGGCATAGCATAACACATCATCTAGCATGAACACATATACTGCATACTGCATCGGGTCGTAGCCCGGAACACATAACACTTAACACATAAAACATAGCATACAAATCCTGTCTGAGCCACGAAGGCATCAAACATACTAGCTACTGCATCAGACCAAAGTCCGGAAACTACTGCTAACTGAACGGGCCGGCATTGTGGCCTTAGACCCGTCCCTACTGGAAGGAAACTCACCTGATGCTGCTGAACTGCTGCTGCTAATCCTTGACTGCTACCTGACTTCTGACTTCGACTGCTGCTCCACTAGCTCCTCAAGCTACCAATATCAATATGACACTTAGTCCAACTGACCTCCAAACGTTACTAGGTCAAATCTGGTCAAGGTCAAAATCCTGGTCAAAGTCAACCTTCCGGGTCAACCCTACTCGCCGAGTCTATCTACTGACTCGCCGGGTTCATATGCCCTGAGTCTTTCTTGTTCGCGACTCGACTCGCCGAGTCCAACTAGGTCCAAGTCCTGTCCTGTCCAACTCGCTGAGTCACCACCCGACTCACTGATTCGGGTCTCGACTCGAAGGGTTTAGGGTTTCGTGATCTGACTCGCCGAGTCCAAGAACAGACTCGTCGAGTCCTAGACAATCTTCAACCAACTCGTCGAGTTGTTCATCCAACTCGCCGAGGCCATGCCTATCTTCATTCGACTCGACGAGTTGTTCATCCTACTCGTTGAGTTCCTCCTCACCTTCAAGCTACTCGCCGATTCCACTCGAAGGACTCGCTGAGTCTATCCATTCCTCAATCCATGCAGTGGCTTTTCGAGCCAAACTGAACTTCCAACTCCTAGATCCATACCTCTAGGGCCTATTCCCCACGTAAAGTGGCAAACTTTACGTGTAGATTGAGAGATCTAAGCTCAAAACACACTAAACTAGGGTTTATGGAAAACATGCTTCTTCAACATACCAAGGGCTGATACTTTAGGGATTCAAGACCAAAACCAACATGGATCTGAGGTAGCAACCCCAGATCTGAACCTCCAACCCGAATTGGTTACAAAACATACCAATAATGACCAAAACTCACACATAAGAATAGATCTAGATGCAAAGGGAGTCCAATCAACAGCTTATTACCTCCAAATGATATGAAATGTCTTCTCAATCTCGGATCTACAGTCCCTTCTTGCTCTTCCAAGGCTTTTCTTCCTTCTCCAAGCTTATAGTGCTCTCTTCGATGCAAGATCTAGATCAAAAACGAATATGGCGGCTAGGGTTGATGTTCTGGGGGGTAAAGAGTCACTAAAGGAACCCTAGGAAAGAGAATGAGATGCTTAAATAGGCTCCAAGTTCCCGGGTTTAGGGTTTTCCCCGTTCAGACCCAACTCGCCGAGTCTCCCTGGCCGACTCGCCGAGTCGGTCGCTTTCACCACAACCCGAATCCCGCTCGGACTCGCCGAGTCTCCCCTAAACTTGAGGTTTTCTTTCTTTTCTTGGCTTTCCAAACTTTGGGGTGTTACAACTCTCCCCCACTTAAACTAAACTTCATCCTCGAAGTTTGCTACGATCAACTGCCTTTGAGCTGCCTCCAACTCCCGGTCTGGAAAATCTAACACCCTTGTGCCCATCACTCCAGCCACTCACCATGCTGATCACTACTGTTGGTACATACTGAATCTTTCTCCTTTCCATAATTTCCTCAACGATACTTCCTCCGACTGAAAATCTTGTTGCCTCTCAACTGCCTACTGGATGCACTGAGACTACCCTTGCTCAACTATTCTGCCAATATCTGAGTTACCATCTCCCACCGGTCACTACACTCCATCGCAATCTGCTAGCCGCTCCTAGCGACTCCGTAAGATACCTCGACTGTCCATAACTGTCCCATCTATTCTGTCATCCATACTGAATCAGCTTGCTTACATCCCATCTGATTACTCAACTCCTACTAACTCGAGTCTTTCATCCCGAAGAAAAGCTACCTGCCTAGCTATCTTTACATGTCACTTATACTCGGCCGAAGGCTCAACTGATCCTGCTGAGAGAGACTTGTCATTTCCAAATCAACCAACTATACCGTCAACATTTGTATTCCAACTCAAATACGATACTGACCCAAAACTCTGAAACCTTTCAAACACTGAATTGTCTACAATACTGAACCTGCCTAAAACACTAAACTGCCTAAAACGTTGATCGGGCTGAATCACTGAGCTGCCTGAAACACTAAAATCAAATCCAACTGTGGAGTCAAGGGACTCCTCACTTAGTCGCTTCCACGACTTCTGAATGAAATCTTCCTCAAGGACTAGTTTCCACTAGTTATCCTGTCACTGTGGCTCTAACAACCTTCCGATCCAACCGATCGGGTCCTTACATCACATCCTGACATCATCCATTCTATGACTAATAACATGATGGCTCCCAGACTGACGGTAGCCCTTAACATACCCGAACCTCAACGGTCCACTGCTACTCTGATCTCATAACTGATGTGACGATCTATAGCCAAGATTCTCTGACTTAGCCATAACTAAACCATTTGGGAAATCAGAATCTAATCCGTGGATTCCCATATTCCCACCGCTGCACCCGAACGGGTGGGAATTACTACATTCCCGCGTTCAACCACGCGCTCATGCTGCTACCAATCTGATAAAAGCCACGGCTACACCCTCGGATTCACAAGTCTCAAATACAATCTGGCTGCTAATGAACGCTACGGCTACCTCCGCAGGCTTACAACACTCTACTACTATCTGACTGCTAGTGAATGCTACGGCTACCCCCGCAGGCTTACAACACTACTACTACTATCTGACTGCTAGTGAATGCTACGGCTACCCCCGCAGGCTTACAACACTACTACTACTATCTGACTACTAGTGAATGCTACGGCTACCCCCGCAGGCTTACAACACTACTACTACTATCTGACTGCTAGTGAATGCTACGGCTACCCCCGCAGGCTTACAACACTACTACTATCCCGAGGACATCCTGACTATCCCTAGTCCCGCTAGTGATTCCTCATCCCGATTTCTCAAACCAGCCCTCAGTCTTTGAATTCTGCATCATCCTCGACATCTTATATCCTTGATATACTTAGCGCTTCGTCGAGGAATCCTTCGGCTTGGTTCCCAAACCAACCGTCTACTAATCTGGATACAAGAAGCTATTGTTGGGAAGTTTCCAACCTCCCAACTCCTGAATCTACGCAACCTGCATGCTGCCTCAGACACTGGCTACCAATACGAAAACATCTCTTACTACCCGTTCTCAGGATCTTCATTCCGACTCTCATGCGTCCGACAGGTGGTCCTCAAATCTTGGATTCCCAACCAGCTTCTAACCATCTCGATTACATGAACTAACTGCTGGGAAAAGTTCTCGAACTCCTAATTCTGAACTTCTCAATCCATCCATCACTGTGCTACTACCATTTCTTCTTAGAGGCCGCACACTCATTCTGAGTCTACAAGACTCTTATCCAAATATACCCGGAGGGTTCTCCCCCACTTCGATCCTGCTTACCCCTTGCTGCTTCACACTCAAAAGAGATCCCGATCCTTGCTGTCATTCCATAATCATTCTGCTAAGGAACCCAAGCCTGCCATAGCTAGGGATCTAACCAATCCATTCCAACACTAACCACTCCGAACTAGCGAAACGAACCAAATCTCTCCCAACCATGCTACAGTTACTGCATCCTCCGAAAGCTTCTTCATAAGAGCACATCCCCTATCTACCAACCAATTTTTCCGAGGTATGCAAATGGCATATAACATAATCACAAACAAGCCACACTAACAGCACACATAAGTTTATTGACATCAATGCAGCAACATAGCAATAATGTTGTGAATAGTAAAATAGAGGGAAAAGAATCATACCTGCAAGCTGATCTGAAGGATCCTCAAATCCCTCTGATTTTCGAACTCTACTATGACAATGAGGCTGTCCCAACCGCTGAATGGGGCAGTTCACCCTAACATGGCCAGGCTGATGACAACGATGGCATAACTCTACTTCTACTGTGCATTCCTGACGTTTGTGACCCTTCCATCCGCATCTGCCGCACTTAGACTTGCTGCGCACGCCAGCTCGTGCTCCCTTCTCCCTCGAGCAACTATCTTGACCTTGCGGGCTTCTAACACCCACTTCGACAGTGTCCGACTGCCCATCTTGCCGAACTAGATCGGAAGACCGCTTCCTCTTCCCAAGCCGACTATCCGAGCCAATCTCCCGCTCATGGGTCATAGTGACCATTTCACCCATTGCCTGGACAGCTGAGGTCCGCCTTTCAATCCCTTCGACCACACTATCGGTGATACGCCCAATGGTGTTTGGTAACTCTTCCTGGAGAGCCCGCGAAACCTCTGCAGCAATCCAATCCTGCAGGGAACCCTCTTGGGGGTAAGGTGGACCACTCACTCCCGACCCCGGATGACAAGTGCTAAAAATGGGACTCCCCTTCCTGATGGATCCCTGGGATCCTTAAGAATCGGGTTCTATATGAGCCTCAAACTGTCCTGAAACTGCCCCGGCCCCTAAGGCCTTAAGATGACTGTCCATGAGCTCCACAATGGCCTCTCTAACTGAACCGAAAATCACTGGAGTCTGATCAATGATGTTGCGCATAATCTCTGCAGAAATGAAATCCCTCATCTGATCATCAAGCTGCCCGGCTCCAAAACCCGAGCTAGATCCCTCCTCGACGCCTGAATTGCTAACTGGTAGCTCGCGCAATGTCACCATGCTGAAAACATAACAAAATCCTGATCAATTAACACACTATTGCTGAGGGATTTCTCACTCACTACACCATTCCTGGTTTCGTCTTGGCCCCTCATGAATCGAGTACGGATCCTCTGCTTTCAGTAGTATGGGCCCTTACTACCTTCCACATCTATCCATACTTTCCTCGAGAGTTACCTCAACTCCACCCAGTCCCCTTTACTCTTCTACTGATCTCTGCTACTCTCATCCTAGGCTTGCCCTAGGGAACCTCTGACTCTACCCACACAGTCCTCAGCTGCTGAGGGCCTCCTAGTAATGCCAATTAGTCACCACCTGAATACCATCACATGTGACGAGGCTCAGATAATCCTTCAAGTAAAAGACTCGTCCCTACAACGGTTGGACTCAAACGAGAGTTGCGCAGTAGGGCCAAATCCAGCACTCTGACATTATTCAACCCTGATCACATGTGATGAAACGTATTCACCTAATGGCTAACTCTCATCACTCAGAGTCCCACAAAGCACAAAGCAAGCAGCATTCGGATAAGGGAAACATACTCAGGCAAAACAATTCTCATAACAAGAAACTGCACTAGCATATAATGCTAAGCTCATACTTTCAGGCATAACCTACACAGGCTATCCTACTACTGTCTACTCATTACTAGCATGCAATTCTCATCAAGCTGGAACACATAAAGCAGGCACATAAGGCATCATCCTAGATCCTTAGTCCTATTCTAGCATGCTGTTCTACTTAAGCTGGAACTGAAACTGAACTGAAACTGATACTGAAACTGATATTGAAAATAATAACATAACTTGTACGGGTAAATTGGGAGTACTTACTTGAGCTCGGCTGATTGCATGCACCACACCCTTTTCTCTTTTCAAAACTCTTTTTGCTTTTTCTTAAAATTGTTTTCTCTTCTCAAAATTCTTTTGTAACTACAATTTTTCTTTTGAAAACTATATACCACTTCCTTAGTTTGAGTTCAGACAGACTCAGGAGTGCGCCCGAATCCCTCAAACCAAGGCTCTGATACCAACTTGTAACGACCCAAAAATCACGATGAAACGACCCAAAAATTTTGTTTTTCAATGTAATCAAAACCATAATCTGAGTATCATAACATAAAAACATACGCGATGTATCCCAAATCATAATAAAATACTGTGCGGAAAAACTGTATCATACTATATCAAATCAAGACAACTAAAACCATCCCCAGGATAAAAGCTAAGCTGTGGTGTGTGCGATGCTATCACCCCGAGCTCTTCCCTTTGCTTGCGGAAGTACCTGAAACCAAAACTGAAACTGTAACCACGAAGCTTAGTGAGCTCCCCCAAACTACCACATACCATACAGTATCATATAAACACATATTGGGCCTGGCCACTGCATCGGGCCAAAACCCGGAAACTGCATCGGACCGAAGTCCGGAACTGACTGGGACCTTGTCCCCTGCATCGGACCGAAGTCCGGAACTAACTACATCGGACCAAAGTCCGGAACTAACTGCATCGGACCGAAGTCCGGAACTATCTGCATCGGACCGAAGTCCGGAACCGACTGGGACCTTGTCCCCTGCATCAGACCGAAGTCCGGAACTGACTGACTGAACATGGCATAGCATAACACATCATCTAGCATGAACACATATACTGCATACTACATCGGGCCGTAGCCCGGAACACATAACACTTAACACATAAAACATAGCATACAAATCCTGTCTGAGCCACGAAGGCATCAAACATACTAGCTACTGCATCGGACCAAAGTCCGGAAACTACAGCTAACTGAACGGGCCGGCATTGTGGCCTTAGACCCGTCCCTACTGGAAGGAAACTCACCTGATGCTGCTAAACTGCTGCTGCTAATCCTTGACTGCTACCTGACTTCTGACTTCAACTGCTGCTCCACTAGCTCCTCAAGCTACCAATATCAATATGACACTTAGTCCAACTGACCTCCAAAGGTTACTAGGTCAAATCTGGTCAAGGTCAAAATCCTGGTCAAAGTCAACCTTCCGGGTCAACCCTACTCACCGAGTCTATCTACTGACTCGCCGGGTTCATATGCCCTGAGTCTTTCTTGTTCGCAACTCGACTCACCGAGTCAATCCATGACTCACCGAGTCCAACTAGGTCCAAGTCCTGTCCTGTCCAACTCGCTGAGTCACCACCCGACTCACTGATTCGGGTCTCGACTCGAAGGGTTTAGGGTTTCGCGATCTGACTCGCCGAGTCCAAGAACAGACTCGCCGAGTCCTAGACAATCTTCAACCAACTCGTCGAGTTGTTCATCCAACTCGCCAAGGCCATGCCTATCTTCATCCGACTCGACGAGTTGTTCATCCTACTCGTCGAGTTCCTCCTCACCTTCAAGCTACTTGCTGAGTCCACTCGAAGGACTCGCCGAGTCTATCCATTCCTCAATCCATGCAGTGGCTTTTCGAGCCAAACTGAACTTCCAACTCCTAGATCCATACCTCTAGGGCCTATTCCCCACGTAAAGTGGCAAACTTTACGTGTAGATTGAGAGATCTAAGCTCAAAACACACTAAACTAGGGTTTATGGCAAACATGCTTCTTCAACATACCAAGGGCTGATACTTTAGGGGATTCAAGACCAAAACCAACATGGATCTGAGGTAGCAACCCCAGATCTGAACCTCCAACCCGAATTGGTTACAAAACATACCAATAATGACCAAAACTCACACATAAGAATAGATCTAGATGCAAAGGGAGTCCAATCAACAGCTTATTACCTCCAAATGATCTGAAATGTCTTCTCAATCTCGGATCTACAGTCCCTTCTTGCTCTTCCAAGGCTTTTCTTCCTTCTCCAAGCTTATAGTGCTCTCTTCGATGCAAGATCTAGCTCAAAAACGGATATGGCGGCTAGGGTTGATGTTCTGGGGGGTAAAGAGGCACTAAAGGAACCCTAGGAAAGAGAATGAGATGCTTAAATAGGCTCCAAGTTCCCGGGTTTAGGGTTTTCCCCGTTCAGACCCAACTCGCCGAGTCTCCCTGGCCGACTCACCGAGTCGGTCGCTTTCACCACAACCCGGATCCCGCTCGGACTCGCCGAGTCCCTCCATGGACTCGCCGAGTCTCCCCTAAACTTGAGGTTTTCTTTCTTTTCTTGGCTTTCCAAACTTTGGGGTGTTACACGAAGAGCGAGATATAAAGTAGCCATATAGATGGTATCATGTGGTGTAGCCTAATTTAAGAGGCCTAGTGTAGTGTGAATTTGAATATCTATGTAACCATTTCATGAAATAATATAAACCTTGATTATGTTATCTGATGTATTAAGTTGCTATATGATTTTTCTTGTGTGGTGACTTGGACAACTATGAGACAATACTTGGGACGAGTATGAGTAGGTGTGAAAGGTAGTAGAGGCCTATACTACCGGAAGCACATGAGTCAGACTTGGATCAGGGAAAGTCACAAGGTTACCAAGGCTATAGTAGTTGATTCCGTTTTGTTCATGCTGGTGTTACCATCGTTTCGGTAATGACTAAGAAGATGATTTTTATTACATAGACCCTAGTAGTCATATCAAATCCATTTCGACTAGGACAAGTATTGTTCATGGTTCAGAGAACCAAGTTCTGTGTAACATCGAACTTAAAACAAAAGATTGAAGTATAAGATAATCGAAGCAGCCAATAGAAACAACGTAATTGCAGTTAAGGTAAGAAGCTTGTATCTAGAAGTGCTACAAGCTAGAATGTGTTTATATCACATTAGAACATGAAGAAAGGTATAATCCATTCTAGAATTTGACTCAAAAGACCTGATTCTAAGCACTACATCATACGACATGAGGTCATTAGAACATAACCCATCGATCTATTATGGTAATCAAAGTAAAGAACTTATCTTAAGTTAAGTCTGCTAAGTAGAAGAAGGAATATCCAGTAAGGATCAAGTTTGTAACTCGAAGGTTACAATTGAAAGTGCAACATAATACGATGAGCAGGTGCAAGATGAGCACCACCAGAAGTCAAGAAGTCAAAGAGTTAGATACTTATTTGAAAGGAAATAAGGGTTACGATTATTACCTAGGATGGAAAGATAACGTGTGGAATCATTATACAAGCCATGTTTTGTTGATGATTCTGGGATGTAATCATCCTAAGGGGGGGGGGGGATAATTGTAACGCCCGCAGATTCGGCTAGTCAGATTAGAGACAATAAAAGTTAAAAATGACTTTTTGATAGAAGATTATTTAGAATTAATAATCTTAACCAAAGTTATAGTATATGTCACAAGGATTTCGTACACATAAAGAACGTTGAAATCCAACTTATAACGAAGAAGTTATGACCCGTTGAAGTTTTGCAATTAAAACGATATGGCTCCACATATCATAAAAAGTAAATTTTTGACAAAATACTTTTTAGCCTTTCCGATCTAAGCGAGAATCGTAGCAGACGTTAAACCAAGAGCCTACATACAAAGAACGTCCAAATCTGACTTCGTAAGAGAAAGTTATGATTTTTCTAAGATTTAGCGTAGCAATATACAGCTCAGATATCAAATTTTAGATCGATCGATTATTAGCCAACACATTCTAAACTAGAATTTAAGATCTCGTTAATATGAGCTCAACGATATAAAGACAGTCAAAAACTGACGTCGAATGATAAAGATATGAATTTTTAACAGACTTTAACTGTCTAAGCCTGTTAAAATATAACTTTAAAATAAAGTCAAAAATTAGCCAACGAAATCTAAATGAAAGTTGTAGATCTTGTCGATACCTACGCTTGGATATAAAGAACATAAAAAACGGAGCTCGTATGTGAAAGTTACAGATTTTAGACGATAGTTAATTTTTGGATTAAACCAGTGAGTGACACGTGGCAAGATCTAGGCCACAACTTCTTTCGCACGGCTTGGAACGATATTGCAACACGTGGCACATTATGCCCAGCGTAATTTTTTAGTATGCCCAATGTAACCCATAAAAACCCATTAGACCCAACGTAATTCTTGAGTAAGCCCCACGTACTTGGGCGTTGGTACCCTACAAATAGAGCTCGTTTTTCACTCATTTCTCCAAACCTTCTCAACCAATTCTCTCCCAAACACCCCCAAACCCTCTAAGATTTTATCTATAACCTCATAGGTGTTAGGAGAACAGCGCCGGAGTGCCTGAAAGCCATGATAAGTATAGCTTTCGGCATAAAAGTTCTGCTCGCATAGAGCCTGGTTTCTCACTAAACCACCTGTAAGTTGAGTTATGCTTATCGTAATTTAAGTATAATTTATGTTTAAGTTCATTAACATTATTATGAACCTCTAAACAAGATTTCTCAGTGATTCCAAGTTGTTTTACTGATTGAGTTACTTACGGGGATGATGTCTAGGCTGGATTCAGTGAGGTGTTTAAAGTGAGATTTTCAAACAGTATACTTCATATACCAAACGGACATTACCTCTGATATGATCCTACCGTGTTGTTCCTTACTTGATAGATCATGAAGTAGACTTTGAATTAATGATGAATCTAGACTAATAATGAGTCACAATGAATATTAGACTAAAACTTAGTAATAGTAATACTAGGTTACGTCAACGGAAAAGACAATTGCTATAAGCGAAGGGCTGTCCAAACTTTGAATCGTCACTTTAATAGGTGAGTGCATAGTCGCTTTCATAAACATGATTTTAATAAAGTTATTAAATATATGTTGAAAGTTTATATGTGAGTTATATGCTTACCTGGAAGTATGTGTCATATGCATATTTGATGATATACGATATGCGAACCAGACATGATTCTATATGTGTTAAGATGTATTTACATGATAATAATAATAGAAGTAATATAAATGAGAAGATAAAATGTATGTTAATACTTAATACTCTCTATAAAATATTACAGTAAATTAGGATAGTGTTGTCAAAACAGAGTTGGTATTGAAAGTTGATTATAAGCATTGTAGACTTGTCTAGTGATGAAATAAGACTTAAAAGAGATACTTAGTTCAATTAAGTTTGGGTATTAGGTAGCATCATCTTAAGGGTACGTGTGTAATCGGAATAAAGAGTAGAAACTCTATTCGACGAGCTTGATGATCGGTAGAGTATGTCCTACGTACAAAAGTACTTTCTAAGTACCAAGTCTTTTTCAAAGCTTTGTATCTCACGTGCTACTTTTTTCGGGGTATTATTATGTTCTGGGGTATGATTCATACTCATACTAGGGTACTATAATGTGTCAGAAGTCGGAATTATTATCAAGTACAAAGTCCTTTTTGACACTATTGTGTGTCGAAGTACGGGAGCATACGGGGGTACTTTATTAGTATTTCCCCATACTTTTTCTTTTGATGAGCTTTGTGTGTTAGTGTTTCCTTTCACAAAATAATTGAGGTAACTTCGTAGACTGCCTAGTAGAGTGTGTCAGTAATAAACTGCTACTAGGTATATATGATGTTATATTGTCGGATATGGTGAGTCTGGAGGAAAAATACCTCACGATGTCAGACCACTGTTAGGAATACTTATCTTGATAATCACCCCTGACTTAATTGTCTTGTGGTTTTTACAAACGGAAGTTCATGGTGAAACTTATTCCATTCCCCTCATTTGATGTATTTATTGATCCTTGTTTGCTGCCAGGGAATTTCCGAAGCAGTGCCGTCAGTTTGTTGTTCATATCGATCTTTTAAGCTAGATCTTGTAAGTTCGTTGTATAGGATCAGTACGTGGGAATCGATGGGATGGGATAAACTGTTTTAGAGATATGATATATCTATGTTAAGGATAATAGTTGGTTTTGCATGTTTGAGATATACATTATTATGACATTGTGGGATTGAAATTCCTTTGTACTCACCAGGATTTCCAACCTGACCCACTCAGTTTATTGTATCACAAGTAGCGATATTAAAGATACAGTATGCTGAGGGATTCAATGAGTTTTAAGCCACTAGTTTAATTATGGTAAGGCGTGTAATATTTTATTATGCTTATCATTCTGTATTGATGATGACATCCCAATGTTTTAATATAAACAAAATACATTTCTTTGGAAATGCTTTCAAAATATCATTATCGTGTTTTATGAGAACAAATTCCACAATATTATTCTCCAAAAAGAAAAATCTAATTTTAAATAAGCATAAACAAGTTAGTCTTTTCTGGCCTTAAAATTGGGGATATCACATAATTGATACCACACCTTTAGAAACAATTGTAGCTTAGAGCTCCTAGAATTGGTTGTTGATGAGATGGCACCATTCATATGTTGTTAGGGCAGTAGCCCGTTGCTGGACGTCAGCTACTATCTATGTCAGTCTATAATGAACCTTATGTAAGTGGGATATTATTGAATTTATATACCTAAGAATCATTATTTAAGTGACATTGCTAATAATTTATGATCCTATAGGGTCACGCCTTTGTCAAGTTGGCACATGTTGTATATTTAATATTAATGCGATTATTAATATATAATATCAACTATTCTATTTTAATTAGGGAAAAATTAGTGTTTTGTGAAAATAATAATTATAAGAGAGTATTACTAGTTATTATTTCATACGGTATGAATTAATTAGGCATGCATAACCTTTTGGACTAGTTGGAATCCATTGTCGTTTACCTATAGACAAAGTTTATATCTTATAAACTTTGAGTTTATAAAAATCAAAGGATTCTTCTTCTTTATTAGGCATGGCTGAAAGTTAAGAGAGGTATGGTAGATTGCTTGTCAATCTCCCTCCTTTGTATCCCATGCTTATAAAGTAAGGTGATTACATTGGATTATTTAATGGGGTTTCTTTTGCTTTTGCATGGGTATTTAAATAGGTTTCTTGCATGAGTTTAGAGCTAGTTTTTCTAGTGAATCTCTCCATTTCTTCATGTGGCTGAAACCACCTAACTCTCCCTCTTCTTGTTGTCTTTTGAAGATTCTTGCAAGATTAGGAGCCTTCTTGAGTTGTTTCCTTTAGTGCTTATTTGATTTAAGCACTTAAAGGCTTAAGACACTCGAGAATACAAGAGGGAACTAGCATTCTGAGTGCCTTACTTTTGATGGTGGATACTCTAACGCCCCATTTCTAGTATGTAATTCAAATAAAGTATTTTCATTTTTGAAGGGGTACTCGACGAGTCTGTAGCTCGACTCGTCGAGTAGAGACGGGACGATCACGCGTTTTGATATGGCTACTCGACGGGTCCAAATGTTGGACTCGACGAGTCTGCCTGTCTGGATGAAGCCCTAATTTTAAGGGTTTGCACCCTATTTAAACACACTTATGCGCCCCCAACCTCACGTCTATCACTCTCAAAACATTTCCCCTGTAAACCCTAGCCCCATTGTTGAGTTTGAGTGTGCTTGTGATAGCTTGGAAGCTTTGGGAAGCAAAGAAGGTCCATAGAAGGGAAGGAAGATCCAGGAGTTAGCTTACATCTGTTCTTCATTCAGGTAATGAAGTTATGACCTTGTGCATTCCTCTATTATAACCTCCTTTATGCTTGTTATGCCTTCTTTGGAGCCTTTTATGATTCAGAACTTGAGATATGGACTCTCTTTGGATGAAAACTTCAGATCTGGACTCTCATTGCATTCTAAAAGTGTAAAGTTTCAGTTATGGTCGTGATTGAGGTCCCTTTTGAGCTTGGAACCCCATTAAGAACTTAGGGTTGGCATTTGAAGCCTTTAAAGCCATGCATGCACATAAAGTTTGCAACTTTACGTGATAAGCATGCCCTAGAAGCTTGGATCTGTGATTTGGAGCCATTGCATGGCTCAAATCAGGTCTGTATGGAAAAAGGGATTGTATGAACTCGGCGAGTCGCAAGCTTGACTCGGCGAGTCGTATGAAGATAGTCGTGGACTCGACGAGTTGGATGAGCAGCTCGGCGAGTTCGATGAAGATTGCCTTAGACTCGACGAGTTGTTCTACAACTCGACGAGTCGGATGAGTTTTTCCCAAGAAAAGTAGTGTTTGAGTGAAATGGCTTCATTCCTTTGTAGTTACACGTAAAGTCAGCAACTTTATGTGTTCAGATGGTCCCAAGGGCTCAGATCTGCGAGTTAGAGGCCCTGGAATGGATTAGAACTCGATTGCTTGGAATCTAGGAATAGAACTCAGCGAGTTGTTCTTTGGACTCGACGAGTCAGGTCGCGAGTCCCCGTTTTCCCTTCGAGTTGTGAGTTCAGAGTGAATCAATGAGTGGGAAAGTGGCTCGGTGAGTTAAAGTCAGAGTTAGTAAAGGAGGGACTCGGTAAGTCTGCGCCCTGAATCGGCGAGTCCGGTCAACTTGAAGTTGACTTTGATCAGGGGTAATATAGTCATTTTCCCCCAAGAGCAATTATCAGTAACTGATCTAGTGTTTTTGGAAATTGTAGCCGGGCAGTTCCGGAGCAGCGGTCAGCTACTTTTAGAGTTAGCATCACAGCAGTCAACACCACGAGATGAGTTTTCCTTCCAGTAGGAACAGGTCTATGGCCACAATGTCAGCTCGTCTAGTTAGCAGTCAGTTCCGGACTACGGTCCGATGCAGAAGTTCAGTGTGCTTGATGTCTTTGTGATTCAAGCATTTCTTTGTGTTATGTGTTCCAGACTTCAGTCTGATGCAGTGTGTAATATATGTGTTTAGGGTAGTTGGTATGTTTATGCTCTGCTATGTTATGCTCAGTCAGTTTCCAGTCTTCGGTCCGATGTAGGGGACAAGGTCCTAGTCAGTTCCGGATTTCGATCTGATGCAGTTAGTTCCGGACTTCGGTCCGATGCAGGGGGACAAAGTCCCATTCAGTTCCGGACTTCGGTCCGATGTAGTGGGCAAGGCCCAATATGTGTTTATATGATTGTATGGTATGTAGTAGTCTGGGGGAGCTCACTAAGCTTTGTGCTTACAGTTTCAGTTTCGGTTTCAGGTTCTTCTGCAAGCAAAGGGAAGGGCTCGGGATGATGGCATTGCACACACCACAGTATCAGCTTTTGTCCTGGGAGTTTATTTCAGATACTATGTTATGTTGATACAGTTATTTTGTCATAACACATCTATTATAACTTTTGGGATTTATGACGTACGATTTCATGATATATTATAAATCATTGATAACCCTAGTATTATTTAAACGAAAAATTTTGGGTTGTATTTTGGGTCGTTTCAGATCACATAGAGAAAACCATACTCTTTGATTTTTTTTGCTATCTTCATCAACACCCCAAAACCAAGTGGGTTCAAAGGCTTCAAATGTTTTCATTCTAAAACCTCTTTGGTTGTTTTTTATTTCATTCTAAACTCTATAAAAGGATCCTTTATGGTTTGGTTTTGAGATAGACTAAAAATAAACTTGTTATTTTTAACGCTTCTGTTGCAGTTTTTGTGGAAAACAAACTTATATTTTGTATCAAAACCTATCAGTAATGTGATTAATCATAGTCATAAGTAATTATGAGTAACCCCATTACTGATGCATTTGATACAAAATATAAGTTTGTTTTTCACAAAAACCGCAATGGAAGCATTAAAAATAATATGTTTAGTTTTAGTTTATATCAAAACCAAACCATCAAGGATCCATTTATAGAGGTTAGAGTGAAATAAAAAAAACAACCAAAGATTTTTTAGAATGACAAACTTTGAATCCTTTGAACCTACTTGGTTTTGGTGTGTTGATGAAGATAGCAAAAAATCAAATAGAATGATTTTCTCTATGTATATCCACTATCAAGAGTAAGGCATTTGGAATGCTAATTTCTTCTTGTATTCTTGTGTGTATTAAGCCTTTAAGTTCTTAACTTAAATAACCACTAAAGGAGACAACTCAAGAAGACATCTAATCTTGCGAGAATCTTCAAAAGACAACAAGAAGAAGGAGAATAAGGTATTTTCAGCCACATGAAGAAATGGAGAGATTCACTAGAAAAACTAGCTCCAGACTCTTGAATGACACCTCTTTAAATGGATATTTGATGGTTTGGTTTTGATATAAACTAAAAATCAACTTGATATTTTTAACGCTTCCGTTGCAGTTTTTGTGAAAAACAAACTTATATATTGTATCAAAACCTATCAAAAACCTCGGGAGGTGATAAACTCATTTACCTTAAAACTTATATTAAATTGTACATAAATGTTACAAGTGCTAGCTAATCTTAGTAAGAATGTGTTTGTGCTCAAGTGTCGAAAGAATCAGAGATGAAGAAGAATGGGTCTATGTGTGTTGATCAGCTAGTCTTTTATACATAATAAGAATTACAAAAACTCCGAGATTCTTGAGATTTTATTTGATCTTTGCTTTATCCGACTTTCACTAGGGTCTTCAACGTTCATGAAACATTTGACCACATGTAGTTGACTTGGTCTATTCTTTTCCTTAAGTCTCAAGTCTATACAAATGATTTTACATGAAAAACAATAGCAATCCAAGAACTAAACAAATCCAAGTTTTTAGGCTTGCCCAAGATGTTAGTTCAAGTTCAAGTTCAAGATTAAATGGTAAGTCAAAATTTCTACCCAGAAAAAAAATGTTAACGACCTGTACAAGTAAGTGACTGTTGGAAATGGTATCTAATGTCATTAATTGTTTTGGTAATATTTCTAATAATAACAGGGTCCTTTGTGTTGGCCTCATGACCAATAACATAAGTAAAATAGAGTTTAATAATGTAATTTATTAAGAAATTAATAAATTAATTAGAAATTATTTTGTTAAATTAATTAAAAGGATTTAATTAATTAAAAGACGTTAATTATTAATTAATCATAAGGATTCATTGAAATATTTTAGAACCTCCTCGAATGCTTGAGGTGGACGGTTTTCATAAGCTAGAGATGGGATAGAGTTAGTATGAATCAGACAAGGATAAACCCTAGAGTTTATATACATTTGAGATTCTAACAACTACCTATAAATAGACTACTAGGGAGATGTGACAACCGTCAAATTCTGGTCAAGTCAAAGTCAAAAAAAGTCAACAAGTCAAACCGATCAACTCATCTAACCCTTGTATATTAGGGTTTACAATATGTTTTCTATTGTACAACGCACCATCTTAATACAAATTATCGCTTAGAGGTTTCATGTGTTCAATAAATCTAAACCCTAATCAGAATAAGTGATGTAACGACACGATACAACACAACTACACACCTTATAGGGGAATATAACACTCATGACGAGGCACAACAGGGTTTAAGAACCTTGCATTATGAGGCTAAACTCTAATAAAGGTCACAAAAAAAGTCTCTCTTAATCTCTGTCGCTCTATCTCTGTCTCCCAAATCTCTTTCATAATCATTTTTCACTTTTTATAATTACTCGGGGCATCCCGACCCTTAACTTAGTCAAAAATCACTCAAAACATGAAGATTAAAAAAAACAGCCTTAAAGGGGCGAAGCCTTTCTTAGAGCCGAAACTACCCTAAGGGGCGAAGCCTCTTATAGAACCGAACTTACCAATAGGATCAAACCCTCCTTAAGAACCGAGACCCCCTTCGGTCTAAGATCCACTTTCGGTCCAGACTTCTCTCGGTTCACCTCACTTCGGTTTACACCACCTTCGGACCAAACCTACTTTCGGTTAAACTTACTTTCGGCCCCTTAGCTACACAACTGAACCTTCAGTCGTGACCTATGAACTTCGCAACTTCGCTACTACTTTCCCGGTTTTGGCCATTTTTTGCATTTTGAGCCCGTTTTTGATTAATTTAACGTGGGATTTTCATATAAATCCATATTTTATCATTGTCAACCCTCTAAGATCATACAATATCCATATCTTAAATATTTCTAAGATAAAACCCCCCACAATTGTTGAGGACAAATACAAACAAAAATAAGGTATTTTGACTTTACCCACAAAGCTAGGACAACAAGCCATCCCCCATACCCACTCCATGGCAACCTCCAGTCACTATTCACTGCTAATTAGTCAACTATTTGTAATTTCACACCCTTCTCCAGCAAGTTACATTAATCAAGTCTAGGAAAAATCCTTATCTCTCCTCCTAGATATTCACTCTTTCACCAAAAGCAAACATCTCTCTCTCTCTCTCTCTCTCTCATTTCCTCTCTCTCAAAACTCGAGATTTCAAGGTCTGATCTCAAGCTTTTCATCCACTTTTGGTAAGTATCTTCCTCCTAGTCTTGAATATTCCACTCTCCTTCACTCGAATCATGGATCTCTCATACAAGTATCGTCAAATTTTTTCTTAGGATCCTTAAATCTTCAAGCATCTTCCAAGTGTTCTTGACTTGGAAACTTCTTTTATTCAACATCCATCCCAAGAAATCACTCAATGTGAGTTCATACCCCTACATTTTCATGTTTTCATCAAGTTTTAGGGGGGAATACAAGTTAAAACACCATCACATAACTCAAACTCATATTTCAGCTTTTCACAGAAAAGTTGAGCTCTATTCACAGACTGTTTTGACCACCTTAGACTTAATATTTTTCAAAAATGTTTGATATGATGATAGCTCAGGTTTATACCTTAAAAATGACTACTTGCACATATCCATACGATTTTGTTACAATTTATGGTGATTTTTACAAAATAGTCCATCACTGTAGCTAAGATTCCAGACCAGTCAGTGAAAATGGTCATTTTGAAACAAGTTGGAGATCGCTAAAAATCATAATAAAAATTATGAAGAAACTAGATACATTTCCTAAACTCTTGGAGTTTACGGATTCAGTTTTCGACTTTGTATGATTTTTCTGTGATTTTTCTAAAACAGTGCAGAAAAGTTATAAACTAGTTAAACAGCTTACAATTTTTATAACACTTTGTAACATGTTGAGCAAGGTTTATATCTTTGATGACTTCATATTTCCCACGTGTCTTCTGTTAAGTACATTTAAATAATAGAAATTACTCACCGATTGTAACAGTCCTTAATTATTACAAACATACAAGAGGAAACATAATAAATTTAGTTATGTTTTGCTAAAACTACTATTCACTATGAAAAGGTTTTACTCTCAATACAATCGAGTTTCATTTACCATATGATAAACATAATAGGTATAGTTATTGGATTTACATACACACTTGCTACATAAAAAGGGCCAGTCACACTGCAGAAAAGTTTTTTTTCATTCTACATGTAAACTCGTTAACGTAAATTGTAAGACATGTCTTCATTGTACTCTTAGAGTACGGGTTAAAACTCCTATAAGTTACAACCAGAGTATCTTGTAGGGTGAGCATGATAATTGTATACAGATCTATATTGGGATTGACAACCCACACCCAATGCTGCTTGCAACAACCCGACCGGTCGGTCGGGAGTGACAAATGTCATAACAATTCCGACGCCTGAAGAACGTCGCAGCAGGTCTTCTCTGTCATAGTATGGTTAAAGCGACTCACATAAGGAGATAACGACACATATAGTTTATGAGAATTTCTACTTTAAAAAGGGGTTTTATCTATTTTAAAACTGCATACAACGTTACAAGTACGAAACACACACATACATTCGGTCTTGGGATTTAAGACTACATAACATTTTATAAGGAAAATGTTGGATTTTTCTTGGGTGTACATTGCAATTACAAACACGTTACAAGTACGAAACACACACATACATTTGGTCTTGGGATTTAAGACTACATAACATTTTATAAGGAAAAAATTGGATTTTTCTTGAAGTATACATTACATTTACAAACAAAGGTTTTCAAACTCTACATCCAAAAGCTTATGAACTCATCAACTTAATTGTTGACAATTTTTCGAGACTACTTGTATTCTTAGGAAATCAGTGAAACAGGAAAATCAACAGCTTTTGAGGATGGGACATTAAGACGTCAAACATTTCATTTTGTCATCGTAGTGTAATTGATTTTGAAACATGTAAACTCATACTATAGTGTAACTTTTTCAATTATATTTATGATGGTTGTATTTTCTTTGGTCACTACTATACTCATTGTTATGATACTATACATGAAGTCTGCCACCCCTGGACGTTTTCGCCATCCTTGGTTTGGGGGTGTGACAAATTGGTATCAGAGCACGGTTTATAGTGAACTAAGTATATCAAACCACATAAGATATACAACTATAAATACATTAGGACTAAAAGTCTCTGATTTAACATTTTCAAATAACTATACTTTTAGAAACAAGTAGTTTCTTGTTAAAAAGTATGAATACATGCGCACATGCTAGTATAGTATTATATCTAGGACAATACAAAAGTGAAATGAGAAGTTGGACACTACGAGTAGACCTTGGGATATATAATTAGACTTGGGATGAATATAGCCTGATCAACTATATTTATCTGAGGTGTGACTAATGTATGTCGGGGAATGGTCGTAGTGAGCAACGAGCCTAAAAACTTCCCAAACCAAGAAAATCGCTAAGAACCAAACATAACATTTAAAACACTATAGGAGTATTTGCGGTACTATAACTTATATGAAAACTAAACAGATCCTTGCTACTAGGTCTATAATCACTAAGTGCATACGTTAAGGTTATATATAACTTAGATGTCATACACTTAGAATTTGTGATCATTGCTTTACCTCCTATTCCTTGTTTGGTTGTGGTCTTTGAGTATGATCACTTATTCGAAGGTCTATCATATCTTTTGTTAAATATATAATTGGTATGCACTATGTCATTATAGAAGTAACTAATGAGGATCAAACCCCTATAAGTATTTCTAGGAATATGTCTACTATATGCATCCTACCCCTCCTATTCTCACACGGATATCATAGTAAGATTTTAATTACCAGGAGACCCCTACTTTCCGAACCCGAGGAAATAGTGGATGATTAGGAAAAGAACTGGAAGGGGATCCCGAGGAGGTGTTCGAGGAAGAGCTTGAAGAAGATAATGGGTGGAGATGAAGACAAGGAGGAGTTGGAAGACCTAGCAATGGAGCGGGTTTTGACCCTGATTCGATCCAACCCCTTAAGAATTATATGGGTTTGGAACATAGTTTTTGATCTGTTTACCCTTTAACAATCCGTACCTGCTAACCCTTTTATTAAAAGGGTCGGGTATGGATCATTACCAATCCGCTCCGTTTATAACTCGCCCCGTATAAATTTTTGAATTACATATTTATATTTTATACTGCCTAAAGTTTACTTTTAATTCCAATTGAAAGCCCAAAGAGAAAACGAGAAAGACTAAATTGTTTTTACATTGGACTCGAGGACTCAACTTCTAAACTTATAGTCTTCTACCAAGAGTCATGATGTCATTTCATTTACATTTCATCAAGAAATCATAAATTTCATATATAAATCAACAAATTCATTTATTAAACTGAAGAAATTTTGCAATTTATAATCTCTATCAATGCAATCGACATTCAAAAACCAATTGGAAGTTACTATAGTAATGATTTTATTTCCAATCGAAAGTCCTCGAGTACGTAATATGTTTTCTAAATCAACATTTGTTTTATTATAAATGTTATTTATGATTTAAGTAAAATATGTTTGATTATTTAAAAAACCTACGGGTTATGGGGCGGGTTTGGGTATCTATTGATTCGGTGGATAAGGGTATGGGTTTGATTATTCAAAACCCTGCAGGTTACGGAGCGGAGATTGAAATTTGTTAAAAGGGTTTGGATCAAGGTCGATTCGTTCCAAACCCGCCCCATTTCCAGGTCTACGGAAGTGGAACCAGAGGTCATCAACTCTTCGTACATAGCCAGGGTTCTCGTGCACCGTTTCGACTACATCGGACCTGTACCCTGTTGGACAACATTGATCGAGGGTGGGAGTCGCCATCAGCGACAACGATTGCCATTTGGAGACCAACGAGGTTACTATGACATCAACCATGGGCGACCAGCTGGCAGATCCCTCCTGGTGATGACCCAGCAGATCACGAATATCGGGGACCAAAACAGGGAGACTGCAAATCGGGTTCAGGAATTGTGTGCTGCTACAAACACTACCATTTCATGTACCTAAGACTTGGAAAGAGACTGTTATTTTAGGGACCAACTTCTTAAGGACCTTATCGCCGCTCGAGCAGAGGCAAAGGAGTGTCAGGAAAGGCACTCAGCACTCGAAAAGAGAGTGGTCGCAGCCAAGTGGAGGTTGGCAGAACTAAGGGGTGCATCGACATCTCTTCAAGCACCACCAGGGACAGATTGTTGTGAGCAGAGTTCATGTTACTCACAAGACCTTGTAGATTAGGTTTATGAGTATGCGTTGGTGCTACTCTCCTCCATGTGTAGGCTCGACCCTACGATTTAGTGATTACACTAGTCGAGGGATTTGTTTGCGGTCCAAACTTTTCCTTGCAATAATGTGGTGTAGCCCTACATTAGGCTCAAAATTTTTCTCTAAAAACTATATATACTAGAATCATACTAATGAAATGGGCATGCGTATTATTTCATTGGGAATAGTACTACTAAAAATTCATAAGTTTATTATATGTAGACACTCATTATGAATTGTTCTCATAACACCATAAAAATCGGGATCGATATACATAGAACTAAGATAAAGTTAGTTAGAAAACTCACGATGTATAAGCCCTTATTCAAGACTCATTATCATCTTGCCTTTTTAAACATCATGGTTGAAAGGTGCCTTTTTCGTGGACCTATATGGTGTGATCATACCAGCATTAATGCACCGGGTCCCATCAGAACTCCTCAACTAAGTGTGTTTGGGCAAAGATAATCATAGGATGGGTAAAACTCAAGGCCCGTACAAAACCTACTCCTGTCCACTACCATAAATCCATCTCAGGGATGTTAGCAGAAACATCGAGAATAGTTCAGTAAAGTGTGAAATTTATATATGTGTATGTAAATTGTAAGGATATAACTAGAGATAATCATCCCCACTCACGGAATCGTTTCTCACCATGCAACAAAGTTATGTCTTCACAAGGAGGTAACCAACCAACTAGCAAGGCACAAATTTTGTAGATAGACTCTGCTACTTTTCAAGCTGCGATCACGACAGCCATGACAACCGTCATGGCGCAACTCAATGCTAACAACGCCAGTGGAGGCGAAGGCGGTGTCGGCAATACTAACTGCAGTAACAATCAAGAACACTAGTGGGTGTCTACCAACAAAGACGCCTTAGACCACAAACCCAAGAGAAACAAGTGAAAGTTTTGGAACAAAAAGGAGTGCAACCTATCTCAAAAACTCGCTAAAAGACAACAATCTGTTGCTGCCCCTGCAATTACAACAGCAGTCACGACACATGCCTCCTCATCAGCCACAACATCGGTCATTCAAGCAACAGCCAGAAGATATATGGGAACACTTCCAAAGTGTAACAAGTGTAACTTCCATCACAAGGGGGTTTGTCGGGTATTGCATTGTAAGAAATGCAATAGGAACTGGCATACTACCCGCTTCTGCAAGACTCGGGCCCAGCACATCGCTTTAATCACCAAAATCGGTGTAAGTCTAGTATACCACTTATGCGGTGAAACGGGACACTTTAAGAGGGACTGTCCAACCGAGAGTGTTGAGTCTATTTGTGTTGCGTAATGGGCCTCATGTTTTGTATCTGGATTGGGCCTGTCCATCCATGATTATCTAGTAGGGTTACAGTATAAATATGCATGCATGTATGCATAATACGCTGTTAATTATTACGTTCATTATTTTGTAACCCTAAACATCTCTGCAGTCGAAGTTCTTAATCGAGCTCTTCTGAGGTTTTGAAGTATTAATCATTCGACACATTCAAAGCCATACTCGTGTTCTTATTTACTTTCATAATTGTTTGCTTTCATAGAATCTAACGATCATTAAAGAACTTTTGTTCTAACAATTGGTATCAGAGCAGGAGACTGTGTGATCAATACACATTCCTTCTGTATTCAGAATTCCTTAGGGTTTCCACTTTTATTGTATAAATAGAAGTCGTCATCGTTGTTTCAACGACAACTCTGTTTTTAGATAAAAACCCTAATCTCAAGTTTACAGGTTTGATTCTAGAAGCTCACCATGTCTCACGAAGATTCGCAAACAAATCCCATCAACATCTCAAACAGCATTGGATCTACTACTAGGATACCCATACTCTACACTCAAGACTATGAAGTATGGGCGCATCACTTTGAAGACTATGTGGTTGGATCTGAAGATAATGACTATCTCATATGGGAAGCCATCAAACTTGGACCGTTTGTTCATTCGGGAACAAACACGACAGTTAAGACCCAAAAGGAATATAACAAGTTGGTGGCGGATGAACAGAAGATGCCACAGGATGAGAAAGACAAGCTATTGTGTAACGTGAACGCCATGAGAATGATAAGATTCGCCTTGCAATCTGACACATTTCGTTTAGTTAGTTCATGCACGACGGCCAAAGAAATCTGGGATAGGTTGAAAGAACTATATTCAACTGATGAAGACTTGGAACACTCCATTCAAACCTTGTTGCTGTCAGAATTTGGAGTTTTTGAACAGAAAACAGAGGAGAAACTCATACAAACTTTCGATCGGTTCAATCACCTCCTAAATAAGATCATCAAACACAGAATATAAAGAAAGTTGATTGAGCAGAAGGTGACTTTCATGAACGAGTTGAGACTGGAATGGATGGCTGTGGTTTCTACTATGAAACCACATGAACAGTTTAAATCTTACTCGCTAGCGAAACTTGTGGGAATACTTAAGTCCTATGAAAGTGTAGTAACCAAAGAAGAAAAAGTGGTTTCTGGTGTGGGATCGCTGGCTCTTGTCTCAAAAGGAAAAAGTGTCGCAGAAGAAGAGGAAGAGTCTGATATGTCTGAGTGTGACCTTACAAGCGAGGAGTATGCTATGATGGTCACCAATCCAAAGAAGTATGCAAGGAGAAAATTTCCCGTCAACAGGATCCGAAACTGGCAGGGAAGTTATAGCTCTGAGAAGGCGAAGAATGAAACGAAAATCTCATCTAAAAAGGATGAAGATAAGAAAGAGAGAAAACTTGCAGGAGACTCAGGATACGACTGCAATTACTGTCACGGCAAGAACCACTTTGCCAAGGATTGCATGCTAAGGAAAATAGTTGAGAAAAGAGATGATGAAGATGACGAGGCATACTATATGCGCAAGTTGGAAGAGATCAAGAAAAACAAGGCGACTAATAGTTCTATGAATGCCTTGATTGTACAGGAGAATGCTGATGAAGACGAGTTCGGTGGCGTCAAAGTTTGGTCAACCGACTCTGAAGATGAAGATGTGAGAAAGCCCACTCATGGAAAGGCTTATGTAGCAAAGGAAGTAGGTTCAGCTGGAAAATGCTTGATTGTCATAGCTAGTTCATCAACCGAAAGTGCAAGTGAGGAACCGAACCTGACTGAAAACAAGTGTTTTGCAACAAAGCCAGTTAGTGAGCAGATCAACGACTGCGATCGTTTGATCAAAAAGGTACAATCTATCCTAGAATCTCTTAAAGTTCCAATAACCTAATATGAAGAAGAATTAAATGAATTAAAACTTAAATTTTCTAATCTAAGCAGTAGTCTCACGCAAACTCGGTTAACAAATTCTAATCTAATTGACCAAATCAGCAGGGTGACAACGAAGAGTGTGGAGAGACGAATATGGATAGAGCTGAAGGAGCAGGAGTTAGTTAGGGCTAGGGATGAAAGTATTTATTTGCAAAGAGACAATATAAAGTTTTTAAAACAAAGGAATGTTTTTTGTTTAATTGCTAAGCGTTTATATACTAATATTGCTCAGTTGCATTTAAATTGTGAGATAGGAAAGAGAATTCATAAGATGATTTTTCCCTTTCTTGAATTTAAGGAAGACGAGGTCATAGCTGAATGTGAATTAGTAGTGTCATCAAACGAGACATCCATGTCTTACAAAATAGGACAGGACAAGATAGAAGCCTTCATTGATTCTAAGGAACACAAATGTATGCTAAACGATATTTTAGATGAAAATGATAGGATGAAAATTAAGTTAGACACTATTCAATCTTTTGACTTGTCTAATGCAAAATTAACTTCAGAAAACAAAATGAACTTAGAGATCTCCTCTGAATTCGATTATGAAAGTGAGATGAGTGAAATCTCAGTAGAAGACGTGGTTGATTGCTCTGAGTTTATGAAGAGTGAAACCGACAATGAGAAACCCCTAATTTCTGAAGATTCGGTTGAATTCGCTCGCCTGTCAAAAGAAGAGACACAAAAACTCAAAGAAAAGGTGATGGTTTATCAAAAGGTTCAAACAGTGCCAAATCAGGTTTATGCAGTAACAGGGGTCACTCCAAAGCAAACAGTAGAATTAAGAATCCTAGTCAATAAAGATAATGCTGAAGGGTGTGACAACTACTTCTATTCAGCCCTTATTGACAACGCCAGACGAAACCGTAGGCCTGTCTGAGCAGACTTTCTAGAGAGTTAAAGGAAGATATGATGTTGAACCCATAAACAAACCCTCAAATTTTGACAAACCAAGCACAAGTGGAACCAAAGAAATCCTTGAAGAACCAAAGGAAGAACCAAAAATTCCAGCCAAAACAACCGAAACTCAAAAGGAGAAGCCAAAGGCCAACTTCAACATCCACAAATCGCAGAAGGAGCTAGCTGAACAAAAACGCTTAAGAAATCAAAGATATGCAAAGAATCTGAATGAGCGAAAAAGTTACTGGCAATCTCAAAATCCCAACTATGTCCCTCCTAAGAGAGCATCATCGGACAAAGGAAAGGACAAACTAAAGGAAAATTTCAGTCCAAGTTCCTACTATTCCAAGTCTTAGAATCGAAAGTCTAGTTTTGGTGCGAATGTCACTCAGAACTGAAAGTCAACTTTCGGTCCACAGTCTAGTTTTGGTCCAAACCCCATTTCGGTCCTAAACCCAGTTTCAGTCCCTCCAAGTCCCAATGCAAAGTAAATTCTATGGAGGACATCAAAGGAAAGGGAAAGCTAATATCAGATTCCAAGTTCCATAATAAGAAATCTTCAGCTAAGCCTAGGAGTCAAAAGAAAAATCAAATACCATCTAACAAACCAACCAATGCACTAAAATTTAAACAAGATAAAATTAAAATCAAAGTGTATACAATTAAAAGAAAAGATCAAACCACTTTAGTAAAAAGAATATATTTGGTTGATATTTCTACTGTAATTCCTTTTTCTGTGAAAGACTCACCAGGACCAAAGCGACTTTGGGTTCCTAAATCTGCTTGAATTTGCAGGTAATAAGTGACGAGCAGTTCGATGATGAATGGTATATAGATAGTGGCTGCTCGCGTCACATAACGGGAAGGAAGGAAGAGCTGAGGGAGTTTCAGTCCCTGAAAGATGGTGGGTGTGTAAAATATGGAAATTAGATAGTGGCAGTTCGATTCGAAAAGTGGCATATGTGGAAGGATTGCAACATAACCTCATTAGTGTGTCACAATTAGTTGTGGGCACAGGTTTAAAGGCTACATTTGATCATGAGGGCTCTGAAATAACTTAGAAACAATCCAAGAAGGTTCTCTTGAAATCTGAACGCAAGGGAGAGATGTATCCTTTAAATCTCAAACCAATACGAGGAAAACCAGCAATATGTTTGTTGTCGAAGGAAAATACAGATGAAAGTTGGTTGTGGCATCGATGATTATCGCACCTGAACCTCAAATATATTAATAAGTTGGTTCTTGGTGATCACGTTCGAGGACTCCCTCTTCTCAAATTCGACAAGGAACATCTGTGTGCAGCGTGTGAGATGGGAAAACAAAGCAGAAAGAGCCACCCTACAAGAATCAATACAAAGATTATTGAAGCTCTTGAACCCTTACACATCGACTTATGTGGACCTTCGGCTATAGAAAGCTTCGATGGTAGTAAGTACATTCTTGTTATTGCAGATGACTTTTCACACTTCACCTGGGTTTTCTTTCTTAAGAAGAAATCAGATGCAACTGCCAAGTTGAAGATGTTCATCAAACAAGTGGAAGTGCAGCTAAGGAAGATGGTAAGGAATATCAGAAGTGACAACGGTATGGAATTCAAGAATAGTGATTTTGAGAACTTTCTGTCTGACAAGGGGATAACTCACAATTTTTTGGCCCGTTATACATCACAACAAAATGGAATTGTTGAAAGACGAAACCGTTCTTTATGTGAGGCAGCCAGAACCATGCTCAGTTTTGCTTCTCTTCCGTTATATTTTTGGGTTGATGCTATTGCAACCACATGCTACAATCGGTCCTTGCTAAACAAGAGATTCTCAATTACTCCATATGATATCTTAAACAACCGAAAGCCAAATGTCAAATTTTTCCACATATTCGGTTCAAGGTGCTTTCTTTTCAATTCTAAAGAGAACCGAAATAAGTTTGATGTCAAAGCCGATGAGGGAATCTTTCTGGGTTATTCACTAACATCAAAAGCATACAGAGTGTTGAATAAACGCTCCAAATGAATTGAAGAAACCTATTATGTCACCTTCGACGATAATTACATGAAGAAAGTTCAAAGAAGTGAAAGTGACTTAGGAGAAATTTTTCCAGAATCTGGACAAGTCTCGGTTCCAATAGTCAACCTGTTTGAAGAGTACATGCGGCTGTTTGATGAACCAGAGAAAGCGGCACACTCAGAAGTGAAAGCAGCAGACAACAAAAGTGATAATCTCAAGAAGATTATAGAAGAAGCTGCCAAAGAGATGGAAAGTGAACCTCGTAAAGCTAAGGGTGATCCACCATCTACTGACTCAAAGTTTCAGGGGGAGAGTTCAATTGCATCAAAAACAAACAAAGTATCTTTCGAGGGGGAGAATCCAATTTCGTCCCCACCGCATAAAGGTCCAGGCAAAGGGGAAAGCACTGCTCCAAAACCACCCAATAGTAGTCCTATCGAGGGGGAGAATCCCACTCCCACAGAGGATGCAAACTTTGATGCTGCCACAGATTACACTTCATCAATCGAGGGGGAGAAAGAGAATACAACTGATGAAGGTGATAATGATCAATCAGAATTTGAAGTAGAAGTGAACGCTGAATTAGACCCAGCATATGATCCAAATTATCCTCCGCTAGTAAAATGGACCAACGACCATCCCAAAGCACAGATTATTGGTGAAACTTCAGAAAAATTTCTTACTCATTCTCAATTGAAAGCAAAACAAACTGCATTATTCTCTAAAGTTGAATTGTGTATGTTTAATTCGTTTGTTTCCAAGTTGAACCGAAAACTGTAAATGTTACACTTGATCATTCAGATTGGGTCCAAGCAATGCAAGATGAACTTCATGAGTTCGAACGCAACCAAGTTTGGAGGCTGATTCCCACACCAAAGGATGCTTCTGTGGTTGGCTTGAAGTGGGTCTTCAGAAATAAGTTGGACAAGGAAGGGAATGTCATTCGCAACAAGGCTTGGTTGGTGGTCAAAGGTTATTGCCAAGAGGAAGGAATAGACTATGAGGAAACCTTCGCTCCTGTAGCTAGGTTGGAATCAGTTAGAATCTTCTTGGCATATG
Source organism: Lactuca saligna (assembly GCF_052625555.1). NCBI lineage: Eukaryota > Viridiplantae > Streptophyta > Magnoliopsida > Asterales > Asteraceae > Lactuca > Lactuca saligna. The sequence goes on along the minus strand of NC_136423.1, from coordinate 74,367,313 downwards.
CTGCTCATAAAAACTTCGAAGGTTTCCAAATGGATGTCAAATGTGCCTTTTTTAATGGAGAATTGGAAGAAACTTTTATGTTGAGCAACCACCCGGGTTTGTGAACGAGAAATTCCCTGATCATTGCTATGTGTTGGATAAAGTAGTCTATGGATTAAAGCAAGAACCGAGAGCCTGGTATGAAACTTTAACTCGCTTCTTAAAAATGTCAAAATTTAAACAAGGTTCGGTTGATCCAACCTTCTTTCGAAAGAAAGAAGGCGAACATCTTATGATAGTTCAGATTTATGTTGATGATATCATCTTCGGCTCTACGAATCCTAGCTTAACAGCTAAATTCAGGAAGTTGATGGAGACTAAATTTGAAATGAGCGCAATGGGTCCAATTAATTTTTTCCTTCGTTTAAATATTAGACAGGGACCCGAAGGTATATTTATCAACCAGGAGGCCTACAGAAAGAACTTACTGATGAAATTCGGTATGACGGGTGACTCAAAAGTGAAGGTTCCTATGGCATTTGGCACTAAGTTAACACCATCTCTGAAAAAACCTGCTGTCGACATAACACTATATCGTCAAATGATAGGGTCCCTTATGTATCTAACAGATAGTAGACTGGATATTATGTTTTCTGTTTGTTATTGTGCTAGGTTTCAAGCTAATCCAAGAGAACCTCACATGGTGGCAGTGAAGAATATATTCCATTACCTGAAGCGAACCTCATCTCTCGGTCTCCGGTATCCTACAAGGTTCGGATTCTTCATGCAAGCTTTTTCTGATGCTGATCTTCGAGGATGTGGTCTAGACCGAAAGAGCACAACAGGTGGATGCCAATTTCTTGATGGAAAACTTGTCAGCTAGCAGTCCAAAAAGCAAACATGTGTGTCACTTTCAACAGCCGAAGCTGAGTATATAGCTGCAACATCCTGCACTTCTCAAGTTATATGGATTCAAAGTCAACTGAGAGATTATGGACTAAGTATGAAGAAGATTGCTCTCTATTGTGACTCAGAAAGTGCAATAAGGATTTGTCACAATCCAGTGCAACACTCAGACACTAACCACATTGCACTTAGATATCATTTCATCAAGGATCACGTAGAAGATGGGAACGTGGAAGTACATTTTGTTCGATCCTCTAATCAACTGGCTAACATATTCACTAAGGCCTTACCTGAAGCAAGTTTCAATAGAATTTTACAAGGCCTGGGAATGACGGAAGCAGAGTCGGTACCGAATCCTCAAATCTTACACTAAAATTAGATAGGCGAAATGGAGCGACCACTCGGTCTATTTCGGCTCTATATATTTCGGGAACCGAAATGAACTGAATGCTCGGTCTATTTCGGCTCTGGAATTTTATGGAACCGAAATGAGCCGAACGCTCAGTCTATTTCGGTTCTGGAATTTTCTGTAATCGAAATGAACTGAACGCTCGGTCTATTTCGCTTCACTCAATTAAGATAAGGTTTCGGTTGTATATTCTGTATACTCTTTTCGTTTAACCTCTTTCTATTTTTATTCTTTTTCAGAAAAATTAAAAATTTCAAAAATATTTTCTCTTTCTGTTTTTCTTATTTTTCAGAAAACTTCGAAAATCCAAAAAAAAAATTGTTTTGTTTTCGTGGTGTGTTTGTTTGCTCTTTCTTTTCTTTAGGTCATAAGTGTACCAGTACAACAGAATTTGGAGCTAAGGTAAGTACAATCTTTTACATAAGAACTAGTTAAGAGTCCCTAGAAGCATGTTGATGTATGTTGACCAAAGACTCTACGACTTAGAGCAAGGCCTTAATGATTCAATCTATACCTATCGTTTCTTCCCAATCAGGCCATTAAAATCAACTCGGTCTAGAGCTACCTTACTCTTCTCATATGAGTTAAGAGTTTTTCTGCTCAGTCACGTCTTTATAGCAGAAGGTACTTTCGGTTCTTTAGCCATCCTCTTTAAATTCTCCATCAACATTCGGTTCACCACTGTAACCCTTGAGACTCTCGGTTATTACCACTGAGGTTTACGGTTGCATAATCTGTGTTTGTGATCTTAGATGCGTATACCACGTGTTGAGTGAAACCCACAACTCAACACCTATAATGCATTGACGATGAATTATTATATTCAAGGTCTTACTTGTTACCTACTGAAATCTCTTTTTATTTTTTTTAGTGATCTTTTATGAATTTGTCTAACACCAAGGCTTTTCTTCCCCTAAAGATCTAGTTTATTTTTGTTTTTGAGATTTCTATAACTTCTTTAGTCATTATAAAATATATCATACCTACTTGTTCAACAGACCACATCGGTCTCACAAGTACTTTTTCCAATGTTCGGTCTTACATTAAGAATCGATGTTCGGTTAAAGTTAAGCTACATTAAGCCTATGATTTAAAAAGAAGCCTTTCAATGTTTCTTTACAAACACTTGATTGCATTTTTCGGGAAACCACACAGGCACTTCAAGTCTATCTTGACTTTGAAGGAAGCGGTCAACAAAAGGTAATTGTGAAACCAGAAACTGTTCAACCGAAAGTCCATGTCACAACCGAACTAAAGGGTAATGTAGCTTCAGGTTCTGGTTCTCAAGCTACGCCAAAAGATATCATCAATGACAGTGATAGTGATGCTGAAGAAACTATTGTTGAGGCTCTCAAGAGAAAGAAGAGAGACCATGAGTTGGATGGAAATCTCAAAATAGCAAAAGAGGCTGAGGAAACGGAGAGGAGAAACAAGGAAAGAGAAGAAGCCTTGAATTGTAAAAAGGCCTTGTTTCCCATGTGGACAAGAGAGACACTTATCAATCAAGCTATAGAGTATCCAAGTGTTTATTGGTTGGAACCTGTTGCTTCGTTTGATTGTGACAAATCGAAGGACTCACAGTTCGATATGCCAATAACTAGAAAAGCATTCACGTTTCATTGCTTTGACTCGACTGCTGAGGTTCCTTTTCCTCATCCACAGGTTGACCGAGAGTTGATTGACTTCTATCTAGAGTTTGGACAACCTCAGTACCTAATATGGAGTGCTCAGAAGATTGTGACTGTTAAGGTGCTAAAACCCTCAACTGCTGGGAGATTTATCAATGTCCATTTTAAAATCACTTGAGGTTCTACAAACTCGGTTTCGACTATCTATCTAGAAGACCTTCCTAGTTTGAATCCCCATGACTGGATTATGCTATACAACATTCTGCTCACTAATCCGATGGAATATGAGCCGATTTTGGAACACTTAAAGAGAATGTTGGCCTCCTACATCCATGAAGTTGCAACTATGGATCAGGAGATTGCGAGGGTTATGAATAAGAAGCCTACTCTGAAGCCTACACCAAAACCTGGAGATGTAAACAAAATGAAGATGGGTAAAATAGATTCAACACATTTAACTGTGATGTTTACCAAAGGCGAAGCTCATAGGTTTTCATTCGCTCTTGTGGATAAACACTTGTGTTTCTACCGACTGCTTGGAGCACATAATCAACATAATTCATCGGTGCAACTAGAACTCTGAAGCTGACAAGAAGAACTTTACGGATATGCTTCGGTGGTACATTACATTTCGCTATCATCTTTTGGCCATCATACCAAGGGTGTTCAAGACAGTGAAGAAGTCTTCTATTGCTAAACATAATTGAGGATTTGGCTCCAAAGACGCAAAGGGGGAGATTGTTAAGTCTATTTGTGTTGCGTAATGGGCCTCATGTTTTGTATCCGTATTGGGCCTGTCCATCTGTGATTATCTAGTAGGGTTATAGTATAAATATGCATGCATGTATACATAATATGCTGTTAATTATTACGTTCATTATTTTGTAACCCTAAACATCTCTGCAGTCGAAGTTCTTAATCGAGCTCTTCTGAGGTGTTGAAGTATTAATCATTTGACACATTCAAAGCCATACTCGTGTTCTTATTTACTTTCATAATTGTTTGCTTGCGTAGAATCTAACGATCCTTAAAGAACTTTTGTTCTAATAGATAGGAATGAAGGAGGAGCAGGATGAGTGTGACAATCGAACAAGCAGAAGCAACAAAGAACCTTATTAGGACTTTTGGAATGTTTCAAAAACAAGAACATTGAAGTATCATATGTTTGTAACGTACGTGGTATGTTTGTTAAGATTTTTGTCTTTCAAAAAACAGTTAAAATACTCTCTTGTTCAAACAAATCAAAACACTTATATACATCGAATTATCATAGAGAGACCTATTAGGGATCACAATATGAAGTATCATCACTAATTAACAAAACACTCTTACTACCAGTACAAGTTGTTGCAGTACAAATCATTTACAGTAATAGTAAACACCAATCAAAAACGAAATGCACTAACAAGAAAACATAGGATGCACTATCTTTCTATCGAATATTTCTTTCGATTACAACTTAACATGTGTTTCACTAAAAAGATCCGTTGTCGTCATTTGATTCGGATTGGTTTACTCCTCACCTTCCCAATTGAATGTACTACGAATAGACCCTTCACCTAACCCAATGAATATTGAATCTCGTCTCTCATAAACACAAATCCGACACGGACCTCCGGTTCATCTCTCATTATGAAACCCCGAATCACTTACTGGAGGAGTATTATACCTTCTGAAACCTTTCCACAGTATTCCCAGCGGACCCTTCGGGAATATCACGCATGCAACAGATAAAGTTCAAGCACAGAGGCTTGGGAAAAATGCGGTTAACCTATCGCTACTATGTGTATACGCAAGGGTGGTATATAATTAAGATTCTACGAATGTGGGATGTATGTTTCCGCCCTATTTCCTATTCTTGTCTGGTTGTGGACTTGGGGCAGGGTCACCCATCCAACTGTCTTACCAATCTTAATTATATACGACCTATATGCACGAGTTAATGATAGACGGACCGGGTATGAGTCCTACCATGAACATCGGGACAAGGCTACCCAGGAGTGTGAGTGGACGTTCTACCATTCGAATGACTCTAGTCGCGTAAACCGAACTCGTATGCTCCCTAACGATCTAATCGGCAAAAGAAGTGGTGAAGATCCGCTGGAACGACAAACGAGAATCAAAAATCACTTAGAGAGAGAAGCAAGAAACCGTCCTCCAAACACTAAAGCAGACCCTATGCAGCGCTCCGAGGAGAAGTCATTACCTATGCCTCAAGACAGCTAAAGACATATGGGGTCGGCTAGGTCACACATGACCTCGAACTAGGAGCAGTAGTATTCGCCCTAGAGATCTAGAGGCACTATCTTTATGACACCAAATGTACAATCTTCATCGATCATAAGACCCTAGAAGGCAAGAGCGGCGGGGCACGTTGTCCCATGAGCAGGATCTGGACACCGAAGTTGGTGGATTCAGAGACGTTGTCACAAACGAAGTACACAAAACTCGCTACTCTGTTCATCTAAGCTCAAACAAGAGGTATCTGGACCTCAAAAAGTGATATCAATGGTCGAATAGGAAATCTAACATCGCTACATATATGGGCAAGTATCTGACTTATGCCAAGGTCAAGGTAGAATAACAGAAGCCTTCGAGTTTTCTACAACAACCAGTGATACCCGAAAGGAAGTGGGAGCAGATAACCATGGACTTCATAACCATGTTACCTAAGATAATGGGTGGTCTCGATACCATTTGGGTAATCGTTGATAGGTTGACCAAATCCGTGCACTTCCTACCAATCAAAGAAACCGACAAGATGGAGTAATTGACTAGAACGTACATCAAAGAGATTGTACGAATGCATGGTGTGTCAATATCAGTTATCTCCGACAGAGATAGTAGATTCATTTTCGCAATTTTGGCAGACACTCCAAAAGTCTCTGGGAACTAGGCTAGATATGAGTACGACCTACCACCCACAAACCGATGGACAGAGCAAAAGAACTGTTCAAACCTTGGAGGACATGCTAAGAGCTTGTGTGATTGACTACAGTAAAGCATGGGATACCCACTTACAACTCATTGAATTTTCATACAACAACAACTATTACCCTAATGTCAAGGTCACTCCCTTCGAAGCTCTCTATAGCCGCAAGTGCGGATCAACGCTGGGCGGGGCTGAAATGGGAGATACACAGCTAGCAAAGGGGAAGGTTCCTAACAGCACCCTCATTGGCCATGAAATCATAAGGGAGACTACAGAAAAGATCATACAAATTCGAGAAAGACTGAAAGCATCTCGAGATCGACAAAACAGCTACACAGATAAGCGATGCAAACCCTCAGAATTCTGGGTTGGTGACCGAGTTCTACTAAAGGTATCATCATTTAAAGGAAGGATACGTTTCGGTAAACATGGAAAACTGAATCCAATGTACATTGGGCCATTCGAGAATCCTTGCTAGGAGCGGCCCGGTAGCATACAAGCTTCGACTACCACGATAACTCAAAAATGTACATCCTACCTTCCATGTGTCCAACTTAAAGAAGTGCTTGTCCAATGAGACTCTTGTTATTCCTCTTGACGAGATTGAAATCAATGAGAGTCTCCACTTCGTGGAAGAACCGACAGAAATCATGAATCGGGAAATTAAAAGAACAAAACAAAGTCGCATTCCCATTGTAAAGGATCGGATGAAACAAACATATTCACATCTTTTCCCCAACCCTTGAAGTCCAGTCAAAATGCTAATTTCGGGACGAAATTCCTTCTAACGGGGGGATGATGTGACAACCGTCAAATTCTGGTCAAGTCAAAGTCAAATAAAGTCAACAAGTCAAACCGGTCAACTCATCTAACCATTGTATATTAGGGTTTACAATATGTTTTCTATTGTACAACGCACCATCTTAATACAAAGTATCGCTTATAGGTTTCATGTGTTCAGGAAATCTAAGCCCTAATCAAATAAGTGATGTAACGACTCGATAAACACAACTACACAACGGGGTTTACGAACCTTGTATTACGAGGCTAAACTCTAACAAAGGTCACAAACAAAGTCTCTCTCAATATCTCTCGCTCTATCTCTTTCTCTCTCTCTCTCTCCCAAATCTCTCTCATAATCACTTTTCACTTTTTATAATTACTCGGGGCATCCCAACCCTTAACTTAGTCAAAAAGCACTCGAAATAGGAAGATTAATGAAAAAACAACCTTAAAGGGGCGAAGCCTCTCTTAGAGCCAAAACTACCCTAAGGGGCGAAGCCTCTTATAGAACCGAATTTACCATTAGGACCGAACCCTCCATAAGAACCGAGACCCCCTTCGGTCTGAGATCTAATTTCGGTCCAGAATTCTCTCGGTTCACCTCACTTCGATTCCGACCACCTTAGGACCAAATCTACTTTCGGCCCCTTAGCTACACAACCAAACCTTCGGTCCTGACCTATGAACTTCGCAACTTCGTTACTTCTTTCCTGGTTTTGATCACTTTTTGCGTTTTGATCATGTTTTTGATGATTTTAACGCGGAATTTTCATATAAATCCATATTTTATCATTTTCAACCCTCTAAGATCATAAAATATCCATATCTTAAAGATTTATAAGGTAAAACCCCCCACTATTGTTGAGGACAAATTCAAAGTACAAGAAGGTACTTTGACTTTTCCCACAAAGCTAGGACAACAAGCCATCCCCCATACCCACTCCATGACAACCTTCATTCACTATTCACCTCTAGCTAGTCAACTATTTGTACTTTCACACCCTTCTCCAACAAGTTACATTAATCAAGTATTGGAAAAATCCTTATCTCTCCTCCTAGATATTCACTCTTTCAGCAAAAGCAAGCATATCTCTCTCTCATTTCCTCTCTCTTAAAACTCGAGATTTCAAGGGTTGATCTCAAGCTTTTCATCCACTTTTGGTAAGTATCTTCACCCTAGTCTTGAATATTCTACTCTCCTTCACTCGAATCATGGATCTCTCATACAAATATTGTCATATTTGTTCTTAGGATCCTCAAATCTTCAAGCATCTTCCAAGTGTTCTTGACTTGGAAACTTCTTTTATTCAACATCCATCCTAAGAAATCACTCAATGTGAGTTCATACCCCTACATTTTCATGTTTTCTTCAAGTTTTAGGGGGGGGGGGGATACAAGTTAAAACACCATCACATAACTCAAACTCATATTTCAGCTTTTCACAGAAAAGTTGAGCTCTATTCACGAACTGTTTTGACCACCTTAGACTTAATATTTTTCAGAACTGTTTAATTTGAGATAGCTTAGGTTCATACCTTAAAAATGACTACTTGCACATATTCATACGATTTTTCTACAATTTATGGTGATTTTTACAAAATTGTCCATCACTGTAGCTAAGATTCCAGACCAGTCAGTGAAAATGGTCATTTTGACACAAGTTGGAGATCGCTAAAAATCATAATAAAAATTATGAACAAACTAGATACATTTCCTAAACTCTTGGAGTTTACAGATTCAGTTTTCGACTTTGTATGATTTTTCTGTGATTTTTCTAAAACAGTGCAGAAAAGTTATAAACTAGTTCAACAGCTTACAATTTTTATAACACTTTGTAACATGTTGAGCAAAGTGTATATCTTTGATGACTTCATATTTCACATGTTTCTTCTGTTAAGTACATTTAAATAACAGAAATTACTCACCGATTGTAACAGTCCTTAGTTATTACAAACATACAAGAGGAAACATAATAAATTTAGTTATGTTTTGCTAAAACTACTATTCACTATGAAAAGGTTTTACTCTCAATACAATCGAGTTTCATTTACCACATGATAAACTATAATAGGTATAGTTATTGGATTTACATACAAACTTGCTACATAAAAAGGGCCAGTCACACTGCAGAAAAGGTTTTTTATTCATTCTACACGTAAACTCGTTAACGTAAATTGTGAGACATGTCTTCATTGTACTCTTAGAGTACGGGTTAAAACTCCTATAAGTTACAACCATAGTCTCTTGTAGGGTGAGCATGATAATTGTATACAGATCTATATTGGCATTGACAACCCACACCCAATGCTGCTTGCAACAGCCCGACCGGTCGGTCGGGAGTGACAAATGTCATAACAATTCTGACGCCTGAAGAACGTCATAGCAGGTCTTCTCTGTCATAGTATGGTTAAAGTGACTCACATAGGGAGATAACGACACATATACTTTACGAGAATTTCTACTTTAAAAAGGGGTTTTATCTATTTTAAAACTGCATACAACGTTACAAGTACGAAACACACACATACATTCGGTCTTGGGATTTAAGACTACATAACATTTTATAAGGTAAATATTGGATTTTTCTTGGGTATGCACTACAATTACAAACACGTTACAAGAATGAAACACACACATACATTCGGTCTTGGGATTTAAGACTACATAACATTTTATAAGGAAAACAATGGATTTTTCTTGAAGTATACATTACATTTACAAACAAAAGTTTTCAAACTCTACATCCAAAAGCTTATGAACTCACCACCTTAATTGTTGATACTTTTTCAAAACTACCTATATTCTCAGGAAATCAGTGAAACAGGAAAATCAACAGCTTTTGAGGATGGGACGTTAAGATGTCAAACATTTCATTTTGTCATATATTGTAATTGATTTTGAAACATGTAAACTCATACTATGGTGTAACTTTTTCAATTATATTTGTGATGATTGTATTTTTTTTGGTCACTACTATACTCGTTGTTATGATACTATACATGAAGTCCGCCCCCCTCGGACCTTTCCGTCATCCTTGGTTTGGGGGTGTGACAGGTGAATCATAGATCCAATTATTCCACACCCTAAAATCGTCCAACCTCTACTCCTCCTAATCCATATACGAAATTCTCATCCTCTCTTTTAGGCTTTTTGAGTTTTTACATAAACCCTAATTTATGGTTTCTCTGTTTGTTATTTGTTGTGTGGGTTTGATTCCATTAGAGGGATTCTCCTTTAGATCCTTCATATTGCAACAAACTGGCACATAGGAGTTCACAAGGAAGTGAACAATATGTTAGTTTTCTTTTATTGTCGTTTTTCAAAGTAGGATGCTATATTAGTAAAAAGTAGATCCTAGTTTTCATATGCACTTAGATATATCAAGTTTTGATATTTGCAGTACCTATGTAATGCGTACTTGACGCTATTAGTTATGACATCCCTAAATTCTCAGTCATTTTGAAAATTTTATTTATGCTTATTTAAAAATCAGAGAATCATTTTTGAAAAGTAGTATTGCAAAATTTGTTCCAAGAAAGAAATGATAATAATATTATTAAAATTTTTTTGAAGAAATGTATTTTATTTATATTAAAACATTGGGATGTCATCGTCAATACAGAAACATAAGCATAAACAGACCTTGCATTCATTTACACTAATGATTTACATCTCCAATAATCTCTCAGTGTAACATGTCTTCGTATTGATATATGTGATACAAATAAACTAAGTGTGTCAATTTTGGAAACCTGGTGAGTACATAGGGTTTTCAACCCACAATAATATAATTATTATGTTTACTCATCAAACAATTAACCTAACTTCCCATCCCCATTATCTTCTTTATTCTTAAGGATCTACCCTAAGAATCATCCATCCTTCATTCATTCATTCCTAAGGATTATCCTAAGGAATGAGCACGAAGTCCATCGCTGTCAGCGTTTATCTAACATGCACTAAGTTCATAGTTGTTGATGTTATCTAATAGTCACTAAGTCCATAGCTACCAATATCCATCTATAGGGCACTAAATCCTTAGCTGTCAACGTTCATTTTTGAGGCACTAAGTCCATAGCTGTTAGGGTTTTTAGAGTACATCTAGTGGACACATAGTTCAAAAACACCTATAGGTTGCGAGCCTACTAGCGTTCCACTGGACTGTCTAGAATAGTCCGTGGTCGTCATCTATACTCTTCTAGATGAATGGATCATCACTTGGGTCAAGGCTTCTCATCTTTCACCTCTCATCAATTGTATCATCTTTCATCTCTCATCATCTTTCATCTCTCATCATTCATCTCTCATCATCTATATCATCTTTCATCTCTTATCATTCATCTCATCTTTCATCTACCCATCTTTACCTAATATGTTTATAGGTATCAAAATACATATATAGTTTAAATTAAGTAAAACATATATATTTTGTTCATCTAACATAGATATCAAGAACACAGATAATATGCACACATAGCACGTAATTTATATTAAATACTTCACATATATATATATATATATATATATATATATATATATATATATATATATATATATACATATATATATATATATATATATATATGTGTGTGTGTGTGTGTGTGTGTAAGATGAAAGTAACTATGCACTTATTTGTTAAAGTAATGAGTCGAAATTCGGACATCGTTTCGTTTCTAACAATCGTCTTTTCCTTCGACGAAACCTAGCATTATTATTGCTAAATTTAAATCTAATATTTATTGCAACTAATTAACTCAAGGTCTACGAGCGATATTGTTTTATAAATGTTAAGCAATACTTTTCAACCACTATGTACAAACAGGGCAGGACCATTTTGGCATTTAAGTTGTTATGAAGTCCAACAACTATATGCGGCCAGTTCAAACCAGATTTCTCGTACCGTGAGCAGTTAAAAGGTATTATAATAACATTTTGTATAATTTATAATACATAGCACATGTATTGTTTATAGGTTCATAATAACGATAATGAACTTAAACATAAGTTATACTTAAACTAGGATAAGCATAACTCACTTACAATGGAGTTTTAGCTAGGAGTTGGGCTCTACCGGGCAAAGTTGCATCGGTGAATCTTAAAAAGACTCTTGTAGTGCTTCAGCACTCACCTTACTATACTAAAACTATAGAAAGAGAAGTCGAATCACTAGAGACCGAAATACTCGGGGGATAAGAAAAGAAAAACTTTGGAATCAAGAGAATGGTGCAAGAAATATGAGAGCCAAGAACCTCTTATTTATAGTAATTGAAATTTCAAAAACCACTCTCTGTAGTTACTTATATGACTTAAACACCTCTTTATAATACTATTTTAAATAGATTTAATGATATTTGTAGTAAACTAATGTCGAAAGTACTCAACACTAGTCTTATAACGACTGTATCGTCTTTATCTTTCTAATGATATATACATATGTATATATATACGTATATATGATTTATACTTTATTTTAACATGTAAATATGTTATTATAAATTATAACTCATTCATACGAACTCCATTTTTGGTATTCTTTTTCTCAAAATTCTTATTTTAAAGAGTTTTCTTTTTGGTGGATTTAGCTAAAAGTCAATCATTCTCTTCGTAGCTTTTACGTCATACATGCATTGTGCGCAGCTGACTTTTATATATTATAAAAATCATATCTAATTCATACGAAGTTGGATTTCTACGAAATTTATATTTTCGGGATCGGGAAGACGTGTACTTTTTAAATATATAATAATATATATGTTTTGACGCACTTATTTTTATGATTTACGGATGATTCGACTAATTTTTCCTATTTTATTATATTATAATAATCATAGAACACATAATATTCATATAATTCTTCTTAATTACGTTAAATAGGTTATAATTGTTGACCCTAAACATTACTTTGATTATAATTATTTATCCTAGATAATCTTCTATAAAAAAAATCATTTTTAACGTTTATTTTCTTTAAATTGATTAGCCTGAATCTGCGAGCGTTACATTAGTCCTCAATAGATAGAGTGTATGCAGTTAGCCGACACATCAACTTGAAGATTATTGTTAGAAATTATGTGAGATTCGTGTATATTAAGCATAACTTGATCCGAGCATCACATGATTTTTGCATGGTTGATTCACCATTTTTTTCATGATCCACAACATCATTGTTATAGAAATGAAACGGTCACAATCCAAGATCAGCATGGCATTGCCATATAAAATGCAAAATATGACAAAATATTATGACTTTTTTTTTTTTTTTTTTTTGTATATTGTTCTTTGTATCTTTAATAGTGTTTGATCCTACAATGAGTGTATTAGTAGTCAGTAGATATGCAAAATTCCATACAAAGTGTTTATAATTAAACTTCTCACATATAAAGATTATTTTAAGTATTCTACCATTGGGTCTGGTGGGGTCATGTGGCTTGTTAACAAAACAGTTCAAACGATACACTCGGTTCAAATGATACAATTTGTTATCTATATCTATTTATATTTATTTTGTTAAAAAGCGTCGATATTTAGAGAAAGTAAATATGGAATTAAATTTTTGTTGGTGGTCTTTAAAATACAAATCCGCCGCTATTTAAGCCCGAGAACTCCACCCAATATAGTGTAAGTGAGAGAAACAAAAAAGATTACTTTAGATTCTGTAGCAGCGGCAGATTGCGAAAGTATTGTTGTAGTATAGCCAACCCCTTCAGATTTCAGAGAGAGAAACACCTTACTGTGTTTTTACTGTGTGTGAGAGAGATAGAGAGATTAAACCCCCGGTGAAGATGATAGCTTATTTAGAGCATTTCGTTCACGAGAACGACTCCGACGCCATGCTCCAACAAGAAGACGAAGAAACAGCTTCTAGATTATGCCAAGCCATGGACCTTCAAGGCACTATCGATTACAGGTCTACCGGCTACGCCGGAAAAGACTTCGGCGGCTTGCATGCATCAACGCCGTTCGCCGTCATCAGACCTTCCGGTAGCCACGACATCGCAAGTGTCATCAGATTCGCGTCTCAATCGCCGAATCTGACGGTGGCGGCAAGGGGGAACGGTCACTCTATCAACGGTCAAGCCATGGCCAACAGAGGACTCGTCCTCGACATGAAGGAGTCTTCCGATGCCGGAATTGACCTCATCCGCTACACCGACGGTTACGCCGTCGACGTCGGCGGTGGAGCATTATGGGAAGACGTGTTGCGATGGTGCGTTTCGGAGTTTGGTTATTCCCCGCGGTCGTGGACGGATTACCTAGGGTTAACCGTCGGCGGAACGCTGTCTAACGCCGGTGTTAGCGGTCAGACTTTCCGTTATGGTCCGCAAACGTCAAATGTAACGGAATTGGAAGTTGTTACAGGTAACGGAGACACCGTGATCTGTTCCGACACCCAAAATTCGGAGCTTTTCTTCTCCGTTCTCGGCGGACTTGGACAATTCGGTATTATTACTCGGGCTCGGGTCCTGGTTCAACCCGCCCCGGATATGGTTGGTATTTTCGTCAATCCTTTAACTAACTACTATATTGTACCTTGTGCATTAGAAAATTGTACGCACATTTTTGCTGAATCTTACACGTTTACGAAACGCAATTAGGTGAGATGGATAAGGGTAGTATACTCCGAGTTTGACGAGTTCACCCAGGACGCCGAGTCGTTAATAACCCAGTCAGAAGGCGAGTCGTTTGATTACGTTGAAGGATTCGTGTTTGTTAACAGCGACGACCCGGTAAACGGATGGCCATCAGTGCTACTTAACCCGGATCATGCATTCGACCCGACTCCCATGACCCGATTCGACAACCCGGTTTTGTATTGCTTAGAAGTCGCTTTACATTACAACAAGGGAAACTGCTCTACAACAGTCGATACAGTGAGTCTCTCTGTCTTTTCTTGATCCTATGCATCGCACCTCATCTTTTTTATAGTGCTCCTTGTTTCTGATATTAAAATCACTTTACCACATCAACTTTTCGCCATTCCAATGTTACTTTTTTTAAGCATATAATTGGATATATATATATATATATATATATATATATATATATATATATATATATATATATATATATATATATATATATATATCTTCACAATATTTAACCAATCATTTTTTTTAAATAAAAATAAAAAGAAAACATGGTATTTCTAATTTCTATTTATTGGCAAGCATAACATAAAAGAAGAATTATTAATTTATTCATATGAGCAAAGTCATATAGGACATGCATGTATATATTTATAACCATATGCTTTGGTGGAAAATATATTATATTCTTTAGGCCCCATTGTTTTAACTTTCCACATTTATTAATTATCCTTTTCTTTTTATGGCACAATGGTTTGGAATTGTGGTTTACTAAAAGATGTTCAAATCGCATGAATATATGATGGTACGATTTGTTTTATATATTTATGTAAAAGTAGATGATGACAACATACGCAATCACCATAGCATCTCCCCTACTTCAATCTTAGTTATATAGATAGCATCACCATGTATCCAATTATCCATGTGGCATTTTTACTAAAAAAAAAATTATGTTTTCACAATTATTATTCCAAAAAACAAAAAAGATAATGAATCGAGTAAAGTTATGAATCCTAACTCCAATGATTTCAACTTTGGCTAATCAAATATTATTATACAACTTTGTAATAATCACTTTAAACACAATTATAACATATTTAGTTTTGCCTTTTTATGAAAAGATGGGAGTGTAATAAATACGAGGGTTGACTATATTGACCTTGGTTAGTGCATAAAAGCATGTCAATATAGGATGTTTGACTATAGTACGGGTGAAGCGAGCGAAAAATAAAATAAAAGTCAAAAGAAAATATTCGTCAAGTGTTTACCTGTACACGTGGCAGTAGAATAGGCGAGGAGGTCCGTTTATTTGTGTGTCTACCGATGACAGCATGGATGGGAATGGGTGATATTACCATTTTATCCCCCATCATCAGCTACCCAATACACAGTTGTTTTTAGAAAAACTGACAATAGGCAACTACAGTATCTTCCATTGGATTCTCTGACACAAAGTAGCAAAACCAACCACAGAATTTGGTCATATTTACGAGATTGACACCCGTACTTGACACTGGTGAGAGCATATTGTCTTTGTCCTAAATGGCCAAAACATTAATATTGTTCACCGTAAGCGTTTCCAGTGCGCTGTCGTTTTGCTGGTCATTGAGATTTTGGGTGACGTTTTCGGTCCCCCACTACTTGCTCAATACCCCATCTTTTGTCGCCTGCTTTTGAAATTACGTTTTTGCCCTTGCTTTTCATAATCATAATCAACAACAGTTCCTTTTTTCTGAGTTTTTTTTATTTATTTATTTAATTTTAATTTTAATTAGAGAGTAGAGAAGTTGCTTGGACGGCTGAGATTTATGGAGGACACCCAATTCCAGGTGGACCTCACCTACGTGGATTTCTTACTACGTGTAAAAGAAGCCGAGAAACAAGCAAAAGCAAACGGCATATGGGACACCCCACATCCTTGGCTCAACCTATTTGTGTCCAAAACCTCGATCATGGATTTTGATCGTTTTGTGTTCAAGAAAATATTGAAAGATGGCATTGGGGGGCCTATGTTGGTCTATCCTATTCTGCGAAGCAAGTAAGTAATTCTCCTTCTCCTTCTCATAATATATAATATATAATATGATATCATCTATCATCTCATTTCCCTTGACATTGACACTATTAAATATATATGTAGTCCCAGATTATCCTTTAAAAAAATCCTTAAACGTCCAATCTCCCACTATAATATTATATATTCAAATCTTCCATCCATCTATGGAACTTTTTCATAAAAAGCCTATTTGACAGATAAATTCGTTTTTACTTTTTAGTTATCGTAATTTTTATTTTTTGGTTTTTGTGTATACATTTAAAAGTTACCAAACTACTTTTGTCAAATAGTTTTGTCAAACACATCCAAAATCTAATCTAGGAACAGAGTAAAGATATAGAATCAATCGGCGCTCGATTTTGATATTTAAATTAGGGACCACGAGGTTAACGTGTTGTGGGAAGGATAAAATTAGTTGAAAAGAATAAAAAGGCCACGCGTGTAGTGATGATGGTCACGTGGAGGACGGGCTACATGTCGTCCCATGTGGTGGATTGCCGATTGCGATTGCGATTGCGACCGTGGTGGGGTACTACAATAGAGAGAGGGTGACTAGTGAGATCAATTTGATATGGTATATGTTGACTATTTTGCTTAGATGGGGTGGTTAAGATCTTCTTAGAAAAATGAGGTCATACAAACCATGTACTTTGTTCACGCATGATTATTTTTCTACTAGTAGACTTCTCTTACAACCATTCATTTATTATAGTCTTGATGCAAAACATAGTAAAGTAGTTTCATTTAAATTTGTGAAAGAAAAGTATCCTATTACTTTCATTGATTTGTTTATTATTATATCATATTGATTTTCCTTCCTCATTTTTTTTTTATTAAAAGTTGTCCTATTATATCAATCATATTGAAATTCAAAGTGGTGTGTGAATTGAATTTGGTAGAATTTTTAAACTAGGATACGTTAAATATGAAAAACGAAAATATAAACTTATAAAATAAAATGTTACTGTATCCAAAAGTTGTTATTTTTGTTAGGTTAAATACAATAAATTGCACTTTGTTATCATTTATTTGATTATTATAATATAATTTGTATAGTATATATTTTAATTTTTCTTAACAAAATTATAAAAATATGACACCATAGTAAAGTAATAAACAAAAGGAGGTTACTATTTTTGTATTATTTATAGTATAGGTTAAAGTATTTTAGGTGGGACTTGGGAGATAAAGGATTTGGGAAGAGGGGTAAGAAGGTAATTTAGATGGTAGTGTATTATACTATTATCTTTTGATGGAAAACGAGATTCCCAAGTGATGTAGCAATCGGAGCAGTCTCTGGCGAATCAGAAACGACAACGCAAACCCGTTGGGCCCATTCCTTACAATGACACCATATGGTTCTACTTCATTTTCTTCCTGACCAAAATGTCCCTATCTTATACCCCATACAAACATTTTCATCATTTTATTTATTTTGTTTTTCTCATCAATTTTATTTCCTTTTTATTTTTCTTGATTGAGACTCCATCTTCCCTCATCATTGTGTACATTTCATTGTGGTCCTTTCTTTGTTTTGGACCACCACATTTTAAAGATCAAATCAATATCTTCTTGAGATAATTTTTTGTTTTTGTTTATTTGTTTTTTTATAATCGATTAGGTGGGACGAACGTGCATCAATAGTATTACCCGAAGGAGAGATCTTTTATATAGTTGCATTGCTCCGGTTTACAAACCCGTATCAAAAGTCCCCTTCTGTTAGAGATTTGGTTTTACAAAATCAAGAAATCATACAAACTTGTGTTAGAAGCGGATTCGATTTCAAGTTGTATCTTCCTCATTATAATACTGAAGATGATTGGAAGCAACACTTTGGGGATCGATGGTTGTGGTTCGTGGAGATGAAATCGAGATACGATCCGATGGCTATTCTTGCACCGGGGCAAAAGATTTTTACAAGACATGATGAGTCTTGTTGATTAATCCATATGGTTGTAGGGTTGTACAATTATTTTTTTGTTACAAATTTTATATTCTGTTATTGACTCTTGTATTTTTTTTTTTTCATTTTAGTTTTTTGTGTTCAATTGGGAAAGGAAGAAGTTTCAAGCAAACAATGTAAATGAATACTTTTGGGCAACCAATTTTGATCCATTGCTTTGATTGTTTACATGTTACTTTCATATATAAATTATGATATTTGATTTTGTAACACCGTAAATTTCAAGACAAATTTTTCATTGAAAATAATCATTTTATTCTTAGAAACACTTGTTTAAAATCTCATTCATAGTTGATTTACAAAACATGACTCCATTTTCACTTGCATAGAAAACCAGGATCCTCCAAAATATGACTATTTTTCTGGTGTGTACAATCAAGCCGGTGCTGTCCCGTGATACTGAAAGAAACTTGAAAAACATCACACAAAACACTGTAAGCACGAAGCTTAGTGAGTTCCCCAAAATACTACACATAACACATATTAGCCACTCGAGGTTATAACTCTATGGGTCCGTGCACCCAAACTCTGTGAACCCTCAGGTTCTAACTCTGGGAACCTTCCGGTTCCAACTCTATAAACATGCACAACACAAATCACATAGAAATAATGCAGTACAACACATCACGTACATATAGCATACAAATACTCTGATCACATAACTTTGGTTACCTACTCAAGGTAAAGTATAGTGAGAAGACTCACCTGGCTAGCAGAAAGCAGATATCCCCACACTTGAATCTCGAACTCGCCACCGCCTAACACGTAAGGTAAATACTCTCATGAATATAACTCTAGAGACTAGAATAAATCCTCTCATAACACCCTCTTATGGGTAAAAGACTATTTTACCTCTCTCTTGGCCCAAAGGTCACATCGCTGACCAAACCCTAAAAGTCAACGGCCAACCCTTGGTCGAAATCAAAGTCCTCAGTCTAAGTCAACCCCTGACTGACCCTACTCGCTGAGTCAACCCTGTGACTCGTCGAGTTCCCATAATCAGAACTTCACTCAATCTGCGACCTAACTCGCCGAGTCACCCCGAGACTCGCCGAGTCCAACAACTCTGAGTCCACTCGCACATGGCTCACCGAGTCATCCCTCGACTCACCGATTCTCGACTCAACCAGAGAATATTTGGGACTCTTCGACAAGACTCGCCGAGTCCAAATGGACTCGTCGAGTCCAAGGCTATCTTCAACCTACTCGCCGAGTTGTTCTTCCAACTTGTCGAGTTCCAGGCCATCTTCAAGCAACTCGTCGAGTCGCCCCATGTGACTCGTCGAGTACCACCGGTCTGAATCCATACAGAAGCATCTCAGGCCATGCAATTGATCCAAAACATAGATCTAGTCTCCTACCACTCATCCATCACGTAAAGTGGCAAACTTTACGTGAATCCAAAGTGATCTAAGCCGTTTGCACATTGGGGCTAGGGTTTGGGACATGTAAGCTTCACTAAACACTCAAACACAGGGACTTTCATGCTCTCTGATTCTTCTCCCTTCCAGATCTGAGGTAGCAACCTCAGATCTAACCTCTAGACTTCCCATTTCATCCATAGACAATTTCTCACAAACCCCAAAATGAAGAAACAACATAACAACAGGTCAATAACGAGATATTACCTCTAAGTGATGTCCCAACTGCAATGCAATTCGAATCCAAGCAAAGCCCCTTGCTCCAACCCTTCAATCTTCCCAAAATTCCTTCAACCATTACTTCTCCAAGCTCCAATCCACTCAACAATGGTGCTTCTCCGTGATTTAGGGTTTTCTAGGGCTCAAGGGGTGATAAAGAGGCTGGGAGGAAAACATAGTGATCTTTATATAAGGCTCAACCCCGAGAATTAGGGTTTTCTCCACTCAGCGCCTACTCGCCGAGTCCATTACACTGACTCGCCGAGTCGGCCACTTAACACGCGACCAAGTCGCGACTCTACTCGCCGAGTCCGCACATGGACTCACCGAGTCACTCTTTCCCGATTTACTCTTTTAGCCCTTCAACTCTACTCTTGATATTTCAGGATGTTACAGATTTATAATTAAAATATATCTTTTAACTTTTGTTGTCATATTATTTGATTCATGAAAATGAAACTACATGATTTCATTCATAAACGGGATATTTCAAGGAGATATAAATGTACGTTTTTTTTTGTCATCTTATAACATTATGCTTTTAATGTCTTATTTGTTAAAAATAACTAGATTGTAACTGTGCCTTAAACGCGGGGAAAATAAATTAAATACATCTTACATTAATAGGTGGCATTGTTTCAGGTGGAATTTTAATAAAAAATGTTAGTTAGGTTCATTTTTAGACTTTTTAAACCAAACTTATTAAATAAAAATATTTAATATTTATATTAGAACAATTTGATTATTAATACAATAATTTTTAACATAAACGATCCACATGATCTTTGTTTTATCACAACATGATACGACTTCTTGATTAAAACATATTGTATAGTAGCTTTATGAATTGACTTTGTCCGGTGTACCAATCTCCATGGAGGCTCACATGACTCTTTTCATATTGGCCCTGTAAAACCAAAAGCAACAATAAGTTGTTATATGTACCAACAACATTAAATTCTACAAAAAAATTTGATAAACATTACACATTAAGTGCATTATCATAACCATAAACATCAAATTAAGATACTTTAATTTGATAAATATAAAGTATTTTTTCCTTATAAGAATTAAAATATGATTTTTCAGGCTACACCCAATCACATATACATATCTTCTGATCAAAGAAATTATTACAAGAAAAAAAACATGTTATTAGGTTCATAATTTGCCAAAGGTTAACACTAATAAATAATAATGAATTTTCACAAATCTTGTATTTTGGTTACTGCATCCAACTAACAAATGAAATTCAGTATAACTGATTGATTCAAGAAGAGCATCTATGACTTCTTGTAGCTAAATTTGGGAAAATGCGAAGACCTACCAAGATATGAAGGAACGGTCTATGAGGCTACAGTTGGTTTCTGGAGGGCAATAGAAATTCAAAATCGTTAGCACATATCTTTCCTACCTGCTTCAATTATTAAATTTAGATCAAACTTGTCAAAATCAAATTATAAAAAAAAACCCAGATATATAACCTAGCAATCAAACAACATATTTTTCATAGAAATGAATATAACAAATCCACAATTTATACTTTATATAATATTCTTAAATTATATCTTACCTTTTCATCTTTAATGGTTACTAACACCTCTTTCTGCATTATTGTTGTGACACGCGTGTATATCAAAAATAAGATAAATAACTTTAGAGAACGAATGTTGATAGAGTGACCCTTCATTGAAAACGCAACAAAATTATTTATAGAGCCGCTAGGATTCTTCTATAGACCGCTAGAAGATCTCTATAGTGACAACCGGTGTGACTTCTATGAGAACGCACCATTTAAAGTAACAGTTTTGATTAATGTAAGTGAAAAATCATTTGGAATACTTACCAATTGTTATTGTTTCTACTTGAATGTGAACATTAACATTCTTGTAGAGAAATAGAACTTCAAATGAATCCTACATAGCCAAATCCACAAACATGACAACACAAAAGGAAGCCTAAATTGATATATAACCAATTAGGTTTTGTTGAACAATCTTTTCAATTTATCAAAATTTTATTTTATTACAAACCTATATGAGTAATCAATAATCTTAAGCAAGTGAAAGATGTAATTGTTAATTTAAAGCTAGTAAAAAAATACAATATTGTGAAATTGTTTATAATTTGCATGTTTGCTTATTGTCCTGGAGGTACATAACCACTTGGACATGTATTATTATTAGATTAATTAGTGCATTAATTACATTATAGAATATGAAATTTAACAATTGTGCAAATTCATTTACACTTGATTTATTAATAGAAAATTGACAAATTTATAGTCATAAAAGTATACTTATTTCAACAATTTTTTTACCAAAATTAGTAGAAATCCGGGTTTCTTGAAGAAACAAATCAAATACACAAAAACAATATAAATAAAAAACAAAGAATTGAGCAAAGAACATTTGAAGATAATGTCAGAAAGGTATGAACAATATGATATTTTTGGCACTTTTCAATATAGTCATGGTTAATGTTTTCTCATCTTCAAAATGATAAGTACAAGTGAGTAGAGAAAACAAATTGATAAGCATAAAAATAAGCTTAATTGAAAAAATTTGTTATCAAAGTTAATGGAAAATATTTTTTTCGAATTACTCAATTATTAAGTATGTATGATATTACCACTAAGGTATTTAGAGTTTTGCATCATCCTCAAGCTTCAATACAAACATCAACAAATGCTCATCACTTTCAAGTAAAATTCTCAGCAATTCAAACTTAAATATAGTAAATATAATCAATAACATTATAAAAAAGGGTAAGTTTAAGAATAAATACATACAATTAATGAGTTAGATAGTTGGAAATCGAGCAATAGTAATTTAACATGTATCAAACTGATTATTACTTTCAAAACTTGAGGTATTTACTATATTAATAAGATTTAAATTCAAGATGACTGTTTTTCCCTTGATGAATTTTGGTACCATCGATGAGAAAGAAATAGAATAATTATGAAGATATATCATGTTGAGTTGCAAACATATAGGATGGTCAGTACATAAATTACGACTTTAAATTTGGAGAGGATTTGAATTTTGAATTTTGAATTTTATTTTAGAGATAGAGGAAATTGGTAAAGGTTTGAGCGGAAACATTAATGGACAATGTGTTTGACCAAACATTGGTCAATATGACATAAACAATTTGATCTAATGGTGGAAAATGTATAAGTGAAACACAATTTTATTTAGACATAGATATCAATCTTCTATTTTGTAAATGTAAACGTCTTAGTCTTCGTCTCTCTCTAGCATCATTGTAATGAATTTTATTATTTAAATCTATAAAATTTTATGATACCATTAATATCTAAAAATAATAATATTTTAATGGTAAATATTACTAATAAATTTATCAATAATTTCAATAGAAAGATAAATAATTGTTTTATAACGGTTAAAAGATTTATAAAAGTTTACAATTTCCTAAAAAGTGGTAGTTTTCTAATATTTATATTGAGGTTGTAATGAATAAAATTGTAACAATGTTGAAATATTCACATTCAAACGAAATAATAGAGTAAAATATGATTAAATTTCTAAATTTATCTGAGTTTAAACCTAAAAGGAAAATAGATGAATAATTCAACATTCCATAAAACTCAAAATGTATTCAAATGATCAAAATTCTAACCCAAAAACGAATAGTATGAAATAAGTCATCAAAAATCAAACCCCAAAACCAAATAGTATGTAACAAAATATGAAATAAATAATATTCAAATCACTCAACTACTCAAACAAAATCATGAAAATCATATATTATTTATCTTGCTTTGGAATTAATAGTTTTGGCTTGGCTTCTCTAGAAGTACGATTTGTCATTGATGTTGATGGTCGTTTGTTTGAGGACATGGTTGTTAGATTATCAACATCTTAAACATCTTACAGGTTGCATTTTAATTCTTCATGTCCATACATTTTTTTTAAAGGATGTTCACTTGGTTAGTGGACTTGTTGCAATGTTTTTATCAAGATTCGAAGCGGGTGTGGCGTTATCACCAGTAAACGAAACATCCTAAATGTAGAAACTAAATTCATATGTCAATCTAAAAGTTAATAATATTTTAAAGTTTTTAAAATATTAGATTTAGTTATATTATATTTAAAACCTTCTAATTTAATGTGTCTTGAGATCTGACTTCTGCCAATAAAACATTAAACGAATCGGATTCTGGCGCCTACATTTGTAGTACATAGAAATATGTTAGTTGGTCAACTGAAATATAAAAAACGAAATTTAATAAGTGTAATGTTTGTAGTATTGTTCGTAAAAGAATGTTTCCTGTTCGATGTTAAATTTTTTTCCAATTCAACAATGATTGTTTTATCAGCAATGAAGTTTGAGATTGCATAACCATCAACTTTGTTCTTAAAATTATAATGTGAAATTTGAATTTGAACACCAACTTCTTATCAAAAAGTACATTCAAAGTAAATGGATAAATCTTTATATTACCTTCCAAAAAAATTTAAAAAATGGTTATAAAAATAGATAGACAAAAGGTAAAAAAAATAGTTTTATATAAATGAAGTTAATATCGATAACCTCATTAAACTTTTGAAGCAACTATTGTGCAGTTTTTGCCAGAAGTTTCTTTGTGTCATGAACAAATAACGTAAGTGACACCACACCGGTAAAGTGTTATACTCGAATGTTGATTTTGAAGCTAAATCCATTGATATAAACGAATGCAGTTATATAAAATTCAAAAAATTAACTAAAGAGTATAATAATATGTATAAAAGAATTATTGAAAAACTTAGAATAATATATATGTATTTGTTCATGCAAGTTGAAGTGTAACAATAAAAAATTTCTTCATCTTGCTTTTGGTCCGTTCCACGAGTTTTGTCATCATATGTTAAAACGACTTTTATGACTTTCTCTTGACAAACAAAGGTCACCATATTAAAAAAATTAATATAAATGATATAATTTTGTTTCTATAACTAAACGAATGAAACTAATATACTTAAAGTAGATTGATTAATTTTTTTCATGACCTCTCAACAAGAATACAGTAATAACAAGTAATAAGAACAAAATAAATACAAGAAATTGTAGAAGAAGAAGGAGAACATGGTAAAGAAAGAACCTAAAAAAAGAATTATAGAATAAGACCGTTGAAGAAGAACACTGTAAATCATAGGACTCAATCCAAAATCGTAAGAAGAACAACTTCAATGTAATCGTATATATAGGTTGTTTTCCAATAAGAAAATCATTATCTTCCAAAAAAATGGGATCCTAAAATATTATCTTGGAGATTTTTGGTTATTTATCTGGAAAAAGTGATATCATTTATACTGAATCAAAATTTCAAATTAATTGACTTGCTTAATTAATGAGTTTTAAATTCAAAACCATTATCTCAAATTAATTTATTTTACGTGGGATATACCGGGAGATAAATTATAAATAACATCGACTTTATTTTTTACTTTTAAATATTTTTCTAATTTAATAGGATTAGATTAGATTTTATAGGTTAATGAGCAAATTATTGATATATTTATTGCAAGTTTATTATTGCAAGATTAACATTGAGATATATTTTCATAATTAGGGTAAGAATTGTAATTTATTAAAATATGTTTGTGAGTATATTTTGTTGCAAGGTTTGTTTTGTCATTAGTTGTTTATACATAGAATGCGACTCGTTTATGTATTCTTGCATTGACGCATGGAACAGGTATGGTAATGGCTTTGGTTGGGGTTTACACCGGAATTGAACCGGAAATTAACTCGATCTATATAATGTGGGTTGAAGGCATATTTTGGTTAGAACTCATTTTTTGCACCTGAAGATTTAGCTCATTTTCTCTCTGTCTCTTTCACTTAGAACTAGGGTTTATACAATTGTCTACTTTCCGGTTCTTCCAAGAGTCTGTAATGGAGTTTGATCTTGTATTTTTTTTTGTATCGACATGAGTGTTTTTGTAGTTAATGTTTAAGTTGTACGTTCCTAAAAACCAACTGGATCTTAATTTCATAAATAAAAGATCTATTGATGTTGAGGTTTCAGTGTTTTCGTTTGAAGCTTGTGTGTTCTTCTAATTGAGTTTGTGTTATCTTTTAGATCTTCGCTTAATCATCGCCATTCCTCTTGGTAGTAAACAAATGGGTAAGAGTACACCTTAGGGTTAACCCTTGGTTATCGTCTAAGGGCCAACGTTAACTCAGTCGGTCAACGCTAAGGGTTGTGTAATCGGTGGTTAGGTTTATTTGGAGGTTCTAGCATTTGAATATCGTATCTAATCGGTGTTAGGTTCAATCAGTTGTTGATAGATCTAATGGATAACTACATAGTTGTGTTTACAAAGCGTTGTTTGAAGAATGTTGTGATTTTCGCACGCTCTCTCTTCTCTGTTTGTTCAATTGAATTTCTTGGGAACATTTAGTTGTGTTCTTGTTGTGTTTGTCTATGTTTTCTATATTCTTGGTTTATTATTGTTGATTTCTATCATTTATTGATAACAAAAGGGCTAGTGGGTGTATGCTTGTACTAGCTTATCTTTCCCTCAAAAGTGGTTAGATTTTGGCCTAGTACAAATATCGATTTAGCCAGGAGAACACAGTTCGGTTGTCATATAGATTGTACTAATCATGGTTGAGAAACTCCATCTGGATCTGGAACTAAAAATCCATATCATTATGAATTTGATGATCCTTTGTTCTTGCATCCATCTGATAATGGTATGTTTTTGTTATTAGCTTTAAACAGTATGGAACTTAAATTTTAGGATCTAGCAAAGTTCTATGCTTAGACCTTTAAGAGGTAGAAATAAGCTAGGGTTTGTTGATAAAACCATTCGTATACCTACTAAGGAGGATGTTAAAAATTGTAAGTGGGAACATTTTACTGTTATTGTATGCTCTTGGATTATAGGATCTATTGATGAGTCTTTGTATGCTAATCATGCATGTTTCGAAATTACCTTTGATATTTGGTCTGAATTGTATGATACCTAACATAAAGCTGACGGGTTTGTTGTTTTTAATGTTCACCAAAAGATCAATTCTCTTACTCAAAATGGTTTACCTGTGCCTAAATATTTAGTGTTCTTGATGCTTTATGGAAGGAATTCGATGGTCTTTTTAACTTGGTTAAATGTATATGTGAAGCTTCTACTAAATCTAACAATCACTCAAATTTAATGAAGCTTATGCAATTTTTATCTGGCTTAGATGATACATTTAGCCAAGTTAAAAGTCACATTCTACTAATGGAACCACTTCCAAATCTTAAAGTTGCTTTTTCTGTTGTGTCCCATGAGGAATCATATAAAAGGGTGGTTCGATTATTCATACTTCCACAAAGCCCTAGGTTACTGTCTTTCTTAGTAGATTTAATGATTTAAAAAGAAATAGAACACTTGGTAATACAAGTTTGCATTGTAAAAATTTTGGTTTGAAGAGACATACCATTGAGATATATTTTAAACTTATTAGATATCCTAAGGACTTCAAATTTAGAAACGAGACTCAAATTTTTAATAAACCAATTTACTGAAATAACACACTTATTTTTTATTATGCAGATTCTTTGTATCTGGTGTAAAGTCTAACAATGCTTCTATATGTTTTTCCTTACTAGTGAACAATATTCAAAGTTTTTGAGTCTTATAAATGAGAAACAAGGTACAAATGAGGTGTTAGAAAATATGGCAGGTAATTTTTTTTGCAACTTATCACTAATAAACAATGGGTTATAGATTCATGGGCAAATCATCATATGAATATAAATGAATCTCGTTTAAATAATGTTGTTTATGTTTCAAAACTTGATCTTAGGGTGGATCACATAAATGGTTCTTCTACAAAAATAAATAAAACTAGAAACATGGATTTATCTGAATATCTAACCTTGTTTGATGTCCCTGTTGTACCATATTTTAATGTGAATTTACTTTACGTTCATAAATTGTGTAAGGACAATAAATGTTAAGTTGTTTTTGATCAGTTTAATTGTGTTGTTCATGATTCATAGTCCAAGGTAACTATGGGACTCGTAATGAATCTGGAAGGTTATATGTTGGGTTTTGAGCACTCTAACACTCCTAAGTGTACATGCAACCCTAAATACCTTGGATCTATGTTTTCTCTATTATACATGCAAATATGAACTTTCCAAGGTATTTATCCTAACTAGCATAATAACATTGATCCATATGAATATATCAAGTTAGAATTACATACCTCTTGGCCGATGCCCCAAGTGTGAAGCTTGTCTTCATGAAGCTTGAGTGCCTAGTGCCCCAAGTGTGACACCTCAAATGGTTCACACAACACCAAATACACATGGAATGACTTGAGAGGAATTCACACTTCATGAAAATCGGCTAGGCCTTTCTATATCTCATAGTGGCCGATTTTTCCCTAGAATATGATCTTTGTATAGTGTCATAATTAGGGTAAACCCTAATTGTCATGGCTTTCCATTTCCTTGGATCCATGGGTTCAAATACACCATGGAGCATCTTATGGGTTTTAGCCCAACTTAACAATCCATGAAGCATTAACCCACTATACAAGTATGGATGATTTACACAATCAACCCATATATTTAATTAGTCTTCTTTTGATCACTTAATTAATCCTAGATTAATTCTTGATCAATACTAATTAAATAATCTTATTAATATATATTAGAACTTATAATATATTAACAAACCTTAAGTGTTATTTCTCTCATTATAGTCTATCCAAATGCATGATGTCATGCAACCCAAATGGACCATGCCAGGTCGGGTCAAGTCTTACCAATTATAGTTATGGACTTAGACATTAATCAAACAGTCTCCCACTTGGATAAGTCTAAAACTATTATTGCAAGTATGACTTCAAGAACCGACTGACAATCGTAGCTCTCAAAAGCTACTGTCGAGCTCTAACCTTGCTGATGATCTCTAACCTTTGTCAATGACTTGTCCATTAGATAAGGGATCATATACTCCTCCATTCTAGATATCATATGGACCGAGACATGGATTATAATCATTCTCTCTGTCCATTTTTTGTTTCCCGATTTCCGATTTATGACAACTGATTAATTGAACAAATCAAATCAGTCCAGGCCCGGCTGAGCACTTACATTTTTCATCACTAAATCATTGAGGGGCCCACAGATATCTCTTTTATCCCGAAAGTAAAAGGAATGGATAATCTTCGACTCATATGGCTTGTTTTACTACTTGTTGAATCATACACAAAGGCACGTTTTATAACATCGAGTTACCAATGCGTTTTCGTGCAATCAATGTACAACCAACTCATAGTAACAACTCATATCTCTAGGTTTTAAGAATATAAGATATTATCATCTCATGATCACTCGTGATAAAATCCATGAAGTGATTCCAATGAGCGCGGGTTGAATCCAATACTCAGAACTTATGAGCACTCATGAGTGTTGTAGCCCTTTGTCCAACATCTTAGACCTCTACAAGCCAACCCATGACAGTCTTAATTCATATCTACTTCCAACATATGACCGACTGTAGATAGTTTGAATAACTTAGTCATTCCAGAAGAATAACCTAGTTTATTCTGGAAGTCAAAACATGCAAAATGAAACACAAGAATAATTGAATCTAATATGGTATCAAAACCTATGAACATAAATAAAACTCCTTTTATTTATCACCATATGATTACACATTATTCATTGTATACTGTTTCAGCTATCAACTTTATTCTTGAATCTAAAACAATAGTTGTCCCATGCTCCAAGCATGTACACTGTGTTTTCTAAACACTAGTCATTCCATACACCAAGTATGCATACTATGTTTGTCTATGATCTTTACTTTGAGAAATAGATCAATTGAACATAACTCCAATGATCCTCTTTTCACAGTCCCAAATCCTTACTACAAATGCAAGAATTCCAAATTCATGCCATTTACTGAAATCTGTTAGATTCTAAACTTATATGCATTGATCCTCTTGTAATGATTATGCACAAAGTCAGAAAGACTTGACAACAACCATTACAGAGCATTCCAAAGGAGATCGGCTCCTTGGAAACATCCTTTTTGCATTAAGCTTCCTAATCTTACATAGATTGAATAATTTCTAACTTTGAAACATTTCCATATTCCATTTTGACTATCACTTTTGAACAAGAGTTGCATCCTTACAGATTATGTCAATATGGTCCTTCCAGAGTTAACATTATACTTCCAACTGTCCTTGAGCAACCAATCTTTGGTAAACCTTGGATTGTCCTCAACAATTGCTTAATTCTTTTAGTCATATCCAATTCTAGACATTTTCCCTTCTTAATGCCCCAGGCATTTGGAAAATTTTAGAAAGGATGAATATAGCACATGTAATCGATCCTATATCCGAAGCATATGGGACACGATTCATGATGTCTCACATAAAGACTAAACCAGTCTTTTGCTATAATATTCCCATTTCAATTTGCCAAGTTCTCATTATTTAAATTATGAAAAGGGATGCCGTAATCATAATCGAATTTGAGAATGCAAATAATGGACCCATATACAGAATTTCCTTATGTTGAGCCATTCCAACATGAAATTCATATATATATATATATATATATATATATATATATATATATATATATATATATATATATATATATATATATCCTTGACTAAATACAATTAAAACCTCAATCTAAGCTTTTAGATTTGAGATGAAGTATAATTTCCTCTCCCTTAATTATAAAAAAAACAACATTTTTCCTAATTGAAACCTTTTGTTTTCTATAATTAACATTGCTAACTTGCAACCTTTTATCATAATTATCATGCTCCCACTAACATGATGATTATTAGCATAGCACTTATGCTCCCACTAACTTTGACATGTACTCATAAATCAGCTGAACTTCTAGAAAAACAATACCTTCTTGACTTTCTTACCAAAGTTCAGATTTCTGATACTAGATTGCTTTGATAAACCTTTATCAATATCATACACCTTATCTTAGATAGCTCACAGGTGTGTCTAAACAATTGTAAGAACTATGAAAAGGGATGCCATAATCATAGTCTCGTTTGTGTAGACCTTTGACACTTCTCACAAGTCCATGTTAGTGTGCCGGTTAACCACACACGCTCCACTAACGACTTTGAGAATGCAAATATCGCAATTGCTATCTAGCTAAAATCTACTTAGTGAAAGTGTTTCCTCACCATCATTTTCATGAATCAGAGAGAAACATTATGACACTTAGATTTAATGGTGTATGTGTTCTTATCCATGTGAATTGTCATAACCATAGTCACAAGACAAGGACAATGACAAATCCAAACTCATATGGACTGAACTCAATCTTAATTTCTTGCCATCTGGCAGCTCAAGGGCTTGCCATTGCTTCCAAGTTGTTGTGCAACCAATTGAGAACTCTAAGAACTCATATGCAAAGCCAACTTTAATTGGAATGGGAATAGAATATGTCAACACGATGGGTTATAAACCTCACGTCGTGTGTTAGTGTTAAACTATAGGTTTTTATTCTTGATTATATCTTGAAATTCTTTTCAGGATCTTTAAGACTCCCACTGTCCTCTTGACATATAAGACTCTCTTGTCAAATATTCAAGAGAAAGTGTGCATTCTAATCAAGACAAACACTTCACACAATTGGCCTTAGTTGGTCTTTGTTTTATCCAAAACATCACAACTTACCAATTTCAAATGTACAAGAGTAGAAAGCTTTTACTATTACATTTGACAAGTGTTTTAAACCTTCTTTAAGACATGTCACTCAAGTTACAATCTTAGAGTATAACTCTAAGAGTTGTTTTTGGAACGAAGTATGAAATCATCTTCTTGATTTAACCAATAATTCATAACTCCTCTTCTTAACTATCAGAATGCACTTAGAAGATGAATTGTGATATGGTCTCAAAATCATTAAGATGGTCTTAAAACATGATACTAAAGTACTCTCCCATCTTTTTAGATTTGAGAAACTTTTATCTTTCTGCCTAAATTGATTCTTCTTATTCACTCTGTCATACATTTGAACCTTTTCCAATGTCTCAGAATTACACTTAAGCTTGTAAGTATAACCATATTTACTGAGCTATAGTAAATTATGGCGAATAGTCTTATCGATCTTTTGTGGTGGACTTAACCAGTGCACAAGAATATGTACTCGATCCATTAGTCCTTTACTTGACTCACACATCCATGTAAACAAGTAGTTAGTCTTAAATTTTCCAATGCTTGAAAGGTCTCATTTATCATCCTATACAATTTGCATGATTCCAAGTTTCTATCTAACTGAAACTTGGGTGATGAGAATCTTTCCTTATTTGGTAAATTTAGACATTACCACAAATAAGAGAATCAAATTTATATTTCCACTCTTGCTCTTAATGGAATCTTTATAAGTAACAAAAATTTTCACAAATGCCATTGTAAGGATATTTTAAAATAAATAAAATCAAAATTTTTCCTTTTATTTTAAAACTTTGTGGAAAAACTTTTCCTTACAATCCATATGAAAACCTTGTTGTTATCTATACCTAAGCAATATATCAAAACTTTTAAGCAACAACTCAAAATTCTGATCACCGAACCATGCAATCGAAATCCATCTTCGCAATCAGAATCAACATATACTTCCTTTAAGTTTCTTTACTTTTCTTTGATTCTTAAAACATCAACATGTGACCCAGTCACATCATGTAATAAGAATCTCCAAGTAGGAACTTAATAGAGTTAGACAGTGAATTTACCTAAAGTAGAGTCAAACTTATTGACTTTAACATCCTTAGGTAAATTTGGCAGCTTCGCAACCAATGCCCATTCCTTTGGAAATGGACCCTTGATAATAGGACTATCTCAGACTTAGCCTCTCTCTTTACCATTTGGTCAACCGAGTTGACTATGGTCGATCTCTTTCCATTGGGAAGAGAGAGCTTTACTGGATATCCAATTTCATCATTGTCAATGTCCATAAAGTTTTGGAAGTTGATCTTAGCAAATAGATAAGATCATTAAGGGTCTTGTCATAGTCTGTTTCATAGGAGTCCCAAAGGAACTCACCATGTGACTTAGAAAGTAGTTGGGCCACCAACTTTCTTAAGACTTTGACACCC
The DNA here is from genome assembly GCF_052625555.1 of Lactuca saligna. Lineage (NCBI taxonomy): Eukaryota > Viridiplantae > Streptophyta > Magnoliopsida > Asterales > Asteraceae > Lactuca > Lactuca saligna. Next base: position 74,334,325 of record NC_136423.1, on the reverse strand, counting down.
AACTCTCCCGGCTTGTCAATATGTGACTACATATCCAAGATGTGATCACACATAGACCTTTGCTTGCCAATAGGGCTTGAGTGACCTTAAAATTTTCAAGAACTTGTGGGTTAGGGAGAATACTTGTAGGAGGTGAGAGAAGTATGATTTCCATGGGACATCATCTTCATTTAGGAAAACTTGTTTAAAGAGATTTGGGAAAATCATAAATGTCTAAGCCATACATCTTTTTGGGAGATATTCAAGATAGTTGATTTAAAGTCCTTAATATAACACGCAATATGAAATTTAAGGCTAGGACCCAACACAATACTTTTATAACTTGGAAGAGGGATGTCGTAATCTAAGCTATAAAATATTTGAAGGTAGGTGAATGACGATTCACCAATTTCCACCAAGATAAACGAAATGTATTATTAGGTTTTAGTTGGTTTTTGAAACTCCTAGATCTTTGAGATTCATTGAACTTTTCAATGGCATGTTTCAATCTCAAGTGTGCCCTTCAGGTTTTGTGACTGGGATGCCGAGGATCACAAAGTAACCATGCAAATTACTTGGTACCCTTAAGTGTTTGCCCCTTAATCGATGTGTCGGTTAACCACACACACTCCATCGATACTATGATAAACATTAAGTTACCCTTTGCCTACCTTGTTAAATACGAGTTAGTGTGTCGGTTAACCACACACGCTCCACTAACTGACTTAAACAAAGTGCATAGTGTAATTTCATGGATTAGCAACTTATTCACATTTTCCTAAGTAACTAAGATTGGGTATTTATAAAAGGTTTACTTACTTAGTATTTATCATTAATACTTTTAATGAAGGGAGAATTCTAGTCCTTGTCGTACCCGTTCGGCTAACGACCCTCCACCAGTCAAGCAATCGGTAGGTGAGAGTGGACACCCATTAAACTGCCATTTTATAGGCAGTGACCTTATACCCCCTTATAGACCAGCTTCGTGAATGAGGCCTACTAACGGTAAGACTGACTTTACTCTTATACACAAATATAAATATTATTAACTTATAATATTATAAAGTATAAGGGTTGAATTTTAACTTTTAAAATTCTAAGGGCTAACTTGGAATTAAAGTATGCATAAGTGAAAACTTTTCAAATTACAAAACTTGAGGGCAAGTTTTGAAACTATTCAAAACTAATTAATTCCATAACTTTTGAGTTTAAAGTAGTTTTAATTAAAAGACTCTTCAAGTTCCATAACTTGAGGACAAGTTATGGAAGACTTTAAACTAATAAAAGAATGTAACTTGTCTTTATTTTGTAACTTATGGAATTAATTAAGGTTACACATTTTGTTACTTAATAAAGTGACTCTTGAACCTCCATAACTTGAGGAGAAGACTCTTCATTTTTGTAACCATTGCCAACTTTTATGAGTTTTATGAAACTTAAATGTGACTTTTCATATAACTTGAGGACAAGTTACAAAAACACATTTTAGAATCAACTCTTAGATTAAAATGGATTGAAAACACATAATCAATTAACTTATCTATTAATCTAAGCAACTCATATGAACAAAGATAATTCACATCAAACTTTTTCATGTAATTAGCATAACTTTTAAACTAATACAAAACATGAATCTATTGACAATTATCTTTAAAATTGGATTAGCATGAACATTATCACATCAAAACAAGTTTATAAGGTCAAAAACAGCTTAAGGTAATGTTCCTAGTCCAATTCCAGCCAAAACAGCAAACAGCAAGCTGTCAGCACCCAAAACCCGTCGAGTTTCTTGAGAAACTCGTCGAGTTCATGCCGAAAATGATGAACTCGTCGAGTTTTTTGCATAAACTTGGCGAGTTTTATGGTCTGGACAAATGCAACTTTGAAAAAACACATTTTCATCAAGTATAAGAGAAAGCAAGCCTAGGCTCTGATACCACTGTTGGGTTTTGAGCATTCTAACACTCCTAAGTGTACATGCAACCCTAAATACCTTGGATCTATGTTTTCTCTATTATACATGCAAATATGAACTTTCCAAGGTATTTATCCTAACTAGCATAATAACATTGATCCATATGAATATATCAAGTTAGAATTACATACCTCATTGATGTAGATTGTCTTCATGAAGCTTGAGCGCCTAGTGCCCCAAGTGTGACACCTCAAATGGTTCACACAACTCCAAATACACATGGAATGGCTTGAGAGGAATTCACACTTCATGAAAATTGGCTAGCCCTTTCTATATCTCATAGTGGCCGATTTTTCCCTAGAATATGATCTTTATATAGTTTCACAATTAGGTTAAACCCTAATTATCATGGCTTTCCATTTCCTTGGATCCATGGCTTCAAATACACCATGGAGCATCTTATGGGTTTTAGCCCAACTTGACAATCCATGAAGCATTAGCCCACTATACAAGTATGAATGATTTACACAATCAACCCATATATTTAATTAGTCTTCTTTTGATCACTTGATTAATCCTAGATTAATTCTTGATCAATACTAATTAAATAATCTTATTAATATATATTAGAACTTATAAAATATTAACAAACCTTAAGTGTTATTTCTCTCATTATAGTCTATCCAAATGCATGATGCCATGCAACCCAAATGGACCATCCCGGGTCGTGTCAAGTCTTACCAATTATAGTTATGGACTTAGACATTAATCCAACATTATATTACTTTGAAGGTTCATATACTTCAAGTAATGCACCTTCCTTAACTAAAAATTATTTGTTGTGTCTCTAAGTTTACTTGACATCAAACTATTTAATCTTTAAATCTTCATAAAGACTTGCTTTCCTTTGGGTCTGACTCCCTCCCTCCTTGTGATATTTGTCATAAAGCTAAGTAGTCTAGGAACTCTTTGTAGTTGAGCGAACATAAGAGTGTGGCCTTAGCAAATAGTTCCCGACCGACAGGGTCCCTCATGTCCCTTACTGCACTTGCTGCAAGTGCTGCCCTTCTGGCATCCAACTCACGAGTCAACGGAATTAGGCCGCTTAGTCATTGGTTATGACTGCACTGATCTCTTATCTCTCAGTTGAATCCTCCTTTCCTCTCTCACCTGGGTCTCCAGCTCAATCTCTCTCCTCTTAGTATTGGTCTGCAGCTAAGCTAATGTCCAATATGAAGTGTTCGCCACGAACTCACGAATATCCCTCCTCAAAATACTCAAATACTGACTCAAACATGCCTACTTAGTCGACACGTGCTCAGGGCAAAACAAATCCCACTCATGAAACATCACGTTGATCTCAGTCACCGTCTTTGTCTTCTGCTTGAGAGGCAGGAACTCCTACGCCAACCTTTCTCTCTGCCTCTCAACCATTGGTACAAAATCATCTCTGAACATCTTAGTAAACATCTCCCATGTCACTACAATATGCTCTGCAAGAGAATAGTTACCTGTCACAAATTTCCACCAATCCTTCGCTCCTAAGCGAAGTAGATTCAACATGAAATGAACTCTCAGATTCTTCGAACAAGAGCAAGTGTAAAAACAAACCTCAACATCAAAAATTCATCTCATCGTAACAATCGGGTCCTAGGTCCCATCAAACTCAGGTGGCTTTGTGTTGTTGAACTCCCGGTACCATAATGAATCACCCTATGCAATCTCGCAACAACAACAACTGCGGGGGCTACGACAACAGCAACCTCAGTGTTGGCGGCATAGCGCTCATCAAAAGTCTCAATCAGCATGGTCTTAATAGACCCAAACATCTCTGGTATAACCCCTCTGATCTTTGCGGACACCTCGACAACAACAATCCTACGGATCTCATCATCACTAGCACTCGGCCTCTCTAGGTTGCTGGAGCCTGAACCTCGGGTAACCACCATACTCAAACACATAAGAAAACGATCGAAATCGGGCTAAAGTGCATACACAAATATCCACACACCCCTGCAAGTTCCTTCGTTCCTTAAGATTATTTCTTGAGTCACATACGGATTTGATGCTTTTATTAGTACGGGCCCAATACTACCTTCCACACCACCCCGTATTTGCCTCAAGTCGTCCTCTCAAGACCCTAAGTCACAAGGACTCTATTTCTCAAGATCCACTGCAAACTTGCCCTACTGGTTCCTTAGAAACACTACTAAGCATCTAGGTACTCATTCTAGACTGCTCCCCAGCACTGCTCCGCCTCATAAGGTCTCCACTATCCTTGCCATTTGCCTTGCGCATGTCAATCGTACACAATACAAGACCCGATAGACATTTTAATAGATGATTCTATCTCAAATCCACAACCAAACAAGGAATAGGAAGAAAGGCTAAATCATGCATTCTAAGGCTATAAAGTCCTAACTTTGTACAATCATGCAACACATACCAAGCAAATATCAATGACAAATTCAATCTTATAAGAGCAAACTCCTAGGCTAAAGGCATCACAAATCAGACAACCCTATCACACCTTTAATGTAGGATCCTTAGCCTATCACTATCATGCATTTTTATCTGTTCATAAGATATCCGCTCTACACTACTCATAAAATAATTTGACATATTTTGGGAAACTACCGCTCGAGCTATGGCTGATTATACACACTTCTTCACTAGTTTTTTCTCATGTAAAATTTCTTTTGCTCCTTTGAAAAGTTTTTATAAAAATCTTCATATTCTTAGTTTGAATTTGGAATTCCCCTAGAGTTCATCCAAATCCCTCAAACCAGGACTCTGATCCCAACTTGTAACATCCACATTTTCAAACCAAAATTTTCATTTTAAAACCCCCCAAAAAATAGTTTTCATAATAACCATCTCAAAAAAGTCATAGTATCAAATACAAGTCCACATCAAATATCAGAGTGTCCCAAAATATCTAGTAACAAAATCTCCCAACACATGTGTATAATCAGACCTTCGCTTTCCCGCGATCCTCAGAAGTACCTGAAACACATATAATCAACAGATGTAAGCACAAAGCTTAGCGAGTTCCCCATGATATCACATACAACACAACACATAAAATAGTTAGGAGTTATCAGCAACCCTAGAGACTATCTAAAGTCTCAATGGGCATCAGCACGCCCCGTGGGTTATTAGCAACCCTGGAGAATACCCAAAGTCTCAACAAATATGAACATATACACAGTAGTGACACTTAGACCCAATTGGTCATCACATCATATATATATATATATATATATATATATATATATATATACATATATATATTGTGACAATCGTCAATCTTGAGTCAAGTCAAGTCATCAGGTCAAGCCGGTCAACTCGATTAAACCTTGTGTATTAGGGTTTGTGTTATGTTCGTACTGTATAACTTGCTATATTAATGGGAAAACATCACTTGAGAAAAGTCTCGTGTTAAAAATTTTCTAAGCCCTAGTGCTAATCAATGAACTAAACTGATAAAAACCATGTTGCATACTCATTGGGAGTGTGTGGGATCCTTAACCATGACTTAACGGGGCTCAAGAGACTTGCATTGCGGAGCCAAACACTCACAAATGCCACACTTGAAATCTCTCTCAAATATCTCTCTGTATGAGAAATCTCTCCAAGAATGTGAAATCTCTCCCAAATCTCTCCAAGTATGTGAAATCTCTCCCAAATATCTCTTTGTATGAGAAATCTCTCCAAGAATGTCAAATCTCTCCCAAATCTCTCCAAGTATGCGAAATCTCTCTCAAATATCTCTTTGTATGAGAAATCTCTCCAAGAATGTCAAATCTCTCCCAAATCTCTCCAAGTATGAGAAATCTCTCCCAAATCTCCCTCAAATAGTTCCCGTAACTTTTTAGAATCATTCGGGTCATTCCGGCCCTTAACCGGGTCAAAAACGGCTTAAAACGGGGCGAAAACGAGAAAAATAGGCTTTAGGAACCGAAACCAAGAAGAGAGGCTTCTTAGGCGAGGACCGAGCCTCTGTTGGCTGTGGCATGCGAGGACCGAGCCTCTGTTGGCTAAAGAATGCGAGGACCGAGCCTCTGTTGGCTGTGGAATGCGAGGACCGAGCCTCTGTTGGCTAAAGAATGCGAGGACCGAGCCTCTGTTGGCTAAATGCACGCGAGGACCGAGCCTCAGTTCTCTGTCGCCTCATCTGCTCCCTTCTTCTCGATCTGTCTCTACCCGCCTCTCTGTCTCTTCCCTACTCTCGGTCTCTACTCCGCCCCTCTGTCTCTTCGCGCCCTTTGTTCTCTCCTCCCCCCTCTCGGTTCCTTCCCTCTCTCTTCTCCCCTCTCGGTTTCTACCCTCCCTCCTCTCGGTTTCAGCATTAGAAGGCCGAACCTCGGCCAGACTTCAGGAATTTGTCACTTTTAGCCCATTTTTGATATTTTTAACATTTTAAGCCCGTTTTTCGTGATTTTAAAGCGGGATTTTCTCCAGAAATTATATTTTAACATAATAAACTATAAATATTCATAATTTAAACATATTTTTATGAAAATCATTATCTAAATAATAAAGATCTAATGGGGGATTTATTTAAGGTGGAGTGTTGACTTTGCCTTAACTTATGACACAAGCAACCACCCCACACCCACTCTATGACCAGCCATACCTCCCCACCTTACCTATGTCACTTCAATGTCCCCTTACACTCAAATTTCACTCACTCCCACGTTTTTTTGATCTGGAACAAACAGCCACACTCCTCATTTTCTCTCATTTCTCTCATTCCACTAAGTAACAAACACCACTTTTCTCTCAAACTTTTTCTACACAAATTTTCGAGATTCAAGGCTGATTTCAAGTGTTCTTCCACTCTTAGTAAGTAAAAATTCATCCTCCCTATTATTATTTCACTTCCTTCTACTCAAATCTTTGATTGCTTACACAAACTCCATAACCATAATGTTAGATTCTCGAAAACCTTCAAGGCATCTCCAAGTGTTCTTGAATTAAACACTTCCATTCTTCAACAATCATCTACTGAAATCACTTAAGGTGAGTTCATACCCCTACATTTTCATGTTTTCTCAAGTTTTCAGGGGGGGGGGGGGGAATACAAGTTAAAACACCAAGAACATAACTACTTCATCAGAAAAGTTCAACTCCATTCACAGACTGTTTTGGGCATCTTAAACATTTTTGTTTTCAAAACTGTACAAGGTGCAAATAGTTCATGTTTGTAGCTTTAAAATGACTACTTGCACATCTCCATATGATGTTTCTACAATTTATGGTGATTTTTACAAAACTGCCTATCATTTCAAACAACAATCTGGACCAGTCTGTGATTATGGACTTTTTCACACAAGTTGAAGGTCATTAAAAATCGTGATAAAAATTATAAGTAAACTAGACACATTTTGTGAACTCTCAGAATTTACGGATCTAGTTTTCGACTTCGTATGATTTTTCTATGATTTTTCCAAAATAGGGCAGAATGGCTAAAGTTAGCCAACAGCATGTAAATATCATAACACTTTGTATTATGTTGAGCAAAGTGTATAATCATAAGTTCTAATATTTGAATGTGTTTCCTTGTTAGTTTATCATTATGAACTGAAACTAAGTCATTCATACTAAATATTATTCATTCATTTTGGAACACGTATTATTTAACTATAAATAGTATAGTTTGATAAATTCACAACACTAATACATTTCCATAAAAGAATTCATACATATTACATACATTTTAGATAAACTATAATAGGTATAGTTTATGATACATCACTCAACACACTCATACAAAAAGGGTACATTCATACAAGAAAGATTTATATTCACACACATTTCACGTAAACTTGTTAACCTATGTTGTGAGACTCTCTCTCTCTCCCCGTACGTCCGAGTGCGGGATATAATTCCTGGTAGTTATAATCAGAATCTCCTTGAGGGAGAACGTGATACTTGTATATAGATCTATATTGGGTTTGACACCCCACACCTTGCTGCTAGCTACAGTGGGACCTGTAGGTCTACGGGTGACAAATGTCATTTCATTTTCGCGACGCCTGAGAAACGTTGTGGCAGGTTCACATAGTCACAGTATGATTATAGCGACTCACCTAGGGAGTTAACAATTCATAAGGTTTACGGGATTTCATAAAACCGAAGTAGGTTTTAGGTTGATTAAAAATTTACTTTCCATATCATTTTAAACTCACGACATTTCTATTAAGTAATGATGATTTCTTATACATTTTGGCCTTTGGTTATAAGGCAACATTTTACGGATTTCAAGGAAAATATCGGATTTTTCTGAAGCAAACGCGACATTTACATGAGAAAGACTTCTACTAAGATTATTAATAAAAGCTTATGAACTCACCAACCTTTGTGTTGACACTTTCAAACAACTTGTATTCTAAGGAAAACACTAAACAGGTAATCAAGTGCCTTTGAGGATGGGACGTTAAGGCGTCAAACTTTTCATATTTTGACAACATATTGTAATTGATTTTGGAACATGTAATTCATACAAGTGATGTAACTTTTTCAATTATATATATGTTGGTTGTGTTTGCTTAAATTACTATTGAAATTGTGGTTATGATACTATACATGAAGTCTTCCACCCCCAGACGTTTCCGCCATCCTTGGTTTGGGGGTGTGACATATATATATATATATATATATACATACACACACACACACAACTATTATAACACGCATGTAAGAATAGACGAGGAGACTCACCTTATATTGACGACAAATAAATCTCACTCTCGAACTGTCGGAACTAGACTCCGCCTAATAAACACAACAAGTAAACCTAATCAATTAAGGTTATTAACCCGACTCACAAATCCAAATCCCACAACTATGCCCATGAAGGGAGAAAAAACCATTTTTCCCTTCCATGCTCCAAAACCCTCAATCTTTTGACCCAAGGTCAAAATTCAGCAAAAGTCAACAAGTCAACCCTCTCGGCCTGTATGTGGGCGTACTCTTTCTACGTGGGGCATATGTCTCAAATCAATGAAGTCGAGGACAGGCCTGGCTACGCGGGGCGTAGCCATGAGTATGCCCAACGTACTCCGCCTAGTCCCAAAACTCAAACTTTTAGGTCTTAATCCTTTAAGACACTTATTCAAACTTTTGATTTGACCACTATATATGTATTAACCCATAAAGTCACTGACTTTAAACCTTTGCATGGCTACATAGGGATCAAAACACAAAACCTTAACTTTTACAACACAAAGGAAATGATCAAGCAACCATTTTTGTGAATCAAAGCACTCTAAAACATCTAAAAGGACAACCAATATGCTCTAGAGTACCCCAAACTCACAAAGGTCCAAGATTTGGGACAAAAAGCTCATAAATACTCATCTAAAAAGATCTAGAAAGCACATAAACAAGGTATCGACTTTATACCTTCAAAATATGCACAAGGTGAAGGAGTTTCTAGATCCACACGCTTGCATGTAACACTACCTTCTTCAATGATCTTCTTCCTCAACAAGAATGCATAAAATTACCAAAAAGACTCCAAGATCTTCACTCCCACGTCTAGGGTTCGATATCTAGGGTTTAGAGGGAATGGAGGCTGGCTAATGAATGTCTAAGGGTGGTATAATGTGTTTAAATAGGGGTGAAACCCGAAAAATTAGGGTTTGACATATGCTCGCATACTCCCTCGTACGCCTAACGTACGTTGCCTCCGTCCCGACTCATTTAAAGGCTTACGCCCAACGTGCATAGCTAGTACGCCCTGCATAAGCCTAAAATCCTCAATCTTTTTTTAATAAATAGATTTGTACCTTGAGATTTAGGATGTTACAGGTAACAGATCTTAGTGCTCGATGGTGGGGCCTGCTATCAGCCTTCCCTATCACATTTGTGCCATCTAGATGATGTTCATCATGCACTCTCATAAACCTTGTCGCACTTGCTACAAGGGTGGCCCCTCTGTCCCCCAGGTCTCGAATCAGCGGGCTTGAATCGCTTCACTGCATGCTGTGTGTAAACTAGAGCCTGCCTCAACTCTCTCGACCAAATCTCTCGTCTCCTTGCAGCATACTGTAGCTCAGCGAGGGTAGCATAACGTTGGGTTGACATGAACTATCGAATATCCATCTTAAGCATGCTCTAGTACCGGGTCATCTAAGCCTGCTCTGAAGCAGCAAACTCAGGGCAGAAAATAGCCCTCTCCGTAAATATCTTGGTAATCTTCATCATCATCTCAATAGTCTATCTCAAATCCAAGTACTTTTGAGCCAACCTCTCCCTCTCCACCTAGGGAACGTATCTCGCGCAGAACATCTCTTAGAATAGCTCCCAAGTAAAAACATCTCTCTACTCAGGAGTGTAAGAACCAGTCACCACTCTCCATCAATCCTTCGCCCCTAACCTGAGAAGGTTTAGCGCGCACTTGACCTTCTGGTCAGCGTGGCAAGAACACGTGAAGAAAAAACCATCCACATCAGATAGCCAGCTCATCACTACGATCGGATCCTTGACACCATCAAACTTCGGGGGGATGCGTATTGTCGAAGTCGCAGTACTGGAAAGCCCTCTCCCCTCGAATCCTTATAGCAGCAATGGTTGCGGTAGCTGCAGCAGCAGCAGCCTCAGTCAATTCAGCATAACGCTCATCGAACACCTTAATCATGGAGGTATTGATAGACCCAAACCACTCCATGATAGAACTTCGGATCACAGTATCCACCTCAGCAACAATCATCTCAGGAATCTGATCCTCACTCAAGCACAACCTATCCTAACCACTTCACTCCAGATTTGGATCCAGATCCTCTCGTAAACACCACATTAAAAAACAAACCAAAACATATCATAATTTCCACCATACACATTACTAAAATCACAAAGCAAGACTAAACCCTTAGGGTCTGTAACTTCCTTGTTACGCGTACAACTCCTATGATTTCAGTAGTACGGGCCCATACTACTTTCCACACCTACCCTTATTTGTCTCAAGGATCATCACCACTGCCTAATACAACCATAATAACTAGGATACACACACATCCTATCCTTACCTTCTCGAGGGTGGCTAATCACCCCTCATCTGGTCGGCTACTCACACATATACTTATCCATGAAACTTCCACCAACCCTGTGGCACTCGTGTATGCTAATCATACATAACATTGGATCCTATAGATAATCGAATACTTGATTCTAGCCTAATCCCTTAATGAAACAAGAACAGGAAATAAGACTAAACCGAACATTCTCATGTTATAAAATCTTAGTTATGTATGACCATGATGTATACACTAATCAACTACAATAACGATATCATTTCCATACAAGAAGTAACCCTAGGCTATCATAAATCATACATCAGACAAGTCTATCACACAACTTTTGAAGATCCCTAGCCTATCACTAGCATGTTGTTCTATCATAAACATCATATCAAATAACAATGTGGTAACTTGGGGTGTACTTCCTTACTCTAGCTGATCGTACACATCACATTCTTCCTTGGTTACTTTGAAACAATTTTAAAATTCATTTTAAAACTTTTTCAGTTCCTTAGTTTGATTCTGGATTCATATGAATGTTCATCCAATTCTCTCAAACTAAGGCTCTGATACCAACTTGTAACATCCTAAAAATCATGGAAATTTAAAATTTTCAAAAACAACCCATTTTAATCATAAAGTGTTTAAAAAATCATTGTTTAAGAGTATAATCATAATCAGAGTTTTCCCAAGACCCAATATCATAAAACAGGATGATGTGAACAATCACGCCTTCGATTTTCTGCAATCATCTGAAGTACCTGAAACAATAACCTAAAAATGTAAGCCAAAGCTTAGTGAGTTCCCCCAAAGCACCACCACACAACAAAACATATATAACATTGCATGATGGGTCCAATCAGTCATATCATATTGGAATACCCCTGGACCAATCAGTCATCGGGCTGGAATACCAATGTACAATAGGTCCACTCAGTCATCAGACTGGAATACCCTCGGGTCCACTCAGTCATTGGACTTGAATACCCCTGGTATGTTGGCTCACGTACAGAGTAGTAAAGCCTCAACCCCATCACAACATCTCGACATATAACAGATAACAAACACATTCAAAAGATACATAATCATAAAACCGGTAATCACAGGTAGTCCTACAGATCTACCAGTCTAACGCATATCAGCAACTGTCATATAATAGTATAGATCTACCACGTACTTAGCCTATCATCAATAAGTATATAGCAAGATATCAATCCAATGGGCCGATATTAGTGCCTTCGACCCACAAGTACAGTGAGGAAAACTCACATCTCGGTCTGAAAAAGTCTTTGAACAGGACACAACTCCGAATTTCAGCTCAACTAATCACATGTTCATCAAATAATGACCAATTTCAATTACCCCTCCAAATGCCCAAAATACCCTTAGGTCAAACATGGTCAAAATCAGTGGTCCACGCCAACTAGATAGATCACCACATCGTAGTCTCACATTGACACGTCGTGGTCGCTTTCATGACAAAATAGTCGGGTTTTCCAAGTCTCCACGTCATGGCATCCAAATGCTACGCCATGGGAACTGGTTCTAGCTGCTTAACAGATTTAGCCCTTAATCAGTTAATCCCTTTCCTTCCAACCTTCCAAAATCCTTATTAAGGTCTAAAATATTCCAAAGATCATTGCTTTTTCACACATGCATGCCCAAAACAAGTCTAGATTCCAACTTAGGTCAAAATGAAGCAATATCACTAAAATATCTCATGCATGGATCTCAAAATAGCACAAAACTTCGGATCTGAAACATATGATAGCAATAGGACCTTAATAATCCATAAAGTTGCAAAATTTATGAAATCCATGCATTCTTCTAAACCCAACATGAAGAAATAAGAGCAAAATCCTAGATCTAGCATGCTTGAAAGAGAAAGGTAGGAGCTTGATAACTTACAAAAGGTCCAATAACAACACAAGATGATGGAAAGAAACTTCTTTACTCCAAACAATACACCAATAGATTCTTCTTCTTCAAGAAAGAGCTAAAAACCACCCACAAAGGCCCAAATGAGTTCAAAAACTTCAAAGGAGATTAGGGTTACAAACTCAGAGCTTTAAGAGTGGTAGAGCTTGAGGGTGGGTGTGACAACCCGTTGTTTCATGTCAACAAAAGGTCAATCTTGGTCAACAAAAGTCAAACTTCTTACTTTTGATCTATATAAATCAAGTAGATTTAAATTCTATATGGGTTCAAAATCCTTTAAATTAGAAGTGTTGCATGAATTTGGGGTGAAATGCATGAAAACCAAGAACTTTGTCCAAGCCGCAAACCCCCTCGCAGCCGTGACACTTCGGAGTCGCAAACCCCTTCAGAACCGTGAACCTTTTCAGACCGTGATCAAGCTTCGGACTGTGAACCGAGACCCTCGGTTCACGACCGTGAACTCCTTGGCCGCAAACACCTCCCTATATATATATATATATATATATATATATATATATATATATATATATATATATATATATATATATATATATATATATACAGAAATGAATGAAAAATGAATCCATCTCATATATATATATATATATATATATATATATATATATATATATATATATATATATATATATATATATGAGATGGATTCATTTTTCATTTATTTCTGTTCTTCTGGTCGTGATCCTCCCATTCTCTCTCAAGTATCATCCTCAAGAAACACTTTTTTCTTCCCTTAAACACCCTTTTCTTTTGTATCTTCTTGGAATACAACAAAGGGCCTTCAAGCACTTGCTAAACCATAAAATCTTCAAGTGTTCTTCATGTTCTTGGACCGTGAACCACTCATGGGCCGTGAACCCTTCAACATGGGCCGTGAACACTCATGTGTTCTTGGTCCATGAACCCTCCTTAGGGTAGTGAACACCATTTCAGCCTCCTAACTTGCTTTTAACACTCTTTTGGTGAGTTATTCTTGCATCCTTGGTCGTTTCCTAAACACCCTTGTAGTTATATTCACTAACTATATACATATATGTGTGATAATATGCTAATTAGGACTCATTTGTGTCCCAAGACTTCGTTTGTGGAACTTATCATCCTGTATCAAATCTTCTATTAGATCACCACATAAGGTGAGTTCATACCCCCCATGACTTTTTCCAACTTTTTAAATGTTTTAGGGGGAGAGTACAAGTATAACACAAGAAATGTTGTGTTTTAAAATATAAATTGCTTTTTATGTCTTTGTACCAATGAACTGTATTTAAAACATGAAACTTAGAATAGAACATAGAAATACGCATATAAACTATAATAAGTTTAGCTTAAGGAACAAAATTATCTTTTTATAAACTTATCTTTAATTATAAAAGGGTTTTCCGCATTATGACTTGTAAAGTTGTTAATCTAGCTTGTAAGACACGTCTTCGCGTACTCACATAAGTACCAGCGGAAGTCTACCCTTACGACCAGAGCCTCTTGGAGGGAGAGCGTGTGTTTGTGTATAGATCTTTATGGGAATGACAATCCCGCACCTTGTTGTTAGCTACAGTGGGACTGGCAGGTCTGTGGGTGACAAATGTCATATTCTTTTCGACGTCTACAATACATCGTGTTTTACACTAGTCAAATTAGTATGCTCGTAAAACTCACAATAGATAACAATATATACTTACGTAGTAATACACTTTTCATAAACAGTCTCAAGGGATATTAACTATGTGATTACTCAGTATATACCATAGGGTTAGATAAAACTGAAATCCGATAGACAGTGGAAAGTGTGATTTCCGCCTCACTTCCTGTTCCTTGTTTGGTTGTGGGCTTGGGGCAGATTCACCCATTCAACTGTTTGTTCGATCTTGGTTATATACAACTCGTATGTATTAAGTGATCATAGGAGGGTAGTATCGCCGTATCAGGTTTTCCGGGTAAACAAATCTTCATTCAGTTTAACATATCAATAAAACTAGATATCATTGAAGTAAGTATATGGATTTTACTTGTGCTTTTCAATCTTCGAACAACATAGACAACCAGTCGGTTTCATAGAAAATATAGGATTTTCTATGGTAAACATCATTCTTTTAAGTCAAACAGTTTTCGATAGAACTTTCAGAAAACAATAACATTTATTACCGAAAACAATGTTTTACAATAGAGTTAGTGAAACTAGAAACTTATTTATAAAAGGTTTAATTCGTATTATTAAACTTGTTTAACATAAAGGACCTTAAATGGTTAATCCTATAATTCTTTAGTTTATACATCAGAGTTATATATAATTAATATCCGATAGGCAGTGGAATGTGTGACTTCCGCCTTATTTCATGTTCCTTGTTTTGTTGTGGGCTTAGGGCAGATACACACATTTAATTGTTCGTTCGATATTAGATTATATATAGTTAGTATAAACTAAGTGATTATAGAAGAAACTATTGTGGTTACCATTTTACTAAAGAAAATATATGATTTTCTTAAGGAATATTTTCATCAAATATAAAAGAACTATTACAGTTAACTCCGTAAGCACCTAGTGGATACGCCAGGGTTATATACAATGAAGATCTAACAAACAATGGGATGTGTGGCTTCCGCCTTACTTCTTGTTCCTTGTTTGGTTGTGGGTGTTGGGTCCTGAAGTGTTGCGTCTTTGGGCTCGATCCTTAGCCCAGTTTTGTTATCCGGTTTGGGCCTGTCCAATCGTGTTTATTTTATTAGGGTTTAGTATTTAAGGTTCATGCATGCATCCTTTGTAATTATCGCTTTCATTATTATTCTTATTAATGGTACTATAAACCCTAGCTCGCCTCTACAGTGGAAGTTCTTTGTCGAGCTCTGCTGAGGCGTGACTACATTTGAATCATTAAGCATTAATTGATTTTATATCGTGTTTATTGTTTTTGTTTGTTTTATTGATTAATATGTTGAAGATCTAATCGATCTAAGAGTTTTTCAACTCCTCAATTGGTATCAGAGCAGGAGACTGTGTAATCCATACACATCTCTTCTGTTGAAGAAGATCTTAGGGTCTTTCTACTTTGATCGATATTGTTAGAGCCGTCATATGCTATGGACGTTGTTCTTTAACAATTGATCTTACCCTAACGTTATTTACAAATTTGATCTTAAGAAGGTTTTTGAACAAACATCATCATGTCCATGGATGATTCCCAGTCAAACCCAATCAATATCTCCAATAGTATAGGATCGACGACAAGGATTCCCATATTGTACACTCAAGATTATGAGGTCTGGACAAATCACTTCGAAGACTATGTTATTGGTTCAGAAGACAATGGATACTTGATCTGGGAGGTGATTATTGTAGGTCCATTCGCTCACTCAAGCACTTCAAGAATTGTTAAAAATCAAAAGAAATACAATTAACTCGTTAATGATGTGAAAGACATACACCAAGATGAGAAAGAAAAGTTTCAGTGCAATATCAAATATTTAAGGATGATTAGGTTTGATTTACAATTATACACGTTTCAATTGGTAAGTTCAGGCACAACAGCGAAGGAAATATGGGATAGGTTGAAGGAACTGTATGCTACGGATGAAGATCTTGAGCATTTGATCCAAACTTTATTGCTCTCAGAATTTGATGACTTCAAGCAGAAGCCTAAAGATAAGCTTATTTAAGCCTTGATCGCTTTAATCATCTCCTCAGTAAGATGATAAAGCATGGGATAGAAAGGAAAGTAATTGAACAAAAGGTCACTTTCATTAATGGCCTTAGCCCCGAATGGATGGCTGTGGTGTCTACTATGAAGTCACACGAACAATTCAAGGCTTATTCTATGGCAAAACTGGTGGGGATAATAAAGTCACATGAGAGTGCAGTGACTAAAGAAACGAATGTGGTTTCTAGCATGGGGTCCTTGGCTCTAATCTCCAAAGGAAAGAATGCTGCTGAAGAATAAGAAGATTTAGATCTTTCTGAATATGATCTAACAAGTGACGAATTTTCTTTAATGGTGTCAAATCCCAAGAAGTTCATCAGAAGAAGGTTCCTAGCTAATAAGAATCGAAACTGGAAGGGAAGCTACATTGCTGAAAAGGTAAAGGAGGAACCATAGAGTGTTTCTCAGACCGAAGAACCAAAGAAGGAAGCAAAACTTCGTGGTGACTCAGGTTTTATTTGTCACTACTGTGGAGGCAAAAATCACTTTGCCAAAGATTGTATGTTGAGAAAGAAGTAAAAAAAGAATGACGATGATGACGAGGAAGCGAACCTCATACGACGGTTGGAGGAAATCAAAAAGAAGAAAGTTGGATCT
Source organism: Lactuca saligna (assembly GCF_052625555.1). Classification (NCBI taxonomy): domain Eukaryota; kingdom Viridiplantae; phylum Streptophyta; class Magnoliopsida; order Asterales; family Asteraceae; genus Lactuca; species Lactuca saligna. The sequence goes on along the minus strand of NC_136423.1, from coordinate 74,317,163 downwards.
AATAACGCTATAAATGCTCTTATTGTGCAGGGAAATACAATTGACGATGAGTTCGGAGGAGTTGAAGTTTGGTCTACAGATTCTGAAGATGAAGAAGTGAGGAAGCCCACCCATGGTAGGGCTTTGTTGGTGAAAGAAGAGAACGTTGCAGGAAAATGTCTGATGGTGACCTCTGAGGTATCACAAATGAGAGGCTATACCATTGATGGGGGACTAGATGAAGAGCAAGAGCGAGAAGACATGTGTTTTGCAGCGAAACGTGTCAGTATGCAGATCAATGAATGCGAGGAGTTGATCAAGAAGGTACAATCTATTCTTGTTTCTTTACAAATCCCCATCACTAACTATGAAAAAGAACTAAATGGATTAAAATCTAAATTTTCTAGTATAAGTGGTAGTCTAACTCAAACTCGCGTCACAAACTCTAACCTAACTGATCAAATCAGCAAGGTATCATCGAAGAGTGAGGAGAGGTGTATGTGGATAGAGCAAAAGGAGAATGAGTTGATTAGGTCTAGAGATGAAACAATTTATTTGCAAAGAGATAATTTAAAGCTTTTGAAACAACAGAATGTTTTTGTTTTATTGCTAAAGGATTATATTACAACATTACTCAATTGCATCTTAATTGTGATATAGGAAAGAAGATACATCGTACGATTTTACCCTTCCTTGAGTTCAAGGAGGATGAAATCGATGCCGATGCATATAACTGTGAAAACGTTGTTTCTTCTGATGATATCTCTCCCTCTTACAAATTGGTCTTGACAAAATAGAGTCCTTCATAAAGTCAAAAGACCATAAGGACATGCTCAAAATTTTGTTGGATGAAAATGAAAAACTAAAAATCAAAACTGAAACTGTACAGAAATTTGACTCTTTGAATGCCAAGTTGAATTCAGAAAATAAAATTGATATTGAAAACACTTCTAAATTCAATAAGGATGATGATATGAGTGTGATAACTGTAGAAGATGAGGTGGACTGTTTCGAATTTGTCAAGAGCGAACCAGAAACCAATAAAAATCTTATTTCTGAAAACTTTGTTGAGTTCGCTCGTTCATCAAAAGACAAGACTAAAGTCCTCAAAGAAAAGGCTGTTGTATATCAAAAGGTCCAAACAACTCCAAATCAAGTTTATACAGTTAAAGGAGTTACTCAGCAACAGACAACCGAACTAACAACATTAGTAGAAGAAGATAATGCTGATGGTTGTGATGAGTTTTTCTGGTCAGCACCAATTGATAACACCAATGAAACAGAAGGTCTATCTCAGAAAACATCATGGACGGTGAAAGGTAGGTACATAGAAGAACCACTTAATGAACCTACACGATTTGATGTGCCAAGCACAAGTGGTACCAAAACTCCTTCAGGCGAACCGGTTATAGTATCAAGCGAAACCTCTTTACTAAAGAGCGAAACTCATGCTCAAAAACCAAAGAAAAAGGCCAACATCCACAAAAATCCAAAACAAGTGTTAGAAAGAAAGCATCAACGGAATTTGAGATACAAGAAGAATCTCACAAAAGGAAGCAATTTTGGCAATCTCAAAACTCTAATTACGTTTGTTATGAAAAGTCCTTTAAGTCAAAGGAAGAAGCAAAAACAAACTCAGCTTCTTGCACTCAACATAATGAGAACAACCGAAAGAAGATTTTCGATTCTCAGAATCAAGACAACCAAAAAAAGAGTTTCGGTCCACAAAGACATAGCAACCAAAAGAGAAGTTTCGGTCATCAAGCGGACGACAACCGAAAAAGAAGTTTCGGTCCTCAAGTTGTGAGAAACCGAAAGGACGGTTTCGGTCCAAGATCAGCCAATGAGAGGAACCGAAGGGAAAGTAGTTTCGGCTCTCAACCAAGTCAGGGCAATGATCAAAAGCTTAATTTTGCTCCCATGTCTCGTTTTTCTCACTCTCACTCTCACTCACAGAATGATCGAAAGGGAAAAGGAAAGCTCTTTCCAGAATATGAAAAGAAGACGACGTTTGAACCCAAAGTGGAGAACCGAAAGACTGTTAATGTCAAGTCAAAAACTAAACCTAAAATACTCAAATCTAATAAAATCAAAGTTTTCACCATAAAAAGAAAAGATGAAACAACACTAATAAAAACAAGCTTTTTGGTTGATGTTTTTCTTACAATTCCCTGTTATGTAAAAGGCTCACAAGGATCCAAGAAACTTTGGGTTCCTAAATCTACATAGACAGTAGCTACTTGCATCACATGAATGGAAGAAAGGAAGAACTGAGGGAATTTCGGTCCCTTCAAGATGGTGGAAGTGTCAAGTATGGTGATAAGTCTTTTGGCATGATCAAAGGTTATGGTATGATTACCAATGGTGATTTCTCGATACAAAAAGTGGTGTATGTTGTAGGTCTACAACACAACCTTATCAGTGTTTCTCAACTGGTGGTCGGTATCGGGTTAAAAGTTTCATTCGATGACGATGGCTCAGAGATTATTGAAAATAAGATGAACAATATTCTGCTGAAATTGAAGCGAAAAGGAGAGGTGTATCCTCTAAATCTTAATCCCATTCGAGGGAAACCAACAATTTGCTTGCTAACGAAGGATCATTCAAACGAAAGCTGGCTTTGACATCGAAGACTCTCCCATCTCAATTTCAAAGACATCAACAAGCTAGTGCTTGGGGATCATGTTCGAGGTCTTCCTATTCTGAAGTTCGATAAAGAACACTTGTCTGCTACATGTGAAATGGGAACACAAAGTCGACAGAGTCACCCTTCTCGAGTCAATACACAAATTATTGAACCACTAGAATTATTTCACGTTGATCTATGTGGTCCATCTTCAATCGAGAGCATTGGTGGTAACAGGTATATACTTGTTCTAGTGGATGATTTCTCTCGGTTTACCCGGGTGTTCTTTTTGAGGCAGAAATCAGACTCCACTCCCAAGCTTAGACTCTTTATCAAGCAGATAGAAGTTCAAATATGAAAGATGGTTCGAAATATCAGAAGTGACAATGGGTTAGAGTTCAAGAACAAAGACTTTGAAGATTTTCTTGCAAAAAAAGGGAAAACTCACAACTTCTCGGCTCCATATACTCCACAACAGAATGGAATTGTCGAAAGGCAAAACCGATCTTTATGTGAAGCAGCCCGAACCATTCTTAGCTTCGCTTCTCTACCTCTATATTTCTGGGCAGATGCCATTGCTGCTGCTTGCTACACGTAGAACAGATCTTATCTCAAGAAACATTTTTCCATCACTCCACATGAGATCTTGAACAACCAAAAGCCTAATGTAAAGTTTTTTCATGTGTTTGGTTCCAAATGCTTCATATTTAATTTAAAAGAGCACCGAAACAAGTTTGACGTCAAAGAAGATGAAGGAATCTTTCTGGGTTACTTGTTAAACTCCAAAGCATATCAAGTCTTGAACAAGCATTCAAAGAAAATCTAAGAGACTTACTATGTCACCTTCGATGATAACTACATTAAGAAACTGAAGACAACTGAAGGTTCTGTGGAGGAAATATTTCCTTAATCTGGTCAAGCTATGATACCAATCTCAAACCTATTTGAGCAATACATGCTACTGTTTGATGAACCAAAAAAGGCTATTCACTCTGAATCCAAAGCTGCCGATAACATGGTAGACAACCTATAGAAGATAATCGATGATGCTGCAAAGAAAATGGCAGATGAACAACCACTGGAATCCGAACAGACTGACTCAAGCGAACCTCCAAGAAATAGCTCTTATGTTCAGGGGGAGGGTTCATCTTCTCCAAATAACCAAGATTTATCATTCTAGGGGGAGAGTCCATCATCATCAACACCAACCGAAAGTCAAGTCCAAGGACCGAATTCTAAGCCTGAAGCTGAGGTAGTATCATCATTCGAGTGGAGAATGCGAATTCAAATGATGATGATATTCAATCAAAATTCGAAGAAGAAGTGAATGTTGAACTGGATCCCTCTTATGATCCTAATTACCCTCCACTCACCAAATGGACCAAAGATCATCCTCAAACACAAATTATTGGTACACCAACAAAAAAGTTCTCACACGATCACAACTGAAAGCGAAACAAACTGCACTATTCTCTAAAGTGGAATTTTGCATGTTTAATTCGTTCGTCTCCAAGGTTGAACCAAAGACGATCAACACTGCATTGGATCATTCTGATTGGGTACAGGCCATGTAAGACGAACTCAATGAATTCGAGCGAAACAAAGTATGGAGACTGATTCTAACACCAAAGGATGATTTTGTGGTAGGACTAAAGTGGGTTTTCAGGAACAAGATGGATAAGGAAGGAAATGTGATTCGCAACAAGGCAAGATTGGTTGTGAAAGGTTATTGTCAAGAAGAAGGCATAGATTACGAAGAGACATTCGCTCTGGTAGCAAGGCTAGAGTTAGTTCGTATTTTTCTCGCCTATGCTGCACATAAGAATTTTGAAGTATACCAAATGGATGTGAAGTGCGCCTTCTTAAATGGAGAACTAGAAGAAACGGTGTATGTAGAGCAACCATCGGGTTTCGTGAATGAGAAGTATCCAGATCACTGCTACATTCCGGACAAAGCAGTCTATGGTCTCAAGCAAGAACCAAGGGCATGGTATGAAACTCTAGCTAGATTTCTTAAAATCTCTAAGTTTAAACAAGGTTCGGTTGACCCAACCTTCTTTCGTAAGAAAGAGGGTGACCACCTTATGATTGTTCAAATTTACGTCGATGACATCATCTTCGGTTCCACAAATCCTAGCTTAACAGCTGAATTTAGGAAGTTGATGGAGACTAAATTTGAAATGAGCTCAATGGGTCCGATTAACTTTTTCCTTGGCTTAAATATTAAAAGGGACCTGAAGACATTTTCATTAATCAAGAGGCTTACACAAAGACCTTGCTTGCCAAGTTTGGAATGTTGGGAGATTCGAAAGTAAAGGTTCCTATGGAGTTTGGCACAAAGTTAACACCTTCTCTGGACAAACCGGCTGCTGACATGACCTTCTATCGTCAAATGATAAGGTCCCCAATATACCTAACAGCAAGTCGACCAGACATAATGTTCTCTGTTTGCTATTGTGCTAGGTTTAAAGCTAATCCACACGAACCTCACCTGCTAGATGTGAAGAATATCTTTTGATACCTGAAGCGAACCTCTTCGCTCGGTCTATGGGATCCAGCCAAGTTAGGGTTCTTTGTCCAAGCATTCAAAGACGAAACACATAATACTAATGTATCACTTCATCAAGGATCATGTGGAAGATGGTAATGTAGAAATTCATTTTGTAAGAACCACTGATCATTTGGCTGACATCTTTACTAAGGCCTTGCCTGAAACAAGTTTTTATAAAATCCTACAAGGCTTAGGAATGATGGAAGCTGAGTCTGTACCAAAATCACTTTCGCCTCAACAAAAGTTGGAAGCGAAATAGAGCGGACGCTCGGTCCATTTCGGGTTCAGTTCCTTTGGGAACCAAAATGAACCGAACGCTCGGTCCATTTCGGGTTCGGTCTTACTGGGCTCGGTTCGCTTCTCATTTTTCAAGTGATGGTTTCAGTTGTATAGTATGTACACACTCTTTTCTCATAATTTATTTTATGTTTTTCCTTTTATTTTCATAAAATCCAAAAATATTTTTCCTGTTTTTATTTCTTTTTCAGAAAATCTCATAAAATCCAAAAATATTTTTCATTTATGTTTTTATTTCTTTTTAGAAAATGCAAACCATAATTCAAAAATATTTTCTTTATTTTATTTTAAATTATTTCAGTCTTTAACTAATCAATGTTTAAGGAACATTCTCAATGATGGAGCTGGGACATGTATAATTCTTTATCTTTGTAATTAGCTAATTGTCCCTAGAAGCATGCTGATGTATGTTGACTCAAGCCTCAAAGATTCTGAGTGAAGCCTTAGTGACCTGATAAATACCAATAATGTCTTCCCAATTAGGCTGACAAATTCACTCTAATCATGAGCTACCTTACTCTTTTCTAAATTGAGTTAAGAGTTTTTCTACTTGGTCCAATTTTATAGCAGAGGTACATTCGTTCTTTAACCACCTCAATCTTATTCTCCATTAATCATTTGTTTCATAATTGTAACCCTTGAGACTCTCAGCACTACCACTGAGGTTTATGGTTACCCAACTTCTGTGTTAATGATCTTAGTTTCATGTCACTACGCGCTAAGTGAAACCCAAAATTCGATACCTATAATGCATTGACGGTGAACAATTTAATTTTCTAGTTTTCACTTTGAATTAACGAAACCACTTTTGTGGATGTACCTTGAAATCTCCTGTTATTTTGACAGATCCTTATGAAAATGTCTATCACCAAGACTTTTCTTCCCAAAGGATCTAGTTTTTAATTTTCCGTTGAGATTTCTAATTACCACTTGTCAACAAGTCAATGAATATGATCCACACCTACTTGTTTAACAGGCCACATCGGTCTCACAAGTACTTTGTTCTATTTTTTGTCTTATGTCAAGTACCAAAACCTGAATTGAAACGAAAGCCACCCTTAATAGCCTTATATATAAAAGATGCCTTTAAATGCTTCTTAACAAGTACTTGATCGTAATTCAACGGGAATCCATACAAGCACTTTGAAGTCTCTTTAGACTTTGAAGGAAGAGATTCGTGCCCGGGATCCACTGCTTTATGTCTTAAATGACATCACAAAATCCCACAAACAGTTTGATTTATTTCTTTATCTTTGACACTATCTTGCACGAAAATCTTGGATTTTCCAAAAGTCTAGTTCAGTTATTCACAAGCTATTCATAAATACATAGCTTCGGTTCCAAACAATGTAATGCAGTGATTTTCAAACGAAGGGATGGAATCTGCAATAAGCCTTTGGATAATTATGGAGATAACGATTCTATTAAAAGATTCAAGAGATGAGTTAGTAGGAAGATTCAAGAGATGAGTCAGTAGGAAGCTTAATCGATTGGTGATTTGAAAAGAGGATAAGTATGGAAAGGCGCGTGAATTTGAACCGTTACCTAATCATGTGTCATTAGCTACTTTATCGGGGTTGCTAGTTGTCCAATCACGCCTTCTTAGGCGTCGTTTCCCAAATTGGTGGAATCATTGCTCTTGATTTTTCTCTCTCCACAAAATAGTATATAAGGGTTTTCAGTACCGTGATCTTACTCTTTACCACACTTCTACTTTCTCAAGAAAAAAGACGATTTTTGGCGATTTAGTGCTCACTGTTCATATTCCTCTTCATCCGGCATCAACAATGGCAGAGTCTTCTTCTATTCAAGAAACTTCTGCACGCTCCACTCTTCTCACAATCAAGCCAAACCAGAACTTGTTGATCGACCTCACACCATTCCACTACGATACTTACATGTATCACATGGTTGAATGTCTTAAGTATTAACCACTCATCAATGCTTTATCAATGGTGGAAGTCATACCAATGTCTTGTCTCTCACAACTCTATTCCAATGCTACTTACGACAAAGGTGCAGGCAAGATTTACTTTGATATTCTCAACTAGAAGGCCTCAATCTCCAAGAACCGATTGTGCTCACTGCTAGGGCTCACCTATGATGAATCCATGGTGAATCCTGATTCAATCTCTACAGGTCAGCTTTTCTCGATGTTTTACAACATGGGGTACACTGAAACCCTAACTACTATAACCAAGTTCAAGAAATCATGTCTTCCTCCTCAATGGAATGGACTGCTCACCCTACTCTTCAAAGGGCTTTCAGAACGAAGTGCAGGATCAGATGGTGCTAGCAAGTGTTTCATGACTCTGCTTTATGGGTTGTACCACAGTATCAACCTTGATTACGGTTTGGTTTTATGGCTTCAACTAGTCTAAAGTTTGTCATCTGCTTCACCCCATACAAAAATTTCCTATGCCCGATTTTGGACCATTATCACTTAATCGATAATGGAGCGTTTCATGTTCCCATTATGGCAGTTTCACTACTCTCCTCCATTGCTACATTTCATACCACAAATATCATAGTCACTCATCCCTCTAGATTTCACTTCATTGGCTCCATCCCAGAGTCAATGTATGCTTGTGTGTCTCCTGTAAGCAAGCTTATTCAGGAGTACAAGAAGTTCCCTTCTTCTGGTCCAAGTGAACTAACCCCAGAAATGTTAAAGTCTATTAAAGAAGCAGACAAACTTGCTAAGAGGGGCAAGAAGCAAGAGGCCAAAAATGGAGAAAAAGGAGGTAGAGTACCAAAGGTTCACTCTCCAAAGAAGCGAAAGTGTGAGAAGGAAGCACCTTCCCAGCCCAAGCAGAAGAAGGTCAAGAAACTTGCTCGAAAGCTTATTCTTGCATCATCAAGTGACTCCGACTCAGAGTACGTGCCTACTGGTCATCAACCCCTCATTCCAAGCGAATCTGAGACTGAAAGCTCAAATGATGAAGTTTCAGTTCGTGGTGGCACACCACCTCGTTCGCCTACCCCAGAGGTATTTTTTCATTCCCAAGCACCTTCTCCTCCACCTGTTTCCATTCCTATTTCCCTTCCTCCCATTTCCCTTATCATTACATCTCAACCTTCATCCACCATTCCCATTCCTACTCCTATATTTTCTGAAGCTACAACTACAACTATAACCACCACTGGAGTTCAGACCAACGTATCTAATACGGGGGTTGATACTTCAGCACTCGAAACCCCTGCTACTACCAAACCTCCATCACCTACCCAATCGACAGAGACTAATACAGTTCTTGGTGATGAAGATGTCAATTTCGACACCTTCTACTATAATCCGTATAGGGTGCAAAGCGACGATGATGAAGATGCCCCTGTCACCAAATGCCATCTCAAGGAGCTGAATGAGAAGCTAAAAAAGCTTATGGCCTCCTCATCTACTCAGGATTCTCTTTCTGAGCCTGCCATTAAAGGCATGATGGCCACCTGGGTTAAAGAACACGAAGCTTCAATCACCAAAGCCACTTCAGCAATTGATGCTTCAACGAAAGTTTGCACAGAAGCGACTGAAAAAGTCGATAAACTAATTTCTAACGCAAATCTTTTCCTTGAGTCTTTATAGGGTGCTGCAAAGCAAAATGCCAACAAGGTCAATGCCTCGGTTCAGACCCTTACTCAATCTCTTCAACAAGAGAAAAAGCTCTTTGAGGTGTTTCGCAAGAACCTCACTTCTGATCACATTAAACATAAGGCATCTATCTCTGAACATATGGATAAACTTTAAACAGATCTTGCCTTGGAAAGCAGAGTGATGGATGAGCTTGGTCTGAAGACCACTCAACTCAAAACCCAGATTCTAAAGCTCAATCAAGCGAACAAGGAACTTGAAGCACTGCGTTCAGAGCGTTCTGTGGTAAAAAGCTCTGTTGGAAATGTTCACTCCATTCTTCTCCATCTTCTTGAAGCCTACGATTCAGTTCTTAACATCTCAGTTAGACGTCATTTAGCTGAGAAGTTACGGCCTGCGCTTGATATTCTAAGCCGGATAGAGGGTGTTCCGGAGTCTGTTGTCTCTCTGCAACAAGGGGGAGAAGAAACAAAGACTTCATCCCAACCACCGAAACCCCAACAACCAAAACCTCAACACCCAAAACCACAACAACCGAAAGTGGTTACCGAACCGAAAGGGAAAGAAGCTTCGAGTTCAGGTATGAAGGATAAGGAAAAGGAATTGCTGATGATGATGAGGATGATGTTGATGATATTGAGAAATGGCTCCTAAACCAAGTCCTCTCAAAACCAAGCCCACTGCTAAGGAGATTAAGCAAAAAGTTACTGAAGCAATTAATAAGGAGAATGAGGTGAGAGAAGTGAATCTGCTTAATCAGAGGAAATTAAAGTTTCCTCTATGGACATTGGAAAGGCTTCGAAAGGAGTTTATTGAAGCTCCAAGTTCACACTGGTTAGAGCCTGTTCTTTCCTTCAATGTCGAGAATTCTAAAGATTCTCAATTTGATATGCCAATCACTCGTAAGGCTTTCATCTTTCACTGCTTTGAGCCTACAGCGGCGATTCCTTCTCCTGACCCGAAGATTGATCAAGACTTGCTTGAATGCTATCATGAATTCTCTCAACCTCAGTACCTAACTTGGAGTAACAAAAAGATCACAACTGGCAAGGTGCTGAAGCCTACTACAACTGGGAAGTTCATTAATATCAAGTTCAAAGTGACTTGAGGATCAAATGGTTCGGTCCATACGGTCTCACTTGCCAATTTGCCAAATCTGAATCCAAACGATTGGATTCTCCTGAACAACATTCTACTCTCCAATCAGAAGGAATATGAGCCAATCATTGATCACATCAAGCATATGCTAGTGTGTTACATTCATGAAGTGGCAAAGATGGATCAGGAGATTGTTGCTGCTATATGCAAGAGGCCCTTAATCAAGCCAATCGGGAAGGCAGGCAATAGTAAGCTGATGGTGAAGGGAAAAATTGATCCACGGTCTCACAGCGTCATGTTTCTTAGAGGTGAAGGTCAAAGATGCCTATTTTCTCTGGCTGACAAACATCCATTCTCCATTTCCTGCTTGGAGCACATTCTTGAGCTTATCCATGGGTGTGATCAAAACAGTGAGGCAGACAAGAAGTTGTTCTCAGATATACTTCAGTGGTATAAGGATTTCAGACAGACTCTTCTTACAATTATTCCAAGGCTGTTCAATGTCACAACTGGAAATTTTGTGTCTTGTAAACTATACACTCAAGCTAAAGTGAATCAAAAGCTTAAGAACATGTGTAACACCCATGATTGTAACAACAAAATTTCAATCAAATACACCATACAATCATTCAAATGGTCAACAAACAATTGGAAACCCTAGAAGTTCTTATTTAGGTCCACTTTGGACTAGAACTCCCTTATTGGATCCAAATGGACCAATAAGCTTCCAATTGGACTATCATGGGCTTAGAACCCTAATTGGGCTCTAATTGGACCCACATTCATTTATTTCAATATTATGGGCCTTATTGGGCCTAGAATGAAATAAATTGAAAGCTTTGATCCATGATTAACCTAATCTAGCTTATTAAAACATAAAAATCACAATTTTATTTTATAAGGCCAATAAATACTTAAGATTAACCCTAATAGTGGTCTTAGGGGCAAGGGCCCAATTTTTTTTCTTTCCCTCCCAAAAATCTCGGCCCAAGGCCCAAATCCAAGAAGATAAGAAGAGAATTGACTCTAGTATGCCACCTCATTATTGTCCCTTGGATATCCATGCAATTTAGTCCATATTTCCATGCAACATCACTTCAAAATCACTTCTATCCTCTCCTCTCTCTCACTCTCGGCCATACTCACACACACACACTCACAAAAATCTCTCAAGCTCTCTCAAGAACATCCCTTCCTCTCCCCTCAAAATCTCGAAAATTAGGAAGCATTCAAGAAGAAATTTCCACAAATTCTTCATCTAAGGTAAGATTATGGTTGGATCTATGAATTAGATTCTTTTTGTTATCAAAATCTTTTCCTAATCCATGCAAAAATCATGATCTTACACTCTAGAAGCACTCAAACTCGAGACCTTCAAGGAAAGAGTGCTAAGGCCAAAAATCACCAAGTGTTCTTCCATTCTTTCTTCAAAAACCGAATCAACACCCAAGGTGAGTTTCATACCCCCTTATTTTCGGTTTTTATAAGTTTTTGTGGGGGAGAATACAAGAAAAGGTGTAGATCCATCATTATGTGTATGTTGTGGTTGATTTCTATGCTTATATGTATGTTTTGTATGATTTTGATGCTAGATCTAGTGATGAAATACTAAAAACCGAGATATATATTTTATTCTAGCATAAAATATACTATTACATGCAAAGTATACTAAGAAAATAGCCAAATGGCTTGACAACACTTATTTTGGGCTAAAAACTCATTTTTTGACATAAAATGTTAAAAATACAAAGTTGAAGGGTCTAAAATGAAATATTTCGAAATCTGATGGGTGAGATGAGTCAAAACAGTTTACATAATGTATTTTCTGAAAATATACTATTTGGAGGGTTAAAAACATAAATTCCAAGCTTATTGGGCTAAAGATGACATTTCCGGCCCAATGAGGCCCAATATGCGAAATTTTCTAATTTGGAGGACCAAAACTGCATTTATCTGTAAAACAGTGGACTATAAGTGTTCCATGTACTTTTCAAAGGTTTAAAATGTTTTTCAAATTTAAAAAGGACCAAAGTTGCAAAAATTTTCCAAATTGGGCCAAAAATGTAAAAATTGCGAAAAAGAGGGGTTATAACCGAGAAAACTGCAATTTCAAGGACTTAAGCTGTTTTCTATGAAAAATATGCTGGAAAATACTTATTTCAATAATTTTTGGTGTTAAAATGTCAAGAAAATTGATTTAAGGACCAAACCGGAAAGTTTTTAAATAAAGGGGTGAAAAGGGTAAATTTTACAAATAAGGAGGGACTGAAAACAGAAAATTCTCAAGGCTAGTTCAATACATGCAATTTGACCAAATGATGGTATCACGCCTATCGACGAAATACAATACATTACAATACCAAAAGTCGTTGTCAAACGAATTGGTTCGGTCTCGAACCAATAACAATCCGAAACTACTAACACGACGACACTATGACATTACGACATTACGATTCATAACTAATAACGATTGGGAAGTCACTATACATGCGAGTGTGCACAGACATCTACGCACCACCTTTGGGCCCCAAAAGTGTAAAATCTTGTTCGTTGAGCCTAGCTAGCCCAATGACCTGATCTTAAGGCCCGAAGACCTCTCTCTTACGAAGTGTTGGGTTTCACCGATCCGACATAACGTAAAAGGACTTTCAATGGCTTGTATACTACTGGTCCCCAAGGGTCCTTTGGTATTGCTAGTAAAGTCTACCTTCTCATGCGAGGCGGGTCTGGGACCCCTCGTACCTTTTATCCCCAACCGGCTAATGGAGTTATTGAGGCCTTCGTGTCCTCGTTCTCTTCGGGTGTGGGACTACACGTAGTCAGGGCGGTTGGAGAACGTGATTAGTACGGACGACGCCTTCGGGATCGTTAGTATCGCTATAGACTAGTCGTTTGTGTAACGTGTGTTTGTAGCAAATAATCATGCTCAACAATAATCCAACGTCGCCTGGTACCGACAACTTCACACGTTGCAAATGTTTCAATGTACGAATTAGGAAAACATCGGGTTTTCCTAGGGTATTTCAATACATACGGATTCGGAATACACACAAATTTTAGATGAACAAATTTTACAAGTATAGAAACAAACAAGCATACCTATGGATCTTCACACATTTTTGACTTTACTATTTTCAGAAAATATCGGATTTTCTGGTGTTTCTCAAAACATTACAAACATTGGATTTGAAACATTACTTATGAACTCACCAACATTTCATATGTTGATGTTTTTCAAAATACTTGTATTCTCAGGTAACAGATAAAGTGGAGGATGAATTGTACTCTATGACGTTTTGCTGTGGTTTAATTTATTAGCAAATAGTTATTTTTGAGAATGTCATGTTTTGGGAACAATGTAATGGATGTAAACGCTACCAGTTGTATCATTCCAAATGTTGGTGATGTATAATGTTATGTTTCATGTATATGCAATGTGATGGTATTCAATTGAGTCACGATAGCCCTCGGACGTATCCGCCGTCTGGTTCGGGGGTGTGACATTCAAGGTTGTGAAGCAAACTCCCGAACCTCCACTAAAGTGAAGTCTCACCCCTATTGACGCAAAGGGGTAGATTGTTGGGTCCTAAAGTGTTGCGTCTTTGGGCTTGGTCCTTAGACCATTTTTGTTATCCGATTTGGGCCTGTCCAATCATGTTTATTTTATTAGGGTTTAGTATTTAAGGTGCATGCATGCATCCTTTGTAATTATCGCTTTAATTATTATTCTTATTAATGGTACTACAAACCCTAGCTCGCCTCTCCAGTGGAAGTTCTTTGTCGAGCTCTGTTGAGGCGTGACTACATTTGAATCATTAAGCATTACTTGATTGTATATCGTGTTTATTGTGTTTGTTTGTTTTATTGATTAACCTATTGAAGATCTAATCGATCTAAGAGTTTTTCAACTCATCAGTGGGCTTAGGGCAGATTCACACAATTGATTGTCTGTTTGATTTGGATTGTATATAACTTGTATTCAATAAGTACTCATAGAAGGAATTATAGAGCCATTTTTACTTATCATGTTATCATATCAGAAAATGTAGGATTTTATGGAGGAATAGGAGAACTTTTCTAAAGAACTTAGAGTGTACTTTTTATATCAAAATGCTTATGAACTCACCAGCTTAAATGTTGATCTAGTCTTTCAAAATAACTTGTATTCTCAGGAAACTAGTAGACAGGTACACGTTCAGGGATTCAGAAGATGGAGCATAGTAGCTTCATGTCTTTGTTTTGTTATTTACTTTTGGAGTAAATCTTTTGTGAATCAAATACAATGTAAACACTTAATATTAATGTAATGGTTGTTTGTTACTTTGATTACTATGATGCATGTGTTGTGATACTGAGCATGACGTTCTCTGCCCCCGAACGTTTCCATCATTCCGGTTTGGGGGTGTGATAGTGGGCAACCCTAGCCTCACTCTTTCCTAATACCCGAGAAATTAGGGTTTTACATTTTAACCGCTCGCCACATTGTGGCATCCAAACACCACATCGTGGGGGCTCAATAAAGTCCCGCGAACATTCTAGCATGGCCATGTCGTGGTCAACCAAAACTCAAGAATTATTTACAAAAATTTTACCTTTGAGAAACCGGATGTTATAGATTTACAACCTTTTATATAGTCATTTCACAAACTTTTAACCAATAACAAAGTATAAGGCCATTTTGAGTATAACAACTTTGAAAATCATCAAAACTTCATTAAAATCGCATGCATTCTCCCCCAAATATGAAAATCATAGAAAAGGGGACATAGAAACTCACATTTGATGTGTGATCTCGATCTAGGCTCAATTTTTGTTAAGCTTTTTTGTGAAAAAACAAAAATTCGACAATTCATGAACTGCGAAACACTTTTGGAAGTATTTTGTAACAAATTAAACTAAAGGGATTTTTTTGAAATAATTTAAATCAAAAGGGATCATTTTAAATATTAAAAAATGAATGGAGGATTGATTTTCTCAAATGTTACAAACAGTGGGGTTGTCTTTGATCATTTAATACAAAGAGGGACTGATTTGTTTTAAGTGTACAAGAGAGGGTTGTTTTTAATCATGAACACATATGTAGGGGTTGGTTTTGACAAACTCGTCAAATGTAAAGGGGGGTGCAACTTCTTTACAAATTGGAAAAGGTAAAGGATCGAAGAAGGAAGTTGAATGAAAGCAACGAACTGGTGGATCGATGATGGCTAAGCGAAGAGTGAGGGAAAGGAGATTTGTGGTGTTCGATCGAGACAAGAATGATCAAAATTAAAAGGCAGTGATGTTGGTGCTTGGTCTGATAGTTCAAACAAAATGGAATGGGTCTCCAATCCTCATCTGATCAGGAAGAAGAAACATAAAGGGAAACATGTAAATAGGAGGTTATCGTCGACAATAGCAGCAACGAGGGGCTACGCTCGCAATTCCTCTTCATTTCCTCTTTTATGATCCAGCCAAACACGATGGGTGCTTGGGTGTGGCTTCTCGGTGTCCTCCGGTCAATAAAAGGAAGAGAGGCAGGAGGACGTGAAGGCAGAAGCTGGTGGCTGTCATCGTCGACAACGGTGGTGAGAGGGGCTTCTCTGACAACTCCTCTTGTGTAACAATTGTGAAAATTGTCACCGATCGTTATTTATGAAAAGTGACAAACATTGAGTATAATAGACTTAATACATAATATATATATATATATATATATATATATATACATATGATAAGAAAAATATAAAGTTTCGTCCAAATCCCGAAAAGTGTTGTTATTAACATATTCCAAAAATACACGTCGTCCCAATCCCGAAAATATAAATTTTGCAGAAATCCGACTGCATATAAATTAGATATGATTTTACAAGATATAAAACTCAACCACGCACAATGAATGTGTGACATAAAAAGCTACAAATAGAATGGTTGACTTCCAGCTAAAGTCACCAAAAGGAGAATCGTAGTGCTCATTGAGATAAATTTTTTGAGAATAAGAACACCAAAATCAGAGTCTGTACGAGAGAGACATGATTTTCACAAAATCATTAAACAATATAAAAATAAGGGCTAAATATAAAGTTAGAATTAGCCAATGCAACCTAAACGAAAGTTTTAGTACTCGTCAATAGCTACGCGTGGATATAAAGAACGTCAAAAACAAAGTTTATATGATGAAGTTATGTAATTTACAACAATCAGTGTTTTCAACATGCGCTCAGCGCGCACATGCCTTCTAGAAGGGCGACATGGACCTACCAAAATCTGACACATGGCATCAGAAGGCTGGAGCAACTTTGGAAGCATACGAGGTGCATCATGAAATTTTCACCTATAAAAGGGGCAGCAAACCCCTTTCTTCTTCACACCTCAATTTCTACTTTCTCTCATTTCTACGTCAAAAATTGCCATTAAAAAACTTAGGAAATTCTTCATATATATATATATATATATATATATATATATATATATATATATATATATATATATATATAGTTTAGCTATTAGTAAGCTATATTCTTGAGTTTTGTCGATCCAGAGCCCCGATGCCACCAACCGTAGTCCTAGGGTCTAGTAAAGCACACTACTAGGGTGATTTCATGTCCCCACTTTTATTTTTTTTTTCAAAAGATTTATGCTCGGAGGTGGGGGGGGGGATACATGTTATAAAACTACTATAACATGTATTATGCCTAGTAGTTACCCTGTCTAAAATTTAAGAATGATATTATGCCTAGTTGTTATCATGCCTCAAACTACATTGGAAGGGTATACCTCGTTGTTATGCTGACCCATTCCCTGGGATAACGTAGTATCTAGTTGTTATGCTGGTAAAACTTAAGGATAAGCATTGTTCCTAGTTGTTACTCTACCATAATATTCTAGCAACATCAAAATCATAATTATATATATATATATATGGTATGTATATATACGTATTAGAATAATTATATACAAGGACTATATTAGTGAAAAACTTAAGGATAAGCATTGTAATTATTTGTTACTCTGCCCTAATATCCTATCAAAGAGTCATTATGTTAGGCTAATCCTCTAGGGCAACATAGTACCGAGTGCTGGCCAAAGGAATATGATTGTATCTAATCGTTATGCTAGGCTAATCCTCTAGAGTAACATAGTACATAATGCTGGCCAAAGGAATATCATCATATCTAATCGTTATGTTAGGCCAATCCTATAAGATAACATAGTACCTAGTTGTTTCATGCCCAAAACCTCTCGAATAAGCATCGTTCCCTATCGTTACTCTACTCGATTCAAACGAGTAGCTGTAGAATGTTATGTCGTCATTCAACTTAAATAATTGTTATATCACCACTACGCTAGTTTGGCTTTAATAAAATACCCAATTAAATGTAATTACATATTAATTATAATTATAAAACATTAAGATTCAAATTACATGGTAGGTACACAGTTATATAGGTTAAGATTGTACATTATCCGATTAACCTATATTGAGTATGAAAGTTCACTCGTAGTCACCCTACCCTATAGATAAGAATACCCTCCTTTTCGTAAAATACATTCCTAAGATATACATACACAAAAATAATAGGTTAAATGTCTCTATAGCCTAATCAACTATCGTCATTTATCTGATTTGGTTACTAAAATATTTTTTTGTGCAATAGGTCATTTAACTTACAACTTATCTGTCTATTAAGTTACTTTCGTTACATTTTAACAAATCCTCCGTTAACTAGTTATTATAAGTTACACGAATGGTCCCTATGCTTTCAACTTCTTTCATGGTTGGTCCCACACCAACACAGTTCATCATCGAAATCACCACTGTTCAATTCCGGAAACCACCACCCTTCACCTCGGGCAACCCTGTTAACCGTTAGTCAAACATACGATCACTCACAAAAGAAATCTCAATTGGTTTTATTTTTTTATAAAAATATAACTTCAGCGAGTTTCAATTTGAAAGGATGCATTATATATATATATATATATATATGTGTGTGTGTGTGTGTGTGTGTGTGTGTTCAGAATGAACATTGAATGAAAGTGTAACAATGTTTCTTCACCATTACCGGGTTGGCGATCCATGTTAGGAAAATTGCTTCCCTAAGGATCCCAACGCTGGTCAATTTAGCCACTTTTGCATTTATTGTCCTATTTCAATCCCCTCCCAGGATGCGCTTTTTTTGTTTTACCTCTTTGGCCCATGGTTTTATCATCAACTTATGTTCTATGATTCCCCGGTCGACCCCCACTATGTCTGTGGGTGTCCAGGCGAACACGTGATTGTACTTTTGTAGCAATCAGATCAATCCTTGCCTTGTTGACGTAGGAAGGGCGGTTCCCACATTCACTTGTTGGCGTAGGTATTCCTTGTTGATTACCTCCCATTCGTGTTATGAATATGGCTTTGGCCTCTTGGCCTCCGTTGAAATGTCTTGTGGTTGCATAATCTCGTAGCATTTGAGCTCTCTTGGGGGTGTGGCTAGGATTGTACTTGGGCCTTAGCTTGTGCTAAACTTCACTATTCCATGAATCATTGATGAGATTGCTCAGAATTTTAGTAGGACGGTTCGCCTTATTATGACATTGTGTTCGGATGAGTGTCGTATGACTATAAAATCTACAAGAGCGGTTCGTCGCCTGGTCTTGTCTTGACTAGTGAGTGTGAACGGTAAGTGGATCGTACCTAGGGGCCACAGACTATGCCCTGTGAATCCTGTGAGTTGGCATGCGGTTCGTATTAATCCCTCCTTCCATACGTCAGGTAGCAACCGAAAACAATGCTTGTAGATGATGTCTACAGAGCTCCCCATGTCAATGTACACCCAATGTATCATGGTGTCTCGAATGGAGCCTTGGATAACGAGAGGGTTGTCTCCTTTCCACTCGGCTGGGCTTGGGTCAGTCATGCAGAAAGTTAGCCCTTGCATGCTTTCCGTGATACTTCGCATGCTTGTTCCACATTCCGCTCTCCCCCCTTGTGGCGAATCATGAGGATTTCTTGTCGATAGTCTGCTCCTTTTACGTTGTCTTTAGGGTTTTCCGCATCAAATTTAGCTCGTAGACTTTTGGCGATCTCTATTACGTTTCCCTTCAGCTGCTTCTCTTCCAGCTTCTGTTTTAAAACCGAGCAGTTGACTGTGTCATGTGTCCTACTCTTGTGGTATTCATAGTATAGCGTCTTAGTACCCTTTGCTGTTGGTTTTTTGGCGACAGTATAAGCTTCTGCTCGTCTTCCTCGCCTGTCGTCCCTTGCGAAGGTTCTGAATCGTCCATGCGGTTGCCTGTCCCGCCCTGAAAATCTACCCCCTCCCTAGGCGTCGTGGTAGGAGGTTGATTAGTAGTGTCATTTCCCAGCCGGGGAGGACATGGCGTTGAGGTATGCTTGCTTTGACGCTTCGCGTTCTTCTTGGCGTAGGAAACGCTCCAGTCGCTTTTTTAACTTTGCTCTCGTCTGAGGTTGCTTGCCCATGAGCTTCTGGGAGAGCAAACCGAGAAGTAATCCCCACGTGAATGCACCTGCGATCAATCCTTCGTCGTGTCCAGACACGTCGAATGTTGCTTTAGTGAACCTAGCAAAGTAATCCTTGACTGTCTCCCCCTCCCTTTGCTTACACCCAATAATAGAGTAACAATTGCCTTTGTACTTACGGAGCTGCATGAATTTAGTTAAAAAGAGGTATTTCGGCTGGCTAAAGTTGCAGATGCTACATGGCACAACGTTTTGAACCATGTCCCTACGTTGTCGTCTAGAGTGGTAGGGAAGTACGTGCACCAGAAGCGTTCGTGTAGCTTGATAGATGTCAGCGTCCACTCATATGTGTCAATGTGGCTATCTGGGTCTGTGGTGTCGTCATACGTTTTGAGGTGGGGTAGTTTGGCCGTATTGAGAATCTCGTATTCCAACAATTCTTTCACAAACAGTGATTTTCCAATCTCGTTAAAGGATCATATTGTCTCTTAAATAATTGTAAATCCAATCGTTGGTGTTCGGTGTTCAGACTAGAAGACAAGTAGGGGCGGACCTACTTTGTGTCCTGGGGTGGCACATGCAGCCCCTCAAAATTTATCGTCAAGTGCAAAATTTAGTGTAAAATCGTCAAAGTCCGTCACAAAGCCGTCACAAATCAGTTGGAAATTTTTCACAAAGTCCTAATAAGTGTAAATTTAATGTAAATATATCGGATTCATGATGGATTTAATGACGGAAATTGCCGTCGAAAAATGAGGTTTTTTTAGTGCTGCAACCCTTAAAAATAATAACAATTCTCAAGCAACTTCTATCGATGTGTCAATTTTTTTTGTCGTTTATTGAACCTAAGAAAACAGTTGATGCGTTACGTGAATCAAGTCATATATTACTTTATAGAACACAATTATTTATATATAATTTCAAACAAAATCTTTGTACTAAAAAATAACCATGCAAAATAAGATTTTCACAGGGAAAAACCTCAAAAAAAAAAAAAAAAAAAAAAAAAAAAAAAAAAAAAAAGCTCTATGTATTATAGGTCAGTGCTTAAAAAACCGTTCTTTTATTTTTTTTGTACTATTTAACCATTATTTTGTATGAACTTTATTATTATAATGTTTTGTTACCGGTTGCTCTTAATCAACCGGTCATTTAGTAAGGTGATATCCCCATTTTACCTTCTTTTTCAAGACTGTCACAAAAATAGGAAAAATTCCTATAATGCCCCTGATCTGGAAATGATTACAGGTTCACAGAAAAGGAAAAAAAACAAAAACATGAAAGGAATACTCTTTTCTAAATATGATAAAATGGAACAAAACAAGTTACCTCACAAAAGGAATAACACTTTTCTAAATAAGTATACGTTGATCCTTATTTGGGTCCTTATTACCTGTTCATGCACCCATCATCCTTGTTGTAAAGCACCCAAAGAGGCACATGACTGAAGTACTAAATCATTTATGACATGCAATGCGTATCATTAAAGCCGCTGTTAAGAAATATCATGTCATAAATGAAGATGACACACATTTTTGCGTATCGTAATTTAAACTTAAAAAAAAATTATTTATAGATTTACTAATTTTCAAATTAAATTTACATCTCATGTATCATAATAGAAATAAAATACCATTTACAAAAAATACAATATATTGCACAAAAGTTAATGTCATACAAATAATCATTCCAATAGTAGACAAACGTAATACATCAAATGTGAAAGAGATGAAAGTCATCAACAAATAATAGTTGAACTACAAGAACTTGTTGCCCACCTTCACAACGTCCGAACTACTTTGCTTGACACTATGCACATAAACAAGACCTACATATTTAAATAATGAAACCATTAGATTCACATAAACCAACAATTCCCGATATGTAAAAATAAGCCAAAAGAAAAAAAAAAAAAAACAAAAATAACTTTAAGAATGGGGTAATGAGGTAAAACATGAGGTTGAAAGTACCAGACAACCAAAATTTAACATACTAGTTCCTGTACAATCACTCTTGAAAGCACCAAAAAAATATGAGATAATTATGATAAATATCAAATAAAAAAAATTAGAAATTAGGTCATGGGGTTTAAAATACCATATTGTATAACTATTTTCATATAAGGTAATGATAGACTATAACTATTGAAAGTCTATACAACTAGTGTTGTTATTTTACATAAACACAAACACATAACATAAAAATGTTAAAAAAAACAGCATGAAATATCCGGTTTATAGTTTACTATGTTGCAAGATCCTTCCCTCCACAAATAATCTATTCATAAACCAACATTAGTAAGCATCTGAGTGACAACTTTTCCCTTTATTAATTTTCCAAAAAAAAAAAACAACTAACCTCAGCAAATACAGAAACAATTTTAGGGAGATACTGGTTGTTCGGTCCTAGAAGTACTGTGTCTGACCTGTAATAGTATAAAAAAACAAACACATTAGATAAAAATTAAAACAAATCAAAGTAAGTTGCTATATATGTTAGTTATATATACCTTTCGACCATTGAACATAACAGCTCATGAACAACTTTGGCTTCGATAAGATCTTTGATTGGCAAACAGCTTAACCATGCAAGAATAACCTGTGCAAATTTTAAGTTTTAACATTACATATGTATTTTATTGAGAACAAAAAATTAAAATAAATAAATTATATTATTATCATATTTCCTAAATGACCTGAGTCGATACTATCGTGATGAAAATGACATATTTTTCCCAAAGTAGAAATCGCATTATCATATGCCATCACATTCTCGGGGTGAACAACATTAGGGTATCTTATTACAACAGTTAGCCTCGACAGATCCCCTGAAAAAATAATACAAAACTTTTAAGTAAATAAAAAATAAAAAATACAATAGATTATATTTAGTGTACCTCCAACAAGTGGTTTTATAACATAGCCACCATACTCTGTACACACTCCAAGTCCATATACAATTGCCTGGAAAAATAAAAATAAAAATATATGGTTTAGTTTATAATAAAGCAAGAACACGCTACCTGGTTCAGAGAAGGGGCAAAATGGTAAATATTGGATACATGAATCTAAAGTGAGATACTAACCATGCAGCTCCAAAAGCTAAAAAGAGTACACTAGGGTGTGTTTGATTTGTAGAATGTTTAGAAGGGAGCAGAATTTGTCAAAGGAATTGGAATCGCAAAAGATTGGAACTCATTTCTAAGTTGTAACCAAACACAGTATTGGAATGGAACCAAATTCCAATTCCACCCAAATCCCAAGAACTCCAACTAGCCAAATATTATTTATAAGTATATAAAGATTCAAATTAATATAAATCATCCACATCAATAACAATAGAAACAACTACTTGATTGAATTGAGAACTTGTTTTCTCCATACTGGTAATTTTCTCCAGCACTAGCAACTTCAGGGTAAGATTGACAAGTTGGTTGAGTTGATGAAAATTTTTGATCTTGAAACTGAATTTGAACTAAACAACACATGGGTGTCTTCAAAGTCAAGATCAAGAACTAAAGATGATGGAACTTTCTAAAAAAGAAAAACATTAAGAACAAGAACACAGGCAAAAAAATTAGATGTGTAAGAATCATAGCCCTAGTTTGTTTACTAATCATAAATAAAAATGCCCAGATTAGGAAGGAAAATAAACATGCAGGTTCCAAGAATCAAGAAAATCGAACAGTTTATGAAGATCTTATAAAATCAAAGAGCTAAATCCACATAAAGTCTAACACTGAAAGAAGAAAAAGAAAGGGGTTTGAAAGATTAAAGATGCAAAAACATGAAAGAAGAAATTATACTCTATAAAGGAGAGACTTACCTAAAGTTGCAGGAGAAGAAGTGTTTGTGCAACCAGAGTAGTTTTAGGGTTTCCTTCGGTTACTCCCTTCACATCTCTGACAATCTTTATCTATGGAGGAGAGAGATGAGAGAAAACCTGGTGGAGGGGGAGAGACGAGAAGGTGGATGCATCGATTAGGGAGAAAACAAACTCAGAGAGTGGAGTGAAGTCGGATTTAGGAGAAGTTGTACCAGTTTTAGGGAGAAATCAAACCACTTGGTCTTTTTTGTTGATCTTCTTTGTCGGGATTACTGGCTCGCAAATAGAGAGAAAGGTTAGGGTTTCTTGATTGAGAGAAAGGTTAGTATTGATAGAATTTACGAGAAAGACCTTGAGGAAGGAGTTGATAAAGCCCGAGGCAGTGACGATAACCATATGGGATAACGAACAACTGACTCCGGCACAGGTGCAATATGCGTGCATTGATGCTTTTCTGAGTTATAGAATGGGGAGGTTCTTGATTGAGAGAACCTGAACTAATTCGAAGTTGAATTCACAGTTTTTGATCTAAGGCAACATTTCTCAAGAGCAAATTAGGGTTCTTAATATTTAGGGATTTATGATTTAGGGTGATTTGGGGAGTCGTAGTAGGCGGGATGTTTAATTTTTTTGGGAACGGAAAATGGTTATGAATGATTTAGGGTTCTTAGCAGAGGATTTTAGAAGGAGAAGAAGGAGTATCAGGTGAGATGTTTAATTTTTTTTGGGATTTCGTTTCCCAAAAAAATATGTAGAACGCGCCTTCTTAAAAAAATATAAAGCGACACTTTTACACGACACGCTTTTTATGATAGGTGTCCTCCGTATTTTTTTTTCTTTTCAGGGCAAGCATAAATGCGTGTCCTCTATCCTTCAAATTTTAGAAGATATGATATTATTTTTAGGGCGCACGCTTTTGCATATTGTAAATCACTACGTGTCATTGTTTGCGTGTCATTAAAGGGCTGTTTTCTAGTAGTGCTAGTTGGATCCCCAACTTTTTCATTTCATTAAAGAGTGATAAACATCATCGAACTTCACATGACTGAAAAATCCTATGTATTATAGGTCGGTGCTTAAAAAATCCCTTCTGTTATGTTTTTAACGTGGGTAATCTAAACGAAAATTATAGTAGACTTAAATACAAACATGTGGATATAAATATCGTTAAAATTTGTAATCGTATGAAGAAGTCACTACGTTTAGAATATAAAACTTAAGTCAAACCACAAGAATTAAACAACCAAGCAGGCAAGGTCGTGGTGGCGGTGGCCATATGCATGAACAACCCCGAACACTAGGGGTGTTCAAAACCAGATATCCGAAAATTCGGATATCCGAAATTTTCGGATAGTGAATTTTTAATATCCGAATACGTATCCGACATTCCGGATATTCCAAATTCGGATATCCGAATTTTCGGATACGGATTCGGATACCAAAACGAATATCCGAAAAAGTCTAAAATTTTGTAATTACTAAATATCAATTCATTTAATATCAATGTTAATATGTTGCATTTAAGCATCCACACCACATAAATTTATAAACCGTTTGTTTTTTATTGACAAAAACCAATTCATTTTTATTTTGTACATGTAAAAAAAGTTGTTGCATTGAGTCTTCAATCACATATATAATCATCAACTTATAGTCATTTTATATGTAATATTATATGATCGTACTAATTTGTTAAACTTACGCCAAATTAAAATAAAACAAATGCATGAATGCTTCTCTTTAATTCTCGTTACCAGCATGCTATTTCAATACAAAGGCAGATGTATTAATAAAGTAGTTTAACTAATGATATTATGAATATTTTTAGTTATTAATAAATATATTATAAGATTTAAGTGTTTTGAAATAAAGAATAAACACAAAATAAAATCATATTTTCGGATTTCGGATATCCGAAATATCCGAAATTTTACAAAATTGTTATCCGTATCCGAATCCGAAAAACCGGATATCCTAATTTCGGATATCCGTAAATTCGGGTATCCGAAATTTTGGATAATATAAGATCGGGTTTTCGGATTTTCGGATCGGATTTTCCGGATGCGGATACTTTTGAACACCTCTACCGAGCACCTTATTAATGATTGTTCCGCGTAGGATGTTGTGAGAAAAACCTAAAAAACCAATCATAAGTATTGGATGTATACAAAAACAACAAAAACCTATTTTGAAAAAAAATATTAAGGACTAAATGTACAAAAAAATATTAAAGACTAACTGTGTACAAAGTAAGAAAATATATATTACCCTTTTAAGTTATTTTTTCCGGTTTACCTAGAGTGGTCGGTCATAAGGACTAAATGTGTACAGTTAAACAAGTTGAAGGGGTAATTGAACGAAAAAAAAAAATCAGTGAACAAATATATACCACATCGAAAAAATATAATATCATTTTAAATCATTATCCCTTGATCTTAAGGGGCATATAAGGGAAAATGTATTTTGATTAAGCAGATGGATAAAAATTTCAAATGGAATTATCAGCTCCCATGCCATAGGGCCTGAAATTATTTTTTACGTGTATTAATGCTATATATAAAATACTATAATAGATTTAAGAATTAGGAAAACAAGGTAGGTAGGTGGTTAAGGCGCTAGATTCTCAAGCTGTATTGCCCGGCTTCGAAATTGTGGCCTTGTGGGGGCAAATATTAAATTTTATTACATTTTTCTTTCTAGCCGTTCCTATCCCTTTAATCGAATACTAGCATTAACGGTATCACACTTCACATAAACATTAATCCAATAGCCTTATATAAGTCCATAAGGGCATTAGTATAATAATAATAATAAATATATACAAAATGTAATTTTTTCTTTGTCTTGAGAGTTATGTAGCTTAATGAATAACTTTTCATGCAGTGTACTGTATTAATATGTAAATTGTAACTTTATTTCCTTAATTTTATATAATCTTTCATTTGTAATTATTTTATTTTATAAAATAATATTTTTCATCTTTATATTTTTTAAAATATCACATTCATCCATTCTATCTTAAATTTTGTAAAATGCCATTTTTATCCATCAACTTTGTATAATCCATCCCTTGCAATCCTTATATTTTGTAAAATGATATTTTCCCCTTTCTATTTTATAAAATATCACTTTTCACCATTTCACCTTTAACTTTTTAAAATATTATTTTCACAATTTTATTTTCTAAATTTTCGTGTTTATTCCTCATCCCCACAATATATATATATATATAATATGATTTTTTCCCCTATACTTTTCTAATACGCAACAAAAACACGTAAAAACTCATGGAAAAACGCCCGCTAAATTACTATTTCTTATAATAATAACCATTTGATAATTTAAATTATTTTTCAAAGTTGCCAGGCATACAATTTGAAAGACATCAAGAACATTTCTTTTTCTTTTTTCTAATAGTCTAACTACAATTCAGAAGTTCTCTGTATTTTCTTCATATGTTCGCATTATCTTTTCAATTGGCATTGTTCCATTAGATTTTTAATTTAGTATTTAGACTTTTTATAAGAAAAAACAGTCATACCCTAAAATTAACGGACTTGTCCTAGTAAGTAATATAAATTTAGCTTTGATATATAGAAGTTGTTGCTTGGTTTCATATAGGTTTCAATTTGGATTGATTTTCGAAGCAAAGTAACAATAGCGACCAATGAATAACGCCGAAACCCACCCCAATTTTCAAATATTGGCTACGGTATTAGTGACATTGCATTTTGCCAGAATTTTAAAAATATATTTGCTTTTCATTAAAAACAAGAAAACACATCAAATCACTTTTCATTGGCTCGTTTCATTGTTGTTTTTGTTATACTCAAGTGGGTTTGCAAGTTCTAATCAAATGTAATCTTAAAGATATCAAATGAACATGTATGATTCTCCAAACGACATATCCCATTGGAATTTAACAGAAAACATGTACATCCGAAAACTGATATGCACCCAAAATGGTACAGCAAGAATATATATCTCGTTGGAATAAGTAACCAAACTGTTGCATATGGAAAAAAGGGCACATCTTTAATACAACATGCAAGAATCTGAGGCCTTGATATGACATTAGATAGATATCAATTTGGTGGGGTGATGCCTAGATGCGCTATGTCTTTTTTCAGTTTATATGTATCAACATTTATTCCCCAAGCAAATTTACAAGAGAATATAGTGGGGATTATGTGTTCTTTTTGGTAGGTTAGGGGAAAAATCCATTCTTTAAAAGGTGTGCAGTGATTTTTTCAAAAGAATCTCGTTTTTCAATTTACTAATTGACCCGTTAAATATTGACACCATTTCGTTTTTTTTTTTTTAAATCTAAAATGTACAAGGATATTTAATTTCTCCATTTTGATATGTTAATTACTAGTTGTGACACTCATGTATCATATTTTGTAAAACACTATCTCAAATAACCATATTTTTAAAAAATCCAACTAGGAGTTTGAACTCCATTATTATTTCCAAACTCGATTATCCGTTTCCGTTATTGCTGCTGGATTGGCTGTAGGGCTTGTTTCTATTGGACATGGAGTTGGTCAAGGTACTCCTACGGGTCAAACTGTAGAAGGTATCGCGAGACACCTCGAGGTGGAGGGAAAAATACGAGGTACTTTATTGATTAGTCTAGCTTTTATTTAAATATGAAAAATAATTTTTTTTTCATATTTTATTGCCTTGGACTTGTGCTTTTCTTTTTCGAGTTAAATAAATATTTCATTCATAGAATTACTTATTCGTTGAGAAAATAACTCACGGAAGGGTTGATTTGCGGATGAGGAATTAGCATACCAACTCGCTTTCATCCTTCCCGTTCGTGTTCGTAGGCCTTTTTTTTAGTTTTTAAGAGGGGTTGCAACCAAGGAGGCAATTCATTATTTCTAAGTCGAATTTTTTTTTTTTTTAATTCTATTTAGAATGTAGGAAACTAAATATCAATATATATTAAAGATGGCAAAGTAATACAAAAGAACTCTGTTGAATTTTTTAGTCTATCTATACGTGGAGATCATATGAAAAATGTAACTGATTCTTTCGTTTCTTTGGGCCACTGGCCATCCACCGGGAGTTTCGGGTTTAATACTGATATTTTAGTAACAAATATAATAAATCTAGGTGTAGTGCTTGAGGTCTTGATGTTTTTTGGAAAAGGAGTGCGTGCGAGTTGTTTCAAGAATAGGCTGGATCCAACCATATGTACTTTTTCTGTTATAAATTGGAAAGATATACCTAATAAAGAAGGGTACATGATCTCGCGAATTACTTCTGCATAGATTCAGAAATCATATGTAAGAACTATAGCATTTCGTAATTTATTGGAAAAGCCACTTTGATTCTCTATCAACCAACAATGCGGGACCCTTCACATGGTTAAAGCTAAATTGTTGAAGTCCAGACGCAACATGGTACTCTTTCGACCACTATGTTAATGTTAATATAGAGATGGTTTCAAAATAAAGATTTTATCAATATAGAACCCTAGTATCGATAAAATGATTTGAACTACTTAATTGGGGATTTTATCCCCATTTTTAGCCAATGTTGAATCGATGACCTATGTATTATGTATAAGGTAAGAAAAACTTCTCGAATAAAAAAAATAAACAACTTTGCTGACAATTACATATTTTTTGTTTGGTCAGAAGAGACCTCCGAATATTTTGGTCTTGGATTAGTGATTCCTTTTGATATTTTGATTTCATTTTGGAATTTGACAAGAGAATGGAGGATAGGCTCATTACATTAACAATAAAGATATGTGAATTTACATTGAGCGTGAGAGCCAAATGAATCGAAAGATTCATGTTTGGTTCGGGAAGGGATCATAGAATTTTTAAAATGAATGATAATCTACTTTCATTAAGTGATTTATAAGATAATCGAAAACAGAGAATCTTGAATATTATTAGAAATTCAGAAGAATTGCGCGAGGGGGCCATCGAACAGATGGAAAAAGCTCAGGCTCGTTTATGGAAAGTAGAAATAGAAGCACATCAGTTTCGCGTGAATAGATACTCTGAGATAGAGCGAGAAAAATTGAATTTGATTGATTCAACTTATAAGACTTTGGAACAACTAGAAAATTACAAAAATGAAACTATAAATTTTGAACAACAAAAAGTGAGTAATCAAGTCTGACAACGGGTTTTCCAACAAGCCTTACCAGGAGCTCTAGGAACTCTGAATAGTTGTTTAAACAGCGATTACATTTACGTACTATCAGTGCCAATATTGGTACATTGGGGGAGATGAAAGAAATAACGGATTAGTCCTTCTACTTTAGGCATCATTTTTTATTTATTTTTTCTCCAAAAAAGAATTAAGAAATACTTATGGTAACCATTCAAGCCGAAGAAATTAGTAATATTATCCGTGAACGTATTGAGCAATATAATAGAGAAGTAAAGATTGTAAATATCGGTACCGTACTTTAAGTAGGTGATGTCATTGCTCGTATTCATGCTCTTAATGAAGTAATGGTGGGTGAATTAGTAGAATTTGAAGAGGGTATAATAGGCATTACTCTTAATTTGGAATCAACTAATGTTGGTGTTGTATTAATTGTAACATCCTGTTTCAGATCGTCTATAATTTAGGGTTCGTGGGTTGCAACCCGGGCATGAGGAAGCCTTGAGGCTGTGACGAGTTACTTGAAGCGTAGGGTTTCTCGCCACCTTTCCATGGATATGAGGTTCATCAGAAACGGACTTATAGCAAAGAAGCTATGATAGTTTGAAGTTTTGGCAAATTTAGTCTCTTATTTGAGAAAAGGTGGGAGCTGAGTACGCGTATGTATGTTCAATGTACTCATGTGCGTGATTTGGAAGCGAAGCCACCTAGTACTTTGGGCGTACTAGAGGGTACGCTGGGTGTACTAGGATCAGGGTGAAAACCCTAAATGAGGGGTGTGTCCCTATTTAAAGAACATGATGACCTCATTTCTAGCCACCATTTCTAGCCTTCAACTCTATCAAAACCCTAATTTCCATCCCTTGAGCTTGAGTGGCCATTTGTGAGCTTCTATGTGTTCTTATGGGATGCTCTGAAGTGAAGAAGGAGCATTGAAGAGAATGGAATTGGAGTCAAAGCTTTCGATATGAGCTTTTCTGTGGTTGGAGCAGTATTTGAAGATATAAAGCTTAGAGCTTTCTCATCCTTTTTGATTTGTGCATATTATGGTCCATTTTAGGGTTTTTGGTCCCAAAGCTTGAAGCTTTATGAGTTGTTGAACTCCAGAGACTAATATCTGTCCCTTTGAGTGTTTTCAATGGAGTGGATTCATAAAAATGAGGTCTTGGATGTTAAAACCACCCACGCATGAGATATGAAGATTTTTGGGAGTAAAAAGTGAGATTTTTTGTGTTTGGTACTTCCTCAGCCATGCAAAGGCTTAAAGTCATGAACTTCATGGAGTATGAGCCTTTAGGGACTCCAGATCTGAGAGTATAGTTATGGTCTTAACAGGTTAAGACCAAGTTAGTGGGAAAAGCAAGTCTGGACGTACGCCGAGCGTAATTCTAGTACGCCCCGCATACTGATCATGTGTCCTCAATTAGGATTCGTGTGTACGTTGAGCGTACCAAGGGATATACGGCACGCGTAACCTTACTGTGGGCTTTTTAGGCTAAATCTCACATTGGGCCTGGATTTTGGGCTTATCGTGCTGGAGATTTGATCAGAGAAATATATGTATAAGTCTTGGGCCTTTATTTTGGGCTTTTCATTTGGACTGAAGTTTAAGAGTTGGGCCTTAGGAGAGCCCATTTAGTATTGGGCCTTGGTGAGCCCAATGGGCTTGGGTTATTTATGGATCAGGTAGTGGGCTATCTTTAGACCTAATGAGTGAGGGTATGGTCTTAGATCTTAATTGGGTTAATTGTGGGTTTTGGCTCAGTATTAGAGGCCAGTGTGCAACAGCAGCATTATAGGAGTTGTTCATCATCCGATGTAAGTCTTCTCACTATACATACCTGAGTGGTACTACTGAGTAACCGGAGAGTCTTATTTGAGTTATGTGATATTATGCATTTTTATTTGTGATATATGTTATAATACTCTGTGCATTTTGAGATCAGACCAGAGGGTCCAACCCGAGCTATGAGATTGGAGGGTCCTCACTCAGACACATGACCGGAGGGTCTATATCGAGCCGTGAGACCGGAGCGTCCTCACCGAGACGCATGACCGGGGGGTCCATGTTGAGATAAAGCCATGAGAGGCTTATTATTTGTGTATGTGGTATTTTGGGGAACTTACTAAGCTTTGTGCTTACCGTGTTATGTGATATGTGTTTTAGGTACTTCTAGGGATCGCGGGAAGGCGCCGACTTGATTGTACACACGAGATGGTGTTATGTTTAAGGATCCTAGATTTTTATTCAACAATTATGGATATATGTTTTGATAATTTAATACTTTGGGGTTTTTGTGTAATGTGTTAATGAGAATTATGTGATTTAAAAATGAAAATTTTGTTTAAAAATTTATGGTGTAAAAGCAACAAGAAGAATTGCTCAGATACCAGTGAGTGAGGCCTATTTGGGTCGTGTTATAAATGCGTTGGCTAAACATATTGATGGTAGAGGTGAAATTTCATCTTCTGAATATAGGTTAATCGAATCGCCCGCTCCTGGGATTATTTCTCGACATTCTGTATATGAGCCTGTTCAAACAGGGCTTATTGCTATTGATTCAATGATTCCTATAGGACGTGGTCAACAAGAATTAATTATTGGGAACAGGCAGACCGGTAAAACAGCAGTAGAAACAGATACAATTCTAAATCAACAAGACAAAAATGTAATATGCGTTTATGTAGCTATTGGTCAAAAAGAATCTTCTGTGGCTCAGGTAGTGACTAATTCCTAGGAAAGGGGCGCGATGGAATATACCATTGTGGTAGACGAAACAATGGATTCCCTTGCTACATTACAATACCTCGCTCCTTATACAAGAGCAGCTATGGCTGAATATTTTATGTATTGTGAACGAGACACTTCAATCATTTATGATGATCCCTCTAAACAAGCCCAATCTTATCGCCAAATGTCTCTTCTATTATGAAGACCGCTTGGGCGTGAAGCTTATCCAAAAGATGTTTTTTTATTTACATTCACGCCTTTTGGAAAGAGATGCTAGATTAAGTTCTCTTTTAGGTGAAGGAAGTATGACCGCTTTACCAATAGTGGAAACTCAATCGACATGTTTTTTATTTACACTCACGCCTTTTGGAAAGAGATGCTAGATTAAGTTCTCTTTTAGGTGAAGGAAGTATGACCTCTTTACCAATAGTGGAAACTCAATCGGGAGATGTTTCAACATATATTCCTACTAGTCATTTCAATTAATAATGGACAAATATTCTTATTTGCTGATCTATTCAATGCTGGAATCTGACCCGCTATTAATGTGGGGATCTCCAGTTCCATAGTGGGGTCTACAGCTCAAATTAAAGCTATGAAACAAGTAGCCGATAAATTAAAATGAGGTCTTGGATGTTAAAACCACCCACGCATGAGATATGAAGATTTTTGGGAGTAAAAAGTGAGATTTTTTGTGTTTGGTACTTACTCAGCCATGCAAAGTCTTAAAGTCATGAACTTTATGGAGTAGGAGCCTTTAGGGACTCCAGATCTGAGAGTATAGCTATGGTCTTAACAGGTTAAGACCAAGTTAGTGGGAAAAGCAAGTCTGGACGTACACCGAGCGTAATTCTAGTATGCCCCGCATACTGCTCATGTGTCCCCGATTAGGATTCGTGTGTACGCTGAGCGTACCAAGGGAGATACGGCCCGCGTAACCTTACTATGGGCTTTTTGGGCTAAATCTCACATTGGGCCTGGATTTTGGGCTTATTGTGCTGGAGATTTGATAAGAGAAATATATGTATATGTCTTGGGCCTTTATTTTGGGCTTTTCATTTCGATTGAAGTTTAAGAGTTGAGCCTTAGGAGAGCCCATTTAGTATTGGGCCTTGGTGGGCCCAATGGGCTTAGGTTATTTATGGATCAGGTAGTGGGCTATCTTTAGACCTAATGAGTGAGGGTTTGTGTCACACCCCAAAACCACGAACGGCGGAAACGTTCAGGTTTAGAGGGCGTCATGTACAGTATCACAATAGTGTAATATAATAAACAAGCAACAACATCATCCATTGCATTATAAGTAAAGTTTTAATACATGTGTGTTTCTTTCATTGAAGTAAGACACCAAAAATATACAATCAAAATAAAAGACGAGACTTGTCTGCTCCGTCTTCTCAAAACCTGGCCTCCGTACCTGTCTACTGATGACCTGAGAATACATGTTATTTTGAAAGCGAGTATCAGCTTTAAAGCTGGTGAATTCATAAGTATATAAGTGTCATTGCCTGGTTTGTGAAAATCTGTTATAAAGGCCATGTAAATCGTTAAATGAAAATGTTGATGTACGTATGAAAAACCCTAGAAAATCCCTTATTTCCTATCAGTTTGAGATGTAGTCTTCTACCAAGACCCGAATGTTTTGTAAGTAAAATGATAGTTTTCCTTTAATTGTTTAGTACTAAAGTACTTAGTCTAACTCATCGTTTATGTGAAAGAATCACAAAATAAAGTAAACAGGAAAATGTACTACTGTAAGTGTTGTCACTAGGTACTAGGACTAACACATCATATGTAACTGTTATCCCAAGGTACTAGGGTTAACACGACCTATATAACCTAATGAACATCCGAAGATTGTCCAATTGTCCTCTATAGCAGCAGCACCCACTGTTGCTAACAGATTGGTTCTGGAATGGTTAGTCCCGTACGTATATCCCGAGGTACTAGGGATAGGGGCCCATCTAGGTATCCCGAGGTACTGGGGATAGGGTCCTGTCTAGATATCCCGAGGTACTATGGATATGCAGGAAGATTTAAGCAGAAGGTACTAATAAATCATCCTCGCAATTCGAGATACAAGTGTTCATGTTAATGTACATAATTAAGTGTATCTACGTAAAGGTACTCATGTAATGCGTTCATGTACGCGTGTTCATGTATCATGTAAGTATATGTAAACATACTCATGTATCATGTAATCAGATGTAAAGGTACTCATGTATCAGGTAATGTACTGGTATAGACTCATGAATGAACTGACTCTTGTGTGATTCCTTGTAATAGGAATTATGTTTTATATCTCCAAATTATCCCTATGATAACTTACTGGAAGGTAATTGGTCGTTCAAGTAGGTTTATACACTCTTACTACTCAAGGGTGTGAGAAACTAAAATGAAAACTGTAAACTATAACATTAATACATATATAAGAATATAAGTGTACATGCATAGTTTAGTTCAATAATGTAAAATGGTTTTATAAGACATCTTATGGGTTTTGAAACAATAATTAACAATGACTTGATGTCATTTTTAATATACATTTCAAAGGTAAAACAATTGATAACAATGCGTTTTTAAGATTTAAAACCATTTCATGCATCACATTTTGTAGTATTTGAAATTTGTTAAATGACAAACACAGTTATAAAATACATAACAATGATTTAATAACATGCTTGTTTCTACTTGTATCCCCCCCCCCCCCCTTTAATGCATTTAAAATCATTTAAAATATTGATTTCGGGTATGAACTCACCTGTAGTTGGTGATTGGAATGAACTGAACGGTATAGGATTGCTAGGTGTCAAGCGAGGACTTGTACACACACTACGATCCTAATGAACATATAATCACACATATATGCATTCAATTAGTCTCAAATCACTAATTGATAATGTTAAGACATCCTAAGCATAATAAACACTTTATATAAGTGTTATAGGCCTTAAGGATTTCATCTAAGCTAATGTGGGACAAGGCACTTGTGTTTAGGGTTCCAAAGGACCCTATAATTGAGTTTACTCCTCATATACTAACACACATGGAGTTTACGGTTGTAAACTCTTGAGTTTACGGCCGTAAACTCCCAAACATGTGTGTTTGGTGTGTTTTGAAGTCCCAAATGCTTTCTAGAATTATTCTAACTTGGTGGTTAAATCCTTGGAAGGGTTTAAGGTCTAGAAGTACTCCAATTAAGAGTTTACAGCCCTAAGGCCATTCCCCTTAGAGTTTACGGCCGTAAACTCTAAGTATAGGGTGTTTTTTGTTGTTTTCAAGTCCTTTGCACTTGTGGTATGGGTTCTAGACTTTTATTCCAAGCATATGAAGGCATTAGGCACACCTTGGTGCCCTTTTTAGGAGTTTACGGCCCAAGAACCATGTCTTGGCCGTAAACTCACTTTCTTAAGTGATTTTGATGTGGTTTGGTCCTTCCATTAAGTAGGTACAATTTCTTGTAAAGGTCTAGGACTTTTGGTGTCATGAAAACACCCCTTTTGTCCATTTCAATGGAGTTTACAGTCTAAGATTCACTTGGGCCGTAAAATCACTTTTGTTTGTGTCTTTTGATGTGTTTAAGGCCTTATACTACTTGGGAAGATAGTCTAGATACAAGCCTTAAAGTCCTAGAGTCCTTAAATCATCATTTTAGTGTTTGATTTTGGAGTTTACGGCCTAGGATTATCTAAGCCCGTAAACTCCCAAACTTGGGTGGATTTTGGCTTGTTTACTTGTCCCTATCATGTATACATAAGCATCTAAGGCCTTATCATAACACAAGTGTCGGTTTTGGCTTCGTTTCGGGAGTTTACCGCCCAAGAACACCTTGGGGTGTAAACTCCTAGATCTCATGTTTTAGCCTTCTAAATCATGTTATAGACACATGTAAAGCTTTCTAACATTACTATAAAGAGTTACTCACGTTTTGGTATAAAAACCCGAAGATCCGTCAGAGAGAAAATGGCTTTTCTCTAGTCGGAAATGTGAATAATGAATGAATTTGGTTCAGAAATCTATTTATAGTCCTGAGATATTTTGGCAGAAAATATTTTTATTCCTGAAATGATTTCTAATATAATAGAGTGTTGGAATAACAGTGTTGCACAAAACCCTAGTGCACCCACTCTCCTGATATTTCCTGAAGTGTAAACCCTGAATTACTCAAACTTACGCGAAAAGTCTGAAAATTAACTGTGACTGCTATAACTTCTATTGAAGTGATATAGTTTGTACATAATGGAAATTTCGGGTTGTCACATCATCCCCCCGTTAGAAGGAATTTCGTCCCGAAATTAGAATTTAAGCAAATAAGAAATTACAAATAACTAAGCGAAAAGGTGGGGGTATTTCAGTTTCATCTGATCCTCACGTTCCCAAGTGAATTCCAGTCCACGCTTTGCGTTCTAGTGCACCTTCACTATCGGGATACGGCTCTGCTTTGTTTGCTTGACCTCTCGGTCCATGATCTCTACTGGTTCCTCCACGAAGTTGAGGCTCTCGTTGATCTCGATCTCGTCGAGTGGAATAACAAGAGTCTCGCTGGATAGATACTTTTTCAAGTTTGAGACGTGGAAGGTAGGATGTACGTTACTGAATTCTTGCGGTAGATTGAGCTTGTAAGCTACAGGACCGATTCTCGCAAGAATCTCAAAAGGCCCTATGTATCTTGGATTGAGCTTCCCACGCTTTCCAAAGCGTATCAAGCCCTTCCAGGGTGAGACTTTCAGTAGGACTCGGTCGCCCACCTGGAACTCCAATGGTTTCCTACGCTTGTCAGCGTAGCTTTTCTATCGGTCTCTAGAGGCTTTCAATCGTTCACGAATTTGAACGATCTTCTCTGTCATTTCCCGAATGATTTCCGGACCCGTGAGAGTGTTTTCGAGAACTCGTCCCTTAGCTAACTGGGTATCACCCACTTCAACCCAGCACAGAGGGGATCTGCACTTTCAGCCGTAGAGGGCCTCGAATGGAGCTGCCTTTATGCTCGTGTGATAACTGTTGTTGTAGGAGAACTCGACAAGAGGTAAATGGGTATCCCAAGCCTTTCCAAAGTCAATCACACAGGCACGCAACATATCTTCTAAGGTTTGGATAGTCCTCTCACTTTGCCCGTCGGTCTGTGGATGGTAGGTTGTACTCATGTCCAGCCTAGTTCCTAGGGAACTTTGTAATGACTGCCAGAACCTCGAAGTGAATCTACTATCTCGGTCCGAGATGATAGATAAAGGGACACCGTGCAACCTTACAATCTCCTAATGTAAGTTCTGGTAAGTTTCTCCATCTTGTCTGTTTCTTTGATTGGTAGGAAGTGTCCAGACTTGGTCAGTCTATCGAAGATGACCCATATAGAATCAAGTCCACCCATCGTCTTAGGCAACTTGGTTATGAAGTCCATAGTGATCCGCTCCCACTTCCATTCTGGTATCTCCGGTTGTTGTAGAAGACCGGAGGGTTTCTGGTATTCGACCTTGACCTTTGCGCAAGTAAGGCATTTACTCACGAAGGTAGCAATATCTACTTTCATGTTAGGCCACCAGTATAGCTTTTTAAGATCCAGATACATCTTATCTGAACCCGGGTGGACGAAATAACGAGTGTTGTGAGCTTCGGTCATGACCAAGTCTCTGAAGCCACCGTGTTTCGGTGTCCAGATCCGATCCATGAGGTATAAGGCTCCGCCACCCTTGACTTCCAAGTTCTTATCCATCTCTCTAAGGGATTCACTAGCCACGTTTTCAGGTTTCAAAGCGTCAAGCTGAGCCTCCTTAATTTGCGTGGACAAGTGTGAATGGATAGTTAGAGTCAAAGATTTGACTCTACGACTAGTATATTCTTTCCGACTTAGGGCATTGGCTACTACATTGGCTTTACCCGGATGATAACGAATTTCTCACTCGTAATCACTAAGTAGCTCGACCCACCGTCATTGTCTCATGTTGAGCTCTTTCTGGTCGAAAATGTGTTGTAGACTCTTATGGTCTGTAAAGATCGTGCTTTTAGTACCGTATAGGTAATGTCGCCAGATCTTCAGAGCAAACACCACTGCTCCTAGTTCAAGATCGTGGGTTGTGTAGTTAACCTCATGTGTCTTCAGCTGTCTCGAGGCATAGGCGATGACTTTACCTCGTTGCATTAGAACACATCCGAGTCCTTGATTGGATGCATTGCAATAGACAATGAAGTCTTCTATCCCTTCGGGGAGGTATAGTATCGAGGCGGTGCACAAGGCTCGTTTGAGCGTTTGGAATGCTCTTTCCTGTTTCTCTTCCCAGTCAAAGGCCACGCCTTTCTGGGTTAGGGTTGTAAGAGGTTTTGCTATGCAGGAGAAGTTCTGAATGAACCTGCGATAGTAGCCAGCTAGACCTAGAAATTGACGAATTTCGGTAGGTGTATTTGGTGCTGACCAGTTCTCAATGGCTTTGATCTTGGAGGGGTCCATGTGTATACCTTCTTCACTAACCACATGGCCCAAAAATTCTACTCGCAGAATCCAAAATTCGCACTTTGAGAACTTCGCGTAGAGCTTCTCCAACCGCAAGGTTTCTAAGATTTTTCGGAAATGTTGACTATGTTCCTCCTTACTTCGAGAGTAGATGAGTATGTCATCAATGAAGACGATGACGAACTGATCCAAGTAAGGACGACACACTCTATTCATCAGATCCATGAAAATTGCGGGCGCGTTAGTTAATTCGAATGGCATCACTACAAACTCGTAGTGCCCATAACAAGTTCGGAAGGCTGTCTTGGGAACATCCTCCTCTAACACTCGTAGTTGGTGATATCCGGATCGCAGATCTATCTTCGAGAAGTAGTTGGCTCCTTGAAG
This sequence comes from Lactuca saligna, assembly GCF_052625555.1. Taxonomy (NCBI): domain Eukaryota; kingdom Viridiplantae; phylum Streptophyta; class Magnoliopsida; order Asterales; family Asteraceae; genus Lactuca; species Lactuca saligna. Next base: position 74,278,055 of record NC_136423.1, on the reverse strand, counting down.
TTGATCAAATAAATCGTCAATGCGGGGCAAAGGATAACGATTTTTAATGGTAAGTTTGTTGAGTTCTCTATAGTCGATGCACATACGAAATGATCCATCTTTCTTCTTGACGAACAAGACCGGTGCTCCCCATGGTGAGAAGCTTGGTCAAATGAATCCCTTCTTGAGAATTTCGTTAAGTTGACTGGAAAGTTCCTGCATCTCGGCCGGTGCCAAACGATAAGGAGATTTGGCTACTGGGGTAGCTCCTGGCACTAAGTCGATTCTAAACTCGACTTGGTGTTGCGGTGGTAAACCGGGAAGTTCTTCTGGGAATATGTCGGGAAAGTCGCGTACTTCTGGGATTTTCTGGATGTCCTTCAGTTCTTGACTGGTATCAACGATGTGTGCTAGGAATGCATGATATTCCTTTCGCAAGCACTTTTGGGCTTGAATGCACGAAATGATGCGAAGGCTCGTACTAGGTTTATCGCCATAGATAATTAAGGTTTCATTGTTAGGAAGGTTAAGACGAACTGCTTTTTCAAAGCACAAGATGTCGGAGCGAAGAAGACTCAACCAATCCATACCGATGATAACGTCGAAACATTTAATTGTGACTGGCATGAGATCTATCTTGAAAGTATGGCCATCTAAAGCTAAGGTACAACCTAAGTATATGCAGTTTTTACTCTCCGTTTTCCCGTTAGCCATTTCTACTGTGAATGAGTTATCTAATGCACATGGTTTTTGTTTAAGCAGGTGTGCAAATTTGTGACTTACGAAACTTTTCTCGGCTCCACTATCGAAAAGTATGCAAGCATATGAGTTATCAAGGAGGAACGTACCAGTAACTATCGTAGGATCAACTACTGCTTCCTCGTGGCCTAGGGCCATAACTCTTCCTACTCCGCCAGCCATCCCCGCTTTAGGGCAGTTCCTCTTGTAATGGCCCAATTCGCCACAACCGTAGCAGGCTTGGCCCATACCGGCATTAGGGACCTAGGTGGCTTGAGCTGTTGGAGCCTTGCAGTAACGGGCGATGTGCCCCTTCCTGTTGCAGTTAGAGCAGAACATCTCCTTGCAAGGTCCATGGTGGTGGAAGTTGCACTTGGTGCACTTCGGAAGAGTCCCAGCATATGTTTTTGCTGGTAAAAGGTTCGCAGGGGCAACATGAGTCACTGTGGCAGCATTGATCGCCACTAGTTGTTGCTTATTGGAGGATCCTTGTGGAACCCCTCTTTTCCTCTTATTCCACCCCTTCTTGTGGTAGTCGGGGTTGGACTTTTGTGGTACAGGTGTAGGGATTGTTGTGTTCTGAGGTTTCCGGTGATCGATGAGGGATTGTGCTAGTTCCTTGGCACTATCAAAAGTAATAGGCCTGGAAGCTATAACACTTGACTGGATCTGGGGCGACAGCCCCCAGATATATCTCTCTATCTTTTTGCTCTGGGGAGCAACCATGTCAGGGCATAAGTTTGCCAGATCACAAAACCTATTCGTGTAGGTTCCTATGTCAGATCCCACCATTTGCAGGCTCCAGAGTTCCTGCTCGAGTTTTTGTATTTCTCCTTGAGGACAGTACTCTCTCATTAGCATGTCCTTCAAGTGTTCCCAGTTGATGGAATACGCCACCACCAGAGTCAGGTACTTAACATGGCCGTTCCACCATGTTAGTGCCCTATCAGAGAAGGTACAAGCTACGAACTTGACCTTGTTGCTTTCTTGGCAAGCACAGATTTCAAAGACAGATTCCATCTTTTCAATCCATTGCCTTAACACCATAACCCCACCGGTACCATTGAAGCTGCGAGGTTTGGCGTTTGTGAAGTCCTTGTAGGTGCATTCTCAAGGGTGTCCATGGCTTTCACCGTGGTTCAAGGGAGGTGCACCTGTTCCCGATCCACTAGGGACAGGAGTGTTGATTGTTGACACAGCAGCTGCAACTGCTGCTGTGAAAGCTGCCTGGAACATGTTGGCATCAAAGGGGTTAGGTGGTAGAGGAGGTTGAGGTTTTGGTGGTGGAGGAGGCGGTGGTATCGGTGTTTCGTTGTTTGGGTTACGCCTTGTACTTCTGCGTGGCGGCATCTTTAACTATACGTTTAAAAGATGACGACATGAATAAGAATAAATGATTTATGAATGTGTCTCATGGACTAACTCCCCATAGTCCAACAACAGAATGAATAGAATGACTAATTGAAAATGACAATAGTTGGATAATAATTTCCATAAGATTATATATCTGTCAATAATACTGGAATTACAGATGTATCAAGTTCGGGAAAAATGGCCTAGGAGTAGGCTCTACATCAACCAAGATGGAAAATTTTGACAGAATCAAGACTAGATCAAGAACTAACAGGTCTAAGATTTATACAGATAGGACATTAGACCCAAGTTTTACATAAATTAGGTTATATCCAAAAGATGAGTCGACGAGCTTCTATCGGCGACGAGAGCTGCTTGAATGAGTACTCGATCCCGACAATAGACGTTCAATGTCCCTTATACGCCTGTCCGACCTTTCTTGCTGAGCTCGAAGTTATCTAACTTCTGATCGGGTTTCAGCAAGTTCCCTCTGCAGATTTGCATTGCGGACCAGAGTCCTTTCATGAGCAGACTCTAGTTGGCGAATCATGTGGACAGTGTTAACACCAGAGTTGGCGTCAACTTCCAAAACTTGATTGATAGAAGCCTGAGCCATAATCATGTTTCGAGAAATCCTACGCACCATGATTAGTAGGACTCTATCAGCAGAACCTCCTTCAATGAGGTTGTAGAAACTTCGGTCTCCATTGTAGGGAATGGGTTGACCTTGTTCCTGACTCCATTCAGTCAAGTTAATGGCCCACAAGGGTGTGGGTCCTTGAAACACAGGGCGAGGGTTCAGGTTTGGGTTTTGAGCAGCTGGGGGTAGGTTGTTGACTTCTGGCTCCGAGTCCGAACTATCAGAAAAGCCCTCAGCATGGTGATCATCCAAAGGAATTGGGTGATCATCTTCTGGTTCTGCCTCTAGCCAACCGGCATTTCCTTGGTTTGGGAAGTACGGATCGCCATGGTGAAATCCAGCCATTTTAATCTACGCGAGAAAAGGGATATAAGAAATAGCTTAAATAGACGAACTAACTAAGATAATTACAGTAAGATCAAATACCCATATGGTATTTCTTTATGGTTGTGTTGGTAAGTTTTTAGACTTGTTGTCACATCACAACCATTCTTAGGCATATGCTAATCACTCCTCGGACCAGCATTGTTGATCAAGGTATGCCATTCCCAAGACTGATCATATATCCCCAGGCTTACTTGTGATATTCAACAATCGTAATACTTTTGTTCTTGTCATTGTGACACTGATTTTAGTATGAATGCAGGCACGTATACTTACTTAAATATTTTATTATTTATAAGAATAACTCTTAGACAGAGTGTTTTAATCCCATTCATTTATAGTTAGTATATCTTTTATGGGTTGATATACTTAATTCACTATAAACAATGCTCTGATACCAATCTGTCACACCCCAAAACCACGAACGGCGGAAACGTTCAGGGGTGGAGGGCGTCATGTACAGTATCACAACAGTGTAATATAATAAACAAGCAACAACATCATCCATTGCATTATAAGTAAAGTTTTAATACATGTGTGTTTCTTTCATTGAAGTAAGACACCAAAAATATACAATCAAAATAAAAGACGAGACTTGTCTGTTCCGTCTTCTCAAAACCTGGCCTCCGTACCTGTCTACTGATGACCTGAGAATACAAGTTATTTTGAAAGCGAGTATCAGCTTTAAAGCTGGTGAATTCATAAGTATATAAGTGTCATTGCCTTGTTTATGAAAATCTATTATAAAGGCCATGTAAATCGTTAAATGAAAATGTTGATGTACGTATGAAAAACCCTAGAAAATCCCTTATTTCCTATCAGTTTGAGATGTAGTCTTCTACCAAGACCCGAATGTTTTGTAAGTAAAATGATAGTTTTCCTTTAATTGTTTAGTACTAAAGTACTTAGTCTAACTCATCGTTTATGTGAAAGAATCACAAAATAAAGTAAACTGGAAAATGTACTACTGTAAGTGTTGTCACTAGGTACTAGGACTAACACATCATATGTAACTGTTATCCCAAGGTATTAGGGTTAACACGACCTATATAACCTAATGAACATCCGAAGATTGTCCAATTCTCCTCTGTAGCAGCAGCAGGGGGAAGGAAGGGTTAGTCCCTTTAAAGGTACTCCTAATATAAGTAATAACCGTAGGCATTCGTAGATGTTAATCACCCACTGTTGCTAACAAATGGGTTCCGGAATGGTTAGTCCCGTACGTATATCCCGAGGTACTAGGGATAGGGGCCAATCTAGGTATCCCGAGCTACTGGGGATAGGGTCCTGTCTAGATATCCCGAGGTACTAGGGATATGTAGGAAGATTTAAGCAGAAGGTACTAATAAATCATCCTCGCAATTCGAGATACAAGTATTCATGTTAATGTACATAATTAAGTGTATCTACATAAAGGTACTCATGTAATGCATTCATGTACGCGTGTTCATGTATCATGTAAGTATATGTAAACGTACTCATGTATCATGTAATCAGATGTAAAGGTACTCATGTATCAGGTAATGTACTGGTATAGACTCATGAATGAACTGACTCTTGTGTGATTCCTTGTAATAGGAATTATGTTTGATATCTCCAAATTATCCCTATGATAACTTACTGGAAGGTAATTGGTCATTCAAGTAGGTTTATACACTCTTACTACTCAAGGGTGTGAGAAACTAAAATGAAAACTATAAACTATAACATTAATACATATATAAGAATATAAGTGTACATGCATAGTTTAGTTCAATAATGTAAAATGGTTTTATAAGACATCTTATGGGTTTTGAAACAATAATTAACAATGACTTGATGTCATTTTTAATATACATTTCAAAGGTAAAACAATTGATAACAATGCGTTTTTAAGATTTAAAACCATTTCATGCATCACATTTTGTAGTATTTGAAATTTGTTAAATGACAAACACAGTTATAAAATACATAACAATGATTTAATAACATGCTTGTTTCTACTTGTATCCCCCCCCCCTTTAATGCATTTAAAATCATTTAAAATATTGATTTCGGGTATGAACTCACCTGTAGTTGGTGATTGGAATGAACTGAACGGTATAGGATTGCTAGGTGTCAAGCGAGGACTTGTACACACACTACGATCCTAATGAACATATAATCACACATATATGCATTCAATTAGTCTCAAATCACTAATTGATAATGTTAAGACATCCTAAGCATAATAAACACTTTATATAAGTGTTATAGGCCTTAAGGATTTCATCTAAGCTAATGTGGGACAAGGCACTTGTGTTTAGGGTTCCAAAGGACCCTATAATTGAGTTTACTCCTCATATACTAACACACATGGAGTTTACGGTTGTAAACTCTTGAGTTTACGGCCGTAAACTCCCAAACATGTGTGTTTGGTGTGTTTTGAAGTCCCAAATGCTTTCTAGAATTATTCTAACTTGGTGGTTAAATCCTTGGAAGGGTTTAAGGTCTAGAAGTACTCCAATTAAGAGTTTACAGCCCTAAGGCCATTCCCCTTAGAGTTTACGGCCGTAAACTCTAAGTATAGGGTGTTTTTTGTTGTTTTCAAGTCCTTTGCACTTGTGGTATGGGTTCTAGACTTTTATTCCAAGCATATGAAGGCATTAGGCACACCTTGGTGCCCTTTTTAGGAGTTTACGGCCCAAGAACCATGTCTTGGCCGTAAACTCACTTTCTTAAGTGATTTTGATGTGGTTTGGTCCTTCCATTAAGTAGGTACAATTTCTTGTAAAGGTCTAGGACTTTTGGTGTCATGAAAACACCCCTTTTGTCCATTTCAATGGAGTTTACAGTCTAAGATTCACTTGGGCCGTAAAATCACTTTTGTTTGTGTCTTTTGATGTGTTTAAGGCCTTATACTACTTGGGAACATAGTCTAGATACAAGCCTTAAAGTCCTAGAGTCCTTAAATCATCATTTTAGTGTTTGATTTTGGAGTTTACGGCCTAGGATTATCTAGGGCCGTAAACTCCCAAACTTGGGTGGATTTTGGCTTGTTTTCTTGTCCCTAACATGTATACATAAGCATCTACGGCCTTATCATAACACAAGTGTCGGTTTTGGCTTCGTTTCGGGAGTTTACCGCCCAAGAACACCTTGGGGTGTAAACTCCTAGATATCATGTTCTAGCCTTCTAAATCATGTTATAGACACATATAAAGCTTTCTAACATTACTATAAAGAGTTACTCACGTTTTGGTATAAAAACCCGAAGACCCGTCAGAGAGAAAATGGCTTTTCTCTAGTCGGAAATGTGAATAATGAATGAATTTGGTTCAGAAATCTATTTATAGTCCTGAGATATTTTGGTAGAAAATATTTTTATTCCTGAAATGATTTCTAATAGAATAGAGTGTTGGAATAACAGTGTTGCACAAAACCCTAGTGCACCCACTCTCCTGATATTTCCTGAAGTGTAAACCTTGAATTACTCAAACTTACGCGAAAAGTCTGAAAATTAACTGTGACTGCTATAACTTCTATTGAAGTGATATAGTTTGTACAGAATGGAAATTTCGGGTTGTCACAGTTTGGTCTTAGATCTTAATTGGGTTAGTTGTGGGTTTTGGCTCAGTATTAGAGGCCAGTGTGCAACAGCAACACTATAGGAGTTGTTCATCATCCGATGTGAGTCTTCTCACTATACATACCTGAGTGGTACTACTGAGTGACCGGTGAGTCTTATTTGAGTTATGCGATATTATGCATTTTTATTTGTGATATATGCTATAATACTCTGTGCATTTTGAAATCGGACCAGAGGGCCAACCCGAGCTATGAGATTGGAGGGTCCTCACTCAGACACATGACCGGAGGGTCTATATCGAGCCGTGAGACCGGAGCGTCCTCACCGAGACGCATGACCGGGGGGTCCATGTCGAGATATAGCCATGAGAGGCTTATTATTTGTGTATATCGTATTTTGGGGAACTTACTAAGCTTTGTGCTTACCGTGTTATGTGATATGTGTTTTAGGTACTTCTAGGGATCGCGGGAAGGCGCCGACTTGATTGTACACAGGAGATGGTGTTATGTTTGAGGATCCTAGATTTTTATTCAACAATTATGGATATGTGTTTTGATAATTTAATACTTTGGGGTTTTTGTGTGATGTGTTAATGAGAATTATGTGATTTAAAAATGAAAATTTTGTTTAAAAATTTATGGTGTAAAAGCAACAAGAAGAATTGCTCAGATACCAGTGAGTGAGGCCTATTTGGGTCATGTTATAAATGCGTTGGCTAAACATATTGATGGTAGAGGTGAAATTTCATGTTCTGAATATAGGTTAATCGAATCGCCCGCTCCTGGGATTATTTCTCGACGTTCTGTATATGTGCCTGTTCAAATAGGGCTTATTGCTATTGATTCAATGATTCCTATAGGACGTGGTCAACAAGAATTAATTATTGGGAACAGGCAGACCGGTAAAACAGCAGTAGAAACAGATACAATTCTAAATCAACAACACACAAATGTAATATGCGTTTATGTAGCTATTGGTCAAAAAGAATCTTCTGTGGCTCAGGTAGTGACTAATTTCTAGGAAAGGGGCGCGATGGAATATACCATTGTGGTAGACGACACAATGGATTCCCTTGCTACATTACAATACCTCGCTCCTTATACAAGAGCAGCTATGGCTGAATATTTTATGTATCGTGAACGAGACACTTCAATCATTTATGATGATCCCTCTAAACAAGCCTAATCTTATCGCCAAATGTCTCTTCTATTATGAAGACCGCTTGGGTGTGAAGCTTATCCAAAAGATGTTTTTTTATTTACATTCACGCCTTTTGGAAAGAGATGCTAGATTAAGGTCTCTTTTAGGTGAAGGAAGTATGACCGTTTTACCAATAGTGGAAACTCAATCGAGATGTTTTTTATTTACACTCACGCCTTTTGGAAAGAGATGCTAGATTAAGTTCTCTTTTAGGTGAAGGAAGTATGACCACTTTACCAATAGTGGAAACTCAATCGGGAGATGTTTCAACATATATTCCTACTAGTCATTTCAATTAATATTGGACAAATATTCTTATTTGCTGATCTATTCAATGCTGAAATCCGACCCGGTATTAATGTGGGGATCTCCAGTTCCATAGTGGGGTCTACAGCTCAAATTAAAGCTATGAAACAAGTAGCCGATAAATTAAAATTAGAACTGGCATAATTTGTAGAATTAGAAGCTTTTTTACAATTTGCTTCTGATCTCGATAAAGCTACTTAGAATCAATTGGCAAGAGGTCAACACTTACGTGAATTGGTTAAATAATCCCAATTCGCCCCTCTCGGTGTAGAAGAACAAGTATTAACTATTTATACTAGAACAAATGGTTATCTTGATTCATTAGAAATTAGACAGGTAAGGAAATTTCTTGTTGAGTTACCTACATAAAAACCAATAAACCGCAGTTTCAAGATATAATGTCTTCTACCAAGACATTCACCCAGGAAGCAGAAGCCATTTTGCAAGAAGCTATTAAGGAACATAGGGAACATTATATACTTTAGGAACAAGGAGCCTAAACAAATTGATCACCCTTTCCAATAGTTTTTTAAATAAAATAAAAAGGGTACTCAAGCGTTTCGGAATCAATTGATTCAAATTTATTTTTTGATATCTAAATCTAAAAAAGTAAAAAGACCTATGTCCTATATATTAATTTCATTACGATTTTTGAGTAGTTTTACTTTCCGATCTTTTATTTGAAAAAATAAGAAACTAATATAGTAGGACTTCTGTAAGAAAATTCTTTGAATTGTATATTCAATGATGAATGATGTATTAATTAGAGTCTAGTAGAGTATTTAATAATATATAAAAATAATAAGATAATATGGAGCGGGTAGTAGGAATCGAACCCGCATTGTTAGCTTGGAAGGCTAGCGGTTATAATCGACGTCGATTCATCATTTTTAACATCTCTAATTCAAAACCGAACATGAAACTTTGGTTTCATTCGGCTCCTTTATGGAAAATGGATAAATTGCTAGATTTTAGATGTGAACCAACTTACAAAAAAATGATACCCATAACATCTATGTCAACTTTTTTTTTTTTTTTTTTTTTTTTTGAATATATTCAATCCAAAACGATTCGCTTTATAGATGATCCCTCTAGAAGAAGGAAATTCTAATAATCTTTCTAGTTACTTTGTTCTTTATTTCTATTTGAGAGGGTCCTAAGGAAAATGATTTTATTTCCACCGAGCTAAAATAATATGTCGATGTCTCTAGTAAACTAAATATATTCTTTAATAGCTATTTTGCTTCAATTTATTCGCTACAAATGCAAACAAAAATTGAAGATTTAGTTACGATTAGAAATTAGAAATATACTTTTCTATCTTCATCTATGAATTCTTTATTCATACTCATTCAATTGAAGGTAATGATCCAATTTTAAAATTTTGTTTCGCAATTTTATAATCTAAGTTTTCATTTTTTAATTGACCTTTGGATAAAAATCCCGAAATTTTATATTTTTCCTTGAATGTGTCATTGAAAGGTAAATGATTAATTCCTTTTAATGAAATAAAGTTTTTGATCGGAATATGAATCAAACCGAAATACCCCTTAACCATTAAGAGGGTTAATAAAAGGGTTTAGGTCATTTTTGGTCACTTAACTTTTGGTTTTGTGCTCATTTGGTCACTTAACTTTTTTTTTTTTTTTTTCAGTTTTAAAATGTCATCAAACTTTTGACTTTGTTCCCATTTAGTCACTTAACTTTTGGTTTGGTCAGATTTAGTCACTTAACTTTTAGATTTGTGTTTATTTAGTCACCTAACTTTTAAAATTGTGCTCATTTAGTCACTAAACTTTTGAAAAAATTTAAAAGTTTAGTAACTAAATGAGCTTAATTTTAAAAGTTAAGTGACTAAATGTGACCAAACCAAAAGTTAAGTGACTAAATGAGCACAAAACCAAAAGATTGATGACCTTTTAAAACTTAAAAAGAGTTAAGTGACCAAATGAGCACAAAACCAAAAGTTAAGTAACCAAAAATGACCTAAACCTTTAATAAAACGAATCACACTTTTACCACTAAACTATATCCGCTACGGTGCAAATTATTATATATAAATGGACCTTTGTCGAGGCGTTTTAGTCTATGTGTAGATGGACTTCTTATACTTATATAAAAAGTAGGTATATATCTTGTTATATAGATATATTTTACCAAGATAGTAAAGTGACCCGTTTAGGAATTCCATAAACCAATCATTTTTCTTTTAACTCAATGGTAGAGTAATGACATTGTAAGACATAAGCCTTCGGTTCAAATCCGATAAGGGGATCTGTATTTTTTTCAGCCATAGTATTCATATTTGAAAGAAGAATAGTGATATTATTAAAAGTAACAAAAAAGTAACCATATGTATAACATTATTGTCTATGAGTTATAGTATATTAGTTATAGTTATCACCAATAGAAACCATAATTTTCATAAACAATATAAGGGATATGCTCTATTTTCTTATTTTTAGATTGAAAATGTAGTTCGTTATCCGTTGACTCGAGTTTAAATGCGGTCATTTTTTTTGCTATACATACATTTTCACAAAGAAACTGTCCAAGACTAACGATTGGAATGTCTCTTCACGATAATTGTAATGGAGAAAATACCAATTTAAATTGAATGGATTCAAAATGATGCTACTGCATGAATATGGATTATAAATTTGACTATTTTCATCCGGTAAATAATATTTAAGTATTTGGAAAAATTTGTTTGAAATTGTCAAAGTTGAAAATAGTTAGTTACCAAGATCTAATTATGGGTTAGGTCCACTGGATTTAGAGTTATACCATTTTAAGAAGCAGACACCATGCCGAAAAGTCATCTTCGAAACTTCTCTATAAAGTAACGACATCTACAGAAATCTTGTTCTAAATTACGAAGAATATGTTCGACAATTCTAAAAAAAAGATGTAGACTCCTGTTATTCAATGGTGTACATAACGTATATGAGAATTTCTCCGATTTATTCGTCTTTTAAAAGTTAATATTCAAATTCAATTTTTTTAAACAGTTAAAAACATGCTTAAAAATTTAGGGCATAGCATGTTTAAAAATACTATGAAGAATGAGTTCGAAATTTATAAATATAACATGTTCGACAGTGTCGATCAAGACAGATTTGAAGAACATGTTTGAAAAGCATCAAAGGAGCATGTTCGAAACTCACAGTTTATCATCTAATTTTTTTTACCTTTCATTAAATGTCTGAAAACAATTTGAAGATTTAGCATATATTACTTTTCTAGTTGTTAAAAACTGTAGTTTTTTTGTGTTAGATTGATCATCAAAGCAAGAAGAATGAAGAAAACCCCTTAGGTATTGATTTCTATTATATGAAACCTTTGGCGGTCCAACCACAAACAACGGGAGTAGAAGTCGGAGATAAGGCCTTGTCGATATTCTTCGTCCAAACTTGGTGTACATAAATCTTTGTTAAATGGTCTTTTATTATAAATTGAATACACTTTTTTTTTTTTTCAAAAATCTAGTAATATTTATATATCTCTTGATTTTAAAGATCACTTAGGTGAAAGTACGTCAGAGTGAGTGACCAACAATAAAGAAGTAGAAATTCATTACTAACTTTTTTTGAACAACTATATAATTTTTTTTTAACAACGCTACAGGTTTGTAAGAAAATGAATTATGTATGAAACTTTTTTAATAAATAAAATAATGAGATCATTAAATTCAATAAAATAAGGTGGTTATATAATGATTGTCAAATACTATAAATAATAACTTAAGAAAAAAGCATATTATTTTATTGAAATTAACGGGTACATATCAAAATTCACCGCACATAAACTTTTTCAATTCCACATTACAATCTTTTATATATATATATATATATATATATATATATATATATATATATATATATATATATATATATATATATATATATATATATATATATATATATATATATTAATTTTGTGATTCTTTGTATATATCGTCTAATATATCTAATGGCCTCTGACAATATATATTCACGTCATGAGAATGGAAGTTCTAGAAGATAACGTGAGATGCAAGTTTCCTTTTCAAACACAGATTTCTACTAATCTCATGACATGAGACCCTAAAGCTCATGATGTGAGATGGGTTATAAGGAAACTATAAATATTCATAGACATATCGACTTTTGGAGGTTGGGAAGTGATATTTTGGAGGGAAGTTAATTTCAGATGTCAGAGAAGTGCGAAAATCAACATTTGGAAGAGGAGAAGATTGAAGATTAAGAGTTTGAAGATTAACCATTACATTCGGTTTGCATTAGATCAATCTTGTCTAAATCTTATATGTTTTTTGTGTTTATCTCCACCATGAGTAGCTAAATCATTAAGCTTTTGTTTAGTGTAGATGAACCCTAATATTATGTGTTAGTTTCTTACATTTCATGGATTTTATGAAGTTGGTTTAAGCTTGTGTTTGATTATCATTACCTAGCATGTTAAAGTTCTAATATTTGTTGCTTTAATTCAAGTTAAATGTAGTTGGATGACCATTTTTATTGCATGAACTTGATTACATGGTAGTTTATGATTATTAAATTTCTAGAGCTAGGATTAACCAAATCTTAGATTATGTAATAAAGGTAACAAACTTAGATGTGTTAGAGAGCATAATTTGATCATAACTGTGTTTAATTAATTGTCTTGATCATAGATAATTATCCTAGATATACATCTAACATAGCCTAATTATCCTTAATAGTCAATTTTGTGTTTGATTGTGTATGATCATTACATAGTAGTTCATGAATTGGTAAAAATATTAGGAGATCGAACCAAGACTGCTAATTATATTTAAATTGGTAACCAACTAAATAAATCCATGTTTAGAAACTATCCATAGGAAAAAGGGGGATTCAAAGCTAAACGAAAGTTTCTTCACCATCTTGATTTCAATCGTTCTTAGTTAAGTTGTTTGCTTAGTTTTTAGTTAATTGAATAGAATAAGTTAATCTGAAATTTTAACATTAGATAAAACCCCAATTTAGTTATTGTTTTAGGTTACTTTTTGGTAATTATATTATTAGCTTAATCTCGTTCCTTGTGTACGATACCCAACTTACTTTACTATACTGAAAATTGACTAGGTACAATGCCTATATGTGCATTATTAGCTAAGTTAGTTAGGTTAATAAATTTAAATGTTGATAGGTATAATTTTACACATCAAGTTTTTGGTGCCTCCTCCTCCACCTCCTCCTCCTCTCTCTCTCTCTCTCTCTCTCATATTCTCCAACTTGCTTCTTGGTGTTTGTTATCGATTAGAGGTATTACACTTGTGATACTAAAGCTCTCAAAGGTTAAAGATCAAGCTACAATTGAAAGGTAGCATCCTAACTTTGTTTTAATTATGATTTTCGATTTTATGTATGCTAGATTAGGGTTTACAAGCTTTGGATGATTATTGCATGTACAATTAGAAAAATTAAATCCAAAGCTTTAGGGTTTACATGTGCACCATAAGATTGTTGTTATACTCAAAACCCATCACTAACACCATGCCACCCCAAACATCATGCTTACCTTGCTTATTCACAATCATCATGTTCATTTACTCTTTAATCACATGGAAAACATCAACTCTAAAGATAGTAGATATAACAGTTATGTATATCAATCCATAACCCAAAAATAAAGGAATAAAAGAGACTGACCAGTTTCTCTGTAAAATTATTAATCTGGACCATAGAAGATTACAAAATTGTAATCATACAGGAAGGGGAATGAAAGGTTATAACTTGTACTTTTTAGATGGAACAAAAATAGTGTTTCCTTTCACTTCAATACCATGGGTTATTGGTGAAGATTAATTGCAGCTTTATTGTCAATGATGTCTCAACTATTAAGTGGGTTTAGCTTCATATGGATCAACAAAGGAGGTATGCTAATTGTTCGAATAAAAGCTATTTCAGCGAGCTTTGGCGTGCCTTTTGTAAGTAACTACAAAAATGGTGTTCTAATCATCCAAGGTACTTGATTTGAGTTCTTTTTCTAGTGAATTTAGGGATTAGTTGTAAAAAATATATAATTCAACAAAATCTAGAAGGTGGTGATAGGTGTTGTAGACACTAAAACGATGTATCGACCATTTTCTCCTGCTATCATCGGAGTAGGGATGAATTTGAAGCGCTAACGTCTGGTTCATATAGTTTTATGGCAAAGCTAATGACCTCATGGATAGGTTTCCAGCATGATGTATTGAAGCAAACGTGGTAACATAATCATTTTATAAGAAAGGTTTAATATTCCATAATTGTTAGGTTATAGATTGGTGTATAGAACCATTGCATTTGTTAGCTTGAGTTTGATGTTTTCTATGAGATCAAAGAGTAAATGAACTCGATGATTGTGAATAATCATGGTAAGCATGATGTTTCAGGTCGCATGATGTTAGAATGAAACATGAAGAAGGAACGAAAGGTTTTCTTTTTTTAAAGATGTGATCACCCTAAAAGATAGAAGAATGACAGAATGAGATATTAAGTTAAGGGTATTATGCCCAATATAAGTTTTATTAATAATTAAAATGATTTTAAATAACAAAAATGATTAAAAAATTTTAAAAATAAGGTTTTGGGCAAATATGATATTTTAGGTATTTATTTAGGGTATATATATATATATATATATATATATATATATATATATATATATATATATATATATATATATATATATATGATATTTTCATATTAGATAGGGCAAATATGTTATTTACCTTTTTCTTAAGGGCATATACGAAACTCTCCCTTAGTTTAATTGTTTTAGGTTAACCGATCATTTTTGTGGGGTAAAAGCCACAAAAAGTTAATTTTCTGCAAAACTTAAGTTTCTTGTTTTTAACTGTTCTCACGACGTGAGTTCAAAATTTTCAGCTTTATTTAATTTGCTTTTCAATTCGTTTTTACGTGTTTTTGTTTGTTTTGTTTCAGTGATTTATGACCCAAGGATCCAGAAATCCAATAGTTTCAGCACTTCAAGATCCAGAATCCGCTTTCCTTAAGAAGAAAGATAAAAAGGTTGACAAATCGAGTAGCACTTTCTTAGTCAATAAATTCGAAAGCTTTGAGAAGACTGCCGACAAGAATCCTACACACATAAGGTTTCCAGATCCGGTCGGTAACAGACCATAGATCCGAAAAAATAATGGCACACATGGCAAACACATAGCATTTAGCACATAAGGGCATTTTAGGCATCTTCCCTATAATAAACTAGTGCTCGTGTCTAAAATATGGTAGATACTCATCTCACAATCATCACTTAGCATTCTAAGTTCAAGTCTAGAAATTCTACAATTTCTTAGTTTGCTTAAACTAATGCTCTGATACCAACTGTGACATCCCCTAATTTTTCGGCCAGAAAAGACCGATTTAATTTATGCTTTTTAAAATAAAATCAGAGAAATCTTTTTAAAGGATGTTGCGGAATTTGTTCCCAAAACAAAACATGATAAAAGTTTATCAAAACTTTCTTTAGGAAATGTATAGTTTCATTTTATATCAAAACCTAGGGATGTCATGTTCCGATACAGATCAAAAGCATAAACAAGACATTATAAGCCTTTCAACAGTTATTTACAACTACTGACCTATAATCCAAAAATCCCTCATTGTCCTCTGACTATGCTCGGGATCCACTACCTGTAACATAAAAAGCTGAGTGGTTCAGGCTTGGGAGCCTGGTGAGCATATAGGGTTTTCAACCCACAATAATAATAAACTTACTAAGTTCATCAATCAATAATAAACCTGATTACCCGTTCCCGTTATCATCACTTTATGTCCCTAAACACTTATCACAAGGGACCTAGCCTAAAGAATATCATCGGGATGGACACTACTGCTAAGGGGTTTCCTCAGCCATACATGTCCTAAAGGAAACCATGAGGGGGATGGAGTACAGCGAATAAACACCCAAGTTAATTAACACCTACAGGTTGCGGGCCTGCCAATGTTTCGCACTAGACTGTCTAGAAAGTTTGTGGTCGTCATCCAAACTCCGCTAGATGACTGGATCTCAAAACTCATCGAGGCCTCTCATCAATTTTATTTTATCACACATCACTATCTACCCATGTTCTACCCAACATATATGTAGACAAAAATACTTATACAGTTTAAAACTTGTATAAAACATCAACTCAACAGTCACCTCAAATAAACAATTAATATATTTACACATTGCATGTATTATAAGGTAAATACTTCATATCTATGTGTAAAATGAAAGTGACTATACACTCACATGATTTGATGATAATCAGGCAGCAATTCGTTTCCTAAAACGATCGTTTCTAATAAAACCGGGAATTTTATTAAGAAACCGGGCTTTGCAAAAGTCGGGCTTCGAAACCGAAAAGATAAATTTTTCGGGATTCTCGGGCACTTCGTGGCATATTCCGGGGTTACAATCGATACCGGGGTTTTGCGGGACGTCAAGATGAAAGAAATATGGGTTTAGGGGTTAAAATTGACAAATTTTCAAAGTTACCCGGGAGGTCTCGCACCCTTCTATTTATAGGGGTGAGGCTTCTGATCGAACGGTCAGGAGGGAAGACACGAGTCGCAAATCCGAAGCTCGCAGGGGGGTGGCTCGCACGTGGGCTGCACATGCGAAGGCCTCACTGGCAGCTTGTGATTGGACCGAAGTCCGGATCCGATGAGGGGGTTCGTGGCTCACTGCGAGGCTCGGACGGATTAGTCACTACACACGTGTCGGATGCGAGGCTTGCCACCGAAGCTTATACGTGTAGTCAGCGGATTGGACCGCAGTTCAGCCTCGGAAGGACATGACACGCCTCGTCAGGTGGCTTCGTGACTCAGCAGCTCGGATACGTGGCGCGTTTTGAGCAAGGGTGACGTGGCCGAAGTCCACGTGTGCGAAATTCCTCGGTTTTTGGGGATTTTTCTCGTTTTTCGCGCCAAAACTTCTAAAATCCATAACTTTCGCATAGGAGCTCCGTTTTTGACGTTCTTTATATGCACCCAATCTACAACTTCCGTTTAGACTTCGTCGGCTAATTTTGACTTTAATTTTATTCTTATTATTTTTAATAGACCGGGACAGGAAATCTATTAAAAAGTCATAACTTCTTCATCCGATGTCCGTTTTCGTCAGACTTTTTACCGTTGTGCTACTAATGACAAGACCTTCAATTCTTGTTTAGGTTGTGTCGGCTAAAAATTGTTCGATCTAAAATTCGAGTTTTTAGTTGTCTATTACTAAGCTGAAACTTCGAAAACTCATAACTTTTTCATACGAAGTCAGATTTGGGCGTTCTTTTTATCAAACTTCTCGGTTTAACGAATACTATGACTTTCGTTTAGATCACTAAGGCTAAAAAGTAGTTTATCAAAAACTCACTTTTAACGACATTCGACACCGTGCTGGTTTTGTCGCGAAACTTCGACATGTCATAACTTCTTCGTTATAACTCGGATTTTGGTATTCTTTATATCCCCGAAATCCTTGTTTCGGCCACTACAACTTTATGTAAAGATATCGGGCTTATCTCACACTTTAATTTTGACGCTTATTTTTATTCTTAATTAATTAAACCCTAATAATTAAGCATAAAACACATAATTCACATAAAATTCACGTAATTCCTTTTCATTTCTTCTAAATGAGTTACAAAGGTTAAACTAGACGATTATGTAAATATTAATGCCTAGCCTAGAAACACAGGCGTTACAACTCTCTCCCCCTTAGGATGATTCCGTCCCCAGAATCACACAATGACAAATAACTACGAGTAATGACTCACTATGTCACTCTTCGTTTCCCAGGTGGGATTTGGCCCATTTATATGTTTCCAACGTATAAGCACTAAATCAACTATCTTACGTTACAACTTCTTAGTCTTACGGTTAACGATTGCGTCAGGTTCTCCAATTAACCTCTTGTTCTCGTCCAACCTTAATTTAGAAATGGGAATTATGTCGGGTACACCTCCTGTGAACTTTCTCAAATAACACACATGAAAGGTGTTATGAATACTCTCTAGTTCTTCTGGTAATTCTAGCTTGTAAGCTTAATTCCCGATCCTCTGAAGAACTTTAAATGGTCCAATAAACCTTGGACTCAACTTTCCCCTTCTACCAAATCTTATAAGTCCCTTCCACGACGAGACCTTAAGTGAAACCGAATCTCCAACTTCGAATGATATCGGTTGTCTTTTCTTGTCAGCATAGCTCTTTTGAGTAGCTAACATCTTTTTCCCTAATCACTTACAGCTTTTCAGCAATCTAATGGACTATTTCAAGTCCCATAGACTGCTTTTCCTTAGCTTCCAGCCAACATGATGGCATCCGACACTTTTCCCCATACAAAGCGTGATAAGGTGCCATCTTAACGCTTGAGTGGAAACTGTTATTATAAGTGAATTCTACTAGAGATAAGTGTTCATCCCAGTTACCTTGAAATTCTAGGGTACATGCTCTCAGCATATCCTCCAATGTTTAAATAGTTCATTCGCTCTGACCATCGGTTTGCGGATGGTAAGCTGTATTCAAACACAACTTGGTACCCAATTCCTCTTATAGACTCCTCCAACACCTTGAGGTAAAACGATTGTCACGATCGGATACAATCGTTAACGGAACACCGTGTAACCTCACAATTTCCTTCACATAAGAATTTTGCAAGTTTATCCATAGACCATTTCTCGTTAGCAGCCATGAAATGCACATTCTTAGTGAAGCGATCAACGACCACCCTAATCATGTCGTGACCGTTCCTTATTTTGGGCAGTTTAGTCACAAAATCCATGGTGATTTCTTCCCATTTACCCATGGGTATAGGTAAAGGTTCTAAACTCCCATACGGTTTCTAATGTTGTGCCTTAACCCTAGCACAAGTTACACACTCGGCCACATACTTAGCAATATCGAGCTTCATCGTTGGCCACTAGTAATAGGGTTTTGGATCCCTATACATTTTTTTACTGCCGGGATGAATCGAGTACATGGTCTTGTGAGCTTCTTCCATCAGAAGATCTCTTACTCCGCCCGTCTTAGGTACCCAAATCCTATCTTGGAATACCTTCAACCCTTGGTTGTTTGTACTGAACACTAACGTTTTTCCCAAACGTTCTTCCTTTCGGTCATTTTTTCCAAAGCTTCCTCTTGAGCTTTCTTTATACTTTCCACAATTGTCGAGACAACTTCAATTCTAAACGCTCTTGGCCTTTTCTTTTCAAGGTTTACCTTCCGACTGAGAGCATCAGCAACAACATTTACTTTACCAGGGTGGTAAAGTATCTCACAGTTGTAGTCCTTGAGTAACTCTAGCTAGCATCGTTGCCTCATGTTCAATTCCTTCTGATTAAAGAGATATTGGAGACTCTTATGATCAGTGAAAAGTTTACACTTTGTGCCATAAAGATAATGACTCCATATCTTTAGGGCAAATACTACCGCTGCCAACTCCAGATCATGAGTGGGGTAGTTCTTTTCATGCTCTTTCAATTGCTTCAATGCACACACTATCACTTTATCCCTTTGGGTCAGAACACAACCTAACCCAACTTTAGAGGCATCACTTTAAACTGTGAAGTTATCAACTCCATCAGGTGACGAAAGAGTCGGTGCTTCACACGACGTCTTCTTTAACTTCTCAAAGCTTCCTATGCTTCTTTTTCCAAGTATAGACAACTCCTTTGTGGTTCAAAGCTGTCAATGGAGTCGCGATCGAAGAAAAGCCTTGGATAATTCAGTGATAATATCCAGCTAATCCTAAAAAGCATCAGATCTCTATAGGACTTTCAATCATAACCGTCGAGTTACAAATAAATCCTTATTGAGGACTCCTTTTCTTGGAATAAGTACTTTCCTTCGTTTATTGTAACAGACCGGTGGGTCATGTTCTAATGATCTCTCATTATATACTGCACTACTTAGACTCAGATCTCCTTGGGACAATTTTTTTTCGAAACAAACTACACCTTCCTTCATGTTCTAATGTGATATAATCACAGTTCAACATGTATTATTCCTAAATATCAACTTCTTTAACAATGAGTGCGATACTTCTTTTGATTGCTTTAATCATCTTTTACTTCAATATTCTGGCTTAAGTCAAATGCTACATCGAACTTGGTTCTCTGAACCACGTAACATACTCATCTTAGTCGGACTCGATTCAATATGAGCTCTAAGGTCGGAATAATAGTCATCTTCTTAGTCATTACCGAAACGATGGTAACGACAGACTAGAACAAGACAGAATCAAATAATAGCTCCTTGGTAACCTTGTGACTTTCCCTGATCCAAGTACGAGTCCTGTGCTTCCGGTAGTATAGGCCTCTACTACCATTCGCACCTACTCATACTCGTCCCAAGTATTGTCTCACAATTCTCCAAATCGCCATACAAGAATTTCACATAGTCATTCAATTCATCATATGACAAAACCAGGGTTTATATTATTTCCTTGAAAGGATTACACAAAGGTTCAAGTTTACCCTATACTATGCCTCTAATAGGCCTAACCACTTGTTGCTATTCACATTACTACTTTATAACTTGATCTTCTTCTTTTGTAGCCTCAAGTGTCATCTGAAAGGCTCTCGCCTTCGGCTTTGGTGGTAGATTGGGCTTTGCAGCATCCTTTCTCTTCGGACAGTCTTTAACAACATGCCCTTCTTCATGGCACTCAAAACATACCCTCTTGTCGGATGGACACATGTTGGCATAATGCCTAGTCTTTCCACATTTGAAGCAAGTCACTCCTCACTACATTTCCCTGAGTGCTTTTTCTTGCACTTCTCACACCACTTCACTTCATCTCCCCCTCCAAACTTCTTAAACTTAGAAAATTTGCTTCTCTTGCTGGAACCTGAAGTTCCTTCAAATTTTCTCTTTTCACCAACTTCCACCCTCTCCAAACCCTTCTCTCTAATCTGAACCTCAACATTCTTAGCATCCCAGATGACAGCTTTCAAAGTGGTTGCTTGCTTGACCATCGGACCAAAGTCCGTTGGTAATCTGAGGGCGAACTTGTTGATCCTAGAGAGTTCAGATGGAACTAGGTAAGGAACAAGCTTCATCTTTTCAGTAAAACTAGCAGCGTATTCAATAATGCTCATCTTTCCCTTCTTTAAATTCTGGAACTCATTATTAATTTCCTGAAGATCCTGCTCAGAGCAGTATTGCAGTTTCAGTTGTAGTACAAAGTCTTCCCAAGACATCTTACTAGCTTCTCCCTTGGGCATCGAATTAGCTAGTAACTTCCACCAGTTCAACACACCAAACTTTAACAGAGGGATTGCAAGTGCGGTCTTTTGTTTGTTGCTGCACTCGCAACTTTCAAACATCGTCTCCATTTCGGAGATCCAATTCATGACTTCCACCTGTTTCGGAATCCCAGATAGACACGACGGTTTAGATGCCATGAAATCTTTGTATTTGCATCCGCATCCATCAACTCCTCCATCCTGGTTGTTTTGTCTAACTATCTGTGGGTTGGCTTGACCAAGAGTCCCACTGTTGTTCCCTCCTATTGATTGCCCTTCATTCAATACGGGCTGTTCAACAGGCATCGTAGTCTCTTCCCTATGTTGTTGTAGTAATCGTCTTGTCTCCTCCATTTGGCGATCTAACATCATCTACATCATTTCTTGTAC
This sequence comes from Lactuca saligna, assembly GCF_052625555.1. Classification (NCBI taxonomy): domain Eukaryota; kingdom Viridiplantae; phylum Streptophyta; class Magnoliopsida; order Asterales; family Asteraceae; genus Lactuca; species Lactuca saligna. The sequence goes on along the minus strand of NC_136423.1, from coordinate 74,256,263 downwards.
CCCAGCCATCATCATTGGTTTAGGTGCAGCTCCTACAACAGGTACTTGCTTAACTACTTGAGGTTGAGGCTCTTGATCCCTGTTTACGTTTGCATTTGCAACTCCACTATGAGTTCTAGCTATTACAATCTATAGACCGAATAAGGCGAATTTAGGTCTTTACCCTCGATAGGTATTTAAATTCCCTTATCCCTCCGAAACATTTACATGTTAGTTCTAATCTCGTAATCGTACGGTTAGAATCCTACACACATAAGGTTTCCAGATCAAGTCAGCAACAGACCATAGATCCGAACAAATAATGGCACACATGGAAAACACATAGCATTTAGCACATAAGGGCATTTTAGGCATCTTCCCTAAAATAAACTAGTGCTCGTGTCTAAAATATGGTAGACACTCATCTCACAATCATCACTTAGCATTATAAGCTCAAGTCTAGAAATTCTACAATTTCTTAGTTTGCTTAAACTAATGCTCTGATACCAACTGTGACATCCCCTAATTTTTCGTCCAGAAAAGATCGATTTAATTTATGCTTTTTAAAATAAAATCAGAGAAATCTTTTTAAAAGATGTTGCGGAATTTGTTCCCAAAACAAAACATGATAAAAGTTTATCAAAACTTTCTTTAAGAAATGTATAGTTTCATTTTATATCAAAACCTCGGGATGTCATGTTCCGATACAGATCAAAAGCATAAACAAGACATTATAAGCCTTTCAACAGTTATTTACAACTACTGGCCTATAATCCAAAAATCCCTCATTGTCCTCTGACTATGCTCGGGGTACACTACCTGTAACATAAAAAGCTGAGTGGGTCAAGCTTGGGAGCCTGGTGAGCATATAGGGTTTTCAACCACAATAATAATAAACTTACTAAGTTCATCAATCAACAATAACCCTGATTACCCGTTCCCGTTATCCTCACTTTATGTCCTTATACACTTATCACAAGGGACCTAGCCTAAAGAATATCATCGGGATGGACACTACTGTTAAGGGGTTTCCTCAGCCATACATTTCCTAAAGGCAACCATAAGGGGGAAGGAGTATAGCGAATAAACACCCAAGTTCATTAACACCTACAGGTTGCGGGCCTGCCAATGTTTCCCACTGGACTGTCTAGAAAGTCTGTGGTCGTCATCCAAACTCTGCTAGATGACTGGATCTCAAAACTCATCGAGGCCTCTCATCAATTTTATTTTATCACACATCACTATCTACCCATGTTCTACCCAACATATTTGTAGACAAAAATACTTATACAGTTTAAAACTTGTATAAAACATCAACTCAACAGTCACCTCAAATAAACAATTAATATATTTACACATAGCATCTATTATAAGGTAAATACTTCATATCTATGTGTAAAATGAAAGTGACTATACACTCACATGATTTGATGATAATCGGGTAGCAATTCGTTTCCTAAAACAATTGTTTCTAATAAAACCGGGAGTTTTATTGAGAAACCAGGCTTTGCAAAATTCGGGCTTCGAAACCGAAAAGATAAATTTTCCGGGCTTCTCAGGCACTTCGTGGCGTATTCCGGGGTTACAATCGATACCGGGGCTTTGCGGGACGTTAAGATTAAAGAAGTATGGGTTTAGGGGTTAAAATTGAAAAATTTTCAAAGTTAGCCGGGAGGTCTCGCACCCTTCTATTTATAGGGGCGAGGCTTCTAATCGGACGGTCAGGAGGGAAGACACGCGTTGCAGATCCGAAGCTCGCAGGGGGTGGCTCGCACGTGGGCTGCGCATGCGAAGGCCTCGCTGGCAGCTTATGATTGGACCGAAGTCCGGATCCGATGAGGGGGTTCGTGGCTCACTGCGAGGCTCGGACGGATGAGTCACTACACACGCGTCGGATGCGAGGCTTGCCACCGAAGCTTATACGTGTAGTCAGCGGATTGGACCGCAGCTCGGACTCAGAAGGACATGACACGCCTCGTTAGGTGGCTTCGTGACTTAGCAGCTCGGATACGTGGCGCGTTTTGAGCGAGGGTGATGTGGCCGAAGTCCACGTGTGCGAAATTCATCGGTTTTGGGGATTTTTCTCGTTTTTCGCGCCAAAACTTCTAAAATCCATAACTTTCGCATATGGGCTCCGTTTTTGGCGTTCTTTATATGCACGCGAAGCTAAAATTATGCTCTACAACTTTCGTTTAGACTTCGTTGGTTAATTTTGATTTTAATTTTATTATTATTATTTTTAATAGACCGGGACAGGAAATCCGTTAAAAATTCATAACTTCTTCATTCGATGTCCGTTTTCGTCAGACTTTTTACCGTTGTGCTACTAATGACAAGACCTTCAATTCTCGTTTAGGTTGTGTCGGTTTAAAATCGATCGATCTAAAATTCGAGTTTTTAGCTGCCTACTGCTAAGCTGAAACTTCGTAAAATCATAACTTCCTCATACGAAGTCAGATTTGGGCGTTCTTTTTAACGAACTTCTCGGTTTAACGAATACTACGACTTTCATTTAGATCACTAAGGCTAAAGAGTAGTTTATCAAAAACTCACTTTTTACGACATTCGGCACCGTGCCGGTTTTGTCGCGAAACTTCGATAGGTCATAACTTTTTCGTTATAACTCGGATTTTGGTATTCTTTATATCCCCGAAATCCTTGTTTCGGCAACTACAACTTTATGTAAACATATCGGGCTTATCTCAAACTTTAATTATTTTTATTCTTAATTAATTAAACCCTAATAATTAAGCATAAAACACATAATTCACATAAAATTCACATAATTCCTTTTTATTTCTTCTAAATGAGTTTCAAAGGTTAACCTAGAACATTATGTCACTATTAATGCCTAGCCTAGAAACACGGGTGTTACAACAAAACATAAAATGTACCCCTAATAAAACACTAATCAGATAAAGAGTTATAAAAACTCTTATAAATATACCTATATATTATTAAACTATCCATTTAAATCATAACTTAAGATTTTAGGTCCAAAACGAATCCTAGGGTTAGCCTAGTACTGTGGTAGTACCACAAATAGACCTAGAATGCGTAACTAAGTTTTATTATGGTCCGACCGACGACACCTAAATCCGAATTCCCTAGTTGAAAATCTAAACGCCTTAGGATTTATGGATCCATAGTTTAGTACGATTAGTTAAGAGATTAGCACGAGGCATACAACTTGAGGATCTTCGGATAAGTAGCATAGATCGATTTCCTAAAGAATAGAGCCTTAGATCAAGACCTATTGCAAGAGGATTCAACACATAGTGAAATGGTAAACCTTGAGGATATTCGGATTAGAGATAGCCATCCAAAATACCTCCATACAGAGGGTCACCAAAGATACGGTACTATATACTACATATATATATATATATATATATATATATATATATATATATATAATAGAAAATTATATGTATTATATACTATCTCTCATAAACATCTTCATGTTTGATGTTTTATGTAGGATATCAGAGTGATATGGAGGATATATGGGACCGGGTGTCGCATCTTTACCTAGAAGAAGAATAAGTGGTGCCATACACGCTTGAGGTATAGAGAGATTATGATCCGACGATGCCCCTACCCCTTACCCAGTATCAGCTAATGATGAGCCATTTGAAGACGAAGCAGAGCCCATCGAGGAAGAGGAGCAGCATGACGAGGAGTTCGGTGGAGTACCCACAGATAGATCACCTTACCTAGATTCATTTTCCCATCAGGATCTTGCAGATACTAAAGAGGAGGACCTTGAGTTTGAGTCATCCTTAGAGATTGTTGCTCCACTACCCCCATCCTCGAGCCAACCTTTCGGTTTTTATGCTTTAGGACCCAACACTATAATCACCCATACAAAGTTCATTCCTATTCCATCACGTATGAGAGCAGCCTCACTGACATCATCACCGAGATCATCAAAGAAGCCTTACCCCACCCATAAAGACTCCATAGTGGACGAGTGAGTTAGGGAGGAGGGTATTGGGTTTTATGAGGTCAGAGAATCCTCCCAGGCACCTAGACGCGATCATAGTAACGACCCAAAAACAATGATAAAGTTTTTCATTTTTCAACAAATGTTACAGTCATCATATTTTTTCAAAACCATTACATAGTAACAATGTCAAATTATCAGATTAACAATATCAAAAATTTCGGAAAATAGTGAGGGGAGAATGTTGTGCCATCATAATTGTGGGTCTAAATCCAAAACCCAAACTCCTAGGGTGAAAGACCATTTTACCCTTCCTATAATGGGCCTACCCAAACTTGGCCCAATAACACAATAGTGGCTCCCAATGCCTAAAAGGCCCAACTCGTACAACTTAAGGCCCACTAACAAAATCCTAAGGCCCACTCATGCTTCAAACAGTCCAAGGCCAAAATCCTAACTAAGGCTCAAAATTTCAAAGCCCAACCAAAGATCAAAAGCCCATAAGGGCCACTACAAGGCATACGCTCTATGTACGTGACCACCAGTACGCACATCGTACCACTTGGTACACCTAGTGTATTGGGCTACTTGCCACCTTAAGCAATTTAGTGCTTAATCCGTTTAGAACTAAGGTTCAACTCTTAGATATCTTCCATTTTAGGGTTCTAATACATAAGGTTTGCAACTTTAACCCTTAGCATGTTTTAATAGATCCCAACATCTATTTTTGTCCAACAATGCTCATAATAATACCTCAAACTCATGCATGGACCAATAACAACCATCAAGATAACATTTTTATGCATCGTGAACAACAAAAAGGCTGAGATCTAACATATCTAACTCCCAAAGTTGCTCAAACTCTCAAAGAGAACCTGTGGGACCAAATAAAGCTCACAACAAGCCCTAATATTAAATTATCAAAATGAATCATCAAGGCTAGAGCTTTATACCTTCTCTAGCTCATAAATTTGATGAAGAATCTGGATCTAAAAGATCAACTTCAATAAATGTTTGGTCTCCAAGTTACTTCTTCTTGAATACACACAAAAATTCCCCACAATTACTTTTAAAGTTCAAGATCACTCAAAGGATGAATTAGGATTTCAATGGGATGAAATGAACAATGGAGGCCGACGAGGGTAGGTGTCCAAAGCCATAATGATGTTTAAATAGGGTTCAAACCCTAAAAATTAGGGTTTGACCTAGGCAACACTACGCCCCGCAACACCATGTACGTGTTGGGTTTTGAGCATTCTAACACTCCTAAGTGTACATGCAACCCTAAATACATTCGATCTATGTTTTCTGTATTATACATGCAAATATGAACTTTCCAAGGTATTCATCATAACTAGCATAATAACATTGGTTCATATTAATATCTCAAGTTAGAATTACATACCTCTTTGATGTAGAATGTCTTCATGAAGCTTGAGTGCCTAGTGCCCCAAGTATGACACCTCAAATGGTTCAAACAACACGAAATACACTTGAAATAGCTTAGAGAGAAATTCACACTTCATAAAAATCGGCTAGCCCTTTCACATATACTCTAGTGCCGATTTTGTCAACTATAAGATGCTTATATAGTTAGTGACAATTAGGGTAAAACCTAATTGTCATGGCTTTCCATTTCCTTGGATCCATGGGTTCAAATATACCATGGAGCATCTTATGGGTTTTAGCCCAACTTGACAATCCATGAAGCATTAGCCCACTATACAAGTATGGATGATTTACACAATCAACCCATATATTTAATTAGTCTTCTTTTGATCACTTAGGCTATGTTTGGCGGACTAACTGAAAAGCTAGATGTTAGCTGAAAAGCTAGTTGATGGCTGAAAAGCTAGCTGTTAAATAAAAAGCTAGCTGATAAAAAATAATGTTTGGTAAAACTAGCTGAAAAGCTAGCTGAAATATATAAAATTACATAAAAGGACATGTAAGAATATGTGTTTATATAACTAATTAAGGGGTGTATTTGGGAAATTTTAAAAAAGCTCCTAAAAAGCTAGTCTAAGTAGCTTTTCAAAAAGCTAGCTTATAAGCTACTTTTTGGCTTACCAAACACGACAACATAAAAAAGCTCAAAAAATAAGCTAGCTTATCAGCTAGCTGTGGTGCGCCAAACACAGCCTTAATAATTCAAGATTAATTCTTGATCAATATTAATTAAATAATATTATTAATATATTAGAACTTCTAATATATTAACAAACCTTAAGTGTCATTTCTCTCATTATAGTCTATCCAAATGCATGATGCCATGCAACCCAAATGGACCATGTCGGGTCGGGTTAAGTCTTACCAATTATAGTTATAGACTTAGACATTAATCCAACAGTCTCCCACTTGGATAAGTCTAAAACTATTATTGCAAGTATGACTTCAAGAACCGACTGGCAATTGTAGCTCTCAAAAGCTTTTGTCGAACTCTAACCTTTGTCAATGAATTTTCCATTATATAAGGGATAATATATTCCTCCATTCTAGATATTATATGAATTGAGACATGGATTATAATCATTCTCTCTGTCCATTTGTTGTTTCCCAATTTCCGATTTATGACGACTGACTAATTAAACAAATCAAATCAGTCCAGGCCCGACCGAGCACTTATATTTGTCATCACCAAATCATCGAGGGGCCCACAGATATTGCTTTTATCCTGAAGGTAAAAAGAATGGATAAACTTTGACTCATATGCTTTTCCTGACTACTTGTTGGATCATACACAAAGGCACGTTTTATAACATCGAGTTACCAATGCGTTTTCGTGCAATCAATGTACAACCAACTCATAGTCAACAACTCATCTCTCTAGGTTTGAAGAGTATAAGATATTATCGTCTCATGATCACTCGTGATAAAATCCATGAAGTGATTCCAATGAGCGCGGGTTGAATCCAATACTCAGAACTTATGAGCACTCATGAGTGTTGTAGCCCTTTGTCCAACATCTTAGACCTCTACAAGCCAACCAATGACAGTCTTGATTTATATCTACTTCCAACATATGACCGACTGTGGATAGTTTGCATAACTTAGTCATCCCGGAAGAATAACCTAGTTTATTCTGAAAGTCAAAACATGCAAAATGAAACACAAGAATAATTGAATCTAATATGGTATCAAAACCTATAAACATAAATAAAACACATTTTATTTATCACCATATGATTACACATTATTCATTGTATATTGTTTCAGCTATCAACTTTATTCTTGAATCTAAAACAATAGTTGTCCCATGCTCCAAGCATGTACACTATGTTTTCTAAACACTAGTCACGCCATACACCAAGTATGCATACTATGTTTGTCTATGATCTTTACTTTCCGAAATAGACAAATTGAACATAACTCCAATGATTCTCATTTCACAATCCCAAATCCTTACTGCAAATGCAAGAATTCCAAATTCATGCCATTTACTAAAACCTTTTAGATTCTAAACTTATATGCATTGATCCTCTTGTAATGATTATGCACAAAGTCAGAAAGACTTGACAACAACCATTACAGAGCATTCACAAAGAAATTAGCACCTTGGAAACATCCTTCTTGCATTAAGTTTCCTAATCTTACACAATTTGAATAATTTCTAACTTTGAAACATTTCCATATTCCATTTTTACTATCACTTCTGAACAAGAGTTGCCTCCTTACAGATTATGTCAATATGGTCCTTCTAGAGTTAACATTATACTTCCAACTGTCCTTGAGCAACCAATCTTTGGTAAACCTTAGATTGTCCTCAAGAATTGCTTAATCCTTTTAGTCATATCCAATTCTAGACCTTTTCCCTTCTTAATGCCCCAGGCATTTGGAAAATTTTAGAAAGGATGAATATAGCACATGTAATCGATCCTATATCCGAAGCATATGGGACACGATTCATGATGCCTCACATAAAGACCAAAACAGTCTTTTGCTATAATATTTCCATTTGCCAAGTTCTCATAATTTCAGATTACAAAAAGGGATGTCGTATTCATAATCGAATTTTAGAACGCAAATAATGGACCCATATATAGAATTATCTTATGTTGAGCCATTCCAACATAACATTCATATATATACTTGACTAAATTGATTAAAATCTCACGATCTAAGCTTATAGATTTGAGATGAAGTATAATTTTCTCTCCCTTAATTATAAAAAAACAACTCTTTCCCAATTGAAACTTTTGTTTTCTATAATTAACATTGCTAACTTGCAACTTTTATCATAATTATCGTGCTCCCACTACCATGATGATTGTTAGCATAACACTTATGCTCCCACTAGCTTTGATATGTACTCAGAAATCGGTTGGACTTCTAGAAATCAATAACTTATTGACTTTCTTACCAAAGTTCAGATTTCGGATACTAGATTGCTTTGATAAAAATTTATCACAATCATACACCTTATTTTAAATAGCTCACAGGTGTGTCTAAATAATTTTAAGAACTATGAAAAGGGACGTCGTAATCATAGTCATGATTGTTTAGACCTTTGTCCCTTCTCACAAGTCAATGCTAGTGTGCCGATAAACAACATACGCTCCAATAACGACTTTGAGAATGCAAATATCACAGTTGCTATCTAGCTAAAATCTACTTAGTGAGAGTGTTTCCTCACCATCATTTTCATGAATCGGAGAGAAACCTTATGAAACTTAGATTTAATGGTGTATGTGTTCTTATCCATGTGAATTGTCAAAACCATAGTCACAAGACAAGGATAATGACAAATTCAAACTCATATGGACTACACTGAATCTTAATTTCTTGCCATTTGGCAGCTCAAGGGCCTGCCATTGCTTCCAAGTTGTTGTGCAACCAATTGAGAACTCTCAGAACTCATATGCAAAGCCAACTTTAATTGGAATGGACACAGAATATGTCAACACGATAGGTTATAAACCTCAAGTCATGTGCTAGTGAAGAACTTCAGGTTTTATTCTTGATTAGTTCTTGAGACTTTCAAGACCTTTAAGACTCCCACTGTCCTCTTGAAATTTAAGACTTCCTTGTCAGATATTCAAGAGATAGTTTGGATTCTAATAAAGACAAACACTTCACACAATTGGCCTTAGTTGGTCTTTGTTTTACCCAAAACATCACAACTTACCAATTTAAAATGTACAAGAGTAGAAAACTTTTACTCTTACATTTGACAAGTGTTTTAAACCTTCTTTAAGACATGTCATTCAAGTTACAATTTTAGAGTATAACTCTAAGAATTATTTTTGGAACGAAGTATGAAATCATCTTCTTGATTTAACCACTTCAACAATTCATAGCTCCTCTTCTTAACTATCAGAATGCACTTAGAGGATGAATTGTGATAAGGTCTCAAAATCATTAAGATGGTCTTAAAACATGATATTAAAGTACTCTCCCATCTTTTCAGATTTGAGACACTTTTATCTTTCTGCCTAAGTTGATTCTTCTTATTCGCTCTGCCATACATTGGAACCTTTTCCAATGTCTCAAAATTAAACTTAAGCTTTTAAGTATAACCATATTTACTGAGCTATAGTAAATTATGACAAATAGTCTTATCGATCTTTTGTGGTGGACTTAACCAATGCACAAGAATGTGTACTCGATCCCGTAGTCCTTTTACTTGACTCACACATCCATGTGAACAAGTAGTTAGTCTTAAATTTTCCAATGCTTGAAAGTTCTCATCCATCATGCTATACAACTTGCATGATTCCAAGTTTCTATCCAACCGAAACTTGGGTGATGAGAATCTTTCCTTATTTGGTAAATTTAGACACTACCACAAATGAAAGAATCAAATTCATATTTCCACTCTTGCTCTTAAGGGAATCTTTATACGCAACAAAAATTTTCACAAATGCCATTGTAAGGATATTTTAAAATAAATAAAATCAAAAATTTTCCTTTTATTTTAAAAACTTTGCGGAAAAACTATCCTTACAGTGCAAAAGCACATGAAAACTTTGTTGTTATCTATTCCAAAGCAATATATCATAACTCCTAAGAAGTAGCTCAAGAATCCGATCTTCAAACTATGCGATAGAAGTCCATCTACGCAATTAAGTTCAGCATATTCTTTCTTTTAAGTTTCTTCACTTTTCTTTGATTCTTAAAACATCAACATGTGACACAGTCACATCATGTATCAAGAATCTCAGAAGTAGGAACTTAATAGAGTTAGATAATGGACTTTACCTGAAGTAGAGTCAAACTTATTGACTTTAACATCCTTAGGTAAATTTGGCAGATTCGCAACTAATGCCCCTTTCTTTGGCAATGGACCCTTGATAATGCTACTATTTCAGACGTAGCCTCTCTCTTTACAATTTGGTTAACCGATTTGACTATGGCCGATCCCTTTCCATTGGGAAGAGAGAGCTTTACTGGATATCCAATGTCATCATTGTCAATGTCCATAAAGTTTTAGGAAGTTCATCTTAGCAAATATATAAGATCATTAAGGGTCTTGTCATAGTCTGTTTCATAGGAGTCCCAAAGGAACTCACTATGTGACTTAGAAAGTGATTGATCATCAACTTCCTCTAGACTTTGACACCCAACTCTCCCAACTTGTCAATATGTGACTACATCTCTAAGATTTGATCACACATAGACCTTTTCTTGCCAATAGGGCTTGAGTGACCTTAAACTTTTCAAGAACTTTTGGGTTAGGGAGAATAATTGGAGGAGGTGAAAGAAGTATGATTTCCATGGGATATCATCTTAATTTAGGAAAGCTTGTTTCAAGAGATTTGAGAAGATCATAAATGTCTAAACCAGACATCTTTTTGGGAGATATTCAAGATAGTTGATTTAAAGTCCTTAATATAACACCCAATATGAAATATTAAGGCTAGGACCCAACACAATACTTTTATAACTTGGAAGAGAGATGCCGTAATCCAGGCTATAAAATATTTGAAGGTAGGTGAAGGACGATTTACCAATTTCCACCAAGATAAACGAAATGTATTGTTAGGTTTTAATTGGTTTTGAAACTCCTAGATTCTTTTCAGATTCATTGAACTTTTCAATGGCATGTTTCAATCTCTAGTGGGCCCTTCGGGTTTTGTGACTGGGATGCCGAGGATCACAAAACAAGGTGTGAATAACCATGCAAATATACTTGGTACCCTTAAGTGTTTACCCCTCAATCGATGTGCCGGTTAACCACACACACTCCATCGATACTATGATAAACATTAAGTTACCCTTTGCCTACCTTGTTAAATACGAGTTATTGTGCTGGTTAACCACACACGCTCCACTAACCGACTTAAACAAAGTGCAAAGTGTAAGTTCATGGATTAGCACCTTATTCACATTTTCCTAAGTAACTAAGATTGGGTATTTATAAAAGGTTTAGTTACTTAGATTTTATCATTAATACTTTTAATGAAAGGAGAATTCTAGTCCTTGTCCTACCCGTTTGGCTAACGACCCTCCGCCGGTCAAGGAATAGGTGGGTGAGAGTGGACACCCATTAAACTGCCATTTTATAGGCAGTAACCTTGTACCCCCTTATAAACCAGCTTCGTGAATGAGGCCTACTAATGGTAAGACTGACTTTACTCTTATACATATATATATATATATATATATATATATATATATATATATATATATTATTAACTTATAATATTATAAAGTATAAGGGTTGAATTTTAACTTTTAAAACTCTAAGGGTTAACTTGGAATTAAAGTATTCATAAGTGAAAACATTTCAAATTCCAAAACTTGAGGGCAAATTTTGAAACTATTCAAAACTAATTAATTCCATAACTTATGTGTTTAAAGTAGTTTTAATTAAAATAACTCTTCAAGTTCCATAACTTGAGGACAAGTTATGGAAGACTTTAAACTAGTAAAAGAATGTAACTTTTCTTTATTTTGTAATTTATGGAATTAATTAAGTTTACACATTTTATTACTTAATGAAGTGACTCTTGAACCTCCATAACTTGAGGACAAGTTATGGAGTCATAAAACCATTTAATGAGGACAAGACTCTTCATTTTTGTAACCTTTGCCAACTTTTATGAGTTTTAAGAAACATAAATGTGACCTTTCATGTAACTTGAGGACAAGTTACACAAACACATTTTAGAATCATCTCTTAGATTAAAATGGATTGAAAACACATAAACAATTAACTTATCTATTAATCTAAGCAACTCATATGAACAAGATAATTGGAATAAAACTTTTTCATGTAATTAACTTAACACTTAAACTAATACAAAACATAAATCAATTGACAATTATATTTGAAATTGGATTAGCATGAACATTACCAAATCAAAAACAAGTTTATAAGTCCAAAAACAGCTTAGGGTAATGTTCCTAATCCATTTCTAGCCAAAACAGTCGAATATATGCTGTTTGGGGGTCCAACTTGTTGAGTGCATGAACTAACTCGGCGAGTTGGATGCTTTTTGCCTTGGACTCGGCGAGTCTGCTGAGCAGACAACACAAAAATTCGATTTTTCAGCCAATTTTTCAAATATAACAAAAAAACAAGCCTAGGCTCCGATACGACTGTTGGGTTTTGAGCATTCTAACACTCCTAAGTGTACATGCAACCCTAAATACATTGGATCTATGTTTTCTCTATTATACATGCATATATGAACTTTCCAAGGTATTCATCCTAACTAGCATAATAACATTGGTTCATATTAATATCTCAAGTTAGAATTACATACCTCTTTGATGTAGAATGTCTTCATGAAGCTTGAGTGCCTAGTGCCCCAAGTAATGCACCTCAAATGGTTCAAACAACACCAAATACACTTGGAATAGCTTAGATAGAAATTCACACTTCATAAAAATCGGCTAGCCCTTTCACATATAATCTAGTGCCGATTTTGTCAACAATAAGATGCTTATATAGTTAGTGACAATTAGGGTAAAACCTAATTGTCATGGCTTTCCATTTCCTTGGATCGATGGGTTCAAATATACCATGGAGCATCTTATGGGTTTTAGCCCAACTTGACAATCCAGGAAGCATTAGCCCACTATATAAGTATGGATGATTTACACAATCAACCCATATATTTAATTAGTCTTCTTTTGATCACTTAATAATTCAAGATTAATTCTTGATCAATACTAATTAAATAATATTATTAATATATTAGAACTTATAATATATTAACAAACCTTAAGTGTCATTTCTCTCATTATAGTCTATCCAAATGCATGATGCCATGCAACCCAAATGGACCATGCCGGGTCGGGTCAAGTCTTACCAATTATAGTTATGGGCTTAGACATTAATCCAACAGTACGCCCAACACACGTGGGTAAACCCCCCACGACCATATAATCTTGTACGCTAAGCATACCAAACGTCCACCCAACATACAAGGGACCAATTTTGTCATTTATCTCAACTTATGGTACCAAGGAAGTAGTATGTGGTATCAAACATCACAAATCTTTCCCACTTGAATTAGACTTCGTCCTCGAAGTCCGTTGGTGCAAACAAGTGTGGGTTGTGCTCCCTCATCTCACTCTTTGACTCGCATGTCCACTCTTTGGTGTTGCCCTTGCACTTTTACCAGATTCACCATTTTATTATGGAGAGTCTTAGTTTTCCTATTGAGGATCGCAATCGGCCTCTCCAAGTAATACAGGCGCTCATCCACTTGAATATTTTCCAACGAAATCACTACTGAATCATCCGCTACACACTTCCGCAATTGAGACACATGGAAAATGTTATGGATCTGACTGAGCTCATTTGGAAAATCCAGACGGTATGCAATCCTGTCCACTCGGGCAATAATCCTAAAAGGACCAATAAATCGAGGCCCAACTTTCCCCACTTTCGAAATCGGATGAAACCTTTCCAAGGTGACACCTTCAGCAGAACTAAGTCCCCTACTTGAAACTCGTGGTTCGAACTTTGCTGATCAGGATAACTCTTCTGTCGGCTCTACACAACCCATAACCTTTCATGCACCTGTTGAATCAACTTATGGTCTTAAGCACCACCTTGGTGCTTCCCATGACCCGATGACCAACCTCACCCCAAAAAATCGGGGTCATGCACCGCCTCCAATAAAACATCTCAAATGATGGTCGATCAATACTGGCATGATAACTGTTATTGTAGGAGAACTTGGCCAGTGGAAGGTAAGTATCCTAAGTCCCTCCAAAATCCAACACACAAGCCCGAAGCATATCCTCAAGCGTATGAATCATCCACTCGCTCTGGGCATCGGTTTGAGGGTGGTATGATGTACTACAAAGTAATTGAGTAACCAAATCCTCATGAAACTTCCTCCAAAACCTAGAGGTGAAACGAATATCTCGGTCTGAGACCGCCGACACTCGCACCCCGCACTGAACTACCACCTCCCGGACATAAATATCAGCTAGCTTCTCTATGGATATGCTCTCGGTAATCAAAATGAAATGTGCACTCTTGGTCAGCCTGAGCTCAACGACCCATATAGAATCAACACCATGATTTGTGATGAAATCCATAGTGATCTCCTCCCACTTCCACATGGGAATGGGTAAAGGCTACATCTTGTTGTTGGGTATCTGATGCTCAGCCTTTAGTTTCCTGTAAGTCAGGTATCGCTCAACAAACCAAGCTATCTCCCTCTTTATACATGTCCACTATTAAATCAACCTCAAATCGTTGTACACTTTTGTGGCCCCTATATGAATAGAAAATTTTGACTTATGCGCCTCCTTAAGAACCGTCTGTCTCACGCTACCTGATACTTGGACCTAAACTCTACCGCACTAAGTCAACAATCCTCAGTTGTCCCTGACGAATAAAGGCATCTGGCACCTAATCCGCTCGGCCTTCCACTTTTCCTTTTTCAAAACCTCAATTTGAGCTTCCTTGATCAAATCCAACAACGACGAGGTGACAATGATCCTTAAGCATACATCTATAATAGAAGAGCTTGCTTCCTTATGAATCAAAGCATTGACCACAAAATTTTCTTTCCTACGGTGGTACAAGATCTCGTAATCGTAATCCTTTACCACATCCAACCATCTCCGCTGCCTCATATTCAGATTCGGATGGTCCATCAAATACCTCAAACTCTTATGGTCGGTGTAGATAGTACACCAGACCCCACACAGATAGTGCCTCCAAATCTTGAGGGCAAACACCATGGCCCCCAATTCTAAATCATGAGTCGGGTAGTTCGCCTCATGAGGCTTCAACTGCCTTGAAGCGTAAGCAATAACATGACCCCTTTGCATAAGAATAGCTCCCAAACATGAAATAGGAGAGTCGTAGTAAACCAAAGAATCACCCAAACCCTGAGGGAGCGCGAGAATTGGGGCATCACACAACCTCTGACTTGGAGTCTCAAAAGCCAACTACTGATTAGGCCCCCAACGAAAGGTCATACTCTTTTTTGTCAAACGGGTTAGTGACACAACAATATTGGAGAAATCCTGGATAAATCTCCGATAATACTTAGTGAGACCTAAGAAACTCTGAGTCTTTGATGCAGTCCTCGGAACCTCCCAACACATTACAACCTCGATCTTGGCCAGGCCAACCAATATTCCCTTTTGGTTGACGATGTGCCCCAAAAACTGCATCTCACACAACCAAAACTTGCATTTAGAGAATTTAGCATAAAGCCTCTCCATCCTCAAGGTCTCCAACACCTCTCGCAAATGCTGCTCGTGATGCTCCTTGGTCTTAGAGTAGAACAAAATATCATCAATGAATACAATCATAGACCGATCCAGTAATGGCCTGCAAACCCGGTTCTTGAGGTCCATGAACACTACTGGTGACTTGGTTATCCCGAATGGCATCACCATGAACTCGTAATGACAATAACGAGGACTGTAGGTTGTCTTCCGCATATCCTCATCCCTAAACCTCATTTGGTGGTATCGTGATCGCAAGTCAATCTTGCAAAACCAAGATGCACCCTGAATAATCAATGCACATTCTGTGTGAACTGTCTTTCTTCTTCACATGTAGGATCGGTTTTCCCCACAGAGAATTACTCGGAAGAATAAAACCCTTTCTTATTAGCTCCTGCAGCCGCGTAGACAATTCATGCATCTTAGGTGGTGCCATGCGATACGGCGACTTGGCTATTGCAGTCGCACCATGTACCAAATCAATCCGAAACTCAACCTGCCTCTTGGGAGGCACTCCAGGAAAAACATTGGGGAAAACATCAAGAAAATCCTGCACAGTGGGTACTTTGCTCAACTCTATCGTGTCCTCATCCCGCATGTCAGAAACACAAACTAAGAACCCATAACAACCCTGCTGCAAATATCTACTTGCCCTCGCTACTGAACAAAGAGTTGTCCCATAGAAAGATCTCACACCAAAAATAGCCAGTTCTCACCCACTTTGGGTTTAAAAGCTCACCAATTGTTGCACGCAATGAATCACAACCTTATTGGGGCCCGACCAATCCATCCTGATGATAACCTTCGATCCTATTAAGGGAATCAACACCAAATCAATAGAGAACCTCTCACTAAACGTGTTCAGGACACACCCATGAAAAACCCTTGAAGCACTCGCGCTATAGTCATCCACAATCTCAAAGTCCCCGGGGCATATCGAAACTTCTTGCTTAGCGCAAGAGATACAAAGGATCGAGTAGCCCCTGAATCAAATAGAACTTGAGCAGACAAACCATTGACCAAAAAGGTCCCTATAGAAGATCATAATAAACATAAGCATAAAAAAGGAAATCAATAAAAGATAGGGTTAAAACATGTACCAGTAACTATATATGACATTGCACGGGCCTCATCGGTGGCCATCAGTAATCTTATAGGTGGATGGCGCAAGCGCCGCCACTGCTCCCTAAGACAACCTCAAACAATTGGCCTTTTTATGGCCGGTCTGATTGCAATGAAAGAAAATCAGATCCCTCTTGGGGAAATACCTGCTCATGTGGCCTAATTGGCCTCAACTAAGACATCTTGAACCTGCTGATCAGCAAGCCCCAATGTGCGACTTGTTGCACTTGGCACAACGGCCCCAGCCTTGCTGGCCTCCGGTATGGGTATCGGAGGTCCGTGTCCTCTTAGCCTGACCCGCAACTATCTAAACCTGCTCTGGCTTCTACTTCGTCCGGAGCTCCAACTCAATCTCCCACTCGTAGGCCTTCTTGATCATACCATTCAGGTTCTTGCACTCCAAAAAGTTCACGAACTCCCTGATATCATCCCTTAGCATATCATGATATCTTTTCCTCATCTCCTCATCCGCAACGTATTGTAAGACCAACAATGCTCTCTCCCTGAATTTAGCGGTAATCTCCGCCATAGTCTCTGTAGGCTGGTGAAGGTTCTGGAACTCCCTCGCCAGCTGTTGTACCTCGATAGTTGGTGCAAAATCCTTCTGAAACCTCTGAATGAAGTCCTCCCATGTCAACACAACCAGCGCTGTCGTCCTTATAGCTCGGGTAACTTCCTCCCATCAGTCCTGTGCTAAATCCCTCAGTAGGCAGGACACGAATCCCATCTTTGCCCCCTTAGGCCAAAGTTTGTCCATTAAGCGTTCTCCATGTCAGCGATCCAACGATGGCTAGCGATGGGGTCCTTTACCCCAAATAACTCAGGAGCTCTACATGCCTTCAACTCCCAGAATAAGGGAGCTCTATCCCTAATCCGACCTGCATCAATCTCGGCTCAAAAATTCCTGAGCCTCTCATCCCTCAATTCCATATCCCATCCTTGATGGTACTGAACAACATAAGGGTAGCATCCAAAATACCACGAGTAACCTCAGCTGATATGAACTCGCGCATCCTCTCATCAATTGATTCAGTTTGAGTAGTCATCACCATACTCAAACTGAAGCATCACATAAAAACAATCAACAAAAGACTCGAGGGAACTCCTTTACACATGTCACCTTAGAGTTTCCAATTTTGCATTCGACTCGGGGACAGGTCCTGTCAATCTATTAGTATGGGCCCAATAATACCTTCCACACTTACTTGTACCTTACTCAAGGTCAATCTTGATTCCTCTAACTTACCTCACCACAACCAAAAAACAAATCCTATGCTTCACATCATACTTATCCTAGACTCTCCTAGGAACTCTGAACTCTCACCATTCGCAATATCAAGAACCTCAATCAACACTGGTAGTTGCCTTATGGATGCAAGTTGTACACAAAATATGATCATATAGACTGTCAACGAAGATTCTATCCTAAGTCCATAACCAAACAAGGAACAGGAAATGAGGCTAAATCGTTCACTCTAGGGCTATACAATCCTAATCATATACAACTTTGAAATCATACACTTATCAAATAACTGATTCGATATCAATTCCAAGTAATACATGGCATCGAGTTATATTGAGCTATAAGGAATCACATAATCAGGAAATTCTATCATATGATTCTTGAGGGTATCCTTTACCCTAATCTAGCATGCAATTCACATATCAAGCATACTAACCACAATAAGTACGGGTAACTAGGGAAACACTTACTCTAGCTCAGTGATTGCATGCATCACACTCCCCTTTTTACTTACCAACAATCCTTTTTAAAAAATTCAATTCCTCTTTCTTTTGAAAAGATTATCATTTCCTCAGTTTGAGTTCTGACACACCCGAGGGTGTGCTTGAATCCTTCAAACCGAGGCTCTGATACCAATTTGGTGTTGGGATTTGAGCATTCTAACACTCCTATGGTGTACATGCAACCCTAAATACCTTGGATCTATGTTTCCTCTTTGTTGGTGCTTGATTCCATGGAACTCAAGATCCTAGTGCCCAAAGTGTGACACCTCAAATGGTTCACACAACACCAAATGCACATGGAGTAACTTGAGAGAAAATGCACACTTCACGAAATCGGCTTGCCCTCTACATACACACATCGTGGCCGATTTTGCACAAGAATATGATGCTTATATAGTTGTTACAATTAGGCTAAACCCTAATAGACATGGCTTTCCATTTCCTTGGATCCATGGATTCAAATACACCATGGAGCATCCATGGAATATCCTATGGGTTTTAGCCCAAATTGATAATTCATGGAGTCTTAGCCCACTATACAAGTGTGGATGATTTACACAATCAACCCATATATTTAATTAGTCTTCTTTTGATCACTTAATTAATTCTAGATTAATTCTTAGTCAATACTAATTAAATAATCTTATTAATATATTAATAAACCTTAAGTGTTATTTCTCTCATTTTAGTCTATCCAAATGCATGATGCCATGCAACCCAAATGGACCATGCTGGGTCGGGTCAAGTATGTACCAATTATAGTTATGGACTTAGACACTAATCCAACAGTCTCCGACTTGGATAAGTCTAATAACTATTATTGCAAGTATAGCTTCACAACCTGACCAGCAATCGTAGCTCTTAAAAGCTGCTGTCGAACACTGAACAAATCAATGACGCATCCATTAGATAAGTGATCATATATTCCTCCATTCTAGATATCATATGGACTGAGACATGGATTATAATCATTCTCTCTATCCATTTGTTGTTTCCTGATTTCCAATTTATGATGACCTACTAATTAAACAAATCAAATCAGTCCAGGCTTGGCCAAGCACTTAGGGTTGCCATCACTAAATCATCGAGGGGCACATAGATATCGCTTTTATCCCATGAAAGGTAAAAGGAATGGATAAACTTCGACTCATATGCTTGTACTGACTACTTGTTAAATCATACACAAAGGCACGTTTTATAAAATCGAGTTACCAATGCATTTTCGTGCAATCAATGTATAACCAACTCATAGTCAACAACTCATATCTCTAGGTTTTAAGAATATAAGATATTATCGTCTCATGATTCACTCGTGATAAAATCCATGAAGTGATTCAAATGAGCGTGAGTTTAATCCAATACCTAGAACTTATGAGCACTCATGAATGTTGGAGCAACCATTGTTATGTCTAATGCACATTAGACAAATCTTACAAGCCAGATTCATGACAGTCTTGATTCATATCTACTTCCAAGATATGAACGACTGTGGATGGTTTGAATAACTTAGTCATTTGGGAAGAATGACCTAGTTATTCTGGAAGTCAAAACATTCAAAGTGAAACACAAAAGTAATACTAATCTTGTATGGCCTCAACACTTTGAGTGTAAATAAAACATATTTTATCTAAGCACCATATGGATTACTTATTATTCAAGTTTCGATTAATTAACTTAATACTTGAATTAAAACAGTTGTGATGCCATGCTCCAAGCATGCACACTATGTTTGTCTAGACAATAGCTATGACATACTCCAAGTATGCACACTATGTTTACATATGGTCCTCTCTTTGTGAAACAGATCGATTGACAACATTTCAATGATGCTTATTTCACAATTCCAATCCTTATTGTTAATGTAAGAATACCAAACTCTTTCCATTTACTATAATCTGTTAGATTCTAAACTTATATGCAATGATCCCCTTGTAATGACTATGCACAGTCACAAAGACTTGGCAACAGACATTACAGAGTATTCCAATGGAAAGCAATCCCATGGAAATTAAATCTCAAATTCAAAGTACATTCCTTTGAACATCCTTCTTTGCATTAAGTTTTCTAATCTTACACAGATTCAAAGAATAACTTCCACCTATGGAAACAATTCCACATTACCATTTTGACTATCACTTCTGAACAAGATTTGCCTCTTTTCAGAATATGTCAATATGGTCCTAACCATATACTTCAAATTGTCCATGTGCAACCAATCTTTGGTAAACCTCAGATTATCCTTGACAATTGCTTAATCAATTTACTCATATCCAGTTCTATTCCTTTTTCCCTCCTAATGTCCTAGGCATTTGGAAGATTTAGAATGGATAAATATTATAGCACATGTAATCAAACCTACACCCTAAGCATATGGGACATGATTCATGCTATAAAATTTTTATTTTCTATGTTCTCACAATTCAAACTATGAAGAGGTATGTCGTAATCATAATCGAATTTTGAGAACGCAACATATATAGAATTTTCTTATGTTGAACCATTCCAACATAACATTCATATATATCCTTGACTAAAGTTGATTAAAATCTCAATCTAAGCTTGTAGAATTGGAATGAAGTATAAAATCTTGTCCCTTAATTATAGGAAAACAACTTTTCAAAGTGAATTGAAACTTTTGTTTTCTATAATTAACATTGCTAACTGGAAACATAATCATCATGCTCCCACTAGCATAATGATTATTATCCTACTAGCATAACACTTATGCTCCCACTAGCTTTGACATGTACTTAGAAATCAGCTGGACTTCTAGAAAAAAAAACAATACTTTATTGACTTTCTTACCAGGGTTTAGATTTCTAATACGAGATGCTTTGATAAGACTTTATCAAAATCATACACCTTTCCTTAGATATCCCACATGTTTGTCTAAACAATTATGAACATGGATGCTGTAATCATAATGTTTAGACCTTCTGCCATTCTCACGAGTCCATGCTAGTGTGTCGGTAAACCACACATGCTCCATTAATGACTTTGAGAATGCAAATATCACAATTGCTATCTACTTAAAATCTACTTAGTGAAGGAGTTTCCTCACCATCATTTTCATGAATCGGAGGGAAACCTTATGACACTTAGATTTTATGTGGTGTAAGTGTTCCTATCCATGACACTTAGATTTTATGACACTTACATATGGACTGAAGGTCATGGGCTAGTGATTAACAATACTATTGATTAGTTCTTGAAATTATTTCAGGATCTTTTAGACTCCCACTGTCCTCTTAACATATAAGACTCTCTTGTCAAGAACCATTCCTTAACAAAACAAATATTCAAGAGTTAGTGTGGATTCTTATCAAGACAAACACTTCACAGAATTGGCCTTAGTTGGTCTTTATTTTATCCAAAACATCACAACTTACCAATTTCAAATGTACCAGAGTAAGAAAACATTTTACTCTACATTTGACAAGTGTTTTAAACCTTTCTTAAGATCATGTCACTCAAGGCTCAATCTTGCAGTATGACTCTAAGATTTGATTTGGAATGAAGTATGATTTATCTTTTGATTTAACCATTTCAACAATTCATGATTCCTCTCCTTACTCAAACAAATGCACTAAGGTGTCCTTAGAGAATCAATTGTGATATGGTTTCATAATCACTAAGATAGTCATAAAACAAGATACTTAAGTACTCTCCCATCTCTTTAGATTGGAGAAACTTTTATCTTTCTGCCCTATTTGATTCGTTTTATCCGTTCTGCCATACATTGAAACTTTTCTAATGTTTTAGAATTAAACTTAATCTTGTAAGCATAACCATATTTACTAAACTTTAGTAAATCATAACGAATAATCTTATCAACCTTTGTGGTGGACCTGACCAACACACAACCAAGTGTACCCAATCCTTTAGTCCTTCACTTGACTCACACATACATGTGAACAAGGTCTTAGTCTTAATTTCCCAAAGATGAAAATTCTCATTCATCACAAAATACAACTTGCATGATTCCAAGTTTCTATCCAATTGAAACTTGGGTGATGAGAATCTTTCCTTATTTGGTAAATTGTGACACTACCACAAATGAAAGAATAAAATCCATTTACCAATATTTCTTATTAATGGAAACATATAAACAACAATTTTTTCACAAATGCCATTGTAAGGATACTTAAAATAAATAAAACAAGATTTTTTTTTATTTTAAAAACTTGCAGAAAAACATATCCTTACAATGCAAATACATATGAAAAACATTTTGTTGTCTATTCCTAAGTAATATATATCATAACTCTTATGCAGCAGCTCAAAATTCTGATAATCAGACCACGCGATCGAAATCCATCTTCGCGATCAGAATCAACATAATCATACTATAAGCTTCCTTTGATTCTTCCAAAACATCAAAATGTAATTACATTACATCATGTATTAAGAATCTCAAAAAGAGACATAATAGAGTTAGATAATGGAGTTTACCCAAAGCAAAGTAAAACCTTTTGACTTTACCTTCCTTATGAAATTTCAGGTATATTGGGCAGCTTCGCAACCAATGTCCCTTTTATTGGCAAAAGAAATATATGGACTCTTTGGAAATGGTATACGGGACTATCATAGATTTAGACTTTCTCCTTACCATTAGGTCAAATGACTTGACCATGGCTGATCCCTTTCAATTGGGAAAAGAAAGTTTTATGGACTTCCAATGTCACCATTGTCAATGTCCAAATAGGTTTGGTAAGTAGATCTTCCAATCTAATCTGCTTAACCAATGCTCCAAATCATTGTTGATTCAGCATCATTAAGCAAATAAGTAAGATCATTAAGGGTCATGTCGTGACCTGTCATCAGGGATTGACTGGAGAACCAAGTCAACAACTAGCTACCTTGAGACTTCGACACCTGACTCTCCCGGCTTATCAATGTTTAACTTAACCTCTAAGATGTAAACACATATAGACTTTGCTTGCCAATAGGGAGAATAATTGGAGGAGGTGGAGGAAATGAAGTATGATTCTAGTCCCATCAATGCAAAACAAAGGCATTTATCTTTCACCTTAATTGTCATGTGGGATATCATCTTTATCAGGAAAGCTTGTTCCTAAAGATTTGGGAAGACCATAGTTGTCTTAACTAGACATCTATAATGGGAGAAATTCAAGTTTAGTTGATATAAAGTCCTTAATATAACACCCGATATGAAATATTACGGCTAGGATCCAACAACCTATTCATAATCGGAAGAGGGATGCCGTAATCCAAGCTATAAAATAGTTGAAGGTAGGTAAATGACGATTTACCAATTTCCACCATAAAAAAATATAATTAAGTTTTATTTGGATTTGAAACTCCTAGATCTTTTAAGATACATTGAACTTTCAATGGCACGTTTGAATCACGATTGTGCCCTCTCAAGTTTGTGGCAGGGATGCCGAGGATCACAAACAAGGTGTGAATAACCATGCAAATATACTTGGTACCCTTAATATTTATCACCTAATCAATGTGCCAGTTAACCACACACGCTCCACTGATCTATGATAAATTTAAGTTACCCTTTGCCACACTTGGTCAGTGTCACACCCCCAAACTAGAATGGCGGAAACATTCGGGGGTGGATGACTTCACGTAGTATCACAACAATTGAATATTGTAAAGAAAGTAACACAACCATCATATATATAAAATGAAAACGTATATTGTTGCGTTATACATGTTATCAAAAGAATATTACAATATGATGATAAATGTTTAATGATAAAAACATCCTTTGTGTTCCTTCTTCCAAAAGCGGGTAGTTTACCTGTATCACTGATTCCCTGAGAAATACAAGTGGTTTTGAAAAGTGTCAACAATTAAGTTGGTGAGTTCATGAGTGTTTTGAGTTGAAAAGTATATCCCTTTTGGTAGTAAATTGGTAAACGAGGTTTTTAGAAAATCCAATATTTTCTTGTAAAATGAAAAAGTTTCCAAAGTTGGAATGTGTTAGTAACCTTTATAATCAAATGATAACAATAATTTTGTATGAAAATATAATGTAGGAAAACTGCGATGCGCATATGAATCTCGTAAATCAATCTTGTTTTATACTTTTTATGTGAGTTTTATAACCATACTAATGACACTGACGGCCTGTAACAACATTCTTCAAGTGTTGCAGTGTTATGACATTTGTCACCCCAGACCTGCCGGTCTAACTATAGCTAGTAGTTTAGGTGCGGGATTGTCAATCCCGTATAGATCTATACACAAGTATCACGCTCTCCCTCCAAGAGATTATGGTATATAATACAGGACTTGAAATGCATACAAAAATGTACGTTGAAGTTTAACTATCTCACATTACCTAGTATAAGTAGATTTACAATGAAATGACCTTACTTCTTTTGAAAGTGTTTCGTTTTTCAAATTGTATAAAATGTAGGATTGACTTGCTAACTATACCCATTATAGTTTTTCAGATAGTATGTTCCATTTCGTAGACATAACTTAGTGATATAATCGCCCTTGTATACATAAGATGTTTGTATCGATATTCGAAGTTAGAAATTGCATTTATGTTTATAAAACGATACTTTAACGTGAAATGTACTTGTATTCCCCCCCCCCCCTAAAACATGAAAAATAATTGAAAAGTAGGGGTATGAACTCACTCGTTAAGTTTGAAGAGAGGGGCTAGAGTTGAGCAGAGTTTTGATCGCGGATAGTTGCGTCGTCGGGCTCTTCGGGGATCTCTGCAACGTAAATCTTTCGTCGGGGGCTCGAGTGCGGAAACCAAGGCAATAAAATGGTCTCTGGAACAGGGAGAAATGCTGAGAAATTGTGAAGGTGTGCCAAAACTCGAGTTTTATGCCCTCTATTTATAGGGCTGAAGATCCTCGTACGCGGCGCGTACTTCCGGAGTACGCGGGGCGTACTTCGGTTACGCGGGGCGTAATAATGCGTCATGGCTTACGACTCCTGGCTAACTAGGCGTAGCTTGGGCGGGCCGATGGGACTCGACTCTGGGTCTAGTACGCGGGGCGTACTCCCAGAGTACGCGGGGCGTAATCCCTACTTCCAACTTCTAAATTCCGTAACTTTCGCGTACGAGCTCCGTTTTTCACGTTCTTTATATCCACGCGTAGGTGAGATTATGCTCTACAACTTTCATTTAGACTCCGTCGGCTAGTTTTGACTTTATTTTTAATGATATAATTTTAATAGGCCGGGCCTCCTAAAGTTCGTTAAAATTTCATAGGTTCTTTATTCAACGTCGGTTTTCGTTTGTCTTTTGATTGTTTTATTACCACCGAGGAGATCTTCAACTTCCGTTTAGGTGGCGATAGCTAAATAACACTCGATCTTTAATCCGAGTTTTTAGCCCTCTACTACTGTTACGAAACTTTGAAAATTCGTAACTTCTTCATACGAGGTCCAATTTGGGCGATCTTTTTATGCACACTCATCTTTCAACGAGATCTACGACTTTTGTTTAGATACTTTAAGGCTAAAATGTATTTTATTGAGATTCCACTTTTTACGTCAAATTATGTTTTAACGTCGTGTCGTTAATTATACGAGTGGTTATAATTTCTTCAATATAACTCGGTTTTGAGTGTTCTTTATGTTTTTGGAAACCTGGGCATGATATCTAATATTCGATGCATCCCAACTTAGATACCTGAACACTTTATTTTCGAGGTTAATTTCGTTGTTTTTAGCTTTCGAGTGTTTACAATGCTTTTGGGAAAAATAGGGTTGTCACAGTCAGTACCAAGTTAGTGTGCCGGTTAACCACACATGGTCCACTAACGACTTAACAAAGGTGCAAAGTTTTATTTCATGGGTTAGCACCATTTCACATTTTCCTAAGTAACTAAGATTGGGAATTTATAAGTGTTTATTTACTTAGTATTTATCATTATACTTTTAATGAAGGGAAAATTATAGTCATTTCCTACCCGTTTGGCTAACGACCCTCCTCCAGTCAAGGGAGCGGTGGGTGAGAGTGGACACCCATTAAACCGCCATTTTATAGGCAGTAACCTTACACCCCCCTCATAGACCGGCTTCGTGAATGAGGCCTACTAATGGTAAGATTGACTTTGTCTTATAAATATATATATATATATATATATATATATATATATATATATATATATATATATATATATATATATATAATTAAAATTATAATAATAGTATAAGGGTGTATTTTAAACATTTAAAATACTTAGTGGTTTAATCTATTAACTAAACTATACTCTTAATTTAATTAAACTTAAACCATGTCTTTACGGAATTATTAACTATTTTAATTGAAAAACTTTAATTAATTTAATGAAGTCCATAAAGTTTGAATTTTAACTTTTAAAAATTCTAAGGGTTGGAATTAAAGTATACATGGGGGGTTAACTTTACAAATTCCAAAACTTGGGGGCAAATTTTGAAACTATTCAAAACTCTTGGATTTTAATAACTTATGAGTTTAATAAAAGTTTTAAAAAACTTTTAATGATGAGAATCTTGCACATCCATAACTTGAGGACAAGTTATGGAGTCCATAAAAAACTATTTCTAAGAAAAGGACTCTTCATTTTTTGTAACCTAAGGCAATTTTATGAGTTTTAAAAATTCATAAATGTGACTTTTCATATAACTTGAGGACAAGTTACAAGAACACATTTTATGAACTTCTTTTAGATTAATATGGATTGAAAACAACTAACACATAATTTTTTTATTAATCTAAATCAACTCATAAATAAGGTAACACAAAAAACTTTTGGTAATCCATAATTTGAGGACAAATCATGGAGTTCATAAAACCATTAAGACTAAATTACCAATTTACACAATAATCAAGTAATTTTTCTATGAACAAGATCAAACTCATAAGTGAAGATAATTCATATTAACAATTTTGAAGAACTAAAAAAAAGGAAGTCTTGAAACTTTGACAATTATCATTTATTTGGATGAGAATAAACATTACCATAACATCAAAATCAAGTTTTATGAACAAAAACACTTTGTGGTAATGATTCTAATCCAAAACAGGTCAAAAAACTAAATTTTTTTCACTGAACAGTCACCACCTCATGGTAAATTTTACCACATCGTGGTGAACTGGCAAATTCCAAAAAAACAATTTTTCTTGAAAATAGCATCAAGTATAATTGAAAACAAGCCTAGGATCTGATACCACTGTTGGGTTTTGAGCATTCTAACACTCCTATGGTGTACATGCAACCCTAAATTCTCTAGATCTATGCTTTCTCTATTATACATGCAAATATTAATTTTTCCAAGGTATTATTCTAACTAGCATATTATGAAGTACAAGTAATATAAAACTAGTAGAATTACATACCTCTTTGTTGGTGCTTGATTCCATGGAGCTCAAGAGCCTAGTGCCCCAAGTGTAACACCTCAAATGGTTCACACAACACGAAATGCACATGGAATAACTTGGGAGAAAATGCACACTTCTTGAAATCGGCTTGCCCTCTACATGCACACATCGTGGCCGATTTTGCACAAGAATATGATGCTTATATAGTTGTTACAATTAGGGTAAACCCTAATTGTCATGGCTTTCCATTTCCCTGGATCCATGGGTTCAAATACACCATGGAGTATCCTATAGGTTTTAGCCCAACTTGATAAGCTATGGAGTCTTAGCCCACTATACAAGTATGGATGATTTACACAATCAACCCATATATTTAATTAGTATTCTTTTGATCACTTAATTAATTCTAGATTAATTCTTAATCAATAGTAATTGAATAATCTTATTAATAAATTAGAACTTATAATATATTAATAAACCTTAAGTTTTATTTCTCTCATTTTAGTCTATCCAAATGCATGATGCCATGCAACCTAAATGGACCATGCCGGGTCGGGTCAATTATGTACCAATTATAGTTATGGATTTAGACACTAATCCAACACTTGGAACGACCAAAAAAGCATGATAAAATTTTTCGTTTTTCAACAAGTGTTACAGTCATCAAATTTTTCCAAAAACATTGCATACTAACAATGTCAAATTATTAGAGTAACAACATCAAAAAGTGAGAAAAATAGTGACGGGAGAATGTTGTGCCATCACCATAGAATATAAGAAGATATAAACATACATTTAGGGTTTGCTCAGCCCATCCAAGGGTTAGTTACTGCCTCAAAGCCAACTACCTTCGACAGTGCTAAGAGACTGGCCATTAGTTTAACAAATCACGAGATTCGTCATAGTACGATTGTCTAGAAGGCTGAACTTCCGAAGGTGGACAGCAGAAAGAGGAAGTTAGGAATGGAATCCAAAGGGAAGGCTAAGGAACCATTAGAAAATAAGCAGTACAAGCATTTTCGGTTATGAAAACATCGATAAGGACTACCATTAGAAATAGTCCATGATGCAATGAGTGTGGGTATCGTCACACTGGATCATGTTGGACTTGCACCAACTGCGGTAAGGAAGGTAATCTTGCCAACGAATGCAGAACCCCACCTAATCAAAGAACTGCAACAACAGAAGGTCGACCGTG
This sequence comes from Lactuca saligna, assembly GCF_052625555.1. Classification (NCBI taxonomy): domain Eukaryota; kingdom Viridiplantae; phylum Streptophyta; class Magnoliopsida; order Asterales; family Asteraceae; genus Lactuca; species Lactuca saligna. The sequence goes on along the minus strand of NC_136423.1, from coordinate 74,227,316 downwards.
TTATGAGTGCAAGGAAGTTGGACACATCATGAAGGATTGTCCATAGTTGAAGGAACAAGGAGGTATTTATAAGAGTATAGATTTTGTGATAGGCGCCAGAGAAACCATCAAAGATTCGTCGGTAGTTACAAGTACATTTCTAATCATTGATTTATATGCAAATATACTTTTTGATACAGGCGCCGATAGAAGCTATATTACTACCAGGCTTAGGAAGTTATTAAACAACCCATCTAGTAAACTTAGGAAGCCTATAGAGTAGAAATGGCTAACGGCCCAGTCGGTAGTACCAAAGAAATACTTAGGAATTGTACCTTAATGTTAGATAATCATGCTTTTCTCATCAACCTTATGTCAATGGTCATTGGAAGTTTCGATCCCATCATTAGTATGGATTGATTATCCCCTAACCACGTTGAAGTATTATGCTTTGAGAAAGTATTATGTCTACCCCTACCAAACAGAGAACCCTTAATCATTTATGGTGATAAACATGATAAAATTAATAGGTTCATCTCCTACATGAAGGCCATGTAATACTTGCAGAAAACGTATTACACCTTCTTAGCTCATATTGTTGATAGGAAAGAAAATAAGAAGAAAATAAGAGGAAGTACCTTAGATATTCATTGAAGATCTACTAGGTTTGCCGCCAGATCGACAAGAAGAGTTTCGGAGTGATCAAATCCTAGGAGCCCATTAGTAAAGTCTCCTTATAGGTTGGCACCATCGGAGATGTAGGAACTCTCCAGCCAACTGCATGAACTTCTTGAGAAGGGTTCAATCCAAAAAAGTTTCTCACCTTTGGGAGCACCCATTCTATTTTTCAAGAAGAAAGAAAAATCTTTCTGGATTTGCATCAAATATAGAGAGCTAAATAAGTTGACCATTAAGAATAGATATCCACTTCCCTGAATAGAAGATCTCTTCGATCAACTGCAAGGATCTAGTTATTTCTCTAAGATTGGCCTCAGATCTGGATATCATCAACTTTGTGTAATGGATGTAAGGTCCTGAGAATGGATCTTACCAGTGATCAATAGCAAACACAATCACAGAAACGAGAATAAAAGTAGAAAAGAAAAGAAATCAAGCTTGCACACATTCTATTGCTGAAAACATCTGGTACAACTCGATATACGACCGTGAACAATTAGGCCTCAACAACAAAATATGACTAGCTAACCCTCTATATATATAGGGAACTACGACCGAAAAGAGTTTACGGCCATCCGGTTTTTACGGCCGTAAACTCATTACAGACTCGTAAACAACAACCAAACCTACCAAAATACTCTATCTATACAAAACCACTATTACAATGCAAAGCCTAGACCAAACCACTAATTGGGCCTTTCAATATCCCCCTTGGTTTGGTGCTAGCGTGAAGTTAACCCTTATTGACTACCATAACGTCCGCTTGCCCCATCGCCCCATTCCACATACGCTTATTAAGAATCTCAGCAACCATGGTCGTATACACCATCGCAGCATCCTCAAAAATATCCTCCGCAACCAATATCTGAAAATTGCTTAGGTGATAAATGTCCCACTTTCGGAATTGTAACAAATCTATTCGGTCATAGAGTCGGATACATCCATTCTTGAACTTGATTACAGCAGCTGATGTAATCTCATCGAAAACCCAACGCTCCATTGAGCCTAGAGATCCGTCTTGATAGTTCTGAAGCACAGGGAACTGTTTAACCTGCTTGGTTGCAGGCCACATCATAACTTGCAGAGGTTTGTTAGTTTTAGGATCAATAATATCAAGATGCTCCAACAAAATGGACTCAATAGTTTTCATGGCAGGAAACCCCTTTTTAACCTGATCTTCAAGGAAGTGCTTGAACTGGGTCGCCTGTGGATTGTTTGTGAGATTTGAGAAAGGAGCTCGTGACAATTCTATCAGATCTACCCTAGTCCATGAGTTGAAATCATGACTATCCCTGTAAAGCTCAAAGTTGCCACTCTTTCTTAGCACGAACCACATCTTGAGAGATCATGAAATCCCCAAGAAACAATTCCCAATCTATCGCCGAATGTATCTCTAAATCGAACAACCTCAAGATCAGTCACCGTAATTGCAGGTTCATCCCAAGAAGCATTCTGGTTATGCTTTCTTTTAAACAACAATTGCCCCTTCTTAGCTGCTTCCTCCTGTGCATCATGAATTATTGTTGAGACATGAGGGGCTTGGGAAGGCTCATTTTCAACATGATCAACTACCCCTGATGTCTGACCAGTTGGCATGGTAACTGGAAAGGCTTGATGTCACACCCCGAAAACCGAAGACGGAAACATTTCCAGGGTTGACTCCACGTTGAGTATCAAATCCAATGCACATAGTAAGTAAAGTAAAACAACCATTACATTACATAATAAAAGTTTTACAGTTGTTTCAAAAGTAAAGTTTGTACAGTTGTGATACATAGTATATATAAACAAAATGAAACGGATCTTCATAAACTCCGTCTTCGAGCAAAAGGATCTTCGGGTACCTGTTCTAACGTCGACCTGAGAACACAAGCGGTTTGAAAATCAGCATAAAGCTGGTGAGTTCATAAGCGGTTTTGTTTTACGAAAATGTATCGGTTTCCTTTCTGTTTCTGAAATGTTATGTACACCAAGAAAATCCCGTATTTTCTTAAAAATTGGTTATTGTTTCACAAATGTAAAGTATAGTAAGTTTGTACACTGAAAACATGTTTACTCATGAGAAAATGTATAGTTGGTTATCTGACTGGTTAAACTGTTCTGTTCACTTATCATGTGTTACCAGGAAAGTCCCATACTTTCCTTATTGTATGTTACAAATTGTAAAAATGTAATGTTATCCAGTTTGTTACTCTTTCTTGTTAGGTAAGTGTTACCCAGGAAAGCCCCATGCTTTCCTGCATGTATGTATCTAATGTAAACGATGTTAAAGATGTAAAAGATGTAATCGTGATTAGGTACCATGTTTTCCCCAGGAAAGTCCCGTACTTTCCTGAATGTTAGTTACAGTAAGTGAAAGATGTAAAAGATGTAAAAGATGTATAAAGTAATCCATTATTACTGTAAGTAAATCTCTGTTATCCTAATTGGTAGTTCCATAACCATACAATAGACTGAAACCTGTGGCAATAAGTAGTCCACATGTGGCAATAAGTCGTCCACATACTTATGACTTTCGTCACCCTTGAACCATTTCGGTTCGGCTGTAGCTAGCAGCCAGGTGTGGGGTAGTCAGCCCCGTATAGATCTATACACTCAAGTCACGCTCTCTAAATACCAGAGATTCTGGTTATGGGTGTAGTCCTCCACTCGCGTAATCTGGGTGGAGTGTTCTCCGAGGACGTGTCTCCAATCATACAGGAATAACAATTTACTAGTAATAATATGATAGTCCTCCACTCGTGTATGTGTGGGGAGTGTTACCGAGGACAGAGCAGTGTATAGGTATTATGTTCAAATGTTTTAATGTCATGCTTTTAACTGATAAAATGTGGAAAACAATTTGTGAAATATATGTAAAACATACTAGTTTAAAGACCTATTTCACAAATATATGTTACGTGATCTGTATGTTCAATCTGTTATCAGTTGTAGTAATCAGTTATAAAAGCATAAGAATATGAAACACACATTTGAAAACATGTTTTAAGTACAAGAATTTCCTTGTACTTTGCTTGTGTTCCCCCCCCCCTGAAAACAGTGAAAAACAGTGAAAAAGGGTAGGGGTATGAACTCACCGGACTCAGAAACGTGTCGGTTTTGAATGCTAGATGTTGGTTCGGGGTTTAATTACTCACGATGACCCTATGTAAAATGATATAATGTCCATATATATATACAATTAGATATACATTCACTAATTATATGGAACATTACACTCCAATGAGGTTAGACACCTCAAAACGAGCGTTTGGAGTGACCCGGGTGACATCTTCGGACTTGTAATGGCACAAGGGACTTGGGACTTGAGTTTACTCTCCATAAGTAAACATTTAAATGAGTTTACAACTATGGAACACACATATACATGAGTTCACAGCTGTAAACTCATGTGGGTGTGATTTTGATGGTTTAAGGGCTCAAATGGACATAGGGGTTGCTAGAATGGATAATCTAAATTGCATTGGAACACTTGGAATGAATTTAAATCATCAAAATGATTATTATATGGGAGTTTACGGCCCAATATAGGCTCTTGGCCGTAAACTCCTTAATCTTCATGAAATTGGTGTAAAATGTTGTTAAAACAAATCACATGTGATTAATAGGATTATTCCAAGGCCTAGCATGAGTTTTATGGGACATTTGAGGGGTGTTATGGAGTTTACAGCCCATGAGACCCTCCTCATGGGCGTAAACTCTTATGTAGGGTCATACAAAGTGTTTCAAGGTCTGAAACTTGCATAGAAGGGCTTCTAAAATTCATCTAAAGGCTTTAGGGGTGTTTAGTTTGCATTCTAACACCAAAAGTTTCGGAGTTTACGGCCCAAGAACAAGCCTTGGCCGTAAACTCTTATAAATCCCACAAATGATGTGTTTTAGGCCCTTAAAGTATTTTTGGTTGGTCCCTTGATTTATTCCAAGGCTTTTTGTGGTGTTGGATGGCTTTCTAACACCTTAGAATTGGATTTATGTCAAATTTTGGGGAGTTTACAGCCCAAGCACATACCTTGGCTGTAAACTCACACAAGTCCCCCAAAAGTTATGTTTCAAGTGTCCAAATGCTAAAAGCAAGGTCCTATAATTCATATCTAAGCCATAGAAGTGATTTGGAAGGGTTTTAGGGCATGAAAACCCCCTTTTACATGAGTTTATGGCCCAAGCTTATGCCTTGGCTGTAAACTCCTTCAAATGGCTCAAAATCAAAGTTTTAAATGTTCTAAGTCCATATCTTGAAGTCTCATAGCCATATCTAAAGTCCAATTGAGTTTAGGAAGGAGTTTAAGGGCTTAAAACCCCATTTAATGGAGTTTATGGCCCAAGCTTGCTCCTTGGCTGTAAACTCATGTTCTTGGTCCTAAAACTCAATTAATTCATCAATTTGAAGGCTAAAGGTGTTGAATAACATGTTGGGAGGTTACTTTAAAGATTTGAAGCCTTAAACTTGTGATTTGGACCTTAATTCTAGCTTGAGGAGAGAGGTTGTAAGAGTTTAGTGAGAAATTGGCCAAAGGCTTCAAATGAAGTCTTAAACACGTTTATATAGTGTTTAAGTTTTGGACACGGTGGAATTCTACCCGATACCGGTGTTAGACAAGGCTTTTGGTCGTACCCGATTGAGTTACCGTAACCCGATTCGGTAATTTCTAGAAATATTCCGATCACTAAAGTTGGGTGTTAAAATGATTTCTAAATGTATTAAGACACCCATTAAGTCATTTTGAATGTGTACTAGATAATGACTTAATTAAACGGAAGATCGGAAATCGGAATTGGAAATGACGATTGGTTGCGCGAATTGTACTATGAAAGAGTTACAATAAAATGATACGGAAACTTCGGGTTGTTACATTATCCCCCCGTTAAAGGGAATTTCGTCCCGAAATTCAAGTTTAGAATATAAGACAAGATACAAATCATGGATAAGAAAAGAGTTGTGGATACTTCTGTTACATTGAATCTTCCCGTTCCCAAGTGAATTCCGGTCCCCGCTTGGCATTCCAGCGAACCTTCACTAACGGGATGCGACTTTGTTTTGTACGTTTGACTTCTCGATCCATGATTTCGATCGGTTCCTCCACAAAGTTGAGGTTTTCATTGATCTCGATCTCGTCTAAGGGAATTGTTAGGGTTTCATCGGATAGGCACTTTTTGAGATTTGAAACATGGAAGACAGGATGAATGTTACTGAGTTCGTGAGGTAAATGAAGTTTATAGGCAACTGGACCGATCCTGGAGAGGATCTCAAAGGGTCCAATGTACCTCGGATTAAGTTTCCCACACTTACCAAAGCATACAGTGCCTTTCCAGGGCGAGACTTTTAACAGGACACGGTCTCCAACCTGTAATTCTAGTGGTTTCCGACGATTATCAACGTAACTCTTTTGACGATCACGTGAGGCTTTCAGTCGGTTACGGATTTGAATGATCTTTTCGGTGGTTTCGCGGATGATTTCAGGACTAGTGAGAGCACTGTCAGGGACTCGACTCCTGGCTTACTGTGTATCCCCCACCTCGGCCCAGCACAGAGGGGATCTGCACTTACGACCGTATAGGGCTTCGAACGGAGCAGCCCTAATGCTGGTGTGGTAACTGTTGTTGTACGAGAACTTGATCAAGGATAGATGTGTATCCCACGACTTTCCAAAGTCAATGACACATGCCCGAAGCATGTCCTCCAGGGTTTGGATTGTTCTCTCACTCTGTCCATCGGTCTGAGGATGATATGCCGTGCTCATATCTAGTTTGGTTCCAAGGGCCTTCTGAAGGGATTGCCAGAATCTGGAGGTAAATCTACTATCTCGATCAGAGATAATGGATACAGGTACACCGTGTAGACGTACTACCTCCTGGATGTAGATTCGTGCGAGTCTCTCCATCTTGAATGATTCTTTGATCGGGATGAAGTGAGCGGATTTTGTCAAGCGATCGACAATTACCCAAATGGTATCATACCCACTAGAACACTTGGGTAGTTTGGTGATGAAGTCCATGGTAATCATCTCCCATTTCCACTCGGGAATCTCGGGTTGTTGGAGTAGACCTGAAGGCTTCTGATGTTCGACTTTGACTTTGGTGCAAGTCAGACACTTGCCCACAAATGTAACTATCTCAGCTTTCATGTTCGGCCACCAGTATTGTTTCTTGAGATCCAGGTACATCTTGTCCGAACCCGGGTGAACAGAGTATTTGGTTCTGTGTGCTTCCTCCATGACTATTTCCCTGAATCCATCGGATTTGGGAATCCAGATTCGATTCATGAAACAGTGAATTCCGTCACCTCTGATCTCAAGTTTCTTTTCCATCCCTCTCAAGGTTTCATCTGACACGTTCTCGGGTTTGAGGGCTGTATACTGAGCTTCTCGGATTTGCATGGGTAAGTTGGAATGGATGGTCATCGTCTGGTTCCTCACTTTGTGGCCTGAACTATCCTTTTGGCTAAGGGCATCTGCTACCACATTGGCCTTGCCGGGGTGGTAACGGATTTCACACTCATAATCACTGAGTAATTCTACCCATCGGCGTTGCCTCATGTTTAAGTCTTTTTGATTAAAGATGTGTTGCAAACTCTTGTGATCAGTGAAGATCGTGCACTTGGTTCCGTAGAGATAATGTCTCCAAATCTTCAATGCGAAGATTACTGCTCCTAGTTCCAAGTCATGTGTGGTATAGTTGACCTCGTGTGCTTTCAGCTGTCTAGAGGCATAGGCAATCACCTTTCCTCTTTGCATAAGCACACAGCCTAAACCTTGATTAGACGCATCGCAGTAGACAACGAAGTCCTCTGTCCCTTCGGGTAAAGACAGAACAGGCGCGCTGCATAAGGCTTTCTTTAAAGTTTGGAATGCGGTTTCTTGTTTATCACTCCAACAAAAGGGTACACCTTTCTGTGTTAGAGTGGTTAAAGTTTTGGTGATTTTGGAAAAGTTCTGAATGAATCGTCGATAGTAGCCGGCGAGACCCAAGAATTGACGAATTTCTGTGGGTGTTTTCGGTGCCGACCAACTCTCTATCGCTTTAATCTTGGAAGGATCTACATGAATACCCTCCTCGCTTACCATGTGACCGAGGAAAGTTACCTTCCGTATCCAGAATTCACATTTGGAAAATTTCGCGTATAGCTTTTCGGATCTAAGGGTCTCCAACACTAGCCTCAAGTGTTGCTTGTGATCTTCTTTGCTTTTGGAGTAAACAAGGATGTCGTCAATGAACACGATAACGAATTTTTCTAAGAAGGGACGGAACACCCGGTTCAGCAGGTCCATGAACACAGCCGGTGCATTGGTTAAACCAAAGGGCATCACTACGAATTCGTAGCGTCCATACCGAGTCCTAAAAGCTGTCTTGGGAACATCATTCTCCTGGACTCGTAACTGATGGTACCCTGACCGAAGGTCTATCTTAGAAAAGTAGCTGGCTCCCTGGAGTTGATCGAAGAGGTCGTCTATTCTTGGAAGAGGATATCGGTTCTTAACGGTCAACTTGTTCAGTTCATGATAGTCGATACACATCCGAAAGGATCCATCATTCTTTTTGACAAACAGAATCGGAGCTCCCCAGGGTGAGGAACTTGGTCTAATGAATCCTTTACTGAGCAACTCATTGAGTTGACAGGATAACTCCTGCATTTCTGCTAGAGCTAAGCGGTACGGGGATTTTGCTACGGGAGTAGCTCCAGGAATCAGGTCAATACAGAACTTAACCTGTCGTTCGGGAGGAATTCCTGGAAGTTCTTCGGGAAACACATCGGGAAAGTTACAGACTTCGGGGATGCTCGCGAGGTCTCTAACTTCTTGTTTCTCGTTGATCACATGAGCTAAGAATGCAACGCACTCCTTTCGAAGGAGCTTTCGAGCTTTGATGCAAGAAATGATACGAAGGTTGGAACTGGGTTTATCACCATAGATTACGAGAGTTTGATTCGAAGGAAGATTGAGACGGATAGCTTTTTCGTAACAAAGAATGTCAGCATGATTGGGACTCAACCAATCCATGCCAATGATAACATCAAAGCTCTTAATGGAAACGGGCATGAGATCTATAGGAAATGAGTGATCATTTAGGGTAAGCGTACAACCTATGAATACATCGTTAGCGCATTCTTTCTCACCGTTAGCCATCTCGACGGTAAACGTTTCAGTTAGTGGTTGAGGATTTGGTTTTAGATTATGTTTGAATGCATGACTAACAAAACTCCTTTCAGCACCCGAATTGAAAAGAATACTAGCATATGAGTTGTTGAGAAGGAACATACCCGAAACAACAGTGGGATCAGCAACTTCTTCCTCTCGTCCCATGGTTAGAACCCTTCCAGTGTTATCAGCAGTTGACTTCTTGGGACAGTTCCTTTTAAAGTGTCCAACTTCTCCACAGTTGTAGCAGGCTTGACTAACACCTGCTCCCGATGATTGGTTGGCTGATTGGGTAGGAGTTCTGCAGTATCAAACTGTGTGCCCTTTCTTACCACAGTTGGTGCAAGACAATTCTCGACAGGGACCAGGATGATGATGGTATTTACACTTATCACACAGAGGGAGGTTACCAGCATATTTACTGGTAGGAGTTGAGGCTGTGGACCCCATGGCAGAAACAGCAGCAACAGGAGTAGTAGTAGCAGCATGGACTGCTACAGTCTGTTGTTTCTTGGATGATCCTTGAGAAGATTGACCCTTCTTCTTCTTCCAGAATTTCCTCTTTTCACCACTCCTTTGAGTCGGCTTAGAAGTGGTAGTGATTTCCTTAACATCGTCGCTGTGATCAATCAGAATTTGTGCTAAGGTCTTGGCACTATCGTAGGTATCCGGACGAGCAGCCAAAACGTGACTCTTTATTGGTTGAGATAACCCCCAAACGAACCTGTCGATCTTTTTGTTTTTAGGAGTGACTAACCCCGGGCAGAGAAGTGCGAGATCATCAAATCGGGAAGTATATGCAGCAATGTCGGAACCTTTCATCTTCAGGTTCCAGAGCTCGTGCTCTAATTTCTGCATTTCACCACGGGGGCAATACTCGGCAATGAGAAGTTCTTTCATGGCCTCATAGCCCATTGCATTGGCTACGGATAAGGTCAGAGATTTGACTCGGCCATTCCACCAAGTCAAGGCTTTATCCACGAAAGTATAGGCTGCGAATTTGACTTTATCAGACTCCGCACAAGCACAGATTTCAAAGATGGACTCAATTTTCTCGAACCATCGAGATAAGGAAATGACACCTCCAGCGCCATTAAAAGATGTTGGTTTTGCATTCATGAAATCCTTGTAGGAACCCCCTCTTTGGTGTCCCTGGCTACCCTCAAGGTTTTGAGATTGAGTACCACTACCTGAACCACTAGGGTTCATTTGTGACATAGCTGCTACCATCGCAACGGTCATCATCGTCTGGAGCGATGTTAGATCGAACTGGGGAGGAGGTGGCGGCGAGGAAGGATTGTTGTTGTTCTTTGAGCTAGGTCTCTTTCGGGGAGGCATCTTGATCTAATAAGATCAAGGAAAAGAGGATGGTAAGTCCTCTACATTGAATCGATAGATATGACAGTTATATGATTCGAGTAAGCGATAAAGCAGGAAAGAGTTATCGAACAGATAATTTATCGCTAAGAGTAATCACAGAAAACCACTCGAATGAGGATTACTACAGAGGATCGGGATCGAGAAATACTCCCATAGTATTTCATGAATTGTTTACGACAATGATTCGATGTTTGGGATATTAGGGTAAGTTTTAGGCATGCCACATACCACAGTCACTCCCAAGCACATGTTGGCCGTGTCTCGAATGAATATAGTTGGCCAGACTATATTGATCCTAGACACGACTACATAACTGCCCAGGTTTAACCGTAGTACACAACACCCATTTACTTATGTTCTGTTCTACTTGTGGTTACGGATGATGACGGTTCGGTATACTTGTATACTTTTGAAAATACTTGTAGTTTGAAGATACTTTTAATTCAGAGCACTTAGGCCCTTTAGTGTTTATAGTTTTATACCATGTAAGGTTTGGTATACTTCATTCACTATAAACAAGGGCTCTGATACCAATCTGTCACACCCCGAAAACCGAAGATGGAAACATTTCCGGGGTTGACTCCACGTTGAGTATCAAATCCAATGCACATAGTAAGTAAAGTAAAACAACCATTACATTACATAATAAAAGTTTTACAGTTGTTTCAAAAGTAAAGTTTGTACAGTTGTGATACATATTATATATAAACAAAATGAAACGGATCTTCATAAACTTCGTCTTCGAGCAAAAGGATCTTCGGGTACCTGTTCTAACGTCGACCTGAGAACACAAGCGGTTTGAAAATCAGCATAAAGCTGGTGAGTTCATAAGCGGTTTTGTTTTACGAAAATGTATTGGTTTCCTTTCTGTTTCTGAAATGTTATGTACACCAAGAAAATCCCGTATTTTCTTAAAAATTGGTTATTGTTTCACAAATGTAAAGTATAGTAAGTTTGTACACTGAAAACATGTTTACTCATGTGAAAATGTATAGTTGGTTATCTGACTGGTTAAACTGTTCTGTTCACTTATCATGTGTTACCAGGAAAGTCTCATACTTTCCTTATTGTATGTTACAAATTGTAAAAATATAATGTTATCCAGTTTGTTACTCTTTCTTGTTAGGTAAGTGTTACCCAGGAAAGCCCCATGCTTTCCTGCATGTATGTATCTAATGTAAACGATGTTAAAGATGTAAAAGATGTAATCGTGATTAGGTTCCATGTTTTCCCCAGGAAAGTCCTGTACTTTCCTGAATGTTAGTTACAGTAAGTGAAAGATGTAAAAGATGTATAAAGTAATCCATTATTACTGTAAGTAAATCTCTGTTATCCTAATTGCGAGTTCCATAACCATACAATAGACTGAAACCTGTGGCAATAAGTAGTCGACATGTGGCAATAAGTTGTCCACATACTTATGACTTTCGTCACCCTTGAACCATTTCGGTTCGGCTGTAGCTACAAGCCAGGTGTGGGGTAGTCAGCCCCGTATAGATCTATACACTCAGGTCACGCTCTCTAAATACCAGAGATTCTGGTTATGGGTGTAGTCCTCCACTCGCGTAATCTGGGTGGAGTGTTCTCCGAGGACGTGTCTCCAATCATACAGGAATAACAATTTACTAGTAATAATATGATAGTCCTCCACTCGTGTATGTGTGGGGAGTGTTACCGAGGACAGAGCAGTGTACAGGTATTATGTTCAAATGTTTTAATGTCATGCTTTTAACTGATAAAATGTGGAAAACCATTTGTGAAATATATGTAAAACATACTAGTTTAAAGACCTATTTCACAAATATATATTACGTGATCTGTATGTTCAATCTGTTATCAGTTGTAGTAATCAGTTATAAAAGCATAAGAATATGAAACACACATTTGAAAACATGTTTTGAGTACAAGAATTTCCTTGTACTTTGCTTGTGTTCCCCCATGAAAACAGTGAAAAACATTGAAAAAGGGTAGGGGTATGAACTCAACGGACTCAGAAACGTGTCGGTTTTGAATGCTAGACGTTGGTTCGGGGTTTGATTACTCACGATGACCCTATGTAAAATGATATAATGTCCATATATATACAATTAGAGATACATTCACTAATTATATGGAACATTACACTCCAATGAGGTTAGACACCTCAAAACGAGCGTTTGGAGTGACCCGGGTGACATCTTCGGACTTGTAATGGCACAAGGGACTTGGGACTTGAGTTTACTCTCCATAAGTAAACATTTAAATGAGTTTACAACTATGGAACACACATATACATGAGTTTACGGCCGTAAACTCATGTGGGTGTGATTTTGATAGTTTAAGGGCTCAAATGGACATAGGGGTTGCTAGAATGGATTATCTAAATTGCATTGGAACACTTGGAATGAATTTAAATCAGCAAAATGATTATTATATGGGAGTTTACGGCCCAATATAGGCTCCTGGCCGTAAACTCCTTAATCTTCATGAAATTGGTGTAAAATGTTGTTAAAACAAATCACATGTGATTAAGAGGATTATTCCAAGGCCTAGCATGAGTTTTATGGGACATTTGAGGGGTGTTATGGAGTTTACGGCCCATGAGACCCTCCTCATGGCCGTAAACTCTTATGTAGGGTCATACAAAGTGTTTCAAGGTCTAAAACTTGCATAGAAGGGCTTCTAAAATTCATCTAAAGGCTTTAGGGGTGTTTAGTTTGCATTCTAACACCAAAAGTTTTGGAGTTTACGGCCCAAAAACAAGCCTTGGCCGTAAACTCTTATAAATCCCACAAATTATGTGTTTTAGGCCCTTAAAGTATTTTTGGTTGGTCCCTTGATTTATTCCAAGGCTTTTGGTGGTGTTGGATGGCTTTCTAACACCTTGGAATTGGATTTATGTCAAATTTTGGGGAGTTTACGGCCCAAGCACATACCTTGGCCGTAAACTCACACAAGTCCCCCAAAAGTTATGTTTCAAGTGTCCAAATGCTAAAACCAAGGTCCTATAATTCATATCTAAGCCATAGAAGTGATTTGGAAGGGTTTTAGGGCATGAAAAACCCCTTTTACATGAGTTTACGGCCCAAGCTTATGCCTTGGCCGTAAACTCCTTCAAATGGCTCAAAATTAAAGTTTTAAATGTTCTAAGTCCATATCTTGAAGTCTCATAGCCATATCTAAAGTCCAATTGAGTTTAGGAAGGAGTTTAAGGGCTTAAAACCCCATTTAATGGAGTTTACGGCCCAAGCTTGCTCCTTGGCCGTAAACTCATGTTCTTGGTCCTAAAACTCAATTAATTCATCAATTTGAAGGCTAAAGGTGTTGAATAACATGTTGGGGAGGTTACTTTAAAGATTTGAAGCCTTAAACTTGTGATTTGGACCTTAATTCTAGCTTGAGGAGAGAGGTTGTAAGAGTTTATTGAGAAATTGGCCAAAGGCTTCAAATGAAGTCTTAAACACGTTTATATAGTGTTTAAGTTTTGGACACGGTGGAATTCTATCCGATACCGGTGTTAGACAAGGCTTTTGGTCGTACCCGATTGAGTTACCGTAACCCGATACGGTAATTTCTAGAAATATTCCGATCACTAAAGTTGGGTGTTAAAATGATTTCTAAATGTATTAAGACACCCATTAAGTCATTTTAAATGTGTACTAGATAATGACTTAATTAAACAGAAGATCGGAAATCGGAATTGGAAATGACGATTGGTTGCGCGAATTGTACTATGAAAGAGTTACAATAAAATGATACGGAAATTTCGGGTTGTTACACTTGAGTATGTAGATTAATCTTGTATTCATCAGCAGGCGTTTGATACTTATCACTAAAGTCTTTCTCAAGCTTCTTCTTTAGCTCAAAATAGCTTGAAGTCAAAAGATTGAAATGATCTTGAAGATCAGTAATCTGCTTTGACTTTAGAGCTTTGTCCTTAAGAAGATCAGCTACTTGCACACCGAGCTTTGAATTGTCAGATTGAAGTTCGGATACTTGAACATTAAGCTTTGTATTTTCAACTTGAAGATCCGAAACACGGATGTCAAGCTCAATGTTCTTCTGACTAAGCACTGAGATCTCCTTCTGTAGCCCAGGGATAGTGAGATTGTCTCCTTCAGAACTGTTGTCCCTAATAGAAATACGTTTACCGCAAGGGGGAGGCATCAAAAATTGTTCCTCAGCCAAATGCCTGGCTAATCTTACCGAAGCATCATCGTGATCAGATCGAGGAGGAGAAAACCCTAGTGGAAAAGAAGATCCATCGACTTTAAAAGTGGTGTCTGGTCCTACAGTAAAAAGCTTGGTTATAGTAAGACTAGGAGTAGTGGTAGGTGGTACTGGAAGGCCACTAACAAGATCTGCAATTATATCACTTTGCCTTGGATCCCTTCTTCTTTTCTTCAATGGGGGTTGACCGGTCTGTATTAATGTAAGATCACTCACGAATGGCTCTATTGTAGGAGTAACAGAAACAGGAGGAGGAAATCCTATAACCGTCTCCATTGGAGTGGAAGTATTTGCCATTTGGTTTGTAGTAGGAGGTGTAGTTTCAAGAACTTCATCGGGCTCCCTTGTCTTTGTTGTTGGAGGAACAACTTCATCGATGTTGTTAAAAATCATGTCAAGGTTCTCATTCGTTACAAAATTAGCACTACTTGCAAGAGATGCAACAATATCATCATGGTCAAATCCAGTAAGATTAAGATCATCAAAAGAATCATGCTTATCTCCCCCAACTTCCATCTCAGACTCCACATTCATTCCTTCAAGATCACTTTGAACACGAGTAGATACTAAACCATGTTGTTCCGCCACATGAGCTTCAGGAATATGAGTATCTTCCTCTTCTCTATTCTCATCATCAGATACGGTAATAACATTGTCGTTTGCAGATGATTTTTCAGAAGATGCGGGTTTAGAAGACGCCTTGTCAGAGGATCCATAAGATTCTGAGGACTCATTCAGTTCGGCGAACTTTCCAAACTTCTCTAGAGGCTACTTTCCTTGAAAAATAACTTTTCCTTTTTGGTTCTTCTTGATGAGCCCTACGGTGTGAGGACCCAGAGATTTCATATCAAGAGTATTACCTTCCTTCACCATATCGGGAAACTGAGTATTGATAAACAATTGAACGAACGTAGGATACAATAAGAAAGTATCTCGGGTTGAAGCCCTGATGTTTACCGTAAACTCATCCAAGATAAATCTAGAAAAGTTGAACATTACTCCAGCAGCAAGAGAAACAATCACTCCAGTATTCCTTAGAGAAATTTCATCGCTGATCTTCTTCCTGAAATGCAGCAAACGAACACATGCGCCAAAAATCTCCAGTACGGAGGTAAGAGCTTCTTTAAATTTGGAGGTGAAGTGCCTTCATATCCCATCCTCCTTAGAATTATCTGAGCATCCTCAATCCCAATCTCTATGGGAAAATTAGGTTGATCTTCAATCAGCAACATATCTATGATAAAGCCCTCAGTGATCACTATCTCGCGTCCTTTTACAGTAGCTTTAATAACAACAACTCTAGCATCATCCATTTCCATTTTAGCAGTCGCCCAGAACTCTCTGATCAAATTCTGGTAAACAACAGGATTCACAGTGATAGCTGATGCCAAACAGCATTCCCTGAGTCTGTCGATCATCGACTTGAGGTCTGAGTGAACAGCTAGAATATACGCCAAAACAATAGCCAGATTATGCATGTCCGCAAATTTGAGGTTCGTCATTGATGTGCACTAACCATACCAAGTAAGACAGGAAGAACCAAACAAATAACAAAAGTTTTTAGACAATTTAATTTTGATCCCAATAATAAAATAACAATTTAAAATTAGTTCAAAATCAAAATTTTTAGTCAACACTGGAGTTTGCGGTCAACACTGGGGTTTGCGGTCAACGGGGGTTTACGGCCGTAAACCCTTGCCAGTAAATTATTGACCATCTGCGGAGTTTATGGCCGCAAACACCTTACGGCTGTAAGCTTCAACCGTAAGCTTGGGCTGCAAACTCCGACGACTTTTCTTTTTCGATTTCTGCCTCAAAAATGCGGTTAATCACACAACGAGATGCATATTCTTGGTCGAAAATGCAATACCTTCAAGACTTTCGGATTAATTTCGCAAAAATCGATGAATTTTTTTTCGGAGGAAAGAGAGGATGAGAGAGTTTGCGGCCCGAACCAAGAAAATGATAGAGATTCTGGCTGTAAACCTCCTTATATACCCACCTTTCATTTACCTGATAACCACACAGTATAAGGCAGTCTCCGACACAGTCCAATATTTTTCAAAAATTTTAAAAACAAATCTTTTGAGGATTAATATTAAAACTAAAATTAAAAATAAAATAAAATAAAATAAAATTAACTTTGCAAAAATTAAAAAAAAAAATTTATTTTAACAGTTAACAAAATAAAAATTCAAAATAAAATTAAAAATTAAATTAAATTAAATTAAATTAAAAATTAAAATTAAATTGACTCCAATTAAAATATACAACATAAAAATTTAATTATTGAGAAAGAATTTGTGACGCTGGGATCAAAGTTGTTGGACAGCCTTATTCCACTTGTCGGTACCCTTATTTTCACGTCTTCGTTTAATCGATCGTCAGTATTGTGGTCCACTTAAACACAAAAAAATTGTGACAATTTTAGGATTATAATTCTTCATTATCATGATTGGCCCTAATTCTTAAATAAGATTTTCTTATGACCATTTACTGACTACGACCAAGGATGTTGTTGTCCACCTAAATTGAGCAGCGAGATCTACAGACAACCTGTATGTGTTCAAATTTTAATTGTACTAGAACGTGTTTCCCGCTTACTGATATGCTCCAGCCATCAAGGACTTCCAGAATACTCCTTACACCGGGTGAGCAGACAATTATTAAGAGAGAAGATAGATTTAGAATGCATATGTTGTACATCCATGTCGGGTGTCTTCCAATCACGCAAAGGATGAAACATATGACTAACTAAAGTTTCAGAGGGATTAAGAAGAGAAAGGTGCATATACTATGTACCAGGTCGGATTTTGAGTCACGTAGAGGAGACAGTATATGGCTAACAGATGGAAAAAATTGCATTGATAGAAGATGCAGAGAGATAGAGTTGCATATGCTACGGTCCAGGTCGGATCTTTCGATCACGCAAAGGAGGCTACATATGTCTAACAGATGGAAAGAAAGAAAATAACCTTCTACAGACCTAGCTTATCGAAATTCCCCAGTCACCCCATCCAACCGGAATTAAGGACAAAGTCTGCACATCGAGGAAAAGTGAATCCACAGTTCTAGATACGGGTTATTTAATATGACCGGTAGATTCCCATGTATATCTCCCTACTCAACCTATCCGAACGTCGTGATGTCAGGCTAAACGGATCTAACTAGGTCAAAGTTTGTCAAGTCCTTAAATTCATTAGATTCGACTTTCCCTTGCCAAGTCCATTTAAAATCTATCATGCCTATCAGCGCATCAAGCACAGAGTGTAGACGATTGAATTTAGGTACGTTACGCATATTCATATTGCCCTTTATCACTTGCTAATTTTATTTCCCACCACAACACCTGCAAACAAGACTAACAACAACATTTATAATTTTCCAGATTTTTAATGTTTTTGAATTTTTTATTTACTTTTTTTTATTGTTTTTGGCTTTTTGATTATTTCTTCCCCTAAATTTGAGCATGGGTGAGAACTAAATAGAATAAAATAATATAAAAAATAAAAAATAGCATGCGCAAATTTAATCTACCCTACCAAAAAAAATAAAAAAATAAAATTGAAGAATTAAGAAAAAGAAAAATAAAAACTTAATCCTCAAAACGAATCATTTTTAGAAAACCCACAAGCACATCGAAGCGAGCTTTGTTAAATGGCTTTGTGAACAGATCCGCCACATTATTAGCAGTAGGGACCTGTTCCAGTCGGATTAGTGAACGCTCATAACAGTCACTGATAAAGTGAACTTTAATGTCGATGTGCTTGGTTTTAGAGTGTTGGACTGGATTTTTGGCAATTTGAATAGCGGCCTCATTATCACAATAAACAGGGGTTTCTAAATAATTCAAACCGTAATCCAACAGCTAATGTTGGATACAGATAACTTGAGAACAGCAGGCATTGCAGCAACGTATTCCGCCTCCGCTGTGGAAGTTAAGACGGTGTGTTGCTTCTTGCATTGCCATGAAACTAGTCTGTCACTTAGGTATTGACATCCTCCTGAGGTTGATTTCCTGTCAAGCTCACAGCCTCCATAATTACTGTCAGCAAAAGCATAAAGATCAAATTCAGAATTCTTCGGATAGCAAAGACCCAATTTTGGGCTCCCTTTGATATATCTAAAAATTCTTTTGACAGCAATACGATGTGAAAGTTTAGGATTAGCCTGATAACGTGCGAATTGACAAACTACAAACATGATGTCAGGTTGGCTTGCAGTAAGAAACATCAGCGATCCGATCATCAATCGATAGTGGGTCTGATCTACGGCTTCGTCATCAGGATTTGGAGTCAGAAGAGGTCGTTCAGCCATTGGTGTTGAATCAGAATTAGCATCGTAAAACCCGAACTTCTAAGGAATATCCTCCACATACTTGGCTTAATGTAGCAGGATTCCATTTGAATTCTCTTTAACCTGAAGCCCCAAAAACATGGTCATTTCTCCCAATAAACTCATTTCGAACCGCTTCTTCATTACACCTTCGAATTCTTTGCAGAGCTGCGGACTGGTCGACCCAAAGATAATCTCGCCAACGTAGATTTGCACAAGAATTTGATCATTGCCGACATGCTTGATAAACAAAGTCTGATCGATAATGCCACGAAAGTAGCCATGCTCGAGAAAATGCTTTGTTAGAGTTGCATACCACGCTTAAGGAGCTTGATGTAACCCATACAATGCCTTGCCCAACTTGTAGACATGATTAGGAAATTTTGAGTCAACGAACACAGGAGGTTGATCAACGTAGATTTCTTCCTTCACCTTGCCATACAAGAAGGTAGTCTTGACGTCCATTTGATACATAGTAAAGTTCATGTAATAATCATATGCTAGGAAGATACGAATGGCCTCCAAGCGAACTACTGGAGCATAAACTTCAGTGTAATCAAGACCCTCGACTTGTCGAAACCCGCAAACCACCAATTGAGCTTTATTTCACACAATAACCCTTTAAGCGTCCTGCTTATTGCGATAAACCCATCTTGTGTCAAGAGACTTCTTGCCCTTTGGTAACTCAACCAACTTCCAAACACCGAGCTTTTCAAATTGATCAGTTCCTCATGCATTGCATCTACCCAGTTGGGCTCATTCAGATCTATTTCAACATTTTTGGGCTCTATTTGAGAGATAAAGCAAGAGTAGAGACAAGTATAACATCTCCACTCTGACTTCTTGTTTTAACACCGTCGCCCAGCTGACCAATGATGTTATCGATCGGATGATCGCATTGAATCCTTGAAGGTATCTCTTGGCTGATATCATTGAGAGATATAGGAAAAGTGTGAATGTTGATACCTCCTTCATTTGCTGATTGAGCCACTCCATGTATAGACCCATTTTTCTAACGAACGGTGAATGCGGAAGAAAGATATCTCGAGATTAATCGTATTTTTGGAAGTATGAACATGAAGAACATAATATAAGTTCATAAAAAGAAGTAAGAACAAGAGAGAATAATCATAATATTGCATGAAGAACATGGTGGGAGAGAAACTCTCGCTAGGTGGGGAGAACCCACCACTTTCTCTCTCTAGAATTACATTTTGAGAATTGTAACTCTTCTAAGAAATGAGAAATGATCTAGCTTACTTAGGAAATAAATGACCAACTCTCCCTTTATATAGGAGGGAGAGTATTTACACCATAAATACAATAAAGGGAAAATACAACCTAATAATCACTCATTATTTGTGGAGCATTTACATGCCCCAACATTCTATCCCTAAATGCTTACAAATGATGAGAGATACAATAAGTGATACAAGGCTATAATACAGTAATCCGACTAGCAAGTGTGGTAATAAAATGAAATCAAGTGCTGAAATATCTCTGAAACTCCAAAGTGCTATGAAGTCTGAAACTGGCCATGAATCTCTGAAATGAAGGTCTTCGACTTCAAAGCACAACCAATGAAGCAGAAAAGATAAGATCCAAATCTTCAAACCAGTCATAATCACCCGAAGAAGGAGGTCACCATGAGCAAGTAGAAGATCCAATAAAAGAAACACTTCGTCTTCAAAAGTCTGAAAAACATCTCGAGTTCTCGAATCATAATACATCGAAATTCTTCAAAGAATAACCTGCTAAAAGTGTGAAGCATCCATAAAATGTTGTCCGGATGAAAAATAATGTGAGTCCAAAAACATGGTCTAGCGATGCCAAAAATTTGATCCATGGATCAAAAATAAGTGCCACGTCACATCGCCAAAATAATCTTCGTCTTCAACATATCACAAATCCAAACTCGTGAAACCATAAAATCTGAACTAGATGCGAACACAAAATCATCCTGTGGTAGAGTCCGAATAATAAATAATCTGAATCGGAAAACATCGAGTAATGCCAAAAATTTGATCCGTGAAGACCAAAAATAAGTGCCACATCGCATCACTAAATAAATAATCGTCTTCAGAAGTCTTCAAAAATCCAAACTCAAACAATAATAACCAAATCCGGATGATATTCTCTCCCTATTTTTTATAACCAATGACCGGATATCAAAAATCAACAAATCATCGGATGGAGAGTGTCGGATACTAAGAGCTAAGAGAAGCTCTCCCTAGATGTATGAAGGGTCTCGATAAGAAATGAGAAAGAGTAAAATAAATACTCTTGCGGTCATGAGAAAGCGGGTGACAGTTGCTGAAATTGTGGTGAGAAAATCTGTTGTGCCAAAAATATATCTAAATATCCAAACTGCGGTGCCGGAACACTTGAAGTGGTCTTCAATAGAGAATAAAGTTCACATGCTCAAGATACATGATTCGTCAACCAAAAATCAAGAGCGCCAAATCATAATATCCTACAAAGTGAAGAATGCGAAACAACTTTGTTGATCAATCGCTGTTGTGGTGCAAGCATCACAAAAAATAATATGAAATCCGACTGTGGTAGGAATATTCTTCCAATAATAATAACCGGCATGAAATGAATAACCAATGTGACAATCCGTGGGTAGGTGATGGAAAAAATTGGTGTTAAAAAAAATAATTGGTTTTAATAAAAAAAAAATTGGTTATACTAAAAAAATGGCTAAATAAAAAAATTGGTGTAAAAAAATAATTGGTTAAATAAAAAAAATGGCTGAAAAAAAATTAATTAAAAAAAATAATGTAGAGAAAAAACATCTGAATTAATTAAAAAAATCTAGAAAAAAAGGGGTTTAAAAAAAAAGAGGAAAGGAAAAAAAGGTGGAGGGAGGAAGGAGGGGGGAGGAGGAGAAGGGAGGGAAGGAAGGGGAAGGGGCTGAAGGAAAGAAGGAGGAAGGAGGGAGGAGGGGGCGAAGTCTGGAGAGAGGTGGAGAAGGGAGGAGGGAGGACTGTAGGTAGAAGGCTGCGGGTGAGAGAGGTGATTTGGGTGGGAGGTGGTTGCGGTAGGAGCTGGTCTTGGATGGAGCTGGTCAGGTGCGGATGCAAGGAATTGGTTGCAGTAGGCAAGAGACTTCGGATGCGAGCCGCAGTGCAGAAAGAGCCAAGCGATTGCGGAAGGCAAAGATCAGGTGACCGCGGTGCGAGGGCTTCGGTCCGAGGCTGCGGACCAAACCAGCAGGGATTCGAACCGAGAACAAGTGAGGCTTTTTGACTGCGGTTCTATGGCTGCTAACCAAGGCTGCGGATGAGACCTGCGAGGACCTCGGATCAAAGCATAAGAGGGGCTGCTGAGAGGCTTCTCAGGGGACTCCGGTAGGCAGTTTTTGGCTGCGGTTCGGGGGTCTGGAAGGGGCTGAACAGGTGACAAAAAATGCTCTTTTTTCATGAAAAATGGTACCGCAAAGGCCATTTATTCATATTTTAATAAGGGAATCTTTTTATAAAGCATTCTAAGTCAAAAGAGGGTCTTGGGAAGGCAAAAAGAGGAGTGTGCAGAGGGTTTTTAGGGACAAAATGTGATGGGATTGGACAATGTCACATGGTTTTTATCTTTTTGAGGGAGTAAATAGTGGGGTACTCTTTACCCAAAAGAGTAACAAGGACAATATGCTTTATGTAAACAACACATTACGTCCAAACAATTCAATTGAAGATCTACAGCAACTAAAATATGAGAATCAAGAGCTTCTTACCTCATAATGAGAAGAGTTGCTGGGAAAGAAAAAACTTCAAAAAGAAATGTTTTTCTCCATTTTCTTCAAGAAAAATAAACCCATTAAATTTGTGTCTTCTCGTTTCCAAGAAAATATAGCTCCTGGAACAATTTCTTCAACATTTTGGAGACCACAAAAATAATTTCTTCTCCCATTTTTGTACACTTCTTCAACAGAAAAGTAATTAGAACATGAAGAACATCAATTTTTCAGCAAAAATAGAACGATCAGCAGCAGCAACTTTTATTTTATTGAGATAGAATCACCCAAAAGATAGAACTAAGAAAGAACATCATAAAAAAATCCGGTTTGAAACCCGAAATTTTTTTCTTGCAGAAATATAGAAAAATCACAAGATAATAATCGAACGGGAGTCGTTCCCTTGAACTAATCGTGAGATCTTAAAGGTACGGCTCTGATACCAATTGTAAAGACCCATTTTTCTAACGAACGATGAATGCGAAAGAAAGATATCTCGAGATTAATCGTGTTTTTGGAAGTATGAACATGAAGAACATAATATGAGTTCATAAAAAGAAGTAAGAATAAGAGAGAATAATCATAATATTGCATGAAGAACATGGTGGGAGAGAAACTCTCCCTAGGTGGGGAGAACCCACCACTTTCTCTCTCTAGAATTACATTATGAAAATTGTAACTCTTCTAAGAAATGAGAAATGAGCTAGCTTACTTAGGAAATAAATGACCAACTCTCCATTTATATAGGATTGAGAGTATCTACACCATAAATACAATAAAGGGAAAATACAACCTAATAATCACTCATTATTTGTGGAGCATTTACATGCCCCAACACTCCAGAAGGCTCTGCAACAAACTGATTTGAGACAAGTTCAGGAAAAAGTAGTTCCATAAAGGTTGAAGAGGCTGCGGAAGCGTCATTAGGAATGAACTCTCTTTCCATAGGAGTAGATGGCGTTGCTTCAGCATCAGAAGTATCATTTTGGGCTAGAGATTTAGAACTATCATGTTGCACAGATGACTCCCCCTCTGGTATAGCAGAGGACTCCCCCTCAGGTATAGTAGAGGACTCCCCCTACGACGAAACCGGGAACTTTCCCTTGGATGACGAAGAGGATGCAGATGGAGGTCTGTAGACAACTTCTTCGTCTTCATCTTCAGAAATCTTCTTCAAACTAGAAACAGATCCAGATGAGCCACTCGAAGACACATTTATTGATTTGAACAGCGATGTGTAATCAAACAGCCAATCTGAACCTACTCTAGTGTCCGTCTTATTTTCTTCCAACCAACACAGGTCATAAGATTCCACAATCTGTTTTGTCTTCTTATTGTAGACTCTATAAGCAGTGCAAGCAGCATACCCTACGAAGTAATAGTCATCGGCCTTGGCATTAAACTGCGGGTTGGTATCTAAGTGAAGAAGGGTGCAAGGATAGCCAAATACATGGAAATAACTGACTGATGGCTTGTGATTATATAAAATTTCATACGGGCTTTTCATTTGAGCTTTGTGGATCAACACGTGATTCTAAACATAGCAGGCAGTGTTTATCGCCTCGGCCCAAAATAAAACTGGTGGTTTTGAATCACACAGCATCGTCCTTGCAGCGTCTTTTAATGTTTTGTTTCTCCTTTCAGCAACACCATTTTATTGGGGTGTGTGATTGAGTACAAAATTCTTGAACTCTATTCTGTTGTTGGTACAAAGTGCCTTCACTCGATTGTTAGTTTGGTTCTCAATTAATACTATGAATTTCTTAATCAACTCAGCAATTCCAGCTTTGTTGGATAGAAAGAAAACCCACGTAAATCCCGAGAAATCATCAATCACAACCACGCAATAAGAATTTATGTTGATGCTGAGAACATTTACTGGTCCAAACAAATCCATATGTAGCAATTGAAGCACCTAGCTAATTGAGTTGACCTGTTTTGGCAGGTGTGGTTTTCTATGATGCTTTCCTTGAGCACATGACACACACTTTTCGAACGTAATGAAGTCTTTGATGGGCAATCCATGGACCATCTCATTTTTCGCAAGACGATTCAAGTTCTTGGCATTAGCATGACCTAGTCTTCTGTGCCACAACATTGCAGTTTGTTCGGAGAGAAAAGGCACGTAACTTGTTCTGGAAGATTGCTATTCATATCAATGATATAGGCATTCCCATCCCTTTTAGATTTTACAAGAATCCACTCTTCTGGGATGACAAAGCCTGGATTGAGTATCGTGCATTCCTTATCATTGAAATGCGTAGAATAGCCCTTGTCATAGATCTGAGATACAGTTAACAGACTATGCTTCAGTTCAGGAGCAAAGTTAACATTATCGAAACTTAAAACCCCATTTGTGACAATTCCTCTTTGAGTGATCTTGCCACCTTCTCCACCCTCAAAGGAGATGTATCCCCCATTAAATGATTGAATGTTGTGCAATTGGGCGATATCTCCTGTCATATGTCGGGAACATCCGATGTCGACGAACCAGGGTCTGACGACATTCCCCCGCAACTGTCCCTGCAAAATGTGCGGGTTTAATTAGATTTGGGAACTCAAGTCATTATTTTCCTGGGTGGTCCCGATGCCTTTTCAGATTAATAATTTTCGGATTTTTCAGAGGACACGGAAGATGAATAGGAAGCCAGTTTGGGTAGCCATTGATAATTGGGTTTTCTAATAGTCCCGGGTGATTTTGAGATTGAATGTTTATCAGTTTGCTTGAGGCATGTGAGTTTTCTACCAGAGTTGGTTGAAGACTCCCTGCTGCTTCTTGACGAAACCGACCTTAGCTTAACCATGCTCGATTTTGGCAAACTTCCTGGGACTTTGTAATGAAAAACCTTTTTATGTTTTTGAAAAATGGCCCTTTTATACTCCGATGATCTTTCCAATCATCATTTCGTGAATGATTTATAGAGGACTTTCTAATTAAATACCTTCCTCTGAATTCGTTTTCCCCTCTTGGAAATTTGAAATGTACAAACATATGATTTTGACAGTTTCTAGCTATATGGCCACCAACTCCACAATTGAAACATATCTGTTTGTTATTGTTATAACTTGTACTACATTGATTATATTTGTTTTCCATACCAACACCCTTGCTTCTCTCACAAGAACATGAATGAGAATTAGGTTGTGAGGCAAGTGAGGGTACATTAGATGGGGAAAATTGTGAAACTGGTGGTTCTTCAAACTTATTATCACACATATCAGAATTGTCAACTAAATTGTTCAAAGTAGACACTTTCAAACCATTCAAAACAATAGAAACACCACCACAAAAAACATTGTCATTTGAAAGATCGGAAAAACTATTTTCTTTATTCAAAACTAAAACTTCAGGTTTAGACTCGGTTTTATTTTTCAGAAACAGATCCTTCAACTTTGTGCTTTGACTGATTCAAGGATTGATCTGCAGGAGAAGTAGAAATGTTAGTACTTTCAACATTAATAAATCCTCCCGAAACAAAACCAGATGGCTTGCCATAAACCATGAATGGTTCATTGGCAATCTATTCTTTGGACAAGGGCTTGTGCTGATATGAATGGTTGAAGGGAGGAGGCACTTGATTATAACCTAGACCCTTTGATTGATTTCTCTTAAATTGCATGCAGTGGTCTATCATATTTGCAACTACCTCACTCGAGACATCAGCGATTTTAAATTTTCCCTTTAAAGATTCAATTTTAGCCACTAGTTCAGCATTCTGTTTCATTACATAATCATAATTTTTGCATTTATTACTGTAGTCTTCATGAAGTCTCCTAAAGTCCTTTATTTTGGATTACAATTGGGCTTTAAGTGGTTTTTGACCTTTTCTGAGTTGGTAACCTTCATATCTAAGGTCTTCCACTTCCCTTTTTAGTGAATCATTAAGTTCACGGAGAATCTTAAGGCTTTCTACTTCACTACCTAATGTCTCAATCTTCTCATGCAGAATTTTAACATAATCAATACAGGATTGAGAGCATGATGGTAGACTTACCTCGATTGTAGTAGGTTCATGAGAAGAAGATACCATCAACGCAAACTGCAGCTCCATCATTTTGTCTTCAACTGCCACAATCTCTGTCGGAGCATCATCACAGACCTACGCCAGGTGGGCATTTTCAGGTCCAGACAAGTTTAGGGCCTGCATATGATCCTCCCAGTCGAATGACTGTGCAACCATAGCCTTCTCGTTGTTTATCTGAGCACCACTTCGATTGTTTCCAACTACAACGATTGTCCTATCATTATTTAATCTTCTGCTGGTTGTAGACAATCACGAGCAAAATGCCCTGGCTCGTGGCAGTTGAAACATTACGGATTTCCCTTGCTGAACCCAACTTTCTTGTCAGCACTCATCCCCCAGTTGTTCTTTCTAGTCTTTTTGGCAAGCTGTTTTGCCCTAAAAACTGCCATGGCAATTTTCCATGTAATATCCATCTTCTCAACGTCTTCAGGGTGAATCTAATCAAGATCGGCAAATGATAGTTGGGGTGGAAGATCTCCGGCTACGAGTGCATTGTAGCAATTAACAAGCCCTAAAGCAAGTGCAAGATTTTCATCAACCTCCTTTCCCCTTGAAGAAGAAGCCCCAGTTGAGGATAAAGTAGCTTGAGAAGCCACGAACGATTGATTCTGTGAAAAAGGCATGGCAGATGCAGAGGAAGCTGACGGAGTGGGAAAAGTCTGAATCTGAGCTTGCGGAGTAGTAAGTGATTGACCTGCAGAAAGAAAAGAAAAAGAAAAGGATGAAAGAGCATTGTTAGTAGAGATGCCAAGGTTTGCAGCTGAGTATGAGTTCACATGGTTGATCTCTCGCTACTTGTCATCAATATCACAAGCCTTGATGACAGCCATGACTTCAGCAAGAGTGAGACGGCTAAGATCCTTAGTCTTCTTGATGACAGCTACATTCATGTCCCAAGATTTTGGGAGAGCATTCAGTAGCTTCTTGTTTGTCTCTGACTTTGTATAGAAAATCCCAGCTACAGTCATTTCAGTATTGAGAGATGTGAACCGCTGCAGCTATGCTTCAAGAGTTTCTCCAGGAACATAGTTGAACATATTGAACCGTTGTCGCAGCATATCTTGGCGACTCTCCCGCATGTCTTCATTCCCCTCATAGACCTCAATTAGGGCTTCCCACAAAGCCTTAGCAGAGGTATACTCCCTGAAACCTTGAGCAGTATCTGGAGACAGGGCCATGGTCAAAGTGGCCAGAGCCTTTTCCTGCTCTTCAACTTTCTCGAAGTCTTCATCAGTGTAGTTTTCTATCTTCTTGTCAACCACTTGCCCTGCAACTGTAGTGGTTATTCTGACTGTATCTTTGATTATGCATTTCCAGATTTTGTAGTCTTTCATTTTTATGTATTTCTCAATTCTGTATTTCCATTCTGGGAAGCCTTCAGCGGATAAAAGTCTAGGAATCCGGGTGGTTGTGCCCATTACTGAATCCAGCTCGTGATGATTTGTTTGACTTTGAGAATCCATTATAATTTTTTTATTTAATTAATATGAGACAGAAATTAAATTAGTTATGATTAATTAAGCTTTTGGTCAAGAACAATTTACTACCGTAAACGATGTTTACGGTTAAGCAATAGATTACGACCGTAAACTCCGAGTTTACGGTCGAAAAAGGTTCATGGTATGAAGCTTACTGTCCAAGAGTAAACAGTTTTCGGTTGATGAATATTCCTTATTCACGGCTCAAGAATACGATTTTATGGTCCAAGAATCTTAAAGAGTTTGCGGCCGTAAACAGTGATTACGGCCGTAAGCTTAGGCCGAAAACTTGAATATTGCAGTCCTTCGACTAGACTAAAAACCCTTTTTGTAGTAATTTCGAACTTTAGTCTCAAATAAATGAAAAATTGCTCCAAGATCGACTGTAGAGTGTCTTTGACGCTGGCCTCGTTCTGATACCAATTGTAGGGTCCTGAGAATGGATCTTACCAGTGATCAATAGCAAACACAATCACAGAAACAAGAATAAAAGTAGAAAAGAAAAGAAATCAAGCTTGCACACGTTCTATTGTTGAAAACGTCTGGTACAACTCGATATACAACTGTGAACAATTTCGCATCAAGCTTGCGATACGACTATTATGAGTCTTTGGTCATGCTCTTCGAATTCACCAATCCCCTATATGTTTTTATGGCTCTCCTGAATCGAGTGTGTAAGCCCTACTTGAACAAATTTGTCATTTTATTCAACGATCATATTCCGGTATACTCACAAACCAAGGAAGAGAATGGGCAACATCCTTGAGTGAATTTCGGATAAGAGAGGTACACTTTTTTGGGCATGTGGTAAGAAGCAAAGGTATTCATGTTGACCTTCTAAGATTGAAGCAGTAAAGAATTAGGAAGTCCCCAAGACCCTAATAGAGGTTCGTCAATTTTTAGGACTAGCTAGCTATTATTGATGATTCATAGAAAATTTCTCTCAGATAGCCAAACCCTTCACAACATTGACTTGAAAGGAAGTAAAATTCATTTGGGGAGATTAATAGGAAACAACTTTCCAAAAGTTGAAGGAAATGTTGGGTAGTGCACCAATACTATCCCTTCCAGAAGGTACTGATGATTTCATAATATATTCAGATGCTTCGCATTAGCGGTTGGGATATGTATTGATGCAAAGTGAGAAGGCCATAACATACGCCTCACAACAACTCAAGCTGCAGGAGAACAACTAACCACCACCCACAACTTAAAGTTGGGAGTGGTAGTTTTTGCCCTGAAAATTTGGCGTCATTACCTTTATGAAACAAAGTGTATAGTATACACATACCACAAAAGTCTACATCCCAGCTTCAATAAAAAAGATCTCAATATGTGACAAAGGAGATGGTTAGAGTTGCTAAATGACTATGATTGTGAGATTCATTATTATCCAGAAAAGGCTAATGTCGTAGCTAATGCCTTGAGCCGTAAAGAATGAGTTAAATCTCGTAGAGTCAAACCACTTACAATGACTATTCAGTCTAACCTAATCTCGTAGATTAGAACCGCTCAACTTAAGGCTTTAACGGAAGAAAATGTTAAAAAAGAAGGCCTCAGGTGAGAATCAACTAAAGATTAAGGATTATGGAATGAGATTTTTCATGAACTGAATATCGGTCTTGAAATTTGGAGAGGTCAAGGAAATATTTTTAAATGAGGCCCATAGGACTAAATATTCCATCCATCCTAGAGTAGGAAAGATGTATCTGGATCTAAAATCTCTTTATTGGTGGCTAAACGTGAAGGCTGAAATCGCAACCTACATAGGTAAATGCCTAACATGTTCCAAGGTCAAGGTCGAACATCAACGGCCCTCCGGATTATTGCAACAACCAGAGATACCCAATTTGAAGTGTGAGCAGATCGCAATGGACTTTGTGACCAAATTGCCAAACATTACTATTGGTTACGACACAATTTGGGTAGTTGTCGATAGATTGGCCATGTCTGTTCAACTTATACCAATAAAAGAGACGAATAAGATGGAGAAGATGACCAAAATGTAACTTATAGAGATCTTCAGATTGCATGGAGTACCCTTATCTATTATCTCTTAAAGAGATAGTAGATTTAACTCCTGCTTCTGGAAAACTTTGTAAAAGTCCATTGGTACTCGCCTGGATATGAGTACAGTATACCATCCTTAAACCATTGGCCAAAGCGAAACGACCATCCAAACGTTGGAAGACATGCTCAGAGTATGTATGAAGGATTACAGAAATTCGTGGGATACTCACCTTCCTTTGTTTGAGTTCTAATATAATAATATCTATCGCACGAGCATTAAAGCAGCACCATTCGTGACTCTATACAGCCGAAAATGTCGATCTTCCATTTGTTGGGTAGAAGTTGGCGATACCAAACTAGCCAAGAGATTCATAGGGAATACCCTACGGACATGCCTATAGATTATCCACGAGACTACTAAAAAGATAATACAAATACAAGAGCGTATGAAGGCAATACATGGTCGTCAGAAGAGCTACGTTGATGTAAGGCGCAAAGCCCTCGAGTTCCAAGTCGGAGATAAGGTGATTCTTAACATATCTCATTGGAAAGCAGTTATAAGATTCAGAATGTGGGGAAAACAAAATATGAGGAACATAGGACCATTTGAAATCCTTGACATGATAGGCCTAATTGCTTATCAACTTAGGTTACCCCAAGAGCATAATAACCTACATGATGTCTTCCATGTGTCTAATCTGAAAAAGTGGCTTTCTGACTATACACTTGTCATTCAGCTTGAAGAAATTCAGATTAACCCTGAAGTGAACTCCATCGAAAAGCCAGTCAAAATGATAAATAGAGAGGTTAAATTACTCAAGCAGACTCAGATTCTCATTGTTAAGGTGCGATGGAAGTCTAAGTGAGGACCAGAGAACACATGGGTAGTGCATTAATGAGATGTTATTATTCATCCTTAGCCTAATTAAATTCAGCTACCCTGAACCTATAATCGTTAATCTTGCGATATCCAGAAAGATATGTATAGATCTATATGGGGATTGACACCCCCACTTGCGGTTGCTAGTTACAATGCCGACATGATAACTTTCCTTGTTATTTAAGAAACTATTCGACGTCTGATGAAGCATCGTACAGGGAAATTATTAGTCTACAACTTCGATTATGGGGGCTCATAGTAATACATTACAATCACCTTAGAGATCCGACTACCTTGAGGGATGCCTTCAAGTAGTAAATAAAATACGTTTGGACTAATAGAATAACCTAAAATTAAAGATAGTAAGATAGGAATGGTAAAATATTCTACAAAGATAGTAAGAGAGGAATGATAAAATATCCTATAAAGATAAAATAACTTAAGTTCGGTAAGTTATCTCAACAGAGATAAAAAGGTTTTTGCTAAAAAGAAAAAAGATTATTAAAATAAAATCAAATAAAGTAGAAAACTATAAAACTTGTGAACTCACCAACATTATGTTGACGCTTTCAAAATACATATATTCTAAAGGAGATAAGTTTGGAGGATAGTCGTGTAGAGGAGGATCTCATCAAGGAAGTTTGTTGGATTTTATTTATGTTTGTTTTTCTTTTCTAGTTATGTTCGGAAGGTGTGCTTGATCTATTACACAACGTAATCCCATATCATTTATAATAAATAAAAGTATCATTTGTGTTATATTCTGTGTAATGTTAGTATATCTGTGTGCCTCGATCTAATGTTGATACATCGCACAACCCGACAGTTTCACCGCCGGCCGGGGGTGTGATAGTTTTTATTGTAGAATTGTTGATTTATTGAGAGAAAAAAGAGAGGCCGTGAGAGTTTGAATAGAAAATGAAGACCACAAATTTTGATATGTGTGAGGGTGACATTTGTGTTCAAAGAGAGATTTGACTACAAAGTGAGTTTCAAAAAATAAGGTTATAAAACAAGTCTTAATTAGTTAAGAGGAAAATTGAAGCTCACTAGCAAAGATGAATTATTGAAGAATTACACACTGCTAGCGCCTATTTCTCACGATGTGAGATCTAACATTCATGTTGTGTGGTAGTTTTTCTTGCAACTTTGAATTCAATTTCTTCATACTTATGTCATGAGTCTTCTAGTCTCACGACATGAGATTTCAGAGATTGCTATTTTTCCTGTTTCTTTCGACTTAACAATGTGGCGTATGCTTTCTCACGTTATGATTGAAGCACAAAGTATTATTTTGAAGTTTCTTGCACTGCACCTTTTCAAAGATGCAAGTCTTTGGTTCACATTTTTATTGGCACGTTCATTAGTAGCTACAAAAGTCCAGTTCCAACTATTTATTCAAGATGTTAAAGCTTTCCCACCACTGATTAGAATTTGATATCGCCACTACTACCCAGGGGGGAGTCTGTTCCCTTTTCTCACTTTTATTACTTTTTATTGCATTTGTTATTTATAGCATATAATGAGAGAATTGTATGAAACAAATATGGGGTACAGGGTCAGAAAAGGATTATCAAGCATAATAATTTAATTAGAAAAATGCTAGAAATTTAAAAAATTAATAGGCTTTCAAAAATATTCTAAATAAAGTAGCCATTTTTACAATTTTGATATTAATGCATATGAGCTAGTTTGCTAGTATTATGTGGGATGATTCAATGGTATCCCTAAGAAGAACCAATTTTTTATAGTGTATTTATGGCTTTCCCATCTTAGTGAAATCCTGGGACAAAAAAGCAAGCCTTTTTAGTTGGAGGGATATAAAAACATTAGCATCATGTACTTGAAACGTATCTAGGATAACTTATGAAATCATTGCACTTTAGACTAATACTCATAACCAATAAATGTTGAAGTTAAGTTCCTTTTCTTAAGCATATGTTTTTCTTTTAAGATTTTTACTTTATGAGTGAAAAAAGTGAGTTGTGAAAAAAGAAAAAAAGAGAAAAGAAGTAGAAAAGGAAAAAAAAGTTGAAAATTTTTGAGTGAATAAGAGTCTACAAAGACATGAAGACCAAGAAATCTTATGAAGAAAGTTTAAAAAGTTCCAAATTATTGAAGACTCGAGTTGAAGAAAGTTCAAGAATAAAGCAAAAATTGTCAAAAGTTAAAGTTATTATTATTGTAGATTTTCTTTCTAGGTTATTTTACCATATGTATGCTTGGCAGTTTAACCAAAATTACCTTGAGGTTAAGAAACTTTTCTGGGGATGGATTTGGAGGGATGCATAAAATGAATGTTGTTCAAAACAAGTGGGAAACGTTTATGGGGATCGTAAGTATTAGGGTTGGGAGGTAATTAGCATTTAGACACAAATACATGCATTGAAGTGAGACATAATTAGTGGGTTCAATTCATCTTGTCTAGTGTGATGTTGGTGGTCATGGTTCTATGTGATGTATTAAAAAATAAGTTTTGCCTGAGGGCAAACAAAAGGAAAGTGCAGGGTATTTTGATATTTCTATATTTATACAGATTTCTATGCAATATTTTAATACGTTTTAAGCTATAATTTGGTTAAAAGAAAAGATATTTGGTGATTATTAAGTTAAATTATATTTTTCAGCCAAGAAGTACATTCTTGAGGAAGAAGGATCAAAACTGGAAAAAGATGGAACCTGAAAGGACTGGAGTTGAGCTAGGATCTTAATGGAGCTTAAAAAGGAAGAAAAATCAAGCAATTACACTCCCCACGATGTGGCTAAAGAGTACCACGACGTGACATTAGATCAATCATTTCTAAATCTTATGTGCTTTTTTGTTTATTTTCTTCCATGAGTAACTAAATCATTAGGCTTTCGTTTAGTGTAGATGAACCCTAATACTATTTGTTAGTTCTTTACTCTTGATGGATTTTATGAAGTTGGTTTAAGCTTGTGTTTGATTATCATGATCTAGTATGTTAAAGTTCTAATATTTTAATTTAAGTTAAGTGTAGTTTTAATTGCATGAACTTGATTACGTTGTAGTTTATGATCATTAAATTGCTAGAGCTAGGATTAACCAAATCTTAGATTAAGTAATAAAGGCAACAACTTTTGATGTGTTAGATAAGATAATTTGATCATAATTGTGTTTACTTAATTGTATTGATCAATGATAATTATCTTAGATATATCTTACATAGCCCAATTATCCTTAATAATCAATTATGTGTTTGCTTGTGTATGATCATTACATATTACTTCATGAATTGGTAAAAATATTAGGCGAGCAAATCAAGATTGCTAATTATATTTAAATTGGTAACCAATTGAATAAATCCATGTTTAGAAACTATCCCTAGGAAACAGGGGGATTCAAAGCTAAACAAAAGTGTCATCATAATCTTAATTTCAATCATTCTTAGTTAAGTTGTTTACTTAGTTTTTAGTTAATTTATTAGTTTAAGTTAATATGAACTTGCAAAATCAGATAAAACCCCAATTTTAGTTATTGTTTTTAAGTTAATTTTTAGTAATTATATTATTAGCTATATCTCGTTCCCTGTGTTCGATACTCAACTTACTTTACTATACTAAAAATTGACTGGTAAACTGCCTATATGTGCATTATTAGTTAAGTTAGTTAGGTTTATAAATTTAAAAGTTGGAAGGTATAATTTTTCACATCAGTTACCGTCATAGCCATAACATTTTTAATACACCAAGTTTGTATTCATTCTAATAAATCACACTCAACGTCATCCGCTTATAGCTATAAATAGGTCTAAAATCAATAATATAGTTTTGCACATTCCAATCGTCATCTACAAAGTGTGTGGTGTAACAAGCATGTAGTTGATCTTGAGATATGAAGATTTCCAAGTGAATTGGGTTTAGTAGACTACTCCAGTAAGCCAATAATTTATTTCTTTCCTCGATGTAGTATTACCAACATCCATACTAACTTTATGAAGTGGCTGGGAACTAAAGTTCTAATTCAATGCACTAGTATATTCAACAAAAGCATCCTTTGAAACTAGTTTGAAAGGCAGTTCACCTGCAACAAGTTCAACACAACCTTTTTTTTATCCTAGACTTATTATGTTTCTTTTTTTAGCACTACCCTCTTTACTAGTTTCTTTTTGAAAACCCAATGCACTTTGTTTTTTCATAGAAAAATCCATATTTTTTTTCGTAATTATGAAGATGACTTTTTTTAAGCTAGAAGTTATGTTTCTTACTAGATCATCTTTTACACCGCAAAGCACTACTTGCATTCTACATGCTTCCTTTCAACTTCCACCTCTTCAACTATATAAAAGACAGTATTTTTAACAAGGGAACCTCTATTTCCCTACTTTTTTTCTTTTTCTTTTGTTGGGTTGTTCCACATGCTCTTGTTCTTTGTTAATCGAGTATGAATTATCACCGGTTATCTCACGATGGGTACCATCAACAAATACATCATCTCCCAAAATAAATGAAACAATTATAATTACATGAATGATATAGTTATATTATATGTGGTGAATACAATTAATAAAAAGTAACTCATAACTATAAGTACCATTGTGCTTTATTGTCACACCCCTAGCCGCCGACAGAAACACCGAGGTGTGCGACATAAATCAGTGATCAGAGTTATTGAACATACATTGAACATTGAACAATACAAATATAATCAATGGAAAGTACATTGACAATGGATATTACTAAATCATGACATATGCCTAATAATTTGGCGTTTATAAATGTGTAATAAAATAACAAAAAGTCTTCTGTGCAAACTCTTCCGACCTGCTAAATAAGATGAGAATACATGAATTAAGACACCTCAACAAAAATTGTTGGTGAGTTCTACAGGTTTTGACACAAAATACTTTTATAACCAAAAGTGGTTTTTATAAAATTTATTTGGTTGACGGGCTTTTATAAATACTTACTTTTCTATCAAAAGCATAAAGATAAATGAGTTGTAAAAGTGTATTTGGACTCATTTAGAAATACCATTTGTTTAAATCAAAAAGAACAAAATTTGGCACATACATATAAGTATATCAAACTTATATCAAATTTAACGGTTCTTATGACCAAAATACATTTTATATTAGGATTTTGAATACCAAGTTATATAAAAATAAGGTGTGTCACCCTTTGCGAAACATAGAACAGCTAGTGTTACTCTTGAAATTTTGTACAAGCAATTTTATAGTTTATATGTAAAACTTATAGATTTTGAGTTGATAAAAATTTTAAGGTTGTGTCGTAGTAGTTATTAAGTGTTATCTTACTTAATTTGAGAACCGACACTTAACTAGTAGGGAAAACTCCTCATGAAAAAACGTAGAGTTTTCGTATAAAAACAAAGGGTTTAGATAAGTAACTTATTTACAGTAAGTTATTAAACCTTAATGAGTCGTGTCATGATATTAATTAAGAGTTATATGACTTAATTTTTGGTATTGACACTTACTGTTTTGAGTCACAAACTATCCCACTACCTGCAATCTGTTTCAACTCGCGTAAGTGAACAAAAACTCAATATGAATCCTAATCCAATTCCATAAGTGTCACTCCCCGTTAAAGCGGGATCACGAAGGGTGACATGCTAAGGTTTCACAACACAAGTTAAATAGGATTACCAACCATAATCATTGAGCATTTTAAGTTTACATCATATTCGAAACAATAATTACATTTTAGTTCCATACTACATAGTCTAGTACATAACAACAGCAATAAACATAAATCATTGTGGCGTCTTAAACTGGTTCACTGACCGTTTCTTGAAAAGCATGCAGAAACGAGGGTCAACTATAAAACAGTTGGTAAGTTCATAGGTTTATAAAGGTACATCATTTCAGTAAGAAAATATAGATTTGTTTAGCAAAAGTTCCAACTCTAAATGAGTGTTGAATGCCAAAGCACTCCGTTCACTATCAAGTTTAACGACCATTCTTGCCCCGTTCCATCATGTCCATAGTTCCCATGATGTCAGTTCACGAAAATATGCACTCATGGTTTTGGGTGAGTGGGGGCTGTCTACTCCAAATAGCGTTATCCATAAGATCGTCGGCTCGAATACGAGTTAATAGGTTGCAGTTCGGTTCTCAGAAACTTAACATACAAAGTTCATAACAAGTTCATAGCATAAAGTTCATAGCACAAGTTCATAACACAAATTTCATAAAAGGGTATCGTTCAAAGTTCATCAAGTTTATAAAACGATATCGTTCCAAGTTCATTAAGTTAATAAAACAAGGCTCATCAAGTTCACAAAATAGAGTTCAGCAAATTCATAAAAAAAAAGTTTCATAGGTTCATAAAATAGTATGGATAGCAAATAAAACAGTAGCATGCTTTCCACCCCAAAACATTAAAACAGTAAAAAGGGGGTTGTGAATACTCACTAGGGAAAGTTTGTGTTTCGAGCTTAGCGGTTCGGTGTTGTAGAGATCGATTTCTACTAGTGCCCTACAGAACAAATAGTTTCTAGTGAGATACAATTCACTAAACCATTGTCTAATATCTACCTATCCAAGTAGTGGTATCGCAAAGTGAGCAAAGTTTGTTCGGTTCATTATTGGTATTATTGTATTCTGTGTGCCTTGTGTTCAAAAAATCCATAAAGGCATCAAAATGAACTCGATAAATTGTAAAAATTTGTATTCTTGTTCAAACAAAGGGCATTGGTGTTCAGAAAATTTTGTAGACATTGGAAGGTCATTTGATATTTAATTGTAAATTAAAGACCAAATAACAGAGAAAATTCAAAATATATGGTAAACAATTTCAAAATTTCTCAATTTAATTTTTGTAGGTTCCCATAATGTTCCCAAGGTTAAGAAAAATATTGGTTAGGGTCTTTAAGTCGAATGACCCAAATATGTAAATTCATGCTGCAATTTAATGAAAAATATGGATAAAATACCAAAGAGTGTCCAAATCATCTGAAATTTTACATGTAATTGTTATTTTACGAATACATGAATACTACAATTTTTCAGATTTTTATCGCTTCTGAAAAACGATTATTTTGAATTTATGAACTTGGGATATCACAAAACACCTCTTAAAACACCTCTTAAAACCACTTAATTTCATAAAACAATTTTGCTCATAATTATTTCCAAGATGAATGGGGTATTTAACCTCCACAAATTAGTGAATGTAGCACTATATAGTGCATGAGTTCTAAATGTAGCTGAAAGTTCACAAACTTGTGTATAAAATTCTATCGGGTTTTAATCCATGAAATTTTAGGCATTCTTTTATGGATATTTTAAGTTTCTAAAATATTTTTCCCCATATTTAGGTTTAGTTTTAAGACCCTTGATCATATAATGCAAGACTAGTGATCACAGAAAAAGGGCTTTTTGCGCAACTTTTTAGTAAAAATCGTCAAAAATCAGATTTTTAATGTTTTACAATAATGCCAACTGGTTTTGAAATTTAACTCAAGGAACTAGTCCTCAGATTAAGAATATCATGATTTGGTCAAGAAAATAAGTGAGTTATGACCTTTTAAATTCGAGTAAACCAATCTGACAGAATGTTGAAGAGTAAAACTCATGAAAACATAGTTCAAACTTCTATTTTACCTAATGATATTGGTTTGTTATGGTTAGATTGAGATAGAACAACAATATATTAAATATATTGTGTAGAAATACTTATTTCTAACCATTTGATCTTACATGTAACCAAGATAGATGATACTAAACTTTTGAAAAATCAGTTTTTGGTGCTAGATAAGGCTTGCATGTGCTCACCATTGCTCTTGAATTTGGTTTGATCATGGATCATCATCATTTACAGAACATGCAACATGTTTTTAGTGGTGATCTACAAACATTAATATCAAACAAAGGTTCTTTTCAAGAACATGCCTTAGAAATCGAAAACTAGAAGAAGAAAGTGAGTAGAACTTGTAAAATTTGTTATGGATCTTTAAGAGGTGTATGATAAGAACTTACCCTTTGATATGAAGCTTCAAAAACACAAGAAAATAAGGCTGAAAATTCATGGTTGAGGGCCTAGTTTTTAGAGGGAGAAAGTGAGGTTTCTAGAGAGAAGGAAGAGAGAAAGTGACATTTTGTCTCTCGGGATAGACCATATCTCTCGTCATCTCTTTTGGGCTATACTCCACCAAAATCATTCACAAAACTCTAGTAATGTGAGATAACTTATGGAAAACGAAATGGAAACATCTTTCCCAAAGAATATGTCTCTAAGATCCCTTTTTTTCTCTCATAATAACATGCAAAATCTGGTCTCAAATTTTGCAATATAGGGGCTATAAGATGTAATGAGTGAAAGAGAGTGAATAAGAGGTTGTGTATGGCCGAATTTTTTGTGAGGGGAGAGGGATATTATGAGGCTTTTCTTGGTAAGGGTACCCTCTTAGAGTCTTCTCTTAACTTTTATAAAAATTTGGCTTTGATTTTTCTCAAAACTCTAAGTATTTTCATAAACTTCCAAGAGTTTATTTCTTGGCTTTTATTGAACTATTTGTTTTCAGAAGTAAATTCATAAACTTGAATTATCTTGAATTAAGTTATAAAAAGGATAACTTATGATTTGATTTTTATAAAATCAAATTTTTATATTTCAAATAAATGAAATAAAGGTTCATAACATATGAATGTAGGATTTGACAATCCTTAGATTATATTTTTGGCTCATAATTAAAATTATGATGTGTGGATATTATTTCCAACTTGTAATTAAATCAAATTATGATTTAATCAAATTGAGTTTGATAAGTTATCAAACTAGTTAAGCACATCATATGTCCTGTTTAAGAAATTAGAGTATTCTACATACCCATGAGCTTTGATCATCCAAACATGGTTTCTCTGTTTAGTTTTGAGATTGAACTTTGGCACTTTACAACCTAGTTTTAGTATTCACATATTAATGTGACTGCTTAGTACATGCTAAGTTACACTACTTGTTCCAATGGATATATTCAGCCGCGATCTAGCTCAACTTGTTGCATCTAAAGCTAAGTTATGTGCACGCACGGAAATGACAAGGTTCTAGATGAGTCCTAACCTGAGTTCTGACAGTTGTCACAATAAGGTGAGAAAACAAATATGGGATCTATAGTGACTTCATAACCGAACTGCGACACCTCTGCACCAACACTAAAAATTTACACATCACCAACATGGGCATGCTAAAATTTCCACACCAACGTTTTATCAACGTCGTGGAGTAAAGAAACTAAAAACGTTAATGCCAAACTCGTCTTGTCAGGAAATGGTTGTAGCTAGCAACATGTGGACGGGATGTCATCTCGTATAGATTAGTGTCGTCAATCTATACCTGATGTTTTGCGTTCCATATAGATTAATGGCTATAACGCAGAGGACATTAACTAAGACATACAATCTAGTGTGATTACAAACATAACCCATGCAGCTTAGGAAATGATCATAAATTATAAAGCTTTTAGAAACAAACATAGATCATACAGAACGTCCCAAGGGTGTTGGATCCTAATATTGCGTCTAGGCATTCTAATTCTAAACTTTACGTTATACGATTTTTGAATACTTATAATTTTGTTGTCCAGGAATATTATAAGATTGAAGTCTTTTAGTATTTGAGATTCATAAAACTTGAATGATTTTCGAATTTTATTATCTATTATAACGAAATTTGGGCAGTATAATGACATTTTTATAACAATTTCCAGGTTTCAACCAACATGAAAACCAAAAATTCCCATAATATTCGATGAGTTACATAATTGATATGTTACATAATTTCATAGAATACAATTCTTAAAATTTGGAAATCAATAATGCTATCATATATAACACATTTATAATTTAGTAAAAGTGATTTATATTCTTATAATACTTATAAAAATATATTAGAATCGATTTTAAGCTCATTTTTAGATAATGTCAAAGAGTATAATAATAATAAAAGCTGATTTTTGGTATTTTCAACTAATCATGCTATATTTTTTTAAACATTATTTTTCAACTGTTTAAGGTAATGTACTTTCCTTTTATACCTAAATATGTTGAATAACATTTTGATTATATATAATATCTCTTTATATTTTTTCATATGCTCAAACTTATATATGACAAATACTATAATCTTTATAAATGATCAATTATATATTCGTATCGTTACAACAACCTACTTAATATTTATACGATATCTTAGTGATTTATAGTATTTTAGGATGTTATTTCACAATCTTTTAAAACAATAAAAAGAGGACGCATTTTAACGTATAAAAACTTGACAATCAATCAAAACTTCGTTAAACAGGCATGTATTATCCGCCAAATATGAAAAACTTAAAAGAGGATCCGTAGAAACTCACATTCGATGTGTGGTCTCGATCTAGGTTCGTTTTTGTGAAGCTTTATGTGAAAACCCTCCAAATAATTCTTGAACTTTGCAACATTTTCATATCTATTTTGTAATATTTTAAGCTAAATGGAATATTTTTGTAATGATTTAAATCAAAAGGCTGATTTTAAATCTTGTACAATAAGTGTGTAAGCTTGATTTGGTTAAAATATGAAAATGGGGGATTGTTTTGGTAAATTTAATACAAATACGGGGCTAATTTGCTCTTTAAAACAATGAAGGGGCTTATTTTTCACATTAACATAAAATAGGAAGTTATTTTTCGGAAAATAGGAAAACACAAACAAAAGAGGAGCGAGTGGGGGTCATCGTCCTCATCTGATCGATGAAGAAAGAAATGAATAGAAGCAGCCACAATGGAAAGCTCCAATAGTGGTCAAGCAGATTGCTAGGAGGGGAGCCACAAATTAAGGAAGGTAAAGCAGTTGCAGTCGTCGATGAAGAGCCAGTTATTGCCTTGGCTGAAGAAGGAAGAAGATAACAATGGTGATAGTGGAGCTGTCATCGACTGCCATGAAAACAAGGGCTACTCCGTAAGCTCTCAGTTATTCCATTTTCTGGTTTGATAGCACCACACAAAGGAAAAAGGGCAAGGCAGATCGGTGATGTTCAGGGGGGTTGTTTGGGTGGTTTAATTGATGGAAAAGATAGGAGAATGATATGTCTTGGCTGGTGACAGCCGTTGGTTCTCTTTCTTCTTTCGCAAGTGATCAAGAAAAATGGGAAAGATGGTGTTGTTGGATTAGGTGTCTAAGCCCATAACTATAATTGGTATGTACTTGACCCGATAGTAACATGGTCAATTTCAGATTGCATATCACCAGGACAATTTGATAGGATGGATACTTGAGTAAGAGGTTACTTATGATTTATTAATATATTATAAGCTCTAAATATTAATATGAAATCATATTATTTAATTAGTATTGATCAAGAATTAATTTCGAATTAATTATGTGATCAAAAGAGAATAATTAAATATATGGGGATTGATTTGGTAAATCAATGATTCTTATAGTGTGGGCCAATTGTTATTTAGGATGGGCTAAACCAATATGGTAGTCCATGGAGGTTTAACCCATGGAGCCTAAGTAATATGAAAGGTCATCGGAATTAGGGTTTTCATGGATGTAACCCTAGACTTTCCCACACTATAAAAGGACTCCCTTAGCACCCAAAATCGCACACTAGAGTTCTTGGAGTTCATTAGAGCCAATTTTGGAGCTAGCAACACCTCTCTTAAGTTCTCCTTTGTCCTAGGTGTGTTGTGCACCGTTTGAGGCATCACACTTGGGGTGCTCAGATCTTAAAGGCCAAATACAACAAGTTCTACAAGCTACATAAAGAGGTAAACTCCTAATTAGTATTTTATGTTGTTTATGTCAACTCCATGCTAGTTGTAGGCTTAATGATTTGGAAACAATATTGCATGTATAATTAGAGAAAACATAGATCCAAAGCATTTAGGGTTGTATGTGCACCACAGGATGTTGTAGTACAAAACCCATTCAGTGTTCACTTATAATATTATAGAATATAAGGGTTGAATTTTCATATTTAAAATTCTAGGGGTTGGAACTAAAGTTTTAATTATGACTTTACATGTTCCAAAACATGAGGGAAATTTTTGTAAACTTTCAAAACTTTTCAGTTCTCATAACTTATGAGTTTATCAGAGTATTAAAATGAAGACTCTTCATTTTCATAACTCTTGTGTTCTTTTAATGGTTTTAATTCAAGTGTGACTCTTGGTTTCTCCATAACTTGAGGACAAGTTATGGACTCCATTAAAACACATACTGATCAAGAATTAACTAACATGAAGGTTACAAATAATTCCTATGATCATCTAAATTCATAAGTTCAAGAACATTATTATCAAGAATTTCAAGAATCATAACAAACTTATATAACAATTGTATTTTTTGATAATAGCCATTGTAAATGGATTAGTTTAAACATTACACCAACTAAAACAAGTTTTAAAACACCAAAACAATTTAAGGTAATGTTTCTAGTCCATTTCCAGCAGCATAACTCGAAAATCTGAACACTGCAGCATGTACTCGTCGAGTGCATGAACTGACTCGACGAGTTGCACGCATTTCTTCGTGGACTCGTCGAGTCTCCCCTTGGACTCGGCGAGTTTATGCGGTCAGTGAACAAAAAACTGCGTTTTTCAGCTATTTTGCATCAAGTGTCAAACAAACAAGCCTAGGCTCTGATACCACTGTTGGGTTTTGAGCATTCTAACACTCCTATGGTGTACATGCAACCCTAGAAACCTCAGATCTATGTTTGACTAAGATACATGCAAAATGATT
The DNA here is from genome assembly GCF_052625555.1 of Lactuca saligna. Taxonomy (NCBI): domain Eukaryota; kingdom Viridiplantae; phylum Streptophyta; class Magnoliopsida; order Asterales; family Asteraceae; genus Lactuca; species Lactuca saligna. The sequence continues at coordinate 74,183,767 of NC_136423.1, read as the reverse complement.
TCCATGGTTCATAATCCTATCTAGCATACATGAGGATCTTTTATTTGAATAGTTAGTAAGAATTATATACCTCTTTGTAGCTTGGATTCCTTTAAAACCTTGTGAGCCTAGCACCTCAAGTGTGATGCCTCAAATGCTTCACACAACACCAAGTACACTTGGAATAAAGTCTTAAGAGAATAAGAACACTTAGTATTTTCGGCTAGCCCTCTTTTATTCACTCTAGTGGCCGAAAATGATGAAGAATAGCTTCTTTATATAGTATGTTACAATTAGGGTTACACCATGTAAACCCTAATTGTCATGACCTTTCATTTCCATGACCCATGGGTTATGTAACCCCCATGGAGCATCCATGGAGCATCTTATGGGTTTAATCCAACTTGATAATCCATGGAGCCTTGGCCCACTATATAAGTTATGGATGATTGAAACAATCAACCCATATATTTAATTAGTCTTCTTTTGATCACATAATTAATTCTAAATTAATTATTGATCAATACTAACTAAATATTATTATTATTCTTCTTATTAATATATTAGAACTTATAATATATTAATAAACTATAAGTGTCTTATTTCTCTCATTTAGTCTATCCAAGTGCATGATGCCATGCAACCCAAATGGACCATGCCGGGTCGGGTCAAGTACACACCAAATATAGTTATGGAGTTAGACACTATATCCAATAGTGTCCCACTTGGACAAGTCTAATAACTATAGTTTCAAGTATGACTTCAGGAACCGATCAGCAATCGTAGCTCTTTCAAGGTCTCTCGGAACTGAGAAAATGATGGTGTGCCATTTTAGATAAGTGATCATATAATCCTCTGTTCTAGATATCAGCCGGACAAACACATGGAACAATGTCTTTCTATTGTCTAGCAGTTGTTTCCTGATTTCCGATTTGTTTGACATAGAAATTAATTGAACACATCAATTCAGTTCTGACTGGGCCCGGTACATGGGTCAAAACAAAATCATCGTGGGGCCCAAATATCGCTTCTAATCCAAGAAGGAACAGATAAACGTTGACTCATATGTTTGCTCTACTACTTGTTGAATTACACACAAAGGTACGTTTTATAACATCGAGTTACTAATGTGTTTTCGTACAATCAATGCATAACCACATCATAGGTAACAAATCATATGTCTAGGTTTGAAGACTTATATGATATTACCGTCTCACGATCACTCGAGATAAATTCCATGAAGTGATACTAGTGAGCATGGGTTGAATCCAATATTGAGAACTTATGAGCACTCATGAGTGTTGTAGCCCCCTTTGTCCAACATCTTGGACCTCTACAAACCAACCCATGACAGTATTGATTTATATGTACTTTCAACATATGATTGACTGTGGAGAATTTGAATAATATGATATATATATCATAACATAATTATTCTAGAAGTCAAAACATGCAAAAAGAAATACTAGTAAATGATTGACAAGAGATAGTAACACTTTACTCATAAATAACAGCTTTTATTTATCATCAAATGTCAATTACATTTTACATATTTCAAAAATTATCTAACTTCTAAAACTAATATCATCTCTTAGCCCTATGCTCCTAGCATGCTGAAGATGCTTAACCCTATTCAGTCCCTTCGTGAGGGGATCTATCGGGTTCTCATCTGATGATACCCTCTTTGCCACGAGAATTCCTTCTTCTATTCGATGTCTGATGAAATGATATTTTCTATCGATGTGCCTGGATCTCCCGTGATCCCTTGGTTCCTTTGCTAAGGCAACTGCACTTTCACTATCACATAAAATTTCCATAGGCTCCTTAATAGCTGGTACAACTCCAAGGTCTCCAATGAAGTTCCTTAGCCATATAGCCTCCTTTGCTGCTTCACTTGCTGCTATATATTGTGATTCACAAGTGGAATCAGCCACTGTATCTTGCTTGGAACTTTTCCAAGTAATTGCCCCTCCATTTAGGGTAAAGACGCAGCCTGACTAAGAGTGGAAATTATCCCCATCAGTCTGAAAGCTAGCCTCACTATACCCTGCTACTTTCAAGTCATCACTCCCACCAAGGTTAAGGACCCAGTCCTTAGTCCTTTGCAGGTACTTGAGAATATTCTTTACTGCAGTCCAGTGAGCCTTGCTAGGTTTACTCTAATATCTGCTAACCATGCTTAAAGCAAAAGCAACATCAGCACGAGTACAAGTCATAGCATACATGATCGAGCCTACAACGGAAGCATATGGGACTCTACTCATCTCAGCTATCTCTTCATCTGTACCTGGGCACTGAGTTTTACTCAGTCTGGCATTACACTAAATAGGTAAATCTCCTTTTCTTGGAATTGTCCATACTGAACCTCTTCAGCACTTTATCCTATGAGCAGTATGTCAGCCACATATAGTACCAAAAGCTAACTATACTCCCACTAGCCTTGACATATATATAAGATTCATCTTCACATATCGAAAAGCCAAACTCTTTGACTTTCTCATCGAAGCAAAGATTCCATCTGCGAGCACTACAAGAAAAAAGCCCTTTAATGACGCGCAAACAATGACACTCGCTGATAGAGGATGCGCATTTGTAAGTGCCCTAAAAAATACTGTCAGTTTTGCAAAATTTGAAGGATAGAGGGTACGCATTTGTGCGCGCCCTAAAATTGGTGATAGAAAAGAAAAATAAATAAATGCGGAGGGCGCCTTTCATAAATTGTGCGTCATGTAAGTGTGTCGCTTTATAATTTTTAAGTGAAACACGCGTTTTAGGAGGGAAATGAAATCGACTAAAATTACTGGCGCCTATTGTATCCCAAAAATTAATCCCCCGCCTCTTCTACTTAGCAAGAAAAAGCCCTAGGTCCTTCATCTTCATCTTCAGCGGTGGGAATACCTAGGTCGATTATTCAGGGTTCAACAACAGATTTGTAAACAACAATCGTATACGATTCTGGATCTCGGCATGATTATGGCGCTTTGGAGCCGACGACGTGAACATCATTCATGAGAAAAGTTCATACAAAATTCAAGAATTTCAATGGTTTTGATTATTGAGTGGGGTACAGGGAGGTGTAATCATTTTGGAATCTTTACTAATTGAGTTGAAATTGAACCCGAAAAACTCAATCCACACTTCGAACATCTCTGATTCTTTCTTCTTTCGCTCCCCAATCTCCTTGGCGGCGCTCTTTCCATTTCCATTTCCAACCTCAAACCACCGTTAAATGGAACCCAACAATTCAATCAATCAAATCGGCAATCACATCGACGATGATGGTGATCAAAATTCATTTCCAAGCCACCGTTATCAGATCATCACCTATTCAAGAAAGAGAAAACACTCTCAATCTTAGGTAATCACACTAATCGATTCAACACAAGTAAACCCTCTTTCGGAATCATCAGTTCTAGGGCTTGTTCTCCTTGCTCATACGTTCTCATACGATATTCAAAACCTCACTAAGTCTCTCCTTCTCGAAATCCTCGCAAGATTGCCCCTGAAATCAATTTTTAGGTTCAAATGTGTTTGCAAACACTAGCTAGATTTAATTTCTCAGCCTTCATTTTCCTGTTTCTATTGCTCGCATATGCTCACAGCCAGCGCATCGTCATCATCCTTACCTCAAAATTCTCGATCCTTTGCTCTTTCAAAAAAAGTAAGCAAGTATTTTTGTATGTTCTTGTGGTCTCTTTACTTTATGCTTGTATTGATAATATTGAACATATGTTTTGAGAATAGAATATTAAACCCTAGATTCTGGAAACTTGCAGAAAAGGAAGGAGATGAGTTATGCACTCCAAGTGTTCGAAGAAATGCTTAAAAGAAGAATCTTACCTAATTCATACCTTATAACATTACCTGATATACACAAGACCAAGTGATATGGTACCTAATCACACCTTGCACTCGAATGCATACAGGGCAAGCTTGTATTTATTCTTTTTCTTAATTTGTTGGAGATGGTAACTAAGGATCGTTCTTGTGAACATTCCTTCTTTTCAGGCTGTAGATTATCACAACTAAGAAATAGTTAAACTAAATTTTGTTAGGTGAAACTAGGTATGTTCTTAAATTTCTTTTTTATAAACTTGGTTACATTGGTTGATCTGGTTTTTTTTCATGATCTTATCTAATTTGTGCTCTTGTAGTGCCCATGCACTTCCACCTTCATATCGGTCACTCATGACAACTGATGATTCAAGGATTCTTGATTTCTATGTTGATGGTATGTCCCATTCTAAGCTATCTAATAGATAAATTTTGTGACTTAATATCATTATGAACACTATTGATTATATACATATGTTGTTGTTTATACTCAGATTTTGATGTCGACACAGATGGAAAAAGATTTATTTGGCAGGTTAGGGGATATGATTATTGTTCCAAACGCCTATGGATCCCTTCAACAACCATGTTTAATATGCCTATAATTTTCTTATGTTTCAAAAATATCTCTTTTGTAGGGTATCTGCAAGTTTCCTTTTATTGATGAAGAGCGCCTTCTTGATTCAACAAAAATGATTAAGAAGGAACTGACTGTACGTAAGGCTGAATTATATACAGGACTTTCAAACATTTGACAAGGAATCTAATTAACATGGTCTTTTATCTTCAGGAGGAGGAAGCTAAAAGAAATCCTGAGAATGTCGACAAGTAGTTCCTACACATTTTAGAAAATCTTGCCTTGCGGATTATCACTTCCTTTAACAATGAAGGCTCCATCGAGCAAAATACATGCTTAAGGTTGTGTTCTCCATTGTTATAATGCAGTGATTATTCTTTTTCCTAATGTAAATATTTTCTTCTCTTGTTTCAATTTCAGTGGAGAATTAATATCAAAATAGTAGGCGGTAGGCTAATCGCATCCACCCTAGTCCAAGTATCTTTTCCACACACACACACACACCCTAAACTTTAAAGATGACTAGAATTAATATTTCATGTAGATGACTTTTTTTTTGTTAAATTGCCTTTTCTCAGGAAAGATCCCATCTCTCTAACGGATCAATGGATGACCACAATCGTGGTTCGGGGCAGGTTGTGCTTTTTACTTGTTTTTTTGGAAAGTTGATTACCCTTTCTATTTTTTCATTAATTTTCTGCTTTTGTTTTCTGTTGCTTGCAGATGATGGATGGAACCCAGATCAATATAGATGTAACTGCACTTGGGGCTATAATTGCTTTGGGTCTAATGTACTTAAAGGTAACTCTTTGGCAGGAAGGATGACTATATATATTTGTTTATGATTTTATGTCAGCTCTGTTCTCAAGATTTACAACTTTGAAAAAATATTCTAATGACAGACTAAATTGCAAGCGATTCTATCCAGGCTTTGTATCCCATAAACACATTTCGAATAGCAATATGTGAGGCCCCACTTCATAATGCTCCATGTCATTTCCAGTAATTTAATAATGTGGAGCAGGTACTGCTATTTAAAATTCATATGCTACATTAATATTCATGCTGGCTATATGTAAAGAGTAAGAGATCTCTTTAAACACCTTGCATGTGTTTTTAGGATTCATCCATCAGAAGATTGGATTCAGGGTTAGATACCCAAAGTAGTCTTGAATGGCATCAAAGGATTCATCCATCAGAAGATTGTGAGTACATCTCATCAAGAGACTAGTGATTACTTTTCTGATGAATCAAGATGTATACATTGCACAAAATGTGACCTAATGCATATATGGAAGTTGAAAAGCTGCTGACTATGGCATACATTGTTGGCCTCCTTGGAATTGTAAAGCTGCTAACTGTGGCATAGACTGCTGAACACTTAGACTTTGAAAAGCTGACTGGTGGCCACATGGAAGTTGAAAAGCTGATTGTGGCAACTACTGCTGCTGCTGGACACCTGGAAGTTGAGAAGCTGATTGTGGCATAGATTGGTGTCCACCTAGAAGTTGAAAAGCTAACTGTGGCATAGGTTGCTGCTGCTGGACACCTTGAGGTGGAAAAGCTAACTGTGGCATAGGCTGCTTCTGCTGAAAGACTAGATGCTTGACCATTTTGAGAAGGAAAAACAGTTTGCGAGGGTCCAGGTGGAGGCAATATATCAGCTAAAAATGTCAACAGTTGAATCAAAATCAAAAGTATCCCCAAATCCCCCTGACCCTGACAATGGGTCAACTAAAAATGATGGTGGTTCAGCAACAGTTGTAGTGAAGGGTGATGTTAGTGGTTAAGCCGAAAATCCATCAGTAGAAGGAACAGCTTTGAAAGGGCCATCACCAAACGGATCATCAAATGCCTGCAATCAATGCATAAAGAGTGTAAATTTACAACATAAACAAACTATCAATATGTGTGTGTAGAATCCAACTTTTAAGACACTCACGCACCCGACTGGTCGATGAGGTATCGAAGGTGAGATAAGGATTAGTATTTGCTGGAGGATGAACTTCAGTGGTTATAGATGAAGTAGATGTTACAACAGCCAAAGCATTTGAAGAAGAGAAAGACTCTGATAGAGAACCAAACAAATCCTCCATCTCTCCACCACCTGATCCTTGCAGGGCAAACGCAAGGGCAGGAGCAGGAACAACACCACGGGGATCAAAAAAGTCAAACCCATCGTTTTCATTGTTGACTGTCACTGCAGGTGGTGGCGGCGTAGTGGTAACTGGAGGTGGTGTGGCGGCGGCAGCTGGTGGTGGTGGAGCAGTTGCTGCCGGAATTTCTTGATGGTTAATGTTCACCAGTCCTTAAAATGCTTACAAGTTAGACTAGATTCCATTACTTTATATATATATATATATATATATATATATATATATATTACAATTTACAAGTAAATAAATCTTTTGACTTATTAATTAATTAATTTACCTCTTGGTATCAACAGGGCTATGACCGTCACTCACAGCATCTTCATAACTAGGAGGCCCACCAACATTTTGTCCAGATGACCTTGGTTCAAGCCCCCTGCCCTCACCACTAAAAAAGAAAATTTTAGTTCAATGTATTGTATATATATATATATATATATATATATATATATATATATAACGAGGGTATTGGTTCTCTTAATGATTCTAAAAAAGATGATGACATGACACCAATTAAAGCCGTTATTGCACCATTAGAGGCTGAGATCAAACTTGCTTGATAATAGGTATGTGATACAAAATAATTTTAGAAACCATAAAACTCTCATGCTTCCTTTGGGGTTTTGGTTCTCTTAATGATTGTACTGGAATGTTTGTGTGATTGATATGCAGGTGTTACTCTTGGGGCAAGTTTATATGGAGAAAAATGTGCATCAAGTTCAGCTGATGGGATCGAGAATCAGGTGGATGGTAGTTTATACTTTATTATTATTATTATTATTATTATTATTATTATTATTATTATTATTACTATTATTATTATTATTATTATTATTATAATTATTTGGAATAAGGGAAGGAAATGAAAAGATCCCCTGTGATGAGTTTAATGGGTTGATGAATTTGCTCCTCTGAATGAGAGTGATTTCTTGTTCCTAAAAACTTATGATACTTTTTGCGGACAAAAATGCCCCTGTGTGCCTAATATTAGAGCCAAGTTGTTAGTCCTTCAAATCACGAGTACATGAATTCCATCCAGCTATATATATATATATATATATATATATATATATATATATATATATATATATATATATATATATATATTTCTCCTGATAGGATTAGCCTTTGTTTGTTTCAATTGGTGGGTCAAACAATACAAGAAATCTTTACAATCACAAAGGATGTCAAAGAAGGTAGGACCAGAAATTCATACATGATGGAATTAACTTTCCCTCACATAAGTTTGGCTATACAAAGGTCTATCATTTAGTAATAAAGGCACAAGTAACAGAATATGGAATTAAGAATCATATTGCGGAAGCAAGTGAAGCATTGTCTGAAAGTTGTATGTATTATCTGATTTTTGACTTAATCCTTTGAATCAACTAAAAGTCCAAATCAATTGATAAATTTATCAAAACTAACCACAGCATAGACTTTTCTGTTTATTTATCTATATCATGAGTGCATGTGGTTGTTTGTTGATTGGGAGATTTGTATTGAAATGGTTTTTTAGGTCAAACCGAAATATGATGAGAAGGATAAGGGGTGTCCTCGAATGAATGAACAAATATCTGCTCAGTATGTTAGAATTTTCACAGTTGAAGGGTATGTCTACTACTTATTCATGTACTTCATACAACTTTCAGAAAGATTCTCTCCCTCATTTACCGTACATTTCATTTGATGCCTACTACTGCACTTTTAATATAAGGGTAAAAAAAGGTTTATAAATCTCTTGTAGAGTTGTATTTTATGAGGAAAGATTCAAGAATGAAGAAAAGTAAGTAATCTTATGATATTGTGATTGTCCCTTTTTCTGGATCAGGTTTAATTTGGATTTCAAGCTCACTAGCATCTCCAAGTAATGAGGGATCCGTTACACTTAAGAATATCAGCTTATCAAGAGCATCACTTGCATTACTAAAAGAAGGTTTCTTGTTAGAACTTTTGTTTTTAAAAACGATAAAAGATGGAAATCAAGCATGAAACATGTAGACTGTAGAGATGTTTTTACATGTAAATTTATATATTGTAAGAAATAGAATTGTAAGACATTAAATTTTATGAAATGGATTATATTTTTTGTATATGATATTTTATTTTATATTGTGAGGCATTAAATGCAAATTTAATTTGAAAATTAGTAAATCTATAAAAAATATTTTTTTTTAACATTTAAAATTATGATATGCAAACATGCGTGTCATCTTCATTTATGACATGGCTTTTCTTGACAGGGGCTTCCTTGATACGCATTATGGGTCATAAACACGCGCGTCGTAAGGTTACGACACGCAAGTGCGTGTCGTCTTCCTTTATGACAAGGCCTTCCTTGATACGCATTGCATGTCGTAACCGCGCGTCGTAGATGCGCGTCATAAATGCGCGTCGTCTCTCTTTATGACAGGGCCTTCCTTGACACGCATTTGCGCGTCGTCTGAGCGTTTTACGACGCGCAATGAGCGTCGTGAAAGGCCTTTTTTCTAGTAGTGGAGGTGCTTGTTTCAATCCATATATGGATTTTTCAAGCTTACACACCCTATTAGGGTATTCTGTACTTACAAAACCCTCTGGCTGAACCATGTAAACATCCTCAGCCAACTTTCCATTAAGGAAAGCAGTTTTGACTTCCATTTGCCATATTTCATAGTCATGAAATGCAGAAATGGCTAACAGAACCCTAATAGACTTAATCATGGCCACTGGTGCAAAGGTCTCATCATAGTCAACTCCCAGAGTTTGAGAATAACCCTTTGCAACCAGTCGTGCCATGTCGGTCTTCTTCTTGAAGATCCATTTTCACCCTACTGTCTTACGACCTAGTACATTGTCAACCAAGTTCCAAACTTTATTGTCATACATGGATTGTATCTAGATATCCATAGCCTCTTTCCATTTAGCAGACTCAGGGCCTGTCATGGCCTCCGTGTAGCTGTTAGGCTCTTCCAAATTTATCAGTGTATTATCATTGATAAGGGTATCACCTTCTGCAGTAATATGGAAACCATAATAATGCTCAGGTGCATTCCTAACTCTGGTGGAACGCCTCAAAGGTATGGACTCTTCAGTCGGCTCAACAGGAGTTTCATCCTCAGTTTGAGGGCTAGGGTTTGAGGTTCCTTCACCACTTGACTCTTGAATTTCTTCAAGGTCAACTTGCCTCCCACTGTCTCCTTGGCTTATGAGTTCTCTCTCGAGAAAGACTCATCTTCTTGCTACAAAGACCGCATTATCACTGGGTCTGTAGAAGATATAACCAAAAGATTTATGTGGGTAGCCGATGAAAATACACCTCTCACTTCAAGGTTCGAGCTTGCTGTGAGTCTTGCGTCTCACGAAAGTCTTACCACCCGAAACCTTGATGTGGTCTAGATTTGGAACTTTTCCAGTCCACATCTTGTGAGGTGTTTTGGCAACCACTTTTGTAGGGACTAGGTTAAGGATATGGGCGGCAGTCTCTAAGGCATACCCCCAAAATGAGATTAGTAGCGAAGCTCGACCCTCATGGAACGAACCATATCCAACAAGGTTCGATTGCGCCTCTGAGCTACACCATTCAACTGTGGTGTTCTGGGAGGTGTCAATTATGAGACTATCCCACATTCCTTAAGATAGTCAAGGAACTCGGTACTAAGATACTCACCACCTCGATCGGATCGAAGCATCTTAATGTTCCTGCCCAACTGATTCTCCACTTCTTTCTTAAACTCTTTCAATTTTTCAAAGGTTTCCGACTTATGTTTGATTAAGTAGACCTATCCATATCTACTAAAATCATCAATAAAAGTCACATAAAAGCGATTAGCATCTCTAGTGACGGTTCTGAAGGGTCCACGCAAATCTGTGTGTATGAGATCCAACAAACCTTCACCCCTAGCACAAGTGCCAGTAAAAGGTGACTTTGTCATTTTTCCAAGTAGACAAGATTCATAACTATCATCCGACTTTAGGTCGAATGATTCCAAGACTCCATCCTTTTGGAGTTGGCCTATGCGTTTCTTGCTTATATGTCCAAGACGACAATGCCATAAAGATGCTTTATCTAAACTACTGAAAGAATCGATACACAATACGTTATTTCCTAAGTTATCTACAACAGATACAATTTCATACACTCCATCACATGGTAATGCTTTATAATAAAGAACGCTATTATAGAAATCATCAATACCACCACTTTTGTTATCAATATAAAAGGTGAACCCTTGTTTATACAATGCATGAAAGGAGATAACATTTCTTGCCATTTCTAGCGAATAACAACATTTATTCAAGTCTAATGTAAACCTACTATCTAGTAACAAGGAATAAACTCCAATCTTGGTAACAGGTGAAACTTTCCTATTCGCCATGATTAGGTTTATCTTTCCATGCCCCAAATCCTCACTTCTTCTTAGTCCCTACAGATCAGAACATATGTGAATTCCACAACCTGTATCAAGGACCCAAGACTTAGAATGAGGTGAGTTATTAGAAAATATAGTGTATATACCTGCATGGTTGGGTTTTACTTTCCCATCCTTCAAATCTTTGCTGGTACTTTGGGCAGTTTCGCTTCCAGTGCGACTTTTCATGGCAATAGAAGCATTCAGCCTCGTTAGGGTTAGCAGAAGGAGTGATGAAACCTTTCTTGGTTTTTCTTGAAGAGGAGCCTTCAAGGGTCTTACCCTTGGTACCCTTAGAAGGGTTCTTTCTCTTCTTACCTTTGTCATGCCCGATTGCGAAGACATTGGCCGTAGTAGGAGTAGGAGGAGTAGTAACACCCAACTTACCCTTAAGACTACTTTTTGCAGTGTTTAAGAGTCCTTGAAGTTTACTAAGTGTAACTTCTTCCTTATTCACGTGATATGTCATTCTAAATTGATCATAACATGAAGGTAAGGAGTGCAAAATGATATTTATTGCTAACTCCTCAGGAAAGTCAACATTCAGTTTCTTCAAGCGATCCATAAACCTTTGCATTTTCTATAAGTGGGTTGTGAGGGACTCATTGTCCTTCATTTGGGTGGTTATCATGGAGGAGATTATTTCATACCTCTCTTGATGAGCACTTTGATGGTATCGCTCCATCAAGTCCATGTGCATCTCAAAAGGGTAATAGTCCTCATAGGACTTTTGGAGCTCAGCTATCATTGTGGCGGTCATGATACATGCTACTTTGGTAACATCCCTTTCATGTGCTTGCAATGCAGCAATCTCCTCTGGGGTAGCAGTTGACTCATCAATCTCCTTCAGCCCCCTATCAAGGACATATTCTTTATCCTCATAGCGAGTGACCATCCTGATGTTTTTGATCCAATCCATAAAATTGGATCCATCAAATATGACTCTCCCACAAAGGTTCATGAGAGAGAAGGAGCCAGTCACTACTAGAAAAACAGCCTTTTACGACGCTCATTGCGCGTCGTAAAAGGCTCAGACGACGCGCAAATGCGCGTCAAGGAAGGCCCTGTCATAAAGAGAGACAACGCGCTTTTGCGCGTCGTCTACAGACGACGCGTATTCACGACGCTCATTTACGACGCGCATTTACGACACGCATTTACGACACGCGTTTACGACACGCAATGCGTATCAAAGAAGGCCCTGTCATAAACTTAGACGACACGCGTTTGCGTGTCGTAACCTTACAACGCGCGTGTTAATGACACGCAATGCGTATCAAAAAAGTCCCTGTCAAGAAAGGCCATATCATAAATGAAGATGACACACATTTTTGCGTATCATAATTTTAAATGTTTAAAAATATATATTTTTTATAGATTTACTAATTTTCAAATTAATTTTGCATTTAATGTCTCATAATAGAAAATAAAATATCATATACAAACAATATAATCCATTTCATAAAATTTAATGTCATACAAAATATCATATACAAAAAAATATCCATTGAATAATATTTTATTACAAATTTGACATTTTTGTGTTTCCGTACTTTGACAATTTTCCGGAGCCAATTCGCGACTGCATTCCAGAGCTGATTCAATTTGTGTTGTTGCTGATTCCGGAGCCAATAATGTTCAATAAGAAGCCTAAATAATACTTATAGGAAAATTTTATAACAACCAAGACTTACAAAGAACACCATGAGTTGTTATTCGTCTTTTGGGGTCTTTAATAAGCATTTTCCTAACCAAATCTTTAGCACTTTCAGAGATACTAGGTCGTGGATCTTAGGAAAAGTCGAGTTTACCCCTCAAAACCTCTTCAAAGATCTCATTTTCAGATTCTATCATGAAGAAAAAAAGAACATAAATTCAGTCATGGTTATCCAGCTTCATAATGATATCATGCCAAAATATAGAAGGGAGAATACCCACGAAAGAAAACATATTGACCAGTCAAATTGTCAACATTTCCCCTTCGCTGCAGCAGAACCAACTGTGGGAGAATAGCAACAGCTTCCAAATAGATAGAAAATGCCCAACATATCTGCACATTCCTAATAATATTAAAACTATAATCACAAAATAAAAAGATTTAACTTGAGTGGAAAATCCTAATGCTTACTCATTAAATAGACCATGAACATCAAGATCATTTCCCCCTAGCTTTAGGCCAGTGTTGTACCTTCCAACCACATGATCCTTAGCTGCAACAACAAACTTCAAATTTTCAAAAACAACTTTACTGCATAAACTAGGAAAAAGATGAATTATAACCATATCAATAATATATCTTTTCTTGGTTATCTTTATCATTTATAATATTGATAATTCTTGACAACTTAGTAATTGAAAAGATCTTTCCTCTTAGTTGTTGTAACTTTTGGAGCTTCACTTAATGTGTTGTGAATACATGGTACTCTCTAATCATATAACCTAAAATACCCTTTGCATAATTTCTAATATTGTTCTTTATTTAGTTTTCAAGGTGCGATTAACAGGGGAGCAATCTCAGCAAACCCAATTTACTTTAATCTGAATATAAATTAATCAAACAATGTAACTTTGTCAATCCATGGAAGTAACTTCATATTCAAGTGGGAGAGGTAAACCAACAATCAGATCGGAAAATGATCGGATTTCTAGACTAAAATCCTTAGGAAATTGTATCAAATATTTTAACAATTTGTATCAAATATTTTAACAATGAAGTTAGAGAAAAGGTTTTAATTATGAAAACTATGGTGAAGAGCGAAACACAGAAGATAACTTGACAAGAGGAAACACTCAAATATAGAAGCCAAGGAGAAAAATATACCTGCAATGGTAAAGACACAGTATTGAAGGTCGATTTCTAGGGGTTGTACTTGAGACAATTGTGATGCCAGGAGACAGCATAAATACTAGAAATAAGAAGGGAATTGAGCACTTACATTAGGGTCTGATGTCGAGCAGAAATTACAATCATACCCCTTAACAAGGTGTGGTGAATGCACGTGACTTCACATGTGATCATCGTGCCTCCACCGGTGAATCAAAGTTGTATCCGAGCATATAATTCCTGGTGTGCATTTGTATAATCAGAAACTTCATATATAGTATTGATGACTTACTCTATATGTCTAGATTATATTCAACTCAGGAGAATAATGGCAAAATGATTATGGAACTCAAGTATATGATTTGCAATAAATTGTAAGACTTCCATATAAAATATATCCATGCCATGATTTCAACTGGAAAATCAGGATTGAAATAATCAGTCGACTACACATGATGACATGATAAAGAAAGTACCTAGTAAATGATGGGATTCACTGCAAGAAACAAATAGCATAAGCTCTGCATTGAAGTAAACAGATCATAGAATGCTCACCTCCTACAAATAAACCAAAGGAAATGTTCATAACAAGATACCTAAACACACACACACACACTCAATCACTAAAAGACCAGACAAATAAGAAATGGCAAAAATGGAACACAAAAATTGTATCATAGTTTTTTAGGGGAGGCAAACTAAAAAGAGTGCCCCAGATTTGGAAATTATGTTAACTTTAGAAATAGAAAGTACAATAAAATCCCAGTCTTAATAATATAAGTAATAGAAAAATCAAAGGAATCATGGAGATCTAATAAGTAGCTTAACTTTTAATAATGGTTCACCAGGGTGATGAGTCAACTGGTGGCTCGATTCAGGTAGGTTTGAGTTTGCCCAAAAGATTGCCAGGTCAAACCATCTAACAAACATCAGGATGTTCATGCAAAACCTATAAGACTGATTAACAAGAGACATTTTCCCTAGTGACAAATATAGACTCCAAAGTCTTACTTATTATATGTGTATTATGATTGGAGACATATTGAAAATCTTGTTTAGATGGAAATTTGAAGAAAGAGGTATTTATATCCATCACATAATATAACAAGATACAAACCAATAAAATAATTGTAAGGCTGAAAGAACTATGTTTGAATTCTTACAGAAGATGGTCAAACTTACCGGCTACAATCAAAGTCAAACAAATCTCGCCATGTTTCTTTGAGGCATTACAACGAGTTCTTGAATAAGATATTTCTTCGAGGCATTTCTACAAATAGGTTATTGGCAGGTGACAAAATGTCATTTGTATGAACATATGTCACCTCTCGCCCTCCCCAGTTCAACAGTTTGAACCTCCATATGTCACCCGACGCGTTGTCTTGAGAGAAAAGTAGCAACAAAATCGAAGAGAAAGAAAAGAATTAGACGAACTCGGTATAGAAATAAAAATCAAACCTTGAAAAGCATAAGACATGGCGACTGGAGCTCTTAATAGAGGGTGACTCGACAAAAGGAAGTAGAGGCAGCGAGGCACATTGCATCAGCGCTTCGAAGCAAGCAGTAGGTGGCAAGAAGTTTTGGGGGAAACGTCGACGCCAAGAAAGAAAACCCACCGAGAAGTCTCCTGCCTCTTCTTGAGGCGACGGCTTCTTTTTCTTCTGATTTTCTGGCCAGGCGAAGTAATAGGGCAAAACCAAACTCGTATTAAGAGGTGAGTCGGCTATTTGAGGGAAAAGAGAGATGAGTTGGCTATTTGAGGCGGGAAAGGGGAATCAGGTGGAGAATGGAGCTCTATAGGTGACTCGACAAAGGGAAGCAAAGGCACGTTGCATCGGCGCTTCAAATATGTAGGCGGATGACCGAGAATTGCAACTCTACTGTTGCCTTTATCGACGGATGACCGGGAATTGCAAGTCACGATAGTCGAAGTGAGAGGGAAGAAGTAGGCGGCGTCCATAATTTGGGTAAGAGGGAAAGGAGAAAAAAAAGGAAGGCGGGGTTTTTAATTTTTTCAGAATTTCATTTCCCCCTACTATTAAAGGATGGAACGCGCGTTCCATTAAAAATTATAAAGCAACATCCTTAGACGACGCGCATTTTATTATAGGTGCCCTCCGTGTTTTTTCTTTTTTTTGTTTAGACACTAATTTAAGGGCACGCAATAATACGTGTCCTCTATTGTTAAATTTTTTGAAGAGATGATACTTTTTTAATGTCACTCTCTTTTGCGTAACATAAATCAACGAGTGTCGTGGTTTGCGCGTCGTAAAAGGGTCTTTTTCTTGTAGTGAGTAGGGTTTAAGCCAGAAGCATTGTTATTGGAAGACATCTGAAATGAAAGAATAAGTTTAGATTAGATTTCAGGATAGTCCTTAATAAAGCACCGAGATGCTATATTAAGTCTAGGACCCAACACAATATTTTATAACTTAGAAGAGGGATGTCGTAATCCAAGCTATAAAATATTTGAAGGTAGGTGAATGATGATTCACCAATTTCCACCATAAAACGAAATAAATCTTTTTAGGTTTTAATTGGTTTAGAAATTCCTAGGTTCTTTGAGATTCATTGAAATTTTCAATGGCATGTTTCAATCTCGAGTGTACCCTTCATGTTTTGTGATTGGGATGCCGAGGATCACAAAACAAGGTGTGAAGTAACCATGCAAATTACTTGGTACACTTAATGTATTACCCCTCAATCGAAGTGCCGGTTAACCACACACGCTCCAACAATACTATGATAAACATTAAGCCACCGTTTGCCTACCTTGATAAGTCTAAGTTAGTGTGCCAGTTAACCACACACGCTCCACTAACGACTTAATCAAAGTGCAAAGTCTAACATCATGGATTAGCACCTTATTCACATTTTCCAAAAGTAACTAAGATTGGGAATTAATAAAAGTTTAGTTACTTTAGTATATTCATAATACTTACTATGAGAATTATAGTCATTGTTCTACCTTTTCGGCTAACGACCCTCCACCGATCAAGCAAGCAGTGGGTGTGAGTGTACACCCATTAAGCGCCATTTTATAGGCAGCAACCTTATACCCACCTTATAGACTGGCTTCGTGAATGAGGCATACTAACGGTAAGCCTAGCACTTTTAAAGCATACATACATACATATATATATATATATATATATATATATATATATATATATATATACATATATTAAGCTTGTAATAATATAATAGTATAGTGTTGAATTTTAAACTTGTAAAATTCTAGGGTTTGAAATTTAAATTATTCAAATTGAACTTTTAATCACAAAACTTAAATTTCAAAACTTGAGGACAAGTTTTAAACTTTTCAAAACATAATGATCAAATAGCAAACAATACAAATCAACTAATTAGATTATTTAAATTTGATCTAATCAATATTACTTGCAAGACAATCCACATTTTAATTCAAATAATCAATTATTATCATATAAGGAAATTATTATTCAATTAAATGGTAATTATCTTTTGTTTGGTCAAGAATATACTCCAATATATCATAAAATTCGAATTTTAATGACCCTAAACAATGAAGGCAAGTATCCTCAAGCAAAACAACAAGAAATCTCGGTATTGACTCTTTCTGGCGCTAGAACTCGCCGAGTTCCTCTATGAACTCGCCGAGTTGGAGCTACTCGCCGAGTCCACATTGGAACTCGCCGAGTTCACCAGTCAGAAGCATAAAAATCGAATTTTTCAAGCAACAAGCAATTAACCAAAGCATCAATTCAATTGAAATCAATCAAAGCTCTGATACCACTGATGGGTTTGAGCCATAAGAACTTTCCTATGTGCACCTGCAAACCCTAATGCTTGGATCTAGGTTTCTCTAATTGAACATGCAATGTATCCAAGGCTTAATATTCTAGATCTAGTGTAAACAATTGAATCGTATCATATGAAATCAGATCTAAAAGAATATCTTGAGTTGTTTGCTTGAAACTTCTTGTTCTTGGAGCTTAGAGTCACAATTATCACTCCTCTAATGGCTTACAAACACCAACTAGCAAGAGGATGATCTTGAGAGAGAGAGAGAGAGAGAGGAGGTGAGAAATCGGCTCTAGGGTTCTTTCTTGTAAGAGTATCGCCGATTTCCCTCACCCAAGGGGTCTATTTATACTATGAGATACTAGGGTTACACCCTTAACCCTAATTGAATAACTTAGGCCCTAAGCAATCCAAAGATCCTCCTAGATATGAGGCTTGGACGATTTTAAGGTATCCTAACCATAAAATCCATCCACCCTAATATCCATAAGGATACATAGCCCAAAGCACAACTATCATACATTTGACAGTTTATGCCCCTTTATTCAATTAACCTCTTTAAGTCACCAAATTAATTCTCAATTAATATATGATTTATATCAATCAAATAACATTATTATTCCTTTAATATATTACTCTCATAATATATTAACAATAATATATCTTCTCTCTTTACAAATCATCCTGTCAAGTTGCTATGGTGAAGGCAACCCAAAAGGACCATGCACAACCGGGTCAAGTACTTACCAAATATAGTTATAGCCTTAGACACTAATCCAACAATTACTATGATCGATGATCTGTGAGATAGTCATACCTGATATTTGTACATGTACGGGTTGATGTGCTTATTGATCTGATTAGATCGGCGTCCTAGTAGATAGGACATTATTATGTTAGCGACCTGGGTTAGGTCAGTGTCCTGGTATATATGATGATGTTATGTTAGTGACCGGTTAGGTCGGTATCCTGGTTAGGATGTTGCTATGCCTTATGATTTTCTAGATCGATTGATTTGTCTATGCATTGTTATGTGATCACCTGTTATATTGCACATGGTTATTGGCTTGTTGTTGGGTTGAGGCGGTCCTACTTTGTGCTAAAGGCCAATATACCCTATGAGCGGTCCGGGAAGACTGTAGGCCCACATGGCGGACCAGTCATGCCGAAGGCTTGGGATAGATTTAGACAGACTGTAGGCCCAGCAGGGTGGTTCAGTCAGACCAATGGCCCAGTATGCATGTTGATCGATTGATTATTACTGTTATGGTATTGTCAGTGTGGTGTTGGTATTTTGGGGGTAGCTCACTAAGCCCTCAGGCTTACAATTTTCAGTTTACTGTTTCAGGTGCTTTAGGAAATCGTGGAAAGGCAAAGGCGTGACTGTATCGCTCCTCATCCTTATGTTATGATTTTTGGGACACTCTGATGGAAAATGATTAGAAAACATTTTGTAAACAATGGTATGTGGTTTTTATTTATGATTGAAAAAGCTTAAATTTGGTGTGAATTTTATGGATGTTACATATAGTTATGGACTTAGACACTATATCCAACATGTTGGGTGTCGTGTTCCCAAGGAATTTGGCTATTGACTTGGTTCTTCAGTCACTTCCCAAGACATATAGAGAGTTCATTAAAGACTACAATGTGACAGATCACGACATGAACCTTACTAATCTTAGCTATTTGCTAATTGCTGCTGAATCAGCAATGATTTGGCACAATGGTCAAGCAAATTTGGATGGAAGATCTACATCCCAAGCTAACATGTACATTCTAGAAATGATCCCTTCTCCTAAAGGAAAGGAATTGTCCATGGTCAAAAGTTTTGATCATAAGAGAAAGGCCAATTCTAAGACCGTTCCATGTGCCATTCCAAATAAGTCTGTGTGTTTCTATTGCCAAGGAAAGGGACATTAGAAGCGAAGCTGCCCTGACTACCTGAGAACTTTAATCAAATTGTATGGTTCTACTTCAGGTACAGTCTACTATCTACCTCTATTAAATTCCTAATTGTTGATTCTTAATACATAATATGATAAGTTTTGCATTTTGATGTTTTGTAGGATCATGCAAAAGGAAGGAAGCTTAAAAGTAAGAGTATGCTAAATCTGATCGCGAATAGATGGATTTTGATCATATGGTTCGAAGATCAGATTTTTGAGCTGCTGCTTAGGAGTTATGATAGGTTGCTTAGAAATATGTAGTAACTGTTGGATAAGGTGTCTAAGCCCATAACTTATTTGGTATATACTTGACCCGACCCGGCATGGTCCATTTGGGTTGCACTTCACCCGAACTATTTATGGATAATTTTATGAGAGTTATACACATATGTTTATTAATATATTATAAGTTATAATATATTAATATGAAGTCATGTTATTTAATTATTCTTAGTCTTAAATTAAGTATGAATTAATTTAGAGATTAAAAGGAAGACTAATTAGATTGTGGGCTATTGGTTTTATCTGGTGTGGGCTAACACTCATTTGTTAATGGGCTAGGCTTATATGGAAGTCCATGGATGATCCATGGAGCTTTTAACCCATGGATCCTTGGAAAAGGAAAGGTCATGGGTTATTAGGGTTTCACCCTAACCATGCACACTATATAAGCATGCTTATGTTGCATGAAATAGCCACTAGTGTGTGTGCTTGTGTGTTGCCGAAAATACAAGTGTGTACAGACTCTCTCTAAAGTTTTCCAAGTGTTTGTGGTGATTTGTGATTTCCATTTGAGGCATTCACACTATTGGTGCTTGGCTCTCAAACTCCAAGGAATCAATCTCATCAAAAGGTATGTAATCTCATCTAACTCTTTTATGTTTAAAAGTTCCCCATGCCATGTTAGATAGGTTATGAACCTTGGAAAATTATTATTTTTCGTGTATTTAGACAAACATAGATCCAAGGTTTATTAGGGTTGCGTGCACACTTAGGAAGTGTTAGATTGCTCAAAACCCAACAGTGGTATCAGAGCCTAGGCTTGCTTATTTGATACTTGATTCAAAATAGTGAAAAAAGTTGAAATTGTTATTGTCTGGCTGATGGACTTGCCGAGTCCATGGGGGGGACTCGCCGAGTACAAGGAAAAATTCATCCTACTCGGCGAGTAGGTTCGTGCGCTCGGCGAGTAGAATGATCAGAATGCAGAATTTCGACTTTTGCTGCTGGAAATGGACTAGAAACATTACCCTAAACTGTTTTGGTGTTTTAAAACTTGTTTTAGTTGGTGTAATGGTTGTTCTAATCCATTTACAATAGCATATATCAAAATTCCATGATTTTATGTGTTCATATAATTCCTGAAATTTTTGATGATCATGTTCATGTTCTTATGAATTTAGAAGATGATAGGAATTATTTGCTGAAGTGTTTAGAATTAATTCTTGATCATTTATGTGTTTTAATGGAGTCCATAATTTGTCCTCAAGTTATGGATATCCAAAGGTCACTTTTCTTTAACACACACTTAAAACACATAAGTTACATGAAAATGAAGAGTCTTCATTTTTATGAACCTTAAATTCATAAGTTATGAAATGAAAAGTTTTGGATAGTTACAAAACTTGCCCTCAAGTTTTGGAATTTGTAAAGTTTCACACACTTTAATAAACTTTAATTCCAACCCTTAGAGTTTTAAAAGTTAAAATTCTACCCTTATACTATTATAAGATTAATGGTTAATAATTATATATATGTATAAGAATAAGTCATTTTACCGTTAGTAGGCCTCATTCACGAAGCCGGTCTATAAGGGGGGTATAAGGTTGTTGCCTATAAAATGGCGACTTAATGGGTGTCCACTCTCACCCACCGCTTCCATGATCGGTGGAGGGTCGTTAGCCGAACGGGTAGGACAATAACTTTAAACTCTCATTAAAAGTATAATGATTATTATAAAGTAACTAAACATTTTAATTCCTAATCTTAGTTACTTTAGGAAAAATGTGAACATGGTGCTAGCCCATGGAATTCACACTTTGTACCTTACCAAGTCGTTGGTGCAGAGTGTGTGGTTAACCGGCATACTAACTTGGACTAGTAAGGATCACGAAGGGTGACTTAATGTTTGTCATAGATCAATGGAGCGTGTGTGGTTAACCGGCACATTGATTAGGTGATAATATTAAGGGTACCAAGTGAATTAGCATGGTTATTCACACCTTGTTTTGTGATCCTCGGCATCCCAGTCACAAAATTTGAGAGGTCACACTCGAGATTGAAACATGCCATTGAAAAGTTCAATGAATCTCAGAAGATCTAGGAGTTTCAAATCCAATTAAAACCTAATTAATTATTTCGTTTTTCATGGTGGAAATTGGTGAATCGTCATTCGCCTACCTTCAAATATTCTATAGCTTGGATTACGGCATCCCTCTTCCAAGTTATAAAATATTGTGTTGGGTCCTAGCCTTAATATTTCATATTGGGTGTTATATTAAGGATTTTGAATCAACTAACTTGATTATCTCCCATTATAGATGTCTGGTTCAGATAACTATGGTCTTCCCAAATCACTTGGAACAAGCTTTCCTCTTGAAGATGATGTCCCTCAACATCATGCTTCACTTCCTCCACCTCCTCCATTTATTCTCCCTGACCCACAAGCTCGAAGACTTGAAAAGTTCAAGATCACTCAAACCCTACTGGCAATGAAACATAAAGATGGAAACCCTGTGTGCACTCATGTCTTAGAAATGAAGTCACACATTGACAGGTTGAGAATGTTATGTGTATATCTCAAGGAAGTTGGCTGCTAACTGGGTTCTTCAGACACTTCCAGAGTCATATAGTGAGTTCATTAAGAACTACTATGTGACAAATCACGACATGACTCTTATTGATCTTTCTTATTTGCTCATTGCTGCTGAATCAAAAATGTTTTGGCGCACTGGGATAGTAAATATTGGCGAAAGATCAAATTCTCAAACTTCCGTGGACTTGGATAATGGTAACATTGATAGTCCAGAAAAGCTTTCTTCTCCTAATGGAAAGGGATCGACCTTGGTCAACCCGGTTGACCGGAAGGTAAAGGGAAAGGCTAAGTCTGTGATTGTCTCGTGTACCGTTCCCAAAGAGTCTATATGTTTTTATTGTCATGAGAAGGGACATTGGAAGCGAAGCTGCCCAGAATACCTGAAAGATTTGAAAGCAAGAAGAGACAAAATGGTTGACTCTGCTTCAAGTAAGTCCATTATCTAACTTTATTAAAGTTCCTAATTGTTGATTCCTATTACATGATGTGATTAGATTGCATCTTGATGTTTAGCAGGATCAAGCAAAAGGAAGGTTAAAAGAGGAGTGTGTTGAATCTGATCAAGAAGATGGATTTCTATCGCATGGTTCGAGGATCGGATTTTTGAGCTACTACTTAAAGTTATGATAAATTGCTAAGAAATATGTAATAGCATAGTTTTCATTTAAAGATGCACTGTAAGGATATTTTTCCGCATTTTATATAGAAATAAAAGTTTTGTTTTGTTTATTTTATATTATACCCCCTTACAATGGCTTTTATGGAAATATGATGTTTGTATGTTTCTAGCAATAATGGAAATATGAGTTTGATTTTCTCATTTGTGGTAGTGTCTGAATTCACCAAATGTGGAAAGGTTCTCATCACCCAAGTTTCAATTGGACCGAAACTTGGAATCATACAAGTTGTATCGTATGATGGATGAGAATTTTCATCTTTGGAAAATTAAGACTAATTCCTTATGTGAACAAGGATAGGACTAAAGGGATCGAGTATACATGCTTGTGCACTGGTCAAGCCCACCACAAAGATTGATAAGACTATTCGTCATGATTTGCTAAAGCTTAGTAAATATGGTTATACTTACAAGATTAAGTGTAATTCTGAAGCATTGAAAAATGTTCAATGTGTGACAGAACGAATGGAAAAGAATCAAATTAGGCAGAAAGATAAAAGTTTCTCAAATCTGAAAAGATGGGAGAGTACTTTAGTATCATGTTTTATGATCATCTTAATGATTAAGATACCACATCACAAATTCATACTCTAAGGACATCTTAGTGCATTGTTATGACTAAGAAGAGGGGTCATGAATTGTTGGAATGGTTAAAATCAAGAAGATGAATCATACTTCGTTCCAAAACAATTCTTAGAGTCATACTCCAAGATTGTAACATTGAGTGACATAAAGTACGGTTTAAAACACTTATCAAATGTAGTGTAAAATGTTTTCTACTCTTGTACATTTTTGAAATTGGTAAGTTGTGATGTCTTGGATGAGACAAAGACCAACTGAGACCAATTGTGTGAAGTGTTAGTCTTGATAAGAATCCGCACTATCCCTTGAATATTTGTTTTGTCAAGGAATGGTCCTTGACTAGGGAAACTTATATGTCAAGAGGACAGTGGGAGCCTTAAAGATCCTGAAAGGATTTCAAGATTTAATCAAGAGTAAAACCTGAGTTTTATCACTGGCACACGACTTAGGTTTGCAACCTATCGTGTTGACATAATTCTTATTTCTGTTCCTACTTCAAATAAGTTGAATATGCATGTGGGTTATCAGAGTTCAACTTGGAAGCAATGGTGGGTTTTTGTGCTACCAAATGGCAAGAAATTAAGATTGAACAAGTTCAATCCATATGAGTTTGAATTTGTCACAAACCTTGTCTTGTGATTATGGTTTTGACAAATTCACATGGATAGGAACTCATACACCATAAAATCTAAGTGTCATAAGGTTTCTCTTCGATTCATGAGAATGATGGTGAGGAAACGTTTTCACTAAGTAGATTTTAAGTAGATAGCAATTGTGATATTTGCATTTTCAAAAGTCGTTAGTGGAGCGTGTGTGGTTAACCGGCACACTAACCTGGACTTGTGAGAAATGGCAAATGCCTAAGCAATTGAGACTATGATTACTACATCCTTTTTCATAGTTCTGGAAATTGTTTAGACACACAAGTGAGCTATCTATGAAGAGGTGTATGAATCTAAATTTTAGAAGTCCAACCGATTTCTGAATATATGTCAAAGCTAGTGGGAGCATAAGTGTTATGCTAATAATCATCATGTTAGTGGGAGCATGATAATTGCGATTACTATTATTGCAAGCTAGCAATGTTAATTATAGAAAAACAAAAGTTTCAATTCGTGAAGTTGCAGGGGTTGAAAAATTCGTTTTGCTATAATTAAGGGAGAGGAAATTATACTTCATTTCAATTCTAGAAGCTTAAATTGATATTTTAATCATCTTTAGTCAAGGACATATATATGACTTTTATGTCTGAATGGTTCGACTTAAGGAAATTCATATATGTATTGCGTTCTCAAAATTCAATTATGACTACGGCATCCCTCTTCATAGTTAAATTTTAAAAACATGGCAAATAAAAAAATATTGTAGCAAGAGACTGGTCTGGTATCATGTCTTTATGTGAGACATCATGAATCGTGTCCCATATGCTTCGGATATAGGATCGATTTCATGTGCTATAATATTCATCCTTTCTAAATTTCCCAAATGCTCAGGGCATTTAGAAGGGAAAAGTCTAGAACTGGATATGACTAAAGTGATTAAGCAATTGTTGAGGGTAATCTGAGGTTTGCCAAAGATTGGTTGCTCAGGGACATTTGGAAGTATAGTGTTAATTTTGGCAGGACTATATTGACATTTTCTAAAAAGAGGCAACTCGTGTTCAGAAGTGATACTCAAAATGGGACTATGGAAATGTCTCCATAGGTGGAAGTGATTCAATTTGTGTAAGATTAGAAAACTTTAATGCAAGAAGGATGTTCAAAGCAATGTACTTTGAATATGAGACTTCGTTTCCATAGAGTTGATCTTCTTTGGAATACTCTATAATGACTAATGACAAAGTTTTGGTGACCTTGTGCATAATCATTATGAGAGGATCAGTGCATATAAGTTTAAAATCAAACAAATTTTTGGTAAATGGTAGGAATTAGGAATTCATACATTTACAATAAGGATTTGGGATTGTGAAATGAGTATCATTGGAATCATGTTCAATTGATCTATTTCAGAAAGTAAAGATCATAGACAAACATAGTGTGCCTACTTGGCGTATGGCATAACTATTGTTTAGAAAACAAAGTGTACATGCTAGGAGCATGGTATAACTATTGTTTTATTCAAGTATTAAGTTGATTATTTGAAACATTGTACAATGAATAATGTGTAATCAATATGGTGATAAATAAAAAGTGGTTTTATTTATATTCAAAAGGGTTTTGAGACCATATTGGATTCGATTATTATTGTGTTTCACTTTGCATGTTTTGACTTCCATAATAGCCAGGTTATTCTTTTGAATGACTAAGTTATTTAAACACTCCACAGTCGTTCATATGTTGGAAGTAGGTATGAGTTAAGACTGTCATGAATCGAGGTTGTAGATGGCTAAATGGGTTTAGACATAGCAATGGTTGCTACGACATTCATGAGTGCTCATAAGTTATGAGTATTGGAATAAACCCACGCTCACTTGTATCACTTCATGGAATTTATCTCGAGTGATTGTGAGACGGTAATATCATATAAGTCTTCAAATCTAGAGATATGAGTTGTTACCTATGAGTTGTTACCTATGAGTTGGTTGTGCATTGATTGCACGTAAACGCATCAGTAACTTGATGTTATAAAACGTGCCTTTGTGTACAATTCAACAAGTAGTAGAACAAGCATATGAGTCGAAGTTTATCTGTTCCTTCTAGAAATAGAAGCGATATCTGGGCCCCTCGATGATTTTGTGTTGACCTATGTACCGGGCCCGGTCAGAACTAAATTTATGTGTTCAGTTAAGTTCTTTGTCAAGCAAATCAGAAATCAAGAAACAACTGATAGACAATAAGTAAGATGTTGTTCCATGTGTTTGTCCGGCTGATATCATGAGAACAGAGGATTATATGATCACTTATCTTAAAATGGCGCTTCATAGTTCAACAGAGTTTTCGAGAGCTACGATTGTTGGTTGGTTCCTGAAGTAACATACGCAAATACAGTTATTAGACTTATCCAAGTGGGAGACTGTTGGATAAGGTGTCTAAGTCCATAACTTATTTGGTATATACTTGACCCGACCCGGCATGGTCCATTTGGGTTGCACTTCACCCGAACTATTTATGGATAATTTTATGAGAGTTATACACATATTTTTATTAATATATTATAAGTTATAATATATTAATATGAAGTCATGTTATTTAATTAGTCTTAGTCTTAAATTAATTATGAATTAATTTAGAGATTAAAAGGAAGACTAATTAGATTGTGGGCTATTGGTTTTATATGGTGTGGGCTAACACTCATTTGTTAATGGGCTAGGCTTATATGGAAGTCCATGGATGATCCATGGAGCTTTTAACCCATGGATCCTTGGAAAAGGAAAGGTCATGGGTTATTAGGGTTTCACCCTAACCATGCACACTATATAAGCATGCTTATGTTGCATGAAATAGCCACTAGTGTGTGTGCTTGTGTGTGGCCGAAAATACAAGTGTGTATAGACTCTCTCTAAAGTTTTCCAAGTGTTTGTGGTGATTTGTGATTTCCATTTGAGGCATTCACACTATTGGTGCTTGGCTCTCAAACTCCAAGGAATCAATCTCATCAAAAAGGTATGTAATCTCATCTAACTCTTTTATGTTTAAAAGTTCCCCATGCCATGTTAGATAGATTATGAACCTTGGAAAATTATTATTTTTCGTGTATTTAGACAAACATAGATCAAAGGTTTATTAGGGTTGCGTGCACACTTAGGAAGTGTTAGATTGCTCAAAACCCAACAGTAACATAGTTTTCGTTTGTAATTGCATTGTAAGCAAAAGTTTTTTTTCCGCATTTTATAAATAAATAAAAATTTGATTTTATTATATCTCCTTGCAATGGAATTTGTGAAAATTGATGTTTGTATGTTTCTATTATCAGCAATATGGATTTGATTCTTTCGTTTGTGGTAGTGTCAAAATTTAACAAATAGGGAAAGATTTCATCACCCAAGTTTCAGTTGGATAGAAACTTGGAATCATGCAACTTGTATTGTGTAATGAATGAGAACCTTCATCTTTGGGAAATTAAGACTAATTCATTGTTCACATGTGAGTCAAGTGAAGGACTAGGGGAGCGGGTACACTAGGTTGTGCGCTGGTCAGGTCCACCATGAAGATCGTTAAGACTATTCGTCATGATTTACTAAAAGTCTAGTAAATATGGTTATGCTTAAAGTTTAAGCATAATTCTGAAACATTGGAAAAGTTTCAATGTATGGCAAAACAAATGAGAAGAATCGCAGAAAATAAAAGTTTCTCCAATCTGAAAAGATGGGAGAGTACTTTAGTATCGTGTTTTATGATCATCTTGATGATTATGAAAAAACATATCACAATTGATCCTCTAAGGATATCTTAGTGCATTTGTATGGCTAAGAAGAGGAATCATGAATTGTTGAAATGGTTAAATCAAGAAAATGAGTCATACTTCATTCCAAAACAAGTCTTAGAGTCGTACTCCAAGATTGTGCCTTGAGTGACATAATCTTAAGAAGGTTTAAAACACTCATCAAATATAGAGTAAAATGTTTTTTGCTCTTGAACATTTGAAATTGGTAAGTTGTGATGTTTTGGATACAACAAAGACCGACCAAGACCAATTGTCAGAAGTGTTAGTCTTGATTAGAATCCGCACTAACTCTTGAATATTTGTTTGTCAAGGAATGGTTCATGACAGGAGAATCTTATATGTCAAGAGGTCAGTGGGTGTCTTAAAGATCTTGAAAAGTTTCAAGAACTAATCAAGAATAAAACCTATTGTTTATCACTAGCACACGACTTGAGGTTTGTAACCTATCGTGTTGACATATTCTTATTTCTGTGATCATTCCAGTTAAAAGTTGACTATGCATGTGAGTTCTATGAGTTCTCAATTGTTTGCATCACAACTTGGAAGCTGGTAGGCCCTTGTGCTGCCAGGTGGCAAGAATTTAAGATTGAACAAGTTTAGTCCATATGAGTTTGGATTTGTCACTAACCTTGTCTTATGATTATGGTCATGACAAATTCCCATGGATAGGAACACATACACCATAAAAATCTAAGTGTCATAAGGTTTCTCTCTAATTCATGAAAATGATTGTGAGGAAACGCTTTCACTAAGTAGATTTTAAGGAGATAGCAATTGTGTTATTTGCATTCTCAAATTCGATTATGATTACGACATCCCTCTTCATAGTTCGAATTGTGAGAAATAGAAAAGGTCTAAACATTTGAGACTTATTGTTGTAAGTTCTAAAATTGTTTAGATACACATGCGAGCTATCTAAGGAAAGGTGTATAAATTTGAGAAGCCTAGATAAAGTCTTATCGAAGCAACTCGTATCAGAAATCTGAACTTTGGTAAGAAAATCAATAAGTATTGATTTCTAGAAGTGCAGCTGATTTCTGGGTACATGTCAAAGCTAGTGGGAGAATAAGTGTTATGCTAATAAGAATGTAATTATTATGCTAGTGGGAGCATAATTATTACGTTAAGTGTTGCGAGTTAGCAATGTTAATTATAGAAAACAAAAGTTTAAATTTGCAAAGTTGCATGGTTTGAAAAGTTGTTTTGCTATAATTAAGGGAGAGGAATTCATACTTCATTTCAAATCTAAAGGCTTAGATTGAGATTTAGATTTTAATCAAATTTAGTCAAGGATATATATATATATATGAATGTTATGTTGAAAAGATTCGACATTAGGAAATTCTATATGTGGAAATATTATAGCAAGAGACTGGTAAAGTATCACGTCTTTATGTAAGACATTATGTATCATATCCCATATGTTTCGAGTATAGGATCGATTACATATGCTATAACATTAATTTGTTCTAATTTTCTAAATGCCTAGGGCATTAAGAGGGAAAAGAGACTAGAACGAGATATGACTAAAATGGTTAAGCAATTTCCGAGGACAATATGAGGTTTACCAAAGATTGGTTGCTTATGGACAGTTGGAAGTATATTGTAAATTTTGGAAGGACCATGTTGACATACTCTGAGAAGAGCTAAGTCTTGTTTAGAAGTGATAGTCAAAATGGGAATATGGAAATGTTTCCATAAGTGGAAGTTATTCTTTAAATCTATATAAGATTAGAAAACTTAATGCAAGAAGGATGTTCAAAGGAATGTACTTTCAATGTGAGACTTCGTTTCCATGGAATTGATCTCCACTGGAATACTTTGTAATGTATATTGCCAAGTCTCTGTGACTTTTGTACATAGTTATTACAAGAGGATCATTGCATATAAGTTTAAAATCTAACAGATTATAGCAAATGGCAAGAATTTGATATTCTTACATTTACGATAAGGATTTGGAATTGTGAAATAGTGTCATTGAAATGCTTTCAGTTGATCTATTTCACAAAGAAATGACCATAGGTAAATATAGTGTGCATGCTTGGAGCATGGGATAACTATTGTTGTAATTCAATTATCAAGCTGATTAATCGAAACATTATACAATGAAAATGTGTAATTAATATGGTGATTAAATAATAAATGTTTTATTTATATTCATAATTTCTGAGACCATATTGGATTCAATTATTCTTGTGTTTCACTTTGAATGTTTTGACTTCCTGAATAGTTTGAGACCATAGGTTTTTCAAACTATCCACAATCGATCATACTTTGGAAGTAGTTATTGAGGCAAGACTGTCATGAATTTGACTGTAGATTGTCTAGGTGTTTTAGACATAACACAAGTTTGTTGTAGTGGTCATGAGTACACCTGGAATAAGATTCGAGTATTGGATTAACCTCATGCTCATCTGAATCACTTCATGGATTCTATCACGAGTGATTGTGATTCGATAATATCTTATATTCTTAAAACCAAGACATGTGAGTTCTAGTTTACAAGTCGGTTGCACATTGACATATGTAAACGCACTAGTAACTTGGTGTTATAAAACATATTTTTGTGTGTGATTTGATGAGTAAGTACAAGCAAGCATTTGAGTCGAAGTTTATCCATTCCTTTTACCCTTAGAGGGATAAAAGCGATATTTTTGGTCCCCTCGATGATTTAGTGATGACACCCTAAGCACTTGGCCAAGCCTGGACTGATTTGATTTGTTCAATTAGTCGGACGTCATAAATCAGAAATTGGGAAACAACATATGGACAAAGAGAATGATTATAATCCATGTCTCAGTCCATATGATATCTTGTAGAATGGAGGAATATATGATCCCTTATCTAATGTACGTGTCATTGACTAGGTCAGAGTTTGACAGCGGCTTTTAAGAGCTATGATTGCTAGTCGGGATTTTGGAGTCGTACTTGCAATAATATTTATTAGACAGACTTATCCAAGTGGGAGACTGTTGGATTAGGTGTCTAAGCCCATAACTATAATTGGTATGTACTTGACCCAAGAGTAGCATGGTCTATTCCGGGTTGCATATCACCAGGACAATTTGATATGATGGATACTTGAGTAAAAGGTTATTTATGATATATTAATATATTATAAGTTCTAATATATTAATATGAAATCATATTATTTAATTAGTATTGATCAAGAATTAATTTGGAATTAACTATGTGACCAAAAGAGACTAATTAAATATATGGGGATTGATTTGGTAAATCAATGATTCTTATAGTGTGGGCCAATTGTTATTTAGGATGGGCTAAACAAATATGGTAATCCATGGATAGTCCATGGATGTTTAACCCATGGAGC
Source organism: Lactuca saligna (assembly GCF_052625555.1). Taxonomy (NCBI): domain Eukaryota; kingdom Viridiplantae; phylum Streptophyta; class Magnoliopsida; order Asterales; family Asteraceae; genus Lactuca; species Lactuca saligna. The sequence goes on along the minus strand of NC_136423.1, from coordinate 74,152,487 downwards.
CTAAGTAATATGAAAGGTCATGGCATTAGGGTTTGCATGGATGTAACCCTAGACTTTGCCACACTATAAAAGGACTCCTTTAGCACCCAAAATCGCACACTAGAGTTCTTGGAGTTCATTAGAGCCAATTTTGGAGCTAGCAACACCTCTCTCAAGTTCTCTTTTTTCCTAGGTATGTTGTGAACTATTTGAGGCATCACACTTTGGGTGATAAGTTCTTAAAGGCCAAATACAACAAGTTCTACAAGCTACATAAAGAGGTAAACTCCTAACTAGTATTTTATGTCGTTTATGTCAACTGCATGCTGGTTGTAGGCTTAATGCTTTGGAAACAATATTGCATGTATAATTAGAGAAAACATAGATCCAAAGCATTTAGGGTTGTGTGTGCATCATAGGATGTTGTAGTATACAAAACCCATCAAGTGTTTGGGGCTTGTTTATCTCATCAACAAGATATTGAAAAAAGCTAGAATGAAAGGGGACAGTAGCCTCCTTTTTGGTTCTCAGTTTTGGCTTCCAATAGGAGAAATAGAGAGAGAGAGAGAGAGAGAGAGAGAGAGAGAGGGAGGGTAGTGAGAAAAATGTAGCTTCCAATTGAAGCAAAGTTTTCTGAATTATTGAAGTCAAATTGACTTTTTTTTTGGAGGTATCTTGGGTAATAAAGCATGTGCATAATTCCTTATATGATGTTACTCCATTTCTCGATTCACATGTCATTGATCCCGACATGTAATTTTTTTTCTGAAAGTTCCTGCTTATCGTCTAGGTCATGGTGATTCCAGAAATGCATATCGAATTGAATTCTGATATACGAAACTCCATGAAATGGCGTTTAAAGTTTCACGATTAAATGTTTCGGATTCGACAAATTTTACGACTTTGATTTTGCTCTAGATTAAAAATGTCATAAAAATGAAATTAAATAATAGACCATAGTTTGCATTCAAAAAAATTCTCAAAAACAATTTACAAGGTTCGTATCTACTTCAAATAAAGCAGTGTAGAAATCATTTTAGGAAAATCAGATAAATAATGATTTTATAACTTGAAATGGGCATAACTTCCTCATACGATCTCCATTTTGGACATTCTTTATGTCCACAGAATCAGAAGAACATAATCTATTCAAATAACTTGTCTATAGCTCCTAAGTATACTTAGTTTGAAATTTTTTATTTTTAGGGCATTAATTAATACTTCTTCTGTTAATTTTTTTTATTGTTAACAGCTGTCAACTTTGAGAAATTTTAAGGTATTCCAAATGCAATATCAGGTGTGATGACTTCAATTGCACCGAAGAAACAGAAATACTACAAAATAGGTCGTTTCAAAGTTGAGTTTGCGGTTCTTTGACCACCCAACACGTATCTAATTTAACCAATTGTTACATTTATTTACTTGTACAATTTGCATATACACATGTAATACATCCTCTTTGCATTAGATATGTCGAATGCAAACAATATATAAGTACCTTATAATTAAAAAAAAAAAAAAAAAAAAAAAAAAAAAAAAAAAAAAATTATGCTTTATGTACTTGTACACTATATGTTTCAATACATGAACTTTATACTTACACAATCTTAGATTATATGTTAACAATAGGAAATTAGTTGAAGGATATAAAAAAGTAAAAAAAAAGTATATAGGTATCTTCCATGGAAGGAGTTGAATTCTTGAATAGAGACGATGATGTATGATTTTTCTTTGTTTTGGAGAAGATAAAGGCCAATTTGTTGTGTTCTAAATGCTTGTAATGAAGTTTTTTTGTTTCGGAGAAGTTGAGGTCTGTTTTTTTTTTAACTTGCAGCAAAATAGAAAATGATTGTTATTGGAAACTTAAAATTTGAAATGTTACTCCATAGTATCCGGTTTGGTTCATATATTTCGCGAAAATGTGTGGACCCGAACCTTGGAATACCAAATCTCAAATCAAGGTGGACATGGGAAGCAAGGACCTGGCCGATAGCTATTTCTGGTATGGTTTGATGATGACATCGGTTCGTGTCATAGAAATTAGACGACGCTTGTCAAGAACTAGAACAGATCTAATACCACTTACCAAGCTTTGATAACCTTTGTTAGAAATTAATGTGGATAACACATAGAACAAAAATCACAAAAGGATACAATATTTACGTGGTTTGGCGAAGATGAACTATGTTCACAGGCAGGAAGAGATTATTCTTATTCACAGAGTTTTCAAACATATTCTAATGTACCATGACGATGCATTAGGTGTGATTGAGTGACACCTTCTCTCCATAGAGTTTTTTTGAGGTTCCATGACGGTGCATCAAGTACTATTGAGTGGAATCTTGTCACTTGGTGGCACTTCTTCATAATACTTCATCGAGGTACGCATCAGGTACCATTGAGTGGCACCTTGTCACATGGTGACACTTCCTCTTCATTGTGCTTATTTGAGGTGTCATGACGATGCATCAGGTGCAATTGAGTGGCACTTCATGTTAATGGCATTTCTACTAATGATCCATCCCCAAGAGTGACATCATAAGCATGAGTGTCATCATATTGATGAGTGTTATCATATCCAAAATGCTCCATTGAAACCAGATGTTCGATGAGAATATTCCAAATGCTCAAGTTATATTTAACAGTACGGTTTGGGCAAAATCCTGTCAAGATGCTCACCCATGGTCCACCACAATAGAATTTGGGATGCTTTGGGCCAAGTTCAGGATCTTAATTAAGATCCAATAAAAATCTTCCTCTTCACAATTCTACATGCTATGTTTTTTTTAAATGAACTCATCTTTATATGAAAGTGAAATGATTTTATAGTGAATGAATCGGTTTAAATTAAGTATGAATAAGTGTTTTTGGATTAATACGTTTATACCGTACTAGAATAAGGTGGTAGGTGAGAATTTTATATTTGTTAGGTGCATCAACATCCTTAAATTTTATTACAGGCGTGAATGTACAACTTTAGAGTTTCGGATGTACCTTAGTGAACATGTCAAATTCTAGACATCGTTATGTCTAATCAAATATAGTTTTTCAGTCTTGAATGTAAACAATGAGTCTGATATGTCTCGTTTCGGATACAAATGTCGTTTTCCCAGTACCCAAAAATTTTGGTTATTTCAAATAAACGTTATGGTCATTTTTTTGTCTAGATCCGTTTAGTCTATTGTTTATACATAGATTATCTGATAAATAGAAATTATAAAACAGAAGTTCTTGGATATAACTATGGAATGGTCATTATGACCGATATATCCATGGTCCATGGAATAGTCATTATAAGACCGAGTCGTATATGTGATTTTATTTGATTAATAAATTGATGTGAGTATCTAGTCTTAGGTTCTATTAGAAAATTATTGGTCGTAGTGGTTGAGATGTTACTCATAATAATTTTCAAGATTTTGTATGTGTGGAGAAAATCTTATATTTTTAAATACCGACTTTGTGGTCAATGAATTTCAATAACATATTTCTTCTAATCTTCTTCTCTGACCATGACAATAGAGTGTCTATCAGGTTTTTATTTTTATTAAGTTTATTGACGAAAAAATTTACTTTATGACCACTATAGCAGCCCAAAATATGTTGGATATCCTGTGTTGAACCAAAAACTTAAATTTCTGACATTTAATTTTTGATAAGTTTCGTAAAGTTTCTTTTCTCAGCTTTAATTGTTTTCGTTTGTAATATGAATAGTTAGTAACTGTCAATTTCATTGTTTCGTGAGGGTGTCTATTTTTCTTGGTAAACTAAGCATACGTTCATACTTACTAGATTCATGTTATTATCACCAAGGCAACCATCACATGAAAAGATGGGTTTTTGAAACTCATATTGTCGACTATAAAATCTAATAATTTGTCAACTAAGACTATACAATGTGCATTTAACGCAATACAAGGTAATAATTAGGTGTCAGCGCATCGCATCACATCACGGACGTCGACACCGCCCCCTTTAGCCATGATGGCCATGATGCTGAGGTGGTGTGATGTCTTGTGACCCCTCTCGCCGTTGGGATGTCAACGGGGGCAAACGGGACGGACCCCCTATGGGACTTTTTGACAAGTAGTCATTTACCCAACTAACTTTATTTACAATTTATCCAATTTCTACATTTTGTCTCTTAAACATTACCATTTTCTTGCTCTCACAATATGGAATTTTCAATTCCCCTTCTCAATTTCAAGGTGTTCATCCCTAAATTAAACATTCCCAAACCCCATCCCATATGCATTATTCTCAACCCGAACCGGTGCCCGAAACATAGTCCGAGTTGGTCCCAAAACACAACCCAAATTATCACGACCAGGAAAGAGCTCTAAAAAAGGAAGTTGCACTGTGTGGTGCATCGGTCAACATTCCTTAAAAATTAAAATGGAGAGATGATTTTGTAGTAGACAACCTCCTAGCCACATTTTCGATGAAAAAACAGTTAGGGTTATAATTTTTATTATGTAATTTCATTTTTTATGAATCAGTGAAATGTTTAATTTTAATTTGTATTTATTTAATAGATATTATTGTATTATAAAAATTGAGTGAAATGGAGTGGTCATCACACAGTGGAGATGGAAAAATAATGTGTCATTCAGATGAGAGACTGATGTGGAGTGAGGGGAGGTGACTACACCTCCATAGGATAATAGAGCAAGTCGTCTTTGCTATAGGTAATTTGCTTCGTACTTTCTTTTGAATCTATCTTGAAAGTGAACATATGTATTGGATAACAATGACGGTAGCAATAGAGCGAAGTCTTCCTCATCATATTTTATGCCCATGTTCTCTATGTTTCCAACCAACTCTTTGAACGTAGAAAGATGATATATCAAATAGCTTTCCTCGTTCATTGATATTAAATGTATTATATATATCCTAAGGGACATATTTAATACTTTTTTCACATTTTAATAGATATTTGATATTGAAAGGGTATAAATTTGTATTTTAAAGATTATAAGAACTAAAAGATAAAATATAAGATATTTGTAGCATATTCTTGAAGAATTCATAGTTTGAATACTAAATATTATTTAAATAAATATATCTCCAAAATAGTAGAAGATTTCGAAGACTTATGGAGATCTTGAAATTTCGGTACGCAAATTTCTTGTTGCGCCAAGAATTCAACGGCTACATATTGCTACAAATTGAAACTCGATTTCGTATTTTTGAAAAAAGGAAGCAAAAAACCTAAAGTTACAACCGTTTGAATTCTAGAAGCAAAAAAGAAGAGTCTTTTCATTACACATTTAGTTTTAACATCGTTTGCAATATGTTTAACATTTCAGTTTATTTCAGCTATTTAGTTTTGATTATGGGCTAAGTCTCTATACTTGCGTTTAGATGTAGACGTTCAAAGTTGATTATGTTTTAATTAATTGAAAGGAATGTGATAGTTATTTAATCTATTATGTTAAATGTTTGACTAAAGATCCATGAGTATTGATAACAACTTTGTCATATTTATGTAATTGAGTGCATGGTTTAAGGGCCGGTCTTAAGAATTTAAATATCCTTGAATTCTTAGGACGAGCCAGAAAAGGGCCCTTATCGACTATTATATATATATATATATATATATATATATATATATATATATATATATATATATATATATATATATACATACATATATATATATATATATATATATATATATATATATGTGTGTGTGTGACAAATGGATTTTGTGAGACAAAGGGATAAAATCTTGACCACTCATCTCAAATAATCAATGGTTAGGAATAAAACATAAACACACTATAAAAAGGCTGATGTAAGCGGTGGTAATTTTGAAAATATGTCAAAGTTTGTGATTAACTATGGACCTGGAAGGATAGTCTTGTCATTTTGCACTCAAATCATGTGACAGTTGATTATTTTCTTCCCAGTCATGATTTGTTTCTTCTTTCTCCCCTAAACTTTTCTTGATCTGAATTTTTCTCAAGCGTGATTCCATAGAATATGAAATCGATCCAAAGTTTCTCAATCTTTTTCCACAAAACCCTAGAAATCTGCCCTATCAATGAGAACTCGCAACAAAAAACCCAAGTTTTGGTTCTGTATCAATTCAAGGAAAGTCCATAGTCGCATCCCTAATTATCTAGATTTATTTCTCAATACATCGATTTGTTCAGATCAAACATCGATCATGGTTGTTTCAAACACAAAAACCTATCAAAATGGGAAAATTACCTCTGTTACACGTTTTCTGATTTTAGGTTTTAATAAATTAAATTTTATCTTCTCTGAATATCTTAATAGTATATGAAACGACTCTTCGATTAATAGTTTGTTTAACTTGTTATGTTATTTTGTTGATTAACAACATAATGTAACATGTAACGCTCCGATTCTCAGGTATGGATTTAAATAAAGAATTTCCTTAGTTTTAAGTCCTACTCAACGAGTTAAGGCTTCCCTACTCGTCAAGTAGCAGCGAGGTGGGATCGCGAATTTAGTGACCTACTCGCCGAGTCCACAATGGGACTCAACGAGTAGGAGCTGGCAGATGAAACCCTAAATTTCAGGGCATTTCACCCTATTTAAAGGATCATTGGCCATCCCCTAGCCTCCCCTTCACTGCCTCTTGTCCCTCTAAAGCCCTAATCGTGTGTGAGCTCATCTTGTGCATTCTTAAGCTTGAAGGAGGATTTTCTTGGAGAGAAAAGAGCTTGGAGGTCAAGCATTAAGAAGCAAGGAGCTTGAAGGACCTAAGATCTATTGTAGTTAGCATCTTCTGGAAGGTATAAATCGTTACCCTAACCTCATTCATTCCTTTGGGCAACTTCTAGGGTTTTCATAGTATGTTTGGAAGCTACTCTTCTTTGCAATCTCAGATCTGAAGTTGTAACTTCAGAACTGAGCTCCTTTGGGCTTCTTAGTACATAAAGTTTCCAGCTTGTGCATGAATGAGACTCTCCCAAGGTGTAAAACTCCATTGGAAGCTTAGATTGGTCATTTAGAGCCTTTAGAACCTTGCATGTGCGTAAAGTTTGCAACTTTACGTGATAAACATGCCTTAGAATCTTGGACCTGTAATCTGGAGCCTTGTCATGGCTTAAAAAGCGTCTGCATGGTTGGAGGTCTGCGAGGACTCGGCGAGTTGGATGAACAACTCGGCGAGCCCGATGAATTTGGCCGCGAACTCGACGAGTTGATGAACAACTCTACGAGTCCGTTGAAGTTTGTCTTGAACTCGACGAGTCATTAGAAAACTCGGCGAGCCAACTAAGGTTCCCCCGATTCTTGGACACGTATGAGCTCGGTGAGTTAAAGGAGAACTCGTAGTCAAGGATTTCATGACTTCTCGAGTTCATGAAGGACTCGACGAGTCGATGAACTGCACTCGACGAGTCGAGTCAACATGGGTTGTTGACTTTGACTGTGAGCATTGACTTTGACCAAGAGTTAACCAGATGACTTCTGAGGGTATTCTGATAAATTGGAAACTTTGAAAAAGGGTCTTTATGGTATTTATAGGTAGTGAAGTTCGTGTTGGTGATTCGGGAGTTGAAGCTTTCTAGTTCTGACGTCAGCTGCGAGGTGAGTTATCCTCACTATACTAAGGGGTCTAAGGCACCAAGGTTGGCCCATTGGATTCGATATCTTAGTAGTTACTAATATGTTGAGTTTGAGTTAGTAATGTATGCCAGTTGTTATTAGGGATGAAAGTGGGTCCAAACCCGGATCGGATGGACCCAGACCCAGAAAACCCGGAACCATTTAACGATATTTTTTAGAACCGGAAACCGGACCGGTATATAGGAACCGGGTCCGGTTCGGTTCCGGGTTCAGTTCCGGGTAAAGTGGGTCTAGAACCGAAAAACCCGGAAATAGGAAAGTGGGTAAGGTAGAACCGGGTCAAATGGGTTTAGAATCGGAAAACCCAGATTTTTTTATTACCTCAATCGCATAATCTTTCAACCGTTATAAAAAAAAAAAATTAACAAACAAAAAATTACATTTAGGTTATTAGGTTATTGACGATATTGATTTATTTAAAAAAAAAATAAATAGATATAACAATATTGGTTTAAAAAAATGACATGCAGAAACAACAGATGGTTTAGATAATGGGATTCTTGTTCCTGATTCTGAATCTGTTATATCAAGCATCAAATACCATGCAAAGTTCACACCATCATTCTCTCTAGAAAAATTTGACCTTCCAAAAGCATATTATGCTACTGCTGAAAGCATTCGTGATATGCTCATCACTAATTGGAATGCCACATACAATTTCCATAAAAAGATGAATGTGAAGCAAGCATATTACTTATCTATGGAGTTTTTTCAGGTTTGTTGTAGTCTTCTAATGTATCACCATGTTGACTTCTTAGTGAATATGTTGTTTTAACGTTCTTTCTTCTTGAATTTCATAGGGCAGAGCATTGCTAAATGTCATTGGTAATTTAGAGCTTTCAGGAGCTTATGCTGAAGCTTTAAGGAAACCGGGTCATGATCTGGAGGATGTTGCTAAGGAGGTGAGCTTATTAGATTTTATAGTATTGTACTTAAGTTTTTCTTATTATAGTATTTATTAATGATTATCACATGGCATCTTAGGTACATAATTTGACATTTAATTTGGAACTCTAAACATGTAACGATATCATATCATCATATATATCATATCTGCCTTGTCTTAAAATTTAAAATCATGTAGATGAAGAAAAACAAGTATTTAATCAACAACCATTGAACATTCACAGTCAAGTTTCACAAAGATCTAGAATTCGCATATGCAAGAATTATAGGATTCAAAGTTAAACCTTTCAGGTGAGATATGATATAGTTTATAATTCTCATAAAATCTTACTTTTGGAGGTTAATTATTAATTAGCCATATTTTTTTTTTGTGTTTTTTGGTCAGTGTTAAGCATCAATATGATGGTGAATAGAACCAATATACTCGCCTGACAACCTGCAACCTTCATGCCAAAAAACTGGTTGCCAGAGCCCAGAGTTGATGCACCACAAGAAAATGAAGAAAAAAACCAGATCATCTTCACTTGCGATGTGATAATTTGATCTAGGTCTTTAGATATATATAAAGTTATCAAGATTAGGATCTCAAATCCTTTATGTTTTCCAAGATCATTGTTAACAATCGATGAATATCAAAATATAAATATCTTATTTATGCAGTATGCATTGTAACTTGACAACTTACTTGTGTAGCTTCATTGTTATCTACCCAATTGTCCACCATTGGTCTTTAATTGATTGTAGGAGATTGATTTGAAGTTCAATTGGGAATGATTGTAGGAGACTGATTTGATGATCGTCGACCTGAATGATGACCTGAGGATTAGTATCGGCGTAAATCGACTGAGGCTTGGGCTTCAGTATCAGCACAAATCGAGTGAGGAACTGAATGATGAACTGAGGTTTAGTGTCGCCGCAAATCGAGTGAGGAACTGAATGATGATCGTCGACCTGATTTGATGATCCTCTGTGATCGATGGCTTTTTTTTCTTTTCTCCGATCGACGAACATTGAGGGCACGGGGAAAAGAAACTAATCGTATTCCGGTTCACAGTAAACATATTTCCTATACCGGTTCCACATCTAAATCGGTTCTTTGGCCAACTAAACCCGGACCCAGTCCATTTAACCCGGTTCCGGTTTTTTAAACAAATCCGGTTAAAAAAAACTCGGATTAACCGGACTCGTTAGACCCATACCCGAAACCCGGATAAGAGTAATTTAGAAACCCAATATAATCGGAAAATGCTTAAACGGTCCGGTTTTCCGGTTCTAAATCTCATCCCTAGTTGTTATGCTAGTTTGGTAGGTCGGTAGGACTACCTGTGATACTGATTGATTACATGTATGTGCATTTATCTGTTACATGTCGACATGTTATGTGGGATGGGTTGAGGTTGTACTACTCCGTGCGGTAGCCAACAAACCCTAGAGTATTCCAGATATGAGCTGAGAGCCCTGTAGGCATTCCAGACTCATACTGAGGACTCGGGAGCATTCCAGATACGAGCTGAGGGCCCGATAGGCATTCCAGACTCGTACTGAGGGCTCGATGGCATTCCAGATACGAGCTGAGGGCCCGGTAGGCATTCCAGACTCGTACTGAGGGCCCAGGGGTAGTCCAGCTTGTGAAGCTGTGGACCCAGTGCATGTTGTGCTGTTTTGATTGATATGATAAGCTAATGTTGATATTGCTATGTGGACTGTATGTGTATCGGTATTTTGGGGGTAACTCACTAAGCTTTCGGGCTTACAATTTCAGTTTATTATTTTAGGTACATCAGGGGATTGAGGCAAGGCCAAGGCGTGATTGTATGTGAAGTGTACGATCAGCCGGAGCCAGTAAGTAGACCTCAAAATACCATACAGTTATTTGATTATGTGATATGTTAGAACAACATGCTGGTACTAGGCTAGGGATCTTCAGGAGTTGCATGGTAGAATTGTCTGATTACATGATGTCTGCTAGCCTAGGGTCTCCCTTATATGAAATTGACATCATTACTGTAGTTATCTAGTGTATGCATCACGGTTATACATAATTAAGATCTTATAGCCTGAGAAAGTCTGATTTAGCCTTATGTTCTGTTCTTGTTTGATTGGGAGCTTGGGGTAGGATTGAATATTCGAAAGTCTATAGGGTCCAATATTATGTATGGCTAGCATACACTAGTGTTGCAGGGTTAGTGGAAGTTTCGTGGATGGATGGGTTGTTTGGGATGAGTCCGCCGACTTCGAAGCATTTGGCCTTCCTTTAGGAGTGAGGCATGAGTGCTAGATATGATTATGTGTATTGTTAGGGCTTTGTGATGATACTTGGGACAAATATGGGTAGGTGTGGAAGCTAGTATGGGCCCGTACAACTGAAAGCACAAGACCCATACGCGTCACAAGGAAGTCACAACCCCTAGTGTTTTGTCAAAGGTTGGTCCCCAGTATTCATATGAGTCATCTGACATCTTGTGTTATGTTTCAGAATGGTGATGACCAGGCGCTTTGTGACTGGATCCGGTTCGGGATCAGGATCAGGATCAGGAGAGGGCGGACACGGGGAGCTGACATCCCGAGACTATCAGCCAGATGAGGCCAGATGAGATGGATGACAGGATCCGAGCGATCCTGCATGATGAGGTTGTTGCATTGTTTCGGGACGAGTTGCCGGAAATGTTCGGGTCGATTAAGACCGCCATGGTGGAGTATTTTGATGAGCGTTACGTAACCCTTGCAGAGACAGCTGCATCAGCTGTATCTATGGCAGGAGGAGGAATTGGTATGCGTTTTCAGTACAGGGACTTTGATAACACGAAGCCCCTACTTTTGATGGGACGCAGGATCCCATCAAGGCTATGAGATGGATTTCAGATGTGGAGGGGTGTTTCTTCACCTGCTCGTGTCATACTGACCAAAAGGTCAGGTGTGCTCTAAACCTGCTTAGGTCCGGGGCCAAGGTCTGGTGGAGGCTTGCGAATGGGGCTTACACTGATGATCAGAGAGCTATTGTTACTTGTGAGCAGTTCAGGGATATGTTTCGCGCCCGTTACATCCTGAGGGTTGAGCGAGAATGTTTGGCGTAGGAGTTTCTGAGTTTGAGACAGGATGGAGAATCGGTGACGGAGATCACCCGGATGTTTACCGAGCGGGCGATGTTCTGCCCAGAGTTTGCTTCCGAGCAGTCTCAGATGACCCGTTATCTGAGTATGCTCAAGATTGATATCCGACAGTTTGTATCTACCCAGCGATGTGATACTCTTCTGGAGTTGCAGGAGGCCGCTAGACGGCAGGAGTTAGAGATTGAGATGCAGCTAAGGGAGCAGCGGTCGGCCCCTGCACTATCACATCCGGCGCCGAAGCGGTCTAAGACCGCTAATACTAGGACCGGGGGTCAGCAGGGATGTCGGGCTGGTAGTGGGTGCCACAAGTGTGGCAAGGAGGGGCATTACACGAAGGATTGTCGCCAGGCCGCCCGAGTTCAGGGTATGTGTGACAACCGTCCAATTTCGGTCAAGTCAAAGTCAACTAAAGTCAGCAAGTCAAACCGTTTGAGTCAATTTGCCCGTGAGTACTAAAATTTACACTATGAAACTTCTACATAACTCTCTATTCTAATGAGAAATCATAAAGCAAAATTTGCGAACACCTAGATCTCCTTAACCTAAAATTGTGGTATGTGGCGAGCCAAATCGATAAAACAATGTTGCATACTCATCGGGAGTGTGTAAGATCCTTAAACAAGGCTTAACAGGGTTTACGAACCTTGCATTGCGAAGTCGGACACTCATAAATGCCACACATGAAACCTCTCTCAATCGTTTTCACTCTATCTCTCTCTATGCCAAAACTCTCCCAAATCTCTCCAAGTATGTCAAATCCCTCTCAAATATCTCTCTGTATTAGAAATCTCTCCAAGAATGTCAAATCTCTCCCAAATCTCTCCAAGTATGTCAAATCTCTCTCAAATATCTCTCTGTATTAGAAATCTCTCCAAGAATGCCAAATCTCTCCCAAATCCCCCCAAGTATGTGAAATCTCTCTCAAATATCTCTCTGTATGAAAAATCTCCCCAAGAATGTCAAATCTCTCCTAAATCTCTCCAAGTATGTGAAATCTCTCTCAAATATCTCTCTGTATGATAAATCTCTTCAAGAATGTCAAATCTCTCCCAAATCTCTCCAAGTATGTGAAAACTCTCGCAAATATCTCTTTGTATGAGAAATCTCTCCAAGAATGTCAAATCTCTCCCAAATCTCTCCAAGTGTGAGAAATCTCTCCCAAATCTCTCTCAAAAGTTTCCCGTAACTTTTTAGAATCATTCGGGTCATTCCGACCCATAACCGGGTCAAGGAGCCGAAGCTCCTTAAGGCCGAGACCTAGGACCGAGAGCACAGACCGGACCGAGCCTCTGTTGGCTGAACCCGGAGGACCGAGCCCCTGTAGCTGAGACCGAGTCTCGGTCTCTGTCGCCTCCTATGTTCGCTTCTCGCTCTGTCGCTTCCTCTCCTCTCTGTCGCTTATTCACTCTCTGTCTCTACCCGCCTCTCGGTCTCTGTCTCTTCCCTCCTCTCGGTCTCTGCTTCTTCTCTCCTCTCTGTCTCTTTGCGCCTCTCTGTTCTCTCCTCTCCTCTCGGTTCCTGCCCTCTCTCTTCTCCCCTCTCGGTTCCTGCCCTCTCTCTTCTCCCCTCTCGGTTCCTGCTCTACCTCTTCTTCCCTCTCGGTTTCTACCCTCCCTCCTCTCGGTTTCAGCATCAGAAGGCCGAACCTCGGCCAGATTTCGGAAATTTGTCACTTTTAGCCCATTTTTGATATTTTTAACATTTTAAGCCCGTTTTTCGTGATTTTAAAGCGGGATTTTCTCCAGAAATTATATTTTAACATAATAAACCCTAAATATTCATAATTTAAACATATTTTGATGAAAATCATTATCTAAATAATAAAAATAAAATGGGTGAATTATTAAAGGTGGAGTGTTGACTTTGCCTTATCCAATGTCACAAGCAACCACCCCACACTCACTCTTTGACTAACCACACCTCCCCACCTTACCTAAGTCACATCAATGCCCCTTGCACTCATTTTCCACCCATTCCCACGTTTTTAGAGCTGGAACAAACATCCTCTCTCCTCATTTCTCTCATTTTCTCTCATTTCACTAAGTATCAAACACCACTTTTCTCTCAAACTTTTTCTCCACCAAACTCGAGATTCAAGCCTAATTATCAAGTGTTCTACCACATTTGGTAAGCATAATCCATTCTCCTTATGATTATCTCACTTATTTCCACTCAAATCATGGATATCTTATACAAACTCCATCATATTTGTGTTAGAGCTTCGAATCTTCAAGTGATTCTTCAAGTGTTCTTGGCTTGAACACTTCTCTTTTTCAACACTTATCTACTGAAATCACTCAAGGTGAGTTCATACCCCTACATTTTCAGGTTTTCTCAAGTTTTCAGGGGGGGGGGGGGAATACAAGTTAAAACACCAAGAACATAACTAAATTTTTCTAACAGCCTTCATCAGAAAAGTTCAACTCCATTCACGGACTGTTTTAGGCATCTTAAACATTTTTGTTTTCAAAACTGTATAGGGTGCAAATAGTTCAAGTTTTTAGCTTTAAAATGACTACTTGCACATCTCCATACGATTTTTCTACAATTTATGGTGATTTTTACAAAACTGTCTATCATTTCAAACAACAATCCGGACCAGTCTATGATTATAGAATTTTTCACCCAAGTTGGAGGTCATTAAAAATGGTGATAAAAATTATGAATAAACTAGACACATTTTTTGAACTCTCAGAATTTACAGATCTAGTTTTCGACTTCGTATGATTTTTCTATGATTTTTCCAAAACATGGCAGAATGGCTAAAGTTAGCCAACAGCATGTAAATATCATAACACTTTGTATTATTTTGAGCAAAGTGTATAATCATAAGTTCTAATTATTGAATGTGTTTCCGTGTTAGTTTATCATCATGAACTGAAACTAAGTTCTAATTATGGACTTTTTCACCCAAGTTGGAGGTCATTAAAAATGGTGATAAAAATTATGAATAAACTAGACACATTTTTTGAACTCTCAGAATTTACAGATCTAGTTTTCGACTTCGTATGATTTTTCTATGATTTTTCCAAAATAGGGCAGAATGGCTAAAGTTAGCCAACAGCATGTAAATATCATAACACTTTGTATTATTTTGAGCAAAGTGTATAATCATAAGTTCTAATTATTGAATGTGTTTCCTTGTTAGTTTATCATCATGAACTGAAACTAAGTCATTCATAATAAATATTATTCATTCATTTTAGAACACGTATATTAAACTATAAAAAGTATAGTTTGATAAATTCAAAACACTAATACATTTCCATAAAAGAGTTCATACATATTACATACATTTTAGATAAATTATAATAGGTATAGTTTATGATACATCACTCAACACACTCATACAAAAAGGGTACACTCATACAAGAAAGATTTATATTCACACACATTTCACGTAAATTTGTTAACCTATAGTTTGATAAATTCATAACACTAATACATTTCCATAAAAGAGTTCATACATATTACCTACATTTTAGATAAACTATAATAGGTATAGTTTATGATACATCACTCAACACACTCGTACAAAAAGGGTACATTCATACAAGAAAGATTTATATTCACACATATTTCACGTAAATTTGTTAACCTATAGTTTGATAAATTCATAACACTAATACATTTCCATAAAAGAGTTCATACATATTACATACATTTTAGATAAACTATAATAGGTATAGTTTATGATACATCACTCAACACACTCGTACAAAAAGGGTACATTCATACAAGAAAGATTTATATTCACACACATTTCACGTAAACTTGTTAACCTATATTGTGAGACTCTCTCTCTCTCTCTCTCTCTCTCTCTCTCTCTCTCTCTCTCTCTCTCTCTCTCGCCGTACGTCCGAGTGCGGGATATAATTCTTGGTAGTTATAATCAGAATCTCCTTGAGGGAGAACGTGATACTTGTATATAGATCTATATTGGGTTTGACACCCCACACCTTGCTGCTAGCTACAGTGGAACCTGCAGGTCTACGGGTGACAAATGTCATTTCAGTTTTCGCGACGACTGAGAACGTCGTGGCAGGTTCACATAGTCATAGTATGATTATAGCGACTCACATAGGGATATAACAATCCATAAGTTTGCGGGATTTTATTTTTAAAACCTAAATGAGTTTTATGTCGATTTAAAAATCACTTTTTATCTCTATGAGTACAGATATTACTGTACACTTTTGGTTTTGGTAGTTACGACTACACATCATTTGAAACCACATTCATACCTTTAAGAATGGTCAATACTTGTCATTACTCGGTCCTCTAATTTAGGACTACATACATATAAAGTATTAACAAACATGAGAACATACAGAAATTTCATTTAATTCAAACGCGTCCATGTCCATTTAAGTACATAACATTTTCTATTAATAAGAAATGTTACTTATACATTTTGGTCTTCAGTCATAAGACTACATTACACGGATTTTAAAGAAAATATCGGATTTTCTGGATACATATTCTAACGCTTTTACAATGAAAACGATTTACTTTTCCAACGAAATCTCTTATGAACTCACCAACCTTTGTGTTGACACTTTTCAAAAAAAAAACTTGTATTCTCAGGAATTCAGTGAAAACAGGAAATCAACAACGTTTTGAGGATGGGACGATAAATCGTCAAATAGTTAATTTTGTATCATAATGTAATTGATGTGAATCATGTAAACATGTGCTTTGATGTAACGTTTTCAATTATATTTGTGTTGGTTGTATTTACTTTGAGCACTATTATACTCATTGTTGTGATACTCTACATGAAGTCCTCCACCCCCGGACGTTTCCGCCATCCTTGGTTTGGGGGTGTGACAGATTGGTATCAGAGCATTGTTTATAGTGAACTCAGTATATTAAACCACATAAGATATACAAACTATAAATGCATTGGGACTAAGTCTCTGATTTAAAGTTTCAAAACAACTATACTTTTAGAAATAAATAGTTTCTTATTAAAGGTATACATGCATACATACATATTAAGGTCAGCACCACTCTAGAACAAAACAAAAGTAATGATTGTTGAATATCACAGGTAAGCTCGGGGATGTATGGTCAGTCTTGGGAATGGCATAGCCTGATCAACTATGCTGGTCCGAGGAGTGATTAGCGCATGCCCAAGAATAGTTATGATATGGCAACAAGTCTAAAACTTACCAACACTACCACAATGAGAACATTAGAACAGAACATGAGTTTAAAATACTATAGGAGTATTTTGTAATATCATAACTTATATGAAAACTAAATAGATCCTTAATAATAGGTCTATAGTCCCTAAGTGGATACTTTAAGGTTATATATAACTTAGAAATTATGGACTTAGAATTGTGGTCATTACTTTACTTCCTTTTTCTTGTTTGGATGCGGACCTAGAGTGGGAACACTTATTCAAAGGTCTATCGTATCTTGTTATATGTAATTAGTATGCACTATGTCATTATAGAAGTAACTAATAAGGATTACCCCCTATAAGTAATTGAGAATATGATTAGACACATAGTACTTATCTCCTCCACTCCAATTATCGCAAATACAGCATAGCAAAATCCTAATTGTCGGACGACCCTTACTTTCCTAATCCGAACTCGAGGAATGGTGAATGGTTATGAGAAGAATCATAAGCGGGACCGGAGGTAATCAATCCTCCATGCATAGCAAGGGTTCCGCGAACCGTTTCGACTATATCGAACCTGTACCCCTTTGGATAATCGTGATCGAGGGTTGAACGTCGACAACAATGACAACAACCACCAAGTGGAGACCAACGAGGGTGCTATGACCTCAACCACGGGGGACTGACGGACAGAGCCCTCCCGACAAGACCGGCGGATCGCGATCATCGGGGATTAAAACAGGAAGACTACAATCTGAGTTCAGAAAACTGCGCGCTACTATAGACCCCACCATCTCATGTACCGGTGACTCAGAATTATACTACTATTCCCGAGACCAACTCTCTTTTTAGGACCTTATCGCCACTCGTGAAGAGGAAAGAGAGTAACAGGGTAGGACACACAGCATTCAAAGAAAGGATGATTGTAGCCAAGCGTTGATTGGCAAAGCTACAAAATTGCATCGACCTTGCCTCAGGCATCACAAGGGATGGATCATCGTAAGTAGAGTTCATGCCGCTCACCAGACCTGGTAAATTAGCTTCATAAGTATGCGCTGGTGCTACTCTATTGTAAGTAAAATCACGACACTACAAACTAAATGGTCATACTAATCGAGAAAGCTATCTACTATCAAAACCCGCCCATGCACAAATGTGAAGTAGACCTGCATCGAAGTCAAAATTTTCACTAAAATCATGATTACTAAAGTCATATTAACAAGATGGGCTTAGGATGTACCTAACAGACTCGAAGGACTATCTAGCCTTAATTATATAACTAAGCATACATCAATAGGTCGTAATAAGGACCTAGCTTGGGTCAAGTATAAGGTTTCACTTAGATACAGAGCTACTAAAATACATGAGTTTATTATACAAAGAATCTCGTTATAAATTGTTTTCAGAACACCCTAAACAACCGAACTTTGATAGAAATCAATATGAGATAAACTTAGTTAGAAAACTCGCGACATATAGCCATTCTAAAAACTCATTATCGTCTCACCTTTAAACATTTGTTGAGAAGTTTCTTCTTCATAGACCTATGGAGTGCGAACGTTCCAGCACTAATACACCGGATCCCATCAAAAATTCCTCAGCCAAGTGTGTTCGGACAAACATGATTCTAAGAGGAGTAAAGCTCAACGTCCGTATGAAACCTACTCCTACCTACTACCATAACTCCATCTCGGGAGCGTTAGCAGAAACACTAAGAATAGTACAGTAATGTGCAAAAATTTATATGCGTAAATATAAATTGTAAGGATGCACCTAAGACAATCACTCCCACTAACGAAGTCGTTTTTCAACATGAAACAGAACTATGTCTTCACCAAGAGGCAACAAACCAACTAGCAAGGCGCCAACACTTCAGATAAACGCTGCTACTTTTCAAGCTGCAGTCACGGCAGCCATGGCAGCCGTCATGGTGCATTTCAATACTAACAACGTCAACAGGGGTGGAAGCGGTACTAACAATACAAATTGTGGTAACAATCAGGGACACCAATGGGTACCTACCAACGAAAATACGTCAGGCCACGAACCTACGAACAAGAAGAGAAAGTTTTGGAACATGAAAGAGCGCCACCAATCTCAAGGATACACTAAAAGACAACAACCTAGGGTCGCCCCTACCATTACAACAGCAGTCATGACACATGCCTCGACACTAGCCACGCGGTCTGCCACCCAAATGCCTGCCAGACCGTATGAGGGATCATTCCCAAAGTGCAACCAATGTGGCTTTCGTCACCATGGGGCCTGCCGGGAGATGCACTGTAAAAACTGCAACAGGAAAGGGCATACCGTTCGTTTCTATAGGGCCTCGGCCCATCACCTCACTTCAATTACCTGCACCAAGGTAGGCCCAGTATGCTACCTATGTGGTGAAACGGGACACTTCAAGAGAGAATGTCCAACTGAGAAGAATGACGAAGGAACAGGAGGAATGTGATGAACACACCAACAGGAGCAACAAGGGAACCATGTTAGGACTTTTGTAATGTTCCCAACGACAAAACGTTTAAGTACTATATGTTTGTAATGAATTTGGTACGCTTACTAAGGTAACCTTCCTTCTAAAAAGTAGCTAAAACATTTTCTCTCTCATACAAATCAAATCAAAGACGTTCATATGTGACCTTAGGAGCATTACCTGTAAGTTGTGATGACCTTGTCCATATATCGGGGTTAATTTAAAAATCAAACAGATAATTCCATCCTGACTCCGAGTCCATGTCTAGTATTAGGGGTTGAGTGGGGTCACCCACTCGACGATTGCACGATATCAATTTACATACGACGATCATATACCGCTCGATCGTGAGGAGACCTGTCAGGAATCATGATATCAAATATCATTACTGGCTATCGAAAACACACCCACTACTAGTGCTAGACTTTGTGGTATGAATCATCTGCAATAATCATAACATTTAACAAAACGGAACACACATAAAAGAAATACATTACACTCTATCACTCTAGTGATCTCTTCCTTCGAATACAACTTATCTCATGTTATCTAAAAAAAATATTGTTGTCGTTATCCAATTTTGATTGATATAGCCCTCGTTTTCCCGATTTAACGACTACAAAAGGGCCCTTCGCCTAACCCCCCCCCCCCCGAATATCGAAACTATCGTCTCTCATAAACATCCAGCACGGACCTTTGGGTCATCTCTCGTTATGAAACTCCAAAACACGCACCAAAGGAGTGTTATACTTCCCAAAGCCCTATCACAAGTATTTACAGGAGACCTTTCGGGAACGTCATGCATACAACAGACAAGGTTCAAGCAAGGAAGCTTGGGATGGATACAACCAGGTGCGAATCTTGCCATGAACTTCAGGCTAAGGTTGCCCAGAAGGACGAGTGAATGTCCTACCATTCAAAAAAAAAAAAAAAAGGCCTAGTCGCGTAAACCAAATCCACATACTTCCTACCGAGCTACAAGAGCTGTCAGGTCAAACCTATCGAACTACTCAACAATGAAATTGAAGAACCAAGCTTCTCACCCTGGAAAACTCTGGTCTTATTCTTCAATTTAGAAAGACAAATCGCTCATAATTCCATCGATTTCAGAGGCCCCGACAACATCTCCAATAGAAACCTTTACTATCTGCCTCGCATAGACGAATAGGCCGACAAACCGCAAGGAACGAGGTACCCCTCAGGAATTGAACCTGAGATCTGAATATCACCAATCATGAGTATTGAAGAAGGATGTCCGAGAACAATCCTCCAATTTCGATGCGGACGCTGAAAGTTCGTTGTGATACCCTCGGATAGGATCAAACCCACTCGTAGGATTCATGAACGTAATAAATAGGATATGCCATTCTTGCTAGGATCAGTTCATCATCGTCATTACAAATGACTTACTTATCTACCCTCGTAGTAAGAAGGAAACCAAGGAGAGCAGCTACAACAAACCACATAAGCAATACGATCAGAGAAGTATTACCCGAAGTTCTCTACATATGAGTTTTGGAATTGAGGAGTCCAATTCTCAAGACACATCATTATCAAAGTGGAAATTCATAAGGACCCTATCAA
This sequence comes from Lactuca saligna, assembly GCF_052625555.1. Classification (NCBI taxonomy): domain Eukaryota; kingdom Viridiplantae; phylum Streptophyta; class Magnoliopsida; order Asterales; family Asteraceae; genus Lactuca; species Lactuca saligna. The sequence goes on along the minus strand of NC_136423.1, from coordinate 74,131,690 downwards.
TTGATCAAAACCGTTGAGAAACAGTCAACACCGAAGGCGTTAGCAGGAATACGCCAAAATTCTGGGTCTCGCTGACCTACCGTCTTAGTTCCTTTGGAACTTCTCGAAAAATACGGACCCCCTCCCAACTTTGACCCTAAAGGGAGCAACCCTTGACAGGAAGAGAAGCAAGAAGAAGAAACCTTTAGAACTCCAGTATAACCGACCAAATTCCTCTAGAGACACTCACTCTGGGAAGGCTTAGTACGCTTCAGAAAGCGTGGAAAGCCAATACCCCAATAATTGTGTCATCCGAAATTCTTGTCAGAATCAGCCATGTAACTCGCTACTTCAATCTACCCCCGCGAGATTGGTAAAGTACACTCTACCCAACACGTCCCCAAATTTACAAGAAGTATCTATCCGACGAGACTCTTGCAATTCCCCTCGACGAGATCGAGTTCCACAAGAGCCTCACCTTCTTGGAAGAACCATGGTGACCATGGATCGAGGTCAAGCGGATGAAACAACGCCACTTCCCATTAGTGAAAGTTCGCTGGAATACTAACCAAGGACCTAGAGTCACATGGGAGTGCGAGAATTAGTCGATTAGGAAGTATCCCCACTTCTCGGCTTGATTATTCATGCCTACTCCTTGCCTAAATTCAAATTTCGGGACGAAATTCCCTCTAACGGGGGGATGATGTGACAACCGTCCAATTTCGGTCAAGTCAAAGTCAACTAAAATCAACAAGTCAAACCGTTTGACTCAATTTGCCCATGAGTACTAAAATTTACACTATGAAACTTCTACATAACTCTCTATTCTAATGAGAAATCATAAAGCAAAATGTGCGAACACCTAGATCTCCTTAACCTAAAATTGTGGTATGTGGCGAGCCAAACCGATAAAACAATGTTGCATACTCATCGGGAGTGTGTAAGATCCTTAAACAAGGCTTAACAGGGTTTACGAACTTTGCATTGCGAAGTCGGACACTCACAAATGCCACACATGAAACCTCTCTCAATCGTTTTCACTCTATCTCTCTCTATGCCAAATCTCTCCCAAATCTCTCCAAGTATGTCAAATCCCTCTCAAATATCTCTCTGTATTAGAAATCTCTCCAAGAATGTCAAATCTCTCCCAAATCTCTCCAAGTATGTCAAATCTCTCTCAAATATCTCTCTGTATTAGAAATCTCTCCAAGAATGTCAAATCTCTCCCAAATCCCCCCAAGTATGTGAAATCTCTCTCAAATATCTCTCTGTATGAAAAATCTCCCCAAGAATGTCAAATCTCTCCAAAATCTCTCCAAGTATGTGAAATCTCTCTCAAATATCTCTCTGTATGAGAAATCTCTTCAAGAATGTCAAATCTCTCCCAAATCTCTCCAAGTATGTGAAAACTCTCGCAAATATCTCTTTGTATGAGAAATCTCTCCAAGAATGTCAAATCTCTCCCAAATCTCTCCAAGTGTGAGAAATCTCTCCCAAATCTCTCTCAAAAGTTTCCCGTAACTTTTTAGAATTATTCGGGTCATTCCGACCCATAACCGGGTCAAAAACGACTTAAAACGGGGTAAAAACGAGAAAACGGGACCTTAGGAACCGAAACCCTTCTCAAGGAGCCGAAGCTCCTTAAGGCCGAGACCTAGGACCGAGAGCACAGACCGGACCGAGCCTCTGTTGGATGAACCCGGAGGACTGAGCCCCTGTAGCTGAGACCGAGTCTCGGTCTCTGTCGCCTCCTATGTTCGCTTCTCGCTCTGTCGCTTCCTCTCCTCTCTCTCGCTTATTCACTCTCTGTCTCTACCCGCCTCTCGGTCTCTGTCTCTTCCCTCCTCTCGGTCTCTACTTCTTCTCTCCTCTCTGTCTCTTCGCGCCTCTCTGTTCTCTCCTCCCCTCTCGGTTCCTGCCCTCTCTCTTCTCCCCTCTCGGTTCCTGCTCTCCCTCTTCTTCCCTCTCGGTTTCTACCCTCCCTCCTCTCGGTTTCAGCATCAGAAGGCCGAACCTCGGCCAGATTTCGGAAATTTGTCACTTTTAGCCCATTTTTGATATTTTTAACATTTTAAGCCCGTTTTTCGTGATTTTAAAGCGGGATTTTCTCCATAAATTATATTTTAACATAATAAACCCTAAATATTCATAATTTAAACATATTTTGATGAAAATCATTATCTAAATAATAAAAATCAAATGGGTGAATTATTAAAGGTGGAGTGTTGACTTTGCCTTATCCAATGTCACAAGCAACCACCCCACACCCACTCTTTGACTAACCACACCTCCCCAGCTTACCTAAGTCACATCAATGCCCATTGCACTCATTTTCCACCCATTCCTACGTTTTTAGAGCTGGAACAAACATCCTCTCTCCTCATTTCTCTCATTTTCTCTCATTTCACTAAGTATCAAACACCACTTTTCTCTCAAACTTTTTCTCCACCAAACTCGAGATTCAAGGCTGATTATCAAGTGTTCTTCCACATTTGGTAAGCATAATCCATTCTCCTTATGATTATCTCACTTATTTCCACTCAAATCATGGATATGTTACACAAACTCCATTATATTTGTGTTAGAGCTTCGAATCTTCAAGTGATTCTTCAAGTGTTCTTGGCTTGAACACTTCTCTTCTTCAACACTTATCTACTGAAATCACTCAAGGTGAGTTCATACCCCTACATTTTCAGGTTTTCTCAAGTTTTCAGGGGGGGGGGGGGGGAATACAAGTTAAAACACCAAGAACATAACTAAATTTTTCTAACAGCCTTCATCAGAAAAGTTCAACTCCATTCACGGACTGTTGTGGGCATCTTAAACATTTTTGTTTTCAAAACTGTACAGGGTGCAAATAGTTCAAGTTTTTAGCTTTAAAATGACTACTTGCACATCTCCATACGATTTTTCTACAATTTATGGTTATTTTTACAAAACTGTCTATCATTTCAAACAACAATCCGAACCAGTCTGTGATTATGGACTTTTTCACCCAAGTTGGAGGTCATTAAAAATGGTGATAAAAATTATGAATAAACTAGACACATTTTTTGAACTCTCAGAATTTACGGATCTAGTTTTTGACTTCGTATGATTTTTCTATGATTTTTCCAAAACAGGGCAGAATGGCTAAAGTTAGCCAACAGCATGTAAATATCATAACACTTTGTATTATTTTGAGCAAAGTGTATAATCATAAGTTCTAATTATTGAATGTGTTTCCTTGTTAGTTTATCATCATGAACTGAAACTAAGTCATTCATAATAAATATTATTCATTCATTTTAGAACACGTATATTAAACTATAAAAAGTATAGTTTGATAAATTCAAAACACTAATACATTTCCATAAAAGAGTTCATACATATTACATACATTTTAGATAAATTATAATAGGTATAGTTTATGATACATCACTCAACACACTCATACAAAAAGGGTACACTCATACAAAAAAGATTTATATTCACACACATTTCACGTAAATTTGTTAACCTATAGTTTGATAAATTCATAACACTAATACATTTCCATAAAAGAGTTCATACATATTACCTACATTTTAGATAAACTATAATAGGTATAGTTTATGATACATCACTCAACACACTCGTACAAAAAGGGTACATTCATACAAGAAAGATTTATATTCACACACATTTCACGTAAATTTGTTAACCTATAGTTTGATAAATTCATAACACTAATACATTTCCATAAAAGAGTTCATACATATTACATACATTTTAGATAAACTATAATAGGTATAGTTTATGATACATCACTCAACACACTCGTACAAAAAGGGTACATTCATACAAGAAAGATTTATATTCACACACATTTCACGTAAACTTGTTAACCTATATTATGAGACTCTCTCTCTCTCTCTCTCTCTCTCTCCCCCCGTACGTCCGAGTGCGGGATATAATTCTTGGTAGTTATAATCAGAATCTCCTTGAGGGAGAACGTGATACTTGTATATAGATCTATATTGGGTTTGACACCCCACACCTTGCTGCTAGCTACAGTGGAACCTGCAGGTCTACGGGTGTATATTGTGAGACTCTCTCTCTCTCTCTCCCCGTACGTCCGAGTGCGGGATATAATTCCTGGTAGTTATAATCAGAATCTCCTTGAGGGAGAACGTGATACTTGTATATAGATCTATATTGGGTTTGACACCCCGCACCTTGCTGCTAGCTACAGTGGGACCTGCAGGTCTACGGGTGACAAATGTCATTTCAGTTTTCGCGACTACTGAGAACGTCGTGGCAGGTTCACATAGTCATAGTATGATTATAGCGACTCACATAGGGATATAACAATCCATAAGTTTACGGGATTTTATTTTTAAAACCTAAATGAGTTTTATGTCGATTTAAAAATCACTTTTTATCTCTATGAGTACAGATATTACTGTACACTTTTGGTTTTGGTAGTTACGACTACACATCATTTGAAACCACATTCATACCTTTAAGAATGGTCAATACTTGTCATTACTCGGTCCTCTAATTTAGGACTACATACATATAAAGTATTAACAAACATGAGAACGTACAGAAATTTCATTTAATTCAAACGCGTCCATATCCATTTAAGTACATAACATTTTCTATTAATAAGAAAGGTTACTTATACATTTTGGTCTTCAGTCATAAGACTACATTACACGGATTTTAAAGAAAATATTGGATTTTCTGGATACATATTCTAACGCTTTTACAAGGAAAACGATTTACTTTTCCAACGAAATCTCTTATGAACTCACCAACCTTTGTGTTGACACTTTTCAAAACTACTTGTATTCTCAGGAATTCAGTGAAAACAGGAAATCAACAACGTTTTGAGGATGGGACGATAAATCGTCAAACAGTTCATTTTGTATCATAATGTAATTGATGTGAATCATGTAAACATGTGCTTTGATGTAACGTTTTCAATTATATTTGTGTTGGTTGTATTTACTTTGAGCACTATTATACTCATTGTTGTGATACTCTACATGAAGTCCTCCACCCCCGGACGTTTCCGCCATCCTTGGTTTGGGGGTGTGACAGTATGAGGTTATGTTATCACTGTGATCAGGTTGGCCACATGAGGGCCAACTATCCACTACTTGCCGCCAAGCCGGTGCAGGCTGCACGCCGGCTACTTTGAGGATCACGGATGGGAGACCAGTCAGGACAGAGCCTCCGAAGGCTCAGGGTCGTGCTTTCCAGCTTACGGCAGAGGAGGCCAAAGCAGCACCAGATGTGGTTGCGGGTATGTTTCTATCCTCATCTCGTTTTATTTATCTATTGTATGCTTATCTGTTGTACCTATAATTAGGTACGTTTTTGGTGAACTCTTTGCCTGCTTTGGTCTTATTTGACTCGAGGGCGAGTCGGTCCTTCGTGTCTCAGTCTTTTAGTAGGGAGATCAGTGCGCCAGTAGGCGAGTTAGAGTATCCGTTGCGATTGTCTATCGCCAACGAACACGGGGTTTCTGCTTCTTTAGTTTATCGAGGATGTGACTTGGAGGTTTTCGGGGTGTCTTTTCTGATAGATCTGATTCCGATCCCCATGGGGGAGGTGTGCGTGATTGTGGGCATGGATTGGCTCAGTTGGTTCGGGGCTATGATTGATTGCGAGGGCCAGCGAGTGGTGGTTCGAACCCCAAGTGGGGGAGAACTGGTTATATATGGTGAGGGCACCAGAGTAGGATCAGGGTTTTGTTCAACTGCCAGGGCTCGGCAGTACATTCAGCATGGGTGTATGGGTTATCTAACGTATATGGTAGATACGCGAGTCAGAGACCAGACCTCGGTTTCCGATGTACCAATACTCAGGGAGTTTGGAGATATGTTTGCGGAGGAGTTGCCAGGGATACCTCCGGAGAGGCACGTTGAGTTCACGATCGACTTGGTGCCAGGTGTGGCCCCTATCGCTAAGGCATCATACCGATTGGCGCCACCAAAGATGTAGGAGCTGTCGTCGCAGCTACAGGAACTGTTGGGCACGCAGTTCATTCGACCTAGAAGTTCTCCATGGGGAGCGCCGTTTCTTTTTTTCCGGAAGAAGTACGGTTCGTACCAGATGTGCATTGATTACCATGAGTTGAACAAGCTAACGACGATTAGGAGCTTTCTGGGATTGGCAGGATATTACCAGAGATTCATACGGGATTTCTCCAAGATTGCAGTACCCCTCACTCGTCTGACGAGGAAAGGGGTGGATTTCCGGTGGGGCCCCAAGCAGCAGAGGGTGTTTGAGACCCTTCGTCAGCGTTTGTGTGAGGCACCAGTCATGACACTCCCGGAGGGGGTTGAGGATTTTGTGGTGTTCTGTGATGCATCCATCATAGGTTTAGGGGCGGTCTTCATGCAGAGAGGACGAGTGATAGCCTACGCATCGCGGCAACTGAAGGCGCATGAGACGAGATACCCTACGCATGACTTGGAGCGGGGGGCCGTGGTGTTCGCCCTCAAGATATGGAGACATTACCTTTATGGGGTCCACTGTACCATTTATACGGATCACAAGAGCTTGAGACATATCATGGATCAGCCGAACCTGAACATGAGACAGCGCAGGTGGTTGGACGTAGTCAAGGACTATGATTGTGAGATCCTTTACCACCCTGGTAAAGAGAATGTGGTTACAGATGCTTTGAGCCACAAGTCGACTGAATCTTCCACCCCCGCGGTATGTATGAGGATAGCAGCGGATTCTCCGCTTGTGAGTTTGATCAGAGATGCCCAGGTAGAGGGCATACAACCGGAGAATTGGAAGTTGGAGAGGATCAAGGGTGAGAGTACCAGGTTCGTGCAGGATAGTCGGGGATTACTGACTCGATGCGGTCGGGTTTGGGTTCTAGTGTCTGGTGGGGTTAGGCAGACGGTTATGGAGGAGGCTCACAAGTCTCATTTCTCTATTCACCCGAGGGCCACAAAGATGTACCGGGATTTAAGTTTGAGCTATTGGTGGCCGTGTATGAAGCACGAGATTGCTTGGTACGTCGAGAGGTGCTTGACCTGTAGGATAGTCAAGGCCGAGCATCAGAGGCCGCATGGCAAGCTGTAGCCCCTGGAGATTCCCATGTGGAAATGGGAACAGATCACGATGGACTTTATGACAAAGCTGCCAAAGACGGCGAAGGGGTTTGATGCCATTTGGGTCATCGTTGATCGATTGACCAAGAGTGCCTATTTCTTGGCCATACGGGAGAGTTCGTCGGCCGAGAAGCTGGCCGAAGTGTATGTTCGCGAGATCGTGTCTCGCCATGGGATTCCCATTTCCATTGTCTATGATCGGGATGTTAGGTTTACCTCCCGCTTTTGGAAAAGGTTTCACAAGGAGTTAGGTACGCGATTGCACTTCAGCACAACCTTCCACCCGCAGACATACGGCCAGAGCGAGCGTACTATTCAGACCCTCGAGGACATGTTGAGGGCATGTGTCATCGACTTCGGTGGGAGTTGGGATTCTCACCTACCGCTTGCGGTGTTCGCCTACAACAACAACTATCATTCTAGTCTTGGCGCCCCGCCATTCGAGCTGTTGTACGGGCGGAGGTGTCGCACCTTGGTTTGTTGGGGCGAGGCGGGCCACAGGGTAATGGGTCGGGTGGAGGTGGTCTTGTAGACTACCGAGAAGATTCAGCAGATCAGGCAGCGAATACAGATAGCTCAGAGTCGGCAGAAAAGTTACGCCGACAGACGTCGATCTGAGTTGGAATTCCAGGTAGGTGGCATGGTACTTCTGAAGGCCTCACCCTGGAAGGGTGTGATCCGCTTTAGGAAAAGGGGGAAATTGGGCCCTCAGTATATTGGGCCATTCAGGATCATCGCCAAGATTGGCAAAGTTGATGTAGCGAAAATGGAACCACACACTTACGTGAACATTACAAAAAATGCATGCCAATAAAGAATAAAGAAAGAAGACAATCAATCTTGAATCCATGCCAAGAAAAAAAGATGGACATGTTTCAACCGGTACACATACGTTTGATCAAAAAGTTTCAAGGCGAGAACTTGAGAAGATGAGCCTTGTAAATGAGTATCCACTTAACACGGTGCAACATGTTGGATTTATAAGTTTTGTTAACTCAGTTAACCCGTTATTTAATCATGTGTTATGAACTACATTTTTTAAAGTGAACGGGAAAAAACAAAAAGGGTTTTGAGCGCTAACTAAGATTGAGTCATCACCAACTCATGTGGATATTTAACAAAAAAAAAGGTGGTTGCATGGTTGTCACAACACATTATATCGACGATTAATGAAATTTGTGCAATAAAATTCTAATGTATCCAGTTACTTCTTTTATCTTCCATATTGATTTAATCTTCGTAGTACTAATTAGTTTTCTAAAATATAATATGTATGTTTATGTATATTTCGGCTGCTAATAAGGCTAAAACACTAACCGAAGAATTAATTAGGTGTTTGGTTGAATGGTCCATTATTTGCAAGTTATCTACATTAACTTTAGATAGTTATAATGTCAATATTTCTATGATGGATAAAATGAAAGAAAAGTTGAGATCTAATAATATTCTTTAAAAGGGGAATTGCTTCACATGAAATGTTTTGCACATATCGTGAACTTAATTATTCAACAAGGATTATGTGCAATTCAAAGTACGATAGAAACTATGAATAAGAGTGTTGTTTATTGGACCGCAAATCCAAAAAGAGTGGAAATTTTGAAGGAGGCGAAGGATAGATTCTATTTCAAGCAGGAGAAAGTTAGTTTTAGATTGTAAAACTAGGTGGAATTCCACTTATCTAGGGCTATAAGTGCACTTATGTATAAGGATGTCTTCAATCGCCTAGCACACAATAAGAAAAACTATAAGAAGACACTTATTGATCAAGATCGACATTTAGCAAAAATGATGTGTGAAAAACTCGTTGTTTTATAGTGTGACTGACATGTCAAATATCCAACTATTAATACTTTTTGCAAAAGATTTGTGAGATATGAATGTTGCTTCAAGAGTATCTTGTATAACCTTACACGGAGAACAAGACCATTGCTACCGATATGGTTGGGAAGTTTGACCAATATTAGTTTTGATAGTCATAAGTCCCCAAAAGAAGTTAAGCGACTTAGAAACTCTACTTATAATTTGGTAAAAGATAACAAGCCACATGATACCCAAAAAAGACATTCCTCATTAAATAATTTTAATTTTGGTATGGATATTTATGATTTTGGAGATCTTTTACTTGGTTATGATTTATTTTTTTAATACCACTTCGATTTTGATATTTTAGCATGGTAGAAAATTAAAAGTGTGTTTGGTTATAGATAATTGTTATCAATTTCCACAAAAATGTTTTCACAAAATAAAGTAGAGTTTTCATTTTCAATTTTCAATAAAAATTTTAGAAAAATGCGTTTGGTTGGAACCAGAGAAGCTTTCATTTTTCATCTTAGAAATTTAGAAAACCTTGTAAAATTGTAAAAATCACATTTCTAATTTACATGCAATTTGGAAAAATGGAGATTTTCATTATCTTAGAATATTTTATAAAAACTAAACGAACCAAAAACATTTTCAAAATTTCAATTTTTCTTTGGAAAATTTTTCACAACCAAATGCACCATAATATTCTTAAATATCCTACTTTGCAAAGACTTTTTAGACATGTATTGGCTATGAGTTAGCCCTAAGTAACTTCGGAAGACACGTAACAACTTATTGTAATAGGTTTCAACCTGATACATTAGAACCATTAATTTGTTCATAAGATTGTATATTGGATGAGAAATTAGGTATGGTTTTTTATATTTTAACACGTTTATATTTTATTTTATTTTCTTTAATATAAATTATTTTGTAAGAGTGCTTATCTTTTTATTTATTTATTACTAGAGTGCACTAGAAAAACATCTTCCAAAAATTTAAGTAATAGGCTTCAACATGATACATTAGAACCATTAATTTGTTCGTAAGATTGTATATTGGATGAGAAATTAGGTATGGTTTTTTATATTTTAACACACTTATATTTTATTTTATTTTCTTTAATATACATTCTTTTGTAAGAGTACTTATCTTTTTATTTATTTATTGCTAGAGTGCACTAGAAAAACATCTTCCAAAATTTTAAGTTATAAGAGATGATGAAACGGATCCAAGCTTTGTGGATTTTGATACTTTGTCTATGAAGGTTTGTCATTTTTTATTTTAGGTGCTGTTTGTTTTTCGGAAAAAACCTCTTCAAACCTTTTATTGATGCGCGGTGCAGCACACACGCAGCGTTTTTCATCTTGCAGTTGTTTGTTTTTTAAAAGTCTTCAGAGTCAAAAACATCTGCCCGTGCCCTGTTTGGCGCAACACTTGTACTGCCTCTTCCAACCTCTTCTTCTTCTTTTTTTTTCTTGCTGAAATTTTTATTATATGTTATTGAAATTTTGTTTCACTTTTTTTTCGTTTTTTTTTTATTCTTGTTGAATTTTTTTGTTTTCTTTATATTGAATAATGATAAATTCTTGATGAAATATCATTATTTTTTACTAAATATCTTTATTTTTTTATTGAAATATCATTAAGTCTTGCCGAAATATTATACATTATTAAATTTTCCGTATTAAAAAACTATTTTTGATTTATAAAATTAATTTATTTTAATTTTTTAATATCTACAGCAGTATGCAGATGTTAAAAAAACAAACACGCTTCTTATTATAGTCTGCAGCCATTTGGTCCACATCTTTTATTGCAGAGGGTTACAGAGATGGTCCGCAGACTTCACGAATTTTTGCTTCAGAAAATCAAACAGCACCTTAGTTTTTTTTTACAAACATGAAAATGATGTGATCATCTTTTATAATTTGACGTCTATGAGAATGAACTAAAATAAATGCTCTTTTAGTGTTTCTTGGTCTTAGTTACTGTTTACGGGCCTTAATTAGTTGTTATGGGTATCAATTTCTATTGTATAATTTTATTGTTTTTTTTTAACGGCTGAAAAATAAAAATAAAGGCTTAAACGAAGGAAAGAAGCCAAGTTATGATCTAACTTGTAACTCCCACATAAGGAGTCAGCACCTTTTCCACCGATTAGATGTTTATGGTCTAATTAAATGTCTTGGCATCGATTTTATTGTTTGTGGGTATTAATTAGTTGTTTATGGATCTCAATCGAAGATTTGTGGGAATTGATTTGTTCTTTGTGGTCTAAATTAGTTGTTTCTTGATCTTATTTGTTGTTTGTGGGTTTGAAATCAATTAGTTGTTTCTGGATCTCAATTAATTGTTTGTGGATATCAATGTTTTTTCTAAATTAATTGTCTTGGGTATCAACTTGATTCTAAAAGCCAATTTTTGTTAAACTTGGTGAAGTAGTGATGTTATTACAATTGAATCGGTTTTACATTCCATTTCATTCATCTTCTTCCCTAATTTCTTCATGTTTTCCGTTATTTTCATTATCCCTAGATTGATGTATGTAAAGTATATAGCCAAAAGGGATATAAATGAATAATATCTAAATAGCAAATAAACTACAAGTGGATATTTAGTACCTACTAGACAATAAGTATTTACATAAAAGTTTAATGAAAAAAACCAGTAAACAGAAAGTAGGAAGATGAACAGTAGCTATATAAGAACAATTATAAACAAATTAACAGGTGATATATATATATATATATATATATATATATATATATATATATATATATATATATATATATATATATATATATATATATATATATATATTATCACGATTTGGTGATGAAAAACATATAAACAAATTACAACACTATTTCACTTATTTTTGTTGGTAGAGACAAAAGCTATATCTCCACTTTCTTCTTTGTTTTTCAATCAACTGTGATGTTGATGATAATTATCTCCATATTAAATTATTTTGGTAACTCAAAGGATAATTTGGCAAAATTACGATTTTGTTCTAACATGACCATAACTAGAAATGTAGACGAAAAAATAAGAATATAAGTATTGAGAAAGGATATATGAATAAATATTGTTCTTACATTTAAAGCGCGATGATTTTGAAAAGGAGGTAAGCAACGAAGCTAGCGATTAAATGCAACTGATAAAGAGAGTGATAGGATAATCCAGGTGAGGAGGAAGTATCCTACAAATCTCGTGGGCCCAAAATCTTCAGGGTCCTGTAATATCACCATTTAATTTAACCATCATGTCATACTTTACCTCCATTGTCACGTTCAGGGAATAAGACAAAACTAACTGCATTGGACTGAACTAGAGAGAAGAACTAAACTAAACCGAAAATGGATGATACAAAGTTTAGTTTAGTTCTGTCCAGTCCAGTCAGTTTAGTTTAGTTTTTGCATTGTACTGGACTGGACAGAACTAAACTAAACTGAACTAAACCGACTACATTCTATGGTTATTTAAAGATTGAAAATGGATGATACAAAAAATTGTGATTTTTTAATTTTAAGAGCATCCATAATAAGAGCATTTTCAAACCAAAAGGCTCTTATTAAATTGAAAAAGCTTTTTCAAGTTCCTTGTTAATTAACAAGTTTTCCCAAGTTGTTTTTTCAATGATAGTGTGGGTCCCATATTTTTTCAATCAATTGTAACTAAAGGACAAATGAAAACATCTCTTATTCTTATTATAGATGCTCCGCATCCACAATAGGAGATGTTTTATTTCATCTCTCACAATAGGAGAGTTTTTTCAAATCTCTTTTTTTGGGATATTTTCATATGTTGTTGCTTACAATTAGTTGGAAAAATATGTCACCCACACAATCATTGAAAAAGCTTATACGAGGAGTTTGTTAATTACCAAGAAACCTTGATTTTAAAAATAAAAAAAAATAAAAAAAAAAAAAAAAACTCTACTTGTAGCTTTTCCAAATACATGTGAAACTCACTACAATGTCTTAAATTTTAGTCACTTCATGTCCTTTCCTAACAAATATTTCCTAAATAGTTTTCTTTTTTCTATCCATATGGGAGGGTTATTAGTTATTACACATTTATACACCAACTAGGAACAATCCAAAAACCCTAAGGGCCTAAACTAAACATATCATATTACCAAATTCTGATCCCAAAGAGTACATAAAGTCAGAGATTTACCTGTGCTGGAGGAGGGGTATCCGGTGAATTTATGGTTTGAGTAATATCAACTTCAAAAGGCCAAGCATATCGATCTGGGTTTTCGTTCCTTGCTAAGCTCCAATCATACAGCCTTCTATCTTCTACCGAAGACAAGATTGTGTAGGACTCCTGAATCATAAACAAAAGACATTTTATCAAACACTTGGTGTCCATTTCTTGTTTGGGACTTTTTAGCTTTTATACGTACCTTTAAGAGGTCAAGCTTCTTTGTTAGCTCCTCTTGTTCCAGACCTTGGTTCATTAGTTCCTCAAGCTTTACATCATATGCAACTTTGACCTGGGATGGTGAATTTAGAAGAAGAGGGTTGACCATGGAGTGAAATTGAATTGAATGACAGAAGAATTTAACGAACCTGATCATATGGACATCCCTTTTTCAGTCCTAGTATGCCATAGTAATCTACATCTGTAATGGCTGCATTCTAAATAGAAACTTCATCAGATTTCTGCGATTTTTTTCAAAATTTTACGCCCGACAACAAGTTTTCTGCCCTAAACAATTAGAATTCTGCGATTTTTAATGAGATTTCCTATTTGTATAGTGTTTGATTGGTGAAAAAGATTAAAAACAATTAGAATTCCAAAAAGAGTACCAATTCCACGAAGAGCTTTTTCGACGTTTAGGGCAGAAATCAAAGAAGGAGGTCCCTTTGGTACTTCTATCTTACTCTCCTCCGTTCCCTCGACCTCCGTAGTGGCTGCCGACGACGATGGTAAATCGTCGGCGGAACTACTGACACAGAATCGACGCGTTGATTTCCTCACGAAACTGATGTAATTGTTGGAGCACCTTCTTCCAATGGCCAGAGGTTTCCGGCAGAGATAAATACTTGCAGTGGCGGAAGTGGTGGTGGTCGCCGACGTAGCCATGGCTATGCGTTGGGGGAGAATTTCCGTTATTCGGTTTCATTACTCTTTCACGCTTGTCTACAAAACTACAAATCCAAAACCATGAGAAAGAAATAGATAACGCAACGTTGTTTTACAGCCAATCGTTTTATTACAATACGAACAAATAAGACTATTTCAAAAGCCATAACAAATCAGTCGTTGTAGTATAGTGGTAAGTATTCCCACCTGTCACGCGGGTGATCCGGGTTCGATCCCCGGCAACGGCGACTGTTTTTATAAAATCACGTAATGAAGTGCCATTTTTTCAGCACTTTTTTGTCTATTTGCAATCAATGATGTAAATAAATTATGTACAAATTTGTTTGACTATTAAGGAATTAATGTCTCTTTTTTCTAAAACAATTTGCATATGTCTATGTATTATTACTCCTAAGTAACATCTTTGTATGAATTGAGCTTCTTAACAACATTGGTGTCATTCATTTCAAAGTCTGGTTAAATATCTTCATACTTACAAATAATTGGTGGTTTCTTTTAAATTATTCATATTCTGTGTTTGAATTCAGCTTGCATAAAACTGAAACCTAAGGATATTTAAAATCTATATGAATATTAAACTCTTTTCATGATCTTTGAAGCATATTAATGTAATTTTTTTTTTCTTAGTTTGTAGAGTATGTAGATGCTATTGCAAAAGCTCGAAATAATGTCCCACTTAGCACTTAGCACTCATCTGGTTTTTAATCTCTTCTTGGCTTCCTTTTTTTACATTATAATATTTTGTGTACGCCTTTTTTTTGCTTATAATTAAATTTCAAATATTTGTTATAGTCTTATAGATTCATGATGCTTCGGAGGTGGGTGACAAAAAGCTAGATGAATTGTGCATTTTAGCTGAGAGCTCAAAAAAGATGATTGGGTCAAGGGAAAAGATACCTTTCGTGCAGAAAAAGAGACATCTAATGGAAAAGATTGTTATGATACTCTTCTCCTTGTAATAAATTTTCTAAAAATCAGTTATTAGCTCTTATAGAGAATCACTTGCTTAAGATTTCCAATTTAAAATTGTAATTAGCCCTCATATATGCGCATAGGATGGTATATATATATATATACATAGGAGGGTTCAATTGAGAAAAAAAATGTTGAGAATGGTGGAATCATTCACAGCCAAACATTTATTTTTGCCGTAAAAGCCTCCAAGCACCGGCGGAAATGGAAAATGAATGCACATGTGTTTTCCAACAAAACATGTTTCCTTAAACTATGCTAATCATTACCTTAATATGTACAAAATATAGTTTTTTTATTTTTTTATTTTTAAGGAATTATTTTTATCGAAAAATAATTTTAAATATATCAAAATTCATAATTTTTTATTCTCTATAAATAGACATCTATATTGATGTAGTTTTAAGATAAAATAAAATTTTTATTTTTTTTTATACTTTCAGCTTTCGTTATTCATAAGTGAATAAAAACGAATCAGTTTTTTACTACAGTACACCGTTATTCACTTATGAATAAAAAGTATGATTAATTTTTTTTACAGTTTAGTATCATTCATATGTGAATATAGCATATAATAAACATATTATATTCATATTTAAGTATTAGATAATGCATTCATTTGTCAATATTACATAGTATATTCACTTGTGAATGTTATATGATATATTCACTTATGAATATTAGATGATATTTTCATATGTGAATATTATATAATATTACATTGTATATCACATAAGAATAGTACATAATATATTCACTTATGAATATTAGATCGTATATTCACTTATGAATAATAGTTGGTATATTCATATGTGAATATTGCACAGTATATTCATATATGAATATTACAATGTGTTTTTAGAAATATATATATAATTGATAGCTTATTTTATTTCCTTATTTTTATTAGTTTATTTTAGATTTTTAGATCTTTTTATCATTAATGCATTGTATTTTATTTATTTTTCTTTAGTATGGACCGTACCGGGTGCTTGTTATGTTGCATAAGATATTTTGTAGGTTTTTCGGTGCTTGTTGCGGTTGCGGGTTGATTGGAGAGGGGCTTAGTGGGCTCCCGAGGCATTATTGGGCTTGGCGGAATCAAAGAGGAAGAATTGGGCTTTGAAAGTTATTGGCTTGGATTATTTGGGCTTATGAAGATGGATCATAAATTTCTAATTTTGGGCTTGGAGCATCCATTTGGTGGCTAAATGATGATTGGTGCATTTCAAATTACATGGACAAGGAGGGGGGACCAAAGGAATCTTTGGTAGTGGAAGGGTGGAGTGGCTTGGTGGACCAATAGCATTACAGCAACATTTGCGCGGGTGGAATTTTCGTCGCGCGGGTACCCGCTCAACTGCCCAGTTTGGGTATTTTGGTCATTTGGCTTGCCATAACCCTTAGGGATCAGATCTAGAAGCTCATTCACGATTTTCCACCATTGGAGACCTGCAAGAGGCGATTTTGGGAGCTAGAAACCATTTCCTTTCATCTTTCCAAATCTTAGGTAGTTTCTTTATGCAATTAGATTATTGTTTTTGTTACTTTGTTGCCATGAGTGGCTAATACTCTTATTTGGTTGACTTTGGCTGAAAACCAATGAATGTTTGAAGGTTTTGAAGGATTTATGTTGATTATGATTCTATGCTTATTTGATACTTTGATCATGAGCTTAGTGTTTGATTGAGCAATAGTTGATTTATTTCATTGATTTTGCATTGGATCATTGAATTCATCTAGAACAAAGGCTTTATGATGGTAGAAATCATCTCTAGCTTATGAATCATATCTCCTTTATGGATGTGTAAGCATTTGACATCCTCTAGGAATTGGGGATTCCTTAATTCTTAAGGCTAATTGATTTCTTGGGATTAATTGCTTCAATTGACCCTTGATCTTAATTAAGAAGGTGTGTTGTGGGCTTCCCCAACCTCCATACTACCTATGAGGAATCTTGGCATATCATGCTTCATGATTGCTATAACCAATTTGGGATGAAGGATAAGCTTTGTATTAGATCCTAATGATAAACACACAAATGTTCATTGTGTTGAATTGCCTTAGTTAATCAATTATTCAAAACCTTTGAGCATCTCATCAATTTGCTTAATTGCAAGGTTTTTAGTTATTCAAGTATTTTAGTTTTCAAGTAATCAAAAACCCCCCCTTTTATTTTAATTGTAGTTAGTTAGTTTAATTTCACTAGTTCTATTGAATTGCATTGGTGATTGAATACAACCATTTCCCCGAGGATCGATACCCCTTTTTACCATTATATTACGTTTATTTAGCAATCAAATGGTGTAATTTGCTTGGTGGGCTTGACATCCCAAACAATAATTTTTATATGTTATTCACATATGAATAACATACAGACTTGCATATTTGTTTTGTGTTTTAATAATCACTTGTGTATATTACATAGTATATTCACTTGTGAATATTAGATGGTATATTCACTTATGAATATTAGATAATATTTTCATATCTAAATATTACATAGTATTACATGGTATATCACATGTGAATATTACATAGTATATTCACTTGTGAATATTATATGATATATTCACTTATGAATATTACACAGTATATTCACATATGAATATTACAATGTGTTTTCACAAATATATATATATATATATATATATATATATATATATATATATATATATATATGTTATTCACATATGAATAACATACAGACTTGCATATTCGTTTTTTTGTTTTAATAATCATATACTAATTCAGGTGAGAAAACATATTCATATATGAATATAACGTGATAATTTAGTTTATGCATTTCATCAAACAGTTGGAGTGCATACAATTTAACTTTTTTTAAAATGTTAAAAACATGATAGTTTGACTATTTAAATGTTACAAAATAGTAGATAGATAGAGAATTATATGAAAATTTTCAAACAAAAAACGATTTGATCTTTTTCTAACCTCAATTTTGAAGTTTTATTTGAGAATCGATGTTGAATGAATGATATGAAGTAGATTTTTTGTTGATTATCGATGATGTTGATCTAATAATGTTGGAAGTATAATTAATCGTAGATGTTGAAGATCTGATCGTATTCAAGCAGAATTGAAGGTTGGATTGAAAGAGCAAAAAATGAATTTTTGTTGTCAACACGTGTTATTGACGAATATCGATGATTGATTAACACAGGATGACGTTGATCGATGATTTAATTGAAAAAATCTGGATGATTGTTGAAGGTTGGAAGAGAAATTTAGATGATAAACGATCGATTAGAATGAATTTCAACTGTTATCTAATTCTCTACACTTATGTATTTGTGATTGAAGGCTATTATATCATATTTACAAGTTTGTCACTGTGTCTTTTATGTTTAAAGACTAATTAAATGAGTGGTTGAGAATGATTCTCTCCTTTTCAACCTTTTTTATTTTCTCAATTGAACCCACTTCTCTCTCTCTCTCTCTCTCTCTATATATATATATATATATATATATATATATATATATATATATATATATATATATATATATATATATATATATATATATATATATATATATACTAGTTTATAACCCGTGGGAACCACAATTATAAAATTAATCAAATTTTTATAATAAAAACTCAAAATTATTAATAAGTTATTTTAAATAAATTATTAATTTAAGAGATATTTTTTATTAGTTAAATGAAAACAATAATTTAAAATTTAAAATTTAAAATTTAAAATAGAATCACATTAATGAAGAGGTTTAATAAATTTAAAATGGAAAACTAATAGATTGACAAGTGACAACACATTAATTAAAATGTCTAATATGGTGACACATGGCAAAAGAGCTACTCTTTTATTAGTATATATATATATATATATATATATATATATATATATATATATATATATA
This sequence comes from Lactuca saligna, assembly GCF_052625555.1. NCBI lineage: Eukaryota > Viridiplantae > Streptophyta > Magnoliopsida > Asterales > Asteraceae > Lactuca > Lactuca saligna. Next base: position 74,112,818 of record NC_136423.1, on the reverse strand, counting down.
CTAGTTTATAACCCGTGAGAACCACAGTCATAAAATTAATTAAATTTTTATATTAAAAAATCAAATTTATTAATCAATTATTTTAAAAAATTATTACTTAAGAAATATTTTTTTTGTTATATAAAAAGAATTATAATCAATGATTTAAATAAATATGTGAAGTTATATCACTTTATAATCTATATTAATTTTGTTTTATTTTTCAATCTAATGTTATTAATTTAATATAATTAAAGTGAGAAAATTAAAATTTTGAAATTTAAAATGAAGAATCAATTATTGATTTAATGTAATTAGAGTGGAAATTTAAAATTTAAAATTTGAAATGGATAATTAATAGATTGACAAGTGGTATGATAAGTGATATATAACATTAATGAGGAGTCCTAAAGAACATCACAAAATAGCAAATTTTATATTAGGAAAGCACTATAAGAGTATTAGTACATTGTTTTAACTTTAAAGAACATCACAAAAGACAAATAGTGTATATAAGTGTAATGTATGATAAGGAACAAATGCACAAACCTTAAGTCTTCTTAATGTCACAAAGCCTTTGTTTCCCGCTCTAAAGTGACTCACCTATATGATTCCGATCATCATTATACACAAAAGACACTTGACTATTTTATCCACCTTCTTTCTCGAGGTATGGACCATCGGTTCTATACAACTACCTAAAAACACTCTGCCAATTGTTCTTCCTAACTTCATATTTTGATTGTAAACATATACGTATATTTTAGTTTTCAGCATCTGCATCCATATAGATATAATATTTGCTATAAGCAATTCGAAGGAATATGGAAACATATTAACCATAGATATGACTTATATTTTTGTCAATATAAAGAACTAACATAATATGACATAACATAACATTATTACTTATACATGTCAATAGCACTTGATATAAGGACGTAAGTAGAGACTGCTTTTCAGATTTAAAATAACTGCATGTCCATCCATCACATACTACTTACTTACACAACTTTGCTTTTGTATGATAGTGCTATAAATTATAATTGGTTGGTTAGATTTCTCAAAGTAAAATATGGAGTAAGATGCTATAGAATAAGCAAATAAAAGCTAAAACTATCTAAGGTATGATGCATGCAGATGCGGATGTGAATATGGATGGATATACCACTTGTAACACCGTAATTTTCAACAAAATTTTCATTTTAAGTAGTATACTTTTCATACTGTATTGTATAGAAATCTCGTTTATTCAAATTACAAAACACAACTCCACTAATAATCCAGGATCCTCAAAACATAACTCTTTCTCTAGTGTATACAATCAAGCCGGTGTCGTCCCGCGATCCTGAGAAACCTTAAACACATAGCACATAACACGGTAAGCACAAAGCTTAGTGAGTTCCTCAAAATAACACATATAACACATATTAGCCACTCGAGGCTATAACTCTGTGGACCCATTGGCCCTAACTCTGTGGACCCTCTGGTCCTAACACTGTAAACTCTGGAATACACACAACATAAATCACATAGAAATAACGTAGTGCAGCACAACACATACATAACATACAGGATACTCTGTCACATAACTCTAATTACCACTCAAGGTAAAGTATAGAGAGAAGACTCACCTGACAAGCAGCAAGCAAAGACCTGCTCCCGAATCTCGAACTAGCATCCGCCTAACACAAGGAATGAATATCTCTAAGTGATACTCTAATCACAACTCTAATGACTGAAAGCTATTCTTCCTCTCTTTAACTCTTTGAAGTGGATAAAAGACCATTTTACCCCTCCATGGTCTCTACCACTCATGTTGACCAAAGCCCCAAAGTCAACAAAAGTCAAACTCGAGTCAACAGTCCATGTTTGACCCGACTCGCCGAGTGCACCCTTGCGACTCGCCGAGTCCACTTATTTTCCTCAGAAGTCTCGTGACAGTCCAGCTCAGCTCGTCGAGTTGGCCCCCAACTCATCGAGCTATCGCATGATTCAGTTCTTCAGGACAAACCCTAACCAACTCGTTGAGTCGTCTCATTGACTCGGCGAGTTCATTCAGGCCAAATGTTCATTCAGACGATTTCAATCAGATCTATCACCCCAAACACTAGATCTATCATCCCAAGGCTCAATAATCACAAAATCTTCGATCTTTACGTTCATACATGAGATTATTGTTCCAAAATGCTAATACATGCCTTTCATGAAGGATTTAGCTCATCAACCCTCATTTGAACAACTAAAGTTGGGACATCTAGACTCTAAGGACCTTAGGAGGTCCAGATCTAAGGTTTCCAACCACAACCATGTCTCATTCAACTCATAGATTAAAAAGCATGGAAGCAAATCCCTAAAACTCCCAAAGTGAGATCTAGTACAAGGAATGAACAAGATGAGGAATTTGTACCTTCTCTTAGCAGCTGAAACACCCAATACCATAGATCCACTGCTTTCCTTTGTTCCCCATCATGAAGTTGTTCATCCTTCTTCATAGAAATGCACCAAGAACCACAATATGAGCTTCTCTCTCACTCTCTAGTTGCAATAGTGTCACACCCCGGCCGTCGGCGGAAACACCGAGTAATGTAACGTTGTTTTTCGTATCACAGTTATATAACATACATTGAACAATACTTAAACAAAATACATACCTTTATTGATGTTTGAAAGTTACTTTATTGTTTTCCTAGTATTTATTACATAATATCTGACTATGACATACTTCCTTATGAACAGAAAGATAATAGTCAAACTTCTCCTGTTCGAATACATACCAGCTTTTCAAGTTCCTGAAAACACATGCATTTTAAAAATACATCAACATAAAGTTGGTGAGTCCACAGGTTTTGACTCCATAAAATAATACATTTTTACACATTCAAAAGTATAGTTTTGAAAGTATCATTTTGACTCTCCAACATTTAGTATGTATATTAGGTATAATAGTATACTTATCAATTAAGTGTTATACCTAAACATTTCTTAATCCTAAAGTATAAGTAGGGGAAGACTTATACTTAACATTAATACTTGTATACGACAAGGTATAATGTTTCTAATAATTTGCTACCATGAGCCTGTAACCGCTGCTATGACATAATACCTCTGATAGAACAATACACTCATGATTTACCATGAGAACAAATACACTCATGATTTAACATGAGAAACAACACCGTACACTTCATCGACGCTAGAATAATAACAAATAAAAGGATAGTTCATCACTTGTTTTTGGTTGACTGTAGCTAACAGTCACAAGTGGGGTGGTCAGCCCGTATACTAATTATACACGACTTCCTCGCTCACACGGAATTAACGGTTACAGTTCAGAGGATTTCCGCTAAGATCCCCAATCTTAGTTGATGAATATAATTAATCATGTAGACTTTGACAGCTTCCTATAGCTCTAACAACAAAAGCATTTTCATGTCTAAAACCTTAAGTTACTAGACTATGCTTTTAAACATTACTCCTAACTTCATAATATTTAGGCAGTATAATAGCTATATCTTAAAGTAAAAACCAGGTTTTATCTTGACCTAAAACCAATAATAAAAACATATAACGTTTCTAGTTTTATCTTGACATAAAACTATCAATAATAATACCAAGTTTTATCTTGACATAAAACTAACAATAACAACATATAACATATCCAGTTTTATCTTGACATAAAACTAATAATAACAAAATACTATATAACTTAACATTTAGAACTTTCGAATATTACTTCGGTATTATATCAAACACGACATATATGTAGAATCCTAAGTATAACTCAAGATCTACATTAGTAAATTAACATATTGATAAGTTAATAATAGTTCTATGTATTCAAAATGTTATATTTAGAACAATCATATCTCGAATATCATAATTATATACTATCATATAGACATAATAATAACACATATACAATGACTAGTATGCCTTTTCCCCCAGAATATTAGCAAGTGGGGCCGTGAGACTCACCCTAGTAGCGTGATTTTATGATATCTAAGCAAAATGGTCAGTGCGCGAGATCGTCGGGGATTGGGATGCAAGATGGCTTTAGCAAGGGAGAGAGGAGATAAGGAAATGGTGTAAGGAATATCTGAAGTCGGACCTGCTATTTATAGTAAGAATTTAGGACTCTCACGTCGTGAGTGCCATAAGGCTCACGTCGTGAGTCTTGTATGATCACCCCGTAGACTTGCCATTTGCGTCCCTAGCTTTGGAAGGTGGTCATGTGACTCCTCACGTCGTGAAAAACACCTTGTTCACGTCGTGAGTTTGGATCCTATCCCCTCACAGCCTCGTCACACCTTCTAGATTCCGAAATGTGGCAAAATGACTCCTCGTGTCGTGAGTGTCATAAAGATCACGTCATGAATTTAGTTAGCTTAGGGTTTCTGAAAGCTGAATCTTCGGAAGGCCATAACTTTTGCATACAAACTCCGTTTTTGATGTTCTTTATATGCAAGCGTAGGTATTTACGAGTACTACAACTCTATTTTAGACTTAAATAGCTAATTCTAAGTCTATTCTAAATTCCTATTATTATATAGATTTATAGTGTTCGGTTATCATAACTTCTTCATGTGAAGTCAGATTCAGACGTTCTCTATATTTTTGGAATCGTATGGACGTATACTTTGAGTTGTATCATAAAGAAAGTTTATATTTGTATTAGAATTTATCATGAACTACATAACATTCTTACCATATTACTAGGTTAACATAATCACATTACATGATTAGCATAATCACATGTGATTGTCTATTGACCTATTTTCAGGATGATAACGAATCTCACATTCGTAATCATTAAAAAATTCGACCCATATTCGTTGTCTCATATTAAGATCTTTTTGGTCGAAGATGTGCTGGAGACTCTTGTGGTCGGTAAAAATAGTACACTTGGTACCGTATAAGTAATGTCTCCAAATTTTTAGTGTAAAAATTACAACTCCTAATTCAAGATCATGGGTAGTGTAACTATTCTCATGCACCTTAAGTTGTCATGATGCATAGACGATAACTTTTCCTCTTTGCATCAACACACATCCCAATCCTTGATTTGATGCGTCGCAGTATACGACGAAATCTTCTATCCCCTCTGGAAGGGATAGGATTGGTTCACTACACAACATTTGCTTTAGTTTTTGAAAATAAGCTTCTTGTTTGTCTTCCCAGTTGAACTTAGTATCCTTATGGGTTAGTGTTGTAAGCGGCTTGGCTATTTTGGAGAAATTCTCTATGAATCTGCGGTAATAGCCAACAAGTCCTAGGAATTGACGCACCTCTGTTGGCGTCTTCGGTACTTCCCCATTCCTTATTGCTTCAACTTTGTATGGGTCAACATGAATTCCTTCGTTGCTAACTACATGACCTAAAAATTGTACTTTTCTAATCCAAAACTCACATTTGGAGAATTTAGCATACAAATTTTCTTTTCTTAGTATTTCCAAGATTATTTGCAGGTGTTGACCATGTTCTTCCTTCGTTCGTGAATATATCAATATATCATCGATAAATACAATCACGAATTTATCCAAGTATCGTTTGCAAACATGATTCATGAGATCTATAAACACTGTTGGGGCGTTGGTTAATCCAAAAGACATAACTAAGAACTCATAATGACCATAACGAGTTCTAAATGTTGTTTTTGGAATGTCGTCTTCTTGTACTTTGAGTTGATGGTATCATGATCTAAGATCTATCTTTGAGTAGTAGCTAGATCCTTGCAGTTGATCGAATAAATCATCAATTCTTGGAAGTGGATAACGATTCTTGATCGTTAGCTTGTTCAGCTCCCGATAATCAATACACATTCGAAAGGATCCATCCTTCTTCTTGACAAACAAGATAGGTGCTCCCCAAGGTGAAAAACTTGGTCTGATAAAGCCTTTGTCAAGAAGTTCTTGTAGTTGGCTAGATAATTCTTGCATTTCAGATGGAGCCAACCGATAAGGAGATTTCGCTACTGGTGCTGCTCCTGGAATTAAGTCGATTCGAAACTCGATTTGTCGAACGGGAGGTATTCCAAGTAGATCTTCAGGAAATACGTCAGGGAAATCACATACTTAAGGTATGTCCTTGATTTCTTTTATCTTTCTTCTCTTATCTACAATGTGGGCTAAGAATGCGCTACATTTCTTATGTAGATATTTCTGTGTCTTGGTACAAGAAATGACTTTGAGGTTTTTCCCAGACTTATCACCATAGATAATCAGGGCTTCGCCGTTTGGTAAGGGTAGTCGTATGGCTTTCTCATGACATAGAATTTCGGTGCGGTGTGAAGATAACCAATCCATACTAATTATGACATCAAAACTACCGATAGGCATTGGCATGAGGTTGACGTGAAAAAGGTAGTTATTAAGAGTTAACAGACAGTTTTCTAGGATTTCATGTGTTTTCTCAGTTTGGCCGTTAGCGATTTCTACTTCATAGATTTCTTTTAATATGCTAGACTTATGACTTAACAATTTTCTAAATGTCGTAGTTATAAAACTTCGATCTGCTCCAGAGTCGAAGAGTATGCTAGCATATAAATTATCTATTAGAAACGTACCAGATACAACCGAAGGTTCCTGGATAGCCTCTCTACTTCCGATCACAAATGCCCTGCCATGCCCTATGCCTCCTTGACTCCTTAACTTTGGACATTCTTTCTTGATGTGTCCAACCTCTCCACATTCATAACACTTTCTTTCTTCACCACGACCTATTCCAGTATTTGTTTGCTGATTGACTGTTGCAGGTGTTGTGCTCCTACAGTAACTAGTAGTATGCCCCTTCTTTTTGCATTTCGTGCAAACAAAATAGTCACATGGGTGATGATGGTTGCAGTGGTTGCACCATGCAGACTTTGGTTGAGTAGGTTCTGCGGTTGTGGCTGCGTAGTTGGTTGCCACTTCTTGTCTTTTCTCAGATGATTGTTTGGGATTCTTCTTATTAAACTTGTGCTTGTTTGTTCTAGCTTTGGGAGACTCAGCCTTTGAGACCACTTCTGTTCCTTGGATCTATGTGAGGGTTAGCTGATGAGCTATCCTCTTGGTGCTGTCATAAGTCATAGGCTTTGATGCGATCACCATGCCTTTGATTTGCGATGCTAAACCCCAGATATATCGCTCAATCTTTTTATATTCAGGGGTCACAAGTGTTGGACACATTACAACAAGATCATTAAATCTAGCGGTATAAGCTTTTATCTCTGAACCCTTCATGGTTAGGGTCCACAGTTCTTGTTCCAGTTTATGTATTTCCACCTTAGGAAAATACTCCTCTACTAGCATCATTTTTAGCTCCTCCCATTTCATGGAATTTGCAGTATCAATTCCAATTGTATTCACATGGATATTCCACCATGTAAGTGTCGCGTCAGCGAAAGTACATGCTGCAAATCGTACTTTACAATCATCTGGAAAAAAGCTTATTTGAAAGACGGATTCTGTCTTTTCTATCCACCTTGTCAAATTCACTACCCCTTCATTTCCATGAAATATTTTTGGCCTACAATTCATAAAATCTTTGTAGGTACATGTTCTAGCGGTCCCTACATGGCCTTCATTTCTAACTCCATCTCTTGTGACATTAGATAGAGTCGCAACAATTCTTTGAGCTATGATTTCTTCAAGTTGCACTGTACTTATTGAGGGGTTTATTTCTGGCGGTGGTTGTGGTTGTTGTTGTGGTGCTGATGGTCGGTTAGGGTTTAGCCGATTACTCCTTCTAGGCATTTTGTTTTAGTCCCTATTATAAATAATAAGAATTTTTATGAGTTTTGTTGATCATTTAATACACGAGTACTAAATACTCTAGTTATTATTCACAGCGTAAAACATAATAGACAACATAGTGATTACTATAACGTATGTTTCATATTATTACCAGTGGTTACATCAGTTTATTTAGGTTTTATAAGAGAAAAGTTTCTATAAACATTGCAAAATTTGCAAGGTTTTCTACATCCTTGCTATAAACTTTCCTCTTTTCGCTTTAACTAGTCTGATTTTCTTTATTTACATAACCACTAGTTGTAGCTTATCTACCAGAAACCTAAGTGATGACCCAGCACATCAGTGACATTAACCACTTGCTCTTCAAGTGCTTGAGTTCTCTGCTCAAGACTTCCCGTGCGTTCTTCATTCTTGAGGTTTGATTGTAGAGCTCTAACTATGAAATGTTGGCATCGTGAGTAATCATGTCATTATAAGCAAAATTTATACGATGATGGACATCCATCACCAATTCCTGATCTCGTGTCCTTTGTCCTTCTAGCCTTCGCACTCTTCCAGAGAGATGAGTAGCCCTCCCTTCAATAATTTCCATCTTATCTTCAATTTTCACACATTTCTCAAACAATTGAGATAAAGTGTTATCTTCAGAAGAATGTGGGAGATGTGGTCGACATGACTGACCAGTCTCATACATCTTGGCAGCTTTTTCTTCCGCCATCCATCTATCAACTATTTGTGCGATCCGTGCAGGTTCATCTTGAACTCTATGACTTCCTAAAGATGTTGCCTTCTGACTCTTCTTAAGCTTTTGCCATATCGGTATAGATTTACGTGCAGTGCGTTTCATTTTTAGTCCTCCTGGAACTTTACGGTAAAGAGTGTTCAGTGGTGGTAGAGTTGATGCCACCGACTCTGTCTCCTCCATGGATTCGCTTTCTTCCATTGGTTCACTCTCTTACCATTCGTTGGAGGGTAAAGGTGCTCCATCGTCAGAAGGTATTGGATGAAAGGTGGTTGGAGTTACAGGGTAGTAAGGATCGCCTACCATCATAGGGAATGAAAGTTCCTCTTCTTCATCCATATCCTCGATGATTATCCATTCTCGTGAATGTGCCATGTCGGATTCCTATACATTTTGGATCACCAAGAGTTTATTCTATCAAATATTTCTCCCAAATTAAATAGTTCATATGATCTGATCATTATAATATGTAGTTACGCACCTACACCTAGTTGTGATAGGATCTATGCACATGTAAACTTTAGTTGGAATATTTGATCTAAATCCTTGAGATTAAAAACATTTTGGGTATTAAGGTGTATTCTCATCACGGGTATGAGTCTTTATATATGACTCTATATTCTTATTTATTGTATTCACGCTTTTACTATTGTTTGTTACTTCAGGTCTATCTGATAAGGCTCCGGCCAGTCAGGACTGTCGAAAGGGAAGGATCATTTTAGCATATAGCTGTTTTGAAATCTAGGAACCCAAATCGACATGTCTATCCTTGTCACCACTCCCGTAAGTAGTCCTTCAGTAGTATAATTAATAATACTTTTTATTTATAGGCTAAGGGATATACTTAAGCCTAATAGAGTAAGCCCTAAACTATAGACGTGCTTTCCTAAGAAAGTACTAATTCATTATAGTTAATAGCTCTGATACCAATCTGTCACACCCCGGCCGTCGGCGGAAACACCGGGTAGTGTAACGTCATTTTTTGTATCACAACTATATAACATACATTGAACAATACTTAAAGAAAATACATACCTTTATTGATGTTTGAAAGTTACATTATTGTTTTCCTAGTATTTATTACATAATATCCGACTATGACATACTTCTTAATGAACAGAAAGATAATAGTAAAACTTCTCCTATTCGAATACATACCAGTTTTTCAAGTTCCTGAAAACACATGCATTTTAAAAATATGTCAACATAAAGTTGGTGAGTCCACAGGTTTTGACTCCATAAAATAATACATTTTTACACATTCAAAAGTATAGTTTTGAAAGTATCATTTTGACTCTCCAACATTTAGTATGTATATTAGGTATAATATTATACTTATTAATTAAGTGTTATACCTAAACATTTCTTAATCCTAAAGTATAAGTAGGGGAAAACTTATACTTAACATTAATACTTGTATACGACAAGGTATAATGTTTCTAACAATTTGCTACCATGAACCTGTAATCGCTGCTATGACATAATACCTCTGATAGAACAATACACTCATGATTTACCATGAGAACAAATACACTCATGATTTAACATGAGAAACAACACCGTATGCTTCATCGATGCTAGAATAATAACAAATAAAAGGATAGTTCATCTCTTGTTTTTGGTTGACTGTAGCTAACAGTCACAAGTGGGGTGGTCAGCCCGTATACTAATTATACACGACTTCCTCGCTCACACGGAATTAACGGTTACAGTTCAGAGGATTTCCGCTAAGATCCCCAATCTTAGTTGATGAATACAATTACTCATGTAGACTTTGACGGCTTCCTATAGCTCTAACAACAAAAGAATTTTCATGTCTAAAACCTTAAGTTACTAGACTATGCTTTTAAACATTACTCCTAACTTCATAATATTTAGGCAGTATAATAGCTATATCTTAAAGTAAAAACCAGGTTTTATCTTGACCTAAAACCAATAATAAAAACATATAACGTTTCTAGTTTTATCTTGACATAAAACTATCAATAATAATACCAAGTTTTATCTTGACATAAAACTAACAATAACAACATATAACATATCCAGTTTTATCTTAACATAAAACTAATAATAACAACATACTATATAACTTAACATTTAGAACTTTCGAATATTACTTCGGTATTATATCGCACACAACATATATGTAGAATCCTAAGTATAACTCAAGATCTACATTAGTAAATTAACATACTGATAAGTTAATAATAGTTGTATGTATTCAATATGCTATATTTAGAACAATCGTATCTCGATTATCATAACTATATACTATCATATAGACATAATAATAACATATATACAATGACTAGTATGCGTTTTCACCCGAAATATTAGAAAGTGGGGCCGTGAAACTCACCCTAGTAGCGTGATTTTATGATATCTAAGCAAAATGGTCAGCGTGAGAGATCGTCGAGGCTTGGGATGCAAGATGGCTTCAGCAAGGGAGAGAGGAGATAAGGAAATGGTGTAAGGAATAGCCGAAGTCGGACCTGCTATTATAGTAAGAATTTAGGACTCTAATGTCGTGAGTGTCATCCACGTCTTGAGTCTTGCATGATCACCACGTAGACTTGCCATTTGCGTCTTTAGCTTCGGAAGGTGGTCATGCGACTCCTCACGTCATGAAAAACACCTTGTTCACGTCGTGAGTTTGGATCCTATCCCCTTGTAGCCTCGTCACACCTTCTAGATTCCGAAATGTGGCAAAATCACTCCTCACGTCGTGAGTGTCATAAAGCTCACGTCGTGAATTTAGTTAGCTTAGGGTTTCTAAAAGCTGAATCTTCGGAATCCCATAACTTTTGCATACGAACTCCGTTTTGGATGTTCTTTATATACACGCGTAGGTATTTATGAGTACTACAACTCTATTTTAGACTTAAATAGCTAATTCTAAGTCTATTTTAAATTTCTCTTATTATAGAGATTTATAGTGTTCGGTTATCATAACTTCTTCATGCGAAGTCTGATTCAGATGTTCTCTATATTTTTGGAATCGTATAGACGTATACTTTGAGTTGTATCATAAAGAAAGTTCATATTTGTATTAGAATTTATCATGAACTACATAACATTCTTACCATATTACTAGGTTAACATAATCACATTACATGATTGGCATAATCACATGTGATTGTGTATTGACCTATTTTGACTAGTGTTACAAATAGCAATTAAGGTTTGCTCTCTGGGAAAGTTACCCGCAAATGAGGCTATAAATGTCTTTAAATCGGTCCCAAACCCAAGAAATTTGGGTTTCTCTGCCCAGCACGTACTCGGCGAGTCCCTCCTCTGATTCGTCGAGTCCATTCATTAAATCCACGCAGAAATCTCGACTCGACTCAGCGAGTTGGACCCTTAACTCATCGATTATTTTCTTCAACCTCAATGTTAACATATACAATAATATCCTTGAAAATCCGGATGTTATAATTCTCCCCTACTTGAATTAGATTTTGCCCTCGAAATCGCTTCAATGCCACATAGGTTAAACCAAAGAACCCGGAAAGTACCACCGAAGTATCTCATGCCACACAACTAAATTCCTCCATAGACACCTGAAACCAAAAGGAACTCCCAAACTCGAAGGAGGACATACCCATATGAACAATGAACCCTCAATACTCTGACCTCAGGCACGTAAAATGATCATGCTTGTTCAGGGGCGTCCTCTGACGTCTAACAAACATAATCCTCAGCTTCCTTCTCAATTTCCCTTTCAAGACTAAGCACCAGGTCATCTCCCGAACCAGCAATTGAACCTCCATAGGTTACCCATCCCATGTCCCAAAACATCTCACTGACATCCTTCTCACAACGACTATCTCGGCCTAGTGTGACACACAAGTCACGAATTTGGTTTTACCTCAAGCGAATACATAATTTGTCTCACCCTCGAACTCTGTCATCTACTACTCCTTAATTCCATGCGTCTCGCAGTTTTTCCCATACAACCGAACTTACCCACTCAGGTCTAAGACATCATAAGACACCCAATGTCCCCAAAAATAAAACCCTTTTCTGAATCTAGGATCTCATTCGCCTACTCAGTACACCACCAAAGCCAAACTCATACTCGAGAGTCTGGTTTGATACAAAATTGGAACCACTTGTCCCAATGGAGCACCCAACTCGTCACCCATGACCTGCAACTCACGTGTACATCATTTCTCCAAGTCCTTTCGATTGTGATAACCACAACTTAACTTAGAATATAACGATTCCCTACACATATGGAAACCCAGTCTCGCCCCTGGTCCGACCACCAGGTTCCCAAACTCAAGGATTAAGGCTACCGAAGCCTAAAAACTCTTCTGCGTCATGCTCTGACTAGCGAACACTACAGCTCCCCGTAGCACCACGACACTCTCTCGCTGGCTAGTGAATACTACGGCTCCCTGCAGTATTGCAACACTCCCCAATGACTGGTGAGTACTATGGCTTCCCGCAGTAACACAACACCCTCTCTCTGTCTAATGAGTACTACGACTCCCCACAGTATCACAACACTCCCCCAATTACTGGTGAGTACTACAACTCTCCGCAGTATCACAACACTCCCCCAATGATTGGTGAGTACTACGGATCTCCGCAATATCACAACACTCCCCCAATGGCTGGTGATTACTACGGCTCCCTATAGTATCATAATACCCTCTCTCTGACTAGTGAATACTACGGTTCGCTGCAGTATCACAACACCCTCTCTCTGACTAGTGAATACTACGGCTACCCGCAGCATCACAACACCCTTTCTCTTCTCCCCACAATCTCATCCTCAGGTCGTTACCTCACTTCGTTAGCTAAATCATGCTTCGCGGCCCAACATAGTGTCACACCCCAAAACCAGAATGGCAGAAACGTTCTGGGTTGGAGGACGTCATGTATAGCATCACAACTAATGTATAATAACAATCATAGCAACGCAACCATTACATTGAATACTTAAATAAAAATGTTTACATCAATTTGGAAATTGTCTGAAACTTGTTTGGATTTCATCATACAGAATATATATAGAATATTAACATTAAACTCTTATTGTTCCAACTCCTCAAAAACCCAGCAGGTACCTGTCTACTGATTTCCTAAGAATACAAGCAGTTTAAAAATATCAGCATAAAGCTGGTGAGTTCATAAGCAGTAGTTTGTAATGAAACTTGTTGATGAGCTAGCAGAAATGTTTGTATAGTTTTAAGAAAATCCGATATTTTCTTTAATTAAAATGTAGTGTTATCAGTTCTGTAGTAAACCATGAAAATCTGTATGTTTCCAAGAAAATCCGATATTTTCTTTAGTGGAAATCTAGCGTTATCGATTCCGTATAAAACCATGAATGTTCGTTACTGAAAACTGTAGTGATATGCGAAAATACTACCTTATGTGACTAGCTAAAGCTAATCATGAAGTATAAGTATTTTGTATGTGAAGCCATTACATAATTGGTTCTGTTTGAAAACCCTGGCTTTGGCCAGTATACGTAGTGTGTTTTAGTTCTATTTAGTATAAATAAAACCGTTGAAGAGTGTCAGATTGTAAACTAAAGGTGATTTATACAAAATGTGAGTCGTATCAACATACTTGATATGACTAGATACCTTTCCAACGTTCTTCAGGCATCGAGTTAAATGAAATTTGTCACCCTAGGCATGCCTGCCCAACAATAGCTAGCAGTTCGGGTGTGAGATTGTCAGTCCCGAATAGATTTATTCACAAATCTCACGCTCTCCCTCCAGGAGACTCTGGTTATACTATGATAGGATTTATCCCTGTACACCTAAGGGTACAGTAGTGAAGTAGTGCCTCACAGTATCGTAGAATCTAGTTTACATGTAGTGTAGTAGCGTTCTACCGTAGTGAAAATCCGAATGTCTATCGTTCGTAGAGATAATTACAGTTATGAAAAATGTGATAGAGTAGTGGTGCAAACTGTAAACTATTCCTGTTCTTAGTGCATACATTTAGTAGTGAAAGTTTCTATACTTGTTACGTTTAGAAAATCCCAAACTATACCGATTATAGTTTGTATGAGTAACGTAGTGAATAGCGAATCCGGAAAACTAAGAAATTTCAGTGAAAAACGACACTTATGCTCAACACAGTACAAATGGGTTAAAGTATGAGAATTTCATGAGTTTTGAAAACATTTATGTTTAGCTTGTATCCCTCCCTAAAAACATTAAAAATACTGAAAAATGTACGGGTATGAACTCACCTCGGGTGATTTGAATGAAGGATCGATACGGAATGCGGGATGTTCAAGTGAAGCCTTGAACACGATTTGATCCTAATCAACAAGTAATAACACATAAAGGAGTCAAATGATGGTATTTCACCATTAGATGTGACAAAGAACCATTCTAAGAGCTTGGGACTACTTGCAGTAAGTATTAGGACCTCAAAGGATTGCATGAGTGAGGTGTATGGCCACTTTAAAGGTGTGTACGGCCATGGTTGTGCGGCCCAAAGGGTGTGTGGCCGTACACTCATGATGGAAGGTGCCTTTGAGGTGTTTTCAAGGTCCATACTTGCATCCATGAAGTGTCCTAGGCCCATACTTGGTTGTAGTACAAGTTTAGGGTCTTAGAAATGGGTTTGTGGTCCTATGGTGTGTGTGTGTGTGGTCGCACAAATGTGTGTGTTGCCGCACACATGAGTGTGCGGCCGCACACACGAGTATGTTGTCGCACACACGAGTGTGCTACCACACACATGAGTGTGTGGTCACACTTCTTCAACGAGATGAAGAACATGGCGGGACTATCATGATTCAAGGCCTAGATCAAGAGGTTCTTCATGCACAACAAGTTAAGGGATGGATTACTCACGTTTTTGAAGCTTTGGAAGGTTCAAAGTTGGAGAAACTTGAGAGGAAATGATGTTTTGTGCTGCCAAGGTGCTAAAGGAATGAAAGGAAGGTGCTACCCTTTATATAGGGGTAAAGGTGCTGCCTAAAAGTGAGTGTGTTGCCAAGGGAGTGGGTGTACAGCCGCACACCTATGTGTACGGTCGTACATTGCTCCAAGAGGTGTGTATGGCCCAATATGTTTTCACTATTCAACACTCCAACTCATTCCTAAACTCAACCTTGGTTATATATACAAGCTTAGAACACTTAAATGACCCCTTGAATAGCACTAGATATTAAGAAAACAAGTTGAATATTGATTGAATTGATTAAATGTACAAGATTGAAATTTCGGGTTGTCACATCATCCCCTCGTTAGAGGGAATTTCATCCCGAAATTCAAGGATAAAGTACAATCATGAACTTGGAAAGATATGGGGGTACTTCTGCTTTATTGAATCATCACGCTCCCAAGTGAATTCAGGACCCCGCTTGGCATTCTAGCGGACCTTCACTATCGGGATGCGACTTTGTTTTGTACGCTTGACTTCCCGATCCATGATTTTGACAGGTTCTTCCACGAAGTGTAGCCCCTCGTCTAATTCAATCTCGTTGAGAGGAATCACAAGTGTCTCATCGGATAGACACTTCTTTAGGTTCGACACGTGGAAGACAAGATGGATGTTGTTGAGCTCTCAAGGTAACTGGAGTTTGTATGCTACGGGACCCATCCTAGAAAGGATCTCGAATGGTCCAACGTACCTTGGGTTTAGCTTTCCACATTTTCTTAAACGTATCATGCCTTTCCAGGGCGAGACCTTCAGAAGGATGCGGTCACCGACCTGGAATTCCAAGGGTTTTCGCCTCTTATCGGCGTAACTCTTTTGTCTATCCCGAGATGCTTTCAGTCGCTCTCTGATTTGTATGATCTTTTCTATTGTCTCTCGGATGATTTCAGGACCCGTGAGAGTGCTGTCAGGGCTTGACCCTTGACTAACTGTGTGTCACCTACTTCAGCCCAGCATAGAGGGGATCTGCACTTGCGGCCGTAGAGGGCTTCAAACGGCGCAGCCTTGATGCTAGTATGGTAGTTGTTGTAGAAAAATTCGACCAAAGGAAGATGAGTGTAGCACGACGCGCCGAAGTCGATGACGCAGGCTCTCAACATATCTTCCAATGTCTGAATTGTTCTCTCACTTTGTCCATCAGTCTAAGGATGATAAGAAGTGCTCATATCCAACTTAGTTCCAAGTGCCTTCTGAAGTGATTGCCAAAACCTTGAGGTGAACCTACTATCTCGGTCAGAGATAATGGATACAGGTACCCCATGAAGGCGAACTATTTCTTGCATGTAGATCCGTGTAAGTCTCTCCATCTTGAAGTTTTCTTTGATTGGTAGGAAGTGGGCAGATTTAGTCAACCGATCGACAATCACCCAGATAGCGTCGTGCCCACTCGGGGATCTAGGTAACTTGATGATAAAATCCATTGCTATCATTTCCCACTTCCACTCAGGTATTTCTGGCTGCTGAAGTAAACCTGAGAGCTTCTGATATTCCACCTTCACCTTGGCGCAAGTCAAGCACTTGCCCATAAAGGTTGCAATCTACGCTTTCATGTTTGGCCACCAATAGAGCTGTTTGAGATCCATATACATCTTATCTGAACCGGGGTGAACAGAGTATTTTAACTTGTGAGCCTCGTTCATGACAACCTCTCTGTACCCACTGAACTTTCGGGTCGAGATTCGGTTCATGAAATAGTACACTCCGTCTCCCTTAACCTCTAAGTTCTTGTCCATTCCCCCTAATGCTTCATCCATCACTTTCTCTGTTCAAGGCTTCCTGCTGAGCCTCCCTGATTTGTGCAAATAGATGGGAATGAACGGTCAATGTCAATGTCTTCACCTTTCGCCCATAGTATTCCTTTCGGCTGAGGGCATCTGCTACTACATTGGCCTTGCCGGGATGGTAGCGAATATCGCACTCATAGTCACTGAGTAGCTCTACCCATCGTCGTTGTCTCATGTTTAACTCTTTCTGATCAAGGATGTGTTGCAAGCTCTTATGTTCGGTGAAGATAGTGTTGGATTAATGTCTAAGTCCATAACTATATTTGGTATGTACTTGACCCGACCCGGCATGGTCCATTTGGGTTGCACTTCACCAACACAATTTATATGGATAGTCTTTTGAGAATAATATATTTATGATTAATATTAATATATTATAAGTTCTAATATATTAATATGGAATCATATTATTTAATTAGTATTGATCAAGAATTAATTTAGAATTAATTACGTGATCAAAAGTAACTACTTAAATATGGAGTCTTATATATATGGCATGGGCCAAGTTCATTTAGGTTCGGCTAAGCTTTTATGGATAGTCCATGGAGCTTTTAACCCATGGATCCTATGTAAATGAAAGGTCATGGGTATTAGGGTTTACATGGATGTAACCCTAATCCTCCATAATATATAAAGGGGTCCTTGGCTCACAAAATTGGCACAAGTGTGTGAAAATAAGAGTGTGCAAATTTTAGTGTGCATACATATTCTCTCAAGTTCTTCCAAGGTGTTTTGGTGATTTGTGATTCCATTTGAGGCTTCCACACTATTGGGGCTAAGCTCTTAAAGCTTGAAGACATCAAGCTACATCAAAAGGTATGTCATCTAACTAGAACTTTGTAGTATAGGTGCTTCATAATATGCTAGTTAGGATGAAACCTTGGAATAGTTAATATTTGCATGTATAATAGAGAAAACATAGATCCAAGGTTTATAGGGTTGCATGTACACCATAGGAGTGTTAGAATGCTCAAAACTCAACAGTGGTATCAGAGCCATGGGTTGTTTTCTGCTATATTGATGCAAATGTTTTATTTTCAAAGTTGAAAAAAAAAAAGAAAAAAAAAACATGACGTTTGTCAAATTTTAAGATAATTACTTGTTTTTGTGGAAAACTAATTATTAGTAAAATTTGAATCATTTGCTATATGAGGTGAATTATATCAAATTTAGTAAAAGATAAAACGATATGATTATTTTATTAGTTTTAAAAGTTTTATCTAAAGAGTTTTTTGAAACTTCCATAAGTTATGGATATTAAAAGGTTTTAAAAAAAAAATTGATTCAAAGTTTTTTTTATGGAGTTACAAAACTTGGTCTTAATGTTTTAAAGAATTCCATAACTTGTTCTTAAGTTATGGAACATGAAATTTTTCATCATAAAACAAACATTAAACTCCATAAGTTATGGAATCAAAAGTTTTCAAGAGTTACAAAACTTGCCCTCAAGTTTTGGAATTTGTAAAACTTTTTATGAAAAAAAAGAATTGAATTCTAAAACTCTTAGGTTCATAACTTAAAAAATTAATTAAATGGTTTTAATTTTGAATTTAATAACTGGAATTATGATGTTTTTATTGAATAATTCAATTAACTCTTATGGACTTTATTAATAGATAATTAGCGTGTTTAATTAAAAGAGAATTAATAATTCCATAATGACATGGTTTAAGTTTAATTAAATTAAGAGTATAGTTTAATTAATAGATCAAACCACCAAGTATTTTAAATGTCTAAAATACACCCTTATACTATTATAATATTAAAAGTTTAATATATTATATGTATAAGAGCAAGTCGTCTTACCATTAGTAGGCCTCATTCACGAAGCCGATCTATAAGGGGGGTATAAGGTTACTGCCTATAAAGTGGAAGTTTAATGGGTGTCCACTCTCACTCACCGCTTCCTTGACCGATGGAGGGTCATTAGCCAAACAGGTAGGACAAGGACTATAATTCTCCCTTCATTATAATTATAATGATAAATACTAAGTAACTAAACACTTATAAATTCTCAATCTTAGTTACTTAGGAAAATGTGAATAAGGTGCTAATCCATGAAATTACACTTTGCACTTTATTTAAGCCGTTAGTGGAGCATGTGGAGCATGTGTGGTTAACCGGCACACTAACCTAGATTTAACAAGGTAGGCAAAGGGTAACTTAATGTTTATCATAGTATCATTGGAGCGTGTGTGGTTAACCGGCACATCGATTGAGGGAAGGGTACCAAGTATATTTGCATGGTTACTTCACACCTTGTTTTGTGATCCTCGGCATCCCAGTCACAAAACCTGAAAGGTACAATCGAGATTGAAACATGCGATTGAAAAGTTCAATGAATCTGAAAAGAATCTAGGAGTTTCAAAACCAATTAAAACCTATTAATACATTTAGTTTATCTTGTGGAAATTGGTGAATCATCATTCACCTACCTTTAAATATTTTATAGCTTGGATTACGGCATCCCTCTTCCAAGTTATAAAATAGTTTGTTGGGTCCTGGCTTTAATATTTCATATTGGGTGTTATATTAAGGACTTAAATCAACTTTACTTGAATTTCTCCCATTGTTGATGTCTGGTTTAGACAACAATGATCTTCCCAAACCAAGCTTTCCTAATGAATATGACTTCCCGAGTTTGGCTCATGGAAATCATAATTCTCTCCTCCACCTCCTCCAATTATTCTCCCTGGCCCACAAGCTCAAAGACATGAATAGTTCAAGATCACTCAATCCCTATCCACAATGAAAGATAAAGGTGTAAGTCCTATCTGCACTCATGTCTTAGGACTAAAGTCACACATTGACAGGTTGAGAATGTTGGGTGTCATTGTCCTAAGGAAGTTGGATATTGACTAGGTCTTTCAGTCACTTTCTGAGTCATATAGAAAGACTACTATGTGACAGGTCATAACATGACCCTAATGGATCTTTCTTATTTGCTTATTGTTGCTGAATCAGAAATGATTTGGTTCAATAGTCAAGCAAATATGGATGGAAAGTCTATTTCTCAAACTTCCATGGACATGGACAATGGTAACATTGGAAGTCCAGAAAAGCTTTCTCTTCCCAATGGAAAGGGATCGGCCTAGGTCAACCTGGTTGACCAGAAAGTAAAGAGAAAGTCTAAGTCTGGAATAGCCTTTTGTACCATTCCCGAATAGTCTATATGTTTTCATTATGAAGAAAAGGGGAATTGGAAGCGAGGCTGACCAAGCTACCTGAAAGAAAGAAGAATCAAAAACTTTGACTCTGCTTTAGGTAAGTCCACTATCAAACTCTGTTAAGTTCCCAGTTGATGATTCTTAATACAAAATGTGACTCGGTTGCATTTTGATATTTGGCAGGATCAAGAACAGGGAAGGAAACTTAAAGAAAAGACTATGTTGAATCTGATCGCGAAATCGCTTGGTTGAAGATCGGATTCTTGAGCTACTTTTAGGAGTTATGATAAATTGCTAGGAAACATGTAATAACATAGTTTTCATTTTAAGTTGCATTGTAAGGAAAAGGTTTTCCGCATTTTTATAAATAAAAGTTTTACTTTATATCTCCTTGCAATGGCATTTATGAAAACTTGATGTTTGTATGTTTCTAGCAATATTGGAAATATGAATTTGATTCTTTCGTTTGTGGTAGTGTCTAAATTTACCAAATAAGGAAAGATTCTCATCACCCAAGTTTCAATTGGACCGAAACTTGGAATCATACAAGTTGTATAGTATGATGTATGAGAAGTTTCATTTTGGAAAATTAAGACTAGTTCCTTGTTCACATGTATATGTGACTCAAGAGAAGTACTAAGGGATCAAGTACACATTCTTGTGCACTAGCCAAAGTTCACCACAAAAGATGGATAAGACTATTCTTCATGATTTACTAAGGTTTAGTAAATATGATTATCCTTACAAGCTTAAGTATAATTCTAAGACACTGGAAAAGTTACAAATGTATGGCAGAGCGAATAAGAAGAATCAAATTAGGCAAAAGGATAAAAGTTTCTCAAATCTGAAAAGATGGGAAAGTACTTTAGTATCATGTATATATGATCATCTTAATGATTAAGAGACCTTATGACAATTCATCCTCTAAGTGCATTTAGATAGCTAAGAAGAGGGGTCGTGAATTGTTGAAGTGGTTAAATTAAGAAGATGAGTCATACTTCGTTCCAAAACAAATCTTAGAGTCATACTCCAAGATTGTAACCTGAGTGACATATCTTAAAGAAGGTTTATAACACTTGTTAAATGTAAGAGTAAAAGTTTTCTACTCTTGTACATTTGAAATTGGTAAGTTGTGATTTTTTGGATAAAACAAAGACCAACTAAGGCCAATTGTGTGAAGTGTTAGTCCTTATTAGAATCCACACTATTTCCTTGAATATTTGGCAAGCAAGTCTTATAGGTTAAGAAGACAGTGGGAGTCTAACAGATCCTGATATAGTTTCAAGAACTAATCAAGAATAAAACATGTATTTCATCACTAGCACACAACTAGAGGTTTATAACCTATTGTATTGACATTTCTGTGCCCATTCCAGTTAAGTTGGCTAAAACATTTGAGTTCTACATTTTCTCAATTGTTTGAATAACTACCTGGAAGCAATGGCAGGCCCTTGTGCTGCCAGGTGGCAAGAGGTTAAGATTGCACAAGTTCAATCCATATGAGTTAGGATTTGTCACTAACCTAGTCTTGTGATTATGGTTTTGACAAATTCACGTGGATAAGAACACATACACCATAAAATCTAATGGTCATAAGGTTTCTCTCCGATTCATGAAAATGATGGTGAGGAAACACTTCCACCAAGTAGATTTTAAGTAAGATAGCAATTGTAATCTTTGCATTCTCAAACTCGTTAGTGGAGCGTGCATGGTTATCTGGCACACTAACATGAACTTATGAGAAATGGCAAAAGTCTAAACAATTGAGACTATGATTACGACATCCCTTTTCATAGTTCTGAAATTGTTTACACACACCTGTGAGTTATCTAAAATAAGGTGTATGATTTTGATAAAGTCTTATCAAAGCAATCTAGTATCAGAAATCTGAACTTTGGTAAGAAAGTCAATAAAGTATTGACTTCTAGAAGTCCATCTGTTTTCTAGATACATGTCAAAGCTAGTGGGAGCATAAGTGTTATGCTAATAATCATCATGTTAGTGGGAGCATGATAATTATGATAAGTATTGAAAGTTAGCAATATTAATTATAGAAAACAAAAGCTTCAATTCGTGAGGCTGCAGGGGTTGAAAAAGTTGTTTTGTTATAATTAAGGGAGAGGAAATTATACTTCATGTCAATTCTAAAAAGCTTAGAGTGAGATTTTAAGCTTAGATTGAGATTTTAATCATCTTTAGTCAATAATATATATATGAATTTCATGTTGGATTGGTTCAACTTAAGGAAATTATATATATTGCGTTCTCAAAATTCGATTATGATTACGACATCCCTCTTCATAGTCAAATTTTGAGAACGCAACAAATAAAAATATTGTAGCAAAAGATTGGTCTATAACCATGTCATTATGTGAGACATCATGAATCGTGTCTCATTTGCTTTGGGTACAAGATCGATTACATGTGCTATAATATTTATACTTTCTAAATTTTCCAAATGCCTTGGGGCATGAAGGAGGAAAAAGGTTTAGAATTGGATATGACTAAAGTGATTAAGCAATTGTCATGGACAATCTAAGGTTTTACCAAAGATTGGTTGCTCAAGGACAGTTGGAAGTATACTGTTAATATTGGAAGGACCATATTGACATAGTCTGAAAAGAGGCAACTCTTGTTCAGAAGTGGTAGTCAAAATGGGAATATGGAGTTATCTCCATAGGTGGAATTTATTTGTGTTAGAAAACTTAATGCAATATGAGACTTTGTTTCATGGAGTTGATCTCCATTAGAATACTCTGTAATGTCTGTTGACAAGTCGTTGTGACTTTGTGCATGATCATTACAAGAGATTCAGATATAAGTTTAAACTCTAAACAGATTTCGATAAATGATAGGAATTTGGAATTCTTAAATTTTTCCGATAACGATTTGGGAGTGTGAAAAGAGAATCATTGAAATTATGTTCAATCGATCTAGTTCACAAAGTAAGGATCATAGATAAACATAGAGTGCATACTTGGTGTATGGCAAAGCTATTGTTTAAGAAAAACATAGTGTACATGCTTGGAGCATGGGACAACTAGTGTTTTTAATTCAAGTATAAAGTTGATAAAACCAAAACAATGAATAATGAGTAATCAGTATGGTGATAAATAAAAGTGTTTATTTATATTCATAGGGTTTGATACCATATTTGATTCATTTACTCTTGTGTTTCACTTTGCATGTTTTGACTTCCAGAATAACTAAGTCACTCTTCCTGAATGATTAAGTTATTCAAACCATCCATAGTCGGTCATATGTTGGAAGTAGATATGAATCAAGACTGTCATGGGTTGGTTTGTAGAGGTCCAAGTTGGTGGACAAAGTGGTGCTACAACACTCATGAGTGCTCATTAGTTCTGAGTATTGGATTCAACCCGTGCTCATTTGAATCACTTCATGGATTTTATCACAAGTGATCATGATACGATAATATCTTATATTCTTCAAACCTAGAGATATGAGTTGTTACTATGAGTTGATAGTACATTGATTACACGAAAACGCATTGGTAACTCGATGTTATAAAACATGCCTTTGTGTATGATTCAACAAGTGATATATGTCGAAGTTTATCCATTCCTTTTACCTTCAGGATAAAAGTGATATATGTGGGCCCCTCGATGATTTAGCGATGACACATGAGAGTGCTTGGCCAAGCCAGGACTGATTTGATTTGTTCAATCAGTTAGTCATCATAAATCGAAAATCGGGAAACAACAAATGGACAGAGCGAATGATTATAATCCATGTCTCACTCCATATGATATCTAGAATGGAGGAATATATGATCCCTTATCTAATGGACAAGTCATTGACAAGGTCAGAGTTCGACAGCGGCTTTAAGAGATACGATTGCCAGTTAGGTTTTGAAGTCATACTCAACAATAGTTTTAGACTTATCCAAGTGGGAGACTATTGGATTAATGTCTAAGTCCATAACTATATTTGGTATGTACTTGACCCGGCCCGGCATGGTCCATTTGGGTTGCACTTCATCGGAATTTATATGGATAGTCTTTTGAGAATAGTATATTTATGAGTAATATTAATATATTATAAGTTCTAATATATTAATATGGAATCATATTATTTAATTAGTATTGATCAAGAATTAATTTAGAATTAATTAAGTGATCAAAAGTAACTAATTAAATATGGACTCTTATATGTATGGCATGGGCCAAGTTCATTTAGGTTGGGCTAAGCTTTTATGGATAGTCCATGGAGCTTTTAACCCATGAATCCTATGTAAATGAAAGGTCATGGGTATTAGGGTTTACATGGATGTAACCCTAATCCTCCATAATATATAAAGGGGTCCTTGGCTCACAAAATTGGCACAAGTGTGTGAAAATAAGAGTGGGCCAGTTTTAGTGTGCATACATATTCTCTCAAGTTCTTCCAAGGTGTTTTGGTGATTTGTGATTCCATTTGAGGCTTCAACACTATTGGGGCTAAGCTCTTAAAGCTTGAAGACATCAAGCTACATCAAAAGGTATGTCATCTAACTAGAACTTTGTAGTATAGGTGCTTCATAATATGCTAGTTAGGATGAAATCCTTGGAATAGTTAATATTTGCATGTATAATAGAGAAAACATAGATCCAAGGTTTATAGGGTTGCATGGACACCATAGGAGTGTTAGAATGCTCAAAACCCAACAGATAGTGCACTTGGTTCCATAGAGATAGTGTCTCCATATTTTCAATGCAAAGACAACTGCTCCCAACTCTAGATCGTGAGTGTGTAATTTAACTCGTGTGTCTTCAACTACCTCGAGGAATAGGAGATGAACTTTCCTCGTTGCATGAGAACATAGCCTAGGCCCTGATTGGATGCATCGCAATAGACCATAAAGTTTCCCGTCCCTTCGGGCAGGGACAAGATAGGTGCGCTACACAGGGCCTGCTTCAATGTTTGAAATGCATTGTCTTGCTTGACTCCCCAACTAAAGGTTACACCTTTCTGTGTTAGGGTAGTTAAGGGCTTAGCGATTCTAGAGAAGTTCTGGATGAAACTGCGATAATAGCCCGCAAGGCCCAAGGATTGCCGGATTTTTGTGGGTGTTTTAGGTGCAAACCAATTCTCTATCACTTTGATCTTGGAAGGGTATACGTGAATACCTTCCTTACTAACTACGTGCCCAAGGAAATTTACCTTCCTGATCCAAAACTCGCATTTCGAAAACTTCGCGTATAGCTTTTCCGCCCTTAATGTTTCCAACACCTGTCTCAAGTGGTGTTTATGATGACTCTCACTCCGCGAATAAACAAGTATGTCATCGATGAATACGATCACGAACTTGTCTAAGAAAGGGCGGAACACTTGATTTATCAGGTCCATGAATACTCTCGGTTTATTGGTCAGACCAAAGGGCATTACTACAAATTCGTAGTGTCCATAGCAAGTTCGAAATGCTGTCTTACACACATCATTCTCGTGGACTCGCAACTGATGGTACCCTGATCTTAGATCTATCTTTGAGAAATAACTGGCTCCCTGAAGTTGGTCAAAGAGATCGTCGATTCTGGGCAAGGGATATCGGTTCTTGATGGTCAGCTTATTCAGCTCTCGGTAGTCAATGCACATCTGAAAGGATCCATATTTCTTGTTCACGAATAAGATCGGAGCTCCCCAGGTTGAGGAACTTGGGCTTATGAATCCTTTGCTGATAAGCTCATTGAGCTGGCTGGATAATTCTTGCATCTCTTCTGGCACTAAACGGTAGGGAGACTTAACTACAGGAGTAGCTCTGGGGATTAAATCGATAGGAAAATCGACTTGACGTTCGGGAGGAATTCCTGGGAGATCTTCAGGAAAGACATCAGGAAAGTTGTAGACTTCGGGGATGCTCTCAAGGTTTTTAACTTTTTGCGTCCCATCAACAACATGAGCTAGAAACGCATAGCATTCCTTCCGTAGGTACTTTTGAGCTTTGATGCACGAGATGATACGAAGGTTCGAACTAAGTTTGTCACCAAAAATCATGAGGGCTTCGCTAGAGGGAAGGTTGAGGCGAATAGCTTTTTCGAAACAAAGGATATCAGCACGATTGGGGCTCAACCAATCCATACCGATGATGACATCGAAACTCTTGATAGATACATGCATAAGATCGATAGGGAAGGAATGATCGCCTAAGGTAAGAGTACATCCTAGGAATATGTCGTTCGTGCTCTCTTTCTCTCCGTTATCCATCTCAACGGTGAACGTTTCGGTTAAAGGTTGGGATTTACATTTGATTATATGTTTGAATGCATGACTAACAAAACTCCTTTCCACACCAGAATCGAAAACAATGCATGCATGAGAGTTGTCAAGGAGGAACGTACCCGTAACAACGGTAGGATCAGCGAACGCTTCATTCTGGCCTATTGCCAAAACTTTCCCTGTATTTCCACCATTCGTTGCCTTGGGGCAATTTCTCCTGAAATGCCCAACCTCTCCGCATTCATAACAAGCTTGACCATCACCTACTCCCGCAGTCTGGTTGGTGGGTTGGGCTGACACCTTGCAGTATCGAGCTGTGTGACCCTTCTTCCCACAACTGTTGCAACTCAACTCACGGCATGGTCCGTGATTATGGAAATTACACTTGTTGCATAAAGGTAATTTCCCAGCATAAACACCGGTGGGAGTTTGGGTGGTAGGAACAGTAGCTGGGGCAGCAGCAGGAGTAGTAACAACATGAACTGCCACTGTTTGTTGTTTCTTGGAAGGCTCCTACGAAGACTGACCCTTGCGTTTGTTCCATGATTTCTTCTTCTTCTTCTTCCCACCACTTTCCTTCTGTGGCTCAGAAACAATCGCTACTTCGTCTAGATCAACCCCATTATCGATCATAATTTGTACCAGAGCTTTGGCGCTCTCAAATGTAGTCGGTCTAGCAGCCAATACATTTCCCTTGGTGGGGTGTGTCAGCCCCCAGATGTAACTCTCAATTTTCTTGCTTTCCGGGGTGACCATTCTCGGACAGAGAAGTGCCAGATCACAGAATCTAGCGGTGTAAGCAGCAATGTTAGAACCCTTCATCTTCAAGTTCCAAAGTTCGTGCTCCAACTTTTTCACCTCGCCCCTCGGGCAGTATTCAGCCAGCATGAGTTCCTTCAGTCTTTCCCAACCCATGGAATTAGCTACTGGCAGGGTTAGGGTTTTGACTTGACCATTCCACCAGGTCAAAGCTCTGTCAGTGAAGGTACAGGCGGTGAACTTCACCTTGTTGGCTTCGGAACAGGCACAAATTTCGAAGATGGATTCGATCTTCTCGAACCATCGAGTCAGAGCGATGACTCCTCCGTTTCTGTCGAAGGACTTGGGTTTCGCGGTCATAAAGTCCTTGTAGGAACATTCCTTTTGTTTTCCCTGAATTTCGTCCTGTCTTTGTGGGTCGGTTCCACCTCCAGCCCCACCAGAGTTCACTTGTGCCATTGCTGCCGTCACGGCGGCTGTAACTGCTGCCTGAAACATGACGGGGTCGAACTGAGGGGTGGTGGTGGTGGCGGAGTGTTGTCGTTTCTTCTAATGGATCTTGGTCGAGGAGGCATCTTTCTCTAGAAACAATCAGGAAGAAGAGGATGGTAAGTCCTCAACATATATAAAAAAATATATATATTTCATCCTGATAATAATAGTGTTCTACCCCGTGATAAGCACATAACGTTTACTAATGTAACTAAGTTATTGCTACAAAATAGATAGGTAGTAACACTAAGAATGAATCTCCTAACTGAATTTGGCTCTAGCGAAATACTCCTATAGTATTTTCTAGTGAATGTTTTTGGTAACACCATCGTCACTCCCAAGCACATGTTGGTCATGTTTTGACTGAATATAGTTGATCAAACTATATTCACCCGAAACATGATTACATAACTGCCGAGGTTTGACCACAGTATCCCAACATCCAAATACTTTTTGTGTTGTTCCACTAATGAAACGAATTCTGTTAGGTATGCATGCTCGTATACTTTTATAAAAATACTTATATTTTTGAAAGTTTATTTTTAGTGTAGAGCACTTTAGGCCCCTTTAGTGTTTATAGTTGTATACCGTATAAGGTTCGGTATACTAGTTCTCTATAAACAAGGGCTCCGATACCAATCTATCACACCCCAAAACCAGAAAGGCGGAAACGTTCTGGCGTGGAGGACGTCATGTATAGCATCACAACCAATGTATAATAGCAATCATAGCAACGTAAACATTACATTGAATACTTAAATAAAAATGTTTACATCAATTTGGAAATTGTCTGAAACTTGTTTGGATTTCATCATACAAAATATATATAGGATATAAACATTAAAATCTACTTGCTCCAACTCCTCAAAAACCCAGCAGGTACATGTCTACTGATTTCCTGAAAATACAAGCAGTTTAAAAATATCAGCATAAAGCTGGTGAGTTCATAAGCAATAGTTTGTAATGAAACTTGTTGACGAGCTAGCAGGATTGTTTGTATAGTTTTAAGAAAATCTGATATTTTCTTTAATGAAAATGTAGTGTTATCATTTCTGTAGTAAACCATGAATATTTGTATGTTTCCAAGAAAATCTGATATTTTCTTTAGTGAAAATCTAGCGTTATCGGTTCCGTATAAAACCATGAATGTTCGTTACTGAAAACTATAGTGATATGCGAAAATACTACCTCATGTGACTAGCTAAAGCTAATCATGAAGTATAAGTATTTTGTATGTGAAGCCATTGCATAATTGGTTCTGTTTGAAAACCCTGGCTTTGGCCAGTATACGTAGTGTGTTTTAGTTCTATTTAGTATAAATAAAACCGTTGAAGAGTGTCAGATTGTAAACTAAAGGTGATTTATACATAATGTGAGTCGTATCACGATACTTGATATGACTAGAGACCTTTCCAACGTTCTTCAGGCGTCGAGTTAAATGACATTTGTCACCCTGGGCATGCCTGCCCAACTGTAGCTATCAGTTCGGGTGTGGGATTGTCAGTGCCGAATAGATCTATTCACATATCTCACGCTCTCCCTCCAGGAGACTCTGGTTATACTATGATAGGATTTATCCTTGTACACCTAAGGGTACAGTAGTGAAGTAGCACCTCACTGTATCGTACAATATAGTTTACAAGTAGTGTAGTAGCGTTCTACTGTAGTGAAAATCCAAATGTATATCGTTCGTAGAGATAATTACACTTATGAAAAACGTGATAGAGTAGTGGTGCAAACTATAAACTATTCCTGTTCTTAGTGCATACATTTAGTAGTGAAAGTTTCTATACTTGTTATGTTTAGAAAATCCCAAACTATACCGACTATAGTTTGCATGAGTAACGTAGTGAATAGCGAATCTGGAGAACTATGAAATTTCAGTGAAAAACGACCCTTATGCTCAACACAGTACAAAATGGTTAATGTATGAGAATTCCATGAGTTTTGAAAACATTTATGTTTAGCTTGTATCCCTCCCTGAAAACATTAAAAATACGGAAAAATGTACGGGTATGAACTCACCTCGGGTGATTTGAATGAAGGATCGATACGGAATGCGGGATGTTCAAGTGAAGCATTGAACACGATTTGATCCTAATCAACAAGTAATAACACATAAAAGGAGTCAAATGATGGTATTTCACCACTAGATGTGACAAAGAACCATTCTAAGAGCTTGGGACTACTTGCACTAAGTATTAGGACCTCAAAGGATTGCATGAGTGAGGTGTATGGCCACTTTAAAGGTGTGTACGGCCATGGCTGTGCGGCCCAAAGGGTGTGCGGCCATACACTCATGATGGAAGGTGCCTTTGAGGTGTTTTTAAGGTCCATACTTGCATCCATGAAGTGTCCTAGGCCCATACTTGGTTGTCGTACAAGTTTAGGGTCTTTGAAATGGGTTTGTGGTCCTATGGTGTGTGTATGTTCGCACAAATGTGTGTGCTGCCACACACATGAGTGTGTGGCCACACACAGGAGGGTGTTGCCGTACACACGAGTGTGCTGCCGCACACACGAGTGTGCTGCAGCACACACGAGAGTGCTGCTGTACACATGAGTGTGCTACCGCACACATGAGTGTGTGGCCA
Source organism: Lactuca saligna (assembly GCF_052625555.1). Lineage (NCBI taxonomy): Eukaryota > Viridiplantae > Streptophyta > Magnoliopsida > Asterales > Asteraceae > Lactuca > Lactuca saligna. Next base: position 74,082,434 of record NC_136423.1, on the reverse strand, counting down.
TACTCCTTCAACGAGATGAAAAACATGATAGGAATTTCATGAGTCAAGGCCTAGATCAAGAAGTTCTTAATGCACAACAAGGTAAGGGATGGATTACTCACGTTTTTGAAGCTTTGGAAGGTTCAGTGTTGGAGAAACTTGAGAGGAAATGATGTTGTGTGCTGCCAAGGTGCTAATGGAATGAAAGGAAGGGGGCCACCCTTTCTATAGGGGTAAAGGTGCTGCCCAAAAGTGAGTGTGCTGCCAAGGGAGTGGGTGTGCGACCGTACACTCCTCCAAGAGGTGTATATGGGCCAATTTGTTTTCACTATTCAACACTCCGACTCATTCCTAAACTCAACCTTGGTTATATATACAAGCTTAGAACACTTAAATGACCCCTTGAGTAGCACTAGAAATCTACCAAAAAAGTTGAATATTGATTGAATTGATTAAATGTACAAGTTTGAAATTCCGGGTTGTCACACATAGATAGGTGCACACACCCACACCGGCTAAACATCACTACTTCAGATGACCGCCGTCGACAAAAACACTTTTTCTCGCTTCAATTAACATCCTCAGATAATCCCGCTTGATGTCAATTAGCTGAAAGGGCTCCCACCCGGAACCATAAACACCTGATACACCACTCGCCATCTTATAACTCAAGTCTCCAAAATGATCCACAATTTAGGATACCATACTCGGATATCTCGGCACATCATCATAGAACCGAACGACGTCTTCCCTCATCCACTGATCTTCCACTAGCACAACTTGCAACCTTGAAATAATCCAATTCACAACTTAAAACACGGAGGAAACATCAATGTCAAGTGCACGTTGACGACCATCTGAAACCCCATCCTCTATGGCTCAAACCCATGCGAATACTCATACTGACTCTGAAGTTGACTGCCAACAACTGTTGCCCCTCCCAAAGTGAACATAACAACCCATACATCGAATTGGAAATTCTCCACCATAGAAACTATCCTTACGAGCCAACCACCTCGAATTTACCATTACAATCTTGAAGAATCCCTAACCACCACAAGGTCTCTGACCAACGACCGCCATCCATGGAGACACTCATCCTCTCCTGGACGCGTACCGCATGCACTATCTTGCTCTGCACTTGCTTGACCATCAATAACCCTGGTCTCAAGAATCGGTACCGCAGGTCTCTATATCCAGTTCTATAACCGCTCTTAAACAGATCTCTGATCTCCTGAAAAACACCCGGTCCTCCCCCACTCAGGGTTCGAACTATCACCAATTAGTTCACGAACAATCTATCCCACAGACTGTTTTTACTAGTAACCTCGCACCTACTCTTGGAAGGTGATACGCAATGCTCAATGATCTCCCCGATGGAGATCGAGCAACTCCAATTACCCGAATCTCAGATGAAATCCTCAGAAACTTCTCATCATGACTACCTCTAGTCATTCAGAATCTTGTATCATCCCACTACCGGATATCTCAACTGTCCAGTAGTAACTCTAACTCTTAATCTGAAATAATGAACTATCATACTCCTCATCCTCAACTCTTCAACCAATATTCCATCACGTGGGTTGTAATAAGAGCGGACTCCTCATTACCATACTCGATACTCGTTATAGACAATAAGAGCCCCCGCCCCAATATCCTCTTCTTGATCGTCTGTTGTTGCAGCGAATACATGCCCTACTATGCTCAAATAGGGTGTATCTTTGTCCTTAACCATCTAAGTCCCCACTGACAACCTACTTATGCTCTAACATTACCTCTCAGCAAACATACTGCCCAAATACTCTGATGGAAAGTCCCCATCAATGCTAACCCGCATGGTTTTACCCCTAAGCTCAGAAACCGAAATCTCAATACCTCTTATGTTCCCATAGGAAATGGAACTAGCATCGCTCAGGCCAAAGAAATGATATCTCCAGTATCGGTCAGTCGCTCAGCCCAGACCGTATTCTCCCATAACGCACCATCCCTACTCATCCTTGAGTCTTGCGATTCCAACTGGCATCTCACCAATAGTCCCTCGAAGTTAACTCAGTTTCCCTTTCAATGGATGCTCCACTAAAACTCATTCATCAAGGCCCTCTGGCCCCATTCTCTTTCACATCTGATCTCAGTCTAGACGATCACCATAGAATAACCGGTAAAACCAGAAGCACTAACCACCACGTGTCTTGGTACTCAAACCACGTGACCACCTCTCGATCTGCTATGAATCATGGTTCCCGAACCATGTTACCTCCTCTTAATCTGCTACGAATCATGGTACTCGAACCATGTTCTCTCTTCTCAATTCGCCTCAAATCATCGTACTCGAACCATGACATCACCACTCGATCTACTACAAATCATGGTACTCGAACCATGACATCACCTCTCGATCTGCTACATATCATGGTACTCGAACCATGACATCACCTCTGGATCTGCTACTTTCATGGTACTGGAACCATGATATCACCTCTCGATCTGCTACTTCTCATGGTACTTGATCCATGACATCACCTCTTGATCTGCTATTTATCATGGTAATCGAACCATGATATCACCTCTCGATCTGCTACTTATCATGGTACTTGAACCATGACATCACCTCTCGATCTGCTACTTATCATGGTAGTCCAATCATGATATCACCTCTCGATCTGCTACTTATCATGGTACTCGAACCATGACATCACCTCTCGATCTGCTACTTATCATGGTACTCGAACCATGACATCACCTCTCGATCTGCTACTTATCATGGTACTCGAACCATGATATCACCTCTCGATCTGCTACTTATCATGGTACTTGAACCATGATATCACCTCTCAATCTGCTACTTATCATGGTACTCGAACCATGACATCACCACTCAATCTGCTACTTATCATGGTACTCGAACCATGATATCACCTCTTAATTTTCTACTTATCATGGTACTCGAACCATGACATCATCTCTTGATCTGCTACTTACCATGGTACTCGAACCATGATATCACCTCTCGATCTGCTACTTAGATCCTCCAGAATACTCCCTGCATCGAGTATGGGTCCTCTGCTTTCAGTAGTACGGGACCATACTACCTGCCACATCTACCCATACTCTCTACACGGACCATCCCTGAGTCCCTAAGTAGATGTTCAACCTTCCCAATCACCAATCCCGACACACATGCTCGCTTCTCAGCCAAATGCTCTTCTCTGTCAGCGTACTCATCTGACTAAGGCAACTTCCTAGGCTCTTCCTAGCTTCTTACACTTCTCCGCCATCAGCTGCTGAGAAACTCCTTATGGCGCCAGTCATCTACCTCCTGAATATCGTCACATTCACTTGGTAGCTGACTCCCATCATCGGGAGTTCCACAAAGCAAGTAACAAGCAACATTCGGGCGTCGAATAAACACGCAAAACCCACTCTAGGTGATACCTCCACTTGCTCTACTCTTACTCAAAAGATATCACCGAACTCAGCAACTCTACCCCTCGCAAGTAGCTAACTATTCTCTCAGGAGGTTCCACAAATGCTCATCTAGGTATCTCTCCTAGATTACTCCTCTACTCAAATCCCTCTCTAAAAGGATTCCTGCTGGATACTCTTACTCAACACATACTCGAAAGCTCATCAAAGATAACAACAACTCCTTAGCTAAGGCATCACAAATCAAGCCACTCTAGTCCTAAAATAAGAAATACCTAGCCTATCTCTAGCATGCATAATACCTCATAACATATCTCATAATACAAAGCTAAGGGTATTTAGGGAAATCATCGTCCGGGCTCTAGTTGATTGTTTACACTTCTCATTCTCGTTTTCTCTCATAAACTCTTGCTTGTTTTTTTTAGAAAAATCATTTCTTTGAAATTTTTTCTCAAATCCTCAGTATGAGTCCAGATTTACCCGAAGGCGCATCCGAATCTCTCAAACCAAGGCTCTGATACCAACTTGTAACACCGTAAATTTTCAGCAGCTTTTTCATTTTATATCGTATACTTTTCATAACGTATTGTATAGAAATCTCATTTATTCAAATTACAAAATTGGAACCACTCGTCCCAATGGAGCACCCAACTCGCCACCCATGACCCGTAACTCACGCGCACATCATTTCTTCAAGTCCTTTCGATTGCGATAACCACAACTTAACTCAGAATATAACGATTCCCTACACATATGGAGACCCAGTCCCGCCCCTGGTCCGACCACCAGGTTCCCGAACTTAAGGATTAAGGCTACCCAAGCCTAAAAACTCTTTTGCATCATGCTCTGACTAGCGAATACTACGGCTCTCCGTAGCACCATGACACTCTCTCGCTGGCTAGTGAATACTACAGCTCCCTGCAGTATTTCAAAACTCCCCAATGACTAGTGAGTACTACGGATTCCCGCAGTATCACAACACCCTCTCTCTGACTAGTGAGTACTACGACTCCCTGCAATATCACAACACTCACCTAATGACTGGTGAGTACTATAGCTCTCCGCAGTATCACAACACTCCCCAATGGCTGGTGAGTACTACGGCTCTCCGCTGTATCACAACACTCCCCCAATGGCTGGTGAGTACTACGGCTCCCTGCAGTATCACAACACTCCCTTAATGGTTGGTGAGTACTACGGCTCCCTACAGTAGCAAAACACCCTCTCTCTGACTAGTGAATACTACGTCTCCCCACAGTATCACAACACCCTCTCTCTGACTAGTGAATACTACGGTTCCCCGCAGCATCACAACACCCTCTCTCTTCTCCCCACAATCTCATCCTCAGGTCGTTACCTCACTGCATTAGCTAAATTATGCTTCGCGGTCCAACATAGATAGGTGCACAAACCCACCCCGGCTAAACATCACTACTTCAGACGACCACCATCGACAAAAACACTTTTTCTCGCTTCAATTCACATCCTCAGATAATCCCGCTTGATGTCAATTAGCTGAATGGGCTCCCACCGTAACCATAGACACCTGATACACCACTCGCCATCTCATAACTCAAGTCTCCAAAATGATCCACAATTTAGGAAACCATACTCGGATATCTCGGCACATCATCACAGAACCGAACGATGTCTTCCCTCATCTACTGATCTTCCACTAGCACAACTTGCAACCTCGAAATACTCCAACTCAAAACTTAAAACACGGAGGAAATGTCAATGTCAAGTACACGTTGACGACCATCTGAAACCCCATCCTCTATGGCTCAAACCCAGGCGAATACTCATACTGAATCTGAAGTTGACTGCCAACAATTGTTGCCCCTCCCAAAGTGAACATAATAACCCATACATCGAACTGGAAATTCTACACCATAGAAACTATCCTTACGATCAACCACCTCGAATTTACCATTACAACCTTGAAGAATCCCTAACCACCACAAGGTCTCTGACCAACGGCCGCCATCCATGGAGGCACTCATCGTCTCCTGGACGCGTACCACATGTACTATCTTGCTCTGCACTTCCTTGACCATCAATAACCCTCGTCTCAGGAATCCGTACCGCAGGTCTCTATATCCAGTTCTCTAACCGCTCTTAAACAGGTCTCTGATCTCCTTAAAACACCGGTCCTCCCCCACTCAGTGTTCAAACCATCACCAATTGGTTCACTAACAATCTATCCCACAGACTGTTTTTACCAGTAACCTCGCACCTACTCTTGGAAGGTGATACGCAATGCTCAATGATCTCCCCGAAGGAGATCGAGCAACTCCAATTACCCGAATCTCAGATGAAATCCTCAGAAACTTCTCATCATGACTACCTCTAGTCATTCAGAATCTCGTATCATCCCACTACCGGACATCTCAACTGTCCAGTAGTAACTCTAACTCTTAATCTGAAATAATGAACTATCATACTCCTCATCCTCAACTCTTCAACCAACGTTCCATCACATGGGTTGTAATAAGAGCGGAGTCCTCATTACCATACTCGATACTCCTTATAGACAATAAGAGCCCCCGCCCCAATATCCTCTTCTTGATCGTCTGCTGCTGCAGACAATACATGCCCTACTATGCTCAAATAGGGTGTATCTTTGTCCTTAACCATCTAAGTCCCCACTGACAACCTGCTTATGCTCTAACATTACCTCTCAGCAGACATACTGCCTAAATACTCTGATGGAAGGTCCCCATCAATGCTAACCCGCATGGTTTTACCCCCAAGCTCAGAAACCGAAATCTCAATACCTTTTATGTTCCCATAGGAAACGGAACTAGCATCGCTCAGGCCATAGAAATGATATCTCCAGTATCGATCGGTCGCTCAGCCCATACCGTATTCTCCCATAACGCACCATACTTACTCATCCCTGAGTCTTGTGAATCCAAATGGCATCTCACCAATAGTCCCTCAGAGTTAACTTGGTTTCCCTTTCAAGGGATGCTCCACTAAAACTCGTTCATCATGGCCCTCTGGCCCCATGCTCTTTCACATCTGATCTCAGTCTAGACGATCACCACAGAATAACCGGTAAAACCAGAAGGACTAACCGCCACGTGTCTTGGTACTCAAACCATGTGACTACCTCTTGATACACTATGAATCATGGTTCCCGAACCATGTTAACTCCTCTTACTCTTCTACGAATCCTGGTACTCGAACCATGTTCTCTCTTCTCAATCCGCCTCAAATCATGGTACTCGAACCATGATGTCACCTCTCGATCTACTACAAATCATGGTACTCGAACCATGACATGACCTCTCGATCTGCTACAAATCATGGTACTCGAACCATGACATCACCTCTCGATCTGCTACTTATCATGGTACTCGAACCATGATATCACCTCTCGATCTTCTACTTATCATGGTACTCGAACCAAGACATCACCTCACGATCTGCTACTTATCATGGTACTCGAACCATGATATCACCTCTCGATCTGCTACTTATCATGGTACTCGAACCACGATATCACCTCTGGATCTACTACTTATCATGGTACTCGAACCATGACATCACCTCTCGATCTGCTACTTATCATGGTACTCGAACAATGATATCACCTCTCGATCTGCTACTTAGATCCTCCGGAATACTCCGTGCATCGAGTATGGTCCCTCTGCTTTCAGTAGTACGAGACCATACTACGTGCCACATCTACCCATACTCTCTACATAGACCATCCCTGAGTCCCTAAGTAGATGTTCAACCTTCCCAATCACCAATCCCGACACACATGCTCGCTTCTCAGCCAAATGCTCTTCTCTGTCAGCGTACTCATCTGACTAAGGTTACTTCCTGGGCTCTTCCTAGCTTCTTACACTTCTCCGCCATCAGCTGCTGAGAAACTCCTTATGGCGCCAGTCATCTACCTCCTGAATATCGTCACATTCACTTGGTAGCTGACTCCCATCATCGGGAGTTCCACAAAGCACAAAGCAAGCAACATTCAGGCGTCGAATAAACACACAAAACCCACTCTAGGTGATAACTCCACTTGCTCTACTCTTACTCAAAAGATATCACCGAACTCAGAAACTCTACCCCTCGCGGGTAGCTAACTACTCTCTCAGGATGTTCCACAAATGCTCATCTAGGTATCTCTCCTAGATTACTTCTCTACTCAAATCCCTCTGAAAAAGGATTCCTACTGGATACTCTTACTCAGCACATACTCGAAAGCTCATCACAGATAACAACTCCTAGGCTAAGCCATCACAAATCAAGCCACTCTAGTCCTAAAATAAGAAATACCTATCCTATTTATAGCATGTATAATACCTCATAACATATCTCATAATACAAAACTATGGGTATTTTGGGAAATCACCGTTCGGGCTCTAGCTGATTTTTTACACTTCTCATTCTCGTTTTCTCTCAGAAACTCTTGCTCGTTTTTTTAGAAAAATCATTTCTTTGAATTTTTTTTCTCAAATCCTCAGTTTGAGTCCAGATTTACCCAAAGGCGCATCCGAATCCCTCAAACCAAGGCTCTGATACCAACTTGTAACACCGTAATTTTTCAACAAATTTTTCATTTTAAATCGTATACTTTTCATAACGTATTGTATAGAAATCAAATTTATTCAAATTACAAAACAAAAATCCACTAATAATCCAGGATCCTCAAAACATAACTCTTTCTCTGGTGTGTACAATCAAGCTGGTGCCGTCCCGCGATCCTGAAAAACCTGAAACACATAACACATAACACGGTAAGCACAAAGCTTAGTGAATTCCCCAAAATACCACATATAATACATATTAGCCACTCGAGGCTATAACTCTGTGGGCCTACTGGACCTAATTCTTTGGACCCTCTGGTCCTAACTCTTTAAACTTTGGAATACACACAACATAAATCACATAGAAATAATGCAGTGCAACACATCACATACATAACATACAAGATACTCTTTCATATAACTCTAATTACCAGTTAAGGTAAAGTATAGTGAGAAAACTCACCTAACAAGCAGCAAGCAAAGACCTGCTCCCGAATCTCGAACTAGCATCTGCCTAACACAAGGAATCAATATCTCTAAGTGATACTCTAATCACAACTCTAATGACCGAAAACTATTCTTCCTCTCTTTAACTCTTTGAAGTGGGTAAAAGACAATTTTACCCCTCCATGGTCTCTACCACTCATGTTGACCAAATCCCCAAAGTCAACAAAAGTTAAACTCGAGTCAAGAGTCCATGTTTGACCCGAATCTCCGAGTGCACCCTTGCAACTCACCGGGTCCACTTATTTTCCTCAGAAGTCTCGTGACAGTCCAGCTCGGCTCGTCATCTTAGCCCCCAACTCGTCGAGCTATCGCATGATTCAGTTCTTTGGGACAAACCCTAACCAACTCGTCGAGTCATGTCATTGACTCGGCGAGTTCATTCAGGCCAAATGTTCATTTAGACGATTTCAATCAGATCTATCACCCCAAACACTAGATCTATCATCCTAAGGCTTAATATCACGTAAAGCTTCGATCTTTACGTTCATACATGAGATTATTGCTCCAAAATGCTAATACATGCCTTTCATGAAGGATTTAGCTCATCAACCCTCATTTAAACGACTAAAGTTGGGACATCTAGACTCTAAGGACCTTAGGAGGTCCAGATCTGAGGTTTCCAACCACAACCATCTCTCATTCAACTCATAGATTAAAAAGGATGGAAGCAAAGCCCTAAAACTCCCAAAGTGAGATCTAGTACAAGGAATGAACAAGATGAGGACTTTGTACCTTCTCTTAGCAGCTGAAACACCCAATACCACAGATCCAATGCCTTCCTTTGTTCCCCATCATGAAGTTGTTCATCCTTCTTCATAGAAATGCACCAAGAACCACAATATGAGCTTCTCTTTCACTCTCTAGCTCCAATAGCAATTAGGGTTTGCTCTCAGGGAAAGGTAACCAAAAATGAGGCTATAAATGTCTTTAAATAGGTCCCAAACCCAGGAAATTAGGGTTTCTCCGCCCAGCACCTACTCGGAGAGTCCCTCCTCTGACTCGTCGAGTCCATTCATTAAATCCACGCGGCAATCTCAACTCGACTCGGCGAGTTGGACCCTTAACTCGTCGAGTCTCTTCTTCAACCTCAAGGTTAACATATACAATAATATCCCTGAAAATCCGGATGTTGCACCATTTTCACTTAGCAACAATTAAAAATATGAAGAATGAATAATAATCAAGTGGTGGTTAAGAGAGGAGAGAAATACATTAGCTTTCGCTTTCTGTTATCCATGGGCTGGAATTCAATGGCAAGGTATGTATTAACATCATTAGCAGTAACAAGATAATTTGGTTGCTTTGCACCTACTGGATAGTTTTCCCCATCAAAATATATTTTCTAAAAAAAATAAGAGCATAAGGAGGAATACCTTCTATATAACTAACAGATCCATCTTCCATATGCCGCACCCACTGCCAAATAAATACATAAATAAATGAAGGCTATGAACACTAAGGGAAATGCGTAACTCAACTTCAATGCCAAAAGTTATGGCACAAACACCAACGCCAACTATTTGGAAACGAACCCTGATTTCTGTAAAAAATATTGCACCATTTGGTCCCAACTATCGAATACTATGAATTCAAAGAGAACGGGTCCCCAAACAAATCTATGTCACCACTACCTGATACTAGCGAGGGTGGTGGTGTTGCTGATGCTGCTGCTGATGTTGTTCATAAGCAACCACACATTCAGATACAAAACCATGAGGATCAAATTCATCAAAGTTGTTACTTTCTGTGTTCATGGCAGCTGCAGGTGGACGTGGTGGTGGTGCGGTGGTTATTGTTAGTGGAGCGACAGTAACAATGGTGTTGGTTACTGACAGGGAACTGAAAATTTCAAGCATAAAGAGTCCCATCCTGCAGTAAATTACCAAAATAACCCTACATGAACTTTGGATTGTGGAGGCTGTGAAGTCAGAAAGAGTTCCAGCCTGCATAAAATTTAATTTAAATATATTATATACATTATTTATATATGATTGAGTCACAAACATAAACATAAGTTGGGATTCTTTAACATATAAACCACAAAAGGTTTATATCATTTCAGCTTCATTATTCTTATCTGAAGACCAAGCAAATAGCACAATGTGTTGATATGTGTTTTTTCCTATTAGCAACAAATGCAACCTCACTGCATATGACACAAAAAGAACATGAAATCAGTCAGAAATAACATATATTTCTAAAAACGAGAGTATATATGTAACTGGATGTACCTTCTTTGAATGAGAGCCTGAAATAGAGCCTTGACTGATGTAAAGTGTTGCACACAAAGCTGGTGTAAATTCTAGAAACCTGTGTCATCAAAATCAACTAATTTCCTGAATTTGATCGGACACCGAAAAGCTATAATATAATGCCAATTTCCAAAAATTCAAAAAATTTTGCAATCAAAGCATAGGGAGGTGAAGAAAAGTATAACGAACCAGAGCAGTGTGAGACTAAATACTAAGAACCCACCCCGTTTTCAATGATAAAAGTAAAGATAGAATTGGGGGTGACATTTTTCGCCAATCTTTCTTAGAACTCCTGGCGCTTCAGTTTGAATCTTGCTACTCAAAATCATATATTACAACGATGAATTATGATTCTAAAAATGAGATATATTGAAAACCCTAAACACCTTCTTTTAGGTAGCGAAAGTGGGTAGAGCGAGTATGGTGAACTTGCTAGCAGTGTATGCATCATGTCACTTCTTCTGCTATATTTCTTCTCTCTAATTCTTATGAATATCTACCACATCTTCTACTCCTTCACGACGAACCTCTATGTTGGTGTTAGGTCTCGACGACATCGATAAACAGAGAAAACCCTAGGAAGAGCAACAATAAAAAAGAAAATGATTTCTCCCATGATATCACTATCAAGAATTGATGAAAGAGGGTACTCCACACTGTATTGCCAATAAGCTTGACGCCAACACCTGAAAGCTGGAAAAAAAAACTTTCATCTGCAATTTGTTCTTGAACCGCTACCAATTCCTTTAATTTTTTTGAATTAAAGTTGTTAGGTGAGGGTTGTGAGGCAAGAATAGGTAGTGAGGGTTGGAGGCGGTGAAGGTTGGTGACAGGTTCAGATGAATAAGGGGAGATATGAGAGAATTGATGGAACTGATGGAAACAAAGGTAGAGGAGAAGCCCGTGAGCGGTCATAGTAGGTGGAGTAAAGTAGAGTGGAAGTGGAGCTGGGATGCAATCGTCGGTGCTGAGGAGTCGCAGTGACTGGTGATAAGATGTGAGCCCGATGTCCCCAATGAGATGAGGCGAGACGGAGCTTGCCGACGAGGTGAGGAAAGGATAATCAGGTCTTCTATTGCAAAGCACTGTGGAAGGGGTGGTATTAAGTTATCTGTGAAAAAATCCCTAGCTTGCTAGAAAAAAATGGACGTGCCTTTTCTAAAAATATTATAAAGCGACACCTCAGTACGACACACATATTTGTTAGGTGCCCTCCATGTTTTTTTTGACACTTATTTTAAGACACGCAAAAATGGGCGTCTTAAATCTTTTAAATTTTGCGAGAGCTGACATTATGTTTAGGACGCACACTTTTGCGTATCGTATATCCGTGCGTGTCATGTTTTGCACGTTGTAAAAGACTGTTTTTCTAGTAGTGTTGCACAATTATGCTCAATGATAAGGGACTTGATTTGGAATGAGTTCTCCTCACTCATCCATGATGCGCATAGCTTAAATGTGCATTAACCATCACTACACTTAACCAATAACATTTTACTGTCATTTGTTTCAAAGTACAATTGATACCCATTTGCTACAACATAATTACAAAGCTTGAATTTTAATTGTTTAGGGTTGGTGAACCTCATACCTAGAATCGGAAACTACTTTTTTCTAAGATATGTCTTCATTAAACATTTGTTTTCCTTTCACATCTGGGATATTCTCATCTTCATCAAAATTTGGATCACCTTATGTGGCATCTTCATTTCCATTTGCCTAACTTACTCCTTCATAGGTTACTCCTTCCATGCTGCTCTGTTGTGGACTCATGAAGTTAGTTAGGTCAACACCTTCTTCCCCTTCAATTGACATGTTTGACTTCACAAAACAATTATCCTAATTTTCATTTTCATTTGCCTTAGTTACGTGCATAGTAGTACCAAAATGGTCCATGTAAACATGAACTTATTGATGGGTTTTGAGCATTCTAACACTTCCTAAGTGTACATGCAACCCTAATAACATTGGATCTATGTTTGTCTAATTATCATGCAAAGTTGATTTCCAAGGCTATGATCCTATCTAGCATACATGGGGAACAATTTTAACTTAAATAATAGATAGAACTACATACCTTGTTGTAATTGTTCCTTGAAACCTTGTGAGCCTAGCATTCCAAGTGTGATGCCTCAAATGCTTCACACAACACCAAATGCTATGGATTAAACTTGGAGAGAATGTATAACACTTAAAAATCGGCTCTAACCCTCAAGTATGCATGTGTAGCCGATTTTGGGAGAAACATGATCTTTATATAGTGTTGACACATCTAGGGTTACACCATGTAAACCCTAATGTGTCATGACTCTTCATTTCCATGATCCATGGGTTTGTAACTCCCATGGAGCCTCCATGGAGCATCCAATGGATCCAACCCAACATGATTATCCTTGGAGCCTCTTAGCCCACTATATAAGTTATGGATGATATACATAATCAACCCATATATTTAATTAGTTATCTTTTGATCACTTAATTAATTCTAAATTAATTCTTGATCAAACTAATTAAATAATATTATTAATATATTAGAACTTATAATATATTAATAACCATATGTGTTATTTCTCTCATTTAGTTTATCCAATTTCATGGTGCCATGCAACCCAAATGGACCATGCCGGGTCGGGTCAAGTATATACCAGAAATAGTTATGGACTTAGACACCTTATCCAACACTTATACTCCACAATGATAAGCAATGTCTATAAATTCTTGATATTGAAGTTCATTCGAAATCAAGGTTAAGCCTTCTGGGATTTGTAAATCGGGTTGACAATAATAAAGTTTATTACACTTCTCTTGTGTGAATCGTTCAAGAAAACCCACAAACTCATTATATGACATACCAGCAAAACCGATGTTCTTGAACACATGATGAACACCATCAAAATAGCAAAAAGGTTTGTTAATGAACACAATATGGAAATGAACTTTGATTGAGATGAATATAGCCATTGATCTTCAGTTACTATGGTGGGACGAGGGTTTTCTTCAATGAGGAGGGGTTTCTTCAATGAGGGGGTGGGGGTTGTATAACACAAACTGTTTATTTAAAACAAATTAATATAAATGTACTACATGTGGCCATTTCATTAAATGACCTGGCACCGACATTTTCCTTCGTGGCATGTATATTACCTTTCAACCCGGTAAAAGGCAACATAAGGGTATTTTAAAACAGAGAAATGAGAGTTTATTCCTTTAATGTGCAAAAAAATAGTTTAGTGACCTTTTAAAACAAACATAAAAAGTTTGATGGGCTAATATGACATTACCATAAAGTTTTTTAAATTGAAAATGTAAAATTTGTATTTTTATTTTTTGCTGACAAATCAAATGAGTTTTCCGACCACCTATTACGACTTCGTGCTATGTGAGGATATAGGTGAGGAAACTCGTCCTTTAGCGATATTTTATGGCATTATAATATGTTGCAAACCCTTCTCGTGGCTAACCCTTTCTACTTGTCGACAAATCAAATTTCATTTAAATGCAACTAGGGCTGTAAACGAACCATTCATGATACGTTCGGCGGGAAGTTCGTTTATGTTCGTTTATTTAATAAATGAACGAACACAAACAAGAATATTTGTTCGTTTAGTTAAACGAACGAACATGAACATTGGTGTTGCTCGTTCATTATGTTCGTGAACATTCGTTTATAATTGGTTATATATATATATATATATATATATATATATATATATATATATATATATATATATATATATATATATATATATAAACTGAAATTAATTAGATTTGTTCTAATTTGCCGTAAGTATATTAAAATTGAAATATAAGGGTAAAGAACCACACATTCTAAATTTGTGCGTATATTAATTTATATTGTTTAGTATTTTTGTATAATATGTATTTATGTAAATTCTCAAACTATGGATATAATCTAAAAATCTTTTAATTTCGCCTTTGGCTCTGGCTCCAAGATATTTGGCTCTAGCTCCAAGAAATTTGGCTCCAATTTACTTCCAGGAAGTGGAATATTTGGCTCCAAAGAATACATGAGAAAACCCAATATTTTTGGTGGTGTTCTTTTTTGCTCGTGTACTCCAAACCTTCACAATTGGTTAAATCATCACAATTTGTTGAGCTACAGTTTGCATCTTCTCAATTTGTAGTCAACAATCGCCCCCCTAAGCCCTTCTACCGACTCCGTCTTCTCCAAATCCTCATAATCGGTTCGTCGTTTTCACTCTCTGCAATTTGCATTACTTCCTATTTCTCTCGAAACGACTTTTTTGGTAAGTAGTAATATATAGCCTTTCTATATTTCTTTCATATATCTCATAAAATTGATTTTTTTTATAAAGCTCTCTATTCTTTTGCTTCTTGCACATGTATTTACACACAGGGACTCTACAGTAGGTAATGAATTTTGATTTGAAGATAAAAATGTTTCTTACTTATTTTTAAAATTTTGGTGCTAAGATATATGCTTTATTGCATTGCAGATGTCTGATGTATCTTTCATTGGGCCATGTCTATTTGATGATGATCGATATATAGATTTACACTCACCATCTGATACAAGTGTTTTATTGTTGTTGAAAGCAACGAAGGAAAAGATAATGCAGGAGGAACCAATGTGGCTGTAGGTACTGGTTCAACACAAGTAAATAAAACAAATATCAAAGAACATACTCCATATGCTAAACGGAAAAGAAAGAAGACTTTGCCAGCTTGGGGACATTTCGAAACGATAACATTTATAGATGGAACTGAAGGGTCTGAATGTGTTCACTGTGGTGAAAAAATTAAGAAGCTTAAGGAAGGGACGACCACACCATTGCTTACACATGTTAGTGATTGCCTAATATTAAATGGTGGCAAAGGTCAGTCAAAGTTAAAGGTTTCACATGGAAAGACAGATTCTTCAACTACGATCCAAAATTGGAAGTTTGACAATACTAGGATGAGGGAGGTTATTTCTCACATGATTATGATTCATGAGCTACCTTTTAATTTTGTTGAATATGACTTGTTTAATGTGGTTATGAAAGAAGCTAATCCACTATTCAACAAGATCTCACGTGCTGCAACTAGACAAGATTGTGTGTCTAGTTATGAAATTGGAAAGAAAGGAATTCAAAAAATGTTAAATGCTGTCAATCGTGTGAGTATCACAACCGATATGTGGATATCATGTCAAAATATTCTTTATATGGTTGTGACATGTCACTTTGTTGATTCAGATTATAAGCTTCACAAATGTATTTTGAGTTTTGTTGATGTGCCTCCACCATATTCAGGTGTTGGTATATATGATTGTTTATACAAATGTCTAAAAAATTGGAATATTGAAAGTAAGGTGGCTAGTTTGACGGTTGACAATGCTAAGATAAATGATGTGGTTGCTAGGAAGTTACTTGAAAATTTGAATCTTCAAAAGAAAGTTGTTGGTGGGAAGTTATTTCATGTGCGTTGTTGTGCACATATATTAAACTTGTTAGTTCAAGATGGTTTGTCTGAAATTATAGATATAACCCACAATGTTCGTGAAAGTGTGAAACATGTAAATGCCTATGTCTTTAGTGATCTTTCAAAGCAATTATCCATGCCAAAGAAGCATTTAATATTAGATGTTAGTACCCGGTGGAATGCCACCTACGCTATGTTGTCTACAGCCTTGGAGTTTAAAGATGTGTTTAAGGATTATGCTGTTAGAGAATGTTCATACACCACTTTGCTGAGCGACGAAGATTGGAAAAAGTTGAAGATATTTGTTTGTTTTTAGCACTTTTCAACGAGGCTACACAAATAATTTCAGGTTCTAGTAGTTCATTTTATGTTTTTATGTATAATTTACCATATATTTTTAGTCATTTCACCATGTTAGTAATCTGATCGTCTAATATTTTTACTAATCTTATTATTTTCTATTGATTTTGCATAGGCTCCGAGTATCCTACATCAAATCTATTTCTTTTAAAGCTATACGGAATAAAAGAATCATTAGATGAATTAGTTTTGGATGGGAATGCTTACATGAAACCAATGGATGTTAAGATGAAAAAGAAGTTTGACAAATATTGGGGTCCTTGTAATTTGTTGATTTCCATGGCTGGTATTTTGGACCCTAGATACAAGACAGATTTACTTAACTTCTTTTTTAAGGCAATCTACTCTAATGATGAGGCATCTACGCATGTTAAACTTGTTATAGATACCTTGAAAGAATTGTTTGCAGAGTATGTTGAGGAGCATAGAACTACAAATGTTGTCCAATCTTCGAATGCAACAGATGGAACTGAAAGTGGTGCATCAAAAAGAGGTCCGAGTGTTACGACTTTGAGATTTGGTAAGAGTATCAGAAGTAGTACTGCTAAATACAATCAACATATCATAAGTGTTGATTCTATTGCTAGTGTAAAGTCAGAATTAGACACTTACCTGGAAGAAGGGGTTTATATTAGTGAGCCAGGTGCATATTTTGATGCCTTAGGGTGGTGGAGGAGAAAAAACATAAGCTCAAAATTCTATCTAAAATGGCTGCTAGCATTTTGGCGATTCCTGTCACAACTGTTGCTTCTGAATCTGCTTTCAGTGCCAGTGGAAGGGTTATTGATCCACACCGTTCCTCTTTAGGAACTAAGATGGTAGATATGCTTATATGTGGATTTGATTGGTATCGTCAATATTACGGACTACAGAAAAAGAAAAACAAGGTAATATTATTAGTTTTTAAATAATAATACTTGTTATTCACAATGGACTTTACTTGTTTTTCGCTTGCATTATAGGAAATTGATGATGTTATATATGTTGATCTTCTGTGAGGTGTGACCATTTGAAAAGTTATGAAGTGTGATCATATTCAAGGTAAAATCATGCAAGTAGCTATTAACTTTTTACTTATCTCTTTATTAGTTATTAACTTATTATTCATCTTTTTACGGATAATGTTTGTGTGATGTAGATAAAGGGCGAAGAACTTTAATTTTGCATTTTGGAAAAGATATTTGATGTGATGAAGTTAAAGGTCAAGCTATGCAAATTTTTTTGCAGAAGATATTTGAAAAAAAAGACAATATTTTAAGTAATTTGGATGTTTTTAATCGTAGGATTTGTTATAAACTTATAATACATGTATTTATGTTTTGGTGTTAATGGTGTTTTATCTTTATTTAACTTTGTTTATCTTCATTTAGGTTTTGTTTTTTTATATTTGTTCGTTTATGTTCATTTATAGTTCGTTTAGATTTGTTCGTTTATGTTCGTTTATCACCATAATTAATGAACATAAACGAACATGCACAAAGTAATTTCTTAAACGAACGAACATGAACAAGGTAATTTGTTTGTTTATGTGTTCGTGTTCGTTCATTTGTTCGGTTAAACTTAAACGAACGAATATGAACAACCCTCGTTTGTGTTCGTTTGGTTCGTTTACAGCCCTAAATGCAACCAAAGGGCTCTAAGATTTTATTTCAACGAAGAAGCTATCGTTTTATTGAAAATTAAAGGACTTTTTTTTGGCACTTGAGAAAAGCTGGTAACCACAAAGGGACACAAGCCAAAACTATAAGGGTTAAAATACAAAATGGAGTTAGCTTGGTCTACTTCGTAATTAACAGCATCTCAAGGGGTATTCTTGAACACTTGTAATTTCCCCAGAGCAGTTCAAACTTCAGAGTCCAACGAATCTCTCTCTCTCTCTCTCTCTCTCTCTCTCTCTCTCTCTCAAACACAGTGTTCATCAATGGCGACGAGTCTATGCATCATCTTCTGCATTCTCTTCATATCTTCATCATCTGCTCTTGATGAGAGTAAGTTCACCCTCTGTCTATGTTGCAAATTAGAATTATCTCCACTGCATTGTTTGCGGATAAATCCCTAAATTTACTGTAGGAGACAACTAAGATTTGATATTCTTTATGAACTTTACCTTTCCTATTTGCTTATTTCAAGGGCATGATCTAATTTAGAACCTCTAATTATTGCGATTTCATTGTTCCCAATCCGATTTCTTTGTTCTTGTGGTTAATTACCAAGAATTGCAATGTAGTTAGTAAATTCGAAGATTGGACCAATTCTTTTACAGATCTAATTTCTAAATCCCCGCTTAGTTTCGAACTTTACTTCATCTTTTTCTCGTTCTTCTTCTTCTTCTTCTTCTTTTTTCAATGTAGTACGATTAGTGAACATTACATTTAAGATCTGAAATGCTAACAAACTGAATTCAACCAAGAGAAAAAAGTGCACTACCTAACATTTAAGATCTCATCGGAATAATTGGAATCATCTTGTTCCAAAATCGCCGAAATTAATACTCTTTTTCACATTCATCTAGATAACTAAATTGCTTACCTTTTATCTTCTACACTTCAAGAAATATACACAATAATTCAAAAGGTTAGAATTTAGAAGCTATTTTACCATGCTATAAGACTTGTGATTCTAAATAAGCATATAAGTTGTATTTCTTGTTAACAGAAAACGTCACTAAAAACCCAGCCGACGAGCTAGTAGCAATAGTGAACATAAACAGAACATCCCACAAATCATCCTCCCTCACCAACAACCCCGGCCTCGCATGCATAGCTCTCCAATACATCAAAGCCTACCAAGGAAAATGCGATGAAGTCGGTGGGCCCGACGCCAAAAAACCCGCCGAATCCGAATTCGCCGAAACCTTCGCCCCCAACTGCGGAGTCGAAGTGGCCACACTCGCCCCCATCACAGGCCGTGTGCTCGGGTGCCAATCAAAATACATCAAACCCGATAAAGTGTTCACACAAATACTAACGATGAAGAGCACAAGTTTGAATATAATCTACAACACCACCCACACCGAGATCGGGGCGGCAGTCAGCGGCTCAGATGGCGGTGGTCCGTATTTCTGGTGTCTTCTTTTTAGTAACGGGAAATCGAATAGTAGCTTTGTGTTGGAAAGGGGTGAGGCTAAGATTACTAGGCCTAGTTGCTTTAGTGGTGCTAATGATGAGTGTAGTGGTGTGAATGGTTTGTTGGAAAATTTGAGTTTTTTGATGATTTTTGTTGGTGTTTTTGTTGTGGGGTGTTATACGATTTTGGTATGAGTTTTCTTGAGTATTAAGTTTTTTTTTTTTTTTTTTTTGAAATTCCTTTGTATTTGTTCATTTATACAAGCTTAAAGATGTATTTGTACTAGTGTTGTTAGGTTGTGTATGTTATACTGGATACGTATGTTTTTTGTTGATAAGATGAGGAAGGATGTTACGTCTTTTACTCACGCAAGTATCTCTCATCATGTCCGCTTTTTAGGGGAGGAAAAAGTTAAAAGTTTATCTTATTATTAGTGGTAAAAATCTAAGCCCAATTCACATTATGTTAATATAATCAACTTGTTAGGTTGTATGTTTGTCCATGTCTATTTTTCGTAGACTAGATGAGAATTTATAAGGAGGCATCAAATTCAAATCTAAGCATTAACTTCCTTAATTGATATTTATATTTTCTCATGTTGAACATGAGATTGGTTGTTGGGACACTTAAATGTAATGTTTCAGTTATATTATGATAAATAGTTTTAGATTATAAAATTGTTATAAGATAATGCCTCAAAAGTTTACAATTAATAACATGCCGAACTTTCCTTCTCAATTTGTATAGAGCTTATTAAGTGTTTTGATACAAAATCATAAATTAAAGAATCTTTCATGTTGAACATGAGATTGGTTGGACCCTCTTTAATGTCACGTTGCAATTATTAAATGATAAATAATTTTAGATTTTAAAATTATTGTTAGATAATACGTCAGAAGTTCACAATTAGTAACATGCTGATGTTCCTTCTCAATTTGTATAGTTTGGTAGAGGTGATTAATAGTTTTAATACAAAAACATAAATTAAGAATTTTCCATGTTGAATGTGAGATTTGTTATTGAGATACTTAAGAGTTGTTTCTTTTTTGTTTAGATCTTAAGTGGTGTACGGATAAATGGCTTAATGGATAATGATATTTCTATTCTAATTTCAATAAAATACCAGAGGGATAGAGAGAAAATGACATATTGATTTTGTTCATAGCAATGTATTAATCTGCACTCAAAAGAATAACATAAAAGGAATATTTACATAAGAAAGTTAGGACTAGTAATAATATTACCCCCTTCCAACGTAAATAGGGAAATAAATAAGAAAAATCGTCACTTCCCCTCAAATCGGATTTGGAAATCAATCATATCCAACTTGCTCTTCTTATTTTCAAATTTATTATTTGGAAGGGAGTTGATGAAAACATCAACAACTTGAAAATCTGATGAAACGTTCAACAACTCTGAAATTCGAGATTCTAAATAAAGTGGCGACCAATTCCCACATATTTGGTTATTGGCGAATTTAGAACCAAAAATCACGCAGTTTCTTATTTAAATAACACTGAAACTGTAACATCCCATTTAAAATATAATAATTAAATAATAAACCCGAAACCCCGAGAAGCAATTATTATTATTATTATTATATGTTATTATAGTCCAAAATCAAATAATAATTATCGGAATGTTAGTTTTGGGGGTTAAAGAATAAATATCAGACTTAATTTGAAAGGATCTTGGATGGCTGGGGTTAAAAGGGTAAATTATGTGCCTAAGTTGAAAATAATTGGTCATGGAGGGGCCATATGGTAAGTATTCAGATTTGATATGTAATGATTTTCAGAAGGGAGGGTTTAGATTGTAAATTAAAGAGTTAATTTGAAAAGAATAATGGAGGGACTGAAATTGTCAATATGTGCCAATGTTTGAGAGGGAGCGGGACTTATAACCCATCACCTCCTCGTCCTAACCCTAAACCTAGCAACACACATCCAGCTGGCATCTTCTTCTCCCTCGTCCAGCCGCATCTCCCTTCGACTCCTTCCTGTTCCGATCAACCAAATGCCGCCGGCGGACCTTGCTGATGGCAAGCACATCTCGTTCCACTGTTCCATTGCCGAATACAACCACACAACGTGGGTGTAGCTGTTGCCGTTTGTTGAGCGCCGCCATCTATGCTGGAATCTGGAGACCGACAACGTGGCTGTATCGCTGCAACCTTCTTTCTTCTCTTCTTACCGTTAACCTTCGCGGTTACCGCTAACGTTGTTGATGTCGTCACCGTGTCCGGAAAAGACGTGAGGTGTTCCGCTGCCAGTCGTGTTTGTGTGTGCTTCAGCCCATGTGACGCAAGCATGTGAGTGGGTTGTGGTTGTTGTTCGACTGTAGAGACTCGCTTGGCCAGAGAAGCCCCGTGAAGAGCAACCATGGCGGCCGACCATGGTGGTTGTAGCCGTTAACCGATGCTACTGCCGCCAAGCTCAGCCACTGCCACCGCCGCCGTGCGCCTCTAAGTGGGTGGCTGGGTCTATTTCCCAATCAGAAGTGTATTGGGTGTGTTTCCATTGCTAGGGTATTATGTGTGGGTGTGTGTTTATTAGTGTATGTGGTTATATTAGTATGTGTGTGTTATTTGGATTGTGTTGTAATTATAATCATGCCGGAATAATCAATAGAAAAACTTGTAACCACCACCGGCCGCCGTGTCGGGTGGTGGTGTGTTTTGATTGCGTTTGGACCTCGCTTGGGGGATGTTTGCACAATGTGGGATCAATGAAACCCTAATGGGCCCAAAGAAAACCTAGTGGTCCCAATGGAACCCTAATGGGCCCAGTAAGGCCCAATGTGACCTAAAACCCAACCAATGGACTAATGGGCTAGTATTGGGTTGGAAAACTTTAATTAGAGTTTGGAAAACCCTAATCGCATAAGACCCTAATTTTGAGAATTAATCGAGACACACACAAGATTATTTAATAAATTGAAATACTAAATAATAATCATTGACAAAATTAACCTGAAAGCAATATTGGACTTAATGTATTAAGTCATTAATGGGTTTAGTAAGAAACACTTAACTGTAACGACCCGAAAATCAAGGGTAAAAATTTCATTTTTAATATAACCCAAAATAGATATCATTTATTCCAAACATTTCAAATCATCATTAAGTAAAACATTTATCAGAGTTCATCCCAAAATCATTAAGTAATGCAATTACATTACATAATATTTAAAGAGTAAAGAAAACGCTAGAAAATAAGGAACTAGTGGTGCTAACAGTTAACCATGATCCTAATTAAAGAAAAGATGCTACGGACGTGTGATTAACGGG
Source organism: Lactuca saligna (assembly GCF_052625555.1). Classification (NCBI taxonomy): domain Eukaryota; kingdom Viridiplantae; phylum Streptophyta; class Magnoliopsida; order Asterales; family Asteraceae; genus Lactuca; species Lactuca saligna. The sequence continues at coordinate 74,059,572 of NC_136423.1, read as the reverse complement.
TAGTGGAAAGTAATTTTTCACAAAACTAGATTATGCTCTTATAGGAAACATTATGTATATCGGCTTATCGTCTGATCAACCGATCACATAATCAACATGAAGAAAGTAAATCATAATGTTACCGAATAAGGAACGTGGTGCCCAAACTTGAATATTGGATCTCACTTACAAAGTCTATCTAGAAGTAAGAACGCATGAACATGATCAAACATCATAATATCATAATATGCACCAATCATACATATACCCATGCTGTTTTTTTTTTTTTGGTTTTGATAGGCATACAAAAAAGCTAATTTATATGTAGCTTGACAAACAAAATCAGTTGAGTTTCACAAGGTGCACTAATATGCTTTCAAAAAGAAATAGATTCTAACCCTAAAAATCCCTACACTTCAAAACAAAAGTAAGAACTAATAGCAACGCTATGATCCCACCAGAAGAACCTCCAACTCTATATATCCAATAAGGATCAAACGTAGTAAGACTCTGATCCAAATAACACGAAAACCCCACAACGATTATCAAAACAAACAAAACTAGAAAGGCATAAGTGGAAATACTGATTAAAGGTTCATCTTCAAGCTCCAATTCTTCAAGACTCTGTGATTTCTTGTCAATAAAGAGTGGTGACACTACAGCTAGAACTCCCAAGCTTATAGCTAGCAACTTTTTAGTTGCTGATCGCCTTTCATGTCTCCTACGTGTGCCTTCATGCTCCATTTAGGGTTTTATTGAATTTTTTGGTTATTTTATTGAGGTAATCGATTGATCAATCAACCCCTTTGTTATTTTTCTCTTTTATGTATAGGAACCTGATTCCATAAAAAAGATGACAAACAATATCATCATGGAGGATATGGATTCTCTATTCCACTAGGGAAGATTGTGTAAGGTTGGAGTTCTAGGGATCTTTATTAAAAAAATAAAAGTTGATTATATTCTTAAATCCTAAATAATGTCACTAAACACTAACCAGCATAAATTTCGTAACGTTTATGAGAATTCTTGTTCATTGGCGTGGCATCTTTTTTTTTTTAAATAATTTCATAAAATATTAACCAAGTTTCACTTTTATGCAATCGTTGTAAAAATGTTGAGAAAGACTAGTAATCAAATTTCAGAATTGTTCGATTGTTGTAAAATTTAGTTATGTTATTGTTTGCACTAAACTTAAAACATTTTGAACAATTGTATTATAATTAAATTTACTCTGATTTAAATTATTTCAATAAATCTATGTCACGTGTCCATAAAAAAGAGTACAAACTTTCACAAAAATAAGACGAACTTGAAAGCTAAGCGTTAAAACATAATAAAAGTAAAAAAAAAAAATGTATTTAGATTACTATTTACTACATTACCCTTAACCTCGAAGCTTATTCTTGAAGATCCAAAAAATACGAGTGGACATGAATGATGATTAAAAATTAAAAGACCATATGAGTAAACTTCACAACAACATATAAATATAATGTTACAAATTACACTCTGAGCCCTTTGACTTATCTGCATTAAACCTTTTTAACCACTTCTTTTGTGAAGTTGTAAGATGAGATGTTGAAGTAAGAAAAGATGGATATTTTTCAGATGATGAGCCTCTTTGAGATGGAAGTTCAGCAGGAAGTGCTGAAGCTGTGCTTGTTAAGGCGTTTAGCACAAGAAATGCAAGAATGGGAGAAAGATCCAAAGTCCCTCCAAGTGGTGGAATAACCCCGCGAAAAATATTTAAATATGGGTCGCATAAAGTGCTGTAAAAATAAAAATATAAAACCAAAATTAACAATTGTTAAATTTCTAGTGCAATAATTAATAAAAAAAAAATGAAAGTAGAATGTTGTAATGGAGAGAAATGAAAGTGGGTTGTTATAATAGAAAGAAATGAAAGTATGTTGTTATTTCTTGTATTTGGTGTTTTTTATAATAATACCTTAGGGGGTTCACAATGACTTGAGGAGTGTTTGGAAACCAGGTAAGAACTAGCCGAGCAACCAACAATGAGTTGTAAATATTTAAAAAATTTAGAATTCCATTTGATACCACAAGCCCTGCCAATGAATCTCCAGGAAGAATCGCAGCAAAATTGTGATTCGAGAGATTGTTTGATTTCATGTGGCTTCTAAAATTAATCTGAAAGTATAATACACACAAAAGGTGAAGTACATGTGATTCGTTGTATTTAGCCCTAAAATTTGTTGAGAAAATGATGACACATTGTAGAATTAGAAGGAGATTAAGACTTGATAGATAAAGTATCCTTTCTTTGATTTTATCTGTTAAGTCGTTTTTTCTGCAAAGTCTTATGACTAAGGTGCTGTTTGTTTTTTCTAAAAAACAACTTCAGACCATTTATTGTTGCGCCGCGCAACACACGCGCAACACTTGGCCCTTCGCAACTGTTTGTTTTTCAGATGACTTCTGACTTAAAAATTGTTGCGCATGTGCTGTGTTGCGCAGCAGTAGACCAATTGCTTCAAACTTCTTCGCACATTACTTTAACTTACTGTAGTAATCTGCAAACGTTAAAAAACAATTACACTTTTTATTAAATGTTGCAGTCGTTTGATCCACCTCTTCTGCTATAGAGGGTTGCAGAGGTGGTTTGCAGACTCCAGGCATTTTCGCTTCAAAAAAACAACTGAAACCATGTTGTCATACTTACTCAGTCAGCAATATTTTTTAGCTGATTGGGTAAGAGCTCCTGACCGAGTAAGAGGAGAAAATTTAGCGAAACAAACAGTAAGACTATATTTCTTAGTAACCTACTGACCGGTAAGAGGCAACACAAACAGCCCCTAAGTCAAAAATAAACACTCACATATAGTTATCAAATTAAGTCATGTATCCCTTTTTAAGTTCATTAAGTCAAAAAGTAACATCTTAATGTATATAAACAAGCCATCTTTCATTAAATTGACAGAGAATTCGTGATGATTCTTCAAGATAAAAACTAGCAAAGAAGAAATTAACATCGCCATACATTTATCTCGAATTTTCTACGATTGGAAACATGTAATTCCTCTCTACCTAGGTAAACTATGCCCTTTTGGTGAAATGTAAATGCTTCGAACGTTAATTGTAAAAAAAGAACAGAGTATAATCAAATTAACCACGATTATGAGTATGAACTCGACTGAATTAAGAATAGGTCTATTAGTTGCGAAGCCAAAACACCCTGAATTGTATTTAGCAAATTGTAGAACAGCGGCATTGGTTACGAAGAAACGAATTACAAGCATTAGTTATGGAAGCCTAAAGGGTAAAAATATTTAAATACCTGGCAGAATTTGTGGTATTGAGAGGCGGCAGAATGCAATTTGGTGAAAAGGGGATTGTTGGAAGCAAAATGATGAAGATCACGGAGACATTTATCAATGGAGTTATGGAAATTACGAACGAAACTATCGGGTGATGCAGTGACTATTTTTTGGAGATTAAGAATGGGGTTTGTGTTGGGATGAAGTTGGGTGGTGATGAGAGATGTGGATTTGAAGAACACGAGTGAAGAGGGGCTGAGAATGGAGAGAGGGAGATCTAATTTCGTGAATTTCCCGTTGGATTTACTAGTGTCGGTAGATTTGGTGGTGGATTTATCGTCATGACATGGATTTTTGGTTCTTGAAGAAGATGAAGATGATGAATGCATTGTTTTGAGAATGGAAGGGGTTGAGAGGAGGAAGACGAGATGGGATTTGGTAACGAGTGGATTTGGTAACGAGTGGATTCACGCTTTCTTGTGAATGTGCAAACTGAAGTATCGCAGTTTAGTATAATTGTTTAATTTTATTATAGATATTTGGAGTAATAAATCTAACATGTATAATCTTAAGCAGGCCAACAAACTTTCGTATATTGGTTTAAATGGTTCATCGTGATTATTTTTTTGCATTTGAGGGGCACGTACTTGTGTTTTACCATTTGAAAATATCATTTTACCCATTTTAACAGGAATTTCTGCTTAGTCACTTGCCAAGTAAGCTGGTTAGTGAATACATATAACCTGGTGAGTCAGCACATACTCACAAATGATTCAACTCGACGACACACTTGCAAGAATAGGGTCAACCATCCACATCTCTTTAACCCTTTCTTCTTAACCTATACATACATGTTTTTTTTTTTCTAATGACCTTTTTTTCTTCGTGCGAATATGCACATGGAGTATTTGAATCATGGCTTCATCCACGCTGAGAAAATTTATAGGCACAAAGACCATCAAGTGAAACACATGATAAGGGTTTTAATTTTGCTCACAGGGTGGAGGAGCTCCGGCCAGTGTACGCTTCTACCATATCAACTCTTCCTTCTCCTAAATCAGGATATGTTGTTGTTAATTCAATGGAAATGTTTTCGATGATCCTATTGGTGCTTGATTTAACTCCATCGATGTCCCCAACGACGTCTCCAATGTGGCAGAACAAGGTGAATCATGTGACGCCGCCGATGATGCAACTTCTGGGGAGTAGGTTGAAGATGGATCCGGTTATGGGTTTGATTCGTCGACGGTAGTTGCTCAGGAAGTCATTGACACCGGTCAATCCCCCAACAAACCTCTACTTTTTCCGAATAGGGTTCGCCGTGGACAACGTACATTGACACTGGAATGCCATCCTTTCGCTCTGATTACTTTGTAAGTGAAAGAATCGGTGAATCCGATCTTAAGCCTTCTAAAATCTCTATACCTTCTCCATAATTTCTCTTTCTGATTCTGAAATCTCCATGTGACATCACATTCGTTTGGATTTGAGGTGTTGACTGGTGTTTGTTAGTCGAGAAACACTATTGATTTGAAGTGTTTTAGGTTGAATTTCTTGATAGCTATCAAAACTCCCTTATCAGAACAGTTTATTAACCTTGTATCATCGCAATCACTAGAGCTCAAGCTCATATTCGTATCATTGCAAGAAACAACGACAAAAGCGAACCCCAACAGGGTGTTTCCTCTTCTTCTCATAGTCAATACCCCTCGGCTTGGCCTGAAATTCACGAACCTGCACTAAAAATCGCCACACTTCCGCTACCACTCTTTAGTCAGGTTCTCTCCATGGGCCAGTAACGTCGGTGATTAACCCAATCGCAGTCACCACAATTACAAATTGGGTTGAGGGAGATAGTGAAATCTGGAGCGCGAGATGTGGAGAAGGGAACGAGAGTACTAATTTGCTCCAAGGTAGGATGACCCAAATAAAAACTAGGGTAAACATTATCACACCCACGTGGCAATGACCAGGACTTCTTTAATCCAGGTGGCAATGATGTGGAATTGCTAAAGTGCAAGGTAGGATGGGTGTCATCGGGTGACCCCTTCAAAAAAATTTTAAAAAAAAAGACCTTTTAAAACATAAAAATACAAGTACATGCCCCTCAAATGCAAAAAATATTCACGAGGGACCATTTAAACGAATGTACTAAAGTTTGTTGGGCTACAATGACAATAACCCTAATCTTAAAACCCATGAAAACTATGAATATTTTGAAGGGAAATTAAATAATAATATCCATATTATATAAATATGGTTGTTTTTTTAAAACATAAATGTTAGAAGGATTGTCATGATAACACTCCTAGCATTTTGTTATATCATTATTTTTTACTGTCAACTCCTTTTTTTATCACTAGCACTGTCACAGAAGAAAATATTGTTCCTCATCATATCCAACATTTAGGAGGAGAATGTTGAATCAAGAAATATTGATTATGATGATGTGGTATTTTTGATAAAGAAGTTTGGAAAAATAGATAGAGAGGTTGAGTTGTCTATATTGAAGGTGAAGAACCTTTGATATATCTATATATTTTAGTGTGAGCATTTGTAACATTTGGTATCGCATTGCTTCCTTATTCAAGGTCGTGACCCAATTATCGGTTGTCATGAGGCTTAGGGCATTGGGGAAGAAAGGATTTGGCAATCTTTGGATGTAGATATTATGGTTTTAGTGATCCAAGAGTTTGATTGTGTTTCAGAGCCCAAGGGTATAATCGTAATTTGGGAAGTTCGGGTCTTCATGAATTTTGGGTTATTGTTCGGGAGGTTTTAAGGCGGGGTGATTTGTTAGAAGTGTAGGGCTTCTTGTCACCTTTTCATGGATATAAAGTTCGTCGGAAACGGACTTAGAACGAAGAAGTTAGTGCCAAGTGAAGTTAGGGTTTTAGAGGTTCAATGAGTACGTGGGGCGTACTCATTATGAACGTGGGGCGCAAAGGGTTGACTGGTTGCGGATGGTCTTAGAGTACGTTAGGCGTACTAAGAGGTACGCAGGGTGTACTCCCTTTAGAGAAAAACCCTAATTTTGGGGTTCCTACCCTATATATGAACAAAACGAAAAGTAAAAATTAAATTACATGAATGGTCCCTGTGGTTTTGGAGAATTTGTGGTTTTGGTCGCTAACTTATTTTTTTAACTTAAATGGTCCTTACTGTTTATTATTGTTGTGCGTTTGGTCCCCGTCTTACCTAAAAATGCTATTGTGCCCTTATTAATTTATTTTTTTTAATTAATTTTCTTATCTATGTATTTATTTTTTACATATTTAAAAAAATTAATAGACCACACATATTTGTATCTCTTCGGATGATCCCTACCATTTATTTTTTAATTAATTTAATTTTTTAACTCGGATGGTCTCTACTATTTAATTTTGTTACGAACTTGGTCTCTATCTTACTTAAAAAGACTATTGTGCATTTATTATTTTTTTTAATTAATTTTCTTGTTTATGTATTTATGCTTTATATGTTTAAGAAAAATTAGTAGACCCTACATATCTGTACCTCTTCTAGTGATATCGACGTCTTCATCATCACTTATTTTTTCGGTCCTTCAACTCCGTCGAATCAACACCACAACCCACTAAAGATGAAGAGACAGTATGTTATGGTGTTGGTTCGCCAGAGTTGAAGTACCAAAAAAAAGGACGGTGAAAACGTCGATTTTACTAAAGATGGAAAAGAAATAGAAGATAGGGAGGATCAGAGATGAGATGGTGAATGGTAAGACTCAAATTAAATTTCTCAAATGTGGTTTCAGGTTTACGGTGATGAGATACATATATGTGGGGTATATTAAGTTTTTATAAAAAATAAATACATAAATAAGAAAATTAATTAAAAAAATTAATAAGGAAAAAATAGTATTTTTAGATAAGACAGAGACCAAACGCGTAACAAAAATAAACAGTAGGATTTCTCAAGCTTGCACACTCTATCAGGGTATTCTGCACTGACAAAACCCTCTGGTTGATTCATGTACACATCCTCAGCCAACTTTTCATTAAGAAAAGCGGTTTTGACATCCATTTGCCATATTTCATAATCATGAAATGCAACAATGGCTAGCATATCCCTAATAGACTTAATATTTGCTACCGATGAGAAGGTTTCATCATAATCAATACCTTGAGTCTGAGTAAAACCCTTTGCAACCAGTCGGGCCTTATATGTGTGCACTTTTCCTTCCATGTCGGTCTTCTTCTTGAAGATCCATTTGCACCCGACTGTTTTACGGCCTGGTACATTGTCAACCAAGTTCCAAACTTGATTGTCATACGTGGAGTGTATCTCGCTCTCCATGGCCTTCTTCCATTTAGCAAACTCCGGGCCTGTCATGGCTTCCTTAACACTGCTAGGTTCATCCAAATTTACCAGTGTACTATCGTTGATAAATGTATCACCTTACATAGTAATATGAAAACCATAATAAAACTCAGGTGTGTTCCTAACCCGTGTGGAACGCCTCGGAGGTACAGACTCGTCAGCTGGCTCAATAGGAGTTTCCTCCTCAGGTTGATTGCTAGTGTCTGAGGTTCCTTCACCAATTGATTCTTGAATTTCTTCAAGATCAATTTGCCTTCCACTGTCTCCTTGGCTCATAAACTCTCTCTCACGAAAGACCCCTCTTCTTGCTACAAAGACCACATTCTCACTGGGTCTGTAGAAGAGGTAGCCGAAGGATTTCTGTGGGTAGCCGATGAAAATACACCTTTCACTTCGGGGTTTGAGCTTATCATGAGTCTCACGCCTCACGAAAGCCTCGTAAGCCCAAATCTTGATGTGGTCTAAATTGGGAACCTTCCCAGTCCACATCTCATGAGGTGTTTTGGTAACCTTCTGTCACAACTAGAAATTTTGTGTCTTGTAATCACTATACTCAAGTAAATGTTGAATTCAAAAACTCAAGAGCATGTATGATGCTTACTCAATGGAAAACTAAACCCCAATTCACTACATCAAGCAATTGGAAACCCTAGAAGTTCTTGATTAGGTCCATTTTGGGACTAGGAGTTCCTTATTGGACCTAAATGGACCAATAAGCTTCCAATTTGACTATCATGGGCTTAGAACCCTTAAATGGGCTCTAATTGGACCCACATCTATTTATTTCAACATTTTGGGCTATATTGGGCCTAGAATGAAATAAATTCAAAATTTGGAACCATGATTAACCTAAACTAGCCCAACAAAGTGTAAAAAATCATATTATATTTTTTTTAGGTTAAAACTCATCCAACTTAATATACACATGGGCTTGTGGGCATTAAAGCCCAAATTTTCCCTTTTTCCCTCCAAATTCTCGGCCCAAGGCCCAAGCCCAAGAAGAAATGAAGAGAGTTGACTTGTAATTGACACCTCATTATTGTCTTTTGGATCTCCATGCAACCCATTCCATGTATCCATGCATATCACTTCATGTCTATTTCTCCCTCTCTCTTCTTGTTTCGGCCGTGAGCAACACACACACACACACAAATCTCTCACAAACTCTCTCTAGATCACTCAAGACTTCTCTCTTCCTCTCCATCTAAAATCTCGATATTGGCTTGTGTTTCAAGAGGATTCTTCAAGATTATCATCATCCTTTGGTAAGTTTTTCCATGTCTAAGCTTCAAAACTTCCCCCTCACATGAGATCTCTTATTCTAAACAAGTTTCTTTGGTGATCATACTCCTAGAAAACTCCATAAACTCGAGATCTTCATCAAGGGGTGCTAGGGCCGAAAAATCACTTCATTTCTTCCATCCTTTCTTCAAAAACCGAATCAACACCCAAGGTGAGCTTCATACCCCCTTATTTTCGGTTTTTATAAGTTTTTGTGGGGGAGAATACAAGCAAAGGTGTAGATCCATCACTATGTGTATGTTTTGGTTGATTTCTATGCTTATATGTATGTTTTGTATGATTTTGATGCTAGATCTAGTTATGAATTGCTAAAAACCGAGATATATCTTATACTAGCATAAAATATACTACTACATGCAAAGTATACCAAGAAAAATAGCCAAATGGCTTGACAACACTTATCTTGGGCTAAAAACACATTTTTTTGACACAAAATGCTAAAAATACAAAGTTGAAGGGCCAAAAATGAAATATTACGAAATCTGATGGGTGAGATGAGTCAAAACAGTTTTCATAATGTATTTTCTGAAAATATACTATTTGGAGGATTAAAAGCATAAATTTCAAGCTTAATGGGCTAAAAATGACAATTTCGGCCGAATAGGGCCCATTATGCGAAATTTTCTGTTTTGGAGGGCCAAAACTGTGTTTTTCTGTAAAACAATGGACCATTAGTGTCACAAGTACTTTTCAAAGGTTTAAAATGCTTTTCAAATTTAAAAAGGACCAAAGTTGCAAAAATTTTCCAATTTGGGTCAAAAATGTAAAAATTGCGAAAAAGAGGGGTTACAACCAAGAAAACTGCAAATTCAGGGACTTAAACTGTTTTCAATGAAAAATATGCTGAAAAATATTAATTTCAATAATTTTTGGTGTTAAAATGTCAAGAAAAATGGTTTAAGGACTAAACCGGAAATTATTTTACCTAAAGGGGTGAAAAAGTAAATTTACAAAATCAAGAGGGGTTGTAAACAGAAAATTTTCAATGATAATTCAATACACTCGTTGTGAACAAAGATTGACACTACGACTCTCGATAAATTACAATACACAATATCACCAACAATCGTTACCAAACGAATTGATTCGGTCTCGAATCAATAACAAATCCAAAACTACTAACACTACAACGCTCAATACACATATGGAACTCTCGGAACTCTTTACTCTCGTGGAACTTACTCAATACGTCGACGTACACTCCTTAGGCCCAAAAGTTGCAAATCATGCTTGTCGAGCCTAGCTAGCCCGATGACATGATCTTTAGGCCCAAAGGACACTTGCTTACATGTAGTTGGGTCTAATACGACTCGACCGCGTGCAAAAGGACTTTCAATGGCAAACATGCTGCTGGTCCCCAAGGGTCCTTCAGTGCTGCTAGTAAAGTCTGGAACTCACGATTACGGGTTGGGCTTCGGGCCCTTCGCAATTGCAATGGTCTTGAACGACGCAGGGAAATACCGAGGGTTTCGTACCTTCTCTTTTTCCCTCCGGTCGTGGGACTACACAAGTCCGGGAGGATTGAGTTGTGTGAATAAGTGCAAGCGACGCCAAAGGGATCGCTGGTACGGTTGTCGACTGTACGTTTTCATTAACAGACGTTACAACAATTCACCACCCACTGTATACTCAATGCCTCCGGAGCTCAACGAATACCTCTAACGTAACGAAATAACAGTACACAAACTAAGTAAAGCAAAGTGATAGGAAAACATCGGGTTTTCCTAGGGTTTTCAACAAGTACACTTATGGACTACATGTCGAATTTCACAACTCTTACGCTTACATCTATAGAATTCAAACAAGCATACTCACGGATCTTCACATATTTTTACGCTATTCTATTTTTAGAAAATATCGGATTTTCTAAAAATATCGGGTTTTCCTAGGGTTTTCAACAAGTACACTTATGGACTACATGTCGAATTTCACAACTCTTACGCTTACATCTATAGAATTCAAACAAGCATACTCACGGATCTTCACATATTTTTACGCTATTCTATTTTTAGAAAATATCGGATTTTCTGGTGGTTTTCAAACAATACAAAACATTGGATTTCAAACACTACTTATGAACTCACCAACATTTCATATGTTGACGTTTTTCAAAATACTTGTATTCTCAGGTAACAGATAAGTGAAGAAAGGACGGTATTCTATGATTGTTTAGCGGTTGTTTAAGTAACAATGAACCATGTATTTTGGAATGTAATATTTTGAAACGATGTAATGAATGTGAACGCTACCAGTTGTATCATTCCAATGCTTGGTGATGTATAATGTTATGTTTCATGTATATTCATTGTGATGGTATTCAATTGAGTCACAACAGCCCCCGGACGTTTCCGCCGTCTGGTTCGGGGGTGTGACAGGTTGGTATCAGAGCTTTGTTTATAGTGAACTAGCATATCTAGCCACACATTGATATGCAACTATAAACCAAAAAGAGGTACTAACATAACTCTGAACAAAACAAGTAAATAAAACACCCTTGCTTGCATTAGGAATAGGAACATAACGCCGAACCAAACAAAAATAATACTAGTGTCTCGGTTAAATTCAGGACTGTTCTTAGTGGTACCAAGGAGTGGATGTAGCATGATCAACTACACTCTCTCCAAAGTATAACTAACACACGTCCTGATGAGATCAGGATAGCTAGGGAATCTAAAACTATACCCCTACCACCGAAAAGAGAACGTCTGTTTAGCTTGTGCCATAGCGGTAGAGTCATAGGAAAGTGATAGCTTATTCGTATACTTTCTCCCAGTCTTCATGGAGGGAGAACATCAGGGCATTCAGTTTCACCAAGCCCTAGGGGCACACGGGGTACTCGAAGACGAACCAGAGGGGAATCAAGAGGGAGTCCACGGCGTTGAACCTGATGAGTACATGGACACCGACTACGAGTTCGAGGAGACCGACGATGACATGGAGGAGGATCAGGCCCCGGACATGGGTCACGTCGCATCTCCTGCTAGCGAAGTGCAACAGGATCCCCACGTCCCACCAGTGAATCCCGCGAGGGAGAATCGCTCCCCAGAAGCCGAGATTGCCGACTTGCGGCAACAACTGTTCGCCATGGAAGCACGTGCCGTGCAAGCGGAGCATGAGAGGGATGAGGTCATTGTAGACATGACTGAGATGGCTCAGCTGTTGGCTCAGCACTTCGGCTTATGACTTCACCGTTATCGTAGAACGCAGCTCATCGCGGTTAGGGATAGACTTATCTTAGTAGGTCGTTAGGAAATATGCTATGTACTCCGACTCTATGTTTAAGTGACTACACTACTCATAGAGTCGTTATGCTGTCGAACTAGTATCACTCATGTATGCTCTTACGAGCAAAATTTTCATGCATCAAATGCGGATAATATTAATAAATTTTTACGTGTTTTGTTGCGATATTACAAATTGCTAGGTGTTGAGAAATTATGATTGATTGGTCAATGGTAGTAGTGTTTAAGTTCGTACCATGCACCTAGTCAGTAGGATCACGACCTCACAGAAACAACATACCCTCAACATCTTTCCGTTTTGTGACAGAAAGATGCCTCCCCGACCTACTCGCGGAAACCCAGTACCAACCCCACCTGAAGTTGACTCAGCCGCGTTCCAGGCAGCTGTATCCGCAGCAGTCACTGCAGCGATTGCGCAAATTCACCAAGGGAACAATGGAGGAGTCAATGGGCAAGGAGCCGGAAGTTCGAACAACGGAATGAATCAAGGACCCACCAAGACATGTACCTACAAGGACTTCACAAACGCCAAACCACGAACTTTTAATGGCACGGGAGGGGTGATTACTCTGAAGCGATGGATCGAAAAGGTGGAGTCGGTATTCGAGATATGCGACTGCCCTGAGCACATGAAGGTGAAGTTCGCGGCCTGCACTTTTGTGGATCAAGCGCTCACCTGGTGGAACGGACATGTAGAATCCATGACGCTCCCTGTAGCCAACTCTATGCCGTGGACAGAGATGAAAGAAATGTTAATGGCTGAGTACTGCCCACGAGGCGAAATACAGAAGATGGAGCAAGAGCTATGGAACCTCACTGTGCAGAACGCGAATATCGATGCCTACATATCGAGATTTAGCGAACTATCTCTGCTGTGCCCGGGTATGATCACCTCGGAAGGAAAGAAGATTGAGCGATTCATCTGGGGACTCACATCACCAATTCAAGGGAATGTGATAGCTGCAAACCCCAAAACATTTGACAGTGCGAAAAGATTGACAAAAAGGTTGTATGACCATAACAACAAGAAGGGAGAGAAGCCAGTGGAGGCTGAGAAGACGAAGGAAGGTGATGGCAAGAGGGGAAAGAACAATAAGAGGAAGGGGTGCCAGGGCCCCGACACCGCCAAGAAGCAGCAGACAGTGGCGGTTAATGCTGTTACCGCACCGGTTTCAGCCGCACCACATGCTCCAACCTCAACCACTTCAAATGCTTCCAGACCTTATTCCGGTAATCTTCCCAAATGCAGTAAGTGCGGTTTCCATCACAATGGAGAATGCAAGGATTTCAGTGCACCAGTTGCAACCGAAGGGGACACACTGCAAAGTACTGCAAGACTTACCCTCCCCAGAACCAAAATCAGGGAACCAACAACAACAACCATCGCAGCAACAACAACACCCATGCCGATGGTAATAACGCAGGGCCTAGCCACACCTGCTTCGGATGTGGGAGGACTGGACACATCCGCCGAGACTGTCCTAACAACAATAGTTTAAGAAATAGAGGAACAGGAAGGATGTTGACCATGGGTCAGGGTGAGGCTATTCAAGACCCCTCTGTTGTTACCGGTACGTTTCCCTTAAACCACACTTATGCATGCATCTTATTTGACACCGGAGCGGAGCGAAGTTTCGTAAGCAATAAGTTTAAGCATTTATTAAAACAACTGCCCCAAAAGCTAAATGAAACCTATACGGTGGAAATGGCCAATGGGAAAACCGAATCCACTGGGGAAATCTACACCGGATGTACCCTAACTCTTAATCAACACGTCTTTCGAATAGATCTAATGCCAGTGTCAATTAGGAGTTTCGATGTGATCATCGGCATGGACTGGTTAAGCCCCCACCATGCCGAAATTATGTGCCATGAGAAGGCCGTTCGTCTTCGTCTTCCAAATCACGAAACCCTAGTAATTTACGGAGACAAATCTAGCATGAAACTTCACCTCGTTTCGTGCATCAAGGCACAAAAATATCTATGAAGGAACAATCTGGCGTTCCTGGCTCACGTGGTGGATAAAACCAAGGAGGAGATTAACGTTCGAGACATTCCCGTAGCGTGTGAATTTCCGGACGTGTTTCCTGAAGATCTTCTGGGAGTACCCCCAGAGAGACAGGTTGAGTTTCGAATCGACCTCATTCCAGGAGCAACTCCTCTCGCTAAATCACCCTACCGGCTAGCTCCTGCCGAGATGCAGGAATTATCCAGCCAACTCAGCGAACTTTTGGACAAGGGATTTATTCGACCTAGTTACTCGCCATGGGGAGCTCCGGTGCTCTTTGTCAAAAAGAAGGACGGACCTTTTAGAATGTGCATCGATTACAGAGAGTTAAATAAACTCACAATCAAGAACCGCTACCCACTCCCACGAATCGATGACCTATTTGACCAGCTCCAAGGAGCTAGTTATTTTTCTAAAATAGATCTACGGTCCGGATACCACCAACTCAAAGTCAGGGAAGAGGATATTCCAAAAACTGCTTTCTGAACTCGCTACGGACATTATGAATTTGTCGTAATGCCCTTCGGTCTAACGAATGCCCCTGCCGCCTTTATGGACCTAATGAATCGAATCTGCCGACCGTTCCTCGACAACTTTGTCATTGTTTTTATCGATGACATCCTCGTCTATTCTCGAAGCAAGGAAGAGCATGGCCAACGTCTTCGACAAGTCTTAGAAACTCTGCGATCAGAAAAACTTTACGCCAAACTCTCTAAGTGTGAGTTCTGGCTGCGGAGTGTGAACTTCCTAGGTCATGTAGTCAGCCAAGATGGAATCCATGTGGATCCCTCTAAGGTCAAAGCTGTAGAAGGATGGGCAATCCCGACAACGCCTACAGAAATTCATCAATTCTTGGGTTTAGCAGGCTACTATAGGAGATTCATTCAAAACTTCTCTAAGATCGCCAAGCCACTTACCTCGCTTACGCAAAAGGGCGTACCATTCAAATGGACAAACAAACAAGAGATTGCGTTTCGAACCTTGAAACAAGCTCTCTGTAGCGCACCTGTACTATCTCTGCCTGAAGGAACGGAAGATTTTGTAGTCTACTGCGATGTGTCAAATCAGGGCTTAGGTTGCGTTCTCATGCAACGTGGGAGAGTGATAGCCTACGCATCCCGCCAGCTAAAGACGCATGAAGTAAACTACACGACCCATGACCTAGAGTTGGGAGCTGTAGTCTTTGCCCTAAAGATTTGGAGGCATTACCTTTACGGTACAAAGTGCACCATCTTCACGGATCACAAGAGTCTCCTACACATCTTAAACCAAAAGGAGTTAAACATGAGGCAACGAAGATGGGTTAAATTGCTAAACGATTATGAGTGTGAGATTAAGTACCATCCAGGCAAGGCCAATGTGGTAGCTGATGCATTAAGTCGGAAGGAGTAGTCTAATCGTTGTACGAAAACTCTCTCGATAACCATTCAATCGCACCTGGCCACTCAAAGTGCAGTAGTCCAGTCAGAGGCCATGAAGACAGAAAATAGAGCAAGCGAAGTATTGCGCGGAATGGAAAAGAACCTGGAGGCAAAGGAGAATGGAGTATACTATTTCATGAACCGTATTTGGGTCCCTAAACTTGGAGGGTTTAGAGATGTTGTCATGAAGGAAGCCCACAAGATGCGATACTCCATTCATCCCGGTTCCGATAAGATGTATTTGGATATTAAACAACACTATTGGTGGCCTAACATGAAGGCGGAAATCGCGACCTACGTCAGTAAGTGCCTTACGTGCGCCAAAGTAAAGGTGGAATACCAGAAACCCTCAGGATTGTTACAGCAACCGGCAATCCCTGAGTGGAAATGGGAGGGGATTTCTATGGATTTCGTGACCAAGCTACCCAAAACGTCAGATGGATTAGACACCATATGGGTAATAATCGACCGACTGACGAAATCTGCCCATTTCCTGCCAATTAAAGAATCGTACAAGATGGAGAGATTGACGCGTTTATACATTCGAGAGATCGTGAGACTCCACGGAATACCAACATCTATCATCTCGGATAGGGACAGTAGGTTCACGTCCCGATTTTGGCAATCACTTCATAAGGCGATGGGAACAAACCTCGATATGAGCACCGCTTATCATCCACAAACGGATGGTCAAAGCGAGCGAACCATCCAAACGCTCGAAGATATGCTCCGCGCATGCGTGATAGACTTTGGAAAGTCTTGGGATACCCACCTACCCTTAATCGAGTTCTCATACAACAATAGTTACCATTCGAGCATCAAGGTGGCTCCTTTCGAAGCACTGTACGGGCGTAAATGTAGATCACCGTTATGTTGGGCTGAAGTAGGTGACACCCAGCTAGCAAAAACACATACATCGGACAAAACACTAACGGGACCGGAGATCATCCGTGAAACCACGGAAAAGATCGTTCAAATCAGAGCTCGATTGCAAGCATCGCGTGACCGACAAAAGAACTACGCTGACAAACGGCGAAAGCCCTTAGAATTTCAGGTCGGTGATCGAGTACTGTTAAAAGTCTCGCCCTGGAAAGGAGTCATTCGTTTTGGGAAACGGGGAAAACTAAATCCACGATACATTGGACCTTTCGAGATCGTCGCCCGAATTGGTCCAGTAGCATACAGACTACAACTACCCGCAGAGCTAAACGGTGTACACCCCGTGTTTCATGTCTCTAATCTGAATAAGTGTCTGTCAGATGAAACACTCGTCATTCCTTTTGACGAAATCGAAATCAATGAGAATCTCCTGTTCGTTGAGGAACCAATTGAAATCATGGACAGGGAGGTGAAGCGTACTAAGCAAAGTCGCATCCCGATCGTGAAAGTACGGTGGAACGTAAAGCGTGGGCCAGAATTCACGTGGGAACGCGAAGACCAAATGAAGCAAAAGTACCCTCACCTATTCTAGCATTCTCAAATCTAGCTTTCAAAGAGAATTTCGGGACGAAATTCCCTCTAACGGGGGGATGATGTCACAACTAGAAATTTTGTGTCTTGTAATCACTATACTCAAGTAAATGTTGAATTCAAAAACTCAAGAGCATGTATGATGCTTACTCAATGGAAAACTAAACCCCAATTCACTACATCAAGCAATTGGAAACCCTAGAAGTTCTTGATTAGGTCCATTTTGGGACTAGGAGTTCCTTATTGGACCTAAATGGACCAATAAGCTTCCAATTTGACTATCATGGGCTTAGAACCCTTAAATGGGCTCTAATTGGACCCACATCTATTTATTTCAACATTTTGGGCTATATTGGGCCTAGAATGAAATAAATTCAAAATTTGGAACCATGATTAACCTAAACTAGCCCAACAAAGTGTAAAAAATCATATTATATTTTTTTTAGGTTAAAACTCATCCAACTTAATATACACATGGGCTTGTGGGCATTAAAGCCCAAATTTTCCCTTTTTCCCTCCAAATTCTCGGCCCAAGGCCCAAGCCCAAGAAGAAATGAAGAGAGTTGACTTGTAATTGACACCTCATTATTATCTTTTGGATCTCCATGCAACCCATTCCATGTATCCATGCATATCACTTCATGTCTATTTCTCCCTCTCTCTTCTTGTTTCGGCCGTGAGCAACACACACACACACACAAATCTCTCACAAACTCTCTCTAGATCACTCAAGACTTCTCTCTTCCTCTCCATCTAAAATCTCGATATTGGCTTGTGTTTCAAGAGGATTCTTCAAGATTATCATCATCCGTTGGTAAGTTTTTCCATGTCTAAGCTTCAAAACTTCCCCCTCACATGAGATCTCTTATTCTAAACAAGTTTCTTTGGTGATCATACTCCTAGAAAACTCCATAAACTCGAGATCTTCATCAAGGGGTGCTAGGGCCGAAAAATCACTTCATTTCTTCCATCCTTTCTTCAAAAACCGAATCAACACCCAAGGTGAGCTTCATACCCCCTTATTTTCGGTTTTTATAAGTTTTTGTGGGGGAGAATACAAGCAAAGGTGTAGATCCATCACTATGTGTATGTTTTGGTTGATTTCTATGCTTATATGTATGTTTTGTATGATTTTGATGCTAGATCTAGTTATGAATTGCTAAAAACCGAGATATATCTTATACTAGCATAAAATATACTACTACATGCAAAGTATACCAAGAAAAATAGCCAAATGGCTTGACAACACTTATCTTGGGCTAAAAACACATTTTTTTGACACAAAATGCTAAAAATACAAAGTTGAAGGGCCAAAAATGAAATATTACGAAATCTGATGGGTGAGATGAGTCAAAACAGTTTCCATAATGTATTTTCTGAAAATATACTATTTGGAGGATTAAAAGCATAAATTTCAAGCTTAATGGGCTAAAAATGACAATTTCGGCCGAATAGGGCCCATTATGCGAAATTTTCTGTTTTGGAGGGCCAAAACTGTGTTTTTCTGTAAAACAATGGACCATTAGTGTCACAAGTACTTTTCAAAGGTTTAAAATGCTTTTCAAATTTAAAAAGGACCAAAGTTGCAAAAATTTTCCAATTTGGGTCAAAAATGTAAAAATTGCGAAAAAGAGGGGTTACAACCAAGAAAACTGCAAATTCAGGGACTTAAACTGTTTTCAATGAAAAATATGCTGAAAAATATTAATTTCAATAATTTTTGGTGTTAAAATGTCAAGAAAAATGGTTTAAGGACTAAACCGGAAATTATTTTACCTAAAGGGGTGAAAAAGTAAATTTACAAAATCAAGAGGGGTTGTAAACAGAAAATTTTCAATGATAATTCAATACACTCGTTGTGAACAAAGATTGACACTACGACTCTCGATAAATTACAATACACAATATCACCAACAATCGTTACCAAACGAATTGATTCGGTCTCGAATCAATAACAAATCCAAAACTACTAACACTACAACGCTCAATACACATATGGAACTCTCGGAACTCTTTACTCTCGTGGAACTTACTCAATACGTCGACGTACACTCCTTAGGCCCAAAAGTTGCAAATCATGCTTGTCGAGCCTAGCTAGCCCGATGACATGATCTTTAGGCCCAAAGGACACTTGCTTACATGTAGTTGGGTCTAATACGACTCGACCGCGTGCAAAAGGACTTTCAATGGCAAACATGCTGCTGGTCCCCAAGGGTCCTTCAGTGCTGCTAGTAAAGTCTGGAACTCACGATTGCGGGTTGGGCTTCGGGCCCTTCGCAATTGCAATGGTCTTGAACGACGCAGGGAAATACCGAGGGTTTCGCACCTTCTCTTTTTCCCTCCGGTCGTGGGACTACACAAGTCCGGGAGGATTGAGTTGTGTGAATAAGTGCAAGCGACGCCCAAGGGATCGCTGGTACGGTTGTCGACTGTACGTTTTCATTAACGGACGTTACAACAATTCACCACCCACTGTATACTCAATGCCTCCGGAGCTCAATGAATACCTCTAACGTAACGAAATAACAGTACACAAACTAAGTAAAGCAAAGTGATAGGAAAACGTCGGGTTTTCCTAGGGTTTTCAACAAGTACACTTATGGACTACATGTCGAATTTCACAACTCTTACGCTTACATCTATAGAATTCAAACAAGCATACTCACGGATCTTCACATATTTTTACGCTATTCTATTTTTAGAAAATATCGGATTTTCTGGTGGTTTTCAAACAATACAAAACATTGGATTTCAAACACTACTTATGAACTCACCAACATTTCATATGTTGACGTTTTTCAAAATACTTGTATTCTCAGGTAACAGATAAGTGAAGAAAGGACGGTATTCTATGATTGTTTAGCGGTTGTTTAAGTAACAATGAACCATGTATTTTGGAATGTAATATTTTGAAACGATGTAATGAATGTGAACGCTACCAGTTGTATCATTCCAATGCTTGGTGATGTATAATGTTATGTTTCATGTATATTCATTGTGATGGTATTCAATTGAGTCACAACAGCCCCCGGACGTTTCCGCCGTCTGGTTCGGGGGTGTGACACCTTCTTTGTAGGGACTAGATTAAGGATATGGGCAGCAGTCTCTAAGGCATACCCCCAAAAAGAGATTGGTAATGAAGCTCGACTCATCATAGAGCGAACCATGTCTAACAAAGTTTGATTACGCCTCGCAGATACACCATTTAGCTGTGGTGTCCTGGGAGGAGTCAATTGTGAGACAATCTCACACTCCTTAAGATAGTCAAGGAACTCGGTACTAAGATACTCACCACCTCGATCGGATCGAAACATCTTAATGTTCCTGTCCAATTGATTTTCTACTTCCTGTTTGAATTCCTTAAACCTTTCAAAGGTTTCTGACTTATGTTTGATCAAGTAGACATAACCATATCTACTAAAATCATCAATAAAAGTCACATAATACCGATTAGCATCCCTTGTGGCGGTTTTGAATGGCCCACATACATCAGTGTGTATTAGGTCCAACAAACCCTCACCCCTTTCACAAGTACCAGTGAAGGTTGATTTTGTTATCTTTCCAAGTAGACAAGATTCACAACTATCATCCGATTTAAGGTCGAATGACTCCAAGACTCCACTCTTTTGGAGTTGGCCTATGTGTTTCTTGTTTACATGTCCAAGACGAAAATGCCACAATGATGCTTTATCTAGGCTAGTAGAAGAATCAATATACAACACATTATTTTCTAAGTTGTCTACAATCGACACAGTTTCATATACACCATCACAAGGTAATGCTTTAAAATAAAACACATTATTAAAGAGAGCATTAATACCACCACATTCATTATCAAACGAAAAGGTAAAACCTTGTTTGTACAAAGCATGAAAGGAAATAATATTTCTCACCATTTCAACGAGTACACGCATTTATTTAAATCTAATTTCAACCCATTATTCAGCAACAAAGTATAAACTCCAATCTTGGAAACAGGTGAAGCCTTCCTATTCCCCATGATCAAGTTTATCTTTCCGTGCTCCACATCCTCAGTTCTTCTTAGTCCCTGCAAATTTGAACATATGTGAATACCACATCCTGTATCAAGCACCCAAGAGTTAGAATATGGTGAGTAATTAGACAATATTGTGTAAATACATGCATGGGTGGGTTTCACTTTCCCATCCTTTAGTCCTCCAAGTACTTAGGGCAGTTTTGCTTCGAGTGCCCCTTGTCCTGGCAATAGTAGCAATCAGAATCCTTGGGAATTGCAGAAGGAGTGACAAAACCGCTATTCTTCCTTGATGAGGAGCCTTCAAGAGACTTTCCGTTGGTACCCTTCGAAGGGGACTTCCTCTTTTTCCCTTTGCCTTGCCCGATAGCCAAAACAGGGGTAGATGTTGGAGTAGGAGTAGTAGAGGTAACAACCACCTTGCCCTTAAGACCGGTTTCAGCGGTCTTCAAGAGTCCTTGAAGTTTGCTAAGAGTAACTTCCTCCTTGTTCATATGATATGTCATACGAAATTGGTCATAACAAGAAGGTAAGGAGTGCAAAATGATGTCAATTGCCAGCTCCTCAGGGAAGTTCACATTCAGCTTGAGCAAACGGTCCACAACCTTTGCATCTTTTGCATGTGGCGTATGATGGATTCACCATCCTTCATGCGGGTTGTTATCATGGAGGAGATTATTTCATACCGCTCCTAACGAGCACTCTGATGGTACCTTTCCATCAGGTCTTGGTGCATCTCAAAAGGGTAGAAGTCCTCATAGAACTTTTGGAGCTCGGCTGTCATCGTGGTCATCATGATGCATGCTACCTTAGTAGCATCTCTCTCATGTGTCCTGAATTCGGCGATCTCCTCAGGAGTAGCAGTGGACTCATCAAGCTCCTTTAACTCCTTATCGAGGACATATTCCTTGTCCTCATAACAAGTAACCATCCTGATGTTCCTGATCCAGTCCATGAAGTTGGAACCATCAAAGATAACTCTCCCACAAATATTCATGAGAGAGAAAGAGCCAGTTGGGTTAGAGCCCGAAGCATTAGTGTTGGAAGACATCTGAAAGAAGAAAGCAAGTTTAGATTAGATATATAGAGTCCTTAATAAGGCACCCAAATGTAATATTAAGGCTAGGATCCAATCACAATATATTATAATTAGAAGAGGGATGTCGTAATCTAAGTAATAACATATTTGAAAGGTAGGTGAATGACGATTCACCAATTTCCACCATGAAAAACGAAATGTGTTATTAGGTTTTAATTGGATTTGAAATTCCTAGATTCTTTTAAGATTCATTGAACTCTTCAATGGCATGTTTCAATCTCGACTGTGCCCTTCAAGTTTTGTGATTGGGATGCCGAGGATCACAAAACAAGGTGTGAATAACCATACTAATTCACTTGGTACCCGTAATATTATCACCTAATCAATGTGCCGGTTAACCACACACGTTCCATTGATCTATGAAAAACATTAAGTCACCCTTCGTGATCCTTACTAGTCCAAGTTAGTGTGCCGGTTAACCACACACGCTCCACCAACGACTTGGTAAGGTACAAAGTGTGAATTCCATGGACTAGCACCATGTTCACATTTTTCCTAAAGTAACTAAGATTGGGAATTAAAATATTCAATTACTTTATAATAATCATTATACTTTTAATGAGGATTTAAAGTCATTGTCCTACCCGTTTGGCTAACGACCATCCACCGATCAAGGAAGCAGAGGGTGAGAGTGGACACCCATTAAGCTACCATTTTATAGGCAACAACCTTATACTCCCCTTATAGACTGGCTTCGTGAATGAGACCTACTAACAGTAGAACGACTTATTCTTATACATATATAATTAACCATTAATGTTATAAATAGTATAAGTGTTGAATTTTAACTATTAAAACTCTAAGGGTTGGAATTAAAGTTTATTAAAGTGTGTGAAACTTTACAAATTCCAAAACTTGAGGGCAAGTTTTGTAACTATCCAAAACTTTTCATTTCATAACTTATGAATTAAAGGTTCATAAAAAATGAAGACTCTTAATTTTTATGTAACTTATGTGTTTAAAAGAAGTGACCTTTGGATATCCATAACTTGAGGACAAATTATGGACTCTATTAAAACACATAAATGATCAAGAATTAATCCTAAACAATTCAACAAATAATTGCTATCATCTTCTAAATTCATAAGAACACGAACATGATCATCAAAGTTTCAAGAATTATATGAACACATACAAAGCATGAAATTTTGATATATGCTATTGTAAATGGATTAGAACAACCATTACACCAACTAAAACAAGTTTTCAAGTACCAAAACAGTTTAGGGGAATGTTTCTAGTCCATTTCCAGCAGCAAAAGTCGAAAATCTGCATTCTGAGGCTCCTACTCGCCGAGTGTACGAACCTACTCGGCGAGTAGGATGAGTTTACACATGAACTCGGCGAGTCCTCCCATGGACTCGGCGAGTTCATCAGCCAGACAGCAAAAATTCGATTTTTTTTCACTATTTTGCATCAAGTATCAAACAAACAAACAAGCCTAGGCTCTGATACCACTGTTGGGTTTTGATCATTCTAACACTTCCTAAGTGTACATGCAACCCTAATAAACCTTGGATCTATGTTTGTCTATGTTTGTCTGAGGTACATGCAAAATATTATTTTCCAAGGTTTATAACCTATTTAGCATGGCATGGGGTACTTTTAAACATATAAGAACTATATGAATTACATACCTTTTGTTGATTGTTGATTCCTTGGAGTTTGAGAGCCAAGCACCAATAATGTGAATGCCTCAAATGGAAATCATAAATCACCACAAACTTGGAAAATGTATGAGAGAGTATACTAACTCTTAGAATTCGGCCACCACTATTACACACACTCTCTAGGGTGTTTTTCATGCAACATAAGCTTGTTTATATAGTGTGCTTGGTTAGGGTGAAACCCTAATAACCCATGTATTTTCCTCTTTCAAGGATCCATGGATTAAAAGCTCCATGGATCATCCATGGACTTCCATATAAGCTTAGCCCATTAACAAATGAGTATTAGCCCACACCATATAAATATAATAGCCCATGATTTAATTAGTCTTCCTTTTAATCACTAAATTAATTCATAATTAATTCAAGATTAAAACTAATTAAATAACATGACTTTATATTAATATATTATAACTTATAATATATTAATAAATCGTAAGTATACAAATTTCATAAAATTATCCATAAATAGTTTGGGTGAAGTGCAACCCAAATGGACCATGCCGGGTTGGGTCAAGTATATACCAAATAAGTTATGGACTTAGACACCTTATCCAACACTATATGTGTATCATTACATGTTATTAGGGTCAAGTTGAGTTCGAAGTTTCACTTGACATTCAACATCCCGTACTGGTCTTTCGTTCAAATCCCTCGCTCAAGGTGAGTTCATACCCCTACATTTTCCCGGTTTTTAATGTTTTCAGGGGGGGGGGGGGGAATACAAGCCAAACCATAAGTGCTTTTGTAAAATAATACAAAGAGCTTTTAACAAATACAAAACTCATGCAATTCTCATACTTTAACCCTTTTGTGCTATGTTGAGCATAAGGGAAGTTTTACAACTTATCACTAAATTGCATAGTTTTCCGAACTTTATACTCACTACATTATACATGCAAACTATAATCGGTATAGTTGGGGATTTTCAAAACATAACAAGTACTGAAAATTTCACTACTAAACATATACATTTTGGAAGATATATTTTACCATTTACACCACTACATGAACTTGGCATTCATAACGATAATTGTCACTACATATGGATTTCACTACGGTATAATGCTACTACACTACATGTAAACTAGATTGTACGATACTGTGAGGAACTACTTCAGCACTGTACTCTTAGGTGTACATGGATAAATCCTATCATAGTATAACTAGAGTCTCCTAGAGGGAGAGCGTGAGATTTGTGAATAGATCTATTCGGGACTGACAATCCCACACCCGAACTGCTAGCTACAGTTAGGCAGGCATGCCTGGGGTGACAAATTTCATTTAACTTAACGCCTGAAGAACTTTGGAAAGGTCTCTAGTCATATCAAGTATGGTTATACGACTCACATTATGTATAAATCACCTTTAGTTTACAAGTTGGCACTCTTCAACAGTTTTATTTTTACTAAATAGAACTAATATACACTACAACTGGAGAATAGCCAGGGTTTTCTAACAGAACCGATTATACAATGGTTTCATGCACGAAATACTTATACATCATGATTAGCATTAACTATTCACATGAAGTAGTATTTTTGCATATCACTACAGAATATAATAACGAACCCTCATGGTTTTATACAGGATTGATAACGCTACATTCTCACTAAAGAAAATATTGGATTTTCTTGGAAACATACAAATGCTTTTATAAATTCATCAACGAGTTTTCATTACAAAATATCGCTTATGAACTCACCAACTTTATGTTGATGTATTTCAAACTGCTTGTATTCTCAGGAAATCAGTAGACAGGTACCTGCTGGATTTTTGAGAAGCTGGAGCAATAAGAGTCTTATGTTTATATTTTTACATACTATTTGATGTAATTCAAACAAGTTTCAGACAAAGTTCCAAACTAATGTAATCATTTTCATTTAAGTATTCGTTGTAATGGTTGTGTTGCTATGATTGTTATTATTCGTTGGTTGTGATGCTATACATAACGTACTCCACCCCAGAACGTTTTTGCCATTCCTGGTTTTGGGGTGTGACAGATTGGTATCAGAGCCCTTGTTTATAGCGAACTAGTATACCGAACATTGCATGGTATAAAACTATAAACGCTAAGGGGGTTAAGTGTTCTACAATAAAAGTATACTTTCAAAAATATAATTATTTTTATAAAAAGTTTACGAACCTACTGTAACACCCATATTTTCAAATAATTTTTCACATTTCAAAAACACATTTTCATTCATAATTGTTATAAAAATATCATTGTATCACATAATCAGTTCATAACATCACATCCCAAGATCATAACATTTAAAAACTCCTCAAGTGTGTACTGATCAAGCCGGCCCCAACTTGCCCCTTTTCCTGAATCGGATCACTCCTTTCCAAGGAGACACTTTCAGGAGTACAAAATTCCCCACCTGAAACTCGAGCTCGGACCTACTCCTATCTGCGTAACTCTTCTGGCGACTCTGGGCCTTCAGCAACCTCTGTTTATCCTGATGTATCTGCTCTGTCGTCTGAAGCACTAACTCAGTGTTGCCCATCACTCGTTTCCCTACCTCTCCCCAACGGGTGGGATTCCGACACTTCCTCCCATACAACAACTCAAAGGGAGGCATACCAATACTCGAATGGTGGCTGTTGTTATAGGAAAACTCAGCCAGAGGCAGATACGTGTCCCAACTCCCTCCGAAGTCCAACACACATGCCCGGAGCATGTCTTCGATCGTCTGAATCATCCGCTCACTCTGTCCGTCCGTCTGTGGGTGGTAGTGGTATTGAAATACAACCTAGTACCTAACTCTTCATGGAACCTCTTCCAAAACCTGGAAGTGAAACGCACATCTCGATCTGACACAATTGAGATCGGTACACCATGCCGCGATACCACCTCTCTCACATACACCTTTGCCAGCCGCTCTGCGGAAGAGCTCTCACTGATAGCAAGAAAATGAGCGCTCTTGGTCAGCCGGTCGACGATCACCCAAATTGCATCGACGCCTCTCGCAGTCCTCGACAATTTGGTGATGAAATCCATGGAAATTTGTTCCCACTTCCACTGGGGAACCTCAAGCGGCTGCAACTTGCCATGTGGACACTGGTGTTCGGCCTTAACCCTGTGAAAGTTCAAGCACCTCTCTACAAACCACGCCACATCCCTCTTCATACAGGGCCACCAATAGTCTCTTTTCAGGTCCAAATACATCTTAGTGGCCCCGGGATGGATCGAAAACCTCGACCTGTGCGCCTCCTCCATCAGAATGGCTCGTGCCCCGCCCTCAAATGGCACCTAAATCCGGCCCTGGAAGGTCATAAGCCCCTGACTATCGGCAATGAACTCGGATACCTGACCAATCACCCGCTCTCTCTTGCGGTTTTCCGGCCTCATGGCCTCTACCTGGGCCTCCCGAATGGTGTCCAACACCGGAGTCATCACTGTCAACCTCAGACAAACATCTCACAACGGGGCACTCTCCCCTTGCGACTCAAGGCATTGGCTACCACATTAGCCTTTCCTAGGTGGTATAGAATCTCACACTCATAATCCTTTACCACGTCCAACCATCTCCTCTGACGCATGTTCAGGTTGGGTTGATCCATCAGATACTTCAAGCTCTTGTGGTCCGTGTATATGGTACAAAGAACCCGATATAAATAGTGACGCCAGATCTTGAGGGCGAACACCACACCCCCTAACTCCAGATCGTGAGTAGTATACCTCGTCTGATGAGGCTTCAGCTGTCTCGATGCGTACGCTATCACATGCCCCCTCTGCATCAGCACCGCACCCAGTCCTGATATCAATGCGTCACAATATACCACAAAGTCCTCCATTCCCTTCGGAAGGGCCAACACCGGGGCTTCGCACAATCTCTGGCGATGTGTCCCGAATGAGGCCTGCTGCTCTGGGCCCCAACTGAAAGCCACGCCCTTGTGGGTCAGCTTGGTGAGAGGAACTGCAATCTTGGAGAAATCTTGGATGAATCTCCGATAATAACCAGCCAACCCCAGGAAACTCCTGATCTTTGAAGGGGATTTCGGCACCCCCAACTCAACACCGCCTCAATCTTGGCCGAATCGACCAATATCCCACTCTGGTTGAAGAGGTGTCCAAGAAACTGGATCTCTTGTAACCAAAAATCGCACTTGGAGAATTTGGCATAAAGCCTCTCCGACCTCAGAACTCCGAGGATCTCCCTCAAATGCTCCTCATGCTGCTCTCTAGATCTTGAATACACCAATATATCATCAATGAACACGATCGCCGAACGATCCAACATTGGCCTGCACACCCTGTTCATGAGATCCATGAACGCCGCCGACGCATTGGTGAGCCCGAAAGGCATCACCACGAACTCGTAATGCCCATAACAAGTCCTGAATGCTGTCTTCTGGATATCTTCATCATGCACCCTCATCACACGCCTCGGCCTTCACCAGCCAACTCTCCATATCTCGAATCGCAGCAGGGACAGATCCCTAAGAAGCTCCCTGAGCTGACCCTCGCAATTGCGGACACTCGGCCTTCCGGTGTTCAGTCTGGTTGCAGTGAAAACAAACTTCAAACCCCTTGGGACAATCCTTGGCCATGTGCCCCTCCTTGCCACACTTGTAGCAAGACCCTGCTCTGCATACCCCCTCATGACTCTTGCCGCACTTGCCACAAGTGCGGCCCTTCTGGTTCCCTGATCTCAAATTGGTGGGCTTAGCTCACTTGGCAGCCGGTTGGGACTGTGCCAGTCCCCGATCCCTCCCCTGAGACTCCGCCTCCTCCCTGGCCTAAGTCTCAAGCTTAATCTCCCTCTTCCGGGCATTTGCCTGAAGCTCAGTAAATGTCCTGTACGTCGAGTTCGCCACAAACTCCCGTATATCCCTCCTCAGAATACTCAGATACCGGCGCATACGTGCCTACTCGGTAGACACATGCTCAAGGCAGAACATCGCCCTCTCATGGAACATCCTGGTGATCACAGTAACAGACTCAGTACCCTGCTTGAGGGTCAGAAACTCCTAGGCCAAACGTTCCCTCTCCACCAGGGGAACGTACTCATCACAAAACATAATGGTGAACCTCTCCCAGGTCACTACAACAAGCTCAGCAGAAGAAAAGTATGCTGTCACAAACTTCCACCAGTCCTTCGCTCCCAAGCGAAGCTAGTTCGACGCGAACCGGACTCTCAGATGCTCTGGACATGAACACGTATAAAAACATCCCTCGATATTAGAAACCCATCTCATCGAAGCAATCGGGTCCTGTGACCCATCAAACTCTGGTGGCTTCATGTTGCTGAACTCCCGGAATAGCAACGAATCGCCACCCTGAGGTCTGGTAGCAGCAACAGCTGCAGCGGCTGCAGCCTCAGTAACCGTTGCATATCTCTCATCGAAAGTCTCAATCAGAGTGGTCTTGATAGACCCAAACATCTCCGGAATCTCCGCACAGATGGCCACAGCCATCTCCTCATGAATCATCTAGCGGAGCTCCTCATCAATCACCCCGCTGGTCCCTGGTCTGTGGCGTGTCCCAACCATGATATCTCTGAAATACAACATAAAACATATCAGAGACTCGCTCGAACATACACACACTTGATAACCTGAACCTACTCGATCCATGGTACCCCAAGGATTCTTACTTGGGCTGTGCACTGTTCCGATGTCTTCAGTAGTATAGGCCCAATACTACCGTCCACACCGCATCAATGTACATCCCAAGTCCTCCTCCTAGTATCCCAAGTCCCAAGTACTCTACTTTCTCTATAAATAGTCTACCCTCTAGTAGATCTCTCATAAGATCCTTGCTGCTATCTATTCACTCTCAAGCACTTCCTAGCAGCAAAATCCCTAGGCTAAGGCATCACAAATCAGGCCACTCTAGTCCTAATAAGAATACCTGGCCTACTCTAGCATGCATATCATATCATAACATATTTCATAACTCATAATGTAAGGGTATTTTGGGAAACCACTGTTCGGGCGCTGGCTGATCGTACACACTGCTCCACTCTGCTCTTTCAAAACCTTTTACTCTTGAGAAAAATTTTGTGAATTTTATTTTTAAAATCTCTCAAATCCTTAGTTTGAGTTCATATACGCCCGAAGGTGCACCCAAATCCCTCAAACCAAGGCTCTAATACCAACTTGTAACACCCAAATTTTCAAATAATTTTTCACATTTCAAAAACACATTTTCATTCATAATTGTTATAAAAATATCATTGTATCACATAATCAGTTCATAGCATCACATCCCAAGATCATAATATGTAAAAACTCCTCAAGTGTGTACTGATCAAGCCAACGCCTTCCCGCGGTCCTCACTAGTACCTGAAACACATAACATAACACTGTAAACATAAATGCTTAGTGAGTTCCCCAAAATACCACACGCAACACATATTAGCCACTCGGGGCTATAACTCTGTTGACCCTCTGGTCAATGTATCTCAGTGGGACCTTCCGTTCCCATAACTCTGAGGGCCCTCTGGCCCTAACTCTGTGGACCTTACGGTCCAAACTCTGTAACATACATAACATAAAGCACATAGAAATCTCATCATGCAAAACATATAAATACTCTATCACATAACTCTAATTACCACTCTAGGTAAGGTATAGTGAGAAGACTCACCTCGGGTAACTCGGTAATCGCGAACTCTGTAAAATCTGGTCTAGCCTTCGCCTAATCATATGAAATAAACACTCTAAATCAATACATCTCTTAAGGCTAGACTGTTCCCTCACTTAGTACTCTTAGAAGGGTAAAAGACCATTTTACCCCTCTCATGGCTCCAAGACCCTAAAGTTGACCAAACCCTAAAAGTCAACAAAAGTCAACTCTTCGGGTTATGCTGCGCGTACCCGGTGTCTTCACAGAAACAGGGTGCGAGACCCCTTACGCCGCGCGTACTAGGATTACGGCCTGCGTAACTCCCAGTTTCAGAACCTAAGCTTTTCGGGTCTTAAACAGTTAAGACTCACATCCAACTTCTAGATTTGACCATTTCTAAACCTCTTAATCCATAAAGTTGGTGACTTTAAGCCTTTGCATGGCTAGACAAGTCACTAACACTCATAATATTCCATTTCCCAACTCTAGAAAGCTCAATACTCAAGCATGACCTCATATCAATGACCAAGATGGAAACTTTATGGATCTGTAACACAAATACCACTGAAATGGGACAGATCTAGGTCCATGGAGCACATTACACTCATAAAGTCTCCACCTTTGGGACTTTTAACCCTAGAAATGGTCCATGCAACATCAAACCAAATGAAGAGGAAAGTTTTGAACTTTATACCTCTAAATCATGCTCCTTTCTCTGAAGATCTCAGATCCAACCTTGCACTTCAAGCCCTAGCCTCCACAAGCTCTTCTCCTTCTTCTTCACAAGCACACCAAGACACTTTTAGCTCCAAAATACACACACTCAAGCTATGGACAATGTAGGCTCTCTCTCTTAGGGTTTCACTCTTTGGATGGAGGCTGGGAAATGAGCCCTAGCATCCTTTAAATAGTGTACAAGCCAAACATTTAGGGTTTGCATCTGGACCCATTACGCCTAGCGTACCCAGGCGAGTCCGCGTCCAAAATAAGCGCATGAGTACGCGCAGCGTACTCCCCAGTACGCCCAGCGTACTCATTTGCTACAAGAATTCACTCAAGGGACCAATTTTGACAACTCAATAAAATGGAAGGGTTAAATAGCTTACCTGGATTTCAAGATGTTATAATTCTCCCCCTGTGACAACCCAAGATGTTCCTTTACGTTTCCCCGTTACCGTTAACGGAATATTCCACTGTATAAAAGTTCCGTTAATAGGAGATCGTCAAATAAATAAATGTTTCATTTGTTTATGTTTAATAGGTCGTTGAGTCGTGATGAATGGAAATAAAAACACATAACATACATTTCCATTTATTTGGAAAATGTTAAGTTTTATTATTACGACCACTAAATCGGGTGCGACCAAAAGCCCCGTTTAACGACAGTATCGGGTAAAAAATCACTGAGCTCCAACTCCCACCCATATATAAAGGGGAGTAAACTCCATTTGGAGCTTTTCCACCCTCTCTCTCTATACTCTCTCTCTCTCTAGACTCGTTTTCGCCCCGAATCCGCAACCAAATGCTTCCAAATTGTAAGTCCGCTTACCCTAGCTTATTCTAAACATTATGAATTGTGTTTATAGCCCAAAAATCAGACTTAGAAGCAATGAAAAAGGAGTTTACGGCCTAAGCTCATCCTTAGGCTGTAAACACCCAAAATGAGGCCAAAATGACCCAAACTTGTCCCTATAGGCTTGGAAATAAATTAAGGGATTTGCTTAGGAGTGTTTAAACATTAAAACTCATGGATTTAGGGCATAAAAGAGAGTTTACGGCCTAAGCACAAGCTTAGGCCGTAAACACCTCTAAACCTTGCTAAAGTGCCCCAAAAACACTCCAAAATCACCCTTAGGCTTCATACATAATTTAGGGACTTAGTATTTTGGGTTTAGACCATTTAAACACAAGTAAATATGGGGTGACTTGGAGTTTATGGCCCAAGCATGTACCTAGGCCGTAAACTCCCCAGAACATGCCCAAATCATGGTTTTAAACCCCCAAAATGGCATAACACTTCATTATAAATTACTAGCAAGGAATTAGGGGCTTGAAACTTCACTAAACTCAAAGAATGAGAGTTTACGGCCGTAAACTCCCTTAGGATTGTCCCTAGGCTGTAAACTCCCTAATGAGGCCCTTAGAAGCCTTAAATCCACTCATGTCTTTTTGGAAAAGTACTTAGAAAAATCCCATGAACAAGCTAGAAGCCTTAAAACACCCTAGAACCCATCACCATAAGTTTACGGCCGTAAACTCATGGTGAGTAGTCCCAGGGTCGTAAACTGTGTGATAAGGGTTGAATCTTGGAGAGTAAACTCCATTCCTTAGCCATACACACCCTTAAACGCTACCCGGGACACCCAAACACTTAACCAAAGTGTTTTCTGCTCCTGTGAGCGCGTATATTTGTTTAATTAGTATTAAATATACTAATTGTATGTGAACATATGTTATCATATGTTAAATAGGTCATTGTGTGTGTTCAAGTCCTTGCGTGACACCGAACGCCCAAACGGCACCTTCGTCGGACCTACTTACACCAGGTGAGTTCATACCCCTGAATGAACCTTTTAAATGTTTTATAGGGGGGGGGGGGATACAAGTTAAACATGCCAGTTATCATATAAATCACATGTGATTGATAACCCGCATGCACAAGATTTTACCACTGTACACTGTTTTACCGAGTAGGACACTATAATGGTTTTCAATTGTTTCAAAACTCTTACTTATACTGTTATATCTAAATTCATTCTAAAATGATTTATGAAAGATTTTCTAAGGTTTTCAAACATATTTTACAAAAGAATACAAATCGTGATTTTCTCCGGATATAAAGGTTTCATCAAAGTTTCCTTTTACGACGTATACTTTTACTTGTTAAATACTACTGCTTCGCTTATACTTATTTCATACTCCTACTTTGTAATGCTTTCACTTATACTTGTAGTCGCTTATACCTGATGGACGCTTATACTTATTCATGCTCTTACTTAGTGATATGATTCTACTTCACTTATACTTGATATCGCCTCTACTTCACTTATACTCGATATGCTCTTATTTCATTTATTGTCGTCTCTACTTCGTGATACGCTTATACTTGCTCGACTCTACTACTTCACTTGCGTCCGCTTCTACTTCACTTGTTAGACACTATTACTTCACAAAGATCACGTCTACTTGATACACACTCAGTCGTAGTTAGAGGTATATCTGTGCTTATATAGGTACATATAAGTAATGGTTGAAAGACTTAGGAAGGCTCGTCTGCCCTATTTCCTTTTCTTCGTTGAGATGTGGTCTGGTGGGATCGGATGGCCGTCCGAAGGTCATTTGACTCATTAGTTATATATTATGTATATGAGTATAGACATATAGGAATTCTCTAGTCAGTTCAGTAAAGAGTCTCTATCTCTAGTCTACACTTACATTAGAAACCCACTATTGGGAAGTCTCTACCTCTAGTTCAGCACTTACACACTACCCACTATTTGGAAGTTTCTACCCACTATTTGGGATGCATCTTAAGGACACGGCCTTCTCCATCATCTAGTTGGTAACCAGAGTCTCCTGTAGGGAGAGCGGACATTGTGTGTATAGATCTATACGGGATTGACACCCCCGCACCCTGACTGCTAGCTACAGTCCACGGCCCACCAAGCCAAAGGGTGAAAAATGTCATATTTATAGATGCTTGTAGGGCGTCTGGTACTCTAGTGTCGGTTAGTATGGTTACGAGTATCCCGGGTTACCTTATAATTCATGGCCTTAAGGTAATGGTGTTTCACTGGCAATTTACACTGTATGCTGGTATCTCACTTTTCAGAGTCACACTGTTTAGACCTTGCAAGATGTATCTTTCATTTGATACTGTCTGCGGTCTGTATTCACAGTTTTGACCTTACAAGACGTATCTTTCACTTGATACTGTTTGGGGTTTGTCTTTCACTGTTTTGACCTTACAAGATGTATCTTTCATTTGATACTGTCTGGGGTCTGTGTTTCACTGTTTAGACCTTACCAGCTATACCTTTCATTTGGTACTTTCTGGGTTCTGAGTCTCTACTTGTTAGACTGAACCAGGTGTGTCGTTCATTCGATACTTTCCTGGAGTTTATGATTCCTTTGCCTTAGTCAGCAGTCCTCACTGCTGAGGCATATGTTATTTCCCCGTCGTCTCTTGCTTTCTTTAATAATCAAATTCAGTATTTTGACAATGATAGCAATTAAGGGAAAACCACTTTTTACCACACAACACTGACCAGTCTTGGTAGAAGGCTGCTTTATTAAAGAAAATATAGGATTTTCTAGAAAGAACTCTAATACACAGTAAACACTTAAACTACTTCTTTCTAAAGTTATTTGAATAAATGTCACTAAATAATTATGAACTCACCAGCATTTGTAAAAAAATGTTGATACTCGCTTTTCAAATAACTTGTATTCTCAGGTTAGCATTAGACAGGTACATCCCCGGAGCTGTTGATGAAGATAGCTTAGTACCACGTTGTATTTATTCTATTACTTGTATTACTTTAAATTGTTGTAATGTAACCATGTAAACTATTACTATTAATGCAATGTTTTGTTGTACTTTGATTACTATAATGCATGTGTTGTAATACTTGACATGACGTCATCCACCCTAGAACGTTTCCGCCATTCCGGTTTTGGGGTGTGACAGATTGGTATCAGAGCCTTGTTTATAGTGAGCTAAGTATATCAATTCATAAAATATATACAACCTATAAACACAATGGGATAAAATACTCTAACCAAGAATTATACTTTAAAATATAACCATATTTTACCAAAGTATAAGAACATCTAGAATCTAAACACTTGAACACAAGTATCACAAGAAGAACAAGAATAAAAGTCTTCGGATGTTGAGCATTACCATCAAACTTGGGCAGTTATGTAATCGTACGCTGGAATAAATGTAACCTGATCAACTACATTTATTCGAGATGCGATGAACATGTGCTTGGGAGTGATAGTGGTGTTGCAACAGGTCTGAAACTTACCAACTAGGAATGTTAGAGCCGAACACTAAGATAAAATACTATTGGAGTATTTTGGAACACTAAAAGATTCACACTAATCCCAGAATTCATATTCAGAAGACAAGGAAACAAACAAGAATTAAAATACCATAGGGGTATTTTAGGATCCATAACTAACCTTGTGTGAAGAACTAAAAAGATCCTTATTGATATACCTACAACTACAGAGGGTATACTCTCAAGGTTATATATAATAAGAATCCCATAGGCTAAGAATGTGTGGTTTCGCTCTATTTCCTTTTCCTCGTTGGGATGTGGCTCTAGAGTAGTATCACATATTCGAAGGCCTATCGGATCTAAGCTATATATGATTTGTATACCTTGTGTAATCGTAGCAGGACTCGATATGGATCATCCAGTGAAATGTTAATAATCTCTTAGGATTCTTTAAACATTTCCATTCTCGCACGAGCCCTGTAGACAACCCTAACCTCTTCAGTGCTTGACAGAAGAGTTGATTCCGACCCCGAAGAAGTTCATTGAGAAGATTTCCAGCTAGGAAACGAATGAACTAGGTCGAGACTATTGAATTCACCAAGTGCCTATATCTTTTAGGGACGTCGGTGAGAAAATTTGCCTAAGCTTCCGAGATTCCCAGTCGTCCACCATGAAGTGATGACACCCAGAGTCGGAATCAGAAGAAGGCGGAGTAGAAATTCAATGTGTCCATACGAGGAGAGAACCCTAGGTAACTACCTGAAGGAAACCAACGCCGACTTCAGTCAAAGATACGAGGTAGACAGCGGGAGCCAATACATGGAACCCGGGAACTGTCTTTTCCTCGTATTCGTCACGCTAATACACCCTTAAAATAATACAATTTAGTGAGTTAGTGGTTACACTACTCACGCTATGTGTTAGGTAAAACGTCGTTTCCCATTGCCAGTTACACGATTAGGGCGGATCCCCGCACCTCTATTGAAAGTATCTAGCCATAAGCCTTCATGAGCTTCTCTTTCCGCGGTTTCATTCTGAATTGTTCTCAAACCTCTCCAGGTCGGAGAATGAAACCTTTCCCGGTATAAAGGTAACTTAGTAGGAACGACTCGCATCTTATGGACTTTTTCCGATACTCATACACCTACCTTGATTTCCAGGACTACATCATAGGGATGTAGGTCGACACTCAGACAACCAGTATCCGAGGCACAGGAAAAAGTTATGCCTAATACAGTAAGGACAGTTATGTCCAGGGTTAACCATCATCTCTCATCAGCTTGTGTTCCCTTCCGTGTAGGAAAACCATGCCACCGAAGAAGCGCAATCAGTCCACAAGCAAGAAACCTACTCTCTTACTCGATGAAGCTACGTTCCAAGCTGTAGTCTCAGCAGCCGTAGCAGCTGTCATGGCTCACCTGAATGCTAGCAACGCCAATGTTAGCAAGGTGCCTGTCGGGATTTCCAATCCTGGCAATGGACAGCAGCAACAACACTTCCATACTCAGCCACCCAAGAACCTCACTCAAACCCACTAAAGACAAAACTCAAGAATGAGGAGGGAAGTACCTCGGCTCAAGGACCTTCCAAAGGGCAATGAGCTGAGACGGTCAAATTCCCTGCCAACCCTTCTATCCCTATACCTAGGAGACCATCCCTAGGAGACCTTCCCCACTGCAGCAAGTGTAGCTACCATCATCATGGTGCCTGTCGGGAGCTCTATTGTGCTAGGTGCAACATGAAGGGGCATACTGCTCGTGTATGCAGAACTCCGGTGGAGCGTATTGTATCAACCACCAATGTGACGACCCGTACAGTTTGCCACCTATGTGGTGAAATAGGACACTTCAAGAAGGACTGCCTAACCGAAGAGAAAGACAAAGAAACAGAAGGAGCCTGACACTACTGCTTAGGGAGAAGCGACAAGGAACTCGTTAAATTTTGGTACGTCTCACGATCTCTAGTAACTAAACTAAGAACAATAAAAGACTAATTCAAATGTAAATTCTTCCCAGTAAGGCGAAAGTCGCAGCACTGTTATAAAATTTAAAATTCATTAGGTAAAACTATAATGGCTAAACATATACGTTACAACCATGTATATTCAAGATGGATAGACCTAGAGTGAGCGAATGCCGCCTCATTTCCTGTTCCTCGTTTGGTTGTGGATTTAGGGCGGGGTCGCTCAGTCAACGGTCCTCCCCACCTTAAATATACACGACTAGTATATGTGAGGAGATTATAGAAATGCCTCGTGAAAATTCATTCATGAAAAGATACTCTATTCGGAAACACTTAGGACTCTCTACAGTTCCGCGTCGACTCTATCAGTCCAAGTATCCGCGGTAGTGATACATAGGATGAAACCTGAGACGCCTAGAACTTGTGTGCCTGTTCGACACATGACTCTATCGATCTTCATTATACACCATGTCGGAGTGTGCCAACTTCAACAACTCTATTGATCATGGTTCAACTTCGTGCAACCATGTGTACATTCTTAGTGTTGTGTAAAAAGAACTTTCTCCGTAGCCAAGTTGGCAAATAAAGGTTTTCCCGAACCTAAACCTGACTCAAATAATCAAACCTAATATGATCCGTCAATCGTTCCTTTTATCTCAAACCTTCTGAAGTACCCCAAGAGAGGGTACCGTACGCTGTTGACCGACCCCTCGTAATCAGATGGATACCGAAGTGAACGACATTACAGATACTCTAAGAAGACGACCACCAACCGAAGCATACTCCGTAGATTCCCCGGGAGACCCTTCACACCTCACACATCAGTTTCGCGAACCTAGAGAATAGAACTCATGAGGCTGACCACTATAACCAGGTATACGCTGGCATACATCAAGTATTGGCGGTTAAGCCAAGCATGAGCTCTACCACGGACCTCTTCACAAAACACTTTCACCCTATTCCATAACATAGGAGCCGGAGTCAAGAGAATCACTGCGGGTTGAGCGAGTAAATTCCGAGTGATGAAACCATATACCCACTAGATTTGACCTAGATCGAGAAAACTCAGAACCTTCGGAAGAGTAGTTGCAGTAGATGCTCGCACTACTCATACACCTTGTCCACCCAGTTATAGACAAGTGGTGCTTATCATCCTCCACCCTCTTGCATGGAGGAAATCGTCGTCTCCATGTAGACGATAAGATACATTCTCCGAAGTGAACACTAGGATGCCGAGAACCACAGGATAACCTTCGCAGCCAAGGATACTTGGTCAAGTGCGAAAGTAGTTGCGTTAAATCTCATGATCCGAATCAAGAAGAGATCATAGGCTTGACACCAGCCCTGGTGTTAGTTGAAGGGTTACGCAGGAACATACACTTTCCACGCTAGAATAAACCACAGTCTTAGAGATTCCTTGGACTATTAGGTGTTCCACGAATACCATCTCACGCAGAGATAGTAGAAGCACCTCCCGAGATAGTCCAACGCTTATCTAGTGAAACCCTATCTCCCCGACCCTCAGGGTTTCCGTATCTCAAGCATCGTTAGTGCAGGTCCATTTTGCACAAGTTTGGGATAGACACTCTATAGCAAACCGATGAGCATAGTCACACAACCCACACGACGATCTAGAAAGTATCTACAGCCAGTTGACAGGAAACGCGAGACCAAAGACCACTCGAGATTCCTAAGAACCAACATGAAGGACACACATCCAGTACGAGAGAGAACGTTAGGAACTTCAGAATGGCGATCACGCCAGTGATGATCATGCCATAGAAGTACATTATGTTCTAAGTACTGAAGGGCTCTACCCTTTCGAGAGCCTAGGACCATCGGAGAATCCTCAGAGACTTGGTCCAACCCTTTTCAGGCCGCTACTACCTACGGATATACCACAAGATTTACAACCTGTCGATCCACTCATAGACTTGATATGTGATTTCCCGACACCACTCTTCGTGCCTCACTCATCTTGATAGAATCCATTGAGAACTCTAACCTCGTAGATACACCAGTTGGAACCCACTAGCTACACGAGACGAAATCCGCATCCCGTGCGTGAAGGTCTATCGGAATGACAAACACAGACTAGAGCTCACTTGGGAATGCGAGGACAACCGTATATGAAGTACTCTCTTACCTCTACTTGGCCATTCATACCTACTTCCTTGCCTAGACCTGAATTTCGGGACGAAATTCCCTCTAACAGGGGGATGATGTGACAACCCAAGTTGTTCCGTTACATTTCCCCGTTACCGTTAACGGAATATTCCACTGTATAAAAGTTCCGTTAATAGGAGATCATCAAATAAATAAATGTTTCATTTGTTTATGTTTAATAGGTCGTTGAGTCGTGATGAATGGAAATAAAAACACATAACATACATTTCCATTTATTTGGAAAATGTTAAGTTTTATTATTACGACCACTAAATCGGGTGCGACCAAAAGCCCCGTTTAACGGCAGTATCGGGTAAAAAATCACTGAGCTCCAACTCCCACCCATATATAAAGGGGAGTAAACTCCATTTGGAGCTTTTCCACCCTCTCTCTCTATACTCTCTCTCTCTCTAGACTCGTTTTCGCCCCGAATCCGCAACCAAATGCTTCCAAATTGTAAGTCCGCTTACCCTAGCTTATTCTAAACATTATGAATTGTGTTTATAGCCCAAAAATCGGACTTAGAAGCAATGAAAAAGGAGTTTACGGCCTAAGCTCATCCTTAGGCTGTAAACACCCAAAATGAGGCCAAAATGACCCAAACTTGTCCCTATAGGCTTGGAAATAAATTAAGGGATTTGCCTAGGAGTGTTTAAACATTAAAACTCATGGATTTAGGGCATAAAAGAGAGTTTACGGCCCAAGCACAAGCTTAGGCCGTAAACACCTCTAAACCTTGCTAAAGTGCC
This sequence comes from Lactuca saligna, assembly GCF_052625555.1. Lineage (NCBI taxonomy): Eukaryota > Viridiplantae > Streptophyta > Magnoliopsida > Asterales > Asteraceae > Lactuca > Lactuca saligna. The sequence goes on along the minus strand of NC_136423.1, from coordinate 74,019,311 downwards.
CCAAAAACACTCCAAAATCACCCTTAGGATTCATACATAATTTAGGGACTTAGTATTTTGGGTTTAGACCATTTAAACACAAGGAAATATGGGGTAACTTGGAGTTTATGGCCCAAGCATGTACCTAGGCCGTAAACTCCCCAAAACATGCCCAAATCATGGTTTTAAACCCCCAAAATGGCATAACACTTCATTATAAATTACTAGTAAGGAATTAGGGGCTTGAAACTTCACTAAACTCAAAGAATGAGAGTTTACGGCCTTAAACTCCCTTAGGAGTGTCCCTAGGCTGTAAACTCCCTAATGAGGCCCTTACATGCCTTAAATCCACTCATGCCTTTTTGGAAAAGTACTTAGAAAAATCCCATGAACAAGCTAGAAGCCTTAAAACACCCTAAAACCCATCACCATGAGTTCACGGCCGTAAACTCATGGTGAGTAGTCCCAAGGCCGTAAACTATGGGATAAGGGTTTAATCTTGGAGAGTAAACTCCATTCCTTAGCCATACACACCCTTAAACGCTACCCGGGACACCCAAACACTTAACCAAAGTGTTTTCCGCTCCTGTGAGCGCGTATATTTGTTTAATTAGTATTAAATATACTAATTGTATGTGAATATATGTTATCATATGTTAAATAGGTCATTGTGTGTGTGTTCAAGTCCTTGCGTGACACCGAACGCCCAAACGGCACCTTCGTCGGACCTACTTACACCAGGTGAGTTCATACCCCTGAATGAACCTTTTAAATGCTTTTAAATGTTTTATAGGGGGGGGGGGGAATACAAGTTAAACATGCCAGTTATCATATAAATCACATGTGATTGATAACCTGCATGCACAAGATTTTACCACTGTACACTGTTTTACCGAGTAGGACACTATAATGGTTTTCAATTGTTTCAAAACTCTTACTTATAGTGTTCTATCTAAATTCGTTCTAAAATGATTTATGAAAGATTTTCTAAGGTTTTCAAACATATTTTACAAAAGAATACAAATCGTGATTTTCTCCGAATATAAAGGTTTTCATCAAAGTTTCCTTTTACGACGTATACTTTTACTTGTTAAATACTACTGCTTCGCTTATACTTATTTCATACTCCTACTCTGTAACGCTTTCACTTATACTTGTAGTCGCTTATACCTGATGGACGCTTATACTTATTCATGCTCTTACTTAGTGATATGATTCTACTTCACTTATACTTGATATCGCCTCTACTTCACTTATACTCGATATGCTCTTACTTCACTTATTGTCGTCTCTACTTTGTGATACGCTTATACTTGTTCGACTCTACTACTTCACTTGCGACCGCTTCTACTTCACTTGTTAGACACTATTACTTCACAAAGATCACGTCTACTTGATACACACTCAGTCGTAGTTAGAGGTATGTGTGTGCTTATATAGGTACATATAAGTAATGGTTGAAAGACATATGAAGGCTCGTCTGCCCTATTTCCTTTTCTTCGTTGAGATGTGGTCTGGTGGGATCGGATGGCCGTCCGAAGGTCGTTTGACTCATTAGCTATATATTATGTATATGAGTATGGACATATAGGAATTCTCTAGTCAGTTCAGTAAAGAGTCTCTATCTCTAGTCTACACTTACAATAGAAACCCACTATTGGGAAGTCTCTACCTCTAGTTCAGCACTTACACACTACCCACTATTTGGAAGTTTCTACCCACTATTTGGGATGCATCTTTAGTACATGGCCTTCTCTGTCGTCTAGTTGGTAACCAGAGTCTCTCGTAGGGAGAGCGGACATTGCGTGTATAGATCTATACGGGATTGACACCCCCACACCCTGACTGCTAGCTACAGTCCACGGCCCACCAAGCCAAACGGTGACAAATGTCATATTTATAGACGCTTGTAGGGCGTCTGGTACTCTAGTGTCGGTTAGTATGGTTACGAGTATCCCGGGTTACCTTATAATTCATGGCCTTAAGGTAACGGTATTTCACCGGCAATTTACACTGTATGCTGGTATCTCACTTTTCAGAGTCACACTGTTTAGACCTTGCAAGATGTATCTTTCATTTGATACTGTCTGTGGTCCGTATTCACAGTTTTGACCTTACAAGATGTATCTTTCACTTGATACTGTTTGGGGTTTGTCTTTCACTGTTTTGACCTTACAAGATGTATCTTTCATTTGATACTGTCTGGGGTCTGTGTTTCACTGTTTAGACCTGACCAGCTATACCTTTCATTTGGTACTTTCTGGGGTCTGAGTCTCTACTTGTTAGACTGAACCAGGTGTGTCGTTCATTCGATACTTTCCTGGAGTTTATGATTCCTTTGCCTTAGTCAGCAGTCCTCACTGCTGAGGCATATGTTAGTTCCCCGTCGTCTCTTGCTTTCTTTAATAATCAAATTCAGTATTTTGACAATGATAGCAATTAAGGGAAACCACTTTTTACCACACAAAACTGACCAGTCTTGGTAGAAGGGTGCTTTATTAAAGAAAATATAGGATTTTCTGGAAAAAACTTGTAACGCCCGTAGATCCGGGCAAGTCAATTTAGAGGTAATATGGGTCGAAAACGAATTTTTGGCAAAATATTATTTAGAATAAATAATTTTAACTAAGTTATAGTATATGTCACAAAGTTTCTGTACATATAAAGAACGCCGAAATCTGAGTTATAACGAAGAAGTTATGGCCCGTCGAAGTTTTACGGCAAAACCGGCACGGCACCGGGAAGCATAAAAAGTGAATTTATGATAGAAGACTTTTTAGCCTTAGTTATCTAAACCAAAGTCATAGATTATGTTAAAATGAGAAAATCCGTAAAAAGAACGTCCAAATCTGACTTCGTATGAGGAAGTTATGATTTTTCAAAGTTTCAGCTTAGTAGTGTACAGCCCGAAACTCGAATTTTAGTTCGAGCGGTTTTTGGCTTACGCGACCTAAATGAGAGTTAAAGATCTCATTAATAGGAACTCAAAAGTAAAAAGATGGACGAAAACGGAGTTCGTATGAAAGAGTTACGAATTCTTCGCGGTCATTTAACAGTTTAAACGCCTCCTACTGTTAAATTTATGATCGGTCGAGAATTAGCCAACGGAGCCAAAATGAAAGTTGTAGATATTATTTTTACCTACGCATGGATATAAAGAACGTCGAAAACGGAGATAGTATGAGATAGATATAGACAAAGCTTAGTCGCTACTTTTCGAGCGCGGCGAATTCGATACAGTTTTGTAAATCCGAGATAGAATGAGAATTAGCCAACGAGGTCTAAATGAGAGTTGAAGATCTCATTAATAGGAACTCAACGGTAAAAAGACAGACAAAAATGGAGCTCGTATGCGAAAGTTATGGATGAAGCTTAGTCCCTACTTTTCGAGCGCGACGAATTCGATACAGTTTTGTAAATCCGAGATAGAATGAGAATTAGCCAACGAGGTCTAAATGAAAGTTGAAGATCTCATTAATAGGAACTCAACGTTGAAAAGACAGACAAAAACGGAGCTCGTATGCAAAAGTTACGGACGAAGCTTATAGACTACTTTACTATAAAACTCTTATAAATACAAGGGTGAACTCCTCACATTTTCTTCACACCATAAGCCTCTCTTTCTCTCTCTAACTTCTCTCTAGCCTCCCTAAACCCCTCCCAAGTCTACGGAACCTCCCTAGCACGAGAAGAAATCCCCGGAGCGCCCGACGGCTCCGAGAAGAAAAGCTTCCGGCTTGGAAACGCTGCTCCAGCGAAGCCCGATTTTTAATAAAAACTCGTTGTAAGTGAGCTACGCCTATACCATATTTAATATAGATTTTATTTAATTATAGTAACATTATTAGGACCTTAGAATAATTATTTTGGCTATTATTATGAGTTATATTGAGTGTTATTTAACGCTTATATAATAGTAATAATAGCTAAACTATTAATTAGTCGTGGTTAACGTTAAAAACTAAACCCTAGTGGTATTGATACTAGGTTTTGTCGAGGAAAATTGTTTTGAGATAACGAAGTGCTGTCTGAGTTCGGAATCACCACCTAATCAGGTGAGTGCATAGTCCCTTTCATCTTACACATAGATATGAAGTATTTAATATAAACTACGTGCTATGTGTGCATATTATCTGAATACTTGTTGTCTATGTTGGATGAACGTTTTATACATGTTTTAAAGGATTTAAACTGTATATGTATTTTATATGTACAAATATGTGTGGTATGATGATGGGTAGATAGATGATGAGAGATAGAAGATGACGTGAGTATACATTGGCAGCTATAGACTTAGTGCCTATGGGACAAACACCGGTAGCTATGGACTTAGTACATGTCAGACATTGGTAGCTATGGATTTAGTACCTGTTAGAAATTGGTAGCTATGGACTTAGTACCTATTAGTTAGACACTGGTAGCTATGGATTTAGTACCTGTAGGAATTGGTAGCTATGGACTTAGTACCTGTTGAACGCTGGTAGCTATGGATTTAGTACCCGATGAGTAGGATATAGCAGCTATGGAATTAGTGCTTTACGAACTAACATCGGCAGCTATGGATTTAGTGCCAGTCCTATAACCCTGAAAGTAAGGGACTTCGGAATAAACAAATGCATGATAGACGACTCTTAGGTTAAATCTTTAAGAGTAAAGAAGATAACGGGGATGGGTAATAGGGTTAATTGTTTGATGATTAAACATAACAATTATATTATTGTGGGTTGAAAACCCTATGTACTCACCAGGTTTCCCAACCTGACCCACTCAGTTTATGTATATCACAGGTGTTGATATGAAGTCACTTTACACTGAGAGCTTTAAAGAGATGTAGATCACTAGTGTAAATAAATGTAAGTTCTGTTTATGCTTATGTTTCTGTATTAACGATGACATCCCAAACGTTTTAAGATGAATAAAAATACGTTTCTTCGAAAATGTTTTAATAACGTATTTATCGTGTTTTTCTGGGAACAAATTCCGCAACCTTTTTATAAAATGAAGTACTCTGATTTTTATAAAGCATAAACAAAATCGGTATTTTCTGGCCGTGATTTTGGGGATGTCACAAAACTCTAATACATAGTAAACACTTAAATTACTGCTTTATAAAGTTATTTGAATAAATGTCACTAAATACTTATGAACTCACCAGCATTTTTAAAAAAATGCTGATACTCCCTTTTCAAATAACTTGTATTCTCAGGTTAGCATTAGACACGTACATCCCCGGAGCTGTTGATGAAGATAGCTTAATACCACGTTGTATTTATTCTATTACTTGTATTACTTTAAATTGTTGTAATGTAACCATGTAAAACTATTACTATTAATGCAATGTTTTATTGTACTTTGATTACTATAATGCATGTGTTGTGATACTTGACATGACGTCATCCACCCCAGAACGTTTCTGTCGTTCCGGTTTTGGGGTGTGACACCCCCACTAGAACCAGACTTTGCCCTCGAAGTCTCATGCCAAAAACAACTTCGGATGTTGCTCCCACATCTCTGACTCCGTCTCCCAAGTCCGCTCGGACCCCTTCCGATGCTGCCACTGGACTTGAACCAGGGGCACCTCCTTGTTTCTCAGAACCTTGACCTTCCGGTCCAAGATCGTGATCGGTCTCTCAACATAATTCAGTCCTGCGTCCACCTAGATATCCTCCAACGGTACCACCGCCGACTCGTCGCCTATACACTTCCTCAGCAGAGATACGTGGAAGGTATCATGAATCTGGCTCAACTCTGCAGGTAGCTCCAATTGGGATGCTACCATGCCCACCCTTGCGATCACCCTGAACGGTCCGATGTATCGGGGCCCCAACTTGCCCCTTTTCCTGAATCGGATCACTCCTTTCCAAGGAGACACTTTCAGGAGTACAAAATCCCCCACCTGAAACTCGAGCTCGGACCTACACCGATCTGTGTAACTCTTCTGGCGACTCTGGGCCGTCAACAACCTCTGTCTAACCTGACGTATCTGCTCTATCGTCTGAAGCACTAACTCAGTGCTTCCCATCACTCATTGCCCTACCTCTCCCCAACAGGTGGGAGTCCGACACTTCCTCCCATACAACAACTCAAAGGGAGGCATACCAATACTCGAATGGTGGTTGTTGTTATAGGAAAACTCAGCCAGAGGCAGATACGTGTCCCAAATCCCTCCGAAGTCCAACACATAAGCCTAAAACTTACCAAGAACCAAAAAAATTCATCATAAAATACTATAGGAGTATTTCTGCTAGATCTAAATTTCGTATAGAGATTCCTCCAAGTGTTGCTACCACTTCCTTCTTAAGCGATAACTTACTTGCATTAGTAACCTTTTTGTGTACTTATCGCTTGGTAGAACGCTTTTAAATTCAGGATGAGATATATCTTGTTTCATATATCTTGAGGACTTACCATCCTCTTCTTCCTGATTGTTTCTAGAACAAGATGCCTCCCTGAAGAATACCCATTAGAAGGAACAACGACATCCCACCACCGCCACCTCCATAATTTGATCCTGCCATGTTCCAGGCAACAGTTACCGCTGCCGTGACTGCAACAATGGCACAAGTGAACGTTGGAGGGGATGGAGGTGGAGCTGACCCTCTAAGACAAGTCGGGAGTCAGGGACAACAGAAGGAGTGTTCCAACAAGGACTTCATGACCACAAAACCCAAGCCCTTCTACGGAAATGGAGGTGTTATCACTCTGACTCGATGGTTCGAGAAGATTGAATCCATCTTCGGAATTTGCACCTGTTCCGAAGCAAACAAGGTGAAGTTTTCCGCCTGCACCTTCACCAACCGAGCCTTGACCTGGTAGAATGGTCAAGTCAAATCCCTAAGCCTGCCAGTGGCTAATGCCATGGGTTGGGAAAGGATGAAGGAACTCATGCTTGCTGAATACTGCCCGAGGGGCGAGGTGAAAAAGTTGGAGCACGAACTCTGGAACTTGAAGATGAAGGGTTCTGACATCGCCGCCTACACCGCTAGATTCTATGATCTGGCTCTCCTCTATCCGAGAATGGTCACCCCGGAAAGCAAGAAAATCGAGAGGTACATTTGGGGACTGACACAACCAACCAAAGGAAACGTCTTGGCTGCTTGACCGACTACATTTGATAACGCCAAGTACCTGGCGTAGACTCTGATCGATCATGGAGTCGATCTAGATGAGGTGGCAGCCGTATCTAAGCCACAAAAGGAAAGTGGTGGGAAGAAGAAGAAATCCTGGTACAAGAGGAAGAGCTAGTCTTTGCAGGAGCCTTCCAAGAAACAATAAACAGTGACAGTTCACGCTGCTAGCCTGCTACTACTCCTGTTGCTACTCCAGCTGCCGTTCCAACCACCTAAGCTCCTACCGGTGGTTATTCAGGGAAACTACCTCTGTGTAACAAGTGTACCTTTCATCATCACGGACCCTGTCGTGATCTGAATTGCAACAACTATGGAAGGAAAGAACACACAACTCAATACTGCAAGACACCAACCCAACCAACCAACTAGGCTTCGGGAGCGGGCGCTGGTCAAGCTTGTTATGGAGGTGGAGAGGCTGGATACTTCAGGAGAAACTACCCCAAGGCAACAACTGGTGGCAGTATAGGAAGAGTTCTGGCGATGTTGCAGGAGGAAGCGATCGTTGATCCTACCGTTGTTACGGGTACGTTCCTCCTTGACAACTCTTATGCACACATTCTTTTCGATTCTGGTGCGGAGAGGAGATTTGTTAGTCATGCATTCAAACACCTAATCAAATGTAAATCCCAACCTTTAACTGAAACATTCATCGTCAAGATGGCTAACGGAAAGAAAGAGAGCACGAACGACATATTCATAGGCTATACTCTTACCTTAGACAATCATTCCTTTCCCATCGACCTTATGTCCGTGTCCATTAAGAGCTTCGATGTCATTATCGGCATGGACTGGTTGAGCCCTAATTGTGCTGATATTCTTTGCTTCGATAAAGCTATCCGTCTTAATCTTCCCTCTGGTGGAACACTCATGATTTACAGAGATAATCTTAGCTCGAACCTTCGTATCGTTTCATGCATCAAGGCCCAGAAGTATCTGCGAAAGGAATGCCATGCATTCCTAGCTCATGTCGTTGACAAGATGCAGAAAATTAAAAACCTTGAGAGTCTCCCTGAAATCTGCCACTTTCCCGATGTCTTCCCCGAAGACCTCCCACGAATTCCACCCAACAGTCAAGTCGATTTTCGTATCGACTTAATCCCTGGAGCTACTCCTGTAGCTAAATCCCCTTATCGTTTAGCGCCGAAAAAAATGCAAGAGATATCCAGCCAGCTCAATGAGCTAATCAACAAAGGATTCATTAGGCCAAGTTCCTCACCCTGGGGAGCTCCAGTCTTATTCATAAAGAATAAAGATGGATCATTTTGGATGTGCATTGACTACAGAGAGCTGAACAAACTGACCATCAAAAATCGTTATCCCTTACCCAGAATCGACGATCTTTTCGACCAACTTCAGGGAGCTAGTTACTTTTCAAAGATAGATCTAAGATTATGGTACCATCAGTTGCGGGTTCACGAGAATGATGTGCCCAAAACAGCATTTCAAACTCGCTATGGACACTACGAATTTGTAGCAATGCTCTTTGGTTTGACCAACACACCGGCTGTATTCATGGACCTGCTAAATCGGGTGTGCCGCCCTTTCTTAGACAAGTTCGTGATCGTGTTCATCGACGATATACTTGTCTATTCGCGAAGTGAGAATGATCATAAACAAAACTTGAGGTAGGTGCTGGAAATATTAAGGGCGGAGAGGCTATATGAGAAATTTTTGAAGTGTGAGTTCTGGATAAGGAAGGTAACTTTTCTCGGTCACGTGGTTAGTGAGGAAGGTATACACGTGTACCTGTCAGTGAGAAGATCAACGATTGTGATTGTTTGATAAAAAAAGGTACAATCCATTCTTGAATCACTTAAAGTTCCATTAACAAATTATGAAGAAGAATTAAAAGAATTAAAATTTAAATTCTCTAACTTAAGTGGTAGTCTCATGCAAACTCGCTTAGTGAATTCTAACCTTACTAACCAACTCAGCAGGGTGTCTTCAAAGAGTGAGGAGAGAAGGATATGGATTGATCTGAAGGAGGCAGAGTTAATTAGGGCTACAGATGAAAGTATTTATTTGCAAAGAGACAATTTGAAGTTTTAAAAACAAAGAAATGTTTTTTGTTTAATAGCTAAGCATTTGTACACAAATATTGCTCAATTACATTTAAGTTGTGAGATAGGAAAGAAAATTCATAAGATGTTTTTGCCCTTCCTTGAATTTAAGGAGGATGAGATCATAACAGAATGTGAATCAGAAGTGTCCTCAGAAGAGACATATGTGTCTTACAAAATTGGACTGGACAAAATAGAAACTTTCATTGACTCTAAGGAACATAAATGTATGCTAAAAGATATGTTAGATGAAAATGATAGGTTAAAAATAAAGTCAGACACTATTCAATCATTTGACATGTCCAATGCTAAATTAACTTCAGAAAATAAAATGAACTTAGATAATGCGTCTGAATTTGATGAGGAAAGTGAGATGAGTGAAATCTCAGTAGAAGATGTTGTTGATTGCTTAGCGTTTATGAAGAGCGAAACTGAGAATGAGAACACCCTCATTTCGGAAAATTCGGTTGAATTTGCTTGCATGTCAAAAGACAAGCCACAAAAACTAAAGGAAAAGGCTTTGGTTTATCAAAAGGTTCAGAAGGTGCCAAATCAGGTTTATGCAGCTAAAGGAGTCACTCCAAGACAAACGGCAGAATTAAGAGTCTTGGTGGAAAAAGACAATGTTGAAGGGTGAGACGATTACTTCTGGTCTGCCCCTATTGACAACGCAGACGAAACCGTGGGCTTGTCTAAGCAAACTTCGTGGAGGGTTAAAATAAGATATTGTGACAACCCGAAATTTCTGTTCTAAATCAAACCACTTCAATCCAATAGTAGTAGAGCAGTTACAGTGAAAATTCAAACTTTTGGAATAAGTTTGGTAGTTTTAGGGTTTTACACCAAAAAGGGGTATTAGGAGAGTGGTTGCACTAGGATTTTGTGCAACACTGTAAATTCCATTATCCTAGAATCATTAGAATCCATTCCGAGATTAGAAATATTTTCTGCCAAAAATCTCAGGACTATAAATAGAATTCTGAACCAAATTGGTTCATTATTTGATTTCCAATTAGAGAAAAGCCAAATACTCTCTGACGGATCTTCGGGTTTTCATCCCAGATTGTGAGTCTACTTCCCTAAATGTGTTTTAATACTTGTTATATGAGTTATAACATTGTTTACATGTCCAAAACACAAGATCCGGGAGTTTACCGCCCAAGAACGTTCTTGGGGAGTAAACTCCAAAATCAAGCCTAAAGGCCACCTAGTCCCATTTTTGTGTTAGGAAACTAACTAAGGACTTAGTGTATGATCATTAGAGGCTAGAAACAAATCAAAATCACTTAGTTTGAGGAGTTTACGGCCAAGGAACAACCTCTTGGGCCGTAAACTCCAAGTAAAGGGCACAAATGAGTGCCTAGTGATCCTTTAGCTTTAGAACAAGAACCTAGAAGCCTTAAGCAAGTGTTTTAGACCAACAAAACAATTAGAAGGAAAGGAGTTTACGGCCAAGATGCTCCTTAGGCCGTAAACTCCAAGTTTTAGTGCCAAAAACCACTTCAAACTCTTCCTAAGGCTTAGTCTCATTTTTGGCAAGTACCTTAATGTGTTTAGGACCTAGATAACACATAAAAAGCATAAGTGTTGAAGAGTTTACGGCCAAGAGTATTTCTTGGGCCGTAAACTCCTTTAATGGGGTCAAAGAGCACCCTAGACACTTCCTTAGGCCAAGAAACTTTTAGGGCAAGTACCTAGATGAGATATGGACTAGTTAAAATTCTTAGGACCTCATGTGTGAGGGAGTTTACAGCCCAAAGAGTTCTATGGCCGTAAACTCCATCAAATGGTCCCATTTAGTGCCATAAATCTTCCTTAATCCAAGTATTGAAGCCTATACTTGTTCCTAGAAATGTTAGAGACTTGAAAGGACAATAAGAACCCTGCCAAGGGAGTTTACGGCTGTAAACTCCAAGGGAAAAGGGTCTTTGGGCCGTAAACTCCCCAAAGAAGTCAATGTGGTGCCCAAACACTTGTATAGCCTTGAAACAATTCCCCTCTAAGGTTGTAGTACTTCTAAACTCCATTTCATGACTTGTTTGAGTGTTTACGGCCAGGAGCTTACTTCCTTGGGCCGTAAACTCTAATAAATATGGTCTTTTGACCTTAAACTCACATTAGGGGCATTGCACTCCTTTGTTGCAACCCTTTAGCCTCCTAGCACTTGACCAAAAGTGTTATCCTCGCGCTTAAATGTTATTACTTGTATAATTAGTGTTATAATCACTAATTATTTATATACATATGTTTTCATATGTAATTAGGATCATTGTGTGTGTGTCTAAGTCTCCACTTGACACCAAGCACTTGTCCGATCCTTCCGTACGATAACAGTCCGTTCAATTCCAGTCACTTACCGCAGGTGAGTTCATACCCCTTAACTAATGTTTTAAACTCTTTTTAAATGTTTTATGGGGGGGGATACAAGTAGAATCATGATACTTATTATGTCAATCACATGTGATTAGTAAGTGGGATTATATTACTTATTACATCAATCACATGTGATTAATATACAACATCAAATGATTTGGCTACTCATTAGCCGTTTTACCAAACAGTTTCCTTCAAATGACTTTTTGTAACATTTTATACGTTTTAAACTCCTTTTTACACTGTACAGCTTACTCCGTACATTTCCTTTCAAACTTATTTACAACTGTGTTTCAAACAAATGTTTCCTTATACTTAAACTGTTTTATTAAACTTATGCCTTCAAATGGTTTTATAGATTGACACCAAGTCGATCTTTTCTTAAAATAATACTTATATTTCAAATGTCTTACAAATCTTATTTATGCTTTTATATTATAAATTGCATGCCTCTATATGTATACTTATATAAGAAATGTTTAAAAGACTTAGGAAGGCTATCCACCCTATTTCCTTTTCGTGCCTTGAGATGTGGTCTGGTGGGATTTTGGGTATTCGTCCGAAGGTCGTTTAAATATTAGTTATATATCATGTACACATATATAGTCATAAAAGGTCCTTCCAGTTCATCCTATGCCCTTGGGTAGCAAGGGTATACATCCATGTCCATACGTACACTTAGATTACTAGAAAGCTACCATATGGGTAGTTCAGGAAGATACTAGAACCATTGCTAGAACGCGATATCATTCAATGAGTCAGTTCATTCATGAGTCAATACTTTCTAGAACTTTTCAGTACATTACATATACAGCTATACTAGGACGAGAACATATACAACTATACTAGAATGATTACATTACTATACTTGCTAGATAGAGAGAACACACATTACAGCTAGCACACGTAGAACATTACAGTACACTACTGTACTATTACATGATCGCTCTTACTTGAGTACAATTACATGATCACACTTACATATACATAGAACAGACGTCATTAGGTGCTATAGCACGGAACCAGTTCAGGATCTAACTATACTGATGAATCACACCACAATTGTGATAGTTATATCGAGTATACATGATCATTCGGTAATGTGGATGCTCACGGCTTGCGTTCATGCAGGGGTCGTGGGTAGGTCCCAAAATCCCTTTGATAGGGGAGCGTATAGTCTGGGATCTAGACATCACATTATACCTTATCCCTCAAATAAGGCAGTTGAGTACCGATGTAGTTATTTTTATTAAATACTACAGTACTTGGAAGTATTACCCTGGATTTAAGGTAATAAGTACGGTTGTAGTTGGACACTACACCATAGTACTACATTGATTTTCCATTACATATTTTTAGTGATAACCTCACTTAAACATTATTGTACAGACTATATTTTTGAATAATGATAGTTATACTTTGGAAAATGTATCCTCTTACAAGAGACACACACATTCAGAACAGTTAGGTCTTGGTAGAAGACTACATTCAGAACAGTTAGGTCTTGGTAGAAGACTACATACAGAACAGTTAAGTCTTGGTAGAAGACTCCTTTTGTTATTAATAGGAATCATAGGGATTCTTCAAACACTTACAGTTCATATACACTTTCAATACTTTTAAGTACATATACTTACATTTTCTCACATACAAATTAAGACACTAAATACTTATGATCTCACCAGCTTTAAAGCTGATACTCGCTTTCAAAATTACTTGTATCCTCAGGTCATCATAGACAGGTACCGATGCAAGGAGAAAGGAAGATGGAGCTTGTTCAAGACTTATCTTTCATTTTGATTTATGCTTTAGTGTTTATCAAAATTTGACAGAACACATTTGTATAATAATTATATTATTAATGCAATGGATGATGTTGTTGCTTGTTTACTACTTTACATTGTTGTTGATATTATACATGACGTCCTCCGCCCCAGAACGTTTCCGCCGTTCCTGGTTTTGGGGTGTGACAGATTGGTATTAGAGCATTGTTTATAGTGAATTGAGTATATCAACCCATAAAAGATATACTAACTATAAATACATAAGGGATTAAAAATACTCTGACCAAGAGTTTATACTTTAAATAGTAAAATATTTAAGTAGGTATACGTGCTGCATTCATACTAAAATCAGTGTCACTAGGACAGTACAAAAGAATTACGATTGTTGGACAACACAAGTGGGCTTAGAGACATATGGTCAAAACTGGGAAGATATAGCCTGATCGCCTATATTATCCGAGGGTTGACTAGCATGTGCCTAAGTTTAAGTGTGTGGTTGCAACAATGCTAAAATCTTACCAACCCTACCACAATGAGAACAATAGAACCTAACAATAAATTTAAAATACTATAGGTGTATTTTGGTGTTACTATGAGTACTTTATACTTGAGAATTAAACGGGATCTTCATTACTAAGTTGATAGTTGCTAAGTGGATACACTAAGGCTGCATGTAATTAGGATGTTATAGACTTAGAATCTGTGATAATTTTGCCTTACCCCTATTCTGTGTGAATTTGGAATTAAGGTCACTTATTCGAAGGTCTATCCTATTTAGATTACACATAGATGGTATGCACTTCACAAATAGCGATGTAACTGATGAAGATTTTCTACATAATTATCTAGATAGATCGTCTAATAATTATTCTTTTACCCTAAATTCTCGCATAGAAAACATAACTGGACTCCATCCCCTCGACAGCCAGTACCTTCCGAATGAAGTCATAGCTGGTTGGTTTGGAGAATAACCAGAGAATGATCATCCTGTTCCCCTTGAATGATCACCATGATGAAGACCTTTCGTCTGATGCTAACTCCGAACCAGAGTTTGAGAACCTACCCCGAGCAGCTCCCTTTCCAATTCCTAACCCTCGCCCGACTTTTCATGGCCCGACCCTGAGTGAGTGGAATGCTTGGAAACATGGAGCCAAGGACAAGATCAGCCTATGCTATTTGATGGCGACCGAAGCTTTTACGACTTGAGGAATGAGGGCTTAGCAGATATAGTCTTGCCAATCTTGGTCCGCAGAGTGGCCGAAATGAGATTCAAGGCAGGACAGCCCTACATCAGATTACAGAAGTTGTCGCCTATGCTAGAATGCATACCCTCCACACCATCCATCTAGAAGATGCACACGAGAGATCAGAGAGAGACCATGAAATCCTTCTGCAAGCACTGGCTGAATCACGAGCCGAAGTCATAGAGCTCCAGGTACGCCAGATGGTGCGTGAAAGACACCTACTTGACATGGAACGTCAATTGGTTGAACTACGAGTTCACCAGAGGGATGACCGTCGCCAGTTGTAGACGCTTTACTTTATTTCCCTTATAAAAAAAAGGAATCGTATTTTCTGTCTATGTCGGATGTGGCATTTTCTATGAAATTATCTTGTACCGTAAGTACTTTAGTTAGGTCTTTATGCTGTCAGGAACTATCTTTAGTGTATATGATGTAAGACCTTTCCAAGGTCATTTTCCAGAATCTTTACATCGTGAATATCACAGATATTGACAGCCGGCTAACTTCTGTGTCATTCTTCATTCAAGTACTCTTGTCATTCATTCATAAGATTCTATCTGAATCATGCTTTAGTCAAATCATTGGACTATAGCGATTTATCTCCAGAGGCATTTCCAAGTCTCTTTCAGTGGTTGGATCTTGTTATTCACTAACCCACTATACCTCAGCTCGAACGATAAACGTCTTGAGACCATTCTACGAACATACTTCCATTCCGTACTAGGACTGCATCATAGGGATGTAGGTCAAACCTTAGCGAACATACTTTCATTCTTTACCAGGACTGCATCATAGGGATGTAGGTCAAACTTTCGAGATAATACTCTTACTGTTTCATGAACAATCTAAGTACATCAGGGTCAACCAGAATCGCTCACAAAATCTTTATTCATTCGTGTCAACAGAATAATGTCATCATCCGGAAACAACCAGCCAAGCAACGAGACCTCTACTTTTTCGATGGATGCCGCTACCTTTCAAACGACATTAACAGCTGCTGTAGTGGCTGCCGTAACCGCGGTCATTGCGCACCGTAGCGCTAGCAGCACAGTCGATACTGCTGATGGGAATGAAGTTCCCAATCGTGATATCCATCCAGGAAATCACCAAACAGGAACAGTCATAGGCTCGCAAAGCCAGAAAGTAGAGAACAAGAAACGAAAGCGTCAAGCCTGGAAGGAACGCAAGAGAGCCCAAAAGCTGGCTATACAACAGCAGCAAGTGGAAACCCCTGCCATCCCAGTGTCGAGCAGGCCATACGAGGGAAAACTACCGAAGTGTGATACTTGTGGTTTCCATCATCATGGAAATTGCCATGAGATGCAATGTTGCAATTGCCTAAACATAGGGCATCATGCTCGTGACTGTGGAGCACCGAAACGACCCATCACTCAAGTCCCTTTCATCGAGACTAACCCTGCGCGCAAGACGAGTTATAGTGCAGAACGATTTAAGAAACAATTTCCAAGGTGGAGTAACGAGGAAGGCACTCGTGTCCACATAACTTTGGCTAAACACCGCAATCCCGTCGCCAAAGATAGTACTACCCAGGCATGCCACCAATGCGGGGAAATAAGGCACTTCAAGAAAGATTGCCTGATAACAAAGAACTCTGGCGAAGATGGGAGAATTCTCAGGATCACAGCTGCAGGAGAGCCTGCTCCGGAACCACGTTATATATAAATTAGGCGTTTTCGTTGTAACAGACTTATAAACGATCTAGAACTAGTGCAACTAGAGTCTTACCTTTTGCGAGATCCTATCTGTATAAGGATTCTCGTGCTGCGTATACTTGTCTTTTGTAGTATACCTTATTCGCAGCAATAGTCTTGTGGTAAACCTAAAGTACTGTAACTCTGTTCATGGTTGCACGGTTGTGTTTTGTCTGTAAACGTCTTATGTTCAAATCTAATGTCTTTAAGTTTTGGTATGATTTTGACATTATCATACGACTCGATTCAATTTGATCCTCACGAAAACAGCTTCATACGTACACCCCTTTCTTCTAGATCACTTTTCCAGCGAAACCGTCACATCAGAACGCCGAAGTACTCATGCCAGGAGTACCTATTAGTTATTTTCTTTTCGAAGAAATCCCCGAAGTACCACTAGTGCAGTACGTCAAGTTTAATCCAGGGATTCATGCGGTTGATCTATCACTGAAGAATGTATGCATAAGAGTGATATATAATCAAGGTTCTACAGGTTTAGAATTGATGATTCCACTTTAAATTCTTTTTCCCCGATGGGATGTGAACTTAAAGAAGAACCAGTTATTCGACTACCTTTTCAACCTTAATTATATATGACTCGTATACACGAAAGAGTGACTGTGAAACTAGGTATGAATTCTAATATGAACTTCAGGATGGAGGACTGCCTAAGTACGAGTAATCACATCGTCATGAGAACAAGCATAGAACCCAGTACGACTCCCAAAAACAGGTCGCCCTATAGTTTAAACACCCACGGAGATACAAGAACAGTTTGGACAACTTAGCGAACTACACATAAATAGAATTAGAAGACTAGGTTTCTCACCCTAGAGAACCTCGGTCATATTCTTCCAGAGATCGACGGATCGCATTGCATGTACCTCGATTATTGAGGACCCCGTCGAGATTTTTCATTAGAAATCGTTATCTCTGCCGCGTGTAGACAAAATGGTTGAGCAATCGCAAAGAAAGAAACTACTTCCAGGAATGAATCCGGGATCCGAATATCACCAGTTCGGGTGTTAGGGAAAGATGTCCGGAAGACTATCTCCCGAACTCGATACGGACACTTCGAGTCCGTAGTGATACCCTCCGGATAGGACCAATGCGCCCATAGCTTTCATGAGCTAAACGAGTAGGGTACGTCTTTCTTACTTGGATCAGTTCGTCATTTCTCCTTGTAATGACTTACTTATCTACCCTTGTAGTAAGAAGGTATCGATATCAGAGACGCCGACATTCCTTCGCCAAACTCTAGGTCTTACCGACCTACTGCCTTAGTTCGTTCAGAACTCCTCGCAAACTACAGAAACTCGTACGACTTTGACCCAGCAAGGGGTGTCCTTGAATGGGAAGTTATTCAAGAAAAAGGAACCTTTGAGATTCCAAGTGAGTGACCAAGTTCTTTAGAATAACTCACTCTGGGAATGGCATTATACGCTTCATAAAGCGTGGAAAGCTAAATCCAAGTTAGACAGGACCTCCGAGATTCTTATCAGAATCGGTCTTGTGCCTCGCACAAACTCGATCTACTCCGCGAGCTCAGTAACATACTTTATACTCTTCGCATCTCGATCGTGAAACTATACCTTTCCGTAGGACTCTTGCAAGTCCACTCGTCGAGATCCTTGCCTTCGTATCAGAACCGTAGTGACCCTCGACCGAGAGGTCAAGCGGACGAAACAACGTCGTCGCCAGTTAGTGAAGGTTCGTTGGAATGCCAACTGAGAGCCCGATTTCACTTAAGTGAGCTAGAACCAATCAATTAGGAAGTTTTCTCCTCACGTCTCGATCATTCGCGCATACTTCCTTGCCTAAATTCTAATTTCGGGACGAAATTCCCTTTAACGGGGGGATGATGTGACAACCCGAAATTTCTGTTCTAAATCAAACCACTTCAATCCAATAGTAGTAGAGCAGTTACAGTGAAAATTCAAACTTTTGGAATAAGTTTGGCAGTTTTAGGGTTTTACACCAAAAATGGGTATTAGGAGAGTGGTTGCACTAGGATTTTGTGCAACACTGTAAATTCCATTATCCTAGAATCATTAGAATCCATTCCGAGATTAGAAATATTTTCTGCCAAAAATCTCAGGACTATAAATAGAATTCTGAACCAAATTGGTTCATTATTTGATTTCCAATTAGAGAAAAGCCAAATACTCTCTGACGGATCTTCGGGTTTTCATCCCAGATTGTGAGTCTACTTCCCTAAATGTGTTTTAATACTTGTTATATGCGTTATTACATTGTTTACATGTCCAAAACACAAGATCCGGGAGTTTACCGCCCAAGAACGTTCTTGGGGAGTAAACTCCAAAATCAAGCCTAAAGGCCACCTAGTCCCATTTCCGTGTTAGGAAACTAACTAAGGACTTAGTGTATGATCATTAGAGGCTAGAAACAAATCAAAATCACTTAGTTTGAGGAGTTTACGGCCAAGGAACAACCTCTTGGGTCGTAAACTCCAAGTAAAGGGCACAAATGAGTGCCTAGTGATCCTTTAGCCTTATAACAAGAACCTAGAAGCCTTAAGCAAGTGTTTTAGACCAACAAAACAATTCGAAGGAAAGGAGTTTACGGCCAAGATGCTCCTTAGGCCGTAAACTCCAAGTTTTAGTGCCAAAAACCACTTCAAACTCTTCCTAAGGCTTAGTCTCATTTTTGGCAAGTACCTTAATGTGTTTAGGACCTAGATAACACATGAAAAGCATAAGTGTTGAAGAGTTTACGGCCAAGAGTATTTCTTGGGCCGTAAACTCCTTTAATGGGGTCAAAGAGCACCCTAGACACTTCCTTAGGCCAAGAAACTTTTAGGGCAAGTACCTAGATGAGATATGGACTAGTTAAAATTCTTAGGACCTCATGTGTGAGGGAGTTTACAGCCCAAAGAGTTCTATGGCCGTAAACTCCATCAAATGGTCCCATTTAGTGCCATAAATCTTCCTTAATCCAAGTATTGAAGCCTAGACTTGTTCCTAGAAAT
Source organism: Lactuca saligna (assembly GCF_052625555.1). Taxonomy (NCBI): domain Eukaryota; kingdom Viridiplantae; phylum Streptophyta; class Magnoliopsida; order Asterales; family Asteraceae; genus Lactuca; species Lactuca saligna. Next base: position 74,000,040 of record NC_136423.1, on the reverse strand, counting down.
GTTAGAGACTTGAAAGGACAATAAGAACCCTGCCAAGGGAGTTTACGGCTGTAAACTCCAAGGGAAAAGGGTCTTTGGGCCGTAAACTCCCCAAAGGAGTCAATGTGGTGCCCAAACACTTGTATAGCCTTGAAACAATTCCCCTCTAAGGTTGTAGTACTTCTAAACTCCATTTCATGACTTGTTTGAGAGTTTACGGCCAGGAGCTTACTTCCTTGGGCCGTAAACTCTAATAAATATGGTCTTTTGACCTTAAACTCACATTAGGGGCATTGCACTCCTTTGTTGCAACCCTTTAGCCTCCTAGCACTTGACCAAAAGTGTTATCCTCGCGCTTAAATGTTATTACTTGTATAATTAGTGTTATAATCACTAATTATTTATATACATATGTTTTCATATGTAATTAGGATCATTGTGTGTGTCTAAGTCTCCACTTGACACCAAGCACTTGTCCGATCCTTCCGTACGATAACAGTCCGTTCAATTCCAGTCACTTACCGCAGGTGAGTTCATACCCCTTAACTAATGTTTTAAACTCTTTTTAAATGTTTTATGGGGGGGGGGGATACAAGTAGAATCATGATACTTATTATGTCAATCACATGTGATTAGTAAGTGGGATTATATTACTTATTACATCAATCACATGTGATTAATATACAACATCAAATGATTTGGCTACTCATTAGCCGTTTTACCAAACAGTTTCCTTCAAATGACTTTTTGTAACATTTTATACGTTTTAAACTCCTTTTTACACTGTACAGCTTACTCCGTACATTTCCTTTCAAACTTATTTACAACTGTGTTTCAAACAAATGTTTCCTTATACTTAAACTGTTTTATTAAACTTATGCCTTCAAATGGTTTTATAGATTGACACCAAGTCGATCTTTTCTTAAAATAATACTTATATTTCAAATGTCTTACAAATCTTATTTATGCTTTTATATTATAAATTGCATGCCTCTATATGTATACTTATATAAGAAATGTTTAAAAGACTTAGGAAGGCTATCCACCCTATTTCCTTTTCGTGCCTTGAGATGTGGTCTGGTGGGATTTTGGGTATTCGTCCGAAGGTCGTTTAAATATTAGTTATATATCATGTACACATATATATTCATAAAAGGTCCTTCCAGTTCATCCTATGCCCTTGGGTAGCAAGGGTATACATCCATGTCCATACGTACACTTAGATTACTAGAAAGCTACCATATGGGTAGTTCAGGAAGATACTAGAACCATTGCTAGAACGCGATATCATTCAATGAGTCAGTTCATTCATGAGTCAATACTTTCTAGAACTTTTCAGTACATTACATATACAGCTATACTAGGACGAGAACATATACAACTATACTAGAATGATTACATTACTATACTTGCTAGATAGAGAGAACACACATTACAGCTAGCACACGTAGAACATTACAGTACACTACTGTACTATTACATGATCGCTCTTACTTGAGTACAATTACATGATCACACTTACATATACATAGAACAGACGTCATTAGGTGCTATAGCACGGAACCAGTTCAGGATCTAACTATACTGATGAATCACACCACAATTGTGATAGTTATATCGAGTATACATGATCATTCGGTAATGTGGATGCTCACGGCTTGCGTTCATGCAGGGGTCGTGGGTAGGTCCCAAAATCCCTTTGATAGGGGAGCGTATAGTCTGGGATCTAGACATCACATTATACCTTATCCCTCAAATAAGGCAGTTGAGTACCGATGTAGTTATTTTTATTAAATACTACAGTACTTGGAAGTATTACCCTGGATTTAAGGTAATAAGTACGGTTGTAGTTGGACACTACACCATAGTACTACATTGATTTTCCATTACATATTTTTAGTGATAACCTCACTTAAACATTATTGTACAGACTATATTTTTGAATAATGATAGTTATACTTTGGAAAATGCATCCTCTTACAAGAGACACACACATTCAGAACAGTTAGGTCTTGGTAGAAGACTACATTCAGAACAGTTAGGTCTTGGTAGAAGACTACATTCAGAACAGTTAGGTCTTGGTAGAAGACTACATACAGAACAGTTAAGTCTTGGTAGAAGACTCCTTTTGTTATTAATAGGAATCATAGGGATTCTTCAAACACTTACAGTTCATATACACTTTCAATACTTTTAAGTACATATACTTACATTTTCTCAAATACAAATTAAGACACTAAATACTTATGATCTCACCAGCTTTAAAGCTGATACTCGCTTTCAAAATTACTTGTATCCTCAGGTCATCATAGACAGGTACCGATGCAAGGAGAAAGGAAGATGGAGCTTGTTCAAGACTTATCTTTCATTTTGATTTATGCTTTAGTGTTTATCAAAATTTGACAGAACACATTTGTATAATAATTATATTATTAATGCAATGGATGATGTTGTTACTTGTTTACTACTTTACATTGTTGTTGATATTATACATGACGTCCTCCGCCCCAGAACGTTTCCGCCGTTCCTGGTTTTGGGGTGTGACAGATATGTTGCTGAACCCATCAACAAACCCTCAAGCTTCGATAAACCAAACACAAGTGGAACTAAAGATATTCCCGAAGAACCAATGACATAACCAAATGCTCCAACAAATACAACCGAAAAGCAAAAGCAGAAATCAAAGGCTAGTTTTAATATCCACAAGTCATAGAAGGAGTTAGCAGAATAGAAACGCTTAAGAAACCAAAGATATGCAAAGAACTTGAATAAGCGAAAAGGTCACTGGGAATCTCAAAAACCCAACTACATACCTCCTAAGGTAGTGTCAATAGATAATGGAAAGGAAAAAGTGGAAGGAAAAGAAACTTTCATCCCAAATTCCTACTACTCCAAAACTCATAACCGAACATTAGCTCTCGGTTCCCATCCTAACGCTCAGAGTTGAAAGTCAATGTTCGGTCCCCGCATCAGCACTCAAAACTGAAAGTCTAGTTTTGATCCTTATAACAGCCCACAAAACCGAAAGTCTAGTTTCTGCCTTAACACTAGTTTTCGTTCTTTCAATTCTAAGTGCAAAATAAACTCGGTGAAGGACATCAAGGGAAAGGGAAAGCTAACATCAGATTCTGAGTTCAAAGATAAGAAAAAGTCAGCTAACCCTAGGATTCAAAAGAAAAATTCCAAACCAACTAACAACACACCAACTAATGCACCGATCTTTAAACAAGATAAAAATAAAATCAATGTGTATACCGTCAAAAGAAAAGATCAAACCACTTTAATAAAAAGAACCTTTTTGGTTGATATTTCTTCTGCGATTCCTTTTTCTATGAAAGAATCACCAGGACCCAAGAAACTTTGAGTTCCTAAATCAGCTTGAATCTGTAGGTACTCTGTGAAGAGCAGTTCGATGATGAATGGTATATCGACAGTGGCTGCTTACGTCACATGACTGGAAGGAAGGAAGAGTTGAGGGAGTTTCGGTCCTTAAAAGATGGTGGGTGTGTAAAGTATGGAAACAACTCCTATGGAACAATCAAGGGATACGGAATGATAACAAATGGAGATTTCTCAATTCGAAAAGTGGCGTATGTGGAAGGTTTGCAGCATAACCTCATCAGTGTGTCACAACTAGTCGTAGGAACAGGTCTGAAAGTGTCGTTTGATGATGAGGGTTCTAAAATCATTTAAAAGCATTCAAAAAGGGTTCTGTTAAAGTCTGAACGCAAAGTAGAGATGTATCCCTTGAATCTCAACCAAATAAAAGGAAAACCAGCAATATGTTTGCTATCAAAGGCAAACACAGATGAAAGCTGGTTGTGGCATCGACGTTTATCATATCTGAACTTGAAATACATTAATAAGTTGGTGCTTGGTGACCATGTTTGAGGCCTCCTTCTTCTCAAGTTTGAAAAGGAACATCTATGTGCAACGTGTCAGATGGGCAATCAAAGAAGAAAGAGTCATCCTACGAGAATCAATACAAAGATTGTTGAGGCTCTTAAACTATTGCGCATTGACTTGTGTGGACCTTCAGCTATCAAAAGCATCAGTGGTGGTAAGCACATACGTGGTGGATTACAAAATTGATAATCTCCAAAAGATTATCGATGATGCTGCGAAGGAAATGGCAAGTGAAATTCCTAAACCTGCAAGTGGTCAATCCTCTGTTGACACTCAAATCAACGACTCAACGTTCAAGGGAGAGAGTTCGCCTACACCAAAAACATCCAATGTATCTTTCGAGAGGGGAATTCAAAACCGTCCCCATCTAATAAAGGTACATTTGAGGGGGAGCATCCAACTCTTTCTGAGGATGCAAAATTCGATGCTGCCAAAGGTTACGCTTCGTCAGTCGAGGGGGAGAAAGAAAAGGCAACTGACGAAGGCGAGAGTGATCAATCAGAATATGAAGAAGAAGTGAATGCTGAATTGGATCCAGCTTATGACCCAAATTATCCTCCATTAGTAAAATGGACCAAGGATCATCCTATAGAACAAATTATTGGTGAATCTTCTGAGAAAGTTATTACTCGTTCTCTATTAAAAGCGAAACAAACTGCATTATTCTCTAAAGTTGAGTTTTGTATGTTTAATTTGTTTATCTCCAAAATCGAACTGAAAATAGTAAATGTTGCGCTTGACCATTGTGATTGGGTTCAAGCAATGCAAGACGAGCTCCATGATTTCGAACGTAACCGAGTTTGGAGGTTGATTCCCACACCATAGGATGCTTATGTGGTCGGCTTGAAATGGGTCTTTAGAAACAAATTGGACAAAGAGGGGAACATCATTCGCAACAAGGATCGGTTAGTGGTAAAAGGATATCGCCAAGAGGAAGGGATAGATTACGAGGAAACCTTCGCTCCAGTAGCAAGGTTGGAATCAGTCAGAATATTCCTAGCATATGTTGCTCATAAAAATTTTAAAGTTTTCCAAATGGATGTCAAATGTGCTTTCGTGAATGGAGAACTAGAAGAAACAATGTATGTTGAGCAACCTCCCGGGTTTGTAAACGAGAAATATCCTGATCATTGTTATGTGCTGGATAAAGCGGTTTATGGTTTGAAGCAAGCACTGAGAGCCTGGTATGAAAGAAGGCGAAAATCTAATGATAGTTCGATTGACCCTACCTTATTCCGAAAGAAAGAAGGCGAAAATCTAATGATAGTTCAAATTTATGTTGATGATATCATCTTCGGCTCTACGAATCCTAGCTTAACAGCTGAATTCAGAAAGTTGATGGAGACTAAATTTGAAATGAGCACAATGGGTCCAATTAATTTTTTCCTTGGTTTAAATATTAGACACGGTCCAGAAGGCATCTTTATCAACCAAGAGGCATACACAAAGAACCTGTTAACAAAATTTGGCATGACGGGTGACACTAAAGTGAAGGTTCCTATGGCATTCGGCAGTAAGTTAACACCTTCTCTGGAGAAACCTGTCATTGGCATAACACTTTATCGATAAATGATAGGGTCCCTTATGTATCTAACAGCTAGTAGACTGGACATTATGTTTTCTGTTTGTTATTGTGCCAGGTTTCAAGCGAATCCAAGAGAACCTCACATGGTGGCTGTAAAGAATATCTTCCGTTATCTAAAGCGAACTTCATCTCTCGGTCTCTGGTATCCTGCCAAATCAGGGTTCTTCATTCAAGTCTTTTCTGATGCTGATCTTGGAGGGTGTGGTCTAGACCGAAAAGCACTACAGGTGGATGCCAATTTCTTGACGGAAAACTTGTTAGCTGGCAGTCCAGAAAGCAAACTTGTGTGTCACTTTCAACTGTAGAAGTCGAATACATTGTTGCAGCTTCTTGTACTTCTCAAGTTATATGGATTTAAAGTCAACTGAGAGATTACTGGCTGAACATGAAGAAGATTCCTCTCTATTGTGACTCAGAAAGTGCAATAAGTATTTGTCACAATCCATTGCAACATTCCAAAACTAAGCATATTGCACTTAGATATCATTTTATCAAGGATCATGTCGAAGATGGGAACGTGGAAGTGCATTTTGTTCGATCCTGTGATCAACTGGCTGACTTATTTACCAAGGCCTTACCTGAAGCATGTTTTAATAACATTTTACAAGGTCTGGGTATGATGGAAGCAGAATCGGTACCGAATCCTCGAATCTTGCATTAAAATTGGACAAGCGAAATGGAGAGACCGCTCGGTCTATGTCGGCTCCATAATTTTCGGGAACCGAAATGAACCGATCGCTCGGTCTATTTCGGATCTGGAATTTTACGAAACCAAAATGAACCGATCACTTGGTCTGTTTCGCTTCAGTCAATAACACTAAGGTTTCGGTTGGATATTATGTATATCTCTATTATTTTCTGTTTTTTTTATTTTTATTTTATTTTCCAGAAATCTTCAAAAATCTATTTTTTTTTTCAGAAAACCTTAAAAATCCAAAAATATTTTTTGTTAAGTTTTGTGTTGTTTGTGTGGTGTGTGTGTTTGTTCATTCTTTTCAATAGGTTTCAAGAATAAAAGTACAACAGAGTTCGGAGCTGGGGCAGGTATGATGCTTATTTTATGAACTAGTTAAGGGTCCCTAGAAGCATGCTGCTACATGTTGACCTAAGCCTCCAAGACTTAGAGCAAGGCCTTAATGATTCGATCAATACATATTGTTTCTTCCCAATCGGGCTGTTCTTATCCACTCGGTCTAGAGCTACCTTACTCTTCTCATATGAGTTAAGAGTTTCTCTGCTTTGTCATGTTTTATAGCAGAAGGTACTTTTGGTTCTTTCACCATCGTTATACTATTCTCCATCTACTATCGATTCACAACTGTAACCCTTGAGACTCTCGGTTCTTACCATTGAGGTTTATGGTTACATCAAATCTGTGTTTATGATCTTAGATACGAATAGCATGTGCTGAGTGAAACCCAAAATACAACACATATAATGAATTGATAGGTGAATTTCTATATTCAAGATCTTACTTGTTACCTACTGAAATCTCTTTTTTTGTGAGGTTTTTAATGATTTCGTCTAAAACCAAGACTTTTCTTCCCTTAAAGATCTAATTTATTTTTGTTTTTGAGATTTCTATAAACTCCTTTGTCATTATAAAATATAACCTACCTTGTTTAACAGACCACATAGGTCTCACAAGTACTTCTTCCAATACTCGGTCTTATATTGAGAATCAATGTTCGGTTGAAGATAAGCCGCCTTAAGCCTATGTCATGAAAACAAGCCTTTCAATGTTTATTTACAAACACTTGATCGTATTCTCGGGAAATCACACAAGCACTTCAAGTCATTCCTGACTTTGAAGGAAGCAATTCTTGCCCAGAATCCCCTCCTTTCTGTCTGATAATAAGACATCACTCACATCCCATATACATTTTCTTTATTACTTTATCTTTTGTCACTCTAATGCACGGAAATTGTTAATTTTCCAACATTCTGATGATGGTATGTTTGAGTTTTATTTGTCCTCTAGTGAAACAAGGGCAATTTAAGTTCGTATGGCAAGTTCTATTTCAAATGTTGATTGAGGAAATCCTTTTGGGCGCATGAATTTGAACGGTCCCTATACGCACGCGTGCTGCCGCATACCTAGGAGCACCCAACATGTCAAATCGCGCTTTTTCAGGCGATGTTTTTGTGATCACGTCATTATCGTCACAATTTTTCTTTCTCCTGGCAACGGTATATAAAGTGTTTCGACGATTCTTTATCTTCTACCAGCATCAAAGTTTCTCAACTGTAAAGGCGCTTTAAACTGTTCATCTTCTTCCTTCGATCAAAAATGGTGACTTCTTCTTCTGCACATGATCAGACTACTTCATTGGCGTTTCTTTCCATCAAGAAAAATCAGAACATGATCATAGAACTGAATCCGTTCCTGTATGATTCCTACATGTTACAAGTTGTTGAGTGTTTGAAGTATTCTCCATTGGTTCTTGCTCTAACCCAATTCGAAGCTATTCTTATGTCTCTGTTGTCTCAAGTCTACTCTTCTGCAACATACGACAAGAACAAATAACGCATTTACTTTCAAATCCAATCCAAAAGGCCTCTATTTCAAAAGGGAGGTTTCGCTCTTTGCTACATCTTGTTGTGGATTCTTCCGTTATCTCACCCGACTTCATTACTACAACACAACTTTTCTCGATGCTTTATGAAATGGGATACACTGATATGCTGACCACCATTACCAAGGTCAAGAATTCGTGTCTACTATCTCAATGGAACGGTCTTCTCACTCTTCTTATTAAAAGCTTGGCGGAACGAAGTGTTGGATCTGATGGCACTAGCAAAGGATTTCTGACCATTCTCTATGGTCTTTACAATGGTATAAAGCTTGATTATGGGTCCATAATCTGGTCTCGGGTTGTGCAGAGCCTCAATTCTTCCACTCGTCATTCCGAAATTTCCTGCGGAAGGTTTTCGACACTCATTACAAGGAGGGCTATCGATACTCTAGACATTCCGGTGATGAAAGATGCCTTAATCGTGTCCATTGCGACGTTTCATACAAATAAGATAATTATTTCTGATCCAACGAAGTTTCTACATTATGTCTCAATTCCAGAGACCATGTATCGGAGTGTTACAGCCGAAAGTCGGGTGATGGCTGATTATCGAAAACTTCCTCCCAAGGAGCCGAGAGTTCTTTCTTCGGAGCAACAGGCTGCCTTGGATGCAGTTGACAAGCCGAGTAACCGAGGAAAAAGGGTAACAATGAAGAAGGAGACAACCGAGGAGGATCAACCTAAGCCTTCAAAATCAAAGAAGCGAAAGTTGGAGAAAGAGGCCTCTTCTAAGCCAAAGAAAATCAAGAAGATGGCGAAGAGAGCTAGAAATCCAACGCCTCCTAGTTCTGACAATCCAGAGGATGATGAAGAAGAGGAAACTCATCAGGGATCTCCACGATGTAATACTCCACCTAGATCTCCTACTCCAACCGAATCTCCATCTCACAAAATTCCAACCCCACCTCCATCACCGAAACCGAAAGTTACAGTTTTGGTTGTTACCACTTCACCACCCACAACTTCTTTTCCACCACCACCACCAGTTTCTTCAGTTTCTATTCCTACAACCACCTTACCAACTCCTATAATTTCCCAATCCACCACCACTACTATCCCTGAACCAACAGTTAGGGTCAACGTATCTGATACGGGGGCATCTACTGAAATCGAACCTCCAATCATTACTAAACCTCTATCTCCAACACACTCAACTGACTCTGGTGCCACTCTCGGTGGTGCTAATGATGAGTATGACTCCATATACTTCAGTCCTTACCACCTTACCACCGATGATGATGATGATGAAACTCCAATCACAAGCCAACACTTGGAGAGTATCAATGAAAAATTAGACAAACTGCTTACCGATAACAAGGCTTACGGTGGTGTTGTCCTAAAGGTTTTTGTAGAGACAACTATTGGGCAATACACAGACTCAATTGACAAATCCACCAAAGCAATCAATGAGTCTACTTCCACTTACAGGAAGGCCTCTGCTGATGTGTTCATACAACTCAGATTTTCTTGGACTCTCTTAAAGGGCATGCCGATACAAATGCCGCCAAAGTGCAAGCCTCAGTGGACTCTCTTTCCAAATCCCTACAGGAAGAACAAACGAATTTTGAGGCTGTTTGGTCCTCCATTCAAGCTGAAAACACCTCTCTTCTCAGTTCAGCTTCCTCTCGACTGGACTCTCTTCGTACAGATATTGCAACAGAGAGTGCTTTAAAAGAAGACATTCCTCGTCAATCCTCTACCATTGAAGTTCAGAAAGTTCAACTTGCTCAAGACGAGAAGGAGATTGCATTATTAAAGGCAGAGAGAGCTGTGTTTAGAAGCTGTGTAGGGGAAGTAAAGGATATGCTCACCAACATACTTGGTGCTCATGATTCAATACTAACTCTTACCATTCACAACCATCTAACCACCAAATTGCTTCCCACCCTTGCCCTGATGCATGAAATGAAGGGTGTTTCGGAGAAGTTTGTTGGTTTGAAACAAGGGGGAGAGGGTGCTCATCATGTCAAAACCTAATTGAAGGATAATGTAGCTTCAGGTTCTGGTTCCAAAGAAAAGGTTAAAATTGTTAAAGATAACAGTGACGACAAGATTGAGGAAACAATTGCTGATGCTCTCAAGAGGAAGAAAAGAGATAGAGAGATAGATGAGAATTTAAAAATTGCCAAGGAATCATAGGAGAGGGAAAGGAGAAACAAGGACAAAGAAGAAGCCTTAAACTGCAAAAAGGCCTTGTTTCCCTTGTGGAATAAAGAGACATTAATCCACCAAGCGATAACTTGTTGCTTCGTTCGATTGTGACAACTCTAAGGACTCGCAGTTCAACATGTCGATCACAAGAAAAGCATTTACGCTTCATTTCCTTGATTGGACTGTCGAGGTTCCTTTCCCTCATCTGAAGGTTGACCGAGAGGTTATCGATTTTTATCTTAGTTATGGGCAACCTCAATACCTAACATGGAGTGCACAGAATATTATAGATGTTAAGGTATTGAAACCGACACCTGCTGGAAAATTTGTGAACGTGAATTTCAAAATCACTCGAGGGTCTGCAAATTCGGTGTCAATGATTTTTTTAGCAGATCTTCCAAATCTTAATCCTCACGATTGGATTCTTTGGTTCAACATCCTTCTCACCAATTCATGGGAATATGAGCTGATTATAGAACATTTGAAGAGGATGTTAGCTCCATACGTTTATGAGGTTGCGGATATGGATCAGGAGATTGTGAAGGTGATGAAGAAAAAGGTGATTGTTAAGTCGACACCGAAACCATGAGATGTAAATAAGATGAAGATTGGCCAGATTGATTCAAAACATCTTACTGTGATGTTTACTAAAGGTGAAGGGCATAAATTTTTGTTCGCTCTTGTGGATAAACATCTCTTCTCAACGGACTACTTAGAGCACATTATCAACATAATTCATCGGTGCAAGTAGAACTCCGAAGCAGATAAGAAGAACTTCACCGACATGCTTCAGTGGTATATCACTTTTCGTCATCATCTTTTGGCCATTATACCCAAGCTATTTAAAATGGTCAAGAAGTCTTCTGCTGCTCAACCGAAGTAGAGTCTATTTGTGTTGCGTCATGGGCTTTTTGTATTGTATCCAGATTGGGTCTGTCCATCCGTGATTATCTTGTAGGGTTATACTATATATATGCTTGCATGTATGCATTATATTGTCACATCTTTTATTACGATTAAGCTTTTGTAACCCTAAACCCCTCTACAGTCGAAGTTCTTAGTCAAGCTCTTCTGAGGCGTTGAAGTATTAATCATACGACATATTCAAATCCATATTCGTGTTTATATTTACGTTCTTAATTGTTTGTATGCATAGAATCAAATGATCCTGAAAGAACTTTGTTCTAACAATTAGGTTTTAATTATATAAATTTCAATTACTATAACTTTTAAGTTCAAATTTAAATTGTAATACCCAAAGGGTGTAAATTGAAACTTTTCAAACTTACTAGGTCAAATATTTGAATCATAATAATCCATATTTAACCACATCCACTAATTTTTGATAAGGATAAACATACCAATCATGAAAAAACGATTTTAGGCAAGGAAAACGAGTTTTGGTAATTATCCCTATAAAAAACTGCTCAAAAAATCAAAAATCCTGGCCAATGGCACCCTGGACTCGCTGAGTCCACTGTGGGACTCATTGAGCTCATGCAACTTGTTGAGTCCACTGATGGACTCACCGAGTCGGCTTCACAGATAACAAAAATTTGACTTTTTGATCCTTTGGCAGTTCACTTTTGCATTTATTCAACTAGATAAACGACCTAGGCTCTGATACCACTGATGGATTATGAGCATAACATCATTCATGTGGTTTACATGCAACCTTAATTTCTTTAATCTAGGTTTTTCTAATTTGAACATACAACATTGAATACCAAAGCAATAAATCCTAATGACTAGCATACAATTCCGAAAATCACATATGATTAGGGTTAGAAACATTACCTTGATTGTTATGTAGCAATAACAATCACTATCCTTCTTGATCTTGACTTCTGAAAGCCTAGTGCCTCAAATGTTGCACCTCTAATGGAGTCACAAACACCACTAACAACAAGGAAGAACAAGAGAGAGATGAGAGAGCTTCAAAATCGTCCGAGGTACTCTAAGAAGGCATGGGAGCGATTTTAGGAGCCTTAGGGTTTCTTTTATAGTTACGGCTTCTAGGGTTATCAACTTTGAAACCCTAATTCCCTTGTATAGGCCTTAATCAACATATGGACTCCTTAATGGAAAATCCTTTGACGAAATCTTTGTGGAATCTCATAAAGATTTCGTCCACCTCATACCAATAAGGTCCATGAGCCCAAACTATAAATATTACTAATTTACATAATCAATCCCATTAATTTAATCAGTCTCTTTTGATCACCAAATTAATTTTTTATCAATACTAATTAAATAATATGATTTCTCAATTAATATATTATTCTTATAATATATTAATAAATCATAATTAATCCGCTTTCTCCATAATTCATCCTATCAGTTCCTATGGTGAAGACAACCCAAAAGGACCATGCTTATAATCGGGTCAAGTACATACCAAAATAGTTATGGGCTTAGACACCTAATCCAACATCTCAAGCTCTATACATTTTGTTAGGACAACTTGGATTAGGAAAACCTCCATGCTAATCTATATGGATATCTTCCAGTAGATGTCTATAAAGAAAAGTGGTCTTTCTTGAAATCCGTTTACTATATGTCATATTAAGAATATGAATTTATAGCAAATAATATCATTGTTGATCTAATCATAGCTACTTGTGAAAAAGGTTTGATTACAGTCAATGTCATGAGTATGATGAGGACCATAGTCAATGATATGAGTATGAGAAAATCCTTTTACTATAAGTCTTGCTTGTGTATGGTTATCCATTTAATTTATTCTTTCTATAAGAATCATTTACTCATTCTAGCCTTGCTATAGGGATAAATTTTAACCATTTAATTTTAATTTATTTCAATTTATTAATCAAATAATAAATCAACCTCTCTCTCTAAAAATCATCCTGTCTAGTTGCTAGTTTTGAGGGCAACCCAAAAGGACTATGCTACTATCAACTCAAGTATATACCAATTATAGTTATGAGCTTATACACGTAATCCAACAATCTTGAGGACTACATCCCCAACATCAATAATATCCAGATTGTTGTTATCTGCTAATCTGACTTTCCCTCCAATTGGACTGGTAATTGTGGTTCTAGTATCAAACCAACTATCCGGCAATGATGATAATAATAGCAATGCCATGACTTCATCCTCAAACGAAATCAACCTTGAGATGAATTAAATTTTTTAACATGATTAGTCAACGAGCTACCCTCCTTCATCTACGAACTTACAAACTGTATGATCAAGAAATTTTTGTTCGTTGTTGAGCGTTTTCATACATTTTAGACAACTCCTCGAGCATCCAAAACATTCTTCTTTCATTGACAATGTTGTTAGCAATGTTCTTTTCCAATGAAAACCTGACTACACCAAGAGATGTTGATGTAATAAACCTCAATCCTTTTGTAAGGTATCACTCATAGTTTTGTCTACAAAAAATACGGACCGGTGCAAAAGAAACTACCTCACTTTTTATTATTTGTGAATCTGTGCTCTGTGTTGTGGTGTGTTTATTACCGGCTTGTAGAGAACATATTTATACACATGAGATCCGCCTGATTCGTGTTCATACATATATGAAAGTATAAAGCCACAATTTTGATGTTTATGACCATGCTATAAATGCACAAACACCATATATTTATGTAATTGAACAAATGTGAGTTTGTCATCCTTGAATTCTACCAAACATGTTAATTTACACTTATGGTCCCTAAACTATAAGGAACTTGTCATTATGTTCATGACTGCTTAAATCTTAACAGTTGGTAATCAGGTCATTCCCTCCATCAAACACGAGATGCTAAGTAGTTGCGAAGTCTTGGTAAGTCACAGTCCTGGCCCTCAGATGAGTAGATGACCAACACTAGCAATAGCGGTGTAGTGGTTGAATGCAAAAAAAAAAAAAAAAGGCAAAGTGTTATACAACCTGAACATGCATAATTATTTGTCTAGGTTGTGAGCTCACTAAGCATTTTGATCACCCATTATTGTTAACTGCTTTTCAATAATCTCTATTAAGGCAAAGATCAAGGTCTCAGGGTGATTTCTCAGGGCTCATGATCATGTTTTGAAATGGGACAATTGTTTGGTTTTATTATTCAATAAGCCTTTCATTGAGTGGGTGTTTTTAGACAATTTCAAATGTTAGGAATGATTATGAAACAAATAGTATTTTGTTAAATGATTTAGATATTCCTTTTATAATGAATAGTATTTCTATTAGGGTCGTGATATCTCCACTGGAGTAATTTATTCATCCACTTGATATCATATTATTTTGACATTTTTGCCCTTCTTTTTAATTTTCAAAAATATGAAAAAATTGAAAATATACCAAACGTCGTTTTCTTCATTAACCCTAGTCGTCATACAAGAAACTCCGATCACTTCTTCCAAGTCGCCGACCCTCCTTCGTAATCGGTCCCCGTTTTAAATCGATCCCTAGATACACGTTCAGTAAAACCGAGACCCATCCCCAATCGATGCTCCAACTGTGTGTGCAGGTTTCTATCCTAATCTCTGCTTCGTTTCTGGATGGCGTGAATGGACTGAATCCGAAATCATCTATACCCAAATCTTAACTAAACTTTCTTTTAGCCTTTTTTAAATCAGCAAATTTGAATACTTTCAGACTTGTAATAACACTGGTGAAAGCACCAACAATTCTACTGTTGGCATTGCTATTATCTGATAACTCTGAATCACCAGAGGCTGAAATGGATAAATACAAACTGATTATATATAATCACTATATTATCTCTTATATACAAGATGTGATTTTGTTCATAATCATTTCAATCAAATAAACATACATGTATGGTGATTATCAGAAAAACAAAGGGGGTTGTACATGGTGATTTGGTTGCTTGTTGCAGGTGTGATGGTGTTGGTGAAGGTGAAGCCAATGAAGAGGGAGCATGGGTGGCGATGATGATGGTAATGGCCTGAAGTGGAATTGTGATGATTGTTCATGTGTATGATGAGAGTTATGTTCAACTGGCTCAGTCAAGAAGACGATGGAGGCTGCGTGGGAATGGCGTGTGGCGTGAGATGATTGTGTTGGTGATGACAGTGTTCTTGGGAGAAGATGATGAACTTATCGTCGGCTATCAGCTGTTGGTTGATGGGGTGATGAGTGTTTGATGGCAGTTGGTGGAATGTAGAAGATGATCGGATGAAAGAGTGAACAAGAAATAGGGTCGTGCATATCTCAATGTTAGAACAGGGGGTTACAATGGTGGTTGTGATGGTGTTTTCCGGCGAAGATAAGGAGCAAATATAACCCATTTATCTCTTTCACATTAAATTAGCAATAAGGGCAAAAATATCATAACATTTTAATTTTAAGCGGACGCATAAAATAAAAAATTGGAAGTATCAACTCCCTTTCTATTAAGTTCATATTGTTATATATATATATATATATATATATATATATATATATATATATATATATATATATATATATTTATATTTGGGTGTTATAGCTTAGTAAATTGATTATTTTACATATCTATTAGATTTGGTAGTGATATTCATTCGAGTCATACAACCGAGAAAAAAAAAAGAAAAAAAATTGAAGACATTGGGTTTGCCACCATGGTCTCTAATTAGCGGGGTGGCCCTATGTAACATTATGATCTTATCGTGACTAATAGGTAACATCATCATCCCATAAAATATACATGTATAACATATAAGTTTATGGTTAGTTGGCTTAAAATAAATTCTTCGATGGTTTTTGAATTTCGATCACAATGATTATTTTAAATATTAAATGATATTTCATTGTAATGTATTATACTTTTTAATAGAATGTTTTGTTCTTTATTAACATAATATACTTACTTGAAAAAAATCATCATAATAAAATAATTATTTGGATAACTTTTTTTATTGATTTGAAATATCAAATTAAGTTATATAGTTAACAATGCGTTTAATATTATTAGTAATTAAAAAGAATAGTCTTTTAACATTTGTTTAGTTGAACATTTTATTTCATTTTGATATTTTTTTTTATTTAAATTACCAAATTAAGTGTATTAGATTAACAATTCAAAAGGTTGTATAATTAAAAAAATAATGTTTTATATGGAGGAATATAATTAAATTGATAAATTAAGTATATTAGGTTGAAAGGTAAAACAGTTAGCATTAAAAATAAAATTATTTGGTTCTCATGTATAGTAGAGTAGAAGTTTGATAACTTTCAATATAAATACGTTTAATTACCATATAATTTGTTTATTTTAAAGTATGTTTAATTTGTAAACTTTAATTATTACAACTTAATAAGCTTTTTGAATAATTAATATTAATTATATAAACAAGTTTCAATGGATTTTTTTTATTCTTATTTTAAGTTCAATAAGAAACTCAATTATTAGTTAAATTAAATGTCATCTTTATTGATAATCTATTTTTTAGTTTAAAAATAATATAATTATTTTAAAACCTTAAAATCCTAAAAACTCAATTTAACAACATATTTATAATATTAAATATTTACCATATTTACCATCATTTAAAAGACTTTGTCGTATTAATTTGTTTGTAATATACATTCTATCTTAAATTATATTAAACTGATTTTTTTTTAAAAAAATCAAAACTATTTAAAAGTTTAACTTTAATGTTAATTATTCAACAATCAGCCTAATATATATATATATATATATATATATATATATATATATATATATATATATATATATATATATATATATATATATATATATATATTAGAAAAGTTTTAGGCTCGTGCAAAGCACGATCCATGAAGGGTAATTTGGGTATTTCTTTTACCGTTATCTAAAGTATATTGTGCACATAACCAAAAAAGTAATAATACATTGCTATAAATGGGTGGATTTTCAAAAGTTAGAAGTCAGTTTAATGTGGACATGTTTTATGAGGGAATATTGATCATATAACTTAATAATATTATGCTTGTCTAGATCGCTTGTAGTAAAATAATGCCACAACAAGGACACTGACAATAAATTAAGGTGAAATAAGTGGAATTCCTTTAGTTTGTCGACGTATCTTAGGATAATCACCATGATATATAAAGATTCATGACATTCTTGGAAGGCAACATAGATCAAGATCCGAGATCCACATCTTACGGCTAAACCATTGATTTTTGACATTAATTGACCAAATAGAATAGAGAGTTTTTGACAGATATCCAATCATATTGCACAATCCAACTTATAGCCTCAAAACCTTTTTATGAAAACTTAAAAACCTCAGTTAAATCTTACATATCTACATTGTAATCCTTTTTGCCATACTTTGAATGCCTAATTCTAATATCCTAAAACATGATAAATGTCAAATAGTACAGATAGAACACAAATGTATAGTAAAATAAGAATATTGTATACTAAAAAGATCAACTACTTTTTAATACATGTGTATAAGATTTATGCCCTCATCAAAATATTGATAACCAGTGTAGATGCATCTTTACACTAGTGTTTGAATTTAAAATTCATCAATTACATATAAATATTCATAGTTGATGAATCTCAACATTTGTATGAATTTTAAATTCATCAACTACATATAAATCCTCATAACCATGTCAAAACTATCCTAACTTGAAAGAAGAAGAGTATTTGGTAAACACATGCCACAAACTATTTATAAATATTTATAGCTTCACTTTGTAACTGGGTTTTAAAGAACATATGATGTTTAATAACACATCGTTCTGCACTTCCTGTTTCAATTGATCAATTTTTCTTAGTGTGATGAATAAAATATTATGTTGGTCTTTTTTTCATAAAAATTGGTAGAAGCAATTTTTTTTTTTGGATTGGCATTTCATCAAACTCCTCGTGGTCATCCCCTATTGAAGAGCACTAGAGCACTGGTCCAGATTTTCAATCCTTCTTTCTTCCATAGCAGTTGACCCGAAATTTATCGTCACTTGCTTAAACTTAGGGTTAATTCTCAAAAATTACCGTCATAAGTTAAGAATTTAAGAATGAGTCCCAAGTTTTAGCCAGTGAAGAAAAAAGGATGGCTATGGATAT
This sequence comes from Lactuca saligna, assembly GCF_052625555.1. Taxonomy (NCBI): domain Eukaryota; kingdom Viridiplantae; phylum Streptophyta; class Magnoliopsida; order Asterales; family Asteraceae; genus Lactuca; species Lactuca saligna. Next base: position 73,981,822 of record NC_136423.1, on the reverse strand, counting down.
TCAGAAACATACCAAAGAAAAAAGATATGTATCGATAAGCAGATTCGCTGACCACTGAGTGAAATCTGTAAGATTACTCATCCTTAGTGAGAGTGATTGTAATAATGTTTATTTTCCTTTGTTGTTTTCATTAACCAAGGAGAATTCTGCATTTCTACTTCTCATGGTCAACCCTTTCTACTTGTCGACAAATCAAATTTCATTTAAATACAACCAAAGGGCTCTAAGATTTTATTTCTAACGAAGAAGCTATCGTTTTATTGAACATTAAAGTACTTTTTTTTTGGCACTTGAGAAAAGCTGGTAACCTCAAAGGGACACAAGCCAAAACTATAAGGGTTAAAATACAAAATGGTGTTAGCTTGGTCTACTTCGTAATTAACAACATCTCAAGGGGTATTCTTGAACACTTGTAATTTCCCCAGAGCAGTTCAAACTTTAGAGTCCAACGAATCTCTCTCTCTCTCTCTCTCTCTCTCTCTCTCTCTCTCTCTCTCTCTCTCTCTCTCTCTCTCAAACACAGTGTTCATCAATGGCGACGAGTCTATGCATCATCTTCTGCATTCTCTTCATATCTTCATCATCTGCTCTTGATGAGAGTAAGTTCACCCTCTCTCTATGTTGCAAATTAGAATTATCTCCACTGTATTGCTTGCGGATAAATCCCTAAATTTACTGTAGGAGATGACTTAGATTTGATATTGTTTATGAACTTTACCTTTCCTATTTGCTTATTTCAAGGGCATGATCTAATTTAGAACCTCCAATTATTGGGATTTCATTGTTCCCAATCCGATTTCTCTGTTCTTGTGGTTAATTACGAAGAATTGCAATGTAGTTAGTAAATTCGAAGATTGAACCAATTCTTTTACGGATCTGATTTCTAAATCCCCGCTTAGTTTCGAACTTTACTTCATCTTTTTCTCGTTCTTCTTCTTGTTCTTGTTCTTTTTTCAATGTAGTACGATTAGTGTACATTACATTTAAGATCTGAAATACTAACAAACTGAATTCAACCAAGAGAAAAAAGTGCACTACCTAACATTTAAGATCTCATCGGAATAATTGGAATCATCTTGTTCCAAAATCGCCGAAATTAATACTCTTTTTCACATTCATCTAGATCACTAAATTTCTTACCTTTTATCTTCTATACTTTAAGAAATATATACATTAATTCAAAATGAGCATAGAAGTTGTATTTCTCGTTAACAGAAAACGTCACTAAAAACCCAGTCGACGAGCTAGTAGCCATAGTGAACATAAACAGAACATCCCACAAATCATCCTCCCTCACCAACAACCCCGACCTCGCATGCATAGCTCTCCAATACATCAAAGCCTACCAAGGAAAATGCGATGAAGTCGGTGGGCCCGACGCCAAAAAACCCGCCGAATCCGAATTCCCCGATACCTTCGCCCCCACCTGCGAAGTCGAAGTGGCCACACTCGCCCCCATCACACTCGCCCCCATCACAGGCCGTGTGCTCGGGTGCCAATCAAAATACATCAAACCCGATAAAGCGTTCACACAAATACTAACGATGAAGAGCACAAGTTTGAATATAATCTACAACACCACCCACACCGAGATTGGGGCGGCAGTCAGCGGCTCATATGGCGGTGGTCCGTATTTCTGGTGTCTTCTTTTTAGTAGCGGGAAATCGAATAGTAGCTTTGTGTTGGAAAGGGGTGAGGCTAAGATTACTAGGCCTGGTGTCTTTAGTGGTGCTAATGATGAGTGTAGTGGTGTGAATGGTTTGTCGGAAAATTTGAGTTTTTTGATGATTTTTGTTGGTGTTTTCGTTGCGGGATGTTATACAATTTTGGTATGAGTTTTCTTGAGTATTAAGTTTTGTTTTTTTTTGAAATTCCTTTGTATCTGTTCATTTATACGAGCTTAAAGATGTATTTGTACTAGTGTTGTTAGGTTGTGTATGTTATACTGGAGAAACGTTATTTGATTGAATGAAACTGTAGAAGCTTTTTACGTATGTTTTTTGTTGATAAGATGAGGAAGGATGTTACGTCTTTTACTCACGCAAGTATCTATCATCATGTCCGCTTTTTAGGAGAGGAAAAAGTTAAAAGTTTATCTTATTATTAGTGGTAAAAATCTAAGCCCAATGCACATTATGTTAATATAATCAACTTGTTAGGTTGTATGTTTGTCCATGTCTATTTTTCGTAACAGACTAGATGAGAATTTATAAGGAGGCATCAAATTCAAATCTAAGCATTAACTTCCTTAATTGATATTTATATTTTCTCATGTTGAACATGAGATTGGTTGTTGGGACACTTAAATGTAATGTTTCAGTTATATTATGATAAATAGTTTTAGATTATAAAATTGTTATAAGATAACGCCTCAAAAGTTTACAATTAATAACATGCCGAACTTTCCTTCTCAATTTGTATAGATCTTATTAAGTGTTTTGATACAAAATCATAAATTAAAGAATCTTTCATGTTGAACATGAGATTGGTTGGACCCTCTTTAATGTCACGTTGCAATTATTAAATGATAAATAATTTTAGATTTTAAAATTATTGTAAGATAATACGTGAAGTTCACAATTAGTAACATGTTGGTGTTCCTTCTCAATTTGTATAGTTTGGTAGAGGTGATTAATAGTTTTAATACAAAAACATAAATTAAAGAATTTTGCATGTTGAATGTGAGATTGGTTATTGGGATACTTAAAGAGTTGTTTCTTTTTTGTTTAGATCTTAAGTGGTGTATGGATAAATGGATTAATGGATAATGATGTTTCTACTCTAATTTCAATAAAATACCAAATGGATGGAGAGAAAATGCCATATTGATTTTATTCATAACACTGTATTAATCTGCACTCAAAAGAATAACATAAAATGAATATTTACATAAGAAAGTTAGGGCTAGGGTCACCTCAACCCTATAAGAACTAATAATAATATTACCCCCTTCCAACTAAAATAAAGGATAACATATATTTACATAAGAATGTTAGGGCTAGGGTCAGCTCAACCCTATAAAAACTAATAATAATATTATCCCTTTCCAACGTAAATAAAAAATAACATAAAAGGAATATTTACATAAGAAAACTAAGGCTAGGGTGAGCTCAAAACTTTAAGAACTAATAATAATATTAGCTCCTTTCAACATAAATAAAGTATAACATAAAAGGAATATTTACATAAGAAAGTTAGGGCTAGGGTGAGCTTAACCCTATAAGAACTAATAATAATATTACCCCCTTCTAACGTAAATAAAGAATAACATAAAAGAAATATTTACATAAGAAAGATAAGGCTAGGGTCAGCTCAACCCTATAAGAACTAGAAATAATATTACCCCTTTCCAACGTAAATAGGGAAATAAATAAGAAAAATCGTCACTTCCCCTCAAATTGGATTTGGATATCAATCATATCCAACTTGCTCTTCGTATTTTCAAATTTATTATTTGGAAGGGCATTGATGAAAACATTAACAACTTGAAAATCTGATGAAACATTCAACAACTCTGAAATTCGAGATTCTAAATAAAGTGGCGACCAATTCCCACATATTTGGTTATTGGCGAATTTAGAACCAAAAACCACGCAGTTTCTTATTTATATAACATTGAAACTGTAACATCTCATTTAAAATATAATAATTAAATAATAAACCCGAAACCCCGAGAAGCAATTATTATTATTATTATTATTATTATTATTATTATTATTATTATTATTATTATATGTTATTATAGTCCAAAATCAAATAATAATTATCGGAATGTTAGTTTTGGGGGTTAAAGAATAAATATCAGACTTAATTTGAAAGGATCTTGGATGGCTGGGGTTAAAAGGGTAAATTATGTGCCTAAGTTGAAAATAATTGGTCATGGAGGGGCCATATGGTAAGTATTCAGATTTGATATGTAATGATTTTCAGAAGGGAGGGTTTAGATTGTAAATTAAAGACTTAATTTGAGAAGAATAATGGAGGGATTGAAATTGTCAATATGGGCCAATGTTTGAGAGGGAGTGGGACTTATAACTAGGACTGTAAACGAACCAAATGAACACGAACAATGTCTTGTTCAGGTTCATTCGTTTAAGTTAGCCGAACAACAAACGAACACGAATAGATAAACGAACGAGATATTCTTGTTCATGTTCGTTCGTTTATCAAATTACCTTGTTCATGTTCGTTCGTTTATGTTCGTGAACATGCTAAACGAACATAAACGAACAAACATACACGAACAAAGATAAAAAAAAAAACACAATTGAACATAAACGAACATATAATATAGCAATATTATCAAAAATATATATATATATATATATATATATATATATATATATATATATATATATATATATAAATGAATATAAATAAACTTAAACAAACGAACATCAACGAACGTAAACAAACATCATAAACGAACATTCACGAACATAAATGAACGAACGAGACCATTGTTCATGTTCGTTCATTTAACTTAACGAACGATAACTTTTGTTCGTGTTCGTTCATTTATTAAATAAACGAACATAAACGAACTTCCCGCCGAACAGTTCACGAACGGTTCGCCGAACGTTCAGTTCATTTACAGCCCTACTTATAACCTGTCACCTCCTCGTCCTAACCCTAAACCTAGCAACACACATCCAGCCGCCATCTTCTTCTCCCTTGTCCAGCCGCATCTCCCTTCGACTCCTTCCTGTTCCGATCAACCAAATGTCGACGGAGGACCTTGCTGATGGCAAGCACATCTCGTTCCACTGTTCCATTGCCGAATACAACCACACAACGTGGGTGTAGCTGTTGTTGGTGTTAATCCAAACTTAGTCAATCACATAATTATCCTTAGGGGTATTTTAGTCCTTCTTGTAGAGTTTGAATTAGTAAAGGCCATGTAGGCCACGTTTATTTTGCAGATATTTAGTATAGTTTAGATAGGTTTAGTTGGCTCATGTTTTATTGCTTTGACTAGGTAGAAGTTGTTCCCTTTAAAAGTGGAGTAGGAAGCTAGGTCGTGTATATATATTGTATGTTATGATACTGTATAAGAAGCAAGAGTTTAGAAAGATGTAGCCTACATATGTTTTGGGTTTGTTCACAGGGGCATGTTCCAACAACTGGTATCAGAGCTAACTAGGGAGGTAGGTTCTGATGGAACCTGTGGTGAATGGTTGTTGTCTATAGATATGTTTTTTTATGAAGATGTTGATGTGTTTGGGGAGGAAACCGAAGGGAAAAAGAAAGCAACTGAAGAGTGTGCGCTGCAATTGGTGATGATGTTTGAACCAGAAGAAACCAATAAAGATGATGAACCAGGTGGTGAATCCTGCGTCAGTGAAGGTTTATACCGGTGATGTTGTTCGATGAAGAAAATGCATTTGATGTCTTTGTGTGATGGTAGAGGATCGATGTCAGGCTAAACATAATAGAGGATGGGCTATTTTGTGAACCACAACTCCACAAGAGTTAGTGAGAGACGAACAAAGCTCTGTGTGAGCCTAGTTCAAAACCAAAAAATATGTGTGATTAAACTTGCTTCTGTGTGATGAATGAAAGAGTGTTGGAGATCAATCTATGAGAGTTTAAGGGTTTGAAAGAAAGTTGTGTGCAGAATCCAAGTTCTAGGTGAACCAAGAAGAAAGCAACATGTGTGGTGAAGCTAAACTGTGTGGTAAAGCAAGTCATCATGAAAAAGTGGATATGTGTGATCAGAAGACGAGAACAATGTTGATCTGTGTGATCAGAAGATGGGAACAATGTTCACCTGCAAGTATGTGTGGGTGGGTTGAAGGAAAGAAAAAAAAAAAAGAGGATCAAACTAGACTGATGCTTGGCTATGATGTATTCCAGTTCTGCTGTGACATTAAAGGCTCACAGTGGTGTCGAATATTGAAGGTCTGGCTATGGTGTTTTGATCCCGGAGATGGCAGCAGACGGCTGTTGAGGAAGAAAACAAGCAGGATGAGAGGAATGAAAGCAGACAGCAAGTTTGATCACTCTAATTTGGTGGAAGAATGAAAGAAAGAAGCATGACTGAATGAGAAGCTTCAAGACTGGGTGGCAACTAGACCAAAGACCACCGAATACCGAAGGAGGTAAACAAGACCGATGGTTTACCTTAGAAAGAGAGACTGAGAGAAAGAGCGAAGTTTGATAGGAATAGTTTGGATTAAGGGGGAGAATGTTGGTGTTAATCCAAACTTAGTTAATAACCTAATTATCCTTAGGGGTATTTTAGTCCTTCTTGTAGAGTTTGAATTAGTAAAGGCCACGTAGGCCACGTTTATTTTGCAGATATTTAGTATAGTTTAGATAGGTTTAGTTGGCTCATGTTTTATTGCTTTGACTAGGTAGAAGTTGTTCCCTTTAAAAGTGGAGTGGGAAGCTAGGTCGTGTATATATATATTGTATGTTATGATACTGAATAAGAAGCAATAGTTTAGAAAGATGTAGCCTACGTATGTTTTGGGTTTGTTCACAGGGGCATGTTCCAACAGTTGTTGTCGTTTGTTGAGTGTCGTCATCTATGCTGGAATCTGGAGACCGACGACGTGGTTGTATCGCTGCAACCTTCTTTCTTCTCTTCTTACTATTAACCGTCGTGGTTACCGCTAACGTTGTTGATGTCGTCACCGTGTCCGAAAAAGACGTGAGGTGTTTCGCTGCCAGTCGCGTTTGTGTGTGCTTCAGCCCGTGTGACGCAAGCATGTGAGTGGGTTGTGGTTGTTGTTCGACTGTGAAGACTCGCTTGGCCAGAGAAGCCTCGTGAAGAGCCACCATGGCGGCCGACCATGGTGGTTGCCGCCGTTAACCGATGCTACTACCGCCAAGCTCAGCCACTGCCACCGCCGCCGTGCGCCTCTAGGTGGGTGGCTGGGTCTATTTCCCAATCAGAAGTGTATTGGGTGTGTTTCCATTGCTAAGGTGTTATGTGTGGGTGTATGTTTATTAGTGTATGTGGTTATATTAGTATGTGTGTGTTATTTGGATTGTGTTGTGTAATCATGTCGGAATAATCAATAGAAAAACTTGTAACCACCACCGTGAGGTGGTGGCAACCGCCACCGATCGCCGTGTCGGGTGGCGGTGTGCTTTGATTGCATTTGGACCTCGCTTGGGGGATGTTTGCACAATGTGGGATCAATGAAACCCTAATGGGCCCAAAGAAAACCGAGTGGTCCCAATGGAACCCTAATGGGCCCAATAAGGCCCAATGTGACCTAAAACCCAACCAATAGACTAATGGGCTAATATTGGGTTGGAAAACTTTAATTAGAGTTTGGAAAACCCTAATCGCATAAGACCCTAATTTTGAGAATTAATCGGGACACACACAAGATTATTTAATAAATTGAAATACTAAATAATAATCATTGACAAAATTAACCTAAAAGCAATATTGGACTTAATGGATTAAGTCATTAGTAGATTAAGTCTTTAATGGGTTAAGTAAGAAACACTTAACTGTAACGACCCGAAAATCAAGGGTAAAAATTTCTTTTTTAATATAACCCAAAATAGATATCATTTATTCCAAACATTTCAAATCATCATTAAAATCATTAAGTAATACAATTACATTACATAATATTTAAAGAGTAAAGGAAACGCTAGAAAATAAGGAACTAGTTGTGCTAACAGTTAACCATGATCCTAATTAAAGAAAAGATGCTACGGACGTGATTAATGGGTAATGGAAAGTAATTTTTCACAAAACTAGATTATGCTCTTATAGGAAACATTACGTATATCGTCTGATCAACCGATCACATAATCAACATGAAGAAAGTAAATCATAAATTAATGTTACCGAATAAGGAACGTGGTGCCCAAACTTGAATATTGGATCTCACTTACAAAGTCTATCTAGAAGTAAGAACGCATGAACATGATCAAACATCATAATATCATAATATGCACCAATCATACATATACCCATACTTTTTTTTGGGGGGGTTTTGATAGGCATACAAAAAGCTTATTTTTATATGTAGCTTGACAAACAAAATCAGTTGAGTTTCACAAGGTACACTAATATGCTTTCAAAAAGAAAATGATTCTAACCCTAAAAATCCCTACACTTCAAAACAAAAGTAAGAACTAGTAGCAACGCTATGATCCCACCAGAAGAACCTCCAACTCTATATATCCAATAAGGATCAAACGTAGTAAGACTCTGATCCAAATAACACGAAAACCCCACAACGGTTATCAAAACAAAGAAAACTAGAAAGGCATAAGTGGAAATACCGATTAAAGGTTCATCTTCAAGCTCCAATTCTTCAAGAGTCTGTGATTTCTTGTCAACAAATAGTGGTGACAAGAAATGTTGAGAAAAACTAGTAATCAAATTTCAGAATTATTCGATTGTTGTAAAATTTAGTTATGGTATTGTTTGCACTTTGCACTAAACTTAAAACATTTTGAACAATTGTATTATAATTAAATTTACCCTGATTTAAATTATTTCAATAAATCTATGTCACGTGTCCATAAAAAGAGTACAAACTTTCACAAAAATAAGACGAACTTGAAAGCTAAGCGTTAAAACATAATAAAAGGAGAAAAAAAATGTATTTAGATTAAAAAACCATATGAGTAAACTTCACAACAACATATAAATATAATGTTACAAATTACACTCTGAGCCCTTTGACTTATCTGCATTAAACTTTTTCAACCATTTCTTTTGTGAATTTGTAAGATGAGATGTTGAAGTAAGAAAAGATGGATGTTTCTCAGATGATGAGCCTCTTTGAGATGGAAGTTCAGCAGGAAGTGCTGAAGCTGTGCTTGTTAAGGCGTTTAGCACAAGAAATGCAAGAATGGGAGAAAGATCCAAAGTCCCTCCAAGTGGTGGAATAACCCCGCGAAAAATATTTAAATATGGATCGCATAAAGTGCTGTAAAAATAAAAATATAAAACCAACATTAACAATTTTTTAAATTTCTAGTGCAATAATGTAGTAATGTTACTATAACTTGGTGGATTTTCATTTTTTCAAAGTATAATAATATTGTGAGAAAAAATTGGAAGTACAATGCTACAATTGGGTAGATTTTTTCGAAGTGTAACGCTTTAATAAAAAAACAAAAGTAGAATGTTGTAATAGAGAGAAATGAAAGTATGTTGCAATTTCTTGTATTTGGTTTTTTTTTTTTTATAATAATACCTGAGGGGGTTCACAATGACTTGAGGAGTGTTTGGAAACCAGGTAAGAACTAGCCGAGCAACCAACAATGAGTTGTAAATATTTAAAAAATTTAAAATACCATTTGATACCACGAGCCCCGCCAATGAATCTCCAGGAAGAATCGCGGCAAAATTGTGATTCGAGAGATTGTTTGATTTCATGTGGCTTCTAAAATTAATCTGAAAGTATAATACACACAAAAGGTGAAGTACATGTGATTCGTTGTATTTAGCCCTAAAATTTGTTGAGAAAATGATGACACATTGGAGAATTAGAAGGAAAAGATAAATGAGGGTGAACAAGTTAAGGATTAAGACTTAATAGATAAAGTCTCCTTTCTTTGATTTTATCTGTTAAGTCGTTCTTTCTGCAAAGTCTTCTGACATCTGACTGAAACCATGTTGTCATTCTTACTCAGTCAGCAATATTTTTTAGCCGATTGGGTAAGAGCTAAGAGGTGAAATTTTAGCGAAACAAACGGTAAGACTGCTGACTGAGTCAGAGGTTACCTCTCACTGACCGGTAAGAGGCAACACAAACAGCTCCTAACTCATATATAGTTATCAGATTAAGTCATGTATTCCTTTTTAAGGTCTTTAAGTCAAAAAGTAACATCTTAATGTATATAAACAAGCAAGGAAGAAATTAACATCGCCAAAAATTTGTCTCTAATTTTCTACGATTGGAAACACGTAATTCCTCTCTACCAAGGTAAACTATGCCCTTTTGGTGAAATGTAAATGCTTCAAACGTTAATTGTAAAAAAAAAAAAAAAAAAAGAACAGAGTATAATCAAATTAACCACGAATATGAATATGAACTCGAATGAATTAAGAATAGGTCTATTAGTTGCGAAGCAAAAACACCCTGAATTGTATTTAGCAAATTGTAGAACAGCGGCATTGGTTACGAAGAAACGAATTACAAGCATTAGTTATAGAAGCCTAAAGGGTAAAAATATTAAAATACCTGGCAGAATTTGTGGTATTGAGAGGCGGCAGAATGCAATTTGGTGAAAAGGGGATTGTTGGAAGCAAAATGATGAAGATCACGGAGACATTTATCAATGGAGTTATGGAAATTACGAACGAAACTATCGGGTGATGCAGTGACTATTTTTTGGAGATTAAGAATGGGGTTTGTGTTGGGATGAAGTTGGGTGGTGATGAGAGATGTGGATTTGAAGAACACGAGTGAAGAGGGGCTGAGAATGGAGAGAGGGAGATCTAATTTCGTGAATTTCCCGTTGGATTTACTAGTGTCGGTAGATTTGGTGGTGGATTTATCGTCATGACATGGATTTTTGGTTCTTGAAGAAGATGAAGATGATGAATGCATTGTTTTGAGAATGGAAGGGGTTGAGAGGAGGAAGACGAGATGGGATTTGGTAACGAGTGGATTTGGTAACGAGTGGATTCACGCTTTCTTGTGAATGTGCAAACTGAAGTATCGCAGTTTAGTATAATTGTTTAATTTTATTATAGATATTTGGAGTAATAAATCTAACATGTATAATCTTAAGCAGGCCAACAAACTTTCGTATATTGGTTTAAATGGTTCATCGTGATTATTTTTTTGCATTTGAGGGGCACGTACTTGTGTTTTACCATTTGAAAATATCATTTTACCCATTTTAACAGGAATTTCTGCTTAGTCACTTGCCAAGTAAGCTGGTTAGTGAATACATATAACCTGGTGAGTCAGCACATACTCACAAATGATTCAACTCGACGACACACTTGCAAGAATAGGGTCAACCATCCACATCTCTTTAACCCTTTCTTCTTAACCTATACATACATGTTTTTTTTTTTCTAATGACCTTTTTTTCTTCGTGCGAATATGCACATGGAGTATTTGAATCATGGCTTCATCCACGCTGAGAAAATTTATAGGCACAAAGACCATCAAGTGAAACACATGATAAGGGTTTTAATTTTGCTCACAGGGTGGAGGAGCTCCGGCCAGTGTACGCTTCTACCATATCAACTCTTCCTTCTCCTAAATCAGGATATGTTGTTGTTAATTCAATGGAAATGTTTTCGATGATCCTATTGGTGCTTGATTTAACTCCATCGATGTCCCCAACGACGTCTCCAATGTGGCAGAACAAGGTGAATCATGTGACGCCGCCGATGATGCAACTTCTGGGGAGTAGGTTGAAGATGGATCCGGTTATGGGTTTGATTCGTCGACGGTAGTTGCTCAGGAAGTCATTGACACCGGTCAATCCCCCAACAAACCTCTACTTTTTCCGAATAGGGTTCGCCGTGGACAACGTACATTGACACTGGAATGCCATCCTTTCGCTCTGATTACTTTGTAAGTGAAAGAATCGGTGAATCCGATCTTAAGCCTTCTAAAATCTCTATACCTTCTCCATAATTTCTCTTTCTGATTCTGAAATCTCCATGTGACATCACATTCGTTTGGATTTGAGGTGTTGACTGGTGTTTGTTAGTCGAGAAACACTATTGATTTGAAGTGTTTTAGGTTGAATTTATTGATAGCTATCAAAACTCCCTTATCAGAACAGTTTATTAACCTTGTATCATCGCAATCACTAGAGCTCAAGCTCATATTCGTATCATTGCAAGAAACAACGACAAAAGCGAACCCCAACAGGGTGTTTCCTCTTCTTCTCATAGTCAATACCCCTCGGCTTGGCCTGAAATTCACGAACCTGCACTAAAAATCGCCACACTTCCGCTACCACTCTTTAGTCAGGTTCTCTCCATGGGCCAGTAACGTCGGTGATTAACCCAATCGCAGTCACCACAATTACAAATTGGGTTGAGGGAGATAGTGAAATCTGGAGCGCGAGATGTGGAGAAGGTAACGAGAGTACTAATTTGCTCCAAGGTAGGATGACCCAAATAAAAACTAGGGTAAACATTATCACACCCACGTGGCAATGACCAGGACTTCTTTAATCCAGGTGGCAATGACGTGGAATTGCTAAAGTGCAAGGTAGGATGGGTGTCATCGGGTGACCCCTTCAAATTTTTTTTTAAAAAAAAGACCTTTTAAAACATAAAAATACAAGTACATGCCCCTCAAATGCAAAAAATATTCACGAGGGACCATTTAAACGAATGTACTAAAGTTTGTTGGGCTACAATGACAATAACCCTAATCTTAAAACCCATGAAAACTATGAATATTTTGAAGGGAAATTAAATAATAATATCCATATTATATAAATATGGTTGTTTTTTTAAAACATAAATGTTAGAAGGATTGTCATGATAACACTCCTAGCATTTTGTTATATCATTATTTTTTACTGTCAACTCCTTTTTTATCACTAGCACTGTCACAGAAGAAAATATTGTTCCTCATCATATCCAACATTTAGGAGGAGAATGTTGAATCAAGAAATATTGATTATGATGATGTGGTATTTTTGATAAAGAAGTTTGGAAAAATAGATAGAGAGGTTGAGTTGTCTATATTGAAGGTGAAGAACCTTTGATATATCTATATATTTTAGTGTGAGCATTTGTAACATTTGGTATCGCATTGCTTCCTTATTCAAGGTCGTGACCCAATTATCAGTTGTCATGAGGCTTAGGGCATTGGGGAAGAAAGGATTTGGCAATCTTTGGATGTAGATGTTATGGTTTTAGTGATCCAAGAGTTTGATTGTGTTTCAGAGCCCAAGGGTATAATCGTAATTTGGGAAGTTCGGGTCTTCATGAATTTTGGGTTATTGTTCGGGAGGTTTTAAGGCGGGGTGATTTGTTAGAAGTGTAGGGCTTCTTGTCACCTTTTCATGGATATAAAGTTCGTCGGAAACGGACTTAGAACGAAGAAGTTAGTGCCAAGTGAAGTTAGGGTTTTAGAGGTTCAATGAGTACGTGGGGCGTACTCATTATGAACGTGGGGCGCAAAGGGTTGACTGGTTGCGGATGGTCTTAGAGTACGTTAGGCGTACTAAGAGGTACGCAGGGTGTACTCCCTTTAGAGAAAAACCCTAATTTTGGGGTTCCTACCCTATATAAACATTATTATGGCCTTCCTTGGGGTCTTTTAAGTCGGCCTTCATCTCCTTTCATCTACCTTGAAACCCTAGATGCCTTAAGTGAGTCTTGGAGCTTGAAAGAGTGTTTGTGGTGGCTTGTGCAAAAGAAGGAGAAAGTTAAAGACTCACTATCTTGAAAGGAGCTTAGAGATCCAAAAGTTACATCATTATTTTGTGATCTTAAAGGTATAAAGTCTCTATCTTGCTCACTCTTCGGTTAGACCTTCTTTGGGGTTTGTTCTTAGTCATTTTAGCCTCTTTTGGTGGTTCTTGTGAGTTATAGTGGTTTTAGAGGATTGGTCTTCTAGATCTGGACGTCTTAGGTGCCCTAAAGGCATAAAAATGTGATCTTTATGGTTTATTTGGACCCATGCATGTGTTAAGACCTTTCATTAAGCTCTTTTGAGCTATAGAGTCCCATTAAGCCATGTATGCAAGTAAAATTGCCAACTTTACGTAATAAGTCATCTATGGGAATCAAATTTGAGAGTTTGGAGCAAGGACTTAAGTGATTAAGTGCTTAATGGAGGAGATTAGGGTTTAGGGGAGTACCTTGGACGTACCCATCTGGTACGCTGCGCATACTGGCCCCAAAGGGTGTACGTTGGGTGTACTAGCTGAGTACGCGGGTCGTACTCGGCATGTTTGTCCTTTCTTGTTTTGTTTACCTTTCTAGGCATTTGATCTTTGACCAGAAGTGGACTAGGGTAGACCATTAGATCTTTTGGGCCTTCTTGGGATAGATCCATGGTGGATTTGGGCCTAATTTGGATATTTGGGTCTTATTGGGCCTTGTGGTGTCATTTCAGATTTAGGTTATCGTTTGGCCTTGAATTGCTTGGGGTTTGTTGGACGAGCTGTGAATATGTGTTTTGGATTAGGAATAAGTTATTGGGCTTTAGGGTAAGGCCCATGTAAGGGTTGGGCCCATTTTGGAAAATTGGGCCATAAGTGGACTTTGGATGACTTTTGGTTTGTGGGCCTTTTATGGGGAGTTTGGGCCTTAGTCTTGGACCAAAATAGGTGAAGGGTAAAATGATCTTTTACCCCATTTATGGATTATTGAATTTGGTTTGGAACCCAATTATTAATGGGGTGTTATTTGTTTAACACCACGTGGATTCTATCGGATCTACAGTCGGAGATATTTTTGTGGGATCAGCTGTTGAGGTGAGTTTCCTCACTGGTTTTAGCGGGTCTAAGGCACCAAGGCCGACCCTAGTTTGGTTATGTTATTATATTTGTTGTTTGTGTGATACTTGTATGTGCTTACATATGTATTTTATTGGGTGGGGCCTATAATTCGAGTGTGGGCGGGGTCCGTATCTCATTAGGCGGGGCCTGTTATTCGAGTGTGGGTGGGGCATGTATCTCATTATTATTCGAGTGTGGGTGGGGCCCGTTACATTATATGTATGGTATGTGGTATTTTGTGGAACTCACTAAGCTTTGTGTTTTATGGTTTCAGGTACTTCCGGTTCGAAAGGGAAGGGCCCGGTTTGATCGTAGCACATACACCCGTGTTTTTCCGCAATTCGTGATTTTGGGATTTTACTCTGATAGTTGTTTTACTTTGAAATACATTTAAATGTTTGAATAAGATAAATGAATGCATGGTTGAATACATATTAAAAAGGAAATTTTACCATATGATTTTCAGGACGTTACAAGTTGGTATCAGAGTCTTGGTTTGAGGGATTCGGGCATACTCTTGGGTATGCTTAGACTCAAATTGAGGATTTGGTGAAAATTTCCGTAAAATAAATGTTTTATCAAAAAGGATTTCTAATCAAAGAAATGGGTGTGATGCGTGCAATCGGCGAACTCAAGTAAGTGGTTCCCAGAATACCAATACATGTTTATTATGATATATGATATGATTGTGAGAATTGCATGCTAGATTAGTGCTAAGGATCTGCTCAGTATAATATGATAGGAGAGATGCCTTCGTATGTCTGATTGTATGATGAGACAGCCCGGAACCACTACCTTGTATAATTAGTTAATTCAATCAACGTTAAACTTGTTTTGTTGACCTTTTGTAATGTTTAAGGGTTCATGTAAGTGTTCTAAGCTTGAGTATGACCAAGTTTGGGTTTAGGAATGAGCCGGCAAGCCATAAAGTGACAAAATCAGACCATACACACCTTTAGGAGGAGTGTACGGCCGTACATATGGGTGTGCAACTGCACACTCACCTCTTGGCCGCATAGTCACTTTTTGACAGCACCCTTACCCCTATATAAAGGGTAGCCCCCTTTCCTTTCATTCCTTTAACACCTTGGCAGCACGCTACACTATTCTCTCAAGTTTCTCCAACTTTGAACCCTCCAAAGCTTCAAGAACGTAATTACTTCATCCTCTAACTTGCAAACCATGAAAGACCACTCTATATAAGCCTTAAGTCTGAAATAATCAACATCTTCTTCATCTCTTTGAAGGAGTGCGGCCACAAACCTCCTTTAAAGTGGTCGCACGCCCTTAAAACACCCTCCAAAGTGAGAGTTTAACTCCCATATTCAAGATAGACATGACCCTAGCGTTGTTGCACCTTGGAAAGGACAACTTGGACATCAATCTTGTGGGGTGTACGACCGCACACACCCTTGTGCGGCAGCATACTCCTTGTGTGCGGCAGCAGACTCCTATGTGCGACCACACACACATCCTATGGCCGCAAACCCACTTCTAAGACCCTTTAACTTGCACTACAATTGAGTAAAGACCTAGAAAACTTTGTGGATACAAGCATGGACCTTGAGAACACTTCAAAGGCACCCTCTTTCATGAGTGTACGGCCACACACCCATCGGGCTGCACACACCCTCAAGGTGGCCATACACTCCCTTTACTCAAACCTACAAGGTTTTATCACTTGGTGCAAGTAGTTCCATGTCCCTAGAGTGATTCACTATCGTATCTAGTGATTAAATACCTTCATTTGACTCCTATGTGTTGGGTTTTGAGCATTCTAACACTTCCTAAGTGTACATGCAACCCTAATAAACCTTGGATCTATGTTTGTCTGAGGTACATGCAAAATATTATTTTCCAAGGTTTATAACCTATCTAGAATGGCATGGGGTACTTTTAAACATAAAAGAACTAGATGAATTACATACCTTTTGTTGATTGTTGATTCCTTGGAGTTTGAGAGCCAAGCACCAATAATGTGAATGCCTCAAATGGAAATCAAAAATCACCACAAACTTGGAAAATATATGAGAGAGTATACTAACTCTTAGAAGTCTCCCACCACTATTACACACACACTCTAGGGTGTTTTTCATGCAACATAAGCTTGTTTATATAGTGTGCATGGTTAGGGTGAAACCCTAATAACCCATGTCTTTTCATCTTCCAAGGATCCATGGGTTAAAAGCTCCATAGATCATCCATAGACTTCCATATAAGCTTAGCCCATTAACAAATGAGTATTAGCCCACACCATATAAATATAATAGCCAGTGATGTAACTAGTCTTCCTTTTAATCACTAAATTAATTCATAATTAATTCAAGATTAAAACTAATTAAATAACATGACTTTATATTAATATATTATAACTTATAATATATAAATAAATCGAAGTATACAATTCTCATAAAATTATCCATAAATAGTTTGGGTGAAGTGCAACCCAAATGGACCATGACGGGTCGGGTCAAGTATATACCAAATAAGTTATGGACTTAGACACCTTATCCAACAGACTCCCACTTGGATAAGTCTAATAACAGTATTTGCCTATATTACTTCAGGAACCAACCGACAATCGTATCTCTCGAAAACTCTGTTGAACTATGAAGCACCATTTTAGACAAGTGATCATATAATCGTCTGTTCTCATGATATGAGCCAGACAAATACATGGAGCAATGTCTTACTTATTGTCTGGCAGTTGTTTCTTGATTTCTGATTTTTGTGACAAAGAACTTAACTGAACACATCAATTTAGTTCTGACCGGGCCCGGTACATGGGTCAACACAAAATCATCGAGGGGCCCAAATATCGCTTCTATTTCTAGAAGGGACAGATAAACTTCGACTCATATGCTTGTACTACTACTTGTTGAATTGTACATAAATGCACGTTTTATAACATCAAGTTACTGATGCATTTACGTGCAATCAATGCACAACCAACTCATAGGTAACAACTCATATCTCTAGGTTTGAAGACTTATATGATATTATCATCTCACGATCACTCGAGATAAATTCCATGAAGTGATACAACTGAGCGTGGGTTTATTCCAATACTCATAACTTATGAGCACTCATGAATGTTGTAGCAACCATTGCTATGTCTAAACACCTTTAGCCATCTACAAACCCAATTCATGACAATCTTAATTCATACCTACTTCCGACGTATGACCGATTGTGGAGGTTTGAATAAATTAATTATTCTGGAAGTCAAAACATGCAAAACTGAAACAATAGTAAATAATTGACAATGATAGTAACACTTTACTCATAAATAAATCACAAATTTTATTCATCATCAAACGTCGATTACATTTTACAAGTTTCATAAAAGGCTATCTAATCTGTAAAACTAATATCGTCCCTCAGCCCGATGCGCCTCGCATGCTGCAAATGCTTAACCCTCGTCAGTCCCTTCGTAAAGGGATCCGCAGGGTTCTCATCTGACGATATCCTCTTTGCCACGAGGAGTCCTTCTTCAATCTTATGTCTTATGAAGTGATATTTTCTGTCAATGTGTCGGGATCTGCCATGGTCTCTCGGTTCCTTGGCTAAGGCAACCACATTATTGTTTTCATAGTAAATCTCCATATGCTCCTTAATAGCTGGTACAACTCCAAGGTCTCCGATGAAGTTCTTCAGCCATATCGCCTCCTTCGCTGCTTCACTCGATGCTATATACTCTGATTCACAAGTCGAATCAGCCACCGTCTCCTGCTTGGAACTCTTCCAAGAGATTGCCCCTCCATTTAGAGTAAAGACCCAGCCCAACTGAGAGCAGAAGTTATCCCTATCAGTTTGAAAACTAGCATCACTATACCCTAATACTCTCAAGTCATCACTCCCACCAAGGGTAAGGATCCAATCCTTAGTCCTCCGTAGGTACTTGAGAATGTTCTTTACCACGGTCCAATGAGCCTTGACATGGTTCCCCTGATATCTGCTGACCATGCTCAAAGCAAAGGCCAGATCAGGGCGGGTACAAGTCATAGCATACATGATCGAGCCCACAACGGAAGCATACAATAATCGACTCATCTCTGCTATCTCGGCCTCTGTACTCGGACTCTGAGTCTTACTCAGTTTGGCATTGCTTTGGATCGGTAAATCTCCTTTCTTGGAATTCTGCATGTTGAACCTTCTCAACACCTTATCCAAGTAGGTACTCTAACTAATCCCAATTAGTCTTTTACTCCTTTCTCTTAATATCCTTATCCCTAGGATATAGGCAACTTTCCCTAGGTCCTTCATAGCAAAGCACTTCCCAAGCCAGGACTTAACCTCCTGCAAGGTTGGGATGTCATTTCCTATAAGTAGTATGTCATCTACATACAGTACCAAGAAGCTAACTATGCTCCCACTAGCTCTTACATACACGCAAGACTCATCTTCACTTCTCGAGAAACCAAACTCTTTGACCTTCTCATCGAAACAAAGATTCCAGCTACGAGATGCTTGTTTTAATCCATAAATGGATTTCTCAAGCTTGCACATTCTATCAGGGTATTCTGCACTGACAAAACCCTCTGGCTGATTCATGTACACATCCTCAGCCAACTTTTCATTAAGAAAAGCGGTTTTGACATCCATTTGCCATATTTCATAATCATGAAATGCAACAATGGCTAGCATATCCCTAATAGACTTAATATTTGCTACCGATGAGAAGGTTTCATCATAATCAATACCCTGAGTCTGAGTAAAACCCTTCGCAACCAGTCGAGCCTTATATGTGTGCACTTTTCCTTCCATGTCGGTCTTCTTCTTGAAGATCCATTTGCACCCGACTGTTTTACGGCCTGGTACATTGTCAACCAAGTTCCAAACTTTATTGTCATACATGGAGTGTATCTCGCTGTCCATGGCCTTCTTCCATTTAGCAAACTCCGGGCCTGTCATGGCTTCCTTAGCACTGCTAGGTTCATCCAAATTTACCAGTGTACTATCATTGATAAATGTATCACCTTACATAGTAATATGAAAACCATAATAAAACTCATGTGTGTTCCTAACCCGTGTGGAACGCCTCGGAGGTACAGACTCATCAGCTGGCTCAATAGGAGTTTCCTCCTCAGGTTGATTGCTAGTGTCTGAGGTTCCTTCACCAATTGATTCTTGAATTTCTTCAAGATCAATTTGCCTTCCACTGTCTCCTTGGCTCATAAACTCTCTCTCACGAAAGACCCCTCTTCTTGCTACAAAGACCACATTCTCACTGGGTCTGTAGAAGAGGTAGCCGAAGGATTTCTGTGGGTAGCCGATGAAAATACACATTTCACTTCGGGGTTCGAGCTTATCATGAGTCTCACGCCTCACGAAAGCCTCGCAAGCCCAAATCTTGATGTGGTCTAAATTGGGAACCTTCCCAGTCCACATCTCATGAGGTGTTTTGGTAACCTTCTTTGTAGGGACTAGATTAAGGATATGGGCAACAGTCTCTAAGGCATACCCCCAAAAAGAGATTGGTAATGAAGCTCGACTCATCATAGAGCGAACCATGTCTAACAAAGTTTGATTACGCCTCGCAGATACACCATTTAGCTGTGGTGTCCTGGGAGGAGTCAATTGTGAGACAATCTCACACTCCTTAAGATAGTCAAGGAACTCGGTACTAAGATACTCACCACCTCGATCGAATCGAAGCATCTTAATGTTCCTGTCCAATTGATTTTCTACTTCCTGTTTGAATTCCTTAAACCTTTCAAAGGTTTCTGACTTATGTTTGATCAAGTAGACATAACCATATCTACTAAAATCATCAATAAAAGTCACATAATACCGATTAGCATCCCTTGTGGCGGTTTTGAATGGCCCACATACATCAGTGTGTATTAGGTCCAACAAACCCTCACCCCTTTTACAAGTACCAGTGAAGGTTGATTTTGTCATCTTTCCAAGTAGACAAGATTCACAACTATCATCTGATTTAAGGTCGAATGACTCCAAGACTCCACTCTTTTGGAGTTGGCCTATGTGTTTCTTGTTTACATGTCCAAGACGAAAATGCCACAATGATGCTTTATCTAGGCTAGTAGAAGAATCAATATACAACACATTGTTTTCTAAGTTGTCTACAATCGACATAGTTTCATATACACCATCACAAGGTAATGCTTTAAAATAAAACACATTATTAAAGAAAGCATTAATACCACCACATTCATTATCAAACGAACAGGTAAAACCTTGTTTGTACAAAGCATGAAAGGAAATAATATTTCTCACCATTTCAATGAGTACACGCATTTATTCAAATCTAATTTCAACCCATTATTCAGCAACAAAGTATAAACTCCAATCTTGGAAACAGGTGAAGCCTTCCTATTCCCCATGATCAAGTTTATCTTTCCGTGCTCCACATCCTCACTTCTTCTTAGTCGCTGCAAATTTGAACATATGTGAATACCACATCCTGTATCAAGCACCCAAGATTTAGAATATGGTGAGTAATTAGACAATATTGTGTAAATACCTGCATGGGTGGGTTTCACTTTCCCATCCTTTAGTCCTCCAAGTACTTAGGGCAGTTTTGCTTCCAGTGCCCCTTGTCCTGGCAATAGTAGCAATCAACATCCTTGGGAATTGCAGAAGGAGTGACAAAACCGCTCTTCGTCCTTGATGAGGAGCCTTCAAGAGACTTTCCCTTGGTACCCTTCGAAGGGGACTTCCTCTTTTTCCCTTTGCCTTGCCCGATAGCCAAAACAGGGGTAGATGTTGGAGTAGGAGTAGTAGAGGTAACAACCACCTTGCCCTTAAGACCGGTTTCAGCGGTCTTCAAGAGTCCTTGAAGTTTGCTAAGAGTAACTTCCTCCTTGTTCATATGATATGTCATACGAAATTGGTCATAACAAGAAGGAAAGGAGTGCAAAATGATGTCAATTGCCAGCTCCTCAGGGAAGTTCACATTCAGCTTGAGCAAACGGTCCACAACCTTTGCATCTTTTGCATGTGGCGTATGATGGATTCACCATCCTTCATGCGGGTTGTTATCATGGAGGAGATTATTTCATACCGCTCCTAACGAGCACTCTGATGGTACCTTTCCATCAGGTCTTGGTGCATCTCAAAAGGGTAGAAGTCCTCATAGAACTTTTGGAGCTCGGCTGTCATCGTGGCCATCATGATGCATGCTACCTTAGTAGCATCTCTCTCATGTGTCCTGAATTCGACGATCTCCTCAGGAGTACCAGTGGAGTCATCAAGCTCCTTTAACTCCTTATCGATGATATATTCCTTTTCCTCATAACAAGTAACCATCCTGATGTTCCTGATCCAGTCCATGAAGTTGGAACCATCAAAGATAACTCTCCCACAAATATTCATGAGAGAGAAAGAGCCAGTTGGGTTAGAGCCCGAAGCATTAGTGTTGGAAGACATCTGAAAGAAGAAAGAAAGTTTAGATTAGATATATAGAGTCCTTAATAAGGCACCCAAATGTAATATTAAGGATAGGATCCAATCACAATATATTATAATTAGAAGAGGGATGTCGTAATCTAAGTAATAACATATTTGAAAGGTAGGTGAATGACGATTCACCAATTTCCACCATGAAAAACGAAATGTGTTATTAGGTTTTAATTGGATTTGAAATTCCTAGATTCTTTTGAGATTCATTGAACTCTTCAATGGCATGTTTCAATCTCGACTGTGCCCTTCAAGTTTTGTGATTGGGATGCCGAGGATCACAAAACAAGGTGTGAATAACCATACTAATTCACTTGGTACCCGTAATATTATCACCTAATCAATGTGCCGGTTAACCACACACGTTCCATTGATCTATGACAAACATTAAGTCACCCTTCATGATCCTTACTAGTCCAAGTTAGTGTGCCGGTTAACCACACACGCTCCACCAACGACTTGGTAAGGTACAAAGTGTGAATTCCATGGACTAGCACCATGTTCACATTTTTCCTAAAGTAACTAAGATTGGGAATTAAAATATTCAATTACTTTATAATAATCATTATACTTTTAATGAGGATTTAAAGTCATTGTCCTACCCGTTCGGCTAATGACCCTCCACCGATCAAGGAAGCGGTGGGTGAGAGTGGACACCCATTAAGCTACCATTTTATAGGCAACAACCTTATACTCCCCTTATAGACCGGCTTCGTGAATGAGACCTACTAACAGTAGAACGACTTATTCTTATACATATATAATTAACCATTAATGTTATAAATAGTATAAGTGTTGAATTTTAACCATTAAAACTCTAAGGGTTGGAATTAAAGTTTATTAAAGTGTGTGAAACTTTACAAATTCAAAAACTTGAGGGCAAGTTTTTTAACTATCCAAAACTTTTCATTTCATAACTTATGAATTAAAGGTTCATAAAAAATGAAGACTGTTCATTTTTATGTAACTTATGTGTTTAAATGTGTGTTTAAAAGAAGTGACCTTTGGATATCCATAACTTGAGGACAAATTATGGACTCTATTAAAACACATAAATGATAAAGAATTAATCCTAAACAATTCCGCAAATAATTCCTATCATCTTCTAAATTCATAAGAATATGAACATGATCATCAAAGTTTCAAGAATTATATGAACACATACAAAGCATGAAATTTTGATATATGCTATTGTAAATGGATTAGAACAACCATTACACCAACTAAAACAAGTTTTCAAATACCAAAACAGTTTAGGGGAATGTTTCTAGTCCATTTCCAGCAGCAAAAGTCGAAAATCTGCATTCTGAGGCTCCTACTCGTCGAGTGCACAAACCTACTCGGCGAGTAGGATGAGTTTACACATGAACTCGGCGAGTCCTCCCATGGACTCGGCGAGTTCATCAGCCAGACAGCAAAAATTCGATTTTTTATCACTATTTTGCATCAAGTATCAAACAAACAAACAAGCCTAGGCTCTGATACCACTGTTGGGTTTTGATCATTCTAACACTTCCTAAGTGTACATGCAACCCTAATAAACCTTGGATCTATGTTTGTCTATGTTTGTCTGAGGTACATGCAAAATATTATTTTCCAAGGTTTATAACCTATCTAGCATGGCATGGGCTACTTTTAAACATATAAGAACTATATGACTTACATACCTTTTGTTGATTGTTGATTCCTTGGAGTTTGAGAGCCAAGCACCAATAATGTGAATGCCTCAAATGGAAATCATAAATCACCACAAACTTGGAAAATGTATGAGAGAGTATACTAACTCTTAGAATTCGGCCACCACTATTACACACACTCTCTAGGGTGTTTTTCATGCAACATAAGCTTGTTTATATAGTGTGCATGGTTAGGGTGAAACCCTAATAACCCATGTCTTTTCCTCATCCAAGGATCCATGGATTAAAAGCTCCATGGATCATCCATGGACTTCCATATATGCTTAACCCATTAACAAATAAGTATTAGCCCACACCATATAAATATAATAGCCCATGATTTAATTAGTCTTCCTTTTAATCACTAAATTAATTCATAATTAATTCAAGATTAAAACTAATTAAATAACATGACTTTATATTAATATATTATAACTTATAGTATATTAATAAATCGTAAGTATACAATTTTCATAAAATTATCCATAATCAGTTTGGGTGAAGTGCAACCCAAATGGACCATGCCGGGTTGGGTCAAGTATATACCAAATAAGTTATGGACTTAGACACCTTATCCAACACTATATGTGTATCATTACATGTTATTAGGGTCAAGTTGAGTTCGAAGTTTCACTTGACATTCAACATCCCGTACCGATCTTTCGTTCAAATCCCTCGCTCAAGGTGAGTTCATACCCCTACATTTTCCCTGTTGTTAATGTTTTCAGGGGGGGGGGGGGGGAATACAAGCCAAACCATAAGTGCTTTTGTAAAATAATAAAAAGAGCTTTTAACAAATACAAAACTCATGCAATTCTCATACTTTAACCCTTTTGTGCTATGTTGAGCATAAGGGAAGTTTTACAACTTATCACTAAATTGCATAGTTTTCCGAACTTTATACTCACTACATTATACATGCAAACTATAATCGGTATAGTTGGGGATTTTCGAAACATAACAAGTACATAAAATTTCATTACTAAACATATAGACTTTGGAAGATATATTTTACCATTTACACCACTACATGAACATGGCATTCATAACGATAATTGTCACTACATACGGATTTCACTACGGTATAATGCTACTACACTACATGTAAACTAGATTGTACGATACTGTGAGGAACTACTTCAGCACTGTACTGTTAGGTGTACATGGATAAATCCTATCATAGTATAACCAGAGTCTCCTAGAGGGGGAGTGTGAGATTTGTGAATAGATCTATTCGGGACTGACAATCCCACACCCGAACTGCTAGCTACAGTTAGGCAGGCATGCCTGGGGTGACAAATTTCATTTAACTTAACGCCTGAAGAACTTTGGAAAGGTCTCTAGTCATATCAAGTATGGTTATACGACTCACATTATGTATAAATCACCTTTAGTTTACAAGTTGGCACTCTTCAACAATTTTATTTTTACTAAATAGAACTAATATACACTACAACTGGAGAATAGCCAGGGTTTTCTAACATAACCGATTATACAATGGTTTCATGCACGAAATACTTATACATCATGATTAGCATTAACTATTCACATGAAGTAGTATTTTTGCATATCACTACAGAATATAGTAACGAACCCTCATGGTTTTATACAGGATTGATAACGCTACATTCTTACTAAAGAAAATATCGGATTTTCTTGGAAACATACAAATGCTTTTATAAATTCATAAACGAGTTTTCATTACAAAATACCGCTTATGAACTCACCAGCTTTATGTTGATGTATTTCAAAGTGCTGGTATTCTCAGGAAATCAGTAGACAGGTACCTGCTGGATTTTTGAGAAGCTGGAGTAATAAGAGTCTTATGTTTATATTTTTACATACTATTTGATGTAATTCAAACAAGTTTCAGACAAAGTTCCAAACTAATGTAATCATTTTCATTTAAGTATTCGCTGTAATGGTTGTGTTGCTATGATTGTTATTATTCATTGGTTGTGATGCTATACATGACGTACTCCACCCCATAATGTTTTTGCCATTCCTGGTTTTGGGGTGTGACAGATTGGTATCAGAGCCCTTGTTTATAGCGAACTAGTATACCGAACATTGCATGGTATAAAACTATAAACGCTAAGGGGGCTAAGTGTTCTACAATAAAAGTATACTTTCAAAAATATAATTATTTTTATAAAAAGTTTACGAACCTACTGTAACACCCAAATTTTCAAATAATTTTTCACATTTCAAAAACACATTTTCATTCATAATTGTTATAAAAATATCATTGTATCACATAATCAGTTCATAACATCACATCCCAAGATCATAATATGTAAAAACTCCTCAAGTGTGTACTGATCAAGCCGGCCCCAACTTGCCCCTTTTCCTGAATCGGATCACTCCTTTCCAAGGAGACACTTTCAGGAGTACAAAATTCCCCACCTGAAACTCGAGCTCAGACCTACTCCTATCTGCGTAACTCTTCTGGCGACTCTGGGCCTTCAGCAACCTCTGTCTAACCTAATGTATCTGCTATGTCGTCTGAAGCACTAACTCAGTGTTGCCCATCACTCGTTTCCCTACCTCTCCCCAACGGGTGGGAGTCCGACACTTCCTCCCATACAACAACTCAAAGGGAGGCATACCAATACTCGAATGGTGGCTGTTGTTATAGGAAAACTCAGCCAGAGGCAGATACGTGTCCCAACTCCCTCCGAAGTCCAACACACATGCCCGGAGCATGTCTTCGATCATCTGAATCGTCCGCTCACTCTGTCCGTCCGTCTGTGGGTGGTAGTGGTACTGAAATACAGCCTAGTACCTAACTCTTCATGGAACTTCTTCCATAACCTGGAAGTGAAACGCACATCTCGATCTGACACAATTGAGATCGGTACACCATGCTGCGATACCACCTCTCTCACATACACCTCTGCCAGCCTCTCTGCGGAAGAGCTCTCACTGATAGCAAGAAAATGAGCGCTCTTGGTCAGCCGGTCGACGATCACCCAAATTGCATCGACGCCTCTCGCAGTCCTCGACAATTTGGTGATGAAATCCATGGAAATTTGTTCCCACTTCCACTGGGGAACCTCAAGCGGCTGCAACTTTCCATGTGGACACTGGTGTTCGGCCTTAACCCTGCGAAAGTTCAAGCACCTCTCTACAAACCACGCCACATCCCTCTTCATACAGGGCCACCAATAGTCTCTTTTCAGGTCCAAATACATCTTAGTGGCCCCGGGATGGATCGAAAACCTCGACCTGTGCGCCTCCTCCATCAGAATGGCTCGTGCCCCGCCCTCAAATGGCACCTAAATCCGGCCCTGGAAGGTCATAAGCCCCTGACTATCGGCAATGAACTCGGATACCTGACCAATCACCCGCTCGCTCTTGCGGTTTTCCGGCCTCATGGCCTCTACCTGTGCCTCCTGAATGGTGTCCAACACCGGAGTCATCACTGTCAACCTCAGACAAACATCTCGCAACGGGGCACTCTCCGCCCTGCGACTCAAGGCATTGGCTACCACATTATCCTTTCCTAGGTGGTATAGGATCTCACACTCATAATCCTTTACCACGTCCAACCATCTCCTCTGACGCATGTTCAGGTTGGGTTGATCCATCAGATACTTCAAGCTCTTGTGGTCCGTGTATATGGTACACCAAACCCAATATAAATAGTGACGCCAGATCTTGAGGGCGAACACCATAGCCCCTAACTTCAAATCGTGAGTAGTATACCTCGTCTCATGAGGCTTCAGCTGCCTCGATGTGTACGCTATCACATGCCCCCTCTGCATCAGCACCGCGCCCAGTCCTGATATCAATGCGTCACAATATACCACAAAGTCCTCCATTCCCTTCGGAAGGGCCAACACCAGGGCTTCGCACAATCTCTGGCGATGTGTCCCGAATGAGGCCTGCTGCTCAGGGCCCCAACTGAAAGCCATGCCCTTCTGGGTCAACCTGGTGAGAGGAACTGCAATCTTGGTGACATCCTGGATGAATCTCCGATAATAACCAGCCAACCCCAGGAAACTTCTGATCTTTGAAGGGGATTTCGCCACCCCCAACTCAACACTGCCTCAATCTTGGCCGAATCGACCAATATCCCACTCTGGTTGAAGAGGTGTCCAAGAAACTGGACCTCTTGTAACCAAAAATCGCACTTGGAGAATTTGGCATAAAGCCTCTCCGACCTCAGAACTCCGAGGATCTCCCTCAAATGCTCCTCATGCTGCTCTCTGGATCTCGAATACACCAATATATCATCAATGAACACGATCACCGAACGATCCAACATCGGCCTGCACACCCTGTTCATGAGATCCATGAACGCCGCCGGGGCATTGGTAAGCCCGAAAGGCATCACCACGAACTCGTAATGCCCATAACAAGTTCTGAATGTTGTCTTCTGGATATCTTCATCACACACCCTCATCACGCGCCTCGGCCTTCACCAGCCAACTCTCCATAGCTCGAATCGCAGCAGGGACAGATCCCTGAGAAGCTCCCTGAGCTGACCCTCACAACTGCGGACACTCGGCGTTCCGGTGTTCAGTCTGGTTGCAGTGAAAACAAACTGCAAACCCCTTGGGGCAATCCTTGGCCATGTGCCCCTCCTTGCCACACTTGTAGCAAGACCCTGCTCTGCATACCCCCTCATGACTCTTGCCGCACTTGCCACAAGTGCGGCCCTTCTGGTTCCCTGATCTCAAATTGGCGGGCTTAGCTCGCTTGGCAGCTGGTTGGGACTGTGCCAGTCGCCGATCCCTCCCCTGAGACTCCGCCTCCTCCGTGGCCTGAGTCTCAAGCTTAATCTCTCTCTTCCGGGCATTTGCCTGAAGCTCAGTAAATGTCCGGTACGTCAAGTTCGCCATGAACTCCCTTATATCCCTCCTCAGAATACTCAGATACCGGCTCATACGTGCCGGCTCGGTAGACACATGCTCAAGGCAGAACATCGCCCTCTCATGGAACATCCTGGTGATCACAGTAACAGACTCAGTACCCTGCTTGAGGGTCAGAAACTCCTGGGCCAAACGTTCCCTCTCCACTAGGGGAACGTACTCATCACAAAACATAATGGTGAACCTCTCCCAGGTCACTGCAGCAAGCTCAGTAGACGAAAAGTGTGCCGTCACAAACTTCCACCAGTCCTTCGCTCCCAAGCGAAGTTGGTTCGGCGTGAACCGGACTCTCAGATTCTCTGCACATGAACACGTATAAAAACATCCCTCAATATTAGAAACCCATCTCATCGAAGCAATCGGGTCCTGCGACCCATCAAACTCTGGTGGCTTCATGTTGCTGAACTCCCGGAATAGCAATGAATCGCCACCCTGAGGTCTGGTAGCAGCAACAGCTGCAGCCTCAGTAACCGCCGCATATCTCTCATCAAAAGTCTCAATCAGAGTGGTCTAGATAGACCCAAACATCTCCGGAATCTCCGCACAGATGGCCAGAGCCACCTCCTCATGAGTCATCTGGCGGAGCTCCTCATCAATCACCCCGCTGGTCCCTGGTCTGTGGCGTGTCCCAACCATGATATCTCTGAAATACAACATAAAATATATCAGAGACTCGCTAGTCCTAATAAGAATACCTGGCCTACTCTAGCATGCATATCATATCATAACATATTTCATAACTCATAATGTAAGGGTATTTTGGGAAATCACCGTTCGGGCGCTGGCTGATCGTACACACTGCTCCACTCTGCTCTTTCAAAACCTTTTACTCTTGAGAAAAATTTTGTGAATTTTATTTTGAAAATCTCTCAAATCCTTAGTTTGAGTTCAGATACGCCCGAAGGTGCACCCAAATCCCTCAAACCAAGGCTCTGATACCAACTAGTAACACCCAAATTTTCAAATAATTTTTCACATTTCAAAAACACATTTTCATTCATAATTGTTTTAAAAATATCATTGTATCACATAATCAGTTCATAACATCACATCCCAAGATCATAATATGTAAAAACTCCTCAAGTGTGTACTGATCAAGCCAACGCCTTCCCGCGGTCCTCACTAGTACCTGAAACACATAACATAACACTGTAAGCATAAATGCTTAGTGAGTTCCCCAAAATACCACACGCAACACAAATTAGCCACTCGGGGCTAGTATTCTGTTGACCCTCTGGTCAATGTATCTCAGTGGGACCTTCCGTTCCCATAACTCTGAGGGCCCTCTGGCCCTAACTCTGTGGACCTTACGGTCCAAACTCTATAACATACATAACATAAAGCACATAGAAATCTCATCATGCAAAACATACAAATACTCTATCACATAACTCTAATTACCACTCTAGGTAAGGTATAGTGAGAAGACTCACCTTGGGTAACTCGGTAATCGCGAACTCTGTAAAATCTGGTCTAGCCTTCGCCTAATCATATGAAATAAACACTCTAAATCAATACATCTCTCAAGGCTAGACTGTTCCCTCACTTAGTACTCTAGAAGGCTAAAAGACCATTTTACCCCTCTCATGGCTCCAAGACCCTAAAGTTGACCAAACCCTAAAAGTCAACAAAAGTCAACTCTTCGGGTTACGTTGCGCGTACCCGGTGTCTTCACGGAAACAGGGTGCGCGACCCCTTATGCCGCGCGTACTAGGATTACGGCCTGCGTAACTCCCAGTTTCAGACCCTAAGCTTTTGGGGTCTTAAACAGTTAAGACCCACGTCCAACTTATAGATTTGACCATTTCTAAACCTCTTAATCCATAAAGTTGGTGACTTTAAGCCTTTGCATGGCTAGACAAGTCACTAACACTCATAATATTCCATTTCCCAACTCTAGAAAGCTCAATACTCAAGCATGACCTCATATCAATGACCAAGATGGAAACTTTATGGATCTGTTACACAAATACCACTGAAATGGGACAGATCTAGGTCCATGGAGCACATTACACTCATAAAGTCTCCACCTTTGGGACTTTTAACCCTAGAAATGGTCCATGAAACATCAAACCAAATGAAGAGGAATGTTTTGAACTTTATACCTCTAAATCAAGCTCCTTTCTCTGAAGATCTCAGATCCAACCTTGCACTTCAAGCCCTAGCCTCCACAAGCTCTTCTCCTTCTTCTTCACAAGCACACCAAGACACTTTTAGCTCCAAAATACACACACTCAAGCTATGGACAATGGAGGCTCTCTCTTAGGGTTTCACTCTTTGGATGGAGGCTGGGAAATGAGCCTTAACATCCTTTAAATAGTGCACAACCCAAACATTTAGGGTTTGCATCTGGACCCATTACGCCCAGCGTAACCCTGGGCACGCCCAGCGTACCCAGGCGAGTCCGCGTCCAAAATAAGCGCATGAGTACGCGCAGCGTACTCCCCAGTACGCCCAGCGTACTCATTTGCTACAAGAATTCACTCAAGGGACCAATTTTGACAACTCAATAAAATGGAAGGGTTAAATAGCTTACCTGGATTTCAAGATGTTATAATTCTCCCCCTGTGACAACCCAAGTTGTTCCGTTACATTTCCCCGTTACCGTTAACGGAATATTCCACTGTATAAAAGTTCCGTTAATAGGAGATCATCAAATAAATAAATGTTTCATTTGTTTATGTTTAATAGGCCGTTAAGTCGTGATGAATGGAAATAAAAACACATAACATACATTTCCATTTATTTGGAAAATGTTAAGTTTTATTATTACGACCACTAAATCGGGTGCGAACAAAAGCCCCGTTTAACGACAGTATCGGGTAGAAAATCACTGAGCTCCAACTCCCACCCATATATAAAGGGGAGTAAACTCCATTTGGAGCTTTTCCACCCTCTCTCTCTATACTCTCTCTCTCTAGACTCGATTTCGCCCCGAATTCGCAACCAAACGCTTCCAAATTGTAAGTCCGCTTACCCTAGCTTATTCTAAACATTATGAATTGTGTTTATAGCCCAAAAATCGGACTTAGAAGCAATGAAAAAGGAGTTTACGGCCTAAGCTCCTCCTTAGGCCGTAAACACCCAAAGTGAGGCCAAAATGACCCAAACTTGTCCCTATAGGCTTGGAAATAAATTAAGGGATTTGCCTAGGAGTGTTTAAACACTAAAACTCATGGATTTAGGGCATAAAAGAGAGTTTACGGCCCAAGCACAAGCTTAGGCCGTAAACACCTCTACACCTTGCTAAAGTGCCCCAAAAACACTCCAAAATCACCCTTAGGCTTCATACATAATTTAGGGACTTAGTATTTTGGGTTTAGACCATTTAAACACAAGGAAATATGGGGTGACTTGGAGTTTATGGCCCAAGCATGTACCTAGGCCGTAAACTCCCCAAAACATGCCAAAATCATGGTCTTAAACCCCTAAAATGGCATAACACTTCATTATAAATTACTAGCAAGGAATTAGGGGCTTGAAACTTCACTAAACTCAAAGAATGAGAGTTTACGGTCGTAAACTCCCTTAGGAGTGTCCCTAGGCCGTAAACTCCCTAATGAGGCCCTTACAAGCCTTAAATCCACTCATGCCTTTTTGGAAAAGTACTTAGAAAAATCCCATGAACAAGCTAGAAGCCTTAAAACACCCTAGAACCCATCACCATGACTTTACGGTCGTAAACTCATGGTGAGTAGTCCCAGGGCCATAAACTATGTGATAAGGGTTTAATCTTGGAGAGTAAACTCCATTCCTTGGCCATACACACCCTTAAACGCTACCCGGGACACCCAAACACTTAACCAAAGTGTTTTCCGCTCCTGTGAGCGCGTATATTTGTTTAATTAGTATTAAATATACTAATTGTATGTGAACATATGTTATCATATGTTAAATAGGTCATTGTGTGTGTTCAAGTCCTTGCGTGACACAGAACGCCCAAACGGCACCTTCGTCGGACCTACTTACACCAGGTGAGTTCATACCCCTGAATGAACCTTTTAAATGCTTTTAAATGTTTTATAGGGGGGGAATACCAGTTAAACATTCCAGTTATCATATAAATCACATGTGATTGATAACCCGCATGCACAAGATTTTACCACTGTACACTGTTTTACCGAGTAGGACACTATAATGGTTTTCAATTGTTTCAAAACTCTTACTTATACTGTTCTATCTAAATTCATTCTAAAATGATTTATGAAAGATTTTCTAAGGTTTTCAAACATATTTTACAAAAGAATACAAATCGTGATTTTCTCCGGATATAAAGGTTTTCATCAAAGTTTCCTTTTACGACGTATACTTTTACTTGTTAAATACTACTGCTTCGCTTATACTTATTTCATACTCCTACTCTGTAACGCTTTCACTTATACTTGTAGGCACTTATACCTGATGGACGCTTATACTTATTCATGCTCTTACTTAGTGATACGATTCTACTTCACTTATACTTGATATCGCCTCTACTTCACTTATACTCGATATGCTCTTACTTCACTTATTGTCGTCTCTACTTCGTGATACGCTTATACTTGTTCGACTCTACTACTTCACTTGCGACCGCTTCTACTTCACTTGTTAGACACTATTACTTCACAAAGATCACATCTACTTGATACACACTCAGTCGTAGTTAGAGGTATGTCTGTGCTTATATAGGTACATATAAGTAATGGTTAAAAGACTTAGGAAGGCCCGTCTGCCCTATTTCCTTTTCTTCGTTGAGATGTGGTCTGGTGGGATCGGATGGCCGACCGAAGGTTGTTTGACTCATTAGTTATATATTATGTATATGAGTATGGACATATAGGAATTC
Source organism: Lactuca saligna (assembly GCF_052625555.1). Lineage (NCBI taxonomy): Eukaryota > Viridiplantae > Streptophyta > Magnoliopsida > Asterales > Asteraceae > Lactuca > Lactuca saligna. The sequence continues at coordinate 73,948,604 of NC_136423.1, read as the reverse complement.
TCTAGTCAGTTCAGTAAAGAGTCTCTATCTCTAGTCTACACTTACATTAGAAACCCACTATTGGGAAGTCTCTACCTCTAGTTCAGCACTTACACACTACCCACTATTTGGAAGTTTCTACCCACTATTTGGGATGCATCTTTAGTACACGGCCTTCTCTGTCGTCTAGTTGGTAACCAAAGTCTCTCGTAGGGAGAGCGGACATTGTGTGTATAGATCTATACGGGATTGACACCCCCACACCCTGACTGCTAGCTACAGTCCACGGCCCACCAAGCCAAACGGTGACAAATGTCATATTTATAGACGCTTGTAGGGCGTCTGGTACTCTAGTGTCAGTTAGTATGGTTACGAGTATCCCGGGTTACCTTATAATTCATGGCCTTAAGGTAACGGTATTTCACCGGCAATTTACACTATATGCTGGTATCTCACTTTTCAGAATCACACTGTTTAGACCTTGCAAGATGTATCTTTCATTTGATACTATCTGCGGTCTATATTCACAGTTTTGACCTTACAAGACGTATCTTTCACTTGATATTGTCTGGGGTCTGTCTTTCACTGTTTTGACCTTACAAGATGTATCTTTCATTTGATACTGTCTGGGGTCTGTGTTTCACTGTTTAGACCTTACCAGCTATAACTTTCATTTGGTACTTTCTGGGGTCTGAGTCTCTACTTGTTAGACTGAACCAGGTGTGCCGTTCATTCGATACTTTCCTGGAGTTTATGATTCCTTTGCCTTAGTCAGCAGTCCTCACTGCTGAGGAATATGTTATTTCCCCGTCGTCTCTTGCTTTCTTTAATAATCAAATTTAGTATTTTGACAATCATAGCAATTAAGGGAAAACCACTTTTTACCACACAACACTAACCAGTCTTGGTAGAAGGCTGCTTTATTAAAGAAAATATAGGATTTTCTGGAAAGAACTCTAATACACAGTAAACACTTAAATTACTGCTTTATAAAGTTATTTGAATAAATGTCACTAAATACTTATGAACTCACCAGCATTTGTAAAAAAATGCTGATACTCCCTTTTCAAATAACTTGTATTCTCAGGTTAGCATTAGACACGTACATCCCCGAAGCTGTTGATGAAGATAGCTTAGTACCACGTTGTATTTATTCTATTACTTGTATTACTTTAAATTGTTGTAATGTAACCATGTAAAACTATTACTATTAATGCAATGTTTTATTGTACTTTGATTACTATAATGCATGTGTTGTGATACTTGACATGACGTCATCCACCCCAGAACGTTTCTGTCATTCCGGTTTTGGGGTGTGACACCCCCACTAGAACCAGACTTCGCCCTCGAAGTCTCATGCCAAAAACAACTCCGGATGTTGCTCCCACATCTCTGAATCCGTCTCCCAAGTCCGCTCGGATCCCTTCCGATGCTGCCACTGGACTTGAACCAGGGGCACCTCCTTGTTTCTCAGAACCTTGACCTTCCGGTCCAAGATCGTGATCGGTCTCTCAACATAATTCAGTCCTGCGTCCACCTAGATATCCTCCAACGGTACCACCGCCGACTCGTCGCCTATACACTTCCTCAGCTGAGACACGTGGAAGGTATCATGAATCTGGCTCAACTTTGCAGGTAGCTCCAATTGGGATGCTACCATGCCCACCCTTGTGATCACCCTGAACGGTCCGATGTATCGGGGCCCCAACTTGCCCCTTTTCCTGAATCGGATCACTCCTTTCCAAGGAGACACTTTCAGGAGTACAAAATCCCCCACCTGAAACTCGAGCTCGGACCTACACCGATCTGTGTAACTCTTCTGGCGACTCTGGGCCGTCAACAACCTCTGTCTAACCTGATGTATCTGCTCTGTCGTCTGAAGCACTAACTCAGTGCTTCCCATCACTCATTGCCCTACCTCTCCCCAACAGGTGGGAGTCCGACACTTCCTCCCATACAACAACTCAAAGGGAGGCATACCAATACTCGAATGGTGGCTGTTGTTGTAGGAAAACTCAGCCAGAGGCAGATACGTTTCCCAAATCCCTCCGAAGTCCAACACATAAGCCTAAAACTTACCAAGAACCAAAAACATTCATCATAAAATACTATAGGAGTATTTCTGCTAGATACAAATTTCGTATAGAGATTCCTCCAAGTGTTGCTAGCACTTCCTTCTTAAGCGATAACTTACTTGCATTAGTAACCTTTTTGTGTACTTATCGCTTGGTAGAACGCTTTTAAATTCAGGATGAGATATATCTTGTTTCATATATCTTTAGGACTTACCATCCTCTTCTTCCTGATTGTTTCTAGAACAAGATGCCTCCCCGAAGAAGACCCATTAGAAGGAACAACGACATCCCACCACCGCCACCTCCATAATTTGATCCTGCCATGTTCCAGGCAACAGTTACCGCCGCCGTGACTGCAACAATGGCACAAGTAAACGCTGGAGGGGCTAGACGTGGAGCTGACCCTCTAAGACAAGTCAAGAGTCAGGGACAACAGAAGGAGTGTTCCTACAAGGACTTCATGACCACAAAACCCAAGCCCTTCTACGGAAATGGAGGTGTTATCGCTCTGACTCGATGGTTCGAGAAGATCGAATCCATTTTCGGAATTTGCGCCTGTTCCGAAGCAAACAAGGTGAAGTTTTCCGCCTGCACCTTCACAACTGAGCCTTAACCTGGTGGAATGGTTAAGTCAAATCCCTAAGCCTGCCAGTCGCTAATGCCATGGGTTGGGAAAGGATGAAGGAACTCATGCTTGCTGAATACTGCCCGAGGGGCGAGGTGCAAAAGTTGGAGCACGAACTCTGGAACTTGAAGATGAAGGGTTCTGACATCGCTGCCTACACCGCTAGATTCTATGATCTGGCTCTCCTCTATCCGAGAATGGTCACCCCGAAAAGCAAGAAAATCGAGAGGTACATTTGGGGATTGACACAACCAACCAAAGGAAACATCTTGGCTGCTTGACCGACTACATTTGATAGCGCCAAGTGCCTGACGTAGACTCTGATCGATCATGGAGTCGATCTAGATGAGGTGGCAGCCATCTCTAAGCCACAAAAGGAAAGTGGTGGGAAGAAGAAGAAATCTTGGAACAAGCGGAAGAGCTAGTCTTTGCAGGAGCCTTCCAAGAAACAATAAACAGTGACAATTCATGCTGCTAGCCTGCTACTACTCCTGTTGCTACTCCAGCTGCCGTTCCGACCACCCAAGCTCCTACCAGTGGTTATTTAGGGAAACTACCTCTGTGCAACAAGTGTACCTTTCATCATCACGGACCCTGTCGTAATCTGAATTGCAACAACTATGGATGGGAAGAACACACAACTCGATACTGCAAGACACCAACCCAACCAACCAACTAGGCTTCGGGAGCGGGCACTGGTCAAGCTTGTTATGGAGGTGGAGAGGCTGGACACTTCAGGAGAAACTGCCCCAAGGCAACAACTAGTGGCAGTATAGGAAGAGTTCTGGCGATGTTCCAGGAGGAAGCGGTCATTGATCCTACCGTTGTTACGGGTACGTTCCTCCTTGAAAACTCTTATGCACACATTCTTTTCGATTCTGGTGCCGAGAGGAGATTTGTTAGTCATGCATTCAAACACCTAATCAAATGTAAATCCCAACCTTTAACTGAAACATTCATCGTCAAGATGGATAACGGAAAGAAAGAGAGCACGAACGACATATTCATAGGTTGTACTCTTACCTTAGACAATCATTCCTTTCCCATCGACCTTATGTCCGTGTCCATTAAGAGCTTCGATGTCATTATCGGCATGGACTGGTTGAGCCCCAATTGTGCTGATATTCTTTGCTTCGATAAAGCTATCCGTCTCAATCTTCCCTCTGGTGGAACACTCATGATTTACAGACATAATCTTAGCTCGAACCTTCGTATCGTTTCATGCATCAAGGCCCAGAAGTAATTGCGAAAGGAATGCCATGCATTCCTAGCTCATGTCATTGACAAGATGCAGAAAATTAAAAACCTTGAGTGTCTCCCCGAAATCTGCCACTTTCACGATGTCTTCCCCGAAGACCTCCCACGAATTCCACCCAACAGTCAAGTCGAGTTTCGTATCGACTTAATCCCTGGAGCTACTCCTGTAGCTAAATCCCCTTATCGTTTAGCGCCGATGAAAATGCAAGAGTTATCCAGCCAGCTCAATGAGCTAATCAGCAAAGGATTCATTCGGCCAAGTTCCTCACCTTGGGGAGCTCCAGTCTTATTCATAAAGAATAAAGATGGATCATTTTGGATGTGCATTGACTACAGAGAGCTGAACAAACTGACCATCAAAAATCGTTATCCCTTACCCAGAATCGACGATCTTTTCGACCAACTTCAGGGAGCTAGTTACTTTTCAAAGATAGATCTAAGATTAGGGTACCATCAGTTGCGGGTTCACGAGAATGATGAGCCCAAAACAGCATTTCAAACTCGCTATGGACACTACGAGTTTGTAGTAATGCTCTTTGGTTTGACCAACACACCGGCAGTATTCATGGACCTGCTAAATCGGGTGTGCCGCCCTCTCTTAGACAAGTTCGTGATCGTGTTCATCGATGATATACTTGTCTATTCGCGAAGTGAGAATGATCATAAACAAAACTTGAGGCAGGTGCTAGAAATATTAAGGGCGGAGAAGCTATATGCGAAATTTTTGAAGTGTGAGTTCTGGATAAGGAAGGTAACTTTTCTCGGTCACGTGGTTAGTGAGGAAGGTATACACGTGTACCTGTCAGTATGAAGATCAACGACTGTGATCGTTTGATAAAAAAGTTACAATCCATTCTTGAATCACTTAAAGTTCCATTAACAAATTATGAAGAAGAATTAAAAGAATTAAAATTTAAATTCTCTAACTTAAGTGGTAGTCTCATGCAAACTCGCTTAGTGAATTCTAACCTAACTGACCAACTCAGCAGGGTGTCTTCAAAGAGTGAGGAGAGAAGGATATGGATTGATCTGAAGGAGGCAGAGTTAATTAGGGCTACGAATGAAAGTATTTATTTGCAAAGAGACAATTTGAAGTTTTTAAAACAAAGAAATGTTTTTTGTTTAGTAGATAAGCATTTGTACACAAATATTGCTCAATTACATTTAAGTTGTGAGATAGGAAAGAAAATTCATAAGATGTTTTTGCCCTTCCTTGAATTTAAGGAGGATGAAATCATAACAGAATGTGAACCAGAAGTGTCCTCAGAAGAGACATCTGTGTCTTACAAAATTGGTCTGGACAAAATAGAAACTTTCATTGACTCTAAGGAACATAAATGTATGCTAAAAGATATGTTAGATGAAAATGATAGGTTAAAAATAAAGTCAGACACTACTCAATCATTTTACATGTCCAATGCTAAATTAACTTCAGAAAATAAAATGAACTTAGATAATGCGTCTGAATTTGATGAGGAAAGTGAGATGAGTGAAATCTCGGTAGAAGATGTTGTTGATTGCTTAGCGTTTATGAAGAGCGAAACCGAGAATGAGAACCCCCTCATTTCGGAAAATTCGGTTGAATTTGCTTGCATGTCAAAAGACAAGCCACAAAAACTGAAGGAAAAGGCTTTGGTTTATCAAAAGGTTCAGAAGGTGCCAAATCAGGTTTATGCAGCTAAAAGAGTCACTCCAAGACAAACGGCAGAATTAAGAGTCTTGGTGGAAAAAGACAATGCTAAAGGGTGAGACGATTACTTCTGGTCTGCCCCTATTGACAACGCAGACGAAACCGTGGGCTTGTCTAAGCAAACTTCATGGAGGGTTAAAAGAAGATATGTTGCTGAACCCATCAACAAACCCTCAAGCTTCGATAAACCAAACACAAGTGGAACTAAAGATATTCCCGAAGAACCAATGACATAACCAAATGCTCCAACAAATACAACCGAAAAGCAAAAGCAGAAATCAAAGGCTAGCTTTAATATCCACAAGTCATAGAAGGAGTTAGCAGAATAGAAACGCTTAAGAAACCAAAGATATGCAAAGAACTTGAATAAGCGAATACGTCACTGGGAATCTCAAAAACCCAACTACATACCTCCTAAGGTAGTGTCAATGGATAATGGAAAGGAAAAAGTGGAAGGAAAAGAAACTTTCATCCCAAATTCCTACTACTCCAAAAGTCAGAACCGAACATCAGCTCTCGGTTCCCATCCTAACGCTGAGAGTTGAAAGTCAAGGTTCGGTCCCCGCATCAGCACTCAAAACCGAAAGTCTAGTTTTGGTCCTTATAACAGCCCACAAAACTGAAAGTCTAGTTTTTGTCTTAACACTAGTTTCGGTTCTTTCAATTCTAAGTGCAAAATAAACTCGGTGAAGGACATCAAGGGAAAAGGAAAGCTAACATCAGATTCTGAGTTCAAAGATAAGAAAAAGTCAGTTAACCCTAGGATTCAAAAGAAAAATTCCAAACCAACTAACAACACACCAACTAATGCACCGATCTTTAAACAAGATAAAAATAAAATCAAGGTGTATACCGTCAAAATAAAAGATCAAACCACTTTAATAAAAAGAACCTTTTTGGTTGATATTTCTTCTGCGATTCCTTTTTCTATGAAAGAATCACCAGGACCCAAGAAACTTTGAGTTCCTAAATCAGCTTGAATCTGCAGGTACTTTGTGAAGAGCAGTTCGATGATGAATGGTATATCGACAGTGGCTGCTTACGTCACATGACTGGAAGGAAGGAAGAGTTGAGGGAGTTTCGGTCCTTAAAAGATGGTGGGTGTGTAAAGTATGGAAACAACTCCTATGGAACAATCAAGGGATACGGAATGATAACAAATGGAGATTTCTCAATTCGAAAAGTGGCGTATGTGGAAGGTTTGCAGCATAACCTCATCAGTGTGTCAATCCTAGTCGTAGGAACAGGTCTGAAAGTGTCGTTTGATGATGAGGGTTCTGAAATCATTTAAAAGCATTCTAAAAGGGTTCTGTTAAAGTCTGAACGCAAAGTAGAGATGTATCCCTTGAATCTCAACCAAATAAAAGGAAAACCAGCAATATGTTTGCTATCAAAGGCAAACACAGATGAAAGCTGGTTGTGGCATCGACGTTTATCATATCTGAACTTGAAAGACATTAATAAGTTGGTGCTTGGTGACCATGTTCGAGGCCTCCCTCTTCTCAAGTTTGAAAAGGAACATCTATGTGCAACGTGTGAGATGGGCAATCAAAGAAGAAAGAGTCATCCTACGAGAATCAATACAAAGATTGTTGAGGCTCTTAAACTATTGCACATTGACTTGTGTGGACCTTCAACTATCAAAAACATCGGTGGTGGTAAGTACATACTTGTCATTATAGATGATTTATCACGTTTTACCTAGGTTTTCTTTCTTAAACAAGAATTTGAAGCAACTCCAATGCTGAAGACATTCATTAAGCAAGTGGAAGTTCAACTGAAAAAGCCGGTGAGAAATGTCAGGAGCGACAATGGGTTGGAATTCAAGAATAAAGACTTTGAGGAATTTCTGGATGATAACGAAATAACTCACAACTTTTAGGCTCCTTACACACCACAACAAAATGGGATTGCTGAAAGGCGAAACCGTTCTTTATGTGAGGCTGCCAGAACCATGCTCAGTTTCGCTTCTCTTCCGCTATACTTCTAGGCTGATGCTATTGCAAATGCATGCTACACTCAGAACTGATCCTTTCTTAACAAAATATTCACAATCACTCCATATGATATTTTAAATAATCGAAAGCGCAATGTCAAATTTTTCCATGTGTTCGGTTCAAGATGTTTCATCTTAAACTCCAAGGAGAACCGAAAAAAGTTTGATGTTAAAGCTAATGAGGGCATATTCCTTGGGTATTCACTCTCCTCAAAAGCTTACAGAGTGTTGAATAAACGATCTAAACGGATTGAAGAAACTTATTACGTCACCTTTGATAACAATTACATGAAGAAAGTTCAAAGGAGCGAAAGTGACTTAGGGGAAATTTTTCTTACATCAGGACAAGTCTCGGTTCCTATATCTAACTTGTTCGAGGAGTACATTCGGTTATTCGATGAACCGGAGAAAGCGGCGCACTCAGAGGCGAACGTGGTGGATAACAAAATTGATAATCTCCAAAAGATTATCGATGATGCTGCGAAGGAAATGGCAAGTGAAATTCCTAAACCTGCAAGTGGTCAATCCTCTGCTGACACTCAAATCAACGACTCAACGTTCAAGGGAGAGAGTTCGTCTACACCAAAAACATCCAATGTATCTTTCGAAAGGGGAATTCAAAACCGTCCCCATCTAATAAAGGTACATTTGAGGGGGAGCACCCAACTCTTTCGGAGGATGCAAAATTCGATGTTGCCAAAGGTTACGCTTCATCAGTCGAGGGGGAGAAAGAAAAGGCAACTGACGAAGGCGAGAGTGATCAATCAGAATTTGAAGAAGAAGTGAATGCTGAATTGGATCCAGCTTATGACCCAAATTATCCTCCGTTAGTAAAATGGACCAAGGATCATCCTATAGAAAAAATTATTGGTGAATCTTCTGAGAAAGTTATTACTCGTTCTCTATTAAAAGCGAAACAAACTGCATTATTCTCTAAAGTTGAGTTTTGTATGTTTAATTTGTTTATCTCCAAAATCGAACTGAAAACAGTAAATGTTGCGCTTGACCATTGTGATTGGGTTCAAGCAATGCAAGACAAGCTCCATCATTCGAACGTAACCGAGTTTGGAGGTTGATTCCCACACCAAAGGATGCTTCTGTGGTCGGCTTGAAATGGGTCTTTAGAAACAAATTGGACAAAGAGGGGAACATCATTCGCAATAAGGATCGGTTGGTGGTAAAAGGATATTGCCAAGAGGAAGGGATAGATTATGAGGAAACCTTCGCTCCAGTAGCAAGGTTGGAATCAGTCAGAGTATTCCTAGCATATGTTGCTAATAAAAATTTTAAAGTTTTCCAAATGGATGTCAAATGTGCTTTCTTGAATGGAGAACTAGAAGAAACAGTGTATGTTGAGCAACCTCCCGGGTTTGTAAACGAGAAATATCCTGATCATTGTTATGTGCTGGATAAAGCGGTTTATGGTTTGAAGCAAGCACTGAGAGCCTGGTATGAAACCGTAACTCGTTTTCTAAAAATGTCAAAATTTAAGCAAGGTTCGATTGACCCTACCTTCTTCTGAAAGAAAGAAGGCGAACATCTAATGATAGTTCAAATTTATGTTGATGATATCATCTTCGGCTCTACGAATCCTAGCTTAACAGCTGAATTCAGAAAGTTGATGGAGACTAAATTTGAAATGAGCACAATGGGTCCAATTAATTTTTTCCTTGGTTTAAATATTAGACACGGTCCAGAAGGCATCTTTATCAACCAAGAGGCATACACAAAGAACCTGTTAACAAAATTTGGCATGACGGGTGACACTAAAGTGAAGGTTCCTATGGCATTCGTCAGTAAGTTAACACCGTCTCTGGAGAAACCTGTCATTGACATAACACTTTATCGATAAATGATAGGGTCCCTTATGTATCTAACAGCTAGTAGACCGGACATTATGTTTTCTGTTTGTTATTGTGCTAGGTTTCAAGCGAATCCAAGAGAACCTCACATGGTGGCTATAAAGAATATATTCCGTTATCTAAAGCGAACTTCATCTCTCGGTCTCTGGTATCCTGCCAAATCAGGGTTCTTCATTCAAGTCCTTTCTGATGCTGATCTTGGAGGGTGTGGTCTAGACCGAAAAGCACTACAGGTGGATGCCAATTTCTTGACGGAAAACTTGTTAGCTGGCAGTCCAGAAAGCAAACTTGTGTGTCACTTTCAACTGTAGAAGTCGAATACATTGTTGCAGCTTCTTGTACTTATCAAGTTATATGGATTTAAAGTCAACTGAGAGATTACAGGCTGAACATGAAGAAGATTCCTCTCTATTGTGACTCAGAAAGTGCAATAAGTATTTGTCACAATCCAGTGCAACATTCCAAAACTAAGCATATTGCACTTAGATATCATTTTATCAAGGATCATGTCGAAGATGGGAACGTGGAAGTGCATTATGTTCGATCCTCTGATCAACTGGCTGACTTATTTACCAAGGCCTTACCTGAAGCATGTTTTAATAACATTTTACAAGGTCTGGGTATGATGGAAGCAGAATCGGTATCGAATCCTCGAATCTTGCATTAAAATTAGACAAGCGAAATGGAGAGACCGCTCGGTCTATGTCGGCTCCATAATTTTCGGGAACCGAAATGAACCGATCGCTCGGTCTATTTCGGATCTAGAATTTTACGGAACCAAAATGAACCGATCACTTGGTATGTTTCGCTTCAGTCAATAACACTAAGGTTTCGGTTGGATATTATGTATATCTCTATTATTTTCTGTTTTTTTATTTTTATTTTATTTTCTAGAAATCTTCAAAAATCTATTTTTTTCAGAAAACCTTAAAAATCCAAAAATATTTTTTGTTAAGTTTTGTGTTGTTTGTGTGGTGTGTGTTTGTTCATTCTTTTCAATAGGTTTCAAGAATAAAAGTACAACAGAGTTCGGAGCTGGGGCAGGTATGATGCTTATTTTATGAACTACTTAAGGGTCCCTAGAAGCATGCTGCTACTTGTTGACCTAAGCCTCCAAGACTTAGAGCAAGGCCTTAATGATTCGATCAATACCTATTGTTTCCTCCCAATCAGGCTGTTCTTATCCACTCGGTCTAGAGCTACCTTACTCTTCTCATATGAGTTAAGAGTTTCTCTGCTTTGTCATGTTTTATAGCAGAAGGTACTTTTGGTTCTTTCACCATCGTTATACTATTCTCCATCTACTATCGATTCACAACTGTAACCCTTGAGACTCTCGGTTCTTACCATTGAGGTTTATGGTTACAACAAATCTGTGTTTATGATCTTAGATACGAATAGCACGTGCTGAGTGAAACCCAAAATACAACACATATAATGAATTGATAGGTGAATTTCTATATTCAAGATCTTACTTGTTACCTACTAAAATCTCTTTTTTTGTGAGGTTTTTAATGAATTCGTCTAAAACCAAGACTTTTCTTCCCTTAAAGATCTAATTTATTTTTGTTTTTGAGATTTCTATAAACTCCTTTGTTATTATAAAATATAACCTACCTTGTTCAACAGACCACATAGGTCTCACAAGTACTTCTTCCAATACTCGGTCTTATATTAAGAATCAATGTTCGGTTGAAGATAAGCCGCCTTAAGCCTATGTCATGAAAAGAAGCCTTTCAATGTTTATTTACAAACACTTGATCGTATTCTCGGGAAATCACACAAGCACTTCAAGTCATTCCTGACTTTGAAGGAAGCAATTCTTGCCCAGAATCCCCTCCTTTCTGTCTGATAATAAGACATCACTCACATCCCATATACATTTTCTTTATTACTTTATCTTTTGTCACTCTAATGCACGGAAATTGTTAATTTTCCAACATTCTGATGATGGTATGTTTGAGTTTTATTTGTCCTCTAGTGAAACAAGGGCAATTTAAGTTCGTATGGCAAGTTCTATTTCAAATGCTGATTGAGGAAATCCTTTTGGGCGCATGAATTTGAACGGTCCCTATACGCACGCGTGCTGCCGCATACCTAGGAGCACCCAACATGTCAAATCGTGCTTTTTCAGGCAACGTTTTTGTGATCACGTCATTATCGTCACAATTTTTCTTTCTCCTGGCAACGGTATATAAAGGGTTTCGACGATTCTTTGTCTTCTACCAGCATCAAAGTTTCTCAACTGTAAAGGCGCTTTAAACTGTTCATCTTCTTCCTTCGATCAAAAATGGTGACTTCTTCTTCCGCACATGATCAGACTACTTCATTGGCGTTTCTTTCCATCAAGAAAAATCAGAACATGATCATAGAACTGAATCCGTTCCTGTATGATTCCTACATGTTACAAGTTGTTGAGTGTTTGAAGTATTCTCCATTGGTTCTTGCTCTAACCCAATTCGAAGCTATTCCTATGTCTCTGTTGTCTCAAGTCTACTCTTCTGCAACATACGACAAGAACAAATAACGCATTTACTTTCAAATCCAATCCAAAAGGCCTCTATTTCAAAAGGGAGGTTTCGCTCTTTGCTACATCTTGTTGTGGATTCTTCCGTTATCTCACCCGACTTCATTACTACAGCACAACTTTTCTCGATGCTTTATGAAATGGGATACACTGATATGCTGACCACCATTACCAAGGTCAAGAAGTCGTGTCTACTATCTCAATGGAACGGTCTTCTCACTCTTCTTATTAAAAGCTTGGCGGAACGAAGTGTTGGATCTGATGGCACTAGCAAAGGATTTCTGACCATTTTCTATGGTCTTTACAATGGTCTAAACCTTGATTATGGGTCCATAAACTGGTCTCAGGTTGTGCAGAGCCTCAATGCTTCCACTCGTCACTCCGAAATTTCTTGCGGAAGGTTTTCGACACTCATTACAAGGAGGGCTATCGATACTCTAGACATTCCGGTGATGAAAGATGCCTTAATCGCGTCCATTGCGATGTTTCATACAAATAAGATAATTATTTATGATCCAACGAAGTTTCTACATTATGTCTCAATTCCGGAGACCATGTATCGGAGTGTTACAGCCGAAAGTCGGGTGATGGCTGATTATCGAAAACTTCCTCCCAAGGAGCCAAGAGTGCTTTCTCCGGAGCAACAGGCTGCCTTGGATGCAGTTGACAAGCCAAGTAACCGAGGAAAAAGGGTAACAATGAAGAAGGAGACAACCGAGGAGGATCAACCTAAGCCTTCAAAATCAAAGAAGCGAAAGTCGGAGAAAGAGGCCTCTTCTAAGCCAAAGAAAATCAAGAAGATGGCGAAGAGATCTAGAAATTCAACTCCTCCTAGTTCTGACAATCCAGAGGATGATGAAGAAGAGGAAACTCATCAGGGATCTCCACGATGTAATAGTCCACCTAGATCTCCTACTCCAACCGAATCTCCATCTCACAAAATTCCAACCCCACCTCCATCACCGAAACCGAAAGTTACAGTTTTGGTTGTTACCACTTCACCACCCACAACTTCTTTTCCACCACCACCACCAGTTTCTTCAGTTTCTATTCCTACAACCACCTTACCAACTCCTATAATTTCCCAATCCACTACCACTACTATCCCTGAACCAACAGTTAGGGTCAACGTATCTGATACGGGGGCATCTACTGAAATCGAACCTCCAATCATTACTAAACCTCTATCTCCAACACACTCAACCGACTCTGGTGCCACTCTCGGTGGTGCTAATGATGAGTATGACTCCATATACTTCAGTCCTTACCACCTTACCACCGATGATGATGATGAAACTCCAATCACAAGCCAACACTTGGAGAGTATCAATGAAAAATTGGACAAACTGCTTACCGATAACAAGGCTTACGGTGGTGTTGTCCTAAAGGTTTTTGTAGAGACAACTATTGGGCAATACACAGACTCAATTGACAAATCCACCAAAGCAATCAATGAGTCTACTTCCACTTACAGGAAGGCCTCTGCTGATGTGTTCATACAACTCAGATTTTTCTTGGACTCTCTTAAAGGGCATGCCGATACAAATGCCGCCAAAGTGCAAGCCTCAGTGGATTCTCTTTCCAAATCCCTACAGGAAGAACAAACGAAATTTGAGGCTGTTTGGTCCTCCATTCAAGCTGAAAACATCTCTCTTCTCAGTTCAGTTTCCTCTCGGCTGGACTCTCTTCGTACAGATATTGCAACAGAGAGTGCTTTAAAATAAGACATTGCTCGTCAATCCTCTACCATTGAAGTTCAGAAAGTTCAACTTGATCAAGACGAGAAGGAGATTGCATTATTAAAGGCAAAGAGAGTTGTGTTTAGAAGCTGTGTAGGGGAAGTAAAGGATATGCTCACCAACATACTTGGTGCTCATGATTCAATATTGACTATTACCATTCACAACCATCTAACCACCAAATTGCTTCCCACCCTTGCCCTGATGCATGAAATGAAGGGTGTTTCGGAGAAGTTTGTTGGTCTGAAACAAGGGGGAGAGGGTGCCCATCATGTAAAAACCTAATTGAAGGATAATGTAGCTTCAGGTTCTGGTTCCAAAGAAAAGGTTAAAATTGTTAAAGATAACAGTGACGACAAGATTGAGGAAACAATTGCTGATTCTCTCAAGAGGAAGAAAAGAGATAGAGAGATAGATGAGAATTTAAAAATTGCCAAGGAATCATAGGAGAGGGAAAGGAGAAACAAGGACAAAGAAGAAGCCTTAAACTGCAAAAAGGCCTTGTTTCCCTTGTGGAATAAAGAGACATTAATCCACCAAGTGATAACTTGTTGCTTTGTTCGATTGTGACAACTCTAAGGACTCGCAGTTCAACATGTCGATCACAAGAAAAGCATTTACGTTTCATTTCCTTGATTGGACTGTCGAGGTTCCTTTCCCTCATCCGAAGGTTGATCGAGAGCTTATCGATTTTTATCTTAGTTATGGGCAACCTCAATACCTAACATGGAGTGCATAAAATATTATAGATGTTAAGGTATTGAAACCGACACCTGCTGGAAAATTTGTGAACGTGAATTTCAAAATCACTCGAGGGTCTGCAAATTCGGTGTCAATGATTTTTTTAGCAGATCTTCCAAATCTTAATCCTCACGATTGGATTATTTGGTTCAACATCCTTCTCACCAATTCATGGGAATATGAGATGATTATAGAACATTTGAAGAGGATGTTAGCTCCATACGTTTATGAGGTTGCGGATATGGATCAGGAGATTACGAAGGTGATGAAGAAAAAGGTGATTGTTAAGTCGACACCGAAACCATGAGATGTAAATAAGACGAAGATTGGCCAGATTGATTCAAAACATCTTACTGTGATGTTTACTAAAGGTGAAGGGCATAAATTTTTGTTCGCTCTTGTGGATAAACATCTCTTCTCAATGGACTACTTAGAGCACATTATCAACATAATTCATCGGTGCAAGCAGAACTCCGAAGCAGATAAGAAGAACTTCACCGACATGCTTCAGGGGTATATCACTTTTCGTCATCATCTTTTGGCCATTATACCCAAGCTATTTAAAATGGTCAAGAAGTCTTCTGCTGCTCAACCGAAGTAGAGTCTATTTGTGTTGCGTCATGGGCTTTTTGTATTGTATCCAGATTTGGTCTGTCCATCCGTGATTATCTTGTAGGGTTATACTATATATATGCTTGCATGTATGCCTTATATTGTCACATCTTTTATTACGATTAAGCTTTTGTAACCCTAAACCCCTCTACAGTCGAAGTTCTTAGTCAAGCTCTTCTAAGGCGTTGAAGTATTAATCATACGACATATTCAAAGCCATATTCGTGTTTATATTTACGTTCTTAATTGTTTGTATGCATAGAATCAAATGATCCTGAAAGAACTTTGTTCTAACAATTAGGTTTTAACTATATAAATTTCAATTACTATAACTTTTAAGTTCAAATTTAAACTGTAATACCCAAAGGGTGTAAATTGAAACTTTTCAAACTTACTAGGTCAAATATTTGAATCATAATAATCCATATTTAACCAAATCCACTAATTTTTTATAAGGATAAACATACCAATCATGAAAAAACGATTTTAGGCAAGGAAAATGAGTTTTGGTAATTATCCCTATAAAAAACTGCTAAAAAAATCGAAAATCCTGGCCAATGGCACCCTGGACTCATTGAGTCCACTGTGGGACTCGTTGAGCTCATGCAACTCGTTGAGTCCACTGATGGACTCACCAAGTCGGCTTCACAGATAACAAAAATTTGACTTTTTGATCCTTTGGCAGTTCACTTTTGCATTTATTCAACTAGATAAACGACCTAGGCTCTGATATCACTGATGGATTATGAGCATAACATCATTCATGTGGTTTACATGCAACCTTAATTTCTTTAATCTAGGTTTTTCTAATTTGAACATACAACATTGAATACCAAAGCAATAAATCCTAATGACTAGCATACAATTCCGAAAATCACATATGCTAGGGTTAGAAACATTACCTTGATTGTTATGTAGCAATAACAATCACTATCCTTCTTGATCTTCAATTCTGAAAGCCTAGTGCCTCAAATGTTGCACCTCTAATGGAGTCACAAACACCACTAACAACAAGGAAGAACAAGAGAGAGATGAGAGAGCTTTAAAATCGTCCGAGGTACTCTAAGAAGGCATGGGGGCGATTTTAGGAGCCTTAGGGTTCCTTTTATAGTTACGGCTTCTAGGGTTATCAACTTTGAAACCCTAATTCCCTTGTATAGGCCTTAATCAACATATGGACTCCTTAATGGAAAATCCTTGGACGAAATCTTTGTGGAATCTCATAAAGATTTCGTCCACCTCATACCAATAAGGTCCATGAGCCCAAACTATAAATATTACTAATTTACATAATCAATTCCCATTAATTTAATCAGTCTCTTTTGATCACCAAATTAATTTTTGATCAATACTAATTAAATAATATGATTTCTCAATTAATATATTATTCTTATAATATATTAATAAATCATAATTAATCCGCTTTCTCCATAATTCATCCTATCAGTTCCTATGGTGAAGACAACCCAAAAGGACCATGCTTATAATCGGGTCAAGTACATACCAAAATAGTTATGGGCTTAGACACCTAATCCAACATCTCAAGCTCTATACATTTTGTTAGGACAACTTGGATTAGGAAAACCTCCATGCTAATCTATATGGATATCTTCCAGTAGATGTCTATTAAGAAAAGTGGTCTTTCTTGAAATCCGTTTACTATATGTCATATTAAGAATATGAATTTATAGCAAATAATATCATTGTTGATCTAATCATAGCTACTTGTGAAAAAGGTTTGATTACAGTCAAGTCAATGTCATGAGTATGATGAGGACCATAGTCAATGATATGAGTATGAGAAAATCCTTTTACTATAAGTCTTGCTTGTGTATGGTTATCCATTTAATTTATTCTTTCTATAAGAATCATTTACTCATTCTAGCCTTGCTATAGGGATAAATTTTAACCATTTAATTTTAATTTATTTCAATTTATTAATCAAATAATAAATCAACCTCTCTCTCCAAAAATCATCCTGTCTAGTTGCTAGTTTTGAGAGCAACCCAAAAGGACTATGCTACTATCAACTCAAGTATATACCAATTATAGTTATGGGCTTATACACCTAATCCAACAATCTTGAGGACTACATCCCCAACATCAATAATATCCAAACTGTTGTTATCTGCTAAAATGACTTTCCCTCCAATTGGACTGGTAATTGTGGTTCTAGTATCAAACCAACTATCCGGCAAGGATGATAATAATAGCAATGCCATGACTTCATCCTCAAATGAAATCAACCTTGAGATGAATTAAATTTTTTAACATGATTAGTCAACGAGCTACCCTCCTTCATCTACGAACTTACAAACTGTATAATCAAGAAATTTTTGTTCGTTGTTGAGGGTTTTCATACATTTTAGACAACTCCTCCAGCATCCAAAACATTCTTCTTTCATTGACAATGTTGTTAGCAATGTTCTTTTCCAATGAAAACCTGACTACACCAAGAGATGTTGATGTAATAAACCTCAATCCTTTTGTAAGGTATCACTCATATTTTTGTCTACAAAAAATACGGATCGGTGCAAAAGAAACTACCTCACTTTTTATTATTTGTGAATCTATGCTCTGTGTTGTGGTGTGTTTATTACCGGCTTGTAGAGAACATATTTATACACATGAGATCCGCCTGATTCGTGTTCATACATATATGAAAGTATAAAGCCACAATTTTGATGTTTATGACCATGCTATAAATGCACAAACACCATATATTTATGTAATTGAACAAATGTGAGTTTGTCATCCTTGAATTCTACCAAACATGTTAATTTACACTTATGGTCCCTAAACTATAAGGAACTTGTCATTATGTTCATGACTGCTTAAATCTTAACAGTTGGTAATCGGGTCATTCCCTCCATCAAACACGAGATGCTAAGTAGTTGCGAAGTCTTGGTAAGTCACAGTCCTGGCCCTCAGATGAGTAGATGACCAACACTAGCAATAGCGGTGTAGTGGTTGAATGCAAAAAAAAAAAAAAGGCAAAGTGTTATACAACCTGAACATGCATAATTATTTGTCTAGGTTGTGAGCTCACTAAGCATTTTGATTACCCATTATTGTTAACCGCTTTTCAATAATCTCTATTAAGGCAAAGATCAAGGTCTCAGGGTGATTGCTCAGGGCTCATGATCATGTTTTGAAATGGGACAATTGTTTGGTTTTATTATTCAATAAGCCTTTCATTGAGTGGGTGTTTTTAGACAATTTCAAATGTTAGGAATGATTATGAAACAAATAGTATTTTGTTAAATGATTTAGATATTCCTTTTATAATGAATAGTATTTCTATTAGGGTCATGATATCTCCACTCCACTCGAGTAATTTATTCATCCACTTGATATCATATTATTTTGATATTTTTGTCCTTCTTTTTAATTTTCAAAAATACAAAAAAATTGAAAATATACCAAACGTCGTTTTCTTCATTAACCCTAGTCGTCATACAAGAAACTCCGATCACTTCTTCCAAGTCGCCAACCCTCCTTCGTAATCGGTCCCCGTTCTAAATCGATCCCTAGATACACGTTCAGTAAAACCGAGACCCATCCCCAATCGATGCTCCAACTGTGTGTGCAGGTTTCTATCCTAATCTCTGCTTCGTTTCTGGATGGCGTGAATGGACTGAATCCGAAATAATCTATACCCAAATCTTAACTAAACTTTCTTTTAGCCTTTTTTAAATCAGCAAATTTGAATACTTTCAGACTTGTAATAACACTGGTGAAAGCACCAACAATTCTACTGTTGGCATTGCTATTATCTGATAACTTTGAATCACCAGAGGCTGAAATGGATAAATACAAACTGATTATATATAATCACTATATTATCTCTTATATATAAGATGTGATTTTGTTCATAATCATTTCAATCAAATAAACATACATGTATGGTGATTATCAGAAAAACAAAGGGGGTTGTACATGGTGATTTGGTTGCTTGTTGCAGGTGTGATGGTGTTGGTGAAGGTGAAGCCAATGAAGAGGGAGCATGGGTGGCGATGATGATGGTAATGGCCTGAAGTGGAATTGTGATGATTGTTCATGTGTATGATGAAAGTTATGTTCAACTGGGTCGGTCAAGAAGACGATGGAGGCTGCGTGGGAATGGCGTGTGGCGTGAGATGATTGTGTTGGTGATGACAGTGTTCTTGGGAGAAGATGATGAACTTATCGTCGGCTATCAGCTGTTGGTTGATGGGGTGACGAGTGTTTGATGGCAGTTGGTGGAATGTAGAAGACGATTGGATGAAAGAGTGAACAAGAAATAGGGTCGTGCATATCTCAATGTTAGAACATGGGGTTACAATGGTGGTTGTGATGGTGTTTTCCGGCGAAGATAAGGAGCAAATATAACCCATTTATCTCTTTCACATTAAATTAGCAATAAGGGCAAAAATATCATAACATTTTAATTTTAAGTGGACGCATAAAATAAAAAATTGGAAGTATCAACTCCCTTTCTATTAAGTTCATATTGTTTATATATATATATATATATATATATATATATATTTGGGTGTTATAGCTTAGTAAATTGATTATTTTACATATCTATTAGATTTGGTAGTGATATTCGTTCGAGTCATACAACCGAGAAAAAAAAAAATTGAAGACATTGGGTTTGCCACCATGGTCTCTAATTAGCGGGGTGGCCCTATGTAACATTATGATCTTATCGTGACTAATAGGTAACATCACCATCCCATAAAATATACATGTATAACACATAACTTTATGGTTAGTTGGCTTAAAATAAATTCTTTGATGGTTTTTGAATTTCGATCACAATGATTATTTTAAATATTAAATGATGTTTCATTGTAATGTATTATACTTTTTAATAGAATGTTTTGTTCTTTATTAACATAATATACTTATTTGAAAAAAATCATCATAATAAAATAATTATTTGGATAACTTTTTTATTGATTTGAAATATCAAATTAAGTTATATAGTTAACAATGCGTTTAATATTATTAGTAATTAAAAAAGAATAGTCTTTTAACATTTGTTTAGTTGAACATTTTATTTCATTTTGATATTTTTTTTTATTTATTTAAATTACCAAATTAAGTGTATTAGATTAGCAATTCAAAAGGTTGTATAATTAAAAAAATAATGTTTTATATGGAGGAATATAATTAAATTGATAAATTAAGTATATTAGGTTGAAAGGTAAAACAGTTAGCATTAAAAATAAAATTATTTGGTTCTCATGTATAGTAGAGTAGAAGTTTGATAACTTTCAATATAAATACGTTTAATTACCATATAATTTGTTTATTTTAAAGTATGTTTAATTTGTAAACTTTAATTATTACAACTTAATAAGCTTTTTGAATAATTAATATTAATTATATAAACAAGTTTCAATGGATTTTTTTTATTCTTATTTTAAGTTCAATAAGAAACTCAATTATTAGTTAAATTAAATGTCATCTTTATTGATAATCTATTTTTTAGTTTAAAAATAATATAATTATTTTAAAACCTTAAAATCCTAAAAACTCAATTTAACAACATATTTATAATATTAAATATTTACCATATTTACCATCATTTAAAAGACTTTGTCGTATTAATTTGTTTGTAATATACATTCTATCTTAAATTATATTAAACTGATTTTTTTTTTAAAAATCAAAACTATTTAAAAGTTTAACTTTAATGTTAATTATTCAACAATCAGCCTAATATATATATATATATATATATATATATATATATATATATATATATATATATATATATATATATATATATATATATATATATATATATATATTAGAAAAGTTTTAGGCTCGTGCAAAGCACGATCCATGAAGGGTACTTTGGGTATTTCTTTTACCGTTATCTAAAGTATATTGTGCACATAACCAAAAAAGTAATAATACATTGCTATAAATGGGTGAATTTTCAAAAGTTAGAAGTCAGTTTAATGTGGACATGTTTTATGAGGGAATATTGATCATATAACTTAATAATATTATGCTTGTCTAGATCGCTTGTAGTAAAATAGTGCCACAACAAGGACACTGACAATAAATTAAGGTGAAATAAGTGGAATTCCTTTAGTTTGTCGACGTATCTTAGGATAATCACCATGATATATAAAGATTCATGACATTCTTGGAAGGAAACATAGATCAAGATCCGAGATCCACATCTTACGGCTAAACCATTGATTTTTGACATTAATTGACCAAATAGAATAGAGAGTTTTTGACAGATATCCAATCATATTGCACAATCCAACTTATAGCCTCAAAACCTTTTTATGAAAACTTAAAAACCTCAGTTAAATCTTACATATCTACACTATAATCCTTTTACCATACTTTGAATGCCTAATTCTAATATCCTAAAACATGATAAATGTCAAATAGTACAGATAGAACACAAATGTATAGTAAAATAAGAATATTGTTTACTAAAAAGATCAACTACTTTTTAATACATGTGTATAAGAGTTATGCCCTCATCAAAATATTGATAACCAGTGTAGATGCATCTTTACACTAGTGTTTGAATTTAAAATTCATCAATTACATATAAATATTCATAGTTGATGAATCTCGACATTTGTATGAATTTTAAATTCATCAACTACATATAAATCTTCATAACCATGTCAAAACTATCCTAACTTGAAAGAAGAAGAGTATTTGGTAAACACATGCCACAAACTATTTATAAATATTTATAGCTTCACTTTGTAATTGGGTTTTAAAGAACATATGATGTTTAATAACACATCGTTCTGCACTTCCTGTTTCAATTGATCAATTTTTCTTAGTGTGATGAATAAAATATTATGTTGGTCTTTTTTTCATAAAAATTGGTAGAAGCAATTTTTTTTGGATTGGCATTTCATCAAACTCCTCGTGGTCATCCCCTATTGAAGAGCACTAGAGCACTGGTCCAGATTTTCAATCCTTCTTTCTTCCTTAGCAGTTGACCCGAAATTTATCGTCACTTGCTTAAACTTAGGGTTAATTCTCAAAAATTACCGTCATAAGTTAAGAATTTAAGAATGAGTCCCAAGTTTTAGCCAGTGAAGAAAAAAGGATGGCTATGGATATTCAGAAACATACCAAAGAAAAAAGATATGTATCGATAAGCAGATTCTCTGACCACTGAGTGAAATCTGTAAGATTACTCATCCTCAGTGAGAGTGATTGTAATAATGTTTATTTTCCTTTGTTGTTTTCATTAACCAAGGAGAATTCTGCATTTCTACTTCTCGTGGTCAACCCTTTCTACTTGTCGACAAATCAAATTTCATTTAAATGCAACCAAAGCGCTCTAAGATTTTATTTCTAACGAAGAAGCTATCGTTTTATTGAACATTAAAGTACTTTTTTTTGGCACTTGAGAAAAGCTGGTAACCTCAAAGGGACACAAGCCAAAACTATAAGGGTTAAAATACAAAATGGTGTTAGCTTGGTCTACTTCGTAATTAACAGCATCTCAAGGGGTATTCTTGAACACTTGTAATTTCCCCAGAGCAGTTCAAACTTCAGAGTCCAACAAATCTCTCTCTCTCTCTCTCTCTCTCTCTCTCTTTCTCTCTCTCTCAAACACAGTGTTCATCAATGGCGACGAGTCTATGCATCATCTTCTGCATTCTCTTCATATCTTCATCATCTGCTCTTGATGAGAGTAAGTTCACCCTCTCTCTATGTTGCAAATTAGAATTATCTCCACTGCATTGCTTGCGGATAAATCCCTAAATTTACTGTACGAGATGACTTAGATTTGATATTGTTTATGAACTTTACCTTTCCTATTTGCTTATTTCAAGGGCATGATCTAATTTCGAACCTCCAATTATTGGGATTTCATTGTTCCTAATCCGATTTCTCTGTTCTTGTGGTTAATTACGAAGAATTGCAATGTAGTTAGTAAATTCGAAGATTGGACCAATTCTTTTACGGATGTGATTTCTAAATCCCCGCTTAGTTTCGAACTTTACTTCATCTTTTTCTCGTTCTTCTTCTTCTTGTTGTTCTTTTTTCAATGTAGTACGATTAGTGTACATTACATTTAAGATCTGAAATACTAACAAACTGAATTCAACCAAGAGAAAAAAGTGCACTACCTAACATTTAAGATCTCATCGGAATAATTGGAATCATCTTGTTCCAAAATCACCGAAATTAATACTCTTTTTCACATTCATCTAGATCACTAAATTTCTTACCTTTTATCTTCTATACTTTAAGAAATATATACATTAATTCAAAATGAGCATATAAGTTGTATTTCTTGTTAACAGAAAACGTCACTAAAAACCCAGCCGACGAGCTAGTAGCCATAGTGAACATAAATAGAACATCCCACAAATCATCCTCCCTCACCAACAACCTCGGCCTCGCATGCATAGCTCTCCAATACATCAAAGCCTACCAAGGAAAATGCGATGAAGTCGGTGGGCCCAACGCCAAAAAACCCGCCGAATCTGAATTCCCCGATACCTTCGCCCCCAACTGCGGAGTCGAAGTGGCCACACTCGCCCCCATCACAGGCCGTGTGCTCGGGTGCCAATCAAAATACATCAAACCCGATAAAGCGTTCACACAAATACTAACGATGAAGAGCACAAGTTTGAATATAATCTACAACACCACCCACACCGAGATCGGGGCGGCAGTCAACGGCTCAGATGGCGGTGGTCCGTATTTCTAGTGTCTTCTTTTTAGTAACGGGAAATCGAATAGTAGCTTTGTGTTGGAAAGGGGTGAGGCTAAGATTACTAGGCCTGGTTGCTTTAGTGGTGCTAATGATGAGTGTAGTGGTGTGAATGGTTTGTTGGAAAATTTGAGTTTTTTGATGATTTTTGTTGGTGTTTTTGTTGTGGGATGTTATACAATTTTGGTATGAGTTTTCTTGAGTATTAAGTTTTTATTTTTTTTTTTTGAAATTCCTTTGTATTTGTTCATTTATACGAGCTTAAAGATGTATTTGTACTAGTGTTGTTAGGTTGTGTATGTTATACTGGATACGTATGTTTTTTGTTGATAAGATGAGGAAGGATGTTACGTCTTTTACTCACGCAAGTATCTGTCATCATGTCCGCTTTTTAGGGGAGGAAAAAGTTGAAAGTTTATCTTATTATTAGTGGTAAAAATCTAAGCCCAATGCACATTATGTTAATATAATCAACTTGTTAGGTTGTATGTTTGTCCATGTCTATTTTTCGTAACAGACTAGATGAGAATTTATAAGGAGGCATCAAATTCAAATATAAGCATTAACTTCCTTAATTGATATTTATATTTTCTCATGTTGAACATGAGATTGGTTGTTGGGACACTTAAATGTAATGTTTCAGTTATATTATGATAAATAGTTTTAGATTATAAAATTGTTATAAGATAATGCCACAAAAGTTTACAATTAATAACATGCCGAACTTTCCTTCTCAATTTGTATAGAGCTTATTAAGTGTTTTGATACAAAATCATAAATTAAAGAATCTTTCATGTTGAACATGAGATTCGTTGGACCCTCTTTAATGTCACATTGCAATTATTAAATGATAAATAATTTTAGATTTTAAAATTATTGTAAGATAATACGTGAAGTTCACAATTAGTAACATGTTGGTGTTCCTTCTCAATTTCTATAGTTTGGTAGAGGTGATTAACAGTTTTAATACAAAAACATAAATCAAAGAATTTTGTGTGTTGAATGTGAGATTGGTTATTGGGATACTTAAAGAGTTGTTTTTTTTTGTTTAGATCTTAAGTGGTGTATGGATAAATGGATTAATGGATAATGATGTTTCTACTCTAATTTCAATAAAATACCAAAGGGATGGAGAGAAAACGCCCTATTGATTTTATTCATAACACTGTATTAATCTGCACTCAAAAGAATAACATAAAATGAATATTTACATAAGAAAGTTAGGGCTAGGGTCACCTCAATCCTATAAGAACTAATAATAATATTACCCCCTTCCAACTAAAATAAAGGATAACATATATTTACATAAGAATGTTAGGGCTAGGGTCAGCTCAACCCTATAAAAACTAATAATAATATTATCCCTTTCCAACGTAAATAAAAAATAACATAAAAGGAATATTTACATAAGAAAACTAAGGCTAGGGTGAGCTCAACACTTTAAGAACTAATAATAATATTAGCTCCTTTCAACGTAAATAAAGAATAACATAAAAGGAATATTTACATAAGAAAGCTAGGGCTAGGGTGAGTTTAACCCTATAAGAACTAATAATAATATTACCCCCTTCTAACGTAAATAAAGAATAACATAAAAGAAATATTTACATAAAAAAGATAGGGCTAGGGTCAGCTCAACCCTATAAGAACTAGTAATAATATTACCCCTTTCCAACGTAAATAGGGAAATAAATAAGAAAAATCGTCACTTCCCCTCAAATCGGATTTGAATATCAATCATATCCAACTTGCTCTTCGTATTTTCAAATTTATTATTTGGAAGGGCGTTGATGAAAACATCAACAACTTGAAAATCTGATGAAACATTCAACAACTCTGAAATTCGAGATTCTAAATAAAGTGGCGACCAATTCCCACATATTTGGTTATTGGCGAATTTAGA
This sequence comes from Lactuca saligna, assembly GCF_052625555.1. Lineage (NCBI taxonomy): Eukaryota > Viridiplantae > Streptophyta > Magnoliopsida > Asterales > Asteraceae > Lactuca > Lactuca saligna. The sequence goes on along the minus strand of NC_136423.1, from coordinate 73,922,888 downwards.
ACCAAAAACCACGCAGTTTCTTATTTAAATAACATTGAAACTGTAACATCCCATTTAAAATATAATAATTAAATAATAAACCCGAAACCCCGAGAAGCAATTATTATTATTATTATTATTATTATTATTATTATTATTATTATTATTATATGTTATTATAGTCCAAAATCAAATAATAATTATCGGAATGTTAGTTTTGGGGGTTAAAGTATAAATATCAGACTTAATTTGAAAGGATCTTGGATGGCTGGGGTTAAAAGGGTAAACTATGTGCCCTAAGTTGAAAATAATTGGTCATGGAGGGGCCATATGGTAAGTATTCAAATTTGATATGTAATGATTTTCAGAAGGGAGGGTTTAGATTGTAAATTAAAGACTTAATTTGAGAAGAATAATGGAGGGACTGAAATTGTCAATATGGGCCAATGTTTGAGAGCGAGTGGGACTTATAACCCGTCACCTCCTCGTCCTAACCCTAAACCTAGCAACACACATCCAGCCGCCATCTTCTTCTCCCTCGTCCAGCCGCATCTCCCTTCGACTCCTTCCTGTTCCGATCAACCAAATGTCGCCGGAGGACCTTGCTGATGGCAAGCACATCTCGTTCCATTGTTCCATTGCCGAATACAACCACACAACGTGGGTGTAGCTGTTAATCCAAACTTAGTCAATCACGTAATTATCCTTAGGGGTATTTTAGTCCTTCTTGTAGAGTTTGAATTAGTAAAGGCCATGTAGGCCACGTTTATTTTGCAGATATTTAGTATAGTTTAGATAGGTTTAGTTGGCTCATGTTTTATTGCTTTGACTAGGTAGAAGTTGTTCCCTTTAAAAGTGGAGTAGGAAGCTAGGTCGTGTATATATATATATTGTATGTTATGATACTGAATAAGAAGCAATAGTTTAGAAAGATGTAGCCTACGTATGTTTTGGGTTTGTTCACAGGGGCATGTTCCAACAGTTGTTGTCGTTTGTTGAGTGTCGCCATCTATGCTGGAATCTGGAGACCGACGACGTGGTTGTATCGCTGCAACCTTCTTTCTTCTCTTCTTACTATTAACCGTCGTGGTTACCGCTAACGTTGTTGATGTCGTCACCGTGTCCGAAAAAGACGTGAGGTGTTCCGCTGCCAGTCGCGTTTGTGTGTGCTTCAGCCCGTGTGACGCAAGCATGTGAGTGGGTTGTGGTTGTTGTTCGACTGTGAAGACTCGCTTGGCCAGAGAAGCCTCGTGAAGAGCCACCATGGCGGCCGACCATGGTGGTTGCCGCCGTTAACCGATGCTACTACCGCCAAGCTCAGCCACTGCCACCGCCGCCGTGCGCCTCTAGGTGGGTGGCTGGGTCTATTTCCCAATCAGAAGTGTATTGGGTGTGTTTCCATTGCTAAGGTGTTATGTGTGGGTGTATGTTTATTAGTGTATGTGGTTATATTAGTATGTGTGTGTTATTTGGATTGTGTTGTGTAATCATGCCGGAATAATCAATAGAAAAACTTGTAACCACCACCGTGAGGTGGTGGCTACCGCCACCAGTCGCCGTGTCGGGTGGCGGTGTGCTTTGATTGCATTTGGACCTCGCTTTGGGGATGTTTGCACAATGTGGGATCAATGAAACCCTAATGGGCCCAAAGAAAACCGAGTGGTCCCAATGGAACCCTAATGGGCCCAATAAGGCCCAATGTGACCTAAAACCCAACCAATAGACTAATGGGCTAATATTGGGTTGGAAAACTTTAATTAGAGTTTGGAAAACCCTAATCGCATAAGACCCTAATTTTGAGAATTAATCGGGACACACACAAGATTATTTAATAAATTGAAATACTAAATAATAATCATTGACAAAATTAACCTAAAAGCAATATTGGACTTAATGGATTAAGTCATTAGTAGATTAAGTCTTTAATGGGTTAAGTAAGAAACACTTAACTGTAACGACCCGAAAATCAAGGGTAAAAATTTCTTTTTTAATATAACCCAAAATAGATATCATTTATTCCAAACATTTCAAATCATCATTAAAATCATTAAGTAATACAATTACATTACATAATATTTAAAGAGTAAAGGAAACGCTAGAAAATAAGGAACTAGTTGTGCTAACAGTTAACCATGATCCTAATTAAAGAAAAGATGCTACGGACGTGATTAATGGGTAATGGAAAGTAATTTTTCACAAAACTAGATTATGCTCTTATAGGAAACATTACGTATATCGTCTGATCAACCGATCACATAATCAACATGAAGAAAGTAAATCATAAATTAATGTTACCGAATAAGGAACGTGGTGCCCAAACTTGAATATTGGATCTCACTTACAAAGTCTATCTAGAAGTAAGAACGCATGAACATGATCAAACATCATAATATCATAATATGCACCAATCATACATATACCCATACTTTTTTTTGGGGGGGTTTTGATAGGCATACAAAAAGCTTATTTTTATATGTAGCTTGACAAACAAAATCAGTTGAGTTTCACAAGGTACACTAATATGCTTTCAAAAAGAAAATGATTCTAACCCTAAAAATCCCTACACTTCAAAACAAAAGTAAGAACTAGTAGCAACGCTATGATCCCACCAGAAGAACCTCCAACTCTATATATCCAATAAGGATCAAACGTAGTAAGACTCTGATCCAAATAACACGAAAACCCCACAACGGTTATCAAAACAAAGAAAACTAGAAAGGCATAAGTGGAAATACCGATTAAAGGTTCATCTTCAAGCTCCAATTCTTCAAGAGTCTGTGATTTCTTGTCAACAAATAGTGGTGACAAGAAATGTTGAGAAAAACTAGTAATCAAATTTCAGAATTATTCGATTGTTGTAAAATTTAGTTATGGTATTGTTTGCACTTTGCACTAAACTTAAAACATTTTGAACAATTGTATTATAATTAAATTTACCCTGATTTAAATTATTTCAATAAATCTATGTCACGTGTCCATAAAAAGAGTACAAACTTTCACAAAAATAAGACGAACTTGAAAGCTAAGCGTTAAAACATAATAAAAGGAGAAAAAAAATGTATTTAGATTAAAAAACCATATGAGTAAACTTCACAACAACATATAAATATAATGTTACAAATTACACTCTGAGCCCTTTGACTTATCTGCATTAAACTTTTTCAACCATTTCTTTTGTGAATTTGTAAGATGAGATGTTGAAGTAAGAAAAGATGGATGTTTCTCAGATGATGAGCCTCTTTGAGATGGAAGTTCAGCAGGAAGTGCTGAAGCTGTGCTTGTTAAGGCGTTTAGCACAAGAAATGCAAGAATGGGAGAAAGATCCAAAGTCCCTCCAAGTGGTGGAATAACCCCGCGAAAAATATTTAAATATGGATCGCATAAAGTGCTGTAAAAATAAAAATATAAAACCAACATTAACAATTTTTTAAATTTCTAGTGCAATAATGTAGTAATGTTACTATAACTTGGTGGATTTTCATTTTTTCAAAGTATAATAATATTGTGAGAAAAAATTGGAAGTACAATGCTACAATTGGGTAGATTTTTTCGAAGTGTAACGCTTTAATAAAAAAACAAAAGTAGAATGTTGTAATAGAGAGAAATGAAAGTATGTTGCAATTTCTTGTATTTGGTTTTTTTTTTTTTATAATAATACCTGAGGGGGTTCACAATGACTTGAGGAGTGTTTGGAAACCAGGTAAGAACTAGCCGAGCAACCAACAATGAGTTGTAAATATTTAAAAAATTTAAAATACCATTTGATACCACGAGCCCCGCCAATGAATCTCCAGGAAGAATCGCGGCAAAATTGTGATTCGAGAGATTGTTTGATTTCATGTGGCTTCTAAAATTAATCTGAAAGTATAATACACACAAAAGGTGAAGTACATGTGATTCGTTGTATTTAGCCCTAAAATTTGTTGAGAAAATGATGACACATTGGAGAATTAGAAGGAAAAGATAAATGAGGGTGAACAAGTTAAGGATTAAGACTTAATAGATAAAGTCTCCTTTCTTTGATTTTATCTGTTAAGTCGTTCTTTCTGCAAAGTCTTCTGACATCTGACTGAAACCATGTTGTCATTCTTACTCAGTCAGCAATATTTTTTAGCCGATTGGGTAAGAGCTAAGAGGTGAAATTTTAGCGAAACAAACGGTAAGACTGCTGACTGAGTCAGAGGTTACCTCTCACTGACCGGTAAGAGGCAACACAAACAGCTCCTAACTCATATATAGTTATCAGATTAAGTCATGTATTCCTTTTTAAGGTCTTTAAGTCAAAAAGTAACATCTTAATGTATATAAACAAGCAAGGAAGAAATTAACATCGCCAAAAATTTGTCTCTAATTTTCTACGATTGGAAACACGTAATTCCTCTCTACCAAGGTAAACTATGCCCTTTTGGTGAAATGTAAATGCTTCAAACGTTAATTGTAAAAAAAAAAAAAAAAAAAGAACAGAGTATAATCAAATTAACCACGAATATGAATATGAACTCGAATGAATTAAGAATAGGTCTATTAGTTGCGAAGCAAAAACACCCTGAATTGTATTTAGCAAATTGTAGAACAGCGGCATTGGTTACGAAGAAACGAATTACAAGCATTAGTTATAGAAGCCTAAAGGGTAAAAATATTAAAATACCTGGCAGAATTTGTGGTATTGAGAGGCGGCAGAATGCAATTTGGTGAAAAGGGGATTGTTGGAAGCAAAATGATGAAGATCACGGAGACATTTATCAATGGAGTTATGGAAATTACGAACGAAACTATCGGGTGATGCAGTGACTATTTTTTGGAGATTAAGAATGGGGTTTGTGTTGGGATGAAGTTGGGTGGTGATGAGAGATGTGGATTTGAAGAACACGAGTGAAGAGGGGCTGAGAATGGAGAGAGGGAGATCTAATTTCGTGAATTTCCCGTTGGATTTACTAGTGTCGGTAGATTTGGTGGTGGATTTATCGTCATGACATGGATTTTTGGTTCTTGAAGAAGATGAAGATGATGAATGCATTGTTTTGAGAATGGAAGGGGTTGAGAGGAGGAAGACGAGATGGGATTTGGTAACGAGTGGATTTGGTAACGAGTGGATTCACGCTTTCTTGTGAATGTGCAAACTGAAGTATCGCAGTTTAGTATAATTGTTTAATTTTATTATAGATATTTGGAGTAATAAATCTAACATGTATAATCTTAAGCAGGCCAACAAACTTTCGTATATTGGTTTAAATGGTTCATCGTGATTATTTTTTTGCATTTGAGGGGCACGTACTTGTGTTTTACCATTTGAAAATATCATTTTACCCATTTTAACAGGAATTTCTGCTTAGTCACTTGCCAAGTAAGCTGGTTAGTGAATACATATAACCTGGTGAGTCAGCACATACTCACAAATGATTCAACTCGACGACACACTTGCAAGAATAGGATCAACCATCCACATCTCTTTAACCCTTTCTTCTTAACCTATACATACATGTTTTTTTTTTCTAATGACCTTTTTTTCTTCGTGCGAATATGCACATGGAGTATTTGAATCATGGCTTCATCCACGCTGAGAAAATTTATAGGCACAAAGACCATCAAGTGAAACACATGATAAGGGTTTTAATTTTGCTCACAGGGTGGAGGAGCTCCGGCCAGTGTACGCTTCTACCATATCAACTCTTCCTTCTCCTAAATCAGGATATGTTGTTGTTAATTCAATGGAAATGTTTTCGATGATCCTATTGGTGCTTGATTTAACTCCATCGATGTCCCCAACGACGTCTCCAATGTGGCAGAACAAGGTGAATCATGTGACGCCGCCGATGATGCAACTTCTGGGGAGTAGGTTGAAGATGGATCCGGTTATGGGTTTGATTCGTCGACGGTAGTTGCTCAGGAAGTCATTGACACCGGTCAATCCCCCAACAAACCTCTACTTTTTCCGAATAGGGTTCGCCGTGGACAACGTACATTGACACTGGAATGCCATCCTTTCGCTCTGATTACTTTGTAAGTGAAAGAATCGGTGAATCCGATCTTAAGCCTTCTAAAATCTCTATACCTTCTCCATAATTTCTCTTTCTGATTCTGAAATCTCCATGTGACATCACATTCGTTTGGATTTGAGGTGTTGACTGGTGTTTGTTAGTCGAGAAACACTATTGATTTGAAGTGTTTTAGGTTGAATTTCTTGATAGCTATCAAAACTCCCTTATCAGAACAGTTTATTAACCTTGTATCATCGCAATCACTAGAGCTCAAGCTCATATTCGTATCATTGCAAGAAACAACGACAAAAGCGAACCCCAACAGGGTGTTTCCTCTTCTTCTCATAGTCAATACCCCTCGGCTTGGCCTGAAATTCACGAACCTGCACTAAAAATCGCCACACTTCCGCTACCACTCTTTAGTCAGGTTCTCTCCATGGGCCAGTAACGTCGGTGATTAACCCAATCGCAGTCACCACAATTACAAATTGGGTTGAGGGAGATAGTGAAATCTGGAGCGCGAGATGTGGAGAAGGGAACGAGAGTACTAATTTGCTCCAAGGTAGGATGACCCAAATAAAAACTAGGGTAAACATTATCACACCCACGTGGCAATGACCAGGACTTCTTTAATCCAGGTGGCAATGATGTGGAATTGCTAAAGTGCAAGGTAGGATGGGTGTCATCGGGTGACCCCTTCAAAAAAATTTTAAAAAAAAAGACCTTTTAAAACATAAAAATACAAGTACATGCCCCTCAAATGCAAAAAATATTCACGAGGGACCATTTAAACGAATGTACTAAAGTTTGTTGGGCTACAATGACAATAACCCTAATCTTAAAACCCATGAAAACTATGAATATTTTGAAGGGAAATTAAATAATAATATCCATATTATATAAATATGGTTGTTTTTTTAAAACATAAATGTTAGAAGGATTGTCATGATAACACTCCTAGCATTTTGTTATATCATTATTTTTTACTGTCAACTCCTTTTTTTATCACTAGCACTGTCACAGAAGAAAATATTGTTCCTCATCATATCCAACATTTAGGAGGAGAATGTTGAATCAAGAAATATTGATTATGATGATGTGGTATTTTTGATAAAGAAGTTTGGAAAAATAGATAGAGAGGTTGAGTTGTCTATATTGAAGGTGAAGAACCTTTGATATATCTATATATTTTAGTGTGAGCATTTGTAACATTTGGTATCGCATTGCTTCCTTATTCAAGGTCGTGACCCAATTATCGGTTGTCATGAGGCTTAGGGCATTGGGGAAGAAAGGATTTGGCAATCTTTGGATGTAGATATTATGGTTTTAGTGATCCAAGAGTTTGATTGTGTTTCAGAGCCCAAGGGTATAATCGTAATTTGGGAAGTTCGGGTCTTCATGAATTTTGGGTTATTGTTCGGGAGGTTTTAAGGCGGGGTGATTTGTTAGAAGTGTAGGGCTTCTTGTCACCTTTTCATGGATATAAAGTTCGTCGGAAACGGACTTAGAACGAAGAAGTTAGTGCCAAGTGAAGTTAGGGTTTTAGAGGTTCAATGAGTACGTGGGGCGTACTCATTATGAACGTGGGGCGCAAAGGGTTGACTGGTTGCGGATGGTCTTAGAGTACGTTAGGCGTACTAAGAGGTACGCAGGGTGTACTCCCTTTAGAGAAAAACCCTAATTTTGGGGTTCCTACCCTATATAAACATTATTATGGCCTTCCTTGGGGTCTTTTAAGTCGGCCTTCATCTCCTTTCATCTACCTTGAAACCCTAGAGTGCCTTAAGTGAGTTTGGAGCTTGAAAGAGTGTTTGTGGTGGCTTGTGCAAAAGAAGGAGAAAGTTAAAGACTCACTATCTTGAAAGGAGCTTAGAGATCCAAAAGTTACATCATTATTTCGTGATCTTAAAGGTATAAAGTCTCTATCTTGTTCACTCTTCGGTTAGACCTTCTTTGGGTTTTGTTCTTAGTCATTTTAGCCTCTTTTGGTGGTTCTTGTGAGTTATAGTGGTTTTAGAGGATTGGTCTTCTAGATTTGGACGTCTTAGGTGCCCTAAAGGCATAAAAATGTGATCTTTATGGTTTATTTGGACCCATGCATGTGTTAAGACCTTTCATTAAGCTCTTTTGAGCTATAGAGTCCCATTAAGCCATGTATGCAAGTAAAATTGCCAACTTTACGTAATAAGTTATCTATGGAAATCAAATTTGAGAGTTTGGAGCAAGGACTTAAGTGATTAAGTGCTTAATGGAGGAGATTGGGGTTTAGGGGAGTACCTTGGGCGTACCCATCTGGTACGTTGCGCATACTGGCCCCAAAGGGTGTACGTTGGGTGTACCAGCTGAGTACGCGAGTTGTACTCGGCATGTTTGTCCTTTCTTGTTTTGTTTACCTTTCTAGGCATTTGATCTTTGACCAGAAGTGGACTAGGGTAGACCATTAGATCTTTTGGGCTTTCTTGGGATAGATCCATGGTGGATTTGGGCCTAATTTGGATATTTGGGTCTTATTGGGCCTTGTGGTGTCGTTTCAGATTTAGGTTATCGTTTGGCCTTGAATTGCTTGGGGTTTGTTGGACGAGCTGTGAATATGTGTTTTGGATCGGGAATAAGTTATTGGGCTTTAGGGTAAGGCCCATGTAAGGGTTGGGCCCATTTTGGAAAATTGGGCCATAAGTGGACTTTGGATGACTTTTGGTTTGTGGGCCTTTTTATGGGGAGTTTGGGCCTTAGTCTTGGACCAAACTAGTGTTGGATTAATGTCTAAGTCCATAACTATAATTGGTAAGACTTGACCCGACCCGGCATGGTCCATTTGGGTTGCATACCATCATGCACTTGGATAGACTAAATGAGAGAAATAAGACACTTATGGTTATTAATATATTATAAGTTCTAGTATATTAATAATAAGAATAATGAGATTATTTAATTAGTATTGATCAAGAATTAATCTAGCATTAATTGAGTGATCAAAAGAAGACTAATTAAATATATGGGTTGATTGTGTAAATCATCCATACTTGTATAGTGGGCTAATGCTCCATGGATTATCTAGTTGGGCCAAAACCCATATGATGCTCCATGGATGCACCATGGTGTATTTGAACCCATGGATCCAAGGAAATGGAAAGTCATGACAATTAGGGTTTACCCTAATTGTATAACTATATAAGCATCTTATTCTTGAGGAAAAATCGGCCACTAGTGAGAGTAAGAAAGGGCTAGCCGATTTCATGAAGTGTAGAATTCTCTCTAAGTTATTCTAAGTGTTTTGATGATTGTGAACCATTTGAGGTGTCACACTTGGGGCACTAGGCACTCAAGCTTCATGAAGACAAGCTCCATCAAAGAGGTATGTATTCTATCTTGTTATATTGATAGTTATGTATGCTAGTTTAGGATAATATCTTGGATATTCATATTTGCATGTATAATAGAGAAAACATAGATCCAAGGTATTTAGGGTTGCATGTACACTTAGGAGTGTTAGAATGCTCATAACCCAACAACTAGGTGAAGGGTAAAATGATCTTTTACCCCATTTATGGATTATTGAATTTGGTTTGGAACCTAATTATTAATGGGGTGTTATTTGTTTAACACCATGGGGATTCTATCGGATCTGCAGTCGGAGATATTTTTGTGGGATCAGCTATTGAGGTGAGTTTCCTCACTGGTTTTAGCGGGTCTAAGGCACCAAGGCCGACCCTAGTTTGGTTATGTTATTATATTTGTTGTTTGTGTGATACTTGTATGTGCTTGCATATGTATTTTATTGGGTGGGGCCTGTAATTCGAGTGTGGGCGGGGTCCGTATCTCATTAGGCGGGGCCTGTTATTCGAGTGTGGGTGGGGCATGTATCTCATTATTATTCAAGTGTGGGTGGGGCCCGTTATATTATATGTATGCTATGTGGTATTTTGGGGAACTCATTAAGCTTTGTGTTTACGGTTTGTGTTTTATGGTTTCAGGTACTTTCGGTTCGAAAGGGAAGGGCCCGGTTTGATCGCAGCGCATACACCCGTGTTTTTCCGCAATTCGTGATTTTGGGATTTTACTCTGATAGTTGTTTTACTTTGAAATACCTTTAAATGTTTGAATAAGATAAATGAATGGTTGAATGCATATTAAAAAGGAAATTTTACCATATGATTTTCGGGACGTTACAAGTTGGTATCAGAGTCTTGGTTTGAGGGATTTGGGCATACTCTTGGGTATGCTTAGACTCAAATTGAGGATTTGGTGAAAATTTTCGTAAAATAAATGTTTTATCAAAAAGGATTTCTAATCAAAGAAATGGGTGTGATGCGTGCAATCGACGAACTCAAGTAAGTGGTTCCCAGAATACCAATACATGTTTATTATGATATATGATATGATTGTGAGAATTGCATGCTAGATTAGTGCTAAGGATCTGCTCAGTATAATATGATAGGAGAGATGCCTTCGTATGTCTGATTGTATGATGAGACAGCCCGGAACCACTACCTTTAGGAGGAGTGTACGACCGTACAACGGCACACTCACCTCTTGGCCGCACAGTCACTTTTTGACAGCACCCTTACCCCTATATAAAAGGTAGCCCCCTTTCCTTTCATTCCTTCAACACCTTGGCAGCACGCTACACTATTCTCTCAAGTTTCTCCAACTTTGAACCCTCCAAAGCTTCAAGAACGTAATTACTTCATCCTCTAACCTGCAAACCATGAAAGACCACTCTATCTAAGCCTTAAGTCTGAAATAATCAACATGTTCTTCATCTCTTTGAAGGAGTGCGGCCGCAAACCTCCTTTAAAGTGATCGCACGCCCTTAAAACACCCTCCAAAGTGAGAGTTTAACTCCCATATTCAAGATAGACATGACCCTATCATTGTTGCACCTTGGAAAGGACAACTTGGACATCAATCTTGTGGGGTGTACGGCCGCACATGCCCTTGTGCGGCAGCATACTCCTTGTGTGCGGCAGCATACTCCTTGTGTGCGGCAGCACACTCCTATGTGCGACCACACACACATCCTAGGGCCGCAAACCCACTTCTAGTACCCTTTAACTTGCACTACAATTGAGTAAAGACCTAGAAAACTTCGTGGATACAAGCATGGACCTTGAGAACACTTCAAAGGCACCCTCTTTCATGAGTGTACGGCCGCACACCCATCGGGTCGCACACACACTCAAGGTGGCCATACACTCCCTTTACTCAAACCTACAAGGTTTTTTCACTTGGTGCAAGTAGTTCCAAGTCCCTAGAGTGATTCTCTATCGTATCTAGTGATAAAATACCTTCATTTGACTCCTATGTGTTGGGATTTGAGCATTTTAACACTTCCTAAGTGTACATGCAACCCTAATAAACCTTGGATCTATGTTTATCTGAGGTACATGCAAAATATTATTTTCCAAGGTTTATAACCTATCTAGAATGGCATGGGGTACTTTTAAACATAAAAGAACTAGATGAATCACATACCTTTTGTTGATTGTTGATTCCTTGGAGTTTGAGAGCCAAGCACCAATAATGTGAATGCCTCAAATGGAAATCAAAAATCACCACAAACTTGGAAAATATATGAGAGAGTATACTAACTCTTAGAAGTCGCCCACCACTATTACACACACACACTCTAGGGTGTTTTTCATGCAACATAAGCTTGTTTATATAGTGTGCATGGTTAGGGTGAAACCCTAATAACCCATGTCTTTTCATCTTCCAAGGATCCATGGGTTAAAAGCTCCATAGATCATCCATAGACTTCCATATAAGCTTAGCCCATTAACAAATGAGTATTAGCCCACACCATATAAATATAATAGCCCGTGATGTAACTAGTATTCCTTTTAATCACTAAATTAATTCATAATTAATTCAAGATTAAAACTAATTAAATAACATGACTTTATATTAATATATTATAACTTATAATATATAAATAAATCGAAGTATACAATTCTCATAAAATTATCCATAAATTGTTTCGGTGAAGTACAACCCAAATGGACCATGCCGGGTCGGGTCAAGTATATACCAAATAAGTTATGGACTTAGACACCTTATCCAACAGACTCCCACTTGGATAAGTCTAATAACTGTATTTGCCTATATTAATTCAGGAACCAACCGACAATCGTAGCTCTCGAAAACTCTGTTGAACTATGAAGCACCATTTTAGACAAGTAATCATATAATCCTTTGTTCTCATGATATCAGCCGGACAAATACATGGAGCAATGTCTTACTTATTGTCTGGCAGTTGTTTCTAGATTTCCGATTTTTTTGACAAAGAACTTAACTGAACACATCAATTTAGTTCTGACCGGGCCCGGTACATGGGTCAACACAAAATCATCGAGGGGCCCAAATATCGCTTCTATTTCTAGAAGGAACAGATAAACTTCGACTCATATGCTTGTACTATTACTTGTTGAATTGTACACAAATGCACGTTTTATAACATCAAGTTACTGATGCATTTACGTGCAATCAATGCACAATCAACTCATAGGTAACAACTCATATCTCTAGGTTTGAAGACTTATATGATATTATCGTCTCACGATCACTCGAGATAAATTCCATGAAGTGATACAACTGAGCGTGGGTTTATTCCAATACTCATAACTTATGAGCACTCATGAACATTGTAGCAACCATTGCTATGTCTAAACACCTTTAGCTATCTACAAACCCAATTCATGACAATCTTAATTCATACCTACTTCCGACGTATGACCGATTGTGGAGGTTTGAATAAATTAATTATTCTGGAATTCAAAACATGCAAAACTGAAACAATAGTAAATAATTGACAATGATAGTAACACTTTACTCATAAATAAATCACAAATTTTATTCATCATCAAACGTCGATTACATTTTACTATCTAATCTGTAAAACTAATATCGTCCCTCAGCCCGATGCGCCTCGCATGCTGCAAATGCTTAACCCTCGTCAGTCCCTTCGTAAAGGGATCCGCATGGTTCTCATCTGACGATATCCTCTTTGCCACAAGGAGTCCTTCTTCAATCTTGTGTCTTATGAAGTGATATTTTCTGTCAATGTGTCGGGATCTGCCATGATCTCTTGGTTCCTTGGCTAAGGCAACCGCACTATTGCTGTCACAGAAAATCTCCATAGGCTCCTTAATAGCTGGTACAACTCCAAGGTCTCCGATGAAGTTCGTCAGCCATATCGCCTCCTTCGCTGCTTCACTCGATGCTATATACTCTGATTCACAAGTTGAATCAGCCACTGTCTCCTGCTTGGAACTTTTCCAAGAGATTGCCCCTCCATTTAGAGTAAATACTCAGCCCGACTGAGAGCAGAAGTTATCCCTATCAGTTTGAAAACTAGCATCACTATACCCTAATACTCTCAAGTCATCACTCCCACCAAGGGTAAGGATCCAATCCTTAGTCCTCCGTAGGTACTTGAGAATGTTCTTTACCACGGTCCAATGAGCCTTGCCAGGGTTCCCCTGATATCTGCTGACCATGCTCAAAGCAAAGGCCAGATCAGGGCGGGTACAAGTCATAGCATACATGATCGAGCCCACAACGGAAGCATACAATAATCGACTCATCTCTGCTATCTCGGCCTCTGTACTCGGACTCTGAGTCTTACTCAGTTTGGCATTGCTTTGGATCGGTAAATCTCCTTTCTTGGAATTCTGCATGTTGAACCTTCTCAACACCTTATCCAAGTAGGTACTCTGACTAAGCCCAATTAGTCTTTTACTCCTTTCTCTTAATATCCTTATCCCTAGGATATAGGCAACTTCCCCTAGGTCCTTCATAGCAAAGCACTTCCCAAGCCAGGACTTAACCTCCTGCAAGGTTGGGATGTCATTTCCTATAAGTAGTATGTCATCTACATACAGTACCAAGAAGCTAACTATGCTCCCACTAGCTCTTACATACACGCAAGACTCATCTTCACTTCTCGAGAAACCAAACTCTTTTACCTTCTCATCAAAACAAAGATTCCAGCTACGAGATGCTTGTTTTAATCCAAAAATGGATTTCTCAAGCTTGCACACTCTATCAAGGTATTATGCACTGACAAAACCCTCTGGCTGATTCATGTACACATCCTCAGCTAACTTTTCATTAAGAAAATCGGTTTTGACATCCATTTGCCATATTTCATAATCATGAAATGCAGCAATGGCTAGCATATCCCTAATAGACTTAATATTTGCTACCGATGAGAAGGTTTCATCATAATCAATACCCTGAGTCTGAGTAAAACCCTTCGCAACCAGTCGAGCCTTATATGTGTGCACTTTTCCTTCCATGTCGGTCTTCTTCTTGAAGATCCATTTGCACCCGACTGTTTTACGGCCTGGTACATTGTCAACTAAGTTCCAAACTTGATTGTCATACATGGAGTGTATCTCGCTGTCCATGGCCTTCTTCCATTTAGCAAACTCCGGGCCTGTCATGGCTTCCTTAACACTACTAGGTTCATCCAAATTTACCAGTGTACTATCGTTGATAAATGTATCACCTTCCATAGTAATATGAAAACCATAATAAAACTCAGGTGTGTTCCTAACCCGTGTGGAACGCCTCGGAGGTACAAACTCGTCAGCTGGCTCAACAGGAGTTTCCTCCTCAGGTTGATTGCTAGTGTCTGAGGTTCCTTGACCAATTGATTCTTGAATTTCTTCAAGATCAATTTGCCTTCCACTGTCTCCTTGGCTCATAAACTCTCTCTCACGAAAGATCCCTCTTCTTGCTACAAAGACCACATTGTCACTGGGTCTGTAGAAGAGGTAACCAAAGGATTTCTGTGGGTAGCCGATGAAAATACACCTTTCACTTCGGGGTTCGAGCTTATCATGAGTCTCACGCATCACGAAAGCCTCGCAACCCCAAATCTTGATGTGGTCTAAATTGGGAACCTTCCCAATCCACATCTCATGAGGTGTTTTGGTAACCTTCTTTGTAGGGACTAGATTAAGGATATGGGCAACAGTCACTAAGGCATACCCCCAAAAAGAGATTGGTAATGAAGCTCGACTCATCATAGAGCGAACCATGTCTAACAAAGTTTGATTACGCCTTGCAGCTACACCATTTAGTTGTGGTGTCCTAGGAGGAGTCAATTGTGAGACAATCTCACACTCCTTAAGATAGTCAAGGAACTCGGTACTAAGATACTCACCACCTCGATCGGATCGAAGCATCTTAATGTTCCTGTCCAATTGATTTTCTACTTCCTGTTTGAATTCCTTAAACCTTTCAAAGGTTTCTGACTTATGTTTGATCAAGTAGACATAGCCATATCTACTAAAATCATCAATAAAAGTCACATAATACCGATTAGCATCCCTTGTGGCGGTTTGAATGGCCCACATACATCACTGTGTATTAGGTCCAACAAACCCTCACCCCTTTCACAAGTACCAGTGAAGGTTGATTTTGTTATATTTCCAAGTAGACAAGATTCACAACTATCATCCGATTTAAGGTCGAATGACTCCAAGACTCCACTCTTTTGGAGTTGGCCTATGTGTTTCTTGTTTACATGTCCAAGACGAAAATGCCACAATGATGCTTTATCTAGGCTAGTAGAAGAATCAATATACAACACATTATTTCCTAAGTTGTCTACACTCGACACAGTTTCATATACACCATCACAAGGTAATGCTTTAAAATAAAACACATTATTAAAGAAAGCATTAATACCACCACATTCATTATCAAACGAAAAGGTAAAACCTTGTTTGTACAAAACATGAAAGGAAATAATATTTCTCACCATTTCAACGAGTACACGCATTTATTCAAATCTAATTTCAACCCATTATTCAGCAACAAAGTATAAACTCCAATCTTGGAAACAGGTGAAGCCTTCCTATTCCCCATGATCAGGTTTCTCTTTCCGTGCTCCACATCCTCACTTCTTCTTAGTCCCTTCAAATTTGAACATATGTGAATACCACATCCTGTATCAAGCACCCCAAGAGTTAGAATATGGTGAGTAATTAGACAATATTGTGTAAATACCTGCATGAGTGGGTTTCACTTTCCCATCCTTTAGTCCTCCAAGTACTTAGGGCAGTTTTGCTTCCAGTGCCCCTTGTCCTGGCAATAGTAGCAATCAGCATCCTTGGGAATTGCAGAAGGAGTGACAAAACCGCTCTTCGTCCTTGATGAGGATCCATCAAGAGACTTTCCCTTGGTACCCTTCGAAGGGGACTTCCTCTTTTTCCCTTTGCCTTGCCCGATAGCCAAAACAGGGGTAGATGTTGAAGTAGGAGTAGTAGAGGTAACAACCACCTTGCCCTTAAGACCGGTTTCAGCGGTCTTCAAGAGTCCTTGAAGTTTGCTAAGAGTAACTTCCTCCTTGTTCATATGATATGTCATACGAAATTGGTCATAACAAGAAGGTAAGGAGTGCAAAATGATGTCAATTGCCAGCTCCTCAGGGAAGTTCACATTCAGCTTGAGAAAACGGTCCACAACCTTTGCATCTTTTGCATGTGGCCTATGATGGATTCACCATCCTTCATGCGGGTTGTTATCAAGGAGGAGGTTATTTCATACGGCTCCTAACGAGCACTCTGATGGTACCTTTCCATCAGGTCTTGGTGCATCTCAAAAGGGTAGAAGTCCTCATAGGACTTTTGGAGCTCGGCTGTCATCGTGGCCATCATGATGCATGCTACCTTAGTAGCATCTCTCTCATGTGTCCTGAATTCAGCGATCTCCTCAAGAGTAGCAGTGGACTCATCAAGCTCCTTTAACTCCTTATCGAGGACATATTCCTTGTCCTCATAACAAGTAACCATCTTGATGTTCCTGATCCAGTCCATGAAGTTGGAACCATCAAAGATAACTCTCCCACAAATATTCATGAGAGAGAAAGAGCTAGTTGGGTTAGAGCCCGAAACATTAGTGTTGGAAGACATCTGAAAGAAGAAAGCAAGTTTAGATTAGATATATAGAGTCCTTAATAAGGCACCCAAATGTAATATTAAGGATAGGATCCAATCACAATATATTATAATTAGAAGAGGGATGTCGTAATCTAAGTAATAACATATTTGAAAGGTAGGTGAATGACGATTCACCAATTTCCACCATGAAAAACGAAATGTGTTATTAGGTTTTAATTGGATTTGAAATTTCTAGATTCTTTTGAGATTCATTGAACTCTTCAATGGCATGTTTCAATCTCGATTGTGCCCTTCAAGTTTTGTGATTGGGATGTCGAGGATCACAAAACAAGGTGTGAATAACCATACTAATTCACTTGGTACCCGTAATATTATCACCTAATCAATGTGCCGGTTAACCACACACGTTCCATTGATCTATGACAAACATTAAGTCACCCTTCGTGATCCTTACTAGTACAAGTTAGTGTGTCGGTTAACCACACACGCTCCACCAACGACTTGGTAAGGTACAAAGTCTGAATTCCATGGACTAGCACCATGTTCACATTTTTCCTAAAGTAACTAAGATTGGGAATTAAAATATTCAATTAATTTATAATAATCATTATAGTTTTAATGAGGATTTAAAGTCATTGTCCTACCCGTTCGGCTAACGACCCTCCACCGATCAAGGAAGCGGTGGGTGAGAGTGGACACCCATTAAGCTACCATTTTATAGGCAACAACCTTATACTCCCCTTATAGACCGGCTTCGTGAATGAGACCTACTAACAGTAGAACGACTTATTCTTATACATATATAATTAACCATTAATGTTATAAATAGTATAAGTGTTGAATTTTAACTATTAAAACTCTAAGGGTTGGAATTAAAGTTTATTAAAGTGTGTGAAACTTTACAAATTCCAAAACTTGAGGGCAAGTTTTGTAACTATCCAAAACTTTTCATTTCATAACTTATGAATTAAAGGTTCATAAAAAATGAAGACTCTTAATTTTTATGTAACTTATGTGTTTAAATGTGTGTTTAAAAGAAGTGACATTTGGATATCCATAACTTGAGGACAAATTATGGACTCTATTAAAACACATAAATGATCAAGAATTAATCCTAAACAATTCAGCAAATAATTCCTATCATCTTCTAAATTCATAAGAACATGAACATGATCATCAAAGTTTCAAGAATTATATGAACACATACAAAGCATGAAATTTTGATATATGCTATTGTAAATGGATTAGAACAACCATTACACCAACTAAAACAAGTTTTCAAGTACCAAAACAGTTTAGGGGAATGTTTCTAGTCCATTTCCAGCAGCAAAAGTCGAAAATATGCATTCTGAGGCTCCTACTCGCCGAGTGCACGAACCTACTCGGCGAGTAGAATGAGTTTACACATGAACTCGGCGAGTCCTCCCATGGACTCGACGAGTTCATCAGCGAGACAGCAAAAATTCGATTTTTTTTCACTATTTTGTATCAAGTATCAAACAAACAAACAAGCCTAGGCTCTGATACCACTGTTGGGTTTTGATCATTCTAACACTTCCTAAGTGTACATGCAACCCTAATAAACCTTGGATCTATGTTTGTCTATGTTTGTCTGAGGTACATGCAAAATATTATTTTCCAAGGTTTATAACCTATCTAGCATGGCATGGGGTACTTTTAAACATATAAGAACTATATGAATTACATACCTTTTGTTGATTGTTGATTCCTCGGAGTTTGAGAGCCAAGCACCAATAATGTGAATGCCTCAAATGGAAGTCATAAATCACCACAAACTTGGAAAATGTATGAGAGAGTATACTAACTCTTAGAATTCGGCCACCACTATTACACACACTCTCTAGGGTGTTTTTCATGCAACATAAGCTTGTTTATATAGTGTGCATGGTTAGGGTGAAACCCTAATAACCCATGTCTTTTCCTCTTCCAAGGATCCATTGATTAAAAGCTCCATGGATCATCCATGGACTTCCATATAAGCTTAGCTCATTAACAAATGAGTATTAGCCCACACCATATAAATATAATAGCCCGTGATGTAACTAGTATTCCTTTTAATCACCAAATTAATTCATAATTAATTCAAGATTAAAACTAATTAAATAACATGACTTTATATTAATATATTATAACTTATAATATATTAATAAATCGTAAGTATATAATTTTCATAAAATTATCCATAAATAGTTTGGGTGAATTGCAACCCAAATGGACCATGTCGGGTTGGGTCAAGTATATACCAAATAAGTTATGGACTTAGACACCTTATCCAACACTATATGTGTATCATTACATGTTATTAGGGTCAAGTTGAGTTCGAAGTTTCACTTGACATTCAACATCCCGTACCGGTCTTTCGTTCAAATCCCTCTCTCAAGGTGAGTTCATACCCCTATATTTTCCCTGTTTTTAATGTTTTCAGGGGGGGGGGGGGAATACAAGCCAAACCATAAGTGCTTTTGTAAAATAATACAAAGAGCTTTTAACAAATACAAAACTCATGCAATTCTCATACTTTAACCCTTTTGTGCTATGTTGAGCATCAGGGAAGTTTTACAACTTATCACTAAATTGCATAGTTTTCCGAACTTTATACTCACTACATTATACATGCAAACTATAATCGGTATAGTTGGGGATTTTCGAAACATAACAAGTACAGAAAATTTCACTACTAAACATATACACTTTGGAAGATATATTTTACCATTTACACCACTACATGAACTTGGCATTCATAACGATAATTGTCACTACATACGGATTTCACTATGGTATAATGCTACTACACTACATGTAAACTAGATTGTACGATACTGTGAGGAACTACTTCATGTAACATCTGGACTTTTTCCAGGTATCATGTAAATTGAATTTTGTTAAATTGTGAGGGGGACTCGGCGAGTTGGAGCTCAGACTCGCCGAGTAGAGACGCGGATTGGACGATGGATCGCTCCCGGACTCGGCGAGTCCAGGATATGGACTCGGCGAGTCTGCGCTGTGTAGTGAAACCCTAAATTTCCGGGTTTGAGACCTATTTAAAGGGCGTTATGGCCGTCATTTGTGCTCACCCAACCCTTAGAGAGAAACCCTTGAGTGCTTGGACGATTTGAGAGAGAAAGGAGCATATCTTGACCTTGTGGGTGCCATTTAGCAAAGAAGGAGGTGATCCTAGGCAAGAGGAAGCAAAGGAGGTTGCTATTTCGTGGATTTGGAGCCTAGATCATCAATCTAGAGGTATGATTTCGGTTTATATTCTGTTTGGTGAAGTATTATGCGATTTAGGGCTTATTATGGACATTTATAGGATGATTTGATGCCCAATGGTTCCCTCCTTGTGCTGAGGTTTTGGATCTGGATCCATAGTGGGGGAGCCGTTTCGGCGCGGTTATCGATTGCGAGCGTCAGCTGGTGACCATACGAGATCCTAGTGGGGGAGTTCTTTCGGTTTACGGTGAGGGTACACGTTCTGGATCAGCCTTTTGTTCGGCCGCTAGGGCGAGGCAGTGTTTACAGCAGGGCTGTAAGGGTTTCGTGGCGTACGTGATGGATACGCGAGTGATCTCCGAGAGACCGAGTTCAGTGGATGAAGTTCCGGTGGTGCGTGAGTTTCCAGATGTTTTTCCCGAAGAGTTACCAGGTGTGCCTCCCGTGAGGCAAGTGGAGTTCGGTATCGATTTGGTTCCGGGAGTTGCACCTATCACTAAGGTGCCTTATCGCCTTGCGCCTCCAGAGATGCAAGAGTTATCCTCGCAGCTTCAGGAGTTGCTGGGGAAGGGGTTTATTCGGCCGAGTAGCTCGCCGTGGGGAGCACCCATTCTGTTTGTGAAGAAGAAAGATGGCTCGCATCGCATGTGTATTGACTACCGAGAATTGAATAAGCTGACGGTCAAGAACCGTTACCCGTTGCCGAGGATCGACGATTTATTCGATCAATTACAGGGAGCATCTTGGTTCTCCAAGATCGATTTGAGGTCGGGCTATCATCAGGTGAGAGTGCGGGACGAGGACGTCCAGAAGACAGCATTCAGGATGCGTTATGGGCATTATGAGTTTGTGGTGATGCCTTTTGGGCTCACCAATGCCCCGGCTGTGTTCATGGACCTCATGAACAGGGTATGTCGGCCGATGTTGGATTAGTCGGTGATTGTGTTCATTGATGATATTTTGGTATATTCGAGATCTAGAGAGCAACACGAGGAGCATTTGAGGGAGGTTCTTGGAGTTTTGAGATCGGAGAAACTTTATGCAAAGTTTTCCAAGTGCGATTTCTGGTTGCGGGAGGTCCAGTTTCTGGGGCACCTCGTTAATCAGAAAGGGATATTGGTCGATCCGGCCAAGGTTGACGCAGTGATGAGGTGGGAGGTGCCAAAGTCACCTTCGGAGATCCGAAGCTTCCTTGGGTTGGCAGGGTATTATCGGAGGTTTATTAAGGATTTCTCCAAGATTGCAGTGCCACTCACCAGATTGACCCGGAAGGGCGTTACATTTTTATGGGGTCCCGAGCAGCAAATCTCCTTTGAGACGCTTCGCCAGAGGCTGTGTGAAGCTCCGGTATTAGCTCTTCCGGAAGGGATGGAAGGTTTTGTGGTATTCTGTGATGCATCAATATTAGGACTGGGAGCGGTACTGATGCAGAAGGGACATGTGATAGCATATGCATCGAGGCAGTTGAAGCCTCACGAGACGAGGTACCCCACACATGATTTGGAGTTGGGGGCAGTGGTGTTCGCCCTCAAGATTTGGCGGCACTACTTGTATGGGGTTCGTTGTACGATATACACGGACCATAAGAGCTTGAAGTACTTGATGGATCAGCCTAACCTGAATATGCGGCAAAGGAGGTGGTTAGATGTGGTCAAGGATTATGATTGCGAGATCTTGTACCACCCGGGCAAGGCTAATGTGGTAGCCGACGCGTTGAGTCGCAGGGCGGAGAATACTCCACTGCGAGAGGTATGTTTGAGATTGACAGTGATAGCTCCAGTTCTGGATGCCATTCGTGGGGCACAGGACGAGGCTGTGCGACCGGAGATGCTGAAGAGAGAACGGGTCGTTGGGTTGGTTTCTGAGTTTGTATCGGATAGTCGAGGGCTTATGACTTATCAGGACCGGATCTGGGTACCGTTTGTGGGCGGTACGCGTACTACATTGATGGAGGAGGCTCATAGATCGAAATTTTCGATCCATCCTGGGGCTACGAAGATGTATTTGGACTTGAGGAAAGAGTATTGGTGGCCTTGTATGAAGAGGGATGTCGCATGGTTTGTCGAGAGGTGTTTGACCTGTCGAAGGGTAAAGGCTGAACACCAGAGACCGCATGGCAAGTTGCAGCCATTGGAGGTTCCCGAGTGGAAGTGGGAACAAATCACTATGGATTTCATCACCAAATTGCCGAGGACTGCCAGAGGAGTCGATGCAATTTGGGTGATTGTGGATAGGTTGACAAAGAGCGCTCACTTTCTTGCCATCAGTGAGAGTTCTTCGGCGGAAAAGTTGGCGGAGATTTATGTGAGGGAAGTTGTATCTCGGCATGGGGTGCTGATCTCGATTGTTTCAGACCGTGATGTGCGTTTCACTTCCCGGTTCTGGAAGAAACTTCATGAGGAGTTGGGTACTAAGCTGCATTTTAGTACCGCATATCACCCCCAGACCGACGGCCAGAGTGAGCGGACGATTCAGACACTTGAGGACATGCTTCGAGCATGTGTATTGGATTTTGGGGGTAGTTGGGATACGTATTTACCCTTGGCAGAGTTTTCCTACAATAATAGCCATCATTCGAGCATCGGTATGCCGCCCTTTGAGCTGTTGTATGGTAGAAGGTGTCGGACTCCCATTTGTTGGGGAGAGGTTGGGCAGAGGGTAATGGGCAGTACAGAGATCGTGATTCAGATGACAGAGCAGATACAGTAGGTCAGACAGAGGTTATTGACCGCCCAGAGCCGACAAAAGAGTTATGCGGATAGACGCCGGTCCGAGCTGGAATTTCAGGTCGGCGACTTCGTTCTCCTGAAGGTTTCTCCTTGGAAAGGAGTGATCCGGTTTAGGAAGAGGGGCAAATTGGGGCCCCGGTTTATAGGTCCATTTCGTGTGATTGCAAGGGTAGGCCGGGTAGCCTATCGGTTGGAGTTACCAGCAGAGTTGGGGCAGATTCACAACACTTTTCACGTATCGCAGTTGAGGAAGTGTATAGCCGATGAGTCGGCAGTGGTTCCATTAGAGGATATTCAGGTTGATGCAAGCCTGAATTATGCTGAGAGACTAGTGGCCATCAGGGATCGGAAGATCAAGGTTTTGAGAAACAAGGAGGTACCTCTGGTTTTGGTTCAGTGGCAACATCGGAAGGGATCAGAAATGACCTGGGAGCCAGAGCATATGATGCGGGAGCAGCACCCGGAGCTGTTTTAGAGCGAAACTTCGAGGGCGAAGTCTAGTTCTAGTGGGGGAGAGTTGTAACATCCGGACTTTTTCCAGGTATCATGTAAATTGAATTTTGTTAAATTGTGAGGGGGACTCGGCGAGTTGGAGCTCAGACTCGCCGAGTAGAGACCCGGATTGTACGATGGATCGCGCCCGGACTCGGCGAGTCCAGGATATGGACTCGGCAAGTCTGCGCTGTGTAGTGAAACCCTAAATTTCCGGGTTTGAGACCTATTTAAAGGGCGTTATGGCCGTCATTTGTGCTCACCCAACCCTTAGAGAGAAACCCTTGAGTGCTTGGACGATTTGAGAGAGAAAAGAGCATATCTTGACCTTGTGGGTGCCATTTAGCAAAGAAGGAGGTGATCCTAGGCAAGAGGAAGCAAAGGAGGTTGCTATTTCGTGGATTTGGAGCCTAGATCATCAATCTAGAGGTATGATTTCGGTTTATATTCTGTTTGGTGAAGTATTATGCGATTTAGGGCTTATTATGGACATTTATAGGATGATTTGATGCCCAATGGTTCCCTCCTTGTGCTGAGGTTTTGGATCTGGATCCATAGAGGTCCAGAGAGCCTCACTCATCAAGCTTTTTGTATGGCAATGGAGTTCATGACCTTGTGTTGTAGTATTTGAGTCAAAAACATCATATATGGTCATATAGAGGTTGTATGTGCATCAAGATTGTAACTTTACGTGCTAAATGAGCTTGGAAGGATTGGATCTATGGGTTAATGGACTGGATCTGACCTTATGAGCAAGTTTGAGTCATTGCATGGCACGGACTCGCCGAGTCCGAAGAACAGACTCGGCGAGTAGCATGAATGTTGCCCGACCACACAGTGAGTGGTCTTGCCGAGTTGGGAAGGGTGGACTCAGTGAGTCAGGGGGGAGTCAGAGTGGACAGGTGGACTGAGTCAAACTGGACTCGCCGAGTTGTTCTTGAGACTCGGCGAGTTGAGTCGTGGTGGCCCCACAACTCATGCCAGGTGGAACTCGTCGAGTTGGGAGAATGCTCGACGTGTCAAGGGAGGATCCCAGGGAAATTGGTGTATACGCTCAGACTCGCCGAGTCGCTATAGCGTACTCGCCGAGTCCGGTCAAAGTTGACCGTTGACCGTTGACCAGCGTTGACCTAAGTTGACTTGTTATAGTATGGTCAACCCTAGTTGGGAAAGTGTTAATTAGAGATGTATTGTGCTATAGGAGGACTATAGCTCGGCAGATCGAGTGATTAGCGATTTCAGATTTACGACTTACCGAGACACACGAGGTGAGTCTTCTCATTATACTTTACCTTGAGTAGGTAACCAGAGTTATGTGATAGAGTATTGGTATGCTATGTATGTTACGTGTTGTACTGCATTATTTCTATGTGATTTATGTGGTGCATATTTATCAGAGCTAGAACCTGAGGGTTCACAGAGTTTGGGTGCACGGACCCACAGAGTTATAGCCTCGAGTGGCTAATATGTGTTATATGTGGTATTTTGGGGAACTCACTAAGCCTTGTGCTTACAGTGTTTGATGTTATTGTTTCAGGTACTAGTGACGATCGCGGGAAGGCGCCGGCTTGATCCGTACACACACACGCTCGGAGTTTGATATTATGATCTTGGGATTTTGTATTGTCTTGTTTGGATAATTAAATGGTTGTTTTTATGAATATCGATGGAATTATGTTTTATAAAAATTGAAAATTTTGTTTTGAAATTTACGGTGTTACAATTGGTATCAGAGCCTTGGTTTGAGGGATTTGGGTACACCTTTGGGGGTATTTGAACTCAAACTGAGGAATTGGAAAAGTATTTTCAAAATTAAAACCAAAATTTTCTAAGAGTAAAAGATTTTCTTGAAAAGGAAACAGATTCCAGGAAGAAACGTGTGTACGATCAGTCAGCGCCCGAACGGTGAATTCCCAAAATACCTTTATATTATGTGATAATTAATATTAATATGATGTGTTTGCATGCTAGAGTAGGCTAGGTATTGCTAATAGGACTAGAGTGGCCTGATTTGTGATGCCTTAGTCTAGGGAGGGGTGAGCTGCTATGAGATGCTGAGAGTGAGTAGATAGCAGCTAGGGGTTTGTGAGAGATCTGTTAGAAAGTGATTTAAGCATAATAGAGTACTTGGGGATTGGGATCCGAAGAGGAAGATTTGGGGTGTGTACTGAGACGGTGCGGACAGTAGTATTGGGCCCGTACTACTGAAAGTACCGGTGCGGTACACGGCCCAAATAAGAATCTTGGGATACCAAGAATCAAGGAGGGGTGGATTGTCGAATGTAAGAGTGTTCGAGTGAATTCTAATTATCGCATGTTGTATTTCAGAGGTTGATCATGGTGAGGACACGTCACATGCCAGAGGATGCCGGAGCTAGTGATGAGGAGATTCGACAGATCATTCTTGAGGAGGTGGCTGCGGTCATCAGAGATGAGATACCAGAGATGTTTGGGTCTATTAAGACCGCGTTGATTGAGACATTTGACGAGCGCTATGCCGCTCTTTCTGAGGCTGCTGTCGCAGCGGCTACCGCAGTGATCGCTGCGGCGAGGCCCCAGGGAGGTGATGCGTCACTGTTTAGGGAGTTCAGCAACACCAAACCACCAGAGTTTGATGGTACGCAGGATCCGGTGGCAGCTATGAGGTGGATATCTGACATGGAGGGATGCTTCTTCACTTGCTCGTCCCCTGAGCATTTGAAGGTTCGGTTCGCGCTGAACCATCTTCGCTTGGGAGCGAAGGACTGGTGGAAGTTTGTGACGGCGCACTTCACGCCTACTGAGCTTTCGGCAGTGACCTAGGAGAGGTTCACTACCATGTTCCGAGATGAGTACGTTCCTCAGGTGGAGAGGGAGCATCTGGCACAGGAGTTTCTGACCCTCAAGCAGGGTACCGAGTCAGTTACAGCGATTACGAGGATGTTTCATGAGAGGGCGATGTTCTGCCCTGAGCACGTGTCCACCGAGTAGGCACGTATGAGCCGTTACCTGAGCATTCTGAGACGGGATATTCGGGAGTTCGCTGCGAACTCCTCGTATCGGACATTTGCTGAGCTTCAGGCAAATGCCCGGAAGAGGGAGATTGAGCTTGAGACTCAGGCCAGGGAGGAGGTGGAGTCTCTAGGGAGGGATCGGCGGCCGACACAGTTCCAGCCGACAGCCAAGCGGGCCAAGCCCGCTGATCCCAAACCCGGGAGCCAGAAGGGCCGCACTTGTGGGAAGTGCGGCAAGGGTCACGATGGAGTCTGTCGAGCAGGGTCTTGCTACAAATGTGGCAAGGAGGGGCATATGGCCAAGGAATGCCCCAAGGGGTTTGCAGTGTGCTTCCACTGCAACCAGACCGGACACCGGAAGGCAGAGTGTCCGCTGCTGCGCGGAGCCTCTCAGAGATCTGCTCCCGCCGCCATCAGAGCTACAGAGAGTCGGCCCGTGAAGGCCGAGGCACCGAGAGCTCGAGGGAGAGCCTTTCAGCTGACTGCGGAAGAGGTCCGCGCTGCACCCGACGTTGTGGCTGGTACCTTCCTCGTGAACTCTGTACCTGCTTTAGTGTTATTTGACTCGGGTGCGAGTCGATCTTTTGTATCTCTGACATTTAGTCAGCATATCAGTGTTAGTCGTGGGGCACTGAGTCGGCCCCTGCGGGTTTCCATAGCCGCCAACAAAGTGATTTGTGCCACGGAGGTCCTCCGGGGATGCGTATTGGAGATTTTTGGGGTTGAGTTCCCGATCGACCTGATTCCTATTGCGATGGGTGATGTCTGTGTTATAATGGGCATGGACTGGTTGAGCCGTTTCGGCGCGGTTATCGATTGCGAGCGTCAGCTGGTGACCATACGAGATCCTAGTGGGGGAGTTCTTTCGGTTTACGGCGAGGGTACACGTTCTGGATCAGCCTTTTGTTCGGCCGCTAGGGCGAGGTAGTGTTTACAGCAGGGCTGTAAGGGTTTCGTGGCGTACGTGATGGATACGCGAGTGATCTCCGAGAGACCGAGTTCAGTGGATGAAGTTCCGGTGGTGCGTGAGTTTCCAGATGTTTTTCCCGAAGAGTTACCAGGTGTGCCTCCCGTGAGGCAAGTGGAGTTCGGTATCGATTTGGTTCCGGGAGTTGCACCTATCACTAAGGTGTCTTATCGCCTTGCGCCTCCAGAGATGCAAGAGTTATCCTCGCAGCTTCAGGAGTTGCTAGGGAAGGGGTTTAATCGGCCGAGTAGCTCGCCGTGGGGAGCACCCATTCTGTTTGTGAAGAAGAAAGATGGCTCGCATCGCATGTGTATTGACTACCGAGAATTGAATAAGCTGACGGTCAAGAACCGTTACCCGTTGCCGAGGATCGACGATTTATTCGATCAATTACAGGGAGCATCTTGGTTCTCCAAGATCGATTTGAGGTCGGGCTATCATCAGGTGAGAGTGCGGGACGAGGACGTCCAGAAGACAGCATTCAAGATGCGTTATGGGCATTATGAGTTTGTGGTGATGCCTTTTGGGCTCACCAATGCCCCGGCTGTGTTCATGGACCTCATGAACAGGGTATGTCGGCCGATGTTGGATTAGTCGGTGATTGTGTTCATTGATGATATTTTGGTATATTCGAGATCTAGAGAGCAACACGAGGAGCATTTGAGGGAGGTTCTTGGAGTTTTGAGATCGGAGAAACTTTATGCAAAGTTTTCCAAGTGCGATTTCTGGTTGCGGGAGGTCCAGTTTCTGGGGCACCTCGTTAATCAGAAAGGGATATTGGTCGATCCGGCCAAGGTTGACGCAGTGATGAGGTGGGAGGTGCCAAAGTCACCTTCGGAGATCCGAAGCTTCCTTGGGTTGGCAGGGTATTATCGGAGGTTTATTAAGGATTTCTCCAAGATTGCAGTGCCACTCACCAGATTGACCCAGAAGGGCGTTACATTTTTATGGGGTCCCGAGCAGCAAATCTCCTTTGAGACGCTTCGCCAGAGGCTGTGTGAAGCTCCGGTATTAGCTCTTCCGGAAGGGATGGAAGGTTTTGTGGTATTCTGTGATGCATCAATATTAGGACTGGGAGCGGTACTGATGCAGAAGGGACATGTGATAGCATATGCATCGAGGCAGTTGAAGCCTCACGAGACGAGGTACCCCACACATGATTTGGAGTTGGGGGCAGTGGTGTTCGCCCTCAAGCTTTGGCGGCACTACTTGTATGGGGTTCGTTGTACGATATACACGGACCATAAGAGCTTGAAGTACTTGATGGATCAGCCTAACCTGAATATGCGGCAAAGGAGGTGGTTAGATGTGGTCAAGGATTATGATTGCGAGATCTTGTACCACCCGGGCAAGGCTAATGTGGTAGCCGACGCGTTGAGTCGCAGGCGGAGAATACTCCACTGCGAGAGGTATGTTTGAGATTGACAGTGATAGCTTCAGTTCTGGATGCCATTCGTGGGGCACAGGCCGAGGCTGTGCGACCGGAGATGCTGAAGAGAGAACGGGTTGTTGGGTTGGTTTCTGAGTTTGTATCGGATAGTCGAGGGCTTATGACTTATCAGGGCCGGATCTGGGTACCGTTTATGGGCGGTACGCGTACTACATTGATGGATGAGGCTCATAGATCGAAATTTTCGATCCATCCCGGGGCTACGAAGATGTATTTGGACTTGAGGAAAGAGTATTGGTGGCCTTGTATGAAGAGGGATGTCGCATGGTTTGTCGAGAGGTGTTTGACCTGTCGAAGGGTAAAGGCCGAACACCAGAGACCGCATGGCAAGTTGCAGCCATTGGAGGTTCCCGAGTGGAAGTGGGAACAAATCACTATGGATTTCATCACCAAATTGCCGAGGACTGCCAGAGGAGTTGATGCAATTTGGGTGATTGTGGATAGGTTGACAAAGAGCGCTCACTTTCTTGCCATCAGTGAGAGTTTTTCGGTGGAAAAGTTGGCGGAGATTTATGTGAGGGAAGTTGTATCTCGGCATGGGGTGCCGATCTTGATTGTTTCAGAACGCGATGTGCGTTTCACTTCCCGGTTCTGGAAGAAATTTCATGAGGAGTTGGGTACTAAGCTGCATTTTAGTACCGCATATCACCCCCAGACCGACGGCCAGAGTGAGCGGACGATTCAGACACTTGAGGACATGCTTCGAGCATGTGTATTGGATTTTGGGGGTAGTTGGGATACGTATTTGCCCTTGGCAGAGTTTTCCTACAATAACAGCCATCATTCGAGCATCGGTATGCCACCCTTTGAGCTGTTGTATGGTAGAAGGTGTCGGACTCCCATTTGTTGGGGAGAGGTTGGGCAGAGGGTAATGGGCAGTACAGAGATCGTGATTCAGACGACAGAGCAGATACAGCAGGTCAGACAGAGGTTATTGACCGCCCAGAGCCGACAAAAGAGTTATGCGGATAGACGCCGGTCCGAGCTGGAATTTCAGGTCGGCGACTTCGTTCTCCTGAAGGTTTCTCCTTGGAAAGGAGTGATCCGGTTCAGGAAGAGGGGCAAATTGGGGCCCCGGTTTATAGGTCCATTTCGTGTGATTGCAAGGGTAGGCCGGGTAGCCTATCGGTTGGAGTTACCAGCAGAGTTGGGGCAGATTCACAACACTTTTCACGTATCGCAGTTGAGGAAGTGTATAGCCGATGAGTCGGCAGTGGTTCCATTAGAGGATATTCAGGTTGATGCAAGCCTGAATTTTGCTGAGAGACCAGTGGCCATCAGGGATCGGAAGATCAAGGTTTTAAGAAACAAGGAGGTACCTCTGGTTTTGGTTCAGTGGCAACATCGGAAGGGATCAGAAATGACCTGGGAGCCAGAGCATATGATGCAGGAGCAGCACCCGGAGCTGTTTTAGAGCGAGACTTCGAGGGCGAAGTCTAGTTCTAGTGGGGGAGAGTTGTAACATCCGGACTTTTTCCAGGTATCATGTAAATTGAATTTTGTTAAATTGTGAGGGGGACTCGGCGAGTTGGAGCTCAGACTCGCCGAGTAGAGACGCGGATTGGACGAACCGGACTCAAGCGAAGCTGGTTCGGCGCGAACCGGACTCTCAGATGCTCTGGACACGAACACGTATAAAAACATCCCTCGATATTAGAAACCCATCTCATCGAAGCAATCGGGTCCTGCGACCCATCAAACTCTGGTGGCTTCATGTTGCTGAACTCCCGGAATAGCAACGAATCGCCATCCTGAGTTCTGGTAGCAGCAACAGCTGCAGCGGCTGCAGCCTCAGTAACCGCCGCATATCTCTCATCGAAAGTCTCAATCAGAGTGGTCTTGATAAACCCAAACATCTCCGGAATCTCCGCACAGATGGCCAGAGCCACCTCCTCATGAATCATCTGGCGGAGCTCCTCATCAATCACCCCGCTGGTCCCTGGTCTGTGGCGTGTCCCAACCATGATATCTCTGAAATACAACATAAAACATATCAGAGACTCGCTCGAACATACACGCACTTGATAACCTGAACCTACTCGATCCATGGTACCCCAAGGATTCTTACTTGGGTTGTGCACTACTCTGGTGTCTTCAGTAGTATAGGCCCAATACTACCGTCCACACCGCATCAATGTACACCCCAAGTCCTCCTCCTAGGATCCCAAGTCCCAAGTACTCTACTCTCTCTATAAATAGTCTACCCTCTAGAAGATCTCTCATAAGATCCTTGCCGCTATCTATTCACTCTCAATCACTTCCTAGCAGCAAAATCCCTAGGCTAAGGCATCACAAATTAGGCCACTCTAGTCCTAATAAGAATACCTGGCCTACTCTAGCATGCATATCATATCATAACATATTTCATAACTCATAATGTAAGGGTATTTTGGGAAATCACCGTTCGGGCACTGGCTGATCGTACACACTGCTCCACTCTGCTCTTTCAAAACCTTTTACTCTTGAGAAAAATTTTGTGAATTTTATTTTGAAAATCTCTCAAATCCTTAGTTTGAGTTCAGATACGCCCAAAGGTGCACCTAAATCCCTCAAACCAAGGCTCTGATACCAACTTGTAACACCCAAATTTTCAAATAATTTTTCACATTTCAAAAACACATTTTCATTCATAATTGTTATAAAAATATCATTGTATCACATAATCAGTTCATAACATCACATCCCAAGATCATAATATGTAAAAACTCCTCAAGTGTGTACTGATCAAGCCAACGCCTTCCCGCGGTCCTCACTAGTACCTGAAACACATAACATAACACTGTAAACATAAATGCTTAGTGAGTTCCCCAAAATACCACACGCAACACATATTAGCCACTCGGGGCTATAACTCTGTTGACCCTCTGGTCAATGTATCTCAGTGGGACCTTCCGTTCCCATAACTCTGAGGGCCCTCTGGCCCTAACTCTGTGGACCTTACGGTCCAAACTCTGTAACATACATAACATAAAGCACATAGAAATCTCATCATGCAAAACATATAAATACTCTATCACATAACTCTAATTACCACTCTAGGTAAGGTATAGTGAGAAGACTCACCTCGGGTAACTCGGTAATCGCGAACTCTGTAAAATCTGGTCTAGCCTTCGCCTAATCATATGAAATAAACACTCTAAATCAATACATCTCTTAAGGCTAGACTGTTCCCTCACTTAGTACTCTTAGAAGGGTAAAAGACCATTTTACCCCTCTCATGGCTCCAAGACCCTAAAGTTGACCAAACCCTAAAAGTCAACAAAAGTCAACTCTTCGGGTTATGCTGCGCGTACCCGGTGTCTTCACAGAAACAGGGTGCGAGACCCCTTACGCCGCGCGTACTAGGATTACGGCCTGCGTAACTCCCAGTTTCAGAACCTAAGCTTTTCGGGTCTTAAACAGTTAAGACTCACATCCAACTTCTAGATTTGACCATTTCTAAACCTCTTAATCCATAAAGTTGGTGACTTTAAGCCTTTGCATGGCTAGACAAGTCACTAACACTCATAATATTCCATTTCCCAACTCTAGAAAGCTCAATACTCAAGCATGACCTCATATCAATGACCAAGATGGAAACTTTATGGATCTGTAACACAAATACCACTGAAATGGGATAGATCTAGGTCCATGGAGCACATTACACTCATAAAGTCTCCACCTTTGGGACTTTTAACCCTAGAAATGGTCCATGCAACATCAAACCAAATGAAGAGGAAAGTTTTGAACTTTATACCTCTAAATCAAGCTCCTTTCTCTGAAGATCTTAGATCCAACCTTGCACTTCAAGCCCTAGCCTCCACAAGCTCTTCTACTTCTTCTTCACAAGCACACCAAGACACTTTTAGCTCTAAAATACACACACTCAAGCTATGGATAATGGAGGCTCTCTCTTAGGGTTTCACTCTTTGGAGGGAGGCTGGGAAATGAGCCTTAGCATCCTTTAAATAGTGCACAAGCCAAACATTTAGGGTTTGCATCTGGACCCATTACGCCCAGCGTACCCAGGCGAGTCCGCGTCCAAAATAAGCGCAGCGCATGAGTACGTGCAGCGTACTCCCCAGTACGCCCAGCGTACTCATTTGCTACAAGAATTCACTCAAGGGACCAATTTTGACAACTCAATAAAATGGAAGGGTTAAATAGCTTACCTGGATTTCAAGATGTTATAATTCTCCCCCTGTGACAACCCAAATTGTTCCGTTACATTTCCCCGTTACCGTTAACGGAATATTCCACTGTATAAAAGTTCCGTTAATAGGAGATCGTCAGATAAATAAATGTTTCATTTGTTTATGTTTAATAGGCTGTTAAGTCGTGATGAATGGAAATAAAAACACATAACATACATTTCCATTTATTTGGAAAATGTTAAGTTTTATTATTACGACCACTAAATCAGGTGCGACCAAAAGCCCCGTTTACCGGCAGTATCGGGTAGAAAATCACTGAGCTCCAACTCCCACCCATATATAAAGGGGAGTAAACTCCATTTGGAGCTTTTCCACCCTCTCTCTCTATACTCTCTCTCTCTAGACTCGATTTCGCCCCGAATTCGCAACCAAACGCTTCCAAATTGTAAGTCCGCTTACCCTAGCTTATTCTAAACATTATGAATTGTGTTTATAGCCCAAAAATTGGACTTAGAAGCAATGAAAAAGGAGTTTACGACCTAAGCTCCTCCTTAGGCCGTAAACACCCAAAATGAGGCCAAAATGACCCAAAGTTGTCCCTATAGGCTTGGAAATAAATTAAGGGATTTGCCTAGGAGTGTTTAAACATTTAAACTCATGGATTTAGGGCATAAAAGAGAGCTTACAGCCCAAGCACAAGCTTAGGCCGTAAACACCTCAAAACCTTGCTAAAGTGCCCCAAAAACACTCCAAAATCACCCTTAGGCTTCATACATAATTTAGGGACTTAGTATTTTGGGTTTAGACCATTTAAACACAAGGAAATATGGGGTGACTTGGAGTTTATGGCCCAAGCATGTACCTAGGCTGTAAACTCCCCAAAACATGCCCAAATCATGGTTTTAAACCCCCAAAATGGCATAACACTTCATTATAAATTACTAGCAAGGAATTAGGGGCTTGAAACTTCACTAAACTCAAGGAATGAGAGTTTACGGCCGTAAACTCCCAAATGAGGCCCTTAGAAGCCTTAAATCCACTCATGCCTTTTTGGAAAAGTACTTAGAAAAATCCCATGAACAAGCTAGAAGCCTTAAAACACCCTAGAACCCATCACCATGAGTTTACAGCCGTAAACTCATGGTGAGTAGTCTCAGGGCCGTAAACTATGTGATAAGGGTTTAATCTTGGAGAGTAAACTCCATTCCTTAGCCATACACACCCTTAAACGCTACCCGGGACACCCAAACACTTAACCAAAGTGTTTTCCGCTCCTGTGAGCGTGTATATTTGTTTAATTAGTATTAAATATACTAATTGTATGTGAACATATGTTATCATATGTTAAATAGGTCATTGTGTGTGTTCAAGTCCTTGCGTGATACCGAACGCCCAAACGGGTCCTTCGTCGGACCTACTTACACCAGGTGAGTTCATACCCCTGAATGAACCTTTTAAATGCTTTTAAATGTTTTATAGGGGGGGGAATACAAGTTAAACATGCCAGTTATCATATAAATCACATGTGATTGATAACCCGCATGCACAAGATTTTACCACTGTACACTGTTTTACCGAGTAGGACACTATAATGGTTTTCAATTGTTTCAAAACTCTTACTTATACTGTTCTATCTAAATTCATTCTAAAATGATTTATGAAAGATTTTCTAAGGTTTTCAAACATATTTTACAAAAGAATACAAATCGTGATTTTCTCCGGATATAAAGGTTTTCATCAAAGTTTCCTTCTACGACGTATACTTTTACTTGTTAAATACTACTGCTTCGCTTATACTTATTTCATACTCCTACTCTGTAATGCTTTCACTTATACTTGTAGTCGCTTATACCTGATGGACGCTTATACTTATTCATGCTCTTACTTAGTGATACGATTCTACTTCACTTATACTTGATATCGCCTCTACTTCACTTATACTCGATATGCTCTTACTTCACTTATGGTCGTCTCTACTTCGTGATACGCTTATACTTGTTCGACTCTACTACTTCACTTGCGACCACTTCTACTTCACTTGTTAGACACTATTACTTCACAAAGATCACTTCTACTTGATACACACTCAGTCGTAGTTAGAGGTATGTTTATGCTTATATAGGTACATATAAGTAATGGTTGAAAGACTTAGGAAGGCTCGTCTGCCCTATTTCCTTTTCTTCGTTGAGATGTGGTCTGGTGGGATCGGATGGCCGTCCGAAGGTCATTTGACTCATTAGTTATATATTATGTATATGAGTATGGACATATAGGAATTCTCTAGTCAGTTCAGTAAAGAGTCTCTATCTCTAGTCTACACTTACATTAGAAACCCACTATTGGGAAGTCTCTACCTCTAGTTCAGCACTTACACACTACCCACTATATGGAAGTTTCTACCCACTATTTGGGATGCATCTTCAGGATACGGCCTTCTCCGTCGTCTAGTTGGTAACCAAAGTCTCCTGTAGGGAGAGCGGACATTGTGTGTATAGATCTATACGGGATTGACACCCCCGCACCCTGACTGATAGCTACAGTCCACGGCCCACCAAGCCAAAGGGTGACAAATGTCATATTTATAGACGCTTGTAAAGCCTCTGGTACTCTAGTGTCGGTTAGTATGGTTACGAGTATCCCGGTTACCTTATAATTCATGGCCTTAAGGTAACGGTATTTCACCGACAATTTACACTATATGCTGGTATCTCACTTTTCAGAATCACACTGTTTAGACCTTGCAAGATGTATCTTTCATTTGATACTGTCTGCGGTCTGTATTCACAGTTTTGACCTTACAAGACGTATCTTTCACTTGATATTGTCTGGGGTCTGTCTTTCACTGTTTTGACCTTACAAGATGTATCTTTCATTTGATACTGTCTTGGGTCTGTGTTTCACTTATTAGACCTTACCAGCTATACCTTTCATTTGGTACTTTCTGGGGTCTGAGTCTCTACTTGTTAGACTGAACCAGGTGTGTCGTTTATTCGATACTTTCCTTGACTTTATGATTCCTTTGCCTTAGTCAGCAGTCCTCACTGCTGAGGCATATGTTATTTCCCCGTCGTCTCTTGCTTTCTTTAATAATCAAATTCAGTATTTTGACAATGATAGAAATTAAGGGAAAACCACTTTTTACCACACAACACTAACCAGTGTTGGTAGAAGGCTGCTTTATTAAAGAAAATATAGGATTTTCTAGAAAGAACTCTAATACAGAGTAAACACTTAAACTACTGCTTTCTAAAGTTATTTGAATAAATATCACTAAATACTTATGAACTCACCAGCATTTGTAAAAAAATGCTGATACTCGCTTTTCAAATAACTTGTATTCTCAGGTTAGCATTAGACAGGTACATCCCCGGAGCTGTTGATGAAGATAGCTTAGTACCACATTGTATTTATTCTATTACCTGTATTACTTTAAATTGTTGTAATGTAACCATGTAAAACTATTACTATTAATGCAATGTTTTGTTGTACTTTGATTACTATAATGCATGTGTTGTGATACTTGACATGACATCATCCACCCCAGAACGTTTCCTCCGTTCCGGTTTTGGGGTGTGATAGATTGGTATCAGAGCCTTGTTTATAGTGAGCTAAGTATATCAATTCATAAAAGATATACAACCTATAAACACAATGGGATAAAATACTCTGACCAAGAATTATACTTTAAAATATAACCATATTTTACCAAAGTATAAGAATATCCAGAATCTAAACACTCGAACACAAGTATCACAAGAAGAACAAGAATAAAAGTCTTCGGATGTTGAGCATTACCATCTAACCTGGGCAGTTATGTAATCGTACGCTGGAATAAATGTAACCTGATCAACTACATTTATTCGAGATGCGATGAACGTGTGCTTGGGAGTAATAGTGGTGTTGCAACAGGTCTGAAACTTACCAACTAGGAATGTTAGAGCCGAACACTAAGATAAAATACTATAGGAGTATTTTGGAACACTAAAAGATTCACACTAATCCCAGAATTCATATTCAGAAGACAAGGAAACAAACAAGAATTAAAATACCATAGGGGTATTTTAGGATCCATAACTAACCTTGTCTGAAGAAATAAAAAGATCCTTATTGATATACCTACAACTACAAAGGGTATACTCTCAAGGTTATATATAATAAGAATCCCATAGGCTAAGAATGTGTGGTTTCGCTCTATTTCCTTTTCCTCGTTGGGATGTGGCTCTAGAGTAGTATCACATATTCGAAGGCCTATCGAATCTAAGCTATATATGATTTGTATACCTTGTGTAATCGTAGCAGGAATCGATATGGATCATCCAGTGAAATGTTAATAATCTCTTAGGATTCTTTAGACATTTCCATTCTCGCACGAGCCCTGTAGACAACCCTACCCTCTTCAGTGCTTGACAGAAGAGTTGATTCCGACCCCAAAGAAGTTCATTGAGAAGATTTCCAGCTAGGAAACGAATGAACTAGGTCGAGACTATTGAATTCACCAAGTGCCTATATCTTTTAGGGACGTCAGTGAGAAAATTTGCCTAAGCTTCCGAGATTCCCAGTCGTCCACCATGAAGTGATGACACCCAGAGTCGGAATCAGAAGAAGGCGAAGTAGAAATTCAATGTGTCCATACGAGGAGAGAACCCTAGGTAACTACCTAAAGGAAACCAACGCCGACTTCAGTCAAAGATACGAGTTAGACAGCGGGAGCCAGTACATGGAACCCGGGAAGTGTCTTTTCCTCGTATTCGTCACGCTAATACACCCTTAAAATAATACAATTTAGTGAGTTAGTGGTTACACTACTCACGCTATGTGTTAGGTAAATCGTCGTTTCCCGTTGTCAGTTACACGATTAGGGCGGATCCCCGCACCTCTATTGAAAGTATCTAGCCATAAGCCTTCATGAGCTTCTCTTTCCGCGGTTTCGATCTGAACTGTTCTCAAATCTCTCCAGGTCGGAGAGTGAAACCTTTCCCGGTATAAAGGTAACTTAGTAGGAACGACTCGCATCTTATGGACTTTTTCCGATACTCATACACCTACCTTGATTTCCAGGACTACATCATAGGGATGTAGGTCGACACTCAGAAAACCAGTATCCGAGGCACAGGAAAAAGTTATGCCTAATACAGTAAGGACAGTTATGTCCAGGGTTAACCATCGTCTCTCATCAGCTTGTGTTCCCTTCCATGTAGGAAAACCATGCCACCGAAGAAGCACAATCAGTCCACAAGCAAGAAACCTACTCTCTTACTCGATGAAGCTACGTTCCAAGCTGCAGTCTCAGCAGCCGTAGCAGCTGTCATGGCTCACCTGAATGCTAGCAACGCTAATGTTAGCAAGGTGCCTGTCGGGATTTCCAATCCTGGCAATGGACAGCAGCAACCAACACTTCCATACTCAGCCACCCAAGAACCTCACTCAAACCCACTAAAGAGAAAACTCAAGAATGAGGAGGGAAGTACCTCGGCTCAAGGACCTTCCAAAGGGCAATGAGCTGAGATGGTCAAATTCCCTGCCAACCCTTCTATCCCTATACCTAGGAGACCTTCCCCACTGCAGCAAGTGCAGCTACCATCATCATGGTGCCTGTCGGGAGCTCTATTGTGCTAGGTGCAACATGAAGGGGCATACTGCTCGTGTATGCAGAACTCCGGTGGAGCGTCTTGTATCAACCACCAATGCGGCGACCCGTACAGTTTGCCACCTATGTAGTGAAATGGGACACTTCAAGAAGGACTACCCAACCGAAGAGAAAGACAAATACACAGAAGGAGCCTGACACTACTGCTTTGGGAGAAGCGACAAGGAACTCGTTAAATTTTGGTACGTCTCACGATCTCTGGTAACTACACTAAGAACAATAAAAGACTAATTCAAATGTAAATTCTTCCCAGTAAGGCGAAAGTCACAGCACTGTTATAAAATTTAAAATTCATTAGGTAAAACTATAATGGCTAAACATATACGTTACGACCATGTATATTCAAGATGGATAGACCTAGAGTGAGCGAATGCCGCCTCATTTCTTGTTCCTCGTTTGGTTGTGGATTTAGGGCGGGGTCGCTCAGTCAACAGTCCTCCCCACCTTAAATATACACGACTAGTATATGTGAGGAGATTATAGAAATGCCTCGTGAAAATCCGTTCATGAAAAGATACTCTATTCGGAAACACTTAGGACTCTCTACAGTTCCGCGTCGACTCTATCAGTCCAAGTATCCGCGGTAGTGATACATAGGACGAAACCCGAGACGCCTAGAACTTGTGTGCCTGTTCGGCACATGACTCTATCGATCTTCATTATACACCATGTCGGAGTGTGCCAACTTCAACAACTCTATTGATCATGGTTCAACTTCGTGCAACCATGTGTACATTCTTAGTGCTGTGTAAAAAGAACTTTCTCCGTAGCCAAGTTGGCAAATAAAGGTTTTCCCGAACCTAAACCTGACTCAAATAATCAAACCTAATATGATCCGTCAATCGTTCCTTTTATCTCAAACCTTCCGAAGTACCCAAGAGAGGGTACCGTACGCTGTTGACCGACCCCTCGTAATCAGATGGATACCGAAGTGAACGACACTACAGATACTCTAAGAAGACGACCACCAACCGAAGCATACTCCGTAGATTCCCCGGGAGACCCTTCGCACCTCGCACATCAATTTCGCGAACCCAGAGAATAGAACTCATGAGGCTGACCACTATAACCAAGTATACGCTGGCATACATCAAGTATTGGCGGTTAAGCCAAGCATGAGCTCTACCACGGACCTCTTCGCAAAACACTTTCACCCTATTCCATAACATAGCATTCGGAGTCAAGAGAATCACTACGGGTTGAGAGAGTAAAGTCCGAGTGATGAAACCATATACCCACTAGAGTTGACCTAGACCGAGAAAACTCAGAACCTTCGGAAGAGTAGTTGCAGTAGATGCTCGCACTACTCATGCACCTTGTCCACCCAATAATAGACAAGTGGTGCTTATCATCCTCCACCCTCTTGCATGGAGGAAATCGTTGTCTCCATGTAGACGATAAGATACATTCTCCGAAGTGAACACTAGGATGCCGAGAACCATAGGATAACCTTCGCAGCCAAGGATACTTGGTCAAGTGCAAAAGTAGTTGCGTTAAATCTCATGACCCGGATCCCGAAGTAATCATAGGCCTGACACCAGCCCTGGTGTTAGTTGAAGGGTTACACGGGAACATACACTTTCCATGCTAGAATAAACCACAGTCTTAGAGATTCCTTGGACTATTAGGTGTTCCACGAATACCATCTCACGCAGAGATAGTAGAAGCACCTCCCGAGATAGTCCAACGCTCATCTAGTGAAACCCTATCTCCCCGACCCTCAGGGTTTCCGTATCTCAAGCATCGTTAGTGCAGGTCCATTTTGCACGAGTTTGGGATAGACACTCTATAGCAAACCGATGACCATAGTCACGCAACCCACACGACGATCTAGAAAGTCTCTATCAGCCAGTTGACAGGAAACGCGAGACCAAAGACCACTCGAGATTCCTAAGAACCAACATGAAGGACACACATCCAGTATGAGAGAGAACGTTAGGAACTTCGGAATGGCGATCACGCCAGTGATGATCTTGCCATAGAAGTACACTATGTTCTAAGTACTGAAAGGCTCTACCCTTCCGAGAGCCTAGGACCATCGGAGAATCCTCAGAGACTTGGTCCAACCCTTTTCAGGCCGCTACTACCTTCGGATATACCACAAGATTCCCACCCATATATAAAGGGGAGTAAACTCCATTTGGAGCTTTTCCACCCTCTCTCTCTATACTCTCTCTCTCTAGACTCGTTTTCGCCCATTTAGGGACTTAGTATTTTGGGTTTAGACCATTTAAACACAAGGAAATATGGGGTGACTTGGAGTTTATGGCCCAAGCATGTACCTAGGCTGTAAACTCCCCAAAACATGCCCAAATCATGGTTTTAAACCCCCAAAATGGCATAACACTTCATTATAAATTACTAGCAAGGAATTAGGGGCTTGAAACTTCACTAAACTCAAGGAATGAGAGTTTACGGCCGTAAACTCCCAAATGAGGCCCTTAGAAGCCTTAAATCCACTCATGCCTTTTTGGAAAAGTACTTAGAAAAATCCCATGAACAAGCTAGAAGCCTTAAAACACCCTAGAACCCATCACCATGAGTTTACGGCCATAAACTCATGGTGAGTAGTCTCAGGGCCGTAAACTATGTGATAAGGGTTTAATCTTGGAGAGTAAACTCCATTCCTTAGCCATACACACCCTTAAACGCTACCCGAGACACCCAAACACTTAACCAAAGTGTTTTCCGCTCCTGTGAGCGTGTATATTTGTTTAATTAGTATTAAATATACTAATTGTATGTGAACATATGTTATCATATGTTAAATAGGTCATTGTGTGTGTTCAAGTCCTTGCGTGACACCGAACGCCCAAACGGGTCCTTCGTCGGACCTACTTACACCAGGTGAGTTCATACCCCTGAATGAACCTTTTAAATGCTTTTAAATGTTTTATGGGGGGGGGGAATACAAGTTAAACATGCCAGTTATCATATAAATCACATGTGATTGATAACCCGCATGCACAAGATTTTACCACTGTACACTGTTTTACCGAGTAGGACACTATAATGGTTTTCAATTGTTTCAAAACTCTTACTTATACTGTTCTATCTAAATTCATTCTAAAATGATTTATGAAAGATTTTCTAAGGTTTTCAAACATATTTTACAAAAGAATACAAATCGTGATTTTCTCCGGATATAAAGGTTTTCATCAAAGTTTCCTTCTACGACGTATACTTTTACTTGTTAAATACTACTGCTTCGCTTATACTTATTTCATACTCCTACTATGTAACGCTTTCACTTATACTTTTAGTCGCTTATACCTGATGGACACTTATACTTATTCATGCTCTTACTTAGTGATACGATTCTACTTCACTTATACTTGATATCGCCTCTACTTCACTTATACTCGATATGCTCTTACTTCACTTATTGTTGTCTCTACTTCGTGATACGCTTATACTTTTTCGACTATACTACTTCACTTGCGACCGCTTCTACTTCACTTGTTAGACACTATTACTTCACAAAGATCACTTCTACTTGATACACACTCAGTCATAGTTAGAGGTATGTCTGTGCTTATATAGGTACATATAAGTAATGGTTGAAAGACTTAGGAAGGCTCGTCTGCCCTATTTCCTTTTCTTTGTTGAGATGTGGTCTGGTGGGATCGGATGGTCGTCCGAAGGTGGTTTGACTCATTAGTTATATATTATGTATATGAGTATGGACATATAGGAATTCTCTAGTCAGTTCAGTAAAGAGTCTCTATCTCTAGTCTACACTTACATTAGAAACCCACTATTGGGAAGTCTCTACCTCTAGTTCAGCACTTACACACTACCCACTATTTGGAAGTTTCTACCCACTATTTGGGATGCATATTCAGGACACGGCCTTATCCGTCGTCTAGTTGGTAACCAGAGTCTTCTGTAGGGAGAGCGGACATTGTGTGTATAGATCTATACGGGATTGACACCCCCGCACCCTGACTGCTAGCTACAGTCCACGGCCCACCAAGCCAAAGGGTGACAAATGTCATATTTATAGACGCTTGTAGGGCGTCTGGTACTCTAGTGTCGGTTAGTATGGTTACGAGTATCTCGGGTTACCTTATAATTCATGGCCTTAAGGTAACGGTATTTCACCAGCAATTTACACTATATGCTGGTATCTCACTTTTCAGAATCACACTGTTTAGACCTTGCAAGATGTATCTTTCATTTGATACTGTCTGCGGTCTATATTCACAGTTTTGACCTTACAAGACGTATCTTTCAATTGATATTGTCTGGGGTCTATCTTTCACTGTTTTGACCTTACAAGATGTATCTTTCATTTGATACTGTCTGGGGTCTGTGTTTCACTGTTTAGACCTTACCAGCTATAACTTTCATTTGGTACTTTCTGGGGTCTGAGTCTCTACTTGTTAGACCGAACCAGGTGTGCCGTTCATTCGATACTTTCCTGGAGTTTATGATTCCTTTGCCTT
This sequence comes from Lactuca saligna, assembly GCF_052625555.1. NCBI lineage: Eukaryota > Viridiplantae > Streptophyta > Magnoliopsida > Asterales > Asteraceae > Lactuca > Lactuca saligna. The sequence goes on along the minus strand of NC_136423.1, from coordinate 73,879,928 downwards.
AGTCAGCAGTCCTCACTGCTGAGGCATATGTTATTTCCCCGTCGTCTCTTGCTTTCTTTAATAATCAAATTTAGTATTTTGACAATCATAGCAATTAAGGGAAAACCACTTTTTACCACACAACACTAACCAGTCTTGGTAGAAGGCTGCTTTATTAAAGAAGATATAGGATTTTCTGGAAAGAACTCTAATACACAGTAAACACTTAAACTACTGCTTTATAAAGTTATTTGAATAAATTTCACTAAATACTTATGAACTCACCAGCATTTGTAAAAAAATGTTGATACTCTCTTTTCAAATAAATTGTATTCTCAGGTTAGAATTAGACAGGTACATCCCCGGAGCTGTTGATGAAGATAGCTTAGTACCACGTTGTATTTATTCTATTACTTGTATTACTTTAAATTGTTGTAATGTAACCATGTAAAACTATTACTATTAATGCAATGTTTTGTTGTACTTTGATTACTATAATGCATGTGTTGTGATACTTGACATGACGTCATCCACCCCAGAACGTTTCCGTCGTTCCGGTTTTGGGGTGTGACACCCCCACTAGAACCACACTTCACCCTCAAAGTCTCATGCCAAAAACAACTCCGGATGTTGCTCCCGCATCTCTGACTCCGTCTCCCAAGTCCGCTCAGACCCCTTCCGATGCTGCCATTGGACTTGAACCAGGGGCACCTCCTTGTTCCTCAGAACCTTGACCTTCCGGTCCAAGATCGTGATCGGTCTCTCAACATAATTCAATCCTGCGTCCACCTAGATATCCTCCAACGGTACCACCGTCGACTCGTCGGCTATACACTTCCTCAGCTGAGACACGTGGAAGGTATCATGAATCTGGCACAACTCTGCAGGTAGCTCCAATTGGGATGCTACCATGCCCACCCTTGCGATCACCCTGAACGGTCCAATGTACCGGGGCCCCAACTTGCCCCTTTTCCTGAATTGCATCACTCCTTTCCAAGGAGACACTTTCAGGAGTACAAAATCCCCCACCTAAAACTCGAGCTCAGACCTACACCTATCTGTGTAACTCTTCTGGCGACTCTGGGCCGTCAACAACCTCTGTCTAACCTGATGTATCTGCTCTGTCGTCTAAAGCACTAACTCAGTGCTTCCCATCACTCATTGCCCTACCTCTCCCCAACAGGTGGGAGTCCGACACTTCCTCCCATACAACAACTCAAATGGAGGCATACCAATACTCGAATGGTGGCTGTTGTTATAGGAAAACTCAGCCAGAGGCAGATACGTGTCCCAAATCCCTCCGAAGTCCAACACATAAGCCTAAAACTTACCAAGAACCAAAAACATTCATCATAAAATACTATAGGAGTATTCCTGATAGATCCAAATTTAGTATAGAGATTCCTCCAAGTGTTGCTACCACTTCCTTCTTAAGCAATAACTTACTTGCATTAGTAACCTTTTTGTGTACTTATCGCTAGGTAGAATGCTTTTAAATTCAGGATGAGATATATCTTGTTTCATATATCTTTAGGACTTACCATCCTCTTCTTCCTGATTGTTTCTAGAACAAGATGCCTCCCCGAAGAAGACCCATTAGAAGGAACAACGACATCCCACCACCGCCACCTCCATAATTTGATCCTGCCATGTTCTAGGCAACAGTTACCGCCGTCGTGACTGCAACAATGGCACAAGTGAACGCTGGAGGGGATGGAGGTGGAGCTGACCCTCTAAGATAAGTCGGGAGTCAGGGACAACAGAAGGAGTGTTCCTACAAGGACTTCATGACGACAAAACCCAAGCCCTTCTACGGAAATGGAGGTGTTATCGCTCTGACTCGATGATTCGAGAAGATCGAATCCATCTTCGGAATTTTCGCCTGTTCCGAAGCAAACAAGGTGAAGTTTTCCGCCTGCACCTTCACCAACCGAGCCTTGACCTGGTGGAATGGTCAAGTCAAATCCATAAGCCTGCCAGTGGCTAATGCCATGGGTTGGGAAAGGATGAAGGAACTCATGCTTGGTGAATACCACTCGAGGGGCGAGGTGCAAAAGTTGGAGCACGAACTCTGGAACTTGAAGATGAAGGGTTCTGACATCGCTGCCTACACCGCTAGATTCTATGATCTGGCTCTCCTCTATCCGAGAATGGTCACCCCGGAAAGCAAGAAAATCGAGAGGTACATTTGGGGACTGACACAACCAACCAAAGGAAACGTCTTGGCTGCTTGACTGACTACATTTGATAACGCCAAGTGCCTGGCGTAGACTCTGATCGATCATGGAGTCGATCTAGATGAGGTGGCAGCCGTCTCTAAGCCACAAAAGGAAAGTGGTGGGAAGAAGAAGAAATCCTGGAACAAGCGGAAGAGCTAGTCTTTGCAGGAGCCTTCCAAGAAACAATAAACAGTGACTATTCATGCTGCTAGCCTGCTACTACTCCTGTTGCTACTCTAGCTGCCGTTCCAACCACCCAAGCTCCTACCGGTGGTTATTCAAGGAAACTACCTCTGTGCAACAAGTGTACCTTTCATCATCACGGACCCTGTCGTGATCTAAATTGCAACAACTATGGAAGGAAAGGACACACAACTCGATACTGAAAGACACCAACTAACTAGGCTTCGGGAGCGGGCGCTGGTCAAGCTTGTTATGGAGGTGGAGAGGCTGGACACTTAAGGAGAAACTGCCCCAAGGCATCAACTGGTGGCAGTATAGGAAGAGTTCTGGCGATGTTCCAGGAGGAAGAGGTCGTTGATCCTACCGTTGTTACGGGTACGTTCCTCCTTGACAACTCTTATGCACACATTCTTTTCAATTCTGGTGCGGAGAGGAGATTTGTTAGTCATGCATTCAAACACCTAATCAAATGTAAATCCCAACCTTTAACTGAAACATTCATCGTCAAGATGGCTAACGGAAAGAAAGAGAGCACGAACGACATATTCATAGGTTGTACTCTTACCTTAGACAATCATTCCTTTCCCATCAACCTTATGCCCGTGTCCATTAAGAGCTTCGATGCCATTATTGGTATGGACTGGTTGAGCCCCAATCGTGCTGATATTCTTTGCTTCGATAAAGCTATCCATCTCAATCTTCCCTTTGGTGGAACACTCATGATTTACAGAGATAATCTTAGCTCGAACCTTCGTATCGTTTCATGCATCAAGGCCCAGAAGTATCTGCGAAAAGAATGCCATGCATTCCTAGCTCATGTCGTTGACAAGACGCAGAAAATTAAAAACCTTGAGAGTCTCCCCGAAATCTGTCACTTTCCCGATGTCTTCCCCGAAGACCTCCCACGAATTCCACCCAACAGTCAAGTCGAGTTTCGAATCGACTTAATCCCTGGAGCTACTCCTGTAGCTAAATCCCCTTATCATTTAGCGCCGACGAAAATGCAAGAGTTATCCAGCCAGCTCAATGAGCTAATCAGCAAAGGATTCATTAGGCCAAGTTCCTCACCCTAGGGAGCTCCAGTCTTATTCATAAAGAATAAAGATGGATCATTTTGGATGTGCATTGACTACAGAGAGCTAAACAAACTGACCATCAAAAATCGTTATCCCTTACCCAAAATCGACGATCTCTTCGACCAACTTCAGGAAGCTAGTTACTTTTCAAAGATAGATCTAAGATTAGGGTACCATCAGTTGCGGGTTCACGAGAATGATGTGCCCAAAACAGCATTTCAAACTCGCTATAGACACTACGACTTTGTAGTAATGCTCTTTGGTTTGACCAACACACCGGCAGTATTCATGGACCTGCTAAATCGGGTGTGCCGCCCTTTCTTAGACAAGTTCGTGATCGTGTTCATCGACGATATACTTGTCTATTCGCGAAGTGAGAATGATCATAAACAAAACTTAAGGCAGGTGCTGGAAATATTAAGGGCGGAGAAGCTATATGCGAAATTTTTGAAGTGTGAGTTCTGGATAAGGAAGGTAACTTTTCTCGGTCACGTGGTTAGTGAGGAAGGTATACACGTGTACCTTTCCAAAATCAAGGCGATTAAAAATTGGTCTGCACCAAAGACACCCACAGAAATCCGGAAATTCTTGGGTCTCGCGGGCTATTATCGCAGGTTCATCCAGAACTTCTCCAAAATCGCTAAGCCTTTAACTACCCTAACATAGAAAGGTGTAACCTTTAGTTGGGGAGTCAAGCAAGACACTGCATTTCAAACATTGAAGCAGGCCCTGTGCAACGCACTTATCTTGTCCCTGCCTGAAGGGATAGAAGACTTTGTTGTCTATTGTGATGCATCCAATCAAGGCCTAGGTTGTGTGCTCATGCAACGAGGAAAGGTTATCGCCAATGCCTCGAGACAGTTGAAGACACACGAAGTCAATTACACGACTCACGATCTAGAGTTGGGAGCAGTGGTATTTGCATTAAAGATCTGGAGACACTACCTTTATGGAACCAAGTATACTATCTTCACCGATCATAAGAGCTTGCAGCACATCCTTTATCAGAAGGAGTTAAACATGAGACAATAGCGATGGGTAGAGTTGCTCAGTGATTACGAGTGCAAAATTCGTTACCATCCCGGCAAGGCCAATGTGGTAGCAGACGCCCTTAGCTGAAAGGAGTATTCAGGGCACAAGGGGAAAGCATTGACATTGACCATCCATTCCCGATTACCCACACAAATCCAAGAGGCTCAACTGGAAGCCTTAAAACTAGAGAACATGACGGGTGAAGCCCTGCGAGGAATGGAAAAGAACTTAGAGGTCAAGGGAGACAAAGTTTATTATTTCATGGACCATATCTGGACCCCGAAGTATGGTGGTTACAGAGAAGTTGTCATGAACGAAGCCCACAAGACGAAATACTTCGTTCACCCAGGTTCAGATAAGATGTATCTGGATCTAAAACAACTCTATTGGTGGCCGAACATGAAAGCAGAAATTGCTATCTTCGTGGGCAAGTGCTTGACTTGTGCCAAGGTAAAAGTAGAATATCAAAAGCCCTCAGGTTTGCTTCAGTACCGGAGATACCTGAGTGGAAGTGGGAAATGATCACAATGGATTTCATCACTAAGTTACCCAGATCTCCGAGTGGTAACGACGCCATCTGGGTAATTGTCGATCGATTGACAAAATCCGCCCACTTCCTGCCAATCAAAGAAAACTTCAAGATGGAGAGACTCACGCAGATTTACATTCAAGAGATAGTTTGCCTTCATGGGGTACCTGTATCCACTTTTCTGACCGAGATAGCAGGTTCACCTTGAGATTTTGGCAATCGCTACAGAAAGCCCTTGGAACTAAGTTGGATATGAGCATGACTTATCATCCACAAACAGATGGACAGAGTGAAAGGATAATTCAAACATTGGAAGATATGTTGAGAGTCTGTGTCATTGACTTCAGCATATCATGGGATGCTCATATTCCTCTGGTCGAGTTTTCCTACAACAATAGCTACCATACCAGCATCAAGGTTGCGTCGTTTGAAGCCCTCTATGGCCGCAAGTGCAGATCCCCTCTATGATGGGCTGAAGTGGGTGACACGCAGCTAGTCAAGGGTTAAGTCCCTAATAGCACTCTCACTGGTCCTGAAATCATCCGAGAGACAACCGAAAAGATCGTACAAATCCGAGAACGACTGAAAGCCTCGCAGGATAGACAAAAGAGCTACGCCGATAAGAGAGGAAAACCTTTGGAATTCCAGGTTGGTGACCGCGTCCTTCTGAAGATCTCACCATGGAAAGGCATGATACATTTTGGAAAACATGGGAAGCTGAACCCAAGGTACATTGGACCATTCGAGATCCTTGCTAGGATCGGTCCCGTAGCATACAAACTCCAGTTACCACGAGAACTCAACAATGTTCATCCTGTCTTCCACGTGTTGAACCTAAAGAAGTGTCTGTCCGACGAGACACTTGTGATTCCTCTCGACGAGATCGCTAGACGAGGGTCTGCACTTTGTGGAAGAACCTGTCGAAATCATGGACCGAGAAGTCAAACACACGAAGCAGGGCCGCATCCCGATAGTGAAGGTTCGTTGGAATGCCAAGCGAGGTTCTGAATTCACTTGGGAGAGTGAGGATTCAATGAAGCAGAAGTACCCTCATCTCTTTCCAAGTTCATGACTGTACTCTATTCTTGAATTTCGGGACGAAATTCCCTCTAACGGGGGGATGATGTGACAACCCGAAACCACTACCTTGTACACTTAGTTAATTCAATCAATGTTAAACTTGTTTTGTTGACCTTTTTTAATGTTTAAGGGTTCATGTAAGTGTTCTAAGCTTGAGTATGACCAAGGTTGGGTTTAGGAATGAGCCGGCAAGCCATAAAGTGACAAAATCAGGCCACCTCTAGGAGGAGTGTACAGCCAAACACATGGGTGTGCGGCCGCAAACTCACTTTTTGACAACACCCTTACCCCTATATAAAGGGTAGCCCCCTTTCCTTTCATTCCCTTAACACCTTGACAGCACACTACACTATTCTCTCAAGTTTCTCCAACTTTGAACCCTCCAAAGCTTCAAGAACGTAAGTACTTCATCCTCTAACTTGCAAACCATGAAAGACCACTCTATCTAAGCCTTAAGTCTAAAATAATCGACATGTTATTCATCTCTTTGAAGGAGTGCGGCCGTACACCTCCTTTAAGGTGGCCGCACACCCTTAAAACACCCTCCAAAGTGAGAGTTTAACTCCCATATTCGAGATAGACATGACCCTAGCGTTGTTGCACCTTGGAATGGACAATTTGGACATCAATCTTGTGGGGTGTACGACCGCACACACCGTTGTGCGGCAGCACACTCCTATGTGTGACCACACACACATCCTAGGGCCACAAACCCACTTCTAGGACCCTTTAACTTGCAATACAATTGAGTAAAGACCTAGAACACTTCATGGATGCAAGCATGGACCTTGAGAACACTTTAAAGGCACCCTCTTTCATGTTTGTACGGCTGCACACCCATCGGGTCACACACACACTCAAGGTGGCCATACACTCCCTTTACTCAATCCTACAAGGTTTTATCACTTGGTGCAAGTAGTTCCAAGTCCCTAGAGTGATTGTCTATCGTATCTAGTGGTAAAATGCCTTCATTTGACTCCTATGTGTGTGTCATTACATGTTATTAGGGTCAAGTTGAGTTTGAAGTTTCACTTGACACTCAACATCTTGTATCGGTCTTTCGTTCAAATCCCTCGCTCAAGGTGAGTTCATACCCCTACATTTTCCTTGTTTTTAATGTTTTCAGGGGGGGGGGAGTACAAGCCAAACCATAAGTATTTTGTAAAATAATACAAAGAGATTTTAACAAATATAAAACTCATGCAATTCTCATACTTTAACCCTTTTGTGCTATGTTGAGCATAAGGGAAGTTTTACAACTTATCACTAAATTGCATAGTTTTCCGAACTCGATACTCATTACATTATACATGCAAAATATAATCGGTATAGTTTGGGATTTTCGAAACATAACAAGTACAGAAACTTTCACTACTAAACATATACACTATGGCAGATATATTTTACAATTTACACCACTACATGAACTTAGCATTCATAACGATAATTGTCACTACATACGGATTTCACTACGGCATAATGCTACTACACTACATGTAAACTAGATTGTATGATACTGTGAGGAACTACTTCAGCATTGTACTCTTAGGTGTACATGGATAAATCCTATCATAGTATAACCAAAGTCTCCTAGAGGGAGAGCGTGAGATTTGTGAATAGATCTATTCGGGACTGACAATCCCACACCCGAACTGCTAGCTACAGTTAGGCAGGCATGCCTGGGGTGACAAATTTCATTTAACTCAACGCCTGAAGAACTTTGGAAAGGTATCTAGTCATATCAAGTATGGTTATACGACTCACATTATGTATAAATCACCTTTAGTTTACAAGTTGGCACTCTTCAACAGTTTTATTTTTACTAAATAGAACTAATACACACTACAACTGGAGAATAGCCAGAGTTTTCTAACAGAAACGATTATACAATGGTTTCATGTACGAAATACTTATACATCATGATTAGCATTATATAGTCACATGAAGTAGTATTTTCGCATATCACTACAAATTACAGTAACGAACCCTCATGGTTTTATACATGATTGATAACGCTACATTCTCACTAAAGAAAATATCGGATTTTCTTGGAAACATACTAACACTTTTATAAATTCATCAACAAGTTTTCATTACAAAATACCGCTTATGAAATCACCAGCTTTATGCTGATGTTTTTCAAACTGCTTGTATTCTTAGGAAATCAGTAGACAGGTACCTGCTGGATTTTTGAGAAGCTGGAGCAATAAGAGTCTTATGTTTATATTTTTACATACTATTTGATGCAATTCAAACAAGTTTCAGACATAGTTCCATACTGATGTAATCATTTTCATATAAGTATTCACTATAATGGTTGTGTTGCTATGATTGCTATTATTCATTGGTTGTGATGCTATAGATGACATCCTTCACCCCAGAATGTTTCCGCCATTCCTGGTTTTGGGGTGTGACATATGAGCTTTAGAATTGCATGCTAGTATGGATTTATGATAAGTGGATAGAATGGCTTGATTAGTAATGTTGGTTAGATTTTCCGTTGCTTGAATGTTGCTTGCTTTGTGCTTTGTGAGACTCTTAGTGATGTGAACTAACTACTAAGTGAATATGTTAAGGCACATGTTGCACAGGTCAGATAATCTTAGAGTGATGGACTTGGCCCTATTGCGCAACTCTCGTTTGAGTCCAACCGTTCTAGGATTGAATCTTTTACTCGAAGTATTATCTAATGTTTGTTGCATGTGACTGTATTCATGAGGTGGCTAGTTGACATTAATGGGAATCCTTTAGCAGCTGAGGGTAGGGTGAGGTCGGGATCCTATGAGAGTCTAGGATATGCATCAGTGGGTTTAGTGGCATGATTTAGTGAGTTTTTTTTGGTGCATCAGTTTGAGAAGGTGACTTAGAGGATCCAAGATGATTCTTGAGGAAAGTATGGATAGGTGTGGAAAGTAGTATTGGGCCTGTACTACTGAAAGCACATGATCTATACTCGAATTGGGGAGAGTCTTGGAGAATCTAAGAATCTTATGGGATGAGGATTTTTGGATATGTTCTAATCTTTGGCATATCGTATTTTCAGTCTGGTGATGAGCACTCAGGGAGGAGGTTCAGGTTCTAATTTTGGATCAAGTGCAGGTACTGAGCAGATTAGTGAGCAAATGCAGGAGTTCATCTCGTCGGAGATTACCCACGGTATTTTGGAGCAGACTCTTGTGATATTTGGCTCAGTCAAGGATGGGATTTTGAAGCTATTGGATAGTCGTCTCGGGGCCTTCCGGGCCGAGATTGTAGCAGGGCAATTGGGGGCTTATTTGGAGCCCAAAGCATATGGATCCCTAATTTTGAATTTATTTAATTTACACAAGATTAGATTGTTAAAGCCCATATAAAATGTATAAATCTCTCATCAGGTGTCCGTTTTTTACTATCTTTATATTGTTGAACTCTTATTCGATTTCTGTGCCCGCAACGATATGCTGAAACTTCGAAAAATCATAACTGCTTCTCACGAAGTCAGATTTGGACATTCTCTATATGCACACTCTCGATTTAACGACTATTATGACTTTTATTTAGATCACTTAGGCTAAAAAGTAAATTATGAAAATTTCACTTTTTACGATACACAAAGTCGTGCCGGTTTAATCGTAAAACTTTGAAGAAGCATAACTTCTCCATACGAAGTCAGATTTTAGCGCTTTTTATATGTAAGGAATCCTTCTCACATACACTATAAGTTTTGTTAAGATTATTGGTCATAAATAATCTTCTATCAAAATATCATTTTTAACGATTATTATCTCTAAATTGACTAGCGCGAATTTGTCGACGTTACAAAGTGTATTCATTCACGATTCTGAACTTCCTTTACTCATCAAGTGCTCAACTACAAGGGAATTCGTCGTTTTCATCACCATTTCCCCTAAAACAATACAATTCCATGTTTATATTTGATTATACCATCATGAACGTGTTTAAGCATTCCAATTGGATTCATTGTTATCAAACATCATCTACGTCATTGAATCCATTCCATAATAGCTTATAGATACAAAATCCCCAAATTATATTTCTAGGGTTCATGGAGATTTTTACCCAAATCATCAAATCCATCAATGAGATGATTGGATTGAGATTAGAAGCAGAAAAACCATTCAAAAGAGGTTAGAAAGTCAAACCCTAATCATCAATTGAAACCAAATTCTACACTGGGGTTTTCCCCAAACCTTGAGTTTGAAATTTAGAGGTAGAAGACAATAGATTATACCTAACAAGCTATTCATTCCTCTTTTCTTTGAGTGGATGCTCAAATGTTGTCTTGGATCAATCTTTAGATAAAAATAGAAGAAAATCACTATAAGAGAGCTCCTTAACTTCCTCTACATGTTTTTGATGAATGAGGGGAGATGGATGCATCTTATTTCCCTAACATTTTCACATTTACTCATTCAAGTTTACTTGTTATGGCCAAAACCCACCAAACCTCAATATTTGTGATTTTAACTTAAGTTTTGACATAATAAGTCATTCCTCATACATTTTATAAACTTAGTAGTCCCTTTTATTAACTGAGTCAACCCTTTAGTCAAACTCACTTTGCCAACTTGACACTTTTGGCTATTTAACTTTTAAATACGTTATTATTTTTCACTTCTAACTTTCTAAACTTTATATGAACTAATGATATGATTATTCATTGATGATTTAACTATATAAATCAATTTTTAATTACTTACTTTATGCTTAAGAACATAGTCTTAAATTTTAGGATGTTACACCGTGTGGTAAGTAAGCAAAATAAAGGACTAACCAGTTTTCATCTCGAAGGCCAAGGTTCATGAAACTTTTGTTGAAAAAACTTCTAGGTTTCGTTTTTCAATTCAACTACATCAGTTCTCCATCTTCCATTAATCATCAACTCGTTTATTCTATTCCTATTATTTACAGACCCGAGGAAGAACTTCGAGTTTCATCCTCATCGATCGACCATCTAATGCGCTCTTTTTGTTTCAGGTCAAGCATCGATAGTTTCTCATACTCCATATTTCTTTGTGCATTGGCATTTCGTTTCAAAAGTAAGCATTTGACATCTTACGTGATTATGAGGCATCATCAATGAATCGTGACTAAATCAATGAGGATGTAGGTGTAACATCCCGAAAATTCAGAAGTAAACTTGAAGGGCTAAAGGTGTAAATAAGAAGCTCGAATCTGCGAGTCGAGTCATGTTACGGGTCGCGTGTTAAGTGACCAACTCGGCGAGTCACATGGGTGGACTCGGCAAGTTGGTGTTGTTTGTAGAAAACCCTAATCCCGGGAGTTGAGCCCTACATAAAGAACATAACACCCTCTCCCCAGCCTCTTTACTCTCCCTTGAAGTCAAGAAACCCTAATATTCGTTTGTGAGAGAATTAGAGAGCATTTGGATCTTGAAGGAGTGTTGTTTAAGAGATCTTTGAAGATTAAGAGGCTTGGCGCAAGGGGCTTCGCAAGGCTTTGGCTTATTCTTCTGATTGGAGTCTTCTCTTGAGGTAATGATTCGTTGCTTGAGCTGTTATCCATCTAGATCTATCATTTGTGGGATTTTTGGGAGTATATCTAGTGCTATCTTGTGTTTGGTGTAAGATCTGAGGTTGCTACCTCAGATCTAAGTTGTTAATGATCCAAAAAGCCATAAAGTCTATGCCTAAGAGTTGTTGGTGAAGTTCTTTTGTCCCAAACCTTAGCCCAAGAGTGTATTATTCTTAGATCTCCTTGGATTCACGTAAAGTTTGTCACTTTACATGATGGATGGCTTGTAGAAGAGTAGATCTATGGATTGGAGACCCTGCATGGCTTGGAAAGCCTCTGTATGGGTTAAGAGCTAGTGGTACTCGGCGAGTCACATGGCTGTACTCGGCGAGTTGTTTGAAGATAGGCAGCAACTCAACGAGTTGGAAGAACAACTCGACGAGTTGGTTGAAGATAGCCTTGGACTCAGTGAGTCTGGTCATGAGGTCCTCACCTTTCCTGGTTGAGCTGTGAAACGGTGAGTCGAGGGACGACTCGGTGAGTTGAGCAGGAAGTGACTCAGAGTTCGTGGGACTCGGCGAGTTGGGTCGCGATATGGGAGTTTTGAGAGCCTAGGGACTCGCCGAGTCAGCGGGCTGACTCGGCGAGTAGAGCCAGTCAGGAAGTTTGAGTTTGACTGAGGACTTTGTCTTTGACCAAGAGTTGACCAGTTGACTTCCAGGAGTAATTTGGTAATTATTGGTATTTATTGACTTCATTCTTTTGGTATTATCAGTGGTGGAGTTCGTGTCGGAGGTTGGAGCAGCGTGATCTTATCTTTCAGTCAACAGTTGCGAGGTGAGTTATCCTCACTATATCAACAGGGTCTAAGGCACCAAGGCCGGCCCTTTATCGGATTGTAATCCGGGTATCGTTGTTATGTTATTGCTTTGCTATGTTTGCATCCTGGTAGTTAGGATGGTATATGTTAGAGACCTGGTTAAAGTCGATATCCTGGTATATAGGATGATGCTATGCTAGTGACTGGTTAGGTCGGTATCCTGGTTAGGATGATGTTATGTTATGTGATCTGCTAGATCGGTTTGATTGGATGTGAATTGTTATATGATTGTACGTTTATGTGCACATGGTTGATGTACCGGGGTTGGGTTGAGGCGGGTCCTGCTTTGTGCTGTAGGCCAACATACCCAGGGCGGACCGGTTAACCCGAAGGCCCAGCGAGCGGTCCGGATAGGCTGTAGGCCCGCGAGGGCGGACCAGACGTGCCGAGACTCGGAGAGTGGACCAGGCCGACTGAAGGCCCGGTGCGGGCGGACCAGTCATACTGTAGACTCAAAGAGTGGACCAGGTTGGTTGAAGGCCCGGTGTGGGCGGACCAACCACATTGCAGACTCGATGAATATGGCTAGACTCGGAGGGTGGACCAGGTGGACTGAAGGCCTGGTAGGGCGGACCAGTCACACAGTAGACCTGAAGTGCATGGCTGTTCTGTTCGGTTATGATATGTTATGCGTGGTATATGTGGTTGGTATTTTGGGGGTATCTCACTAAGCTTTCGGGCTTACAGTTGTGGTTTAATGTTTTTCAGGTACTTCAGGAGACCGTGGCAAGGCGAAGGCGTGATCGTACCGCTCCTCATGCTTATGTTTTACGATATGGTTCTGAGAAGACTGTGATAATAATTGTATTGAAAACCTTTTTGTAATGACTTAACGAAACTGGGTTGTTTTTGAAAAGTTTAAATTGGCTTGAATTTTTAGAGTGTTACAAGTTGGTATCAGAGCCTTGGTTTGAGTGAATTGGAGGAACATTCGTGTAAATCCAGTCTCAAATCAAGGAGAGTTTTCAAAAAAGGATTTAAAATGGTTTTCAAAAATAAGTAAAGGAGGACGCGGAGGTACGATCAGCCGGAGCCAGTAAGTAGCCCCAAAATACCATATAAATTATTTGTTTATGTGATATGATAGAACTACATGCTAGTACTAGGCTAGGGATCTTCAGGAATTGCATGATAGAGTTGCCTGATTCATGATGCCTGCTAGCCTAGGGTTTCTTTCTGTATGAGATTTCTAGTGTTCCTCTAGGAGTGAGGGTTGAGTGCTTGGTATGCTTGTTCTTCACTAGGGTGTTGTGGTGATACTTGGTATAAATATGAGTAGGTGTGGAAGGTAGTATGGGCCCATACTACTGAAAGCACAGGACCCATACGCGTATGAAGGAAGTTACAACCCCTAGGGTTGTGTTGAGAGTCGGTTCCCGGGTTAGTGGGAGGTATCTGATGTTGCGGTATTTTTCAGTATGGTGGTTACGAGGCATGCTGGGAGCAGATCCGGATCAGGATCGGGAGCAGGAGAGGGCGGTCAGGGTGGGTCAGCACCACCCGAGGTTATCGGTCAGATGAGCACAGACGAGTTGGATGCTAGGATTTGTGAGATCCTATATGATGAGGTTGCTACTATGTTCCGAGCCGAGTAGCCGGAACTGCTTGGGACAATCAAGACCGCCATGGTCGAGTATTTTGATGAACACTATGCAGCTCTTTTAGCTACAATGGCTGTAGCAGCGGTAGGGGGAGGAATCGGTAGAGGTTTTCAGTATCGAGACTTCGATAATACGAAGCCCCTACCTTCGATGGAGTTCAGGACCCGATTGTTGCTACGAGATGGTTGTCAGACGTGGAGGGGTGTTTCTTCACGTGTTCATGCCTTGCTGGTCAGAGGGTGAGGTGTGCTCTGAACCTTTTGAGGCTCGGGGCGAAGGATTAGTGGAGGTTGACCACGGGATCATATTCTAATGCGCAGCGAGCTGCGGTTTCTTGGGATCAGTTCAGAGAGATGTTCAGTACTCGCTATGTTCCGCGAGTTGAGAGGGAGAGATTAGCTCAGGAGTTCCTGGAGCTGAAGCAGGATTCCGAGTTGGTGACGAAGATCACCAGGATGTTCACTGAGAGGGCGATGTTTTGCCCTGAGTTTGCATCTGAGCAGGCCCAGATGTCCCGATATCTGAGTATGCTGAAGAGGGATATCGGGCAGTTTGTGTCTACGCAGAGGTGCGAGACATTGTTGGAGTTGCAGGAAGTCGCTAGGCGGCGGGAGTTGGAGATCGAGTTACTGTTGAGAGAACAAAGGCAGGCTCCGGTACAGTCGTAGCCGGCGCTGAAACGGTCGAATACCGTTGATTTCAGTTTGAGCAGTCAGAGCAGCCGCACTTGTGAGAAGTGCGGGAAGGGTCATGACGAAGCTTGTAGGTCCAGTGGTGCGTGCTGCAAGTGCGGGAGAGAGGGGCACTACGTGAGGGATTATCGTTAGTCAGCCCCAGCCCAGGATATGAGGATTTGCTATCAGTGTTATCAGGTTGGTCACATGAGGGCCAACTGTCCACAGCTGGTTGGGAGGTCGGTGCAGGCTCCAGCACCGGCCACGTTGAGGATTACGGGTGGAGGTCAGGGTGGAGCAGAGCCCCCGAGGGCCCAGGGTCGTGCTTTTCAGCTTACAACAGAGGAGGTCAGGGCAGTGCCGGATGTAGCTGCGGGTATGTTTCCTTCTTGATATTTTGTTATCTTGTGTGTATTATGGAGTGTCGTATATCTGCTAGTCTCGTTGTGTGAATTTTTGGGTATTGTATTCGTTTGTTCCTTGAGGGTTATGGTATGGTTAAGGGTTTTGGTATTAGGAGTTTCATTGGTTATCATCCATGGGGATTATTAGTGGGAAATCAGGCTTTTGGTCTAAATGTCGGGTAGCATCTGCCGTCTGAGGAGTGGTTAGCTGAAGGTCAGGCTTCTCTCAAGTCCGAGACAATCAGTGTTGATATGTGATTTTGTTAAGGTTGCTCGTTCTAGTGGGAATCAGTTCGCATGTAAGGGAATGTGTGGTGTAGGGTTGTTAAGGGAGGTCGGTTATGGCAACCGGTGGTTGATAGTCAGTTCTCTAAATGGGGAGAATTGGAAAATTCTCCGGAAGATCGACAAGCGAGAGGTTGATTAGCTGTTTGGGATTCAGCAGCGGTTCTGTCAGCCAAGAGCATGGGCTGGTATGAGCAAGTGACAGGCAAATGGGGTTGGATACAGACCAAGGGTTTTGTGAAAAGGGCAATTGATTGTGGAAGGCCTAGGATCAGGCTGGGATTGAGTATATAGGATGGAGTTAGAGTTCGGAACCCCTAGAGGGCTAGAACAGTATGCATAGGAGAGTTTTCCAGGAGGGATAATTCGGGATGATGAATGCTAGTTTAGCGGTCCGGATAGATTGAAGGTCGGTGGGCGTACTAGTCAGGTGGAAGGCTCGGGGACGGTCCAGACAGGCTAAAGGCCCTGGAGGGCGATCCAGACATGCTGAAGGTTCTAAGAGTGGTCCAGATTGGCTGAAGGCCTGGTAAGGCGGTCCAGTCATGCTGAAGACTCTGCATGTGTTGATAGATCTGTATGAGGAGATGGAATGAGTATGTTGCGATGTGATAACATCAGAAGGTCTGGCCCCGGGTATTGATCATGATTAGTGGAAGGTAGTGTATGGACTCGAGAGCCATTGCGAGCATATTCAGAGCATGTGTGGTACATGGGATAGCGGTTATGATATAAGGGAATGGTGTAGCGTTGGGTGAGCACCATGGCACTTGTTGTAGTGACAAGGCGGCCAAGTAGATTTCCTTGGATAAGGAAAGGGAAAGGTATGTAGCTCCGAGAGGGAGTGTAAGTTCACGAAAGTGAAAGTAGTAGCGTGGAGGTATGATTGAGGTGTTCCAATTATGGTTATTGAGCAGTGTGTTTGTGCCGGTGGTATGGAATCACATCCGGGTTGGATGTCTGCTGAGGTCACAGAAGGAGTTCCAAGGGTGTAGAGCGAAAGAGGCTCGGAAGGAATGCAAGGATGGAGCCTTGGATTCCCAATTTGGTGTGAACAAGAAATTATGCATGTAGTGGTAATTCATCCTGGGGGATGTTTGGAGGTGTCGTCAGTGTGTCGGGTTTTCCCAACCCGATGATGCTAGAGCTAGTTCAGCATGTGTATGTGATTGCGGAGGAGAACTCATGGGAGTTGCTCTGAAGCTGAAGGATGTGTCATCCTGTCAGCATGGAAGGGATAGAGTTGGACTCAGAAAGGGAGCAGGTTAAGTCTCAGCAGTGAATTCGGTGAAGGATATGTCTGACGAGGAAAATGATAGCAGTGCGGTACCGGGTCGGGATCCCGGTGGTTCAAGGTTATATCTAGCTCGTAAGAGTCAAGTGATTGTTGTGATCTGGAACAAGTGAAGTACCATGGAGTGGTACTCGGTTGATAAGTGTGGTTATCAGAGGATGAAGCCGGTGGCCAGCTTGAGGCGGTGGTCAGGACACCGCAGGGGAAGAGTTGGGTTTTGGGTTTCGGTGGTAGTGTTTTGAGGAACCTGGTTTGGTTAATGCCAGGTGGTGCATTGCGAGAATAGTTTCTGGAGTTGTGTTGTTGTAGGCTTCGAGGATGAAGCCTAATTTAAGTGGGGGAGAATTGTAACATCCCGAAAATTCATAAGTAAAGTTGAAGGGCTAAAGGTGTAAATAAGAAGGTCGACTCGGCGAGTCGATGAATAGACTCGGCGAGTCGAGTCGCGTGTTAAGTGACCAACTCGGCGAGTCACATGGGTGGACTCGGCGAGTTGGTGCTGTGTGGAGAAAACCCTAATCCCGGGGGTTGAGCCCTATATAAAGAACATAACACCCTCTCCCCAGCCTCTTTACTTTCCCTTGAAGTCCAGAAACCCTAATATTCGTTTGTGAGAGAATTAGAGAGCATTTGGATCTTGAACGAGTGTTGTTTAAGTGATCTTTGAAGATTAAGAGGCTTGGAGCAAGGGGCTTTGCAAGGCTTTGGCTTATTCTTCTGATTGGAGTCTTCTCTTGAGGTAATGATTCGTTGCTTGAGCTGTTATCCATCTAGATTTATCATTTGTGGGATTTTTGGGAGTATATCTAGTGCTATCTTGTGTTTGGTGTAAGATCTGAGGTTGCTACCTCAGATCTAAGTTGTTAATGATCCAGAAAGCCATAAAGTCTATGCCCAAGAGTTGTTGGTGAAGTTCTTTTGTTCCAAACCTTTTCCCAAGAGTGTATTATGCTTAGATCTCCTTGGATTCATGTAAAGTTTGTCACTTTACATGATGGATGGCTTGTAGAAGAGTAGATCTATGGATTGGAGATCCTGCATGGCTTGGAAAGCCTCTGTATGGGTTAAGAGCTAGTGGTACTCGACGAGTCACATGGGTGTACTCGGCAAGTTGTTTGAAGATAGGCAGCAACTCGACGAGTTGGAAGAACAACTCGGCGAGTTGGTTGAAGATAGCCTTGGACTCGGCGAGTCTGGTCGTGAGGTCCTCACCTTTCCTAGTTGAGCTGTGAAACGGTGAGTCGAGGGATGACTTGGTGAGTTGAGCAGGAAGTGACTCAGAGTTCGTGGGACTCGGCGAGTCTTGGGGCGACTCGGCGAGTTGGGTTGAGATATGGGAGTTTTTAGAGCCTAGGGACTCGCCGAGTCAGCGGGCTGACTCGGTGAGTAGAGCCAGTCAGGAAGTTTGAGTTTGACTGAGGACTTTGTCTTTGACCAAGAGTTGACCAGTTGACTTCCAGGAGTAATTTGGTAATTATTGGTATTTATTGACTTCATTCTTTTGGTATTATCAGTGGTGGAGTTCGTGTCGGAGGTTGGAGCAGCGTGATCTTATCTTTTAGTCAACAGTTGCGAGGTGAGTTATCCTCACTATATCAACAGGGTCTAAGGCACCAAGGCCGACCCTTTATCGGATTGTAATCCGGGTATCGTTGTTATGTTATTGCTTTGCTATGTTTGCATCCTGGTAGTTAGGATGGTATATGTTAGAGACCTGGTTAAAGTCGATATCCTGGTATATAGGATGATGCTATGCTAGTGACCGGTTAGGTCGGTATCCTGGTTAGGATGATGTTATGTTATGTGATCTGCTAGATCGGTTTGATTGGATGTGAATTGTTATATGATTGTATGTTTATGTGCACATGGTTGATGTACCGGGGTTGGGTTGAGGCGGGTCCTGCTTTGTGCTGTAGGCCAACATACCCAGGGCGGACCGGTTAACTCGAAGGCCCAACGAGCGGTCCGGACAGGCTGTAGGCCCACGAGGGCGGACCAGACGTGCCGAGACTCGGAGAGTGGACCAGGCCGACTGAAGGCTCGGTGCGGGCGGACCAGTCATACTGTAAACTTAAAGAGTGGACCAGGTGGGTTGAAGGCCCGGTGCGGGCGGACCAACCACACTGCAGACTCGATGGATATGGCTAGACTCGGAGGGTGGACCAGGTGGACTGAAGGCCCGATAGGGTGGACCAGTCACACAGTAGACCTGAAGTGCATGGCTGTTCTGTTCGGTTATGATATGTTATGCGTGGTATATTTGGTTGGTATTTTGGGGGTATCTCACTAAGCTTTCGGGCTTACAGTTGTGGTTTAATGTTTTTCAGGTACTTCAGGAGACCGTGGCAAGGCGAAGGCGTGATCGTACCGCTCCTCATGCTTATGTTTTACGATATGGTTCTGAGAAGACTCTGATAATAATTGTATTGAAAACCTTTTTGTAATGACTTAACGAAATTGGGTTGTTTTTGAAAAGTTTAATTGGCTTGAATTTTTAGAGTGTTACAGTAGAAGTGTATTGTTGTCTAAAACATTCGATGAATCATTGAATCTAATATTTGCCCTTGGCCAAATAATGATCATTTCCTTCAATCACAAAATTTAATGGAATTTAAAATTTTTTTAATTCTTTTGATTTTGACAACCAACAATAATTTAATTTACATTTCCGTAACTTCAAATTCATTATTAGAATTTACATTTCAATTACTTCAAATTCCTTCAAAATCCATGAATCAAACACCCGATAAACTTTTGAATATACTCGCTTGAGACCTTGACATATTTCATATTTTGTTGTTATTGTTAAATTTACTAGCTTCATAATCCAACACGTGATATCATTATGCCAATAGTTTTGTGTTTAATTTATCTTCAAATATTTTGATAAGAAAAACAAAATCTTGTAAAACGTGTTAATGTAATTCATATAGAAAGCAAATAAAAAACACATATGTAAAAAGTGTTGATATAATTCATATAAAATGCAAATAAATAATTCGAGCCCTGATCGGTGATGATGGTATGATGTGGTAGGTACAGAAAAGCTTAGAATGCTCATAAATAATAACAGGATAGGATCATGTGGATGTGAATACAAAATGCTTTAATTTATTTTTTTTGAAAATAATATAATAAACGTTTTATATATGCTATCCCACGTCCACCTACCCACTTCATGGCTCCAATGCTATATTGACGTCAGGCACTCTTTTTTACTTTTTATAATTTTTTAGGGATGCAAGAAAACAGAAAAAAAAAAAACTCCAAACACTATTATAATATCATAACAAATTTATTAAATGATGCTCACGAGTCAGGTATCAAATAAGAAAAAAAAATAGTTTAAATTAAAAGAGTAAAATGATTTTTAAGAGAAACTTTTCGAATATATAATCTCTTTTAACGAAAATTAGATAAAAAACTATTAGATAATTTTTTTAATAAGATTGACTTTGTAGATGTGTGAATTATTGTTGTTATCTAAGAGTTTTTTTTTTTAAAAAAGAATATGACATTATAAAATTTTAAGTTTTTCTTGATAATTTTCTAATGAAAAGAGCAACAAACCTGTTTTTTTTATGAACAATAAAAGTATAAAACATCAAATTATTTTTTATTAGAAAAATATATATTATTTCGGAAAAAGTTTATCAATAAATTAAATAATCTAACATCAAAAATAGATGAGTAGTGGAAGGTGCATTTTATCCAATTGAAGTGTTTATCCGGCTTGGAATAATATACAGACCGCTTGATAATCAATTTACCCACGTGATTTCATTTGCCAAATTGTCATAGCAAAAGTTTCACTTACCCCCAATATTCTTCTTAAATAGCAATATAGCCTCTAAAGTTATTCAAAATGTTTGTCATCTCTATTTGTGTTATCTCATCTTATAGCTTAGATTGTCATTCCCACTTATATATTTTTATCTACAACTTTAGTAGTCAATGTGTCAAATAAAGAATGTCCGTTTGTAATTTCCATTTATTAAAAAAATTAACTAGAAAAAATAAGAACACAAGAAAAAGAATGAAAACAACCATTAAGAACTTGAGTCATGCGTCTCACTTAGGAAGGAGGGAGTCGTTCCCATTGAACCCACCAACCCCATTGAATCCACTGCCACATCAGCTTTTCTCTTTGATTTTTCTTCATCTTTTCGAACCCACAACACACGGAAATCTTATATTTTTCAACCCACTCAACCCACTCAATTAAAAAAAAAATACCAAACAACTAAGGTACAAGTCTTAAAACATATGATACAAAAGAAAATGAGAGTGAAAAAGTAGAGAGAGAGGATGAAGTGGGTTCGCGAAACCAATTAAACAACTCGCCAACGAGGGAGTGGTACCGACGGTAACTCTATTGCTAATTAAAATTTTACCTTGATTATTTTGTATATTTTTTTAATTAAGTGGGTTGAGTGGGTTGGGAAAGATAAGATGTCTGTGTGTTGTGGGTTCGAAAAGATAAAGAAAAATCAAAGAGAAAAGCTGATGTGACAGTGGGTTCGTTGGGTTCGGTGGGTTCAATGGGAACGACTCCCTCCTCCCTTATAGATTTAGTAATATTGCTTTTGCTAAACATTTTTTTTAATTTACTTTACTTTACTATTGAATCATTAAATAATCATATATTTTCCATCCCAATTATAAAAGATATGTGAATGCATGTTTAAGAAACTTTTAAATGTTAGCAAAATTAGATGCTAATATAAATATATTGATCTAACATGTCTGCATCAATGACTTCTTCAGCATAAGTACTTTAAAATACATGTTGTATGGTAAAAATTCTTTTCTTCCTTGTCATCAAATAATAGTTACTTGCAAGTACTCAACAACTTCATTTGCAAGCTAAATTCTAAAACTGATTAGATGTAACATATGTTTGTATGAAATAAAAGTCTAAGTATATAGCTAGTTAACTCTTTAAAACTGAGCTAGTAATTCATTAGTTAATCGATTATTTTTAATAAAAAAACTTACATGGCTTTCTATATATACCTAACTTCCCAATAAAATCATTGTAATAACTTTTGTTTAAAAAATAACCATTTTTCTTTTGAAACGACAAACCAGCTAACATATTTCTAAATATTATTTATGTCTCATAAGAAATTTAAACATATGAATTTTCATTTGAAAGATTCACTTTGCTAAGCCAAATATCCTTTTGTATAAACCTTTTCTTTTAACATAGAAATACACATGACATATAAATATTTATTAGTATTTTCCTTTTCTTGAAGAAAAACAAATTAAGGCTAAAATTTAAATAAACAATAGTATAAGGTTAAAAATAAAAAATATATATACTTTATCGTAAAAATAGCATTTTTATGAATCAAGTTTTCCTTCTCTCTCCCTCACTCAGGAACACACAATGACTACGGATCTCCTCCGCATCTCTCTACCACTTCAACCCAAGTCCACCACCTTCAGCCACCGCATTTTGACCTGCAATGTTGACTACAAACGGCATCGCGGTTACCTTTACCGGCCACCACCACGTATCGTCCACAAACATCTTCCTAACCTCCTCGTCTTCGCCAAGGCAGTTGATGTCAACTCTCCTTTACAGACCACGTCGGAGAAGCTTCAACAACCACGTCGGGAAGACCAACCTTCCGTCCTCCTTGATGTAACTGGAATGATGTGCGGCGCGTGTGTTTCACGTGTCAAGTCAATTTTGTCGTCCGACCAGCGAGTGGAGTCGGTGGTGGTCAATATGTTGACCGAGACGGCGGCGATTAGGTTGAATGCTGATGCGGAGGTGAGTGGTGTGAACGCCGCGGATGAATTTGCTCGGAAATTGACGGAGTGTGGATTTCCGTCGAACAGGAGGGCATCGGGATTAGGGATTGAAGAGAAGGTGCGGAAATGGAAGGAAACGGTGGCAAGGAAAGAGGCGTTGATGGTTGAAAGTAGAAATCGGGTTGTTTTTGCTTGGACTTTAGTTGCTTTATGTTGTGGATCGCATGCTTCTCATATATTGCATTCTCTTGGCATTCACATCGGCCATGGTAATTCTTTCTTCCTTTTCCGTTTGAATCCTTTCCTTTCCCCCACCTTTAAGATGATTATCTCATCCTCTTTCTATTCGCACCTAAAATCTAATGGTTGAAAAAGTGGGATTTAGCCTTTTCTGCAACGATTTTGAACAGAAACCAGAAACTATCCTGAATTGCTAGATTATATATCTACCTGAAAGGCTGAAATGCTTTAACTTCTGGTCGTATATAGGCGCATTAATGGAAATACTTCACAATTCCTATTTCAAGGGCAGTTTAGCTATAGGTGCTTTGTTGGGACCTGGAAGAGGTTGGTTTTAACTTTTAATTCATACCTGAAGAAACAATTTTGTAATTCTGTCAATAATCAATCTGATCATATGATTTATATCCAATGAAACTTTTCTCAGATTTGCTTTATGATGGTCTAAAGGCATTCTTTAAGGGCTCTCCAAATATGAACTCACTTGTTGGATTTGGATCCATTGCTGCTTTTATGATAAGCGCTGTAAGCTTCTCATTCATGGACATCCTATTTTTATCAATTCTACATTATCACATGTTTTATACTACTAATACATTCTCCATCTTCTAGATCTCACTTCTTAACCCTGATCTTGGATGGGATGCCACATTCTTTGATGAACCGGTTTGTATAGTGTCACTTATACTTTTCTTTCTTTTCAAAATGCCAACTTTTGTAATTTCTACTCATTCAGTCATCATCAATTCATCATACAAGCATCTTAATTCTGTTAATGTTTTGAAAATGAATTTCTTATTAAGGTCTGCTCTGTTTTAGCATGCAGGTCATGCTTCTTGGTTTTGTTCTCTTGGGTCGTTCACTTGAAGAAAGGGCAAGACTTAGAGCATCCAGTGACATGAATGAACTATTAGTAAGTTTATATATTCACACAAACTTTCTACATTATAATTCTACTAAAAAAACCTTTGTGTTTTGACCTTTATACCCTTGTGGCTCTGCAGTCACTGATATCCACACAGTCAAGGCTAGTAATTTCTCCATCTGAAAGTGATTCATCCACTGGTAGCATACTGAGTTCTGATTCAATCTGTATTGAAGTTCCTACTGATGACATTCGAGTTGGAGATTTTGTATTGGTTTTACCTGGAGAAACTATTCCTGTAGATGTAAGTCTTGTTAAGTTTCAATTAGAACATCATAATTCACATTACAATTTCAAGAAAATAGTTTATGGATTAGGGCTTTTGATATGATGAATTAAATCTTGTGTTCAGGGGAAAGTTATTGCAGGAAGAAGTGTTGTGGATGAGTCTATGCTTACTGGTGAGTCTCTTCCTGTTTTTAAGGAAGAAGGGCTTTTTGTCTCAGCTGGAACAATAAATTGGGTAATAATATTCTTTGAGCATTTTATTTATATAAAAAAAATTTGGAATTATAAAATTTGAGGTAATATTGAATATTCTGTCTTTCAGGATGGCCCACTTAAAATTGAAGCTTCTTCCACTGGATCCAACTCAACAATAACAAAGATTGTGAAAATGGTATTATTAGATTAAATGGAAGAAATAGCAATTTAACTTTCGTTTATTTGTTTAATATTATTACCCATTTTCCATTTTGACAATATTTGTTTTAGGTAGAGGATGCTCAAGGGCGTGAAGCACCTATACAGAGGCTTGCAGATTCAATAGCTGGGCCATTTGTGTACACTGTTATGACTTTATCAGCAGCAACATTTGCCTTCTGGTAACAAACTATTTAATTACCATTTTGCCACAAACAATATCATTCACAAGTTTAAACTACTAATTGAAATTGCTTTCTGTTTATTTCATTGTCAAATGTGAAGGTACTATGTTGGGGTACATGTTTTTCCAGATGTGCTGCTAAATGACATTTCTGGCCCTATGGAAAATCCTCTGCTTTTGAGCTTAAAACTTTCCACAGATGTCTTGGTGAGTCATAGTTTAAACTTTTACTTTTTTTACACCTTTTAAAACTACCCAGTTTTTGAAAAAGGGAAAACTACATCAAAATAAAATGTACTTCAGTTTCACCATTTTATTGGTTTATGATGATTAATTTTATTATTATAATGACAAAATAAGTATATAATTATTTTTCAGGTTGTATCTTGCCCATGTGCACTAGGCCTTGCAACACCAACTGCTATTCTTGTTGGAACCTCTCTAGGTATATAATTATTCCATCTCTATTACAACATTCTACTTTCAAATATATATATATATATATATATATATATATATATATATATATATATATATATATATTAATAATTAGGATATAAAACAGGTGCTAAGCAGGGGCTTCTTATTAGAGGAGGTGATGTGTTGGAACGTTTGGCAAACATAGACATTATCACTCTAGACAAGGTATTTATTTGTATTATATTTATACTAATTAATAAAGAAATGAATAAAAATACATGGCTATTTCTTGTATATAACCAGACAGGAACTCTAACAGAAGGAAAACCCACAGTATCTTCCATCGCATCTTTTATTCACAAAGAACACGAAATTCTCCAATTAGCAGCTGCAGTAGAAAAAACAGCATCACATCCGATTGCAAAGGCTATTATAAACAAAGCAGAATTATCAAATCTAAATATTCCAGTTACAAGTAGGCAGTTAGTGGAACCAGGGTTTGGGACAATGGCGGAAGTTGATGGGTGTTTGGTGGCTGTTGGATCTATGAAATGGGTTCACGAACGGTTTCAGATTAAAAAAAATATTTCAGAAGTTATGAATTTGGAAAAAGATGTGATGAAAAAATCATCCCAAGGGCGTTCATCTTCGGATTATTCACAAACGGTTGTTTTTGTTGGTGTGGAAGGAGAAGGGATTATTGGTGCTATTGGGATATCTGATAATTTACGTCTAGATGCTGAGTCTACTGTAAAAAGGTGCTATTGATATAAACCCTAAACCCTAAATTTTGACTCATCAGATTATAAGGTTTGACCTTACAGAGTTGTTCAGGCAAAACAAACAACTTTTTTTATTTATTCCGTTGGAATGAACCATTTGAATTGAGATTGTTGAAAAGACTAATAGTTTAAATCGTTTGTTTGTTATGTTTTGAAGGCTACAACAAAAGAAGATAGAAACAATCTTGTTATCGGGAGACAGGGAAGAGGCAGTTGCAAGTGTAGCAAAGACAGTTGGCATACAAACTCATCTCATCAATGCCTCTTTGACTCCACAACAAAAATCCGATGCTATCTCAACTCTTCAATCCTCCGGCCACTCTGTCGCAATGGTATATATTTTTTAATGATTATATATATATATATATATATATATATATATATATATATATATATATATATATATATATTTAAATTCCAACATAAATAATGAAAGATATAGCCTCCAAAATTAAGGTTCTTGAGAATACATGCGTTTTAAAATACGTCAACAAAAATTGTTGGTGAATTCCACATTAGTGTGTTTTGATATTATATATTTTCTAATGATTATAATATTTTTTTAAAGTTCCAACATAAATAATGATATGATATAACCTTGAAAATTAAGGTGGGGGATGGGATTAACGATGCACCCTCTTTGGCTCTAGCGGATGTTGGAATTGCTTTGCAAGTTGAAGGACAAGAAAATGCTGCCTCCAATGCAGCGTCTATTATACTTCTTGGTAACAAACTTTCACAAGTAAGCATTTACAATTTACATATAACACACCTTTTCCGGGATATTTTTCAATCACAAGGATGAGGAGAGGCCAGAGGGCATTTACGTCTTTTGCATAAACGAGAGATCAAGAGCGAGTCCATGTCCCACCTTTTTCGCGTGATAAAAAATTGCAAATTTTGTCCCATTGACATGTGACGTGATCATAGTCCAATGCATGTCAAACGCAGTACAAATACAACCTGTTGTGTCATGTCTTGTTACTTAGTTGTGATGTGATGTGTGTAGGTGGTAGATGCAGTTGACCTTGCAAAAGCAACAATGTCAAAAGTTCATCAGAATTTGTTGTGGGCAGTGGCATATAATATTGTTGCAATCCCCATTGCAGCCGGTGTGCTGCTTCCTCATTTTGATTTTGCCATGACACCTTCACTTTCAGGTCACTCACATTTTTTTTATTTTTGTTATAAATTGATTTTGGTGTTTCTTTAGGCTCCATTTGTTATCTGGACTAGACAACAATCTTTTGCACAGAGAAAAGATTGAATGCGAATCCTTATCCAGACCAGTCAAAAACTGAAATTAGTGCTTGACTGGCCTGAAACCGGTCTTTTTTCTAAAAAGGACCGGTTAGGACTGGTCTAGGTCTAGACCAGTCCTCCGGTTTTTACTTTCGGTTGAATGACCGAATTAAAATCGGTTTTGGGAGATTGGTTTAAAACTGGATTGAAATTAGTCCTAAATCAGTTTTTCTATTATTACTCTATATTTTAATATTATATATATTAAATGCATTTATGTCACTAGTCCTTTTATTGGTAATCATGCAAGTTTATAGCTAAACATAATGAATGCATTGATTATCTATGAATTGATTAATAACCAAACATTATATTTATACATGCTTCTCTCACTTCATGATGCGATTAAATCTTTTTATATAAATATTCTTCCAATTATATAACATATATCGAATACTGAAATTTAACAAATATTCTTAAAATGATGTTTAATAACTCTTGTTATCCTGCAAATTTACTATTGGTTACCAACAAGCAACACGGATTTTCCTGGTATATATATATATATATATATATATATATATATATATATATATATATATATATATATATATATATATATATATATGATACCTCAAGTCTCGAATGGGTGATTAAATAAATAATTAATATATTTTACCTTTTATAAATAAAAATAGAAATAGATTGCCACTTTGCCAGATTGAAGATTGAATATTTTACATATTTTGTATGACTAAAAAAACATTAACAATTTATATTTTTTGAATCTTATATGGCTGAAAAAATAAAGAAAAACGGGACTGATTATGAAAAAATATTAACATTTTTTTTTTTTGGTTTTCATTTGTTTGTTTTGATAATTGATAGGTGGACTTATGGCGTTTAGTTCGATATTTGTTGTGAGCAACTCACTACTTTTACAACTTCACGGGTCTCATAATAAAAAAATGAAAAACGAAGGTGAAAAGCGGATTGAATCTACATCTTTAAGAGCATAAAGATGTTGAATTTATTGATTGGGTTATATAATTTATACGATGTAATACGATTGTTATTGAGATCTGATCTATTGTAAACTATTTATTGTAAACTATGCAAGTAGAGGAGGAAAATCAAAGGCAAAGGAATATTGTGCTTCAACTTGTTGTACCTTTGCCATGATATAACAACACGTATAGAGTACAAACTACAAACTGTTTCTTGAAATTATCATAAATAATGGTCTTTAAATTTGTATATTTGTATATTTTTGTTTTTAAGTTGATTACATTATAGCGTGGTTTCATTACATTATATCTGTCTATTTGTTGTAGAAATTCATTACATGATTTTTTTTTACGATCATTATCTTTTTGTATTTATTTTAAAATAATCATCACTTTACGAAAAGTACGGATGATTTAAAAATATGGTTTGTAGCCACATGCTATCATTGGATTTTTAATATAAAATTTAATGATATCAATTATTGTATATAATCCTATCTTATATCTTATATCTTACAAGCATTTAAATGCAGAGCTTGTCTCAAGAACTATAAAAGAAGCAAAAGACACCTCATTTTTAATATAAAACTTAATGATATTAATTGTTGTATACAATCCTACCTTATGTAATACAAGCATTTAAATGTAGATCTTGTCTAAAGAACTATAAAAGAAGCAAAAAAGACACCTATTAGAGATATGTGTACGCGAGTGTGTATCTTCTTGCTACCTTTCACTTTTTGCCTGCGATTTCATCACCATGTCATTTTTCTTTTACCATCATCTCACCCTTCTTACTGGTAGTAAATAGTCCTGTGTTGGGAGGGTCACTACACCACTGCACACGAGGTGATATAGAGTTCACCACACCACCGCGGTGACCCCTCATCATCTCACGGTGTGCACTGTGCAGTGTCGGTACACCTATATGCCTTATAGATTAATATAAGATTCCTCTTATCTTAAGTTTGAATATGAATGATTAAGTATTGTGTTTAAAACCATAAGAAATAGTAATACTATTTAATACAATAAATTTGAATATGATTGATTAAGGATTGTGTTCAAAACCATAAAAAATAATACTATTTAAAAAATAGATATTAAGATAAGATTCCATTTATTTTAAATTTGAAAATTATTGATTAAGGTTTGTGTTAAATTATAGAAAATAATAACATTGTCTAAAACAATAAATATTAAGATAAGATTCCATCTATCTTAAATTTGAAAATATTGATTAAGGTTTGTATTAAAAAGATAGAAAATGATAATAAATTTTAAAATAATAAATATCTGTAACACTGTAACATCGGTGTAGATAAAGATAATCAAGATAATTGATAATGTAATATAGTTCTGGTTTATTTATTATTATTTTTTTTTTCCATTTGGAACTGTAGAAATTTATTAAAATTCTAGTAAAATGTTATATAATAATAATAATAATAATAATAATAATAATAATATCAAAGTTGTACAACCAACCAACCCAATCAATCTTACATGTATTGTTACTATTGTAATAAAAAACGATTATTAAACAACTTTATCGAATAAATCCGTTTTCCACATGTTTACCGCTTCAAAATGTGTGTTGTTTCAAAAATTCCAAATGACCCAAAAATCTGTGATTATAACTACATCAAGACAACTTCTTTGGACCATATTAAGCTTGGAATTATCCACCAAAGTAATCTAATTTGTGACCTAGGGAAAAGAAGGAATGTCTAAACTCCCACAATCTTTTGATTTGTGGCCAAATAAATGGAGCAATTACTATATATGTGGTTAACAATCCAGTATGTCAATGGACAAATAACCGAGTCAACATCAATTCCTTTATCAAGTACATTAGTTATGGTTGTGATATCTTTAACTCTAACCTTCAAGCTAAATTCAACTTGATAGTAACAAAAAAAAAAAAAAAAAAATCCCATCTCGTTGAATTATTATCCACAACCAAAACTCCACAGCCTTAATAGGATCTTGTCGAGGAGACCGAGAAAGTACCTTTATAATCTAAATCTCACATCCATATATCATGTTAAAAGAAACAATGGAACCAATTAAAACATCAATCTCCGTGAACAAAACAATATTTATTTATCTCTAACACACAAATACAAGGAACAATATTTATTTGTTTTAACGATATGTCACACAACCAAATATCTTCCCAAAATTCCGTACATTGACCATTCCCTACATTTTAAAGAACAAAATGAATTTAGATCTAACCCTCTTCTTAAAGTTGAATAGAACTATAACTACTTTCGAAGTAAACGTTTTTAACTTATTACTTATATAAATATGTGTTGATCACTACGTGAACATGTTGATAAACATATTCGTTTTGTTTTAAAAATCTTGATTAGGTCCCGAATCTCTAATTAATCCTTATGCGCTACTCCACCGACTAGAAGACGCTTATCGATTAATCTCTGCCTACACAATAAGCGAAACAGTAGCAAACGATAAAATTTTTGAACACTTTGAAGAAGTTCTATCTCAATATAAACTATTTGATGAATGATTATTGTTGTAGTAATCATATTAATCTATTTTGTCAATATATTAGTACTATCTATGAACTTTGTTATGATATTCGTCATATTTAATTTTTAAAATTTAACAAATTAACAATTTAGTGTCCCCGCTTAATCATCGCCTAACCGATTAATTTCTTAACTCTAGTCCACTGACTAGCTAATGTCGACCGTTTTTTACAACCTTGCTTATTAGCATATCATCTACTTGAAACACAAACAAATAAATTGGAGACAATAGTATAAAAAATATGATCCTCATAAGCTTTGTTTTTTGAAAGATGATAGCATTATAAACCAACCGAATAGATAAAATTACGGATTTGATGACTACTTCAAAACTTTTATTTCGAGCTCCGAGAAAAAAATTTGGTGCTCCGCCCAATAAATACATTTTTTTGCCAAAAAAAAGACGAAAGACTCATGTACACCATCATATAATTAAGCACCACATCTCATAACAACACAAGTCACTTAAAAATAGCCCATACACTCAGAATCTTGATATCCCTTGGCTTAGTGGTATCAAGATTTTGAAAAGGTGCCCCTACCTCCGTTAAGAGCTGAAGGTTAAGTCTCATAATGGATAAATGTGTAGTTTAAGAGTATGATTTAGAAGGTGTGTATTATCCAAATCGATACCCCGTGAATACAAATTTACCTAGTAGGTAACTTATTAGGAAAAGTCCACCATCCCAATATGTTAATCTTGATTAAAAGCCAATTATTTCATTTAGTTGGAACACCACCACTTACCCAAATAACACAAATCAATAAATAGTTTGCCAACACAACCATTCTCCAAAGAGGAGTATATAACATCATGTGTCCTCAAGATCCACAAGTCATCTATCATACTCGTTGTATAAATAAATCCTTCTAAACATCCAATTAAACACCATGTTTTCAGAAGCGAAAAGCCAGTTAAATTGTTGAGCAAACATTGTGTCACCTAACTAAACTTCATCCCAAAAAGAGGTTTCACTCGACCCAACTCCTTTTTTAAATGTACATGAAAATTATGTTTGTTTATATGTTTGTATTTGTTTATTGTTTGGTTAAACTTATATAGACGAATACAAACATGTCACATTTATATCGATTCGATTCGTTTACACCCGTAGTATCATCCGTTTTTAGCTCACAACACCATATGCAATAACTAACAAATAACCATAATAACAATTATAAAAAAAGTGCATTTCTCATTAATAAATGACCCAAACATTTTTTCCTTACGCCCATAAAATACCAAAGGACACTACACATGTTAGTTATTATAACCTATTTACTCATAAATCATCCTCCCAACTTCCAAACTAACAATTTTCAATAAATCTAGAACCACATCGATGCAAATTCACCATCGAAAACGATCTAATCGAAGACATATTCTTCTTATTTAACTCAAGATCTTCATTCTCTGAAGTAAACCGCAATGTGGAGGATTTGGTTTTCTTTGATATCCGTCCCATATTGATACCCGATAGTTGGAACGCAGTGTGGTTCTTGTTTTTATGCGATAAAATAGTGGAAGCTACAAGATTTCTTCGTTTTCTTGTGTACGCGTTATCTGGTTTTGCAATTTCATGTATCGATGGTTTAGATGAGGGCCACATTTCGGTTAAAGATGTGAATGATTTTGATTTCCCGTTGTAGAACGTTGATATTCCTCTTCTGTAAATAAAATGCGCGTTAACTTTTTGTAATCGGTATAAAGTATTAAATTATTTTTTATTTATTTATTTATTATAATTTTTAGAGGAAAGAATAAAATGGTTGTTTACTCTCGTTTAGTTGTAATAGTTATATAATAAGGATTCAATTTTTATTTAATATTTGTTATTCATTTAATCTAAAGAGGAAACAAACTTTTTTCATAGAATATTTTAAATAAGGAAGCATCATCTATTCATATAAAAAATAGGCCGTAAATGTTTATTGGGTCAATAGTTAAAAATCATATGAGAAAAAGACAAAAATTGGAGAAATGAAAAAAAAAAAAAAAAAAAAATAGAGCAAATTTATAAAATGTTAAGACGTAATAGGTAAAGTACTAAAGTTTATTATCTCTTATTTTCTCCTTTCAATATTTTTTTTTTTTTTTTTTTTTTTTTTTTTTTTTTTTTTTGTATTAAATAAATAAAATAATAATAATACGTATTAAGTAAAAAAAAATAACAAATATATATAGCTTAACGAGTAATTCCATTAAATAAAGAAGGGGCTAGATGCAAAAAAAAAAAAAAAAAAAAAGCAACTACAATTTCGTTGATTTTTTTATTATAGCCTATTTTTTTTTTTCATTTATTTGTTCTATAACGTTGTATTTTAAAAAATCTAGCGATTTAGTATTGTCATCAAACTACAAAACAATTTACTTGCTACAATTGGATAATTTTTCGAAATACAATGTTGTTATAAAAAAAACTTTTAATATACAATGTCTTAACAAAAAAATTAAAATACTAAAACAGAAAAAAAAGTATATAATACATACTACACAAATAAGTTGTCATTTCTTTTCTTACACTCAATAAAAATGACACCTTGGATATTAATTTCGTGGAAATTGTTATACAACAGTGGTCCAAGTTAGACCAGCAAATTGTTTGATGAATTGCATGTGCACGTATATGTATTTTAAACCTACCCAATTAAATCACTTTTAAAACATGTTATTATATTTATAATTAATAATTAATAGCCTCTTTTGATCACTATTTTACTTACCCCACTCCTTATCTATATACACTTTCTATCTTATCCTTTACTTTATTGGACATAATAATAAATAAGAAACAGGACAATAATAATACAAGTGGCACAATGTCCCCTTTATTTTAGTATTATGGGATAGGATTGTGACCATATATTTTATATATAATTCTAAAAGAATATGCGGATATAAAATAAAGATGTGAAATATGTTTTCGTAATAATGATGTCATACACTTATTTTGTCAATTTCGATCCTTTATTTTGTAATATCATATAAATATATAGTTATTGTGATCTTTATGGAAAGACGATATTAACGCTTTTTTAGGTTGACTTTACAATAATATTCATAGGAAAAGAAGTTTGATTTGATTTTGATTTTGATATCATAAAAATTGAAAGTTTTTGTGGATCAAAGTAGAAATTAGAATGGTAAAAGATAAGATAAGAAGTGTTTTGTTGAAGATTTGTCAATTGTGAAAATGGAAATGCATCTAAATTCTATTTGGGACAAAATTCGTTTGCAATTAGTTGAGGATGAGATTGAGTATAAGATAACATATCCCTTTCATTCACCAAACTTTTCCTAATTTGATAATTTTCAATCTCACACATTGAAATCGTCAATTAAATGTTTTCAATAAATTCTTCAAGATAGAATCGTGCATGAGTTTATGCAAATAATCAATTTGTGAATGTAGCTCCTTGATTGTTAGATAAAATAGTTGCTTAAAAGATCATGAATTGCATTAGGTCAAGTATCACTATCAATCTAGATGCATACGATTCGTCATGGAAAAAGAAACAGTTGAAATTGAATCAGAGAAAGTAAAATTAAGATACCTAATTTTCATGAACACATAATACCAAACCAGAATCTAATTCTGTAATTGAAATCTACGACGATGTTAATATACAGAACTTTCACACACAAGAGTTAACGAAGGAGAAGAGGAAAACAAACCTGATCGGAAGCGCTTCCTCAAGAGCTTGAATTGCATCATCGAGAGAACCATTGCTGATTTCGTTCTTATTCTGATGATCATATCTATAAGGACTTTGAGCATCACTTTCCTGATCGCCGTCGTCGTCGTCGTCGCTATTTTTTCCGATCGACGAACTACTAGACGAATTACACTCTTCTTCTATGATCCTCATGAATTTTGTCGCTCCGGCGGTTTCGTAGATCCTTTCAGCTTCTATTCGTCCTCCGTGATTGGTCATAACTACTGTCTCCGGCGGTGGCAAAGGCGAAATCCGGCAACCACTACCAACACTACCCACTCCTTCTGAGTTAAGTTTCATCCGATCAATGTAAACCAAAAAAAATGTTGGATTTTACAGAAGTAGTAAAGGAAGAGACAACAATGGGCGCCCCAGTTTAGAATCCGAAATCAGTGTGTTTATGTGTATTTATACACTCATAGGTGTGTTCTTTATCCTACCTTTTGTCCGGCTGGTTTTTCATTTATTATATATATATATATTTTTTAATGAAATTAGACTTCCTTTGACTTAGGTCTGTTTGCTACCTTCTTACATTTTTTTCATATTATTTAAAAAAAATTGGATGATGATGTTGTAAAGACATATAGGTTGTGTTTCCGGGGCAAGATTTTGAGTAGGGGTGCATCAACGGGCAGGATCCGGATCCGGACTGAACCAACCCGAAATTCTTGAGTATCCTTGATCGAAACCGGACCGTTTTAGGGTTTGTCGGTCTAGATTCCAGGTCCCAAACATGGTTTCGGTTTTTGGACTAATTTTTTTAAGTATGAAATTCTAAATCTAAATCTAAATCTGTAATATATATATATATTTTGTTAGAAATATAATTTGTTGTGGACAATAACCAAAAATAAAATTTATTTAATCGAAAATGCCTAATTTTGGAGATGATGGTGTTATCACTTTTTTCGTCATCTAAATAACACATTCTATGAACTATTAAAGCAATTTATTTCTGTTTTGGTATACAATAAAGAAAGAAATATCTTTTTAAAGATTTCTGATTTGGTCTTTGTTTTGGAATTAATTTTTTTTCAGTGTGAAATCCTAAATTTAAATCCGTAATATATATATATATATATATATATATATATATATATATATATATTAAAAATAATATATATTTTTTATTAAAAATATAATTTTGATGTGGACACGTAGTCAAAAAAAATTTATTTAATCGAAAATGCCTAATTGTGGAGATGATGATAAAACTGACTAGTGCTTTAGTATTAGGTTGAGGGAAATGGTATCGAACTTCAGCTCTTTTGATTAAAAAAAATAATCAAAGAAGAGAGGAGGGTATGGCTGCCGAGTTGGTGTGAAGGAAAGAGGGAAAAGGGGAGGAAGAAGAAACAACTCGATAATATTCCACCGAATTACCGAGCCGAGCTCAGCATGCTGAGTGGTCAGCCCGGTGTTCGACGAGACCACTCCGTCCAGCCTTACGAAACTAATATGTTTCTTTTTATGATGGATCATCTATTCAAGGATTTTTAATAACTAAATGTAAGAAAAAAAACCTTTCGATTATGGTCCGATCTTTTGGGTACGGTTCGATCCAAACTTGGAAATTCAATTTTTGTTAAAAATTTAAACCGAAAAAACTCAATTAAATGTATTTCCGATTCTGTGTGGGTTTAGTCCCTGTTTTTTTTTTCCGGTCCAGTCTGACTCAATGGGTCATATGTTTATCCCTAATTTTGAGTGTTTTTTTGAATTAAAGAAAAACTTTGTTTGGAAGTGCTTGTTTAAGGCTTTTATTTTAAGAGAAGTGATATGGTGATGTTCAAACGAAGGAGAGATAAAGATCAAGGGTTTGATTTCTGAGGAAGATGTTGAAACTATAAAATTGTAGATTGATAGATTCAAAACAATAAAGTAAATCAACCAAGAAGAACAATGATCGAAGATTAATAATTAATGTCTTAGAAGAGTTGCAGTTGAACTTTTTTGTAAAGACAATGTAGGGAATCACAAGAACGATTAACCCCAATACAAAACATACATGCAATATTTATAGCCTAACCCTAGCACCATAAATACAGATGGACAAGCCCAATCCGTTTAATAAAGGCTAAATACATACATATTAAATTTGACACAACTCAATAAATAACCCAACAATCTCTCCATTTGTGTCAAATAAGGAAGGAGATTCTTCATTTCTATTGGCACTTCTGAACCTTGAAGAGTTTTGGCATCAGACCAAGCAAAGTGTTGCAAACTGTGATATACCATTTGATCATATCTGCGAAGCACTTCTTAGTTGCAACATCATTCGCTTTTCATTGTTCAGTAATCCTCAAAATGTAGTTAAGACTGGTTGTAGAATAAAGATGCTTGTCTGATAAGGAGAAAAAACACTTCTGAACATTCGTACCATCTCTAGCACTTTGTTGAAATGCCACACTCCAATTGTCCATTTGGATTCTTCCGAGTTTCATCTTGGAGATATCGTTCAAAGCTTCTATTGGTTGCATAATGGGTTTCTTTCAGAGTACATCTGTGATCTCCACATCCAGTTTCCTAACTTCTTGAATGTAGGAGACCAACATCCTTTTCAGATGTGCCACAATGGGTTCGAATTTCTGTTCATCTTTAGATAAAAGATTGAACAAAGAAATTCAATCATACGGATTAAGGCATGGCAAATCTGCAAGAGTGAATTCAAAGATCGATTTGCTTGCCCTTCCTGATGCTTTGAACTGAGCATTAATAAAGCTTTCTGTTTCAACCGGACCAAAGACTTTCACAGCAGTAATATTCTTCGAACTCCATGTTTGATATTGAGGTTTTCCGTGTTTAAGATAGAAGGATAAAAACAATTGATTGACATCGTTATCCGAATCATGAGCTTTCTCTATATTGTCAAAACATCAAAATAAAAAGGCCTTCGGCGTTATTGGAAAGTCAAGCTGAGACTCTGAAGTGTTTTCCAATTCAAATGAAGCAACTGACTCCAACCAGCAAACATTCGGATTATCAATTTCCGCGTTCAAAATCCGCTCCATGGAACAAGGAGGGAAGAGGGCCTTCTGAGTTTTAAGAGTAACCTAGGCTTCACAAGCCTCTTTTTTTAGTTGCTTCAGCTTCTTTTGCAACACAGATTCTCATCAAGCTCTTTGTCACATTTCCTCCTTTTGAGCTTAGCTTTCTCTGATAAGTCTTCTTCTTCCTCCTCATCATCATCAACAATTCGTACTCCCCAGATTTATCAGTTGGTTTCTTGGGTTCTTCAGCAAATGGCTTCTTAGCTTATCCCCCTTGTTTCGGAAGAGACCTAGATTCCAAAACACCCTCTATACGATTAAGCATGGAGAACACTGGTTTGAGTTTGTCGGCGAGATATTGGCAAACCAAGATTGTGAGCAACGAGTCACGAGTCTCTATGAGATTTTGCAAGAAAAGGTTGACATCTGTGTAACAACCCGTCATTTCAGGTCATCAAAGATCGAGTCTTGTAACCTCTTTGAAAAAGGGATTAGAATATCATCGAAAAATGAAGTATTCAAAAGCTCTGTTTGGAGTACGCTGTGTAGTAAATATCGTCTTAAGGTTTCCAAACATATAAATAACACAAAAATCCGAGTTATAACGAAGAAGTTATGACCATTCTAAGTTTTCCGACAAAAACCGGCGATACGAAGTTACGTAAAAATGCAAAGTTTCAATAAAACACTTTTTGACCTTAGGTGTCTAAATGAAAGTCATAGATATCGTGAAACTACAAACGTGCATAAAAAGAACGCTCAAATCGGACATCGTATGAAAAAGTTATGATTTATGCTTTGTCAAACATTATGAAAAAGGATAAACTTTGCATACAAAACTATCACTTTAATACAGACTTAGTTGAGAATCCATGAGACGTGTATATCTTCAAACACTACTTTCTTATTTGAAAGTAATGCCGCAAGTCCTGTCTATAAACAGAGTCTCCCGTTAGGAGAACGTGTCAAATGTGTATAGATCTATACGGGAAGTCATGATCCCGCGCCCTGACTGTTAGCTACAGTCCGTCCTTTGGGGTGACAGTTGTCATAACGCTGCGACGCCTGAAGAACGTCGCTACAGGCATATTATGTTTAGTATGGTTATAAAACTCATCGGATATACAATTATTATGGTATTATGCTTTTATGAACGAGTAGCTATTAAAACTATTCTTCATGTAACAAATGCGATCTTCGTATAGCTTTATTATATAAAACTATGACACAACTTTTAAGAACGTCGGTTGCTTGCGATTTTCGGTCTTAGAGACTGCTAGTTATGTTAGGAAAATAAGGGTTTTTCCTGTATACAAACCAAACAACTTATAGGAAAATAAGGTAATGGAGGATGGATCGAAGAAGATAACTGGCAGTCAATTAGGGGTCATTCGGATAAAAGTATTATTTTTTTTGATAAAACTTTCTAAAGGACTTCGGATAAAAGTATTATTTTTTTTTATTTATTTTTTTTAAATTTTCTGTATCGGAGACCTTTAGAAAGGTCAAAAACTTTTGTCTAGACCCTGATGTAACACAACTATATGTTTAATAT
Organism: Lactuca saligna; assembly: GCF_052625555.1. Lineage (NCBI taxonomy): Eukaryota > Viridiplantae > Streptophyta > Magnoliopsida > Asterales > Asteraceae > Lactuca > Lactuca saligna. Next base: position 73,841,183 of record NC_136423.1, on the reverse strand, counting down.
ATATAAGGGCATATCCCTTTCTTGTTTTAATTATGTGTAGTTCGTTCAATTCATAAGTACATCTATTCAAACTTTATTTTCAAGCTCAAAACCCTGTGTTGGTCAAACCCAATTTCTTAAACTATTAAAAGTTAACTCAATATCATTCAACTCTGAACTACCAAAACTTATAAATCTTTCATTTTCTTTTGGCAGCGCGATGCCTCCTCGTCCAACCCTAAGGCCCAGACTGGGCACAGCACCACCACCACCTCCACCACCAACGTATGATCCAGCCATGGTCCAAGCTGCTATCACAGCAGTAGTAACTGCAACCCTCTCGCAAATAAACTCCAATGGAAATGGAGGGGCAGGTAGCAGCACGAATCATTCAAATCATGGCACTGGTCGTGGTCAAGTAAGAGAATGTACTTACAAGGAGTTCTCTAATGCTAAGCCAAAAACTTTTAATGGAATTGGAGGAGTCATTGCGCTAATGCAATGGTTCGAAAAGACCGAAACAATGTTCGAGATCTGCTCATGCCAAGAAACAAGCAAGGTTAAATTCGCTGCTTGCACCTTCATAGATCGAGCCCTCACTTGGTGGAAAAGCCATGTGAATTTAGTGACGCTCACTGTCGCCAACGCCATGAGTTGGGAGGATCTGAAGGTTCTACTACTGGAGGAATACTGCCCAAGGGGCGAAGTGCAAAAGCTTGAGTAGGAGCTCTGGAATCTGAAAATGACTGGGTCTGACCTAGTCGCCTACACAGCTAGGTTCAACGACCTCGCTGCATTGTGCCCTACCATGGTCAACCCAGAATCAAAGAAGGTTGAAAGGTACATTTGGGGGTTGTCACCCCAGATTCAAGGGCATGTCCTAGCTTCCAACCCTATTACCTACAACAGCGCTAAACGCCTGGCTCAACGACTCATCGACCACGGAGTAAAACAGGGTACCATTGTAGCAACCGCAAATCCATCTAAGGAGGCTCAGGGCCAGAGTAGGCCTTGGAATAAGAGGAGGGGACAAACCCTCCAGGAGAACCCCAAGAAACAACAAGTAGTAGCGACCCACGCTATGACTGTACCTGCCAACCCTGCCCCCACAAGCTCATATAATGGGAAACTTCCTAAGTGCAACCAATGCAAATTCCACCACCACGGTCCTTGCCATGATCTTCAATGCACCAGGTGCAATAAGAAGGTACATACAGCCCGCTATTGCATAGAGCCGACCCAACCATCTGCCCCCACTGCTAATACCGGAGTAAGCCGTGCCTGCTTTGAGTGCGGAGACACGGGGCACTACCGCAGGGACTGCCCAAAGGCAAACAACTGGAATACCGGCGGAAGGGGCCGAGTTTTCGCAATGGGGCAAAATGAAGCCATTGCGGACCCTACTGTTGTTACGGGTATGTTTCTTCTCGATAACTCGTATGCATGCATTTTGTTTGATAGTGGAGCGGAAAGGAGTTTTGTGAGTCACAACTTTAAAGGCCTGCTAAAATCAATACCACAATCATTAAGTGAACCATTCATAGTAGAAATGGCCAACGGGAAAACCTAAGGCACTAAGGAGATATACTTAAACTGCACCCTAACTTTAAACGATAATCCCTTTTCAATCAGCCTCATGCCAGTCTCGATTAAGAGTTTTGATGTCATCGTTGGAATGGATTGGCTGAGTTCTCATCATGCGAACATTTTATGTTACGATAAGGCCGTTCGCCTTAATCTGCCAACCGGCGAAACTTTCATTGTCTTGGGCGACAAACCCAGTACCACTCTTCGTATCATCTCAAGTATCCAAGCTCTGAAATGCCTACGCAAGGAGTGTCACGCGTTTGTGGCACATGTTGTAGATGTGAAACGCGAAGTCCAGGACGTCAAGAATGTGCCCGACGTATGCGATTTTCCCAACGTTTTTCCCGAGGACCTTTCGGGAATACCCCCCGCGAGACAAGTCGAATTCATAATCGATCTGGTTCCTAGAGCTACCCCAGTAGCCAAAGCACCCTATCGATTAGCCCCGACAGAGATGCAAGAGCTATCCAGCCAACTGAATGAGCTACTTGGAAAAGGATTCATCAGGCCGAGCTTCTCGCCATGGGGAGCACCCGTGTTGTTCGTGAAAAAGAAGGATGGATCATTCAGAATGTGCATCGACTACCGAGAACTCAACAAACTTACCATCAAGAATCGATACCCCCTACCCCGAATCGATGACTTATTCGACCAACTCCAAGGAGCCAACTACTTCTCCAAGATCGATCTGAGGTCGGGATATCACCAGCTGCGAGTCCTAGAGAGTGATGTTCCCAAGACGGCCTTCCGACCGAGATACGGACATTACGAGTTCGTAGTGATGCCGTTCGGACTAACCAATGCCCCGACCGTATTCATGGATCTAATGAATCGGGTATGTCGTCCATTCTTGGATAAATTTGTGATAGTATTCATAGACGACATACTCATTTATTCAAAGAATAAAGAAGAGCATAGTCAACATCTGAGGCAAGTCTTAGAGACGTTACGGACTGAGAGACTGTATGCAAAATTCTCAAAATGTGAGTTTTGGATTAGAAAGGTGGACTTCCTCGGTCACGTGGTCAGCAAGGAAGGAATCCATGTGGATCCATCAAAAATCAAGGCTATCAAAAACTGGTCTGCACCAACTACACCAACAGAAATTCGCCAATTTCTAGGTCTTGCTGGTTATTATCGAAGGTTCATTCAGAATTTCTCCAGCATCGCAAAGCCTCTTACCGCTTTAACCCAGAAAGGTGTGACCTACAACTGGGGAGAAAAGCAAGATACAACATTTCAGACTTTGAAACAGGCCCTTTGCAGTGCACCCATCCTTTCTCTTCCAGAGGGGACCGAAGATTTTGTGGTGTATTATGACGCTTCGAAGCAAGGTCTGGGCTGTGTGCTAATGCAGAGGGGAAAGGTTATTGCATATGCCTCACAACAACTGAAAACGCATGAGGTCAACTACACCACTCATGACTTAGAACTTGGGGCGGTGGTCTTCGCTCTTAAAATCTGGAGACACTACCTATATGGTACCAAGTGCACTATCTTTACAGACCACAAGAGCCTCCAACACATCTTCGACCAGAAAGAGTTAAACATGAGACAGCGACGTTGGGTCGAATTGCTCAACGACTACGACTGTGAGATTCGCTATCATCCGGGAAAGGCAAACGTCGTGGCAGATGCCCTTAGTCGTATGGAGTACTCTGGCCGAAGAGTGAAGTCATTAGCCATGTCGATCCATTCGCACCTGTCAGCACAAATCAAGGAAGCTCAAATAGAGGCGTTGAAACCCGAAAACGTGATAGGTGAGACCCTTAGGGGAATGGACAAGAACTTATAAATCAAGAGTGACGGAGCACGCTACCTCATGAACCGAATATGGACACCCAAGTTTGATGGATTCAGAGAGGTAGTTATGAGCGAGGCACACAAGACTCCATACTCCGTACACCCCAGGTCAAACAAGATGTATCAAGATCTCAAGCAACTCTACTGGTGGCCAAACATGAAAGCAGAGATTGCTACCTATGTGAGCAAGTGTTTGACTTGCGCCAAGATAAAAATAGAACACTAGAAACCCTCAGGGCTACTCCAACAACCTGAAATACCTGAGTGGAAATGGGAGCAGATTTCCATGGACTTCATAACGAAACTGCCCAAAACTCAGGGTGGCCAAGATACTATTTGGGTAATCGTCGATATATTAACCAAGTCCGCTCATTTCTTACCGATCAAGGAAACTGATAAAATGGAAAAGCTATCGAGAATCTACATCCAAGAGATCGTACGACTCCATGGAGTGCCAATGTCTATCATCTCGGACAGAGACAGCAGATTCACTTCCAGATTCTGGCAATCATTGCAAAAATCCATGGGAACAAGATTGGACATGAGTACAGCCTATCACCCCCAAACTGACGGACAGAGTGAGAGGACGATCCAAACCTTGGAAGACATGTTGCGAGCATGTGTAATCGACTTTGGTAAGGCATGGGATGTTCACTTACCTTTGGTCGAGTTCTCTTATAACAATAGTTATCATACTAGTATCAAGACTGCTCCATTTGAAGCCCTTTACGGCCGTAAGTGCAAATCACCTCTGTGCTGGACAGAAGTGGGCGACACACAATTAGCAAAAGGTCTAGTCCCTGATAGCACCCTCACTGGTCCAGAGATCATCAGAGAAACTACTGAAAAGATCGTGCAAATACGAGAACGACTGAAACCCTCAAGGGATAGGCAAAAGAGCTATGCCGACAAAAGACGTAAACCCTTGGAATTTCAGATTGGCGATCGTGTACTAATGAAGGTCTCACCCTGGAAGGGCATGATACGCTTTGGAAAACGTGGGAAGCTAAATCCTAGGTACATTGGACCCTTCGAAATCATTTCAAGAGTTGGTCCAGTGGCCTACAAACTCCGACTTCCAATCGAGCTTAACAAAGTACATCCAGTATTCCACGTATCGAACCTGAAGAAGTGTTTTTCCGACGAAACACTTGTAATTCCACTCGATGAGATCGAACTAAATGAAAATCTTAACTTTGTGGAAGAACCCATCGAAATCATGGATAGGGAAGTTAAACGAACTAAACAGCGTCGCATTCCAATAGTAAAGGTCTGATGGAATGCTAAGAGGGGACCTGAGTTCACGTGGGAACGAGAAGATCAAATGCAACAGAAGTATCCACACCTCTTCCTCATCCCCTAAAACTTTTCTTTTGTATTAAAATTTCGGGACGAAATTCCCTCTAACGGGGGGATGATGTAACAACCCGTTATTTCAGGTCATCAAAGATCAAGTCTTGTAACCTCTTTGAAAAAGGGATTAGAATATCATCGAAAAATGAAATATTCAAAAGCTCTGTTTGGAGTACGCTATGTATTAAATATCGTCTTAAGGTTTCCAAAAATATAAATAACACAAAAATCCGAGTTATAACGAAGAAGTTATGACCATTCTAAGTTTTCCGACAAAAACCGGCGATACGAAGTTACGTAAAAACGCAAAGTTTCAATAAAACACTTTTTGACCTTAGGTGTCTAAATGAAAGTCATAGATATCGTGAAACTACAAACGTGCATAAAAAGAACGCTCAAATCGGACATCGTATGAAAAAGTTATGATTTATGCTTCGTCAAACATTGTGAAAAAGGATAAACTTTGCATAAAAACTATCACTTTAATACAGACTTAGTTGAGAATCCATGAGACGTGCATACAAAATTATGATTTCTTTTTAAAAACATTACTAAAACCATATTCATAAAAACCGTATCATAAATCATAACATAATTTCGTAGCATTAATCCAAAATACAAACTTATTATCAAAGTAAAACATCCCAGGCTAGCTGACTATGGTGTGTGCACTGCAATCTTCCCGAGCTCCTCCTTTGAAAACTGAGTACCTGAAACCAAAAACTGAAACTGTAAGGAAACTCACCTAAACTGTTGAATCCTGCTGGTAACCCTTGGACTGCTAACCAACCACCGTCTGAAACGCTGCTCCTCCACTCTCCGAGCTACCAATAACAAAGCGGCACTTAGCCTGATAGACCTCTAAAAGTCAACTAACTCAATTCCGATCAAGGTCAAAGTCCTGGCCAAAGTCAACCTTCCATGTTGACCCTACTCGCCGAGTCGGCCTACTGACTCGCCGAGTTTACTGATTCCGAGTTCTGTCCTGCCCAACTCACTGAGTCATCCCTTGACTCACCGATTCTCGACTCAACCAGAAAATATTGGGACTCTTCGACAAGACGTGCCGAGTCCAAGAACAGACTTGTCGAGCCTAAGGCTATCTTCAACCTACTCGCCGAGTTGTTCTTCCAACTCGCCGAGTTCCAGGCCATCTTCAAGCAACTCGTCGAGTCCACCCATGTGACTCGCCGAGTACCACCGGTCTGAATCTATACAGAACCACTTCAGGCCATGCAATTGATCCAAAACATAGATCTAACCTCCTACAATCCATCCATCATGTAAAGTGGAAAACTTTACGTGAATCCAAAGAGATCTAGGCCTTATTCACTTTAGAACTAGGGTTTGGGACATGATAGCTCCATTAACAACACAAGAACAGGGACTTTAATGCTCTTAGGACCTTCTCCACTCTAGATCTGAGGTAGCAACCTCAGATCTATCCTTCAAACTCAAGATGTCACATATCTAAGCTTCCCACACAACCCCAAAATGAGAATCTAGAAGAACACAGCCCAAAAACGAGATATTACCTCCAAAGAATGCTCCAACAGCAATGAAACTCGAATCCAAGCAAAACCCTTTGATCCAAGCCTCTTCTCCTTCAAGATTTCTTCAATAAGCACCTCTCCAAGCTCCAATTTGCTCAACAATGGTGTTCCTCCACGAAATTAGGGTTTCTGGGGCTCAAGGGGAATCAAAGAGGCTGGGGAGGAAACATAATGTTCTTTATATAGGGTTCATTCCCCGGATTTAGGGTTTTCTTCACCCAGCACCTACTCGCCGATTCCATCTTTGGACTCGCCGAGTAGGCCACTTGACACGCGACCAAAGTCGCGACTCTACTCGCCGAGTCCATCCATGGACTCGCCGAGTCGCCCTTCAAGATTTACACTTTTAGCCCTTCAACTCTACTCTTGCTATTCCGGGATGTTACAATTCTCCCCCACTTAAATTAGGCTTCATCCTCGAAGCCTACGACAACTCATCTCCAAAAATATCCCCACAACACGCCACCTGGCCTTAACCGGACCAGATCCATCAAGGCATACCCATCGAAACTCGAACTCACTTTCTCTTTCCTCTCGGTGTCCTGACCACCATCTGAAATCGGCACCGACTTAACCCTCTAATAACCACACACAATAACTGAGTACCACTCATGATGTGACACTGCTCCAAACACAACCATTACTCGACCCATATGAGCTATAAATAACTATACACCACCCGATTTCCGCTCCGAGTCTAACTCTATCCATTCTATGCTGACAGAAGGACACACTCTTCAGAGCAACTCCCATGAGTTCTCTTCTTGCAATCGCATGCACATGCTGAACTAGCTCTAGCACCCTCGGGTTAGGAAAATCCACCACACTGACGACCCTCAAAACATCCCTCAGGATGAACCACTGCTACACAATTCCTTCACCGAAATAAGCTGGGAATCTAAAACTCCATACCTGCATACTCGCACTACTACAGACTGAAAATTCTGCTATTCCAAATCTGGCTTCCGGATGAACTGAGACCACCCAGGTCCAATTAATAAGGCTGAACTTGCAGTCCGACACAAAATTAATATTGCTCAAAAATACTACAACCATCTGAACACTGAACTGCTTGGAACGCTGAACTGCCTGAAACACTGAATTGCCTGCAACACTGAACTGCCTGAAACATTGAACTGCCTAAAGCACTGAACTGCCTGAAACACTGAACTGCCTGAAACACTGGACTGCCTGCAACACTGAACTGCCTGAAACACTGAACTGCCTAAAGCACTGAACTTCCTGAAACACTGAACTGCCTGAAGCACTGAACTGCCTGAAACATTGAACTGCTTGCTACACTGATCTTGTCTGAAACACTAAACTGTTTGGAACGAAACCTTTCTTTAGAAATAGCTTCCACTAATCATCCTGTTACTGTGGTCCTAACGACCTCCCGATCCAACCGACCGGTTCCAATCGTCAACAAATCCAAGACTATAATAATGGCTCCCAGGCTAATGGTAACCCTTAACATACATGAATCCCAATAGCTCACTACTTCCCTGACCTCATGACTGTGTTGACGATCCATCTGTCGCATGGTTAGCTCAACCATGACTAAACTCTGGAAAATTCGAAATCTAACCCATGGACTTCAAAATGCTCGCTGCTGCACACGAACCGGTGGGTACTACTGCTTTCCCCCTTTTGCGTCTAGATAACGCGCTCATGCTGTCTATTAACCTGGCGAATGCTACGGCCACACCCGTAGACCTACAACACCCTAATACTGCCTGGCTGCTAATCAACGCTACGTCTACCTCCGTAGGCTTGCATCACTCTACTACTATCTGTCTGCTAGTGTATGCTACGGCTACCCCGGCAGACTTACAACACTACTACTACTATCTGACTGCTAGTGTACGCTACGGCTACCCCTACAGACTTACAACACTACTACTACTATCTGACTGCTAGTGTACGCTACGGCTACCCCCGCAGACTTACAACACTACTACTACTATCTGATTGCTAGTGTACGCTATGGCTACCCCCGCAGACTTACAACACTACTACTACTATCTGATTGCTTACCAAGCATTATTCCGGGGACTTCCTGACTATCCCTAATTCTGCTAGCAATTCCTCATCCTGACTTCTCAACATCAGTCCTCAATCATCGGATGCTACATCAACCTCGACATCTTATATCCTTGATTAAATTAACGTCCGTTGAGGAATTCTTCGACTTGATCCCCAAACCAACCGTCTACTAATCCATAACATGAAACTAACATTGGGGAAGTTTCCAAACTTCCAACTCCTGAATCCACACAACCCTATATGCTGTCTCTCCCCTCGACTACTAATACGGAACATCTCGTGCTAACCTTTTTCAAGATCCTTCGCCCGACTCAATAGAGTCCTATCGGCGGTCCTCCAACCTGGATTCCCAATCCTTGCTACCATTCATAATTAATCTGCTGAGGAATCCCACGATTACCATAGCTAGGGATCTAACCATTCCATTTCTAATACTTATACAGCTTCGAACTAGCGAGACATACCGAGTCCCTCCAAGGCATGCTACAATACTGCACCCTAAGTCACTTTCTTCGATAAAACCCAACCCTTACCTAATAACCATAATCCATGGTATGCAAATGGCATATAGCTTGGTCACAAAAAGGTATTAGAATACCCCAATACATACGCTTATAAATATCGCTGCTACAATATAACAATAATATCAGGAATAATAATTGACAGGAAGGCAAAGATACATACCTCCAACACCCGTCGCTGCTCGAACCCTAGCTGCAATCAACCGATACAATCTGCTTCGAGCCGTGGGCGCCTTTGACCGGCCCCGGCAACCGCTGGTGGTACTAGAAAACATAGACGCAGGAGCTATCATCTGCTCTGCTGCATACACACCTGGACAGTGGGTCTTCTTGTGGCCTCTCAGACCGCAATGGAAACATATCGGGTCAAGTCCCTGGGTGATGGTAGTACTACAATCCCTGCTGAAATGACCCATTTGGCCGCACCTGAAGCAGCCCAAAACACCACCACTACCACTCCTGCATGCACCCAAGTGCGACCTACCACACTTCCCGCATCGACTGCGGGTCTGATAGTACCTCGATCTCCGATCTGACCCTTTGGGCCTCTTGCCCGAACCTGTGGCTACCCGTGACCCATCTGTTTTCCTCTTCCTTCCCGACTCCCTACCCGTCTCTCGTTCCTGAGCTACCCTATCGACCCTATCCATCATCTGAACAACTACTATATGATCATGGAGCTTCATAGTCAACCTATCAATAATCCTCGCGACCATGCCGGGCAACCCCTCGCGAATGGCTCGCGAAACCTTCTCAACTATCCAATCATGCAGAGGTCTCTCCTGAAGATAGGGTGCCTGACTTACTCTTGTCCCTTGATGGCAAAAACTGGAAATGGGATCTCCCTGAACCTCATAAGAATCGGGCTCTAGACGAGCCCCAATCTGCCCTGAAACCACTCCGGCTCTAAAGGCCTCAAGATGACTGTCCATAAGTTCCATGATGCCCTCTTTAACTGAACCGAAAATCGCTGGAGTCTGATCGATAATGTTGCGCATAATCTCTGCAGAAATGAAATTCTGCATCTGATCGTCAAGCTGCCTGGCTCTAGAGCCTGAGCCAGATCCCTCCCTGGTGCCTGAACTGCTAACTGGTATCTCGCGCAAAGTCACCATGCTGAAAAATATCACACACTACTGATCAATATACTCACCGCTGCTGAGGGATCTCTCACACACTCTACTAGTTCCCTGGTTTTGTCTCGGCCCCTCTTAAATCGAGTACGGATCCTCTGCTTTCAGTAGCACGGGCCCATACTACCTTCCACATCTATCCGTACTTTCCTCAAGAGTTACCTCAACTCCACTAAGTCACTCTACTGCTACTGATATCTGCTACTCTTATCCTAGGCTTGCCCTAGGGAAACCTCTAACTCCACTCAAACCAGTCCTCAGCTGCTGAAGGCCTCCTTGTAATGCTAATTAGCCATCACCTGAATACCATCACATGTGACGAGGCTCAGATAATCCTTCGAGTAACAGACTCGTCCCTAAACCGGTTAGACTCAAACGAGAGCTGCGCAATAGGGACAAATCCAATACTCTGAGATTATTCAACCCTGATCGCATGTGACGTAGCGTATCCACTTAATGGCTAACTCCCATCACTCAAAATCCCACAATGCACAAAGCAAGCAGCATTCGGATACAGGAAACTACTCAAGCAAATCTATTCTCATAGCGAGATACTATACTAGCATACAATGCTAAGCTCATATTATCAGGCATAACCCTAACAGGCCATCCTACTATTGTCTACTCAATACTAGCATGCAAATCTTGTAAAGCTGAAGCACATATAGCAGGCACATAAGGCATCCTCCTAGATTCTTAGTCCTATACTAGCATGCTGTGTGACAACCGTCAAATTTCGGTCAAGTCAAAGTCAACTAAAGTCAGCAAGTCAAACCGTTTGACTCAATTTGCCCATGAGTACTAAAATTCACACTATGAAACTTCTACATAACTTCTATTCTAATGAGAAATCATAAAGCAAAAAGTGCGAACATCTAGATCTCCTTAACCTAAAACTGTAGTACGTGGCGAGCCAAACCGATAAAACAATGATGCATACTCATCGGGAGTGTGTAAGATCCTTAAAAAAGGCTTAACAGGGTTTACGAACCATGCATTGCGATGCCGGACACTCACAACTATCCCACATGGAACCTCTCTCAATCGTTTTCACTCTATCTCTCTCTATGTCAAACCTCTCCCAAATCTCTCCAAGTATGCGAAAGCTCTCTCAAATATCTCTCTGTATTAGAAATCTCTCCAAGGATGTCAAATCTCTCCCAAATCCCTCTAAGTATGTGAAATCTCTCTCAAATATCTCTTTGTATGAGAAATCTCTCCAAGAGTGTCAAATCTCTTCCAAATCTCTCCAAGTATGTGAAATCTCTCCCAAATATCTCTCTGTATGAGAAATCTCTCCAAGAATGTCAAATCTCTCCCAAATCTCTCCAAGTATGTGAAAACTCTCGCAAATATCTCTGTGTATGAGAAATCTCTCCAAGAATGTCAAATCTCTCCTAAATCTCTCCAAGTGTGAGAAATCTCTCCCAAATCTCTCTCAAAAGTTTCCCGTAACTTTTTGGAATCATTCGGGTCATTCCGACCCTTAACCGGGTCAAAAATGGCTTAAAACGGGGTAAAAACGAGAAAACAGGACCTTAGGAACCGAAACCCTTCTTAAGGAGCCGAAGCTCCTTAAGGCCGAGACTATAGAGGCCCTAGGACCGAAGACAGAGCCTCTGTTGGCTAAGGCATCGAAGACCGAGCCTCTGTTGGCTAAGACGCAAGGACCGAGCCTCTGTTGGCTAAGGCGTGCGAGGACCGAGCCTCTGTTGGATAAAGCATGCGAGGACCGAGCCTCGGTCTCTGTCGCTTCTCACTTTCTGTTCGCTTCCTCTGTTCGCCTCTCGCTCTGCTTCTTCTCCCCCCTCTGTCTCTACTCCGCCGCTCTGTCTCTTCTCTCCTTTCTGTCTCTACTTCGCGCCCCTCTGTTCTCCTCCCTCCTCTCGGTTCCTTCCCTTCTCTCTTCTTCCCTCTCGGTTTCTGCCTCCCTCTCTCTCGGTTCAGCATCAGAAGGCCGAGCCTCGGCCAGAATTCGCAAATTTGTCACTTTTAGCCCATTTTTGATATTTTTAACATTTTAAGCCCGTTTTTCGTGATTTTAAAGCGGGATTTTCTCCAGAAATTATATTTTAACATAATAAACTCTAAATATTCATAATTTAAACATATTTTGATGAAAATCATTATTTAAATAATAAAAATCAAATGGGTGAATTATTAAAGGTGGAGTGTTGACTTTGCCTTATCCAATGTCACAAGCAACCACCCCACACCCACTCTTTGACTAACCACACCTCCCCACCTTACCTAGGTCACTTCAATGTCCCTTACACTTAATTTACACTCATTCCCACGTTTTTAGAGCTGGAACAAACATCCTCTCTCCTCATTTTCTCTCATTTGCCCTCATTTCACCAAGTATCAAACACCACTTTTCTCTCAAACTTTTCCCACTCCAATTTCGAGATTCAAGGCTGATTTTCAAGTGTTCTTCCACTCTTAGTAAGTATAATTCATCCTCCTTATGATTATTTCACTTCATTCTACTCAAATCATGAATATCTTACACAAACTCCATCATATTAGCGTTAGAGCTTCGAATCTTCAAGTGATTCTTCAAGTGTTCTTGGGTTGAACACTTCTCTTCTTCAACACTTATCTATTGAAATCACTCAAGGTGAGTTCATACCCCTACATTTTCATGTTTTCTCAAGTTTTCAGGGGGGGAGGGGGGGGGGGGGGGATACAAGTTAAAACACCAAGAACATAACTAAAATTTTCTAACAGCCTTCATCAGAAAAGTTCAACTCCATTCACGGACTGTTTTGGGCATCTTAAACATTTTTGTTTTCAAAACTGTACAAGGTGAAAATAGTTCAAGTTTTTAGCTTTAAAATGACTACTTGCACATCTCCATACGATTTTTCTACAATTTATGGTGATTTTTATAAAACTGCCTATCATTTCAAACAGCAATCCGGACCAGTCTGTGATTATGGACTTTTTCACCCAAGTTGGAGGTCATTAAAAATCGTGATAAAAATTATGAGTAAACTAGACACATTTTGCGAACTCTCAGAATTTACGGATCTAGTTTTCGACTTCGTATGATTTTTCTATGATTTTTCTAAAACAGTGCTGAAAGACTAAGAATTAATTAACAGCTTCTATCTATCAAAACACTTTGTAACATGTTGAGCAAAGTGTTAAAACTTTGATAACTTCATACATTACATGTATTTCTTGTTATGATATATTTATATAATAGGAAATTACTTGCTGAATTTATAAGAATCCTCCATCATAATCATTAGTACAAGACAAAACAAGTTAAACATAGCTATATTGTACTATACATTTGACTTCCATAGAATGGAGTTCTTAAACACCACAAAGAAATATACTAAACTATAATAGGTATAGTTAGGGTACATATACATTTCAAACATTTTAATAAACTATAATAGGTATAGTTTATGATCATTTACATAACGTACTTATACAAAAAGGGGTACAAATACAAAGTGTCGGGTCTCTATACAAAAGGGGGTACAAATACAAAGTGCCGGGTCTCTATACAAAAAGGGGGTACAAATACAAAGTGCCGGGTCTCTATACAAAAAGGGGTACAAATACAAAGTGCCGGGTCTCTATACAGAAAGGGGGTACCGATACAAAGTACCAGGTTCACTTAAGTTAGTTATTATGATATTAAAACTATATTGCATCTAGAACTGTCAGACTTCAACTATAATCGCTGAGTGTACATGTTTGAGTCTTATAAGAATTTTGTCTCGATTGGCCTAGAATTAGTGATGCCTGCCTCATCTCCTGTTCCTTGTTTGGTTGTGGACCTAGGGCGGACCCACTATATTCAACGTTTTATCTAATTTAAACCTTATATAACTTATATACGCTGGACGATTATAAAGGAACTCTACGGGTCATTCTAGGGTTCATTAATGCATCATAAAGGAATATTTCTATTCACATTTAACTAAGAAAATATTGGATTTTCTGGAAATCAAACCATATCGATTTTACAAGGAAAACGGTTTCTCCTTCAAACAAAACTCTTATGAACTCACCAACTTAATTGTTGACACTTTTTTTTAAAACTACTTGTATTCTCAGGAAATCAGTGAAACAGGAAAACTTCATCGCTTTGAGGATGGGACGTTAAACCGTCAACAATTTATTTTTGTCATCATAATGTAATTGCTTTTGAAACATGTAAACATATACTTTGGTGTAACTTTTTCAATTACATATATGGTGGTTGTATTTACTTTGAGCACTATTATATTCGTTGTTGTGATACTGTACATGAATGAAGTCCTCCACCCCCGGATGTTTCCGCCATCCTTGGTTTGGGGGTGTGACATGCTGTTCTACTGAAACTGAAACTGAAACTGGAACTGAGACTGAAGCTGAAACTGAAACTGAAACTGCTAATCATCACATAAACTTGCATGGGTAATTTGGGAGTACTTACTTGAGCTCGGCTAATTGCATGCGCCACACCCTTTTCTCTTTTTTTTTTTAAGTTCTTTTCTTTCTAACATTTCTTTTTGCTTTTTCAAAAACTCTTTCTTTCCTAAAAATTTCTTTCGAAAATGTCTTTCTTTTGAAAACCTTTTACCATTTCCTTAGTTTGAGTTCAGACACACTCGAAGTATATCCGAATCCCTCAAACCAAGGCTCTGATACCAACTTGAAACATCCTAAAAATCACAGCTAAAATTTTATTTTTAAAAACATTACTAAAACCATATTCATAAAAACCGTATCATAAATCATAACATAATTTCGTAGCATTAATTCAAAATACAAACTTATTATCAGAGTAAAACATCCCAGGCTAGCTGACTATGGTGTGTGCACTGCAATCTTCCCGAGCTCCTCCTTTGAAAACTGAGTACCTGAAACCAAAAACTGAAACTGTAAGCACGAAGCTTAGTGAGCTCCCCCAAACTACCGCATACCATACAATAACATATAAAGCACATACTGGGCCTTTCCCACTGCATCGGACCGAGGTCCGGACTAACTGGGGTCTTGCCCCCTGCATCGGACCGAAGTCCGGAAACTGACTGGGACCCTGTCCCCTGCATCGGACCGAAGTCCGGACTAACTAGGGCCTTGCCCCTGCATCGGACCGAAGTCCGGACTAACTGGGGCCTTGCCCCCTGCATCGGACCGAAGTCCGGAAACTGACTGGGACCTTGTCCCCTGCATCGGACCGAAGTCCGGACTAACTGGGGCCTTGCCCCCTGCATCAGACCGAAGTCCGGAAACTGACTGGGACCTTGTCCCCTACATCGGACCAAAGTCCGGACTAACTGAATGAACATAGCATGGCATAACATATCAACTAGCATGAACACATATACTGCATACTGCATCGGGCCGTAGCCCGGAACACATAACACATAACACATAATCCTGTCTGAGCCATGAAGGCATCAAACATACTAACTACTGCATCAGACCAAAGTACGAGAACTACTGCTAACTGAACGGGCCGGCATTGTGGCCTTAGACCCGTTCCTACTGGAAGGAAACTCACCTAAACTGTTGAATCCTGCTGGTAACCCTTGGACTGCTAACCAACCACCGTCTGAAACGCTGCTCCTCCACTCTCCGAGCTACCAATAACAAAGCGGCACTTAGCCTGATAGACCTCTAAAAGTCAACTAACTCAATTCCGATCAAGGTCAAAGTCCTGGCCAAAGTCAACCTTCCATGTTGACCCTACTCGCCGAGTCGGCCTACTGACTCGCCGAGTTTACTGATTCCGAGTTCTGTCCTGCCCAACTCACTGAGTCATCCCTTGACTCACCGATTCTCGACTCAACCAGAAAATATTGGGACTCTTCGACAAGACGTGCCGAGTCCAAGAACAGACTTGTCGAGCCTAATGGCTATCTTCAACCTACTCGCCGAGTTGTTCTTCCAACTCGCCGAGTTCCAGGCCATCTTCAAGCAACTCGTCGAGTCCACCCATGTGACTCGCCGAGTACCACCGGTCTGAATCTATACAGAACCACTTCAGGCCATGCAATTGATCCAAAACATAGATCTAACCTCCTACAATCCATCCATCACGTAAAGTGGAAAACTTTACGTGAATCCAAAGAGATCTAGGCCTTATTCACTTTAGAACTAGGGTTTGGGACATGATAGCTCCATTAACAACACAAGAACAGGGACTTTAATGCTCTTAGGACCTTCTCCACTCCAGATCTGAGGTAGCAACCTCAGATCTATCCTTCAAACTCAAGATGTCACATATCTAAGCTTCCCACACAACCCCAAAATGAGAATCTAGAAGAACACAGCCCAAAAACGAGATATTACCTCCAAAGAATGCTCCAACAGCAATGAAACTCGAATCCAAGCAAAACCCTTTGATCCAAGCCTCTTCTCCTTCAAGATTTCTTCAACAAGCACCTCTCCAAGCTCCAATTTGCTCAACAATGGTGTTCCTCCACGAAATTAGGGTTTCTGGGGCTCAAGGGGAATCAAAGAGGCTGGGGAGGAAACATAATGTTCTTTATATAGGGCTCATTCCCCGGATTTAGGGTTTTCTTCACCCAGCACCTACTCGCCGAGTCCATCTTTGGACTCGCCGAGTAGGCCACTTGACACGCGACCAAAGACGCGACTCTACTCGCCGAGTCCATCCATGGACTCGCCGAGTCGCCCTTCAAGATTTACACTTTTAGCCCTTCAACTCTACTCTTGCTATTCCGGGATGTTACATACATCCTCAGTGCTTCCTTCACATTTGGATCGTGGTGACTGTGACCATATTTGTTAGTATTGTGATGAAATATTAATTGGATTATCACGTTCGAATCATCCCCGTTCCTTTTCCACTTCAACCTCCTCCTGTAATTATGAGTTCATATGCCAATGCTTTCTTCTTAAAGAAAATTAAATTTTATAACAAAATGTTTTTTATGACGTATGCATGACGGTAAGTGTAGTAAGTGTTGGATTAGTGTCTAAGTCCTTAACTATTTTGGTATGTACTTGACCCGATGGTGCATGGTCCTTTTGGGTTGCCTTCACCAAAGCAACTTGATAGGATGGATTATGGAGAGTAAGGATTAAATATGATTTATTAATATATTATGGGAATAATATATTAAAGGAGAAATCATATTGTTTAATTAATATTAGTCAATAATTAATTGGTAATTAGTTTTGTGACTAAAAGAGATTAATTAAACTTAAGGGACTGGAATTGTAATTATAGGATAGTTGCAATTTGGGCCATGGGTTGCCTTGTATTAAGGGATGGACGAATTCTAATGGGAAACCCATAAGGAAATCGTCCATGGGCTTAATTAAAGGAGTCTATGGGTTGCTTAGGGCTTAAGCATCCAAATTAGGGTTTCCTTGTTAGATAACCCTAATAGCCCAACTATATAAAAACCCCTTAAGGCTCAAAAACGTGGCTAAGCTTATTGTAAGGGTTTACACACGTTTTTGGCAGCCTCCAACCTCTCTCCTCTTCATCCTCTTGCTTATGGTGTTTGTGAATCATTAGAGAAGTGACACTTGTGACTCTAAGCCTTCCAAAGTCAATGCAAGGAGATTTATAATTGTTATTGCTACATAACAATCAAGGTAACATTATAAACTCATTCTTATGTTAATATGATTACTTTCATGCTAGAATTAGGGTTTATAGTCTTGGATTCAAAGCATGTACAATAGAGAAACCTAGATCCAAGCATTAGGGTTTGTATGAGCACATAGGATGTCTTATGACCAAAACCCATCTGTGGTATCAGAGACTAGCTTGGTTTCAATTGTATTGATGCATTGTATAACTGAAAAAAATTCGATTTTTTGGATTGTGGAGGCTGGACTTGCCGAGTCCATGGCTGAACTCGCCGAGTCCATGTAGACTCGACGAGTCCATGCCTGACTCGACGAGTCAACTCGTCAGATAATGCTTATCTCGGGATTTCTTGATGTTTTTGTATTAGGATAGTTACCTTATCATATTAGATCAATATAAATCTGATTTTATGATATATATGACTATATTCTTGATCTAATTAAAAATAATTATCAATTAATAAGATATTTGTTTCCTTATAAGATAATTGATTAATTATCTTGAGTAAATTGATAAATTGTTTTGCAAGAAATCATTAAATAAATCAAATATGGATAATTATGTGATTAAATGTTAATTTAAAATTATTTGTTATCTGATCCTTGTTGTTATGAAAGGTTTCATATTTTCCCCTTTAGGTTTTATAGTTTAAATTTGAACCCAAAAGTTTTGGAGTTTTGAAATTTAAATAGTTAAAAACCCTAATGTTTTGAAAAAGGTTTCAAAACTTGCCCTCAAGTTTTGGAATTTAAAAGTTGATTAAAGGTTTAATTAGAAATGTTAAATTCTAAAACTCTAGTAATGTTTTGAAAAGTTCAAATCACACCCTTATGGTTTTATTAATTAATTAAGGAGTATAATTAAAAGAAATTTAATAAATCCATAAAGGTTTAGGTTAAACATTTTATTGAATTAAAAGTGTAATTGTTAAAGTTAACCATATAGTATTTTAAAAGTATAAAATACACCCTATACTATATATAAGATTAAAAGTCTAACATTATATATATGTATGAGTAAAAGTCAGTCTTACCGTTAGTAGGCCTCATTCACGAAGCTGGTCTATAAGGGGTGTTTAAGGAAATTGCCTATAAAATGGCGATTGAATGGGTATCCACTCTTACCCACCGCACTCTTGACTAGTGGAGGGTCGTTAGCCGAACGGGTAGGATAGGACGAAACCTTCCATTATAAGTATAATGAAATACCAAGTAACTAAATGTTTTTCAAATTCCCAATCTTAGTTACTTAGGCAAAAGTGAATTGATGCAATTCCATGAAATTACACTTTGTGCCCTTGCGAAGACGTTAGTGGAGCGTGTGTGGTTTACCGGCACACTAAATGGTTCTAAGCAAAGGTAGCAAAGGGTGACTCAATGTTTGTCATAGTTCGGTGGAGCGTGTGTGATTTACCGGCACATCGAATAGGTGATTGTAACATGTGAGGGCACCATGTAGTTTGCATGGTTATTCACACCTGCTTTGTGATCCTCGGCATCCCAGTCACAAACAAGAGGGGCATATCGAGATTTAAACATGCCATTGAAATGTTCAATGAATCTCAAAGGATCTAGGAGTTTTCATAGATTTAAAACTTAAATTTCTTTTTCGTTTTTCATGGTGGAAATTAGTGAATCGTCATTCACTTACCCTCAAATGTTCTTCAATTTGGGTTACGGCATCCCTCTCCCGAGTTGTAGAATATTGTGTTGGGTCCTAGCCTTGGAATTTCATTTGGGTGATTTACCAAGGACTCAATCAATCAACTAACTTGAATTCGTTTTTCTCCCGATGTCAAAGTTCGACAACTATGGTCTTCTCAAATCCCGTGGAACAAGTATTCCACATGAAGATGATATTCCACGATTCGATCGAGGAACAAGAAATCATGCTTCACTTCCTCCTCCTCCTCCAATTATTCTCCCTAACCCACAAGATTGTAAAATTGAAAGGTTCAATATCACTCAAGCCCTTTTGGCAAGTAAACATAAAGAGGGCAAGTCGGTGTGTGCACACGTCTTAGGGATGAAGTCACACATTGATAGATTAAGAATGATGGGATCCGTTGTCGGTGAAGCGATGGCTGTTGATTGGATTCTTCAATCACTTCCTAACTCGTATAGTGAGTTCGTAAGAGAGTACTATATGATGAGCTACGACGTGACCCTTATAGATCTCACCTATATGCTTATTGCTGCTAAATCAGCAATGGTTTGGCGCAATAGAAAAGCAAAGTTGATTGGTGAATTTGCCTTCAAGACCTCTATGGATATAGACAATGGCAATGAAAGACATGCAATGATCGAAAAGTTTGATCATAAGAAAAAGGCGATGTCTGAAGTAGTTCCATGTGTTGTTCCAAAAGAGTCAATTTTCTTTTATTGCCAAGAGAAGGGGCATTGGAGACGAAGTTGCCCTATTTACCTAAGAGATCTAAGAGATGGGAGAGTCAAAAGTATGACTACGCTTTAGGTAAGAATCCACTATCTAACTCCATTAAGTTCCTATTCATTGATTCTTAATACATGATGTGATAAGATTGCATTTGAATGTTTTGAAGGATCGGTGAAAAGAAAGGAAGCTTGATAAGAGAGCAAGATGAATCTAATCACCAGAGATGGATCTTGATCGCATGGACTTGAAGATTGGATTTTGAGCTTAGATAGTTATGATAGAGTTGTTAGAAAATTTCCTTTTACATAGTTTTCAATGGATTTTGCATTGTAAGGACAAATGTTTTTCCACTGCTTTTATAAATAAAATAAATTTTGACTCACTTATTTATTTGTTTACTTCCTTGCAATGAAATCGTTATGTGAAAATTGATGTTTACATATTTGTACAACGAATGGATATGATTCTTAGTTATGTTATTTATGGAAATGTCGAGAATATACCAAATAGGGAGAGTTTCTCATCGCCCAAGTTTCAACTGGACAGAAACTTGGAATTACGCAACTTGGTTGCATGATGAATGAGAAATTTCATATTTGGAAATTAGACAAATTCGTTGACAAAGTGTCAAGTGAAGGACTAGGAGATCGAGTACACAAAGTTGTGTGTTGATCAAGTTCACCATAAGAGTAACAAAGATATTCGTCATGATTTACTAAAGGCTTAGTAAATATGATTACACTTACAAGATTAAGTGTAATTTTGAATTGATTAAAGGGTTTAGATCAATAGCAAAACGAATAAGAAGAATCAAGTAGGCAGAAAGATAAGAGTTTCTCCATTCTAAGAAGAAGGGAGAGTAGCTTTTATGCTTTATGATAGGTCTTAATGATTAAGAACCATATCTCAATTGATCCTCCAAGTGAGTCTTGGTACAATTGTATGTCCAAGAAGAGGGATCAAAGATTGAAGAAATGGTCAAATCAAGAAGTCAATCATACTTCGTTCCAAAACAAGTCTTAAAGTCAAGATTGTGACATTGAGTGAATAGTATTAAGAAGGTTTATAACATTCATCAATTGTGGAAAGTTGTGATGTCTTGAATAAGGCAAAGACCAACTAAGACCAAAATTATGAAGTGTTTTGTTTTGATAAAAGCTACACTAACTCTTGAATATTTGTTTGTCAAGAAATGTTTTGATAAGAGAATCGTATATGTCAAGGAGTCAGTGGGAGTCTTAATAGTCTTGAAAAGTTTCAAGAACAAATCAAATAAACCTTATCGATCATCACTAGCACACGAGTTGAGGTTTACAACCTATCGTGAAGACATTATTTTGTTTCTGTGCCAATCCAATCGAGTTAATTATGCATGTGAGTCCGATGAGTTCTCATTTGAATGCATAAAAGGCAAGGACCTTGATCAATGAAAGGTACATTGATAGGAAAAAGGTGAGATGCTTAACTACTTGGAAGACGTGGTGGGCAGCTGTGCTACCATAAGGCAAGAAATCAAGATTAAGGAAGTTCGATCCATATGAGTTTGAATTTGTCGTAAACTTTGGTTTTTAACAAATTCACATGGATATGAACACATACACCGTTTAAATCTAAGTGTCATAAGATTTCCTCCTTCATGAAAATGA
Source organism: Lactuca saligna (assembly GCF_052625555.1). Lineage (NCBI taxonomy): Eukaryota > Viridiplantae > Streptophyta > Magnoliopsida > Asterales > Asteraceae > Lactuca > Lactuca saligna. Next base: position 73,819,589 of record NC_136423.1, on the reverse strand, counting down.
TTGTGAGAAAATGCTTTCACTAAGAAAGATTTTAAAAGATAGTGATTGTAAAATTGCATTCTCGAATTCAATCATGGTTACGGCATCCCTTTCCATAATTTAAATTGTGAAGTTTGGCAATTAGTCTTAATTGTTAAGACACACATATGAACTATCTAAGGAAAAGGTGTATAAGTTCAAGAAGTCTTGATAAAAGATTATCAAAGCACTAAGTATTAGAAACATGAACTTAAGAAATTCAATAAGTATTATTTTTCTGAAAGTTAAGATGTTTATAAATACATGTCGAAGCTAGTGGGAGCATAAGTGTTATGTTTTATAATAATCATCATGATAGTGGGAGTATAAATGTTATGATTGTATGATTATTAAGGCACGTATTGCATAGTTGGCAATATTAATTATAGAAAAACAAGAGTTATACCTTGCAAAGTCGTAAGGGTTGTATAGTTGTTTTGCTATAATTAAGGGAGAGAATATTATGCTTCATTTCAAATCTAAAGGGTTAGGTTGTGGAATGTTAATAAATTTAGTCAAAGGTATATAGTGTGTTCTTAAAATTTCGATTATGATTACGGCATTCCTCTTCACAATTCGAATTTTGAGAACATAGCAAATAAAATATTATGCGTCGTGTCCCATACGCTTCAGGTATAGAATCGATTGCAAATGCTTTAATGTTTGACCATTCTAGATTTTACAAATGTATAGTACATTTAGAGGGAAAAGGGACTAGAATTGGTTTTGACTAAAATAATTAAACAACTATCAAAGGACAATCCAAAGTTCGACGAGGATTGGTCGCTTGTGAGTAATTGGAAGTATAGTATTGGAAATTATGGAAATGTTTCCATATTGGATGGACAATATCGACATAATTACGAATAGATAAGATTCTATTAAGAATGAGTTGTCATATGGAAATTATGGAAGCGTGTCCATATTGGGAAGTAAATATTGAAAATCTATGTCTAGATTAGAAATTTTTATGCAAAAGGATGATCAAAGGAATGTACTTTGAGAGAGAGACATCATATCTAAGGAATTGTCTTGTAACAATCTCCGATAGAGGACTTTGTAATATCATTAGCAATAGTCTTTGAGACTTTGGTATAGTGACATTACAAAAGGATCGTTGCATAAAGTGTTAGAATCTAGTATATTCTACAAGTAACAAGAATTTGATATTCTTACACTTAAGAAAATGGATTTGGAGTTGTAAAATGAGAATGATTGGAAATGTGTTCAATTTGTCTATTTCACAAAAGTAAGAACCATAGGTAAACATTGTGTGCATGCTAGGAGCATGGGACAAGTGTTGGAATTCAAGTAAGAAGTTGATTACCCGAAAGGACAAATAATGATTAATCGATATGGTGATAAGTAAAACGTGTTTTGTTTATACTCAAAGGTTTGAGGCCATATGGGATTAGTATTATTCTTGTGTTTCACCTTGCATGTTTTGACTTCCAGAATAATTGAGTTTATTAAGAATAATCGAATTATTCAAACGGGCCACAGTCGTTCATATGTTGGAAGTAGATATGAATGAAGATTGTCGTGAATTGGTGTGTGGATTGTCTAAAAGTGTATTAGACATAAGCAAATGTTTGCTGCAACGTTCATGAGTGCTTATGAATATGATTTGAGAATTGGATTAAACCCACGCTCACTTGGATCACTCCATGAATTGTATTACGAGTGATTAGTGAGACGATAACATCTTATATTCTTGAAACCGAGATGTGTGAGTTGTATCTTGCGAATCGGTTGCACATTGATAATATGTAAACGCACCAGTAACTTGGTGTTATAAAACATATTGTTGTGTGTAATTCGGTGAGTGAGTGCAAGCAAGCATTGTATCAAAGTTTATCCGTTCCTTTTATCCAAGGTAGGATAAAAGCGATATCTTTGGGCCCCTCGATGGTTTAGTGATGACATACGTAAATGCTCGGCCGGGCTAGGGCTAATTTGATTTGTTCAATTAGTCTGTCGTCATAAATCAGAAATCGAGATATAGTACAAAGAGAATGATTTGAAATCATATCTCATACGATATCTAGAATGGAGGAATATATGATCCCTTATCTAAGGACACGCGTATCTGATATGATCAGAGTTGACAGCGGCTTTGGAAAGCTACGATTGCAGATCAGGATCTGAAGTCATACGCAGAATAGTTGTTAGACTTATCCAAGTGGGAGACTGTTGGATTAGTGTCTAAGTCCATAACTATTTTGGTATGTACTTGACCCGATGGTGCATGGTCCTTTTGGGTTGCCTTCACCAAAGCAACTTGATAGGATGGATTATGGAGAGTAAGGATTAAATATGATTTATTAATATATTATGGGAATAATATATTAAAGGAGAAATCATATTGTTTAATTAATATTAGTCAATAATTAATTGGTAATTAGTTTTGTGACTAAAAGAGATTAATTAAACTTAAGGGACTGGAATTGTAATTATAGGATAGTTGCAATTTGGGCCATGGGTTGCCTTGTATTAAGGGATGGACGAATTCTAATGGGAAACCCATAAGGAAATCGTCCATGGGCTTAATTAAAGGAGTTTATGGGTTGCTTAGGGCTTAAGCATCCAAATTAGGGTTTCCTTGTTAGATAACCCTAATAGCCCAACTATATAAAGACCCCTTAACGCTCAAAAACGTGGCTAAGCTTATTGTAAGGGTTTACACACGTTTTTGGCAGCCTCCAACCTCTCTCCTCTTCATCCTCTTGCTTATGGTGTTTGTGAACCATTAGAGGAGTGACACTTGTGACTCTAAGCCTTCCAAAGTCAATGCAAGGAGATTTGTGATTGTTATTGCTACATAACAATCAAGGTAACATTATAAACTCATTCTTATGTTAATATGATTACTTTCATGCTAGAATTAGGGTTTATAGTCTTGGATTCAAAGCATGTACAATCGAGAAACCTAGATCCAAGCATTAGGGTTTGTATGAGCACATAGGATGTCTTATGACCAAAACCCATCTGTAAGCGCTTTCCAAAGCCTTTTAATATACATATTGTAGTCGTTTTAATGCTCACATTAACATCGTATACTACAAATGGAATATGATGATTAAATATCTATTTAAATATAGGGATAATGACTTGAAAGGGTAATATATTTTTCGATTTGTACACATTTGGTCATTAAGTTTTTTTTCATCCATATTTACCCCCTTTAACTTGTTTAACTGTACATATTTAGTCCTTATGTCCGACTACATCAGATAAGCTGGAAAAATGACTTAAAAGGGTAATATATTTCTCACTTTGTACACATTACTCTTTAATATTTTTTTGCACATTTAGTATTTAATATATATATATATATATATTGCAAAATAAATCTTTGTTGTTTTTTTGTACATATTCAATACTTATGATCGTTTTTTTTAGGTTTTCTCACTACATCATACTCGAGACAATCATTAATAAAGTGTTCAGGACTGTTCATGCTTATGGTCACCGTCACCGTGACCTTGGTTGTTTAGTTCTTGTTGTTTGTTTAGGTTTTGTGTTCTGCACGTTATGAATTCTTCATACCATGAACAACTCCTGAACACCTTATTAATTATTGTGTTGCGTAGGATGACGTGAGAAACCCTAAAAAAAACTGATCATAAGTATTGAATGTATACAAAATTATTATTGACTAAATATGTAAAAAATATATTAATGACTAAATGTGTAAAAAATATTAATGACTAAATGTGTACAAAGTGAGAAATATATTACCCTTTAAAATCATTTTTTCGGACTACTTAGAGTAGCCAGTAATAAGGACTAAGGGGGTGTTTGGCTTAACTTTTTAGAAGCCAAAAGTCTTTTTTGAAAAATTTACAAAAAGTCTAGTTTTCCTGATTTTTCCAAAAAGTTAATTTTCGTTCTATCCAAAATCTAAAAGTTGTTTTTAAAAGTCTTTTGTCAAATATCTTTTAGCTTTGATCTTTTTCTCAAAGGAGTTTTAGCATATGAAAAGCTAAGCCAAACACCCCCTAAATGTATACATTTAAACAAGTTGAATGGGCAAATGTGGACGAAAAAAAAAACTCAATGACCAACTATATACAAATCGAAAAATATATTACATTTTCATGTCATTATCCCATAAATATATTTCTAAAGGTGTCGACCGGGTGAAATTTGTAATAGACAAATTAGAGGGCATAGATCAATTTGACACCTTCGTAGCTCTGGTAGTAGTAACTTTTTTTGAACGACAAACTAATCTATTCCTAACTATCACAACCTATGTTGCAAGCGAGACTTGAATCCATGACCTTTCAAATGAAAGAATCACTATTTACTGCTAGGTCAAATGTTATTTGGTTCTGAAAATTGTAACAATATCCTCTTACTTTTTTCTTTTACAAATCCTCCTACCCAATTAAATAGTGACATGTGTAATATTTAATGTTAATTTAATAATATATTGAATACACTAATATGACACATGTCATTATTTAATTTGGTAGGAGGATTTATAGGAACAAAAATATAAATATATTTAATTTCTCTTGTAAATGAAATACAAAATTTTCTAGATGATCGCTACATATATACCCACGTGAAGCTAAATGAAAGGATTTTAAAATTCAATTCATGAACACCAACCAGCAGTACAAATTTTACCGGTTCATTTGGAGAACATGCAAATTGTGGTATTCAAGGCGAACAACTAATTGGATTCAATTGTTACAAATATGTGTTTTGGTAGAACACCTCTCGCTGCATGGTTTGCTATTAATCGTAGACAGATTGACAGATTGGATTTAAGTTATGTCGATTACCGGTTTAGATTTCGTTGGGATAATTCATCAAATGTAATCTATTTAATTACCTACTAACTTCAAAAATTAAAACAATCACAAATTCCAAAAGTGTTCCTTTCCCCCTTCCTCATTATTTGGGCTCACTTGTGATCCATTAAAATGGAGTAAAGGCTTTTATTCTTCTTTCGTTTGTTAGAATACTTGGGCTCGCAAATTGAGTGTTTCTTTTGTATAGATTCAACTATTCAAATATCAGCTTAATTTTTAATATCAAAACTTTGGTCCAAAACAATCATTAAAAGCCTCACTCCTAAAGTGCGTTTGACCCTAACCTCACCCATTTAGTTAACGTATCGTGTATTGTCAACTCGTTTATTTCTGTGTTGAGTTCGTGTTGGGTTTCAGGTTAGGGTACACCTTAAAATGTGTCTTAGCATGTGACGTTGAAATATTAAACATATTGAAAAAAATATATAATTTAGACTAGGTGATAGTTGGGAGGCGGAATCACTTTATTTATAGTAAGTTTAGAAAGCAAAATGGAATGAATATGAGTTGGAAGGAGGAGGGCGGGATCATAAGGATGAGGGAATGGTCGATGGGACTGTTTAATTTGGGTGATAACTAAAAAACTGAAAATGAAAGTCTTGATTAAGACGGCTAAATGTATTCCACTTTACAAAACAAAGTCGCTTCAAAGGTTTTTTATTACATATTTATTTTGGTTTTTGGTCTTTGTAGTTTATTTAAAATATTTAGAAAACTTACATATAAGCGGGTCATTTTCGAGTCATAATCGAGTTAAAGACTTAAAGTTCTCAACCCTAACCTTACCCGTTTAATTTTCGTGTTGTGTTTTGTCAACCCACTTAGTTAAAACGGTTGAAATATTTTATCTAAACCCGTTTATTTCGTGTGAGAGTTTTTACCACCTATAGTTGATATCAGTAAAATCCCCCGTATTAAAGAAAAACATTTGTTATTTGCAAACGGATGATGATTTAAATGATTGTATAATTTTCCAATGATAATTTTATATATACTTTATAATAAACATGCGGCTTTCCAAGCTTTATGTTTAGGTGTTTGTGAAAACATATTATAGTATTATACCAAACATATACAATTTTGTATTCGTTTTACGTTAAAGGATAAATTTTTTGGGAAATGTCATCTTTTTCTATGATATAACTTTAAAGATTTAAATGTTATTGGTAAAAAATGTCATATACATAATTAAATAGATTAAGGAAGGAAAATATAACAAAAGGGGATGTAGCTCAGATGGTAGAGCGCTCGCTTAGCATGCGAGAGGTACGGGGATCGATACCCCGCATCTCCAACATCTTCTTAAATTTTAGTATTTTCAAGAAACATCTCAAGGTCTCAATAAATTACCAATCTTGTCCTCCACAGTGATTATGTCAAACTGTACAATTTATGAGAGTTTTAATGCCATGTAAAAAATGTTGAACTTTTATTTTCACATTTGATTTTATCTTAAAATTCAAAATTGTTTTGTGAATTATGCTATGAATAAGTTTAAAATTAAATTAAATCGAAGTAATATTAGTTTGTTTGTTATAAGAAAAAATATATCAATTTCCTTTTAAATTTTTTCAAGGTATAAGTACAACATGAGAAATGATAAGTAATAATCTTGATTTATTTATTACAATCACCTTTAATGGCAATATAAGCTTTTGACCTCCAAACATGGCTGGTCCATTGATTTTAAGGGTTTGTACGAAAAATAAAAATGTACCTTTAAATATAATTTTATTTTATATATAAATTCATTAATTCTATAAGAAATTGATAATTATTATGAAAATAATTAAAATTAAAATGACGATAATACAATATAATCTATATAGTTACATGAATCATCCATAATACTTTCACATTAAGGTGAGTGAGGGTGAAATAAAAAAAATATTTACTAAAAAACCGATCATACAGAAGTGATGAATCGAAGAACTAATTAATAAAAATAAAATATTAAAAAAATGGGGAAATGAGGAATTGAAAGTGATCATTTAGAAAGAGATCAAATATACAGCAGTTATGGCCACCTAAGTAGAAGTCACTCCTCAAAACTACTTCAATTTGATTAAAAAAATTAATACATATGAACGGAAGACAAACTGCATCGTTAGTCCTTTTTTATGACAAAACTAATTTTTTTGAAAACATTAAAATGTATGATCCATTGGACTTTGTTGATGAGCTCCACAAGTCTCTGATGCGAGAAAACTAAATGTATTAAAGGCAAAAAAAGTATAAACACATTATTTTTCTATACATGTATTTTTGTGTTTTGCCACTTTACATTCAATGATTTTTAAAGTGATATGCCCTACTGTAAAACCTCGCTCTTCAAATCGATAAGAGGGGAGACATATATAGATAAATAATTATGAAAAGAAACAAAGAAAATAGTGGGGAAAGCAAATGTCGTAACTCGTAAGTTGTGTCAATAATTTAAAAGGAGTAGGTAAAGATGAGGCAAATGCCAACTGAACGACAAGAGGATTTTAAATTTTTTGACGTAATCGGAAGGAAAGGTGGGAAAGCAGCGCTTTTCTCCAACTGAACTACAAATCATATTCCAATTTATTTTACCTAATTTAGTTAAATCTTGGGCCCCAATAATTTAGTTAAAGGAAAAGAATTTTTAAAACTAGGCGTGTTGAAAATACCCAATAGCTGTTTACCCGATCCAATCCATTTTGAATTCGGGTAAATCGGGTTTTGGGTTTGAATTTTGGGTAAACGGGTAACCCGATATTTAAATAGGTCGGATATTGGATAGGTTTAAAAAAATTCGGGTATACCCAAAAACCCGATTTAAAGAAAAAATAATAATTAATATACTAGTTATAATAACTATTGAAGTTTTATCATTATTTTACATAATTATTGTTCCTTATAATTTAAACCAAATGTTATATCATATACGGCTTCATTATTTGAACGGTATATAGTAAATACAAAAGAAATTGTTAAAAATGAAATGGAGTTTTGAATAGAATTTTAGAACAAATATAATGAAAACGAATGAGATGTTAGATTTCTCTTCATTTTCTTTATGCACTACCGATTTTTTTCTTTTTTTTTTCAATTATGCACATTTTTCTTTTTGTTATTTCTTTTTTGTGAATTGAAATATAACTATATAATTGGTCTCTGCAATTTAGATAACATGCTAAATTTTTTTATTTATAACTTTTATGTACTCACCTTTTGCATTAAATCATGTAACATGTTTGGTTAATCCAAATTTGATCAAATAGTGATCATGTACTCCATAAATTTGAAATCGAATGCAAAACTCGAATAACATAATATAATGACTTGTATTGTTATCATATATGTACTTGTTAATTGTATGTAATATTTTGTTACCCAATTTTAAAGCAATTGAAATCCAAAAAAGAGTTTAAAAAAAAATTAATAAGTGATACATAAGTAATTTTCGGGTATACCCGAAAATACCCAACCCGACCTAAAACCCGAATACCCGAAACCCGAGAACTTGAGTTACAATATATGTCGGGTATCGGATATTATTATTTTAAGGAAATACCCGAACTATCCGACCCGTTCTACGTGAAACCTGAAAAATTTACCTGATCAACACCCCTATTTTAAAACAAACTTCTCTTTGACATTTCAAAAATAAGATTTTAAGAAGTTAAAATTTTCTAAATTCTTTATAATTTTTTGAATTGTAAAAATCAATATTACCTTAAAATACCTTTAAGCTAAGACAAACATTTTTTGTTAAAACAACTTATTAACTTATTAATTTCCCACCACAAAAAATAATCAAAACACTTTTTAAAAAAAGCACATTTTCCTACCACTATAAATTTAATAAGTTGTTTTGTATAAAAATCAGTTTGATGATTAAAATGAAATCTCAAATGAAATCTCAAACACCTTTTAATCTTTAAATAATAGATTTATGTTATAATAGTATTTAGAAGCCTAAACAAAGAGGCCATGCCCCCTAAACCCCATTCCAACCATATAACTTGGACAATCCTTATCGATGTTTTTTTGTTGCGTATTAGATCCTTATCAATGTAGTTCAGAAATAGAGTTAAATGGTAGTGTTAGCATTTCTAAAAAAATTCATCTCATTGCTTGTGGATGTGAAACCATCTTCTTTAGATTTCAATTGTAGTTATAATCATATTTAACGAACCATTGCGTTTGATAGCTAGCAGACTATATTTTGTTACATGATACATATCGACTTAGTCCCAACCAAACACTTTCTGTCACCAATTGTAGCACCATTATAATTTATTATCATGTATTACTTACTTTTCTAGTCCATTGGATTTCAAGGCTTTCTTTCATTGCGTCTACCAATTGCATATGTCCCATTCTTGGGGAAAAGTACAATAGGCATTCTTTCGCTTGTGGTTGATTCTTAGTTCTCAAAAATAGAGTACAACCACTACACAAACATGATAGCATCTAATCGTTATCACCACATGTTTGATGAAATGCCCAACTCAAGAGAGAAGCAAAAAATATGAGCTTTTAGTTGATAATGATTAATGACAATAGATAATATTAACATTTTGTTTTGTCATAGTCATAGTCATACCAAAGACAACACAAATGATCTGTCCAATTCTATTTTGTAGTTAATTGTTTTTCTAATACTTTACTTGGTTTGATTATTTGTTGGTAAGTTCAAACCTTGTTAATTGATATTTGTTTTTGTTTTTGACACAAATGTGACTAATAATTTACTAAAAACTCTAATAAATTCAGAAGCAATATTTTTAATTATTACAATATATGTCTGGACCACCATAGTCATATTAGTACACAAATCAAGTAATGTCACCTTCATATAATGGGAGACGCATTCCAATGTGATGGCATGTACTAAACATATATATAATGATTTTCTTTTTTATTTTTTTTATTTATTTATTTTTATTTTGTTTATACCCTATTTCAAAACATTGATAATATCTTCATATATACAAAACTAATCCAAAAAAATACTAAAAAACTAAATGCATAGTTTGTAAATCCTCAAATCCAAGGATTCTTGAAGACTAATATAATGCCACTCAGCAAAATCAATGTTTCAAACCAAATTCATTCAACAAGTGTGTGTTTGTGTGTGTGTAAAATCATGTGGAGTCGCACAAGAAATTGTAGAGAATTTTATTGAAGCTTTTTGCGTTTTCAAGTTGAGGTGCATGTGAAGCCTTCTTTATCACTTCCAATGATGCATTCTTTCCCAACATTCTAAAACACAACAACAAAATTTCACCTTTCAAATACTCCCCAACACATATATCTTCTTATAAAAATGTATAATCATCATTTGGAATATATCAAAGGGAAGATGTCATAAAAAGTACAACTTTTTATTAGGCCAATTATCGAGAAAAAAAATAATATATTAGTTTTTGGTCTATTAAAACTCGTTCATAATTTCAAAGAGAAAACACTCCCGATTATTGAAAATATTCTTTAAAGTTTAACTTTAAAGAATCGGATCGTATATTTAAAGTTCAACTTTGTGTTTCTAACATGTGTCGTATATTTTACCAACTTTTAATCCAAATTAAGTCAAAATTTATATTTTATAATATGATGTGTCATAAGAAATATGATATGAATGCATACTCTTTAAGTTCCTTTGCCATATCCAACAAGAAGATGTTATCCTGATCACCCCATATGAGCAACACTTCCTAGATTTAGAAAGTTTAAATATATCAATGCAAACAATAGGAGAAACATAGTAATAAAATTATTTAAATTTAATAAATGTTTGTTCCTTCGAGTATATTAGATAATTTTTTTTTTTTGCAATTTTGACCCGAAAAATATCTCTTACAAAATTGGTCCTAACTTGAGTTTTTTGTAACGACTTTTGGTCATTGTTACAGGTAAAATAACCAAAATTGTGAGTTTTTTGTAATTGGAATAAAAAAATGTTATATTAACCTAACCTCAGACCAAAATTGCTAGTAAAAACTTTTTATGACAAAAACTAGAAAAATCAAATATCTCAAGGACCAAAAACGTAATATCTAACGATTTTTTATGATAAGACTATAGATAGTAGATGCATTGACTTAAAAAGTTAAAATTGCTTTATTTTTAATATGTTATTATAGTTTTAATATAAGATTATAGAACCTGCTGAAGAGGGGAAATGTTAGGGGTGTCATGTTGGCCAAGCACCAGCCCTTTCAGCAATTCTAACTTTTCTTTCCTGTTTTCTCCATATAATTTCTGCCACCAATAAAAAAAAATTAAATATATATACTTTTTTAATAATTCTTTAACACAAAGGACAATATTCAAGGAACATATTGTGTATATTTTAGGTGATATATAAACAAAATCATAAGAAGAAAACTTACATTGAAAAAGTTCATTTTATATTCATAGTCTATATTAACTAATAACTAAAGAACTAGTTGTAAGCTGATAAAAACTGGCGTTTGATAAAAACTAGTTGAACTATGTAAAAAGACGTGACATATAAAAGATTTAGTTTTTTTTATAAATAATAAAAGGTATGTTTGGAAGAATTTTAGAAAATCTTAATAAATTCGTGTTGAAATGCTACTTTGAGTAGTTTTTAAAAAGTTAGCTTATGATCTAACTTAAAATAGTTTATATCATTTTCCTTTTCAATTTATAGAGCATTTTAATTTTGTTTTTATCACTTTATTGTTGCGTGCATAAATGTCTCATTTATAATTAGTTAAAGACCTAAAAGACTAACGAATAAGTTATATTTTTAAAAAGTTTGTTTCGAAAAAAGTTCCCAACAAACTCCTAATATAAATGCCAAAGTTTGATATTTTCTTTGGGATTAGAGTGATAAGTGGAATGTTATTTGTCAATTTTACTAAAAAACATATTACTTTTCTAAACAGAAAAAATGATATGATTTATCTAGTTCAAAAAAGTAAAATTAATAAAAATTTTGGACCATAATCAATTAAAAAAAAAAAAGAATTACTAGAGTATACAGTAAAAAAATGAGTTTAATGGTATTTTAAAAACAAAATAAATAAATAATGCTTTACATTTTTGGTTCAATCTAGAAGATTTTTGATGTGATTATTTGTTCCATCACTCGACGCCATTAGTTAGTCTGCTAAACATTTTGAAAATGACCATTATACCCCCAATTTAATATATATTAAACTACAAAGTCGTCCATGTGGTATGCTGTTTCTTTGGTTTGGATAAAAAAGAATAGCACAATTATTTGATTGTGATCAATCAATTGATAAAATAAGTGAAGGAAGCATCTAATTAATAATCTAGAGCCGATATATGGAAGATTGGAAGGTAGGGTTAGGCATGAAAAGGACAAAAAATATTCAAAAGAATAGAAATACAAATAACACTTACGTCAATGAAATCGTTGAGAAAAAAATCCGGCATGTAAACACGATTAGATACAGCCAATCGGAACAACGTCCGGAGCTGCGCCGCCGTCTCCGGCAGCATTAGTTCATCGATCTTCTCCACGTTGGCTCTCTTCAGTAACTCATGATTATCTCTTGGCCTCATGTTCACTCCTGAACTTGCGATCACAACCTTTTCCACCCTCTCCGGCCACATTTCCGCCACTCTGTACGCCACAAAACCTCCGTAGCTCGTCCCAACCACCGAGTACTTACTCACTCCGACCTTCTCCATCATCTTCCCTACGGCACTCGCCTGGAAGATTTCCGATCGTTCGGAGGATTTCGTGGTGGATTCACCGAAGAACACTAGATCGGGGACGTAGACGTCGAAATAAGGCGCGAGAAACGACACCTGTGCAGAAGAATGACGGAAAAATATATTAATACAAACGGAATTTGATTGATTCGTCGGGAACACTGACCTGTTGGCGCCACTGCCAAACGCCGTGAGGACCGAATCCGTGAATTAAAACGAGCGATGGTTTCCGATGCTCGCCATTTGAAGATGGAGAACGGGGGGACGCGGGGAGTCGTTTAGGTCCCCAAAAGTGGATGGTGGTGTAGGCATCGACGCCGACGGATTGAGAGGAGAGGCCTGAGAGAGCGAGGGAACGTCGGAGGAAGGAGCCGTACAAGGAGACGAAGCTTATGCAAGAGGTCACCATTGTTGTGAATTTTGGGGGAACGAGGAGGAGGGTTTTGTTGGTAAGCTACTAATAGAAAAGAGCATGGAAAGATGAGTGTAAATTATTAGTGCAACTGATTTTCTTTTGTTGTAATGTTCTTTCCATGGGGTCCTTTCCAAAAAGTCCTTGATTGTTGACACATAAATTGTTAGTAAATTATATGAATGGTCTCATCCTTATAATATGTTTTTATTGCATGGTGACTATTTTACCTTTATTGATTTCTTTTTTATATTACAATTTAGTTTATTAAAATATTTATAACTATTATGGGGTGTTTGACTTAACTTTTCACAGGTAAAACTCATTTTTGAAAAAGAAAAAAAAACGAAATATATGTGTCAAAACTAGTTTTAAATGCTATTTTTGGAGTTTTTATACAAGGAAAATGAACTTTTTTGAAAAGTCAGAAATCCTGATTTCTTGTAATTTTTTCGAAAAGGACTTTTAAGCTGTGAAAAGCTAAACCAAACACCCCCTAAAAAGTGCAAATAAGCCCTACTTCAGAGTTTCCAGCCATTTCATCATTCCTTAATACCCTTCACGTGATATTTTTGTTCATCTTTGTCATTTGATGCTCTATAATCTATAATTCAAGAAACTCAAAAGAAAACCTAAACTACTCCTTAGATCATTGTCGACATATACTATGGTGAACCTACTGATCATCTCCTTTCAGTTCATGATGTCGAACTCTCTTGCTCCACCCGAATATCACCACCGCCTTTCCAAAATCAGTACTGCCGCTAGAATCCTCATTTTACCCACAACTGCCAATGACCATCTTCAATAGTCATCATTACCTTCATACACACCGCCTTCCTCTTTTGTCACCTTCATACACACTGCCTTCAACAACCATCGTTATCTTTAACAACCACTACTGTAGATATTTGCAAAAACTCATCTACTTCGCTGCTCTAATTATCGTACCCACCACCATTTTTGTCTCCGGATAAAAAGAATGAATACAAACGTCGAACCCAATGATTATTTCCTCTCCCTAACTCTCTTATCTGTATCTTCTTATAACCCTAAATTAAATCTTGATAAGCATATTTATAATTTGATTGAATTTGATGTTTTATTCTATGGTCTACAATATGATTCATTTGTAATTTTAGTATGATTGATTTTTTTTGTTTCCTTTCTAATGATTTTGCTTTTGGGAAATTTAATTTGATTGAAAAGTGGTGCTTGCCAGAGGTAACTAGGATGGGTTCGGTTTTTCAGATTTGTTAGAGTGGCTAAAAGTTAGTGAAGAAGAGGGTGATGATGGGAGGGAATCGATTGGGGTGAGGATATTGTCCTTAAAGATGCAAGGGATTCGTTTACTTGAAGCTTTTAGCTTTCATTGATTTAAATCACTTGGTGAAGAGAGGTACGAAGAAGGTTAAGGTGATGTCGGTCAGGATGATTTCTTGAATTGGAGAAGAAAAATGGTATCGGAAGAGATAAAGGGGCTGAAAGGTTTGAAGTAGGACCCCCAAGATTTTTGTAAAAATATATAATTATTTAAGAAATAAAAATATGTAAAAACCAACTTGGTAAAATAGTCTTTTTATGTATTTTAAGGACTAACAACGTAACAAAAAAATACTATAGGGATGGTCCGAGTTAAAAGGGAAAGTTAGGAACCAAACATGCAAATTACCCAAACCATATGGACCATTCATGTAATTTACTATTGATTTTATAAATTACTAAGATTGTTTATATACAAAAAAATAAAATAAAATAAGTTTTAATATAAACTGATAACTATTACATATTTCTTAGAAATAATTTTACATAAATACAATCTTATAATGAATAAATTAATTATTTCAATATATATAAACAAAAAAGAAATAAAAATGTACATACCAAAAATAACAACGTCCCAATGATATTAGTTGTATATAGGGTTTGTGATAACTAATGTATGAATAAGTTAAATTAAAAGGGGACAATTTATGTACCTCATTCAATTCGTGAATAATCACATATCTAGTAAAAAGAGTTTTGTTGAAGAAAATCATCATGTAGTAAATACATGATAGATGATGCCATTGTTAGAAAGTCATCATGTACATGAAACCAAAGAAGTCGAAGAGTTTTCTTTTTTGCTTGCAAACTATTTAACTTAATAAATGTTAGATATTATAAAATCGAATTAAAAACCAGGAAAATGAAAAGATAAATTATGTTTAAATTTCATATAACCTATTTTTTGAAATATATTATTTCCTCAATGTTATTTTCAATAAAAAGTTTTGTAGTTAAGTAAGTGTTATTGATATATAAACTGTCTGAAATAAAAATTAAATTAAATAATTTGAAGCATCAGTATAATGTCTTATCTTAAATATGTTAATAATATAAATATTACAAATTAATAACTTACTAAAGGTGTACATTGGATAAGCTTCAAATTAGTCAAAATGAATAAGCAATACAAATTTACTTGGGTGTATAGAAACATCTGCAACAATTTTGTCACCATATCGTCCCCATAAAGTAACAAAAACTTTCCTTCCTCTGTAAAAATAAAGAAAATAAAAAACAAAACATATTATCATAAAAATAATAAATATAGGTATAAAAAATGAAACTCACTCTAAATCCTCCATCGAAAAATGTTAACTTTAACATCTATATTATACACAAGGAACAATGTAAGTATGTAAATTGTTGTGCTAGCAAAATGAAATTTAAATATTTTATGTAACATTCGAGATTTTAGGTATGTTTCTTTTTAACCATTATGTAAAATGTCTCTCATTTTTGGTCTGTAGCTAGTATACGGGGCATACTCTATGAGTACGCTTAGCGTACTAGCTCATTTAAGGATTGTGGATTCACCCACGTACGTTGGGTGTACGCGGGAGTACGTATGGCATATGTAATGCAGGGGCAAACCCTAATTTTTAGGGTTAGTGCCCTATTTAAACAACTTAAGACACCCTTGGACCTCCTAATGAATAGCCTCCATCTCTCTATACCCTAAAAACGAAATCATTATTGCAATTTGTGAGATTTGAGCTTGGAAGTGGGTTTTGGTGGTGTTTTTGATGAAATAGAAAAAGACGAACACTTGGAGGTTGCTTGGGAGTGGCTTGCACTTGTAGATCGAGGGTTATCTTCATCTTAGCAAGCCATTTGGGGTAAAAAGCTCTCATCTTGATGGTTCTTTTTGGTAGATCCAACTTAGGGTATTATTTGTGCATTTTTGGGTCCTTTAAGCAATATTTGCGATTATAGTCTACTCTAGAAGCCATAAATGTTAGATCTTAGCACCTTTGAGGTCCATTCTCCATAAAAATGCAACCTTTATGAGTTAGATTTGTCCATGCATGTGTTAGGATCCTTAATATGGTTCCTTTTGATTTTTGGGTCCCATTAAGTCATGCATGGGAGTAAAGTTGGCAGTCATGCATGGGAGTAAAGTTGCCAACTTTACGTGTTAAGTCACAATTTAGGATTAGATCTAATAGTTTAGCTTAATGGCTTAACCGATTGAGTGCTTAATGGGTTGATTTGGTTGTCTGCGGAGTACGTGGAGCGTACCCAGCTCGTACAATGTGCCTATTGGCCCCAGAAAGAGTACGCTAAGCATAAGTCTGAGTACGCCCAACGTACTCAACAGTTTGACCATCGATTAACTTTCATGGGTTTGGGTCATATTTTGGACTTTTAGGGTTTGGGCCTTGTTGGATCATTGGACTACTGATTTTTGGGCGGATCATTGGACTACTGATTTTTGGGCCATTGCTAGGCTATGGGGTTACTTAGATTTTGGCCCATGATGGATTTTGGGCCCAATTAGGAGATTAGGCCATATTGGGTCGTGCGATGCCATTTAGGAATTTAGGTCTTTTAAGCAAATGGGTTGGGCCTTGGTTTTGGGTCAAGTAAGAAAAAAAGGGTAAAATGGTCTTTTTTTACCCTGTATATTGGACAAGTAATTTAGATTCTTGATTATGGGTCAAAATCCAATTATTAATTGGACATTATTTGATGGTTTTAGCGCGCAGGGATTTTCCGGATCAGCAGACCGAAATTTTATTTGACAGAGTCAGCAGCTTGAGGTGAGTTTCCTCACTGTGTTTGGCCGGTCAAAGGCACCAATTTCGGCACATAGTTTATTATGGTTAGGATGTTATTTGTTTGTGTGACTCTGCATGTATGTTTTTCTAATGTGTTTATCGGGCAGGGCCTGATGACTGACAGATCTGTTCTAAGTCAGGCTTGATGTCGTCGGGGCCCGATGACGGGTGGGACCCATTATATGCTTGATATGTATGGTATGTAGGATTATGGGAAACTTACTAAACTTTGTGCTTACAGTTTTTAGTTTATGTTTCAGGTACTTCTGGTTCGATGGGGAAGAGCTCGGGATGATTTCATTGCACACATCACATTGTTCCGCATTTTATATGACTCTGATTGTACTTGGATGTTTATTGATACACTTTGGTTTAATTATGGTTTTACGATATTGTTTTGGATAATGTTTTTATTGATATAAAAATCGAAATTATTGGTCTTAATTTTTGGAACGTTTACATTTTAATTAATTAAGAATGAGTTTAAGGGAATGCACTAACCAAACGATATTTTAGGTCAGATGGCGTTATAACCAAGTGTTTGGAAGTTGCAAAAGCACAATATGTTTTTGGACCACAAAAATCTGTGTATTTAGTTACCTTTGTGGTATACCAGAAAACTTTATATCATCTTGATTTAACCATAATGTGAGTTTATGAATGTAGAAATTGCCATATTCTACCAAAGATTTACCTTGTAGTGATGCAAATTGTTTTTCCACATTGCATTCAGTTTTAACACCCATAAATAAAAGTAAAAATATTAACTATTAATTAGTTTTAATAATCATACAATAACTTACATATATGGAAATTTTAATGTAATTAAAATAAAAAACATAAAAAGTAAGAAATATCATTTCGTCCATCAATATCATGTCAATCGTTTATTCCAGAAAGTTTATTTACATAGACATATTATTCGGACCTTTAATAAATGGTGTAGACATCTTGTGAGAAAGCTACGTCACAGATCATACTAATCTTGATGGGATCTATGAATCTGTAAAAAAATAACAAAGTTTTTTCATAACTTGTGTAAAACATGACATAAAATACACTCTACTAAAAACTGTACATTTTCATAATATTTTTTATATTGGAGTTTCTTTGAGAGATTACACAAAAACAAGTAAAAATGTCATCAAACTCAATAAAAATAGTAAAAAAATCAAACAGATACAGTTCAAAAAATAACAAACTGTATAATTTTTTTCAATCCTCCTTAATAAATGAAGGTTTTTTTGCCACATGTCAATCTCTCATTAGTTTTGACGCTTGTCATTTTGTGGTATTTTTGAAAGAAATATTATCCACTTGTCAATTTTTGGTTTGTATCAATTTTTAAAATTAAAGTCGTGTACTATATATGCAAACTATTAGATATCATATATATGATATTAAATTGCAATAAATATATTTCTTCCATTTTTATTTTAAAATTGTACATTAAAAACTTGTTTATAACCTATAGAAACCATGGTTACAAAAGTAATTGAACTTTTATAATAAAAACTCAAAATTAATAATCAATTATTTTAAATAAATTATTAATTAAGAGATTTTTTTTAGTTATATGAAATTATAATCATTGACTTAAATAAATATGTGAAATTATATCACTTTATAATTTGTATTAATTTTATTTTAATTTTTATTCTAATGTTATTAATTTAATGTAATTAAAGTGGTAAATTTGAATTTTGAAATTTGAAATGAAGAATCAATAAGTTGATAAATGACATGCGTTAATTAGATGACATAATAAGGTGGCACATAACAAAAAGAGAATAACATATACATTAATTAAGAAACCTAATAGAATGACACATGTCCAAATGAGAATAAAACTATTCTTTTATTAGAATAGGGATATTAATAATTTACACTTTAAAGTTTAAGCTTTTTTAAACCAACTAGTATCTTAATCAAATATAAAATAGAGGGTAAAACTGTGATGTTACATGCATTCAATGGCTTTTATTCGGTTTAATAATTAAATGAAAGCATCAAACCAACTTTTACAAACATAAGAAAATAGTTAGTAAAAAAAACGGATACGTGATAAAAAGGAGTGTTATATGCGTAAGTTAAAGTCGTATAAATTTTAGAGTCCATTTTCTAGGCATGTAAAAAAAATTAAAAATACACATGAATTACCATTTGTATCACACTATGAAGATGTATTAGTTTCTTAAAAATTAGGTTTATATTCAACAAATAGTTTAATATTCTAGTTACCTAAAAGAGCATGGTGATTTTAAAATTAATCATATAAAATAAAGTGTATAAATTACATTTTATAGAAGTGCTTCTAGTAAGATGTAAACTAAAAAAATGGTCACTAGATTTAATTTCAGATGCAAGAATGGTCATCGTTAATGATTTTTTTTTTAAATAGCACAACATGTCCATAAAGATTTTTTAATTTTCTAATAACAATGAAGGAACCCAAGAACCTATTATATACATATCTAATGACATAAGGTGTAATTATAAAATTTTAATTGTAAATGACTATAACACATGAAAATTTTGATCTAGAATTCATGTTGACACACTTAAACTTAAATGAATTTGAAGTCCCCCGTATATGCTTAGACAACTGTTATGGTCCAAGAAACAATAAACAAAAAAAAGATATATGAAATCGTTTTTTGTTCTTTCAAATTAACGGAGGAATTACTGTTAGTGTCTTTAAATCAAAATAATGCAAATGAACATCAGAATTCGACCAATGCATGGAAACGTTAAGATTAATACATAAGCACAGCACATAAACAATAAGTAGAGGTTCTGCAAAAGAAATTATTCAATGTAACCAAAATGTTTAGCCAACCTACTGAAGACCATGGTGTATTTGACGTGATGATGCAGAGTAAAAGTTTGAAGAATATGTGATAACAATTCGAATACGGTGATTAAGAATAACATAAGAATGATATTGCGTTTATATATAATTTTAAAAATCAATTTTGAAAAAGATAACAATACATAAATATAGTGATAGTGATAACTGCACTAGTTTATAATCCGTGCGAACCACGGTTACCAAAATAATTTAACTTTTATAGTAAAATTCAAAGTTATTAATCAATTATTTTAGACAAAATTGCAAGAATGGTCCATATGGTTAGGTCAAAATTGTTACTTTGAGCCAAACAGGTTTGAACTAGCATTTATGGTCCAAAGTCTTCATTTTCTTACCACTTTGATCCATTTTACCGTAAAAAATTTAATAACGACCATTTTGCCCTTTCTTTTTACTTTTTCAGTTCTTTCATTCAAATATTTTTATTAAAAGAAAAATAAAAATAAAAATACATCTCTCTATTTCTCCCTCCCCCCTTCTCTCTCTCTCTCTCTCTCTCTCTCTCTCTCTCTCTCTCAAAAGAACCCAGATTTATACTCAGGAGCAAACTAATTTGGATTTTCAAGATTTGTAAATCCATACAAGAATCAAAACAAATCTCCACAAATAAACAACACATAACCGCAACATTAGATTACATAGATTTTGGTTTTGGTGAGTTTAGAAAGAAAAAAAAATCATTGAGACCCCATCTCTCCATCTCCGACCCCATTTCATGTTCATCATCATTTCAGCTTACATCATCACCATTCTCACCATCCTACCACTCCAGCTTCCACCGTAGTTTCCACAGCCACCACTAGATTTTCTTCCTCATTATCGTCCCTTACAGCATAGGAGGTAAAGGTAGTTGTTGGGGGTGTAGCTCTTAAATACTACCTTGAAAATAACAAGATGCCTCCAAAGTATGAACATTAAGCAACAGGTGTTAGATATGATTTTCCGAAGAGAAAAAATTTACAGATGGATCTCGAATTTGGTGTCCGACTAAATAGAAATAAGGAAAGAGAAGGGAGAGAACGGGGAGTCTTTCTTTTGGAGTTGACCTAATCTTGATCAGGTCGGGATAATAAGAAGGGGGAGAAAAGTTGCGATGTTGAATTTGGAGTTCATCAGCCCATCGATGATCCATCTTCCTCCACCCACTTCATCGTTTAATCAAAAATGAATACCACTGAAGCTGACGACAAGATCGAAAAGGAATACCTAAGACATTCGATTTTCCATGGAAGCATAAGATTGGGTCACCTTTATCTCAGAAATCGCTCCCTCTTTGTTAATCCGAAAAACTCGTGCTTCCCACCATCAGTGGGGTTGGATGGTTAAGGAAAGGACGGGAGATACTAACAATGTGGTTAGGGGGGTCGATTATTGAAGAAATTGAGGTTTCAATTTTTGGGTTTAAGGAAAACAAGAAGAACGATAGAACACAGAGGTGGAAGAAGACTTTAGGGAGAGGGAGAGAGAGAGAGAGAGAGAGAGAGAGAAATGTATTTTCATTTTTCATTTTCTTTTAATAAAAGTATTTGAATAAATAAAAAAAACTGAAAAAGTAAAAAAGAAAGGGCAAAATGGTCATTATAAAACAAAATTAAAGTAAAATGGATCAAAGTGGCAAGAAAATGAAAACTTTTGGACCATTAGTGCTCTTCTAAACCTGTTTGGCCCAAAGTGGCAATTTCGACCTAACCACAGGGACCATTCTTGCAATTTTGTCATTATTTTAAATAAATTATTAAACAAGAGATTTTTTAGTTATATAAAATTATAATTATTGATTTAAATAAATATGTGAAATTATATCATTTTATAATTTGCATTAATTTTATTTTAATGCTATTAATTTAATGTGATAGAATGAGAAACTTAAAATTTTAAATTTAAAATAAATAATTAATAGGTTAACACATGACAAAAGTAAAATAAAATATTTATTAATTAAGAGGTCTAATAAGGTGATACATGTCAAAATGAGAATCAAACTATTCTTTTATTAGAATAGGGATATTGAATTCTTTTAATTTGAAATTGTATAATGATGGAATGTTATAAAATATCAGTGTGATAAAAAATTAATAGTTCAAACAAAAGAAAGGAACAATAATTTTGTATAACAATTATGATGAGATTTATTTGAATTTAATATCTTCCATTTAAAACATACATAACAATTAAAAAGAGTTAGTCGAACTTTAAATTTTAGTCAACATTAATTTTGTAATGTTAAGAAAAAAGAAAAAAAAAAAAAAAACAGAATTTGCCAAATGGAAATAATGAAAAATGAGAAAAAAAGAGAAAAAAATCAAATGACATTATATTAGAAAAATATAATAGGACATACAGCAAAATCATTCTTATTTTTTAGGATAAATGATCTGAGTGGCTAATAAACTTTTATATATATATATATATATATATATATATATATATATATATATATATATATATATATATATATATATATATATATATATATATATATATATATATAATACAAACATTACTATTTTTAAAAATAGATTTAAGACGTTCAAGTGTTTAAGATTAAAGTAAAACAAACAATTAATACAATAATAGCATTGTCGCCTCGATCTTAACGAATCCGATCAAAATGCCATTGGATTGACGAGACACCTTACGACAAAAAGCTACGTGCAACCAAAACTTGCATCAGAAGAATTTATCCACCAACTTATCCTCCTATGGATCTTCACGAATCCCTTATAGATGCTCAATTAATAGCTCCGAAAAGACTCATGATACCAATAGAACTCTTTGTTCCGAATTAGAACATTTGGATCCTCCCATGATACACCCATCTTCTCAAAATTGTGTCACATATCCGAATCGTGACGTGGTCCTCACCTAGGCCATCGATCAAAACAACAGTCGAGTCTCGAACATTCCATTGTAGAAGGACAAAAATGATTCACCACAAATCGAACAATACCCCTCGATGCAGAAACAGATGCGGAGAACACCCTCCCTTTCTTATATCCATCGATCAAAACACGTTTGATCATTTTATCCCCCCCTCTCAATGCGGTAGGTTGGATGAACGTAACCTCATCATAGAGATAGACGTCCCAATCTATCGACCGACCACCCATCCTCAGTCTGCAACCCTTGAGTTGACCATTACATCCACTTTCTACTTGAGTCCCGCGACTCAAACTAACACTACCTTGAACAAGGTCTTCGACTCATTAAGACCAACTAACTCATACGGATTTGTACCATTTAGATCCAAACTTCCATGGACTCTAAGTACCATGCTCATCTTCATCCTGGACAATCATAACCGAAAGTCCGACAGATACGGAAAAACAACCATATATCAGGGTGCCAACTGCCAAACCATGTTATCCACCCTCAACTAGCTCCTTAGAGATCCCATGACTTTTCTTCATTCGATTACGGGTCATGCGCTTCTAATAGTACGAGCCCAATACTACCTTCCACACCCATCCATACTTTCCTTAAGAATCACCATGAGTCACATACTCATAATAATACCCCCAATACCCGCTAAACATTATACTACCCACACTAAAGCACTTCCTTAGCTCTCCTAGGATCCCCGCCTCACCCTGCCATCAGCTGTTAAAAGACACCTATTAATGTCAGCTAACTACTATATGAATACAATCACATGCAACAAAACATAAATAATGTTTCGACTAAAAGACCCAGCCCTACAATGGTCAGACTCATACAAAATTGCATAATATGGCCGAATCAATCATTCTAAAATTATTTAAATTTTGCATCATGCAACTTAACATGTTTATTTAATAATTAACTCACATCAATATGAGTCCTACAAAGCACAAATCAAGCAACATTCAAGAAGTAGAATTCCACAGGCAACAAGACATCAAAAGGCATCTTCCATAATAGGCATTCTATCATGCAACCCTGAGCAGATCCTTATTCTAACTTCTGGCATGCATTTCAAGCATATCGCCAATACATATAAAACAAGTATGGGTATCTTGGGGAATAGCTTTTCTTGAGCTCTGACTGATTGTACACATCATACCATGTCTTTTGGTTATTTTATAGTTAATTATTAAAATTATTTTGTAGATCCATAATTTGAGTTTGAAATCGCACAAGTGTTCATCTAATTATCTCAAACTAGGGCTCTAATACCAACTTGTAGTGTCCTAAAACACGATAAAAATTTTCATTTTTATATAAAACATCTCCACAAAACCCGCAAGATATAAACCATTGTTTTCAAATCTAATCTATAGAATCAGAGTATCAAAAATCTCTCAAGAGATAAATCAATAATAGGATGAGTATGATCACGCCTGTGCCTTTCCCCGATCATCTAATGTACTTGAAACCATTGAAATAAAAAAAAATATAAGCCAAAGGTTAATGAGTTCCCCCAAAATACCATACATAATAATACATATATAAGCATGCACACTGGCTCCACAGTTATCGTACTGGATTACCATCGGGTCTATAATCACCAGACATGATTACCCATAACCCATAGTCATCGAACTGGATTTCCCCAACCCACAGTCATCAGAATGGATTTGCCTGACCCACAATCATATGACTGGATTGCCCTGGGTTTGTTGGCTTACAACATAGAGCAGTAAAGCCTCAACCCAACCATAATATGTCGACATATGCAACATATAAACAATAACCGAAAAGTACAGGTAATCATATAGATGTACCAATTTAACAGATCACCACAACATAACGATATCCTATAAACAAGGATACATAACACAATCTAGTGGGTCGGCATTGGTGCCTTCGACCCACGAGTACAACGAGGAAAACTCACCTTGCAGTCTAGAAAATAATAGTGATGATCACATATCTAAAAACCGACTCTATAAGTCTCCTATACAACAAATAGGGACCAAGTCCACAACCTAAAATCCTTAATTTGACCTAAAGTCAAACTTGGTCAAAGTCAACGATCAGCCCCAGACCACCTACGCCCAGCATAGCGTGCATCTCTACGATAAGCATAGAGCACAAGGTGGCTAAGAGGGAAAAATCGAGGTTACACTCAACGTAAGGCAGATTACACCTCGCGTAGAATTGTATGTCCAACTGTTTCATTAAGCTCTTAATACAGAAAGTGAATCCCTCAAACTTTCAATATGGACCCTTATAATGTTTTAATGGATAAAGTTTTCAACTTTACCCATTATGACACTCCCATCAAGCAAGATAGAAACTTTATGCACTAAAATGACCAAAAATGCTAACACCACATCTATGGCTTAATGAACAAGCATCAAAGCATAACTTTCCAAGTCCAACAAGCCCTAAGAGTGTTTTATATACCTCACAAGGTGTAAGAGTTATGTTAACTCCTAAAACACAAGCTCAGGAGACCAAAAAGTGATAATTATGACAATAAACAATATCTATGAAACCAATGAGCAAGTTAAGAGCTTTTTACTTACAATGGTCCATGAATGAAGCAACCTTGCTAGATCTATACGTGAACCCTTCTTCTATGCACTTTGCAAACACCTTGGTCTTCAAGATTCAACCATCAAATGGAGAAACAAGCACATAAAAGATGCCAAGGCTCAAAACAAGCAAATGGAGGATTGGGTTTCTTAATGAATGATATGAGGTGAAGAAGGCTGGTCATGGGAAGGATCCCAAGAAGTTAGAGCCCTTAACTATAGCTCAAAACCTTAGGGTTAGGTTTTTGGTCAGGTATGTACTTTTTCCACCCTTGGAATTAAACTTATTTTGCATAAAGGGTCCCTACGTACGCTGGGCGTAAATATGCGTACACTTAGCATACTAGGGAGGATTGGACTCGAGCATGCACCATGTACGCGGGGCGTACCAAGCAGTACACGGGGCGTACATGGCGTAATACCAAACCCCTAATTTTAAGGCAAGGACTCTACTTAAACACACTTTTGTCATTTGGACCAAACCCGAAACAACCTCCATTTCCTCATTTTGTCCTTAAACCCTACATTTTCTAGAGAGTGTGAGTTCTAATCCTAAAGGAGATTTTGGTCATTTTAGTGGGTTTGCAAGAAGGAGAAGGTGGTGTTCAAGCCTTGAACGTGGGAAGAGCTTATAGATCCTGAATTTTGAGCATCTTGGAGAAATTTTGAAGTTTGAGATTACCGGAGCAGCCGCCGAGTAGTATTTTATCAATAGTCTGAGGTGAGTTCTCTCACTATATCAAAGGGTTGAAGGCACCAATGTCAGCCATCATTTGACAAAGAGGATGGATAGCTTTTACATGTTTGTATGTTTGTGTGAAGACCATGGGGGTAGCCCGTGGCACTTGGATATAAGACCACGAGGGTAGCCCGTAGCATTCTAGGTTAAGACTGTCATAACTAGCATTTTAGGGCTAGGAAATTCTATCCATGTATAAATAGTTTCTTTGTGTAACTAAGTAACATTACATGTAGTATAAATTAACTTCAATGTTATCTAAGTTTGTTCATCCCAAAATGTCGATTCAAGTCAAAACTTCCTCTGGTAAACCTAAAATCCAACCTAATAAGTTATGGTCACTCAACATTGGGCTTTAACCCAAGCCTTCTCGGTCCAAACCTCTTAATGGACCAAGACCCTAATATTGGGCCTTATTGGGCCAATATCCACTTAAAATGATCCTTTTAGTCCAAAAACTTGTATCTAATATTGTTTTGGGCTGTAAGACTCTTATTGGGCCTTTTTTGGGCTGTGAACATCTTTCCTAGACCATAGTGGACCAAATACCTCCATTAGGTATTAGTTGGGATGAAAACCCATATATGGGCCCTAATGGATCAAAAATATTTATTGGGCTTTCCCGTCTAAACCAAAAATCCTTATTGGGCCTAAGACATTTCTTTTGGTCCTAGTATAGGACCGAGACCATTCTTGGGCTGATCAAATCCCAAAAACTTGAGAAAACCACAAACCTTTATTGGGATTAAGGAGTTCTCAGCTACCCATGAAAAACCAAGCCCATTTCTTCATTCTTTCCATAAACCCAATCAGTTTTTGACAAAAAAAAGCAAAAAAAGGAAGATTACTTGGGACAATATGGTGCTACCTCAATATAATCTATCTAGGTGGTATTCCAACAAATAACCAAGTCCTTCACATCAACACCAAGCTAGAGTCAACCTCTACTGCCCTCCCCTTCTCGCCACCCTCATTGGCCGAACCACCCCCTTAACTGATGCAGCGCAAAAAACAACACAAAGATAAACAAGAATGAACCTGTTGATTCTAAAAGAATAGCCAGGACAATCTCTTCAAAACCACGTTGATTCTATGAATACCGTGGGATTAGCTTTAAATCTGGATTAACACACAGAATTTGGGAGAAAATCGAAAGTTCATAAAATTGATGATCGACCATCCAAATTACATCAAAAACAGTTAAATAAGAAGCAGAAATTAAAATGAAACCCTAAAAGTCCATGGGCCAAATACAAACCCAAAAACAAAACCCAAAAATTAAGGAAAAATAACAAAATTGTTCATAACTCCATTTAGAAAGCGATTGCTGGACTCAAAAATGGGTAAGTCCCCTTTGGGGACTTATCTAGACGTGCTCCTTGCTCCAAGCTTCGATTTGACTAGTCGTAGGCCCGGAACGGAGATTCGTAGCCAAGGTTATGGCCATTTCCGTGAAGCCCCTTTAGTCACACGATCGTGGGCCTGTAGGAACGCAAGGGCCCGGTCCTCCACACTAGGGCCCGCATCATTAACCCTCCTCCACTCTTCATTTCAAACCCACACAATCATCTTATCTCTCTCTCTCAAAAACTTCCCAAGAACTCTCTTCATTCCTTCTCTAAACATCGTGAAATGTGGGTGGGTTTTCAAGAGTTCCTTCCAAGCCTTCATAACTTGGTAAGTTGTTGTTAAACTCTATGGTATATTTCAATATTACAGTAAAATTCCCTCCTCATGTAACTACATTTTCGTGATTATGCTCTTAAAACATCAAAACTCCATAAATCTCTTCAAATAAACAAGCTAGGGCCGGAAACCTCTTTCTTCTTCCTCTTCAAAACCGAAAAAGGCCCAAGGTGAGCTTCATACCCCTTGTTATCGAGTTTTGCCTTCTCCAGGGGGGGATACAAGTCAAATTCTTGTGTAAATCTTTGTACATTTGCTTGCATGTTCATGTGTTGTATGATATGTGTGTTAAATGTTGCGAAATTCATGCTAAGAGTCCGTTAACTCGAGATTTTTGGTTAAATCTCAAGTTGTTGGACTTAGTTAACTCTATATTGTTAAAAATGAAAACTAGCTTCTAAATGAAATTTGTTTTCACTTGATGCACGGTAAATATCACAAGGATTAGTCCAAGAATATGTTTCAAACAAATTTTTGGCATGAAAACATGAAAAATGATAAAATATGGAAGTTACACTAAAAATAGACTATTTTCGGTCATAAAGGTAAGAATGGGCTATTTTTGAACATTTTGGTAAACTTGGTCCTTTATTGACAATTTTAGTATAAATGGGCCGAAAAATGGATTTGTTTAGTAAACACGAGCCATTTTTGAATATTTTAGTAAAAATGGGCCGAAAATGGATTTTTTAGTAAAGATGGGCCATTTTTGAACATTTTAGTATTGGGCCGAAAATGAACCTTTTTGGTAAACATGGGCCATTTATAAATATTTTAGTAAAATGGGCCTCTTATGATAATTTGGGTAAGATTGGGCCTTATGTTGCAATTTTATTTTAATTGGATCTTTATGGACAATTTTGGTGAGAATGGGCCTTATATGACCATTTTAGTAAAATTGGGCCCTTTTATGACAATTTCGATAAAAACATGCTATTTCGACACCTATGGTAAAAATGGTTATATATGAATTGCAGTCGAAAATATACAATAGTAACATTATTTATAACGTTAAATAATGAAATATGATGTTTGCGTCAATTCCGCTAAGGCTTTTGTGAGACAGTCCTTCACTCATACCCACTTAGTGTACACCGTAAGTCCTGTAGTTATAACCAAAGTCTCCTGGAGGGTGAGCAGGAGTTTGTGTATAGATCTATACGGAGTTGACACCCCACACCTGAGTTGCTCGCTACAGCTAGACAGGCCAGTCTAATGTGACAATTATCTTATTAGAACTGACGCCTGAAGAACGTCAAGACAGGCAATCCGTCATATTAGTATAGTTATAACAACTAACATAGAGAATAACACTATCATTCTAAAATTTACACAAGACATACACTCTACATGTTTTACAAAGTACAAAACCACGTGTCCCTATTTTACACAAATTTTATCACTCTAGTCTTAGGGTTTTAAGACCATACTATTTCATTTAACAAAAATTATAGGATTTTCTAGAAACACTCCCTATGGAGTTTTCAAACAAAGTAAACCAAGTATGCACATGCAAATACACACAAATATTAAACAAGACTTTCAAACTATTTCTACAGAAAATATTGGATTTTCTGGAGATTACAAACTATTGCAATGTTTTCTTACAAACATGCTTATGAACTCACTAACATTTTATATGTTGATGTTTTTCAAACGACTTGTATTCTCAGGAACACAGTGAGCTGGTTCTTTACAGCTATGGATTTTGAATGAATGTTGTATTTTGATTTCATCATACATTTGTTATTTTGGGATGTAATTTTGACAAACAAACACAATGTTGTAAACCATGTATGTTGTTATCTTGAATGTATGATGATGATAGTGGTTATGTTTCATTTATATACACTTGTTAGGATATTACAAAATGAAGTCACCCACCCCGACACGTTTCCGTTGTCCCGGTTCGGGGGTGTGACAGATTGGTATCAGAGCATTTTTATAGTGAACTAGCATATCTGATCATACAAGATATGCAACTATAAATATAATGGGACTAAAATACTCTGAAAAATTAATAAAATAAAATCGATACATCTGTGTATTAGGAGTATTGTTATAACAAGAAACAATTAAGAATCTTAAGAGGAGTTGAACGTCGTGGTTAAACTCAGGCAGTTATGTAATTGTATTGGGGGTAAATATAGCCTGATCAATAGTATTTATTCAAAATACAACCAATATGTGCTTGGGAGTGATCGTGGTGGGCGACAAATCTAAGACTTACCGATTTTGTCTCCAAAATTTTTAAGGAACCAAACCTAAACAATTAAAATAGTATAGGAGTATTTTTAGCATGCTATCTATTTAGTTATACTTATACATTATTGTATAGACACCATGGCTGGCTTTTACCCAGGCCCATACATTCCTAATCAGGGAAATGCTGGTTGGCTAGAGGCGGAACCAAAGGAAGACCCAGAGGAATTGGAAGTGGAGCCCGAGGCACCTGAGGTAGACTTTGAGGAGGAATAGTTGGATGTTAGTGACAAGGAAAAAGAGGAGGATGACTCAGGCGCAGAGTCCGAAGTCATCAATCTACCTTACATGGCTCGGGTGCCAACACATCGTATAGGCCCCAACGGCCCTACGCCTCCGTGGGCTTACGAGATTTGGCGATGGAGCAGACATCAGGGGATGCGTCCACCGTTCAGCATGAACCAAGGATTTTTCAATCTTAGCCATGGCGCACCCACAGACCGCACCCTCCCCGTGATGGTCAGGAGGACACGAGATATCGGCAATCAGGCCCAGGCCTCCACCGATTAGTAAACCATGTGAGGGCATCCGTGGAGAGGGCCAAGCCAGAATCAGGAGGTAGTGAAAGACTACCAGGAGTGACAAGCAACATTAGAAGCCAGGTTGCGTGTCACCGAGCGCCAGTTGTCCAGGCCTTAGAGCGCATCTACTTCGTCATCAGCACCACCGGAGACCTACCGCCATGAGTAGGACCCATCCTACCCATCACTTGCTCCTGATGTGATCTCATTTTCCTTTTACTTTGTGTATGTAGGGTTAACCCCTTAACTAAGTGATTACACTACTCGATAGGGTTGTTATGTTGTTCGACTTTTATCCCATGTACTGTAGGCCCTATAAAGGCCAAATTTTCATGTGACATGTACTACTTTTATCAGTAATGAAGCAAGTGTGTGTTTTATTTGTGATGTTGTTATCTGCTTTTTTTTATTTGTATTCTCATCATTTCTTGACATTGTATGATTTCACTTATAAGCACAAATCGAATTACCGCAACCGCTAGACAATAATGGAATATAAAAAAAAAACTATTATGTACTCATCATCCTTCTGTTCCATGAAAGAAGATGCCTCAAAGGTACGTTCGCAGAAACAACAAGACGACATCACCACCACCACTGCTGCCTCCGCCGGAGATAACTCTGCTAAATTCCAGGCAACAGTCTTAGCTGAAGTTACTGCAGCGTTGGATTACATCCACAAAGGGAACAATGGGGTTAACAATAGTCAGGCAATAGGAAGTTCCAATCATGGAGTCAATCAAGGACCTACAAGAACATGCACCTATAAAGATTTTACCAATGCGAAATCCATAACTTTCAACAGAACCGATGGAGTGATAGCTGTAACACACTGGTTTGAGAAGACTGAATCCATCTTTGAAACTTGTGATTGTCCGGAAGAAAGCAAAGTGAGGTTTGCAGTGTGTACGTTTGTTGATTGGGCTTTATCATGGTGGAACCATGTCACGGCCTTAAATCTTCCAGTTGCAAATGTCATATCTTGGGAGGATCTCAAGACAATGATGTTGGTTGAATACTATCCTCGTGGGAAAGTACAAAAGCTTGAACAAGAACTCTGGAACCTTACTGTGCAAAACTCCGATATTGACACCTATATCGTTAGGTTCAGTGAGCTGGCACTCTTTGGCCTAGGAATGAAAACTTCTGAAGCAAAGAACATCGAACGCTTGATTTAGGGGTTAACTCCTCCAATTTAGGGAAATGAGATTGTTGCCAACCCTGAGACGTTCGATAGTGCAAAGCGCCTAGCGCAAAAGTTGTATGATCATGGGAACAAAAAGGGCACCAAGGCTTCTGATGTAGACACCAAGAATGAAGACAACAACAAGAGGAATAAGGGAAGAAAAAAGAAAAGGGGGAAAAGATTTAGAATCTTCTAAGAAACAACAAACAGTAGCAGTTTATGCTGCTACCACTCAGACCATACCAACCCCAATTGCAACCACAACAACCACACTAGCACCTGCAAGGCCTTATGTAGGTTCCCACCCAAAGTGCGACAAGTGTAGTTTCCATCATATAAGGTCGTGCAAAGACTTCCAATGTACAAACTGCAATAGAAAAGGGCACACTGTCTAATATTGCAAGTCTCAGCCACAACAAAACAACCCTCAACCCAACAATGTTGGGGCCAGTCGCACGTGTTATGGATATGAGGAGGCTGTCCATTTCAGGTGGAATATCCAAAAGTCAACAACTAGGGGTCGGGGGATCCAACAAGGTCCTAACATTGGGACAGGTTGAGGTTGTGCAAGATCTGGCTGTGGTCACCAGTACGTTTCCCCTCAATAACATTTATGTATGCATTTTGGTCGATAGTGTGGCAAAACGAAGTTTCATGAGCCACAAGTTTAATCACTTACTAAATCAAACCCCCCAGAAGCTAAATGAAGCCTTCACGGTGGAAATGGCTAATGGGGGGACTGAAAAAAACAAGCGATATTTTCATAGGGTGTACGTTAACATTAAATAATCACTCGTTTCCAATCAACTTGATGTCGGTTAATACTAAAAGTTTTGATGTGATCATCGGCACCGTCACCATTCATGGATTGGATGAACCGAGTTTTTCAACCTTTCCTCGACAACTTCGTAATAGTCTTTATCAATGACATACTGGTATATTCCCGAAGCAAAGAGGAGCACGGTCAACAGTTGAGACAGGTCTTGGAGACGCTTAGAGCAGAAAAATTATACGCAAAACTTTCCTAGTGCGAGTTTTGGATTCACCAAGTAAATTTTCTGGGACACGTGGTCAGTAAAGAGGGAATTTATGTGGATCCATCTAAGGTTAAGGCAGTTGAAGGTTGGGCAACTCTGAAAACACCCACTGATATCACAAATTTTTTGGGCCTCGCTGGATATTACCGGTGGTTCATCCAAAACTTCTCAAAAATCGCCAAACCTCTCACCACTCTAACTCAAAAAGGGGTGCCTTTCACTTGGGAGAGGAAGCAAGAGACAACCTTTCAAACCTTAAAGCAAGCCCTCTGTCGTGCTCTTGTAGTGTCACTTCCAGAACGAACGGAAGATTTTGTAGTATATTGTGACACTTCCAACCAAGGTTTGGGTTGTGTACTAATGCAGTGTGGGAAGGTGATTGCCTACGCGTCCAGGTAACTGAAAAACCACGAGGTGACTTATACTACCCACGATATCGAGCTAGGAGCGATGGTATTTGCTTTAAAATTTTGGAGGCACTATCTCTATGGGACGAAGTGCACAATTTACACAGACCATAAAAGCCTTCTAAATCAAAAGGAATTAAACATAAGGCAGAGAAGATGGGTCGAGCTGCTCAACGACTATGGATGTGAAATCAGGTACCATCCGGGAAAAGTTAACGTGGTAGCTGATGCCTGAAGTCGGAAGGAGTACTCGGGTCGCCGAGTGTGAACATTATCGATAACCCTCTATTCCCACTTGTCTTCACAAATTACGGAGGCTCAACAAGAAGCCTTGAAACCCGAGAACATTGCAAATGAAGCGTTACGTGGGATGGAAAAGAACTTAACCATCAAAGAGGAAGGAACCTATTATCGTATGGATCAGATTTGGATGCTAAAGTTCGGTGGATTCCGGGACGTAGTGATGAATGAGGGGCATAAAACAAGATATTCCATCCATCCCGGCTCTGATAAGATGTACCTAGATCTAAAACAACACTATTTGTGGCGTAATATGAAACCGAAGATTGTAACTTACATGGGCAAGTGCCTCAATTGCGCCAATGTTAAGGTGGAATATCAAAAGCCCTCATGTCTACTACAACAACCGTTCATACCCGAATGGAAATGGGAGAGGATTACAATGGATTTCATAACCAAATTACCTAAGACAATAGACATACTAGATGCCATCTGGGTGATTGTTGATCAGTTAACCAAATCCGCCCATTTCCTGCCAATAAAGGAGACGTATAAGATGAAAAGACTGACATGGATCTACCTAAAGGAGGTTGTGAGACTACAAGGAGTGCCAATATCTGTTATCTTTGACTGGGATAATAGATTCACATCTTGATTTTGGCAGTCACTCCAGAAAGCGTTGGGACCCAGTTGGATATGAGTACTACCTACCACCCCCAGACTGACAACCAAAGTGAGTGAACCATACAAACACTAGAAGATATGCTCTGAGCTTACGTGATAGATTTCAGAAAGGCATGGGATCCCACTTCCCACTAATTGAATTCTCCTACAACAATAGCTACCACACAAGCATTAAAATCGCTCCCTTCGAGGCCTTGTACGGTCAGAATGCAGATCACCCCTCTGTTGGGCGGAGGCAGGGGACACTCAAATAGCAAGGGGAAAAGTACCAAACTTCACCCTCAGAGGACCTAAGATCATCTGAGAAACAACTAAGAAAAACATTCAAATCAGGCCACGACTCCAAGAATCTTCGGACAGATAGAAGAGCTAGGCAGACAAAAGGCGAAAGCCTTTGGAGTTCCAAGTAGGAGATCGTGTGCTGCTAAAAGTCTCCCCTAGAAAGGGATGGTATGATTCAGAAATGGGGAAAGCTAAATTCACAATACATCGGACCATTCGAGATCCTTTCCAGGATCGGTCCGGTGGCCTGCAACCTGCAACTACCATCAGAGCTTAGCAACATCCACCCTGTCTTACACGTATCAAACATGAAGAAATGCTTATCAGATGAAACCCTCGTTGTCCCACTCGACGAGATTGAGGTGAATGAAAATCTACTATTCATCGAGGAACCGGTTGAAATCATGGACAGAGAAGTGAAACATACAAAACAAAGCCACATTCATATTGTAAAGGTTCGATGGAGTGCAAAACACGGACCTGAGTTCACATGGGAACGTGAGGATCAAATGATGCAAAAAGTACCCTCATCTCTTCTCTAGTCCTTAAGGACTACTTTTGAAAGAATTTAAGGATGAAATTCCCTCTAACAGGGGGATGATGTCACAACGAGAATTCTAGGGCTAGGAAATTCTATCCATATACAAATAGTTTCTTTGTGTAACTAAGTAACACTATATGTTGTATAAATTAACTTCAATCTTATCTAAGTTTGTTCATCCCAAAATGTCGATTCAAGTCGAAAATTCCTATGGTAAGCCCAAAATCCAACCCAACAATCTATGTTCACTTACTTTGTGCTTTAACCCAAGCGTTCTCGGTCCAAACCTCTTAATGGACCAAGACCCTCCTATTGGGCCTTCTTGGGCCAATATCCACTCAACATGATCCTTTTAGTCCAAAAACTTGTATTTAATATTTTTTGGGCTGTAAGACTCTTATTGGGCCTTTTTTGGGCTGTGAACATCTTTCCTAGACCATAGTGGACCAAATACCTCCATTAGGTATTAGTTGGGATGAAAACCCATATATGGGCCCTAATGGATCAAAAATATTTATTGGGATTTCCCGTCTAAACCAAAAATCCTTATTGGGCCTAATACATTTCTTTTGGTCCTAGTATAGGACCGAGACCATTCTTGGGCTGGTCCAATCCCAAAAACTTGAGCAAACCGCAAACCTTTATTGGGCTTAAGGAGTTCTCGACTACCCATGAAAAACCAAGCCCATTTCCTCCTTCTTTCCATAAACCCGATCGGTTTTTGACAAAAAAAGCAAAAAGAGGAAGATTACTTAGGACAATATGGTGCCACCTCAATATAATTGTTCATACATCTAGGTTGTATTCCAACAAATAACCAAGTACCTCACGTTAACACCAAGCTAGAGTCAACCTCTACTACCCTCACCCCTCATCGTCCAAACCACTCCCCTTAACCTCCATCCACTCTTCATTTCAAACCTACACAATCATCTTATCTCTGTCTCAAAAAAACCCAATAACTATCTTCCTTCCTTCTCTAAAAATAGTGAGTTGCGGGTGGTTTTCAAGGAGTTCCTTCCAAGCGTTCATAATGTTAAGTTGTTGTTAAATTCTATGGTCTTATTTCAATATTATACTAAAATTCCCTCCTAATGTAACTCCATTTTCGTAATTATGCTCTTAGAACACCAAAACTCCACAAATCTCTTTAAAGAAGCAAGCTAGGGCCAAAAACCTCTTTCATCTTCCTCTTAAAACCGAAAAGCCCAAAGGTGAGCTTCATACCCCTTGTTTTTGAGTTTTGCCTTCTTTGCTCGCGCGCGCGCGCGCGCGCGCGCGCGCGCGCGCGCGCGGGGGGGGGGGGGATACAAGTCAAACTCTTGTGTAAATCTTTGTACATTTGCTTACATGTGCATGTGTTGTATGGTATGGGTGTTAAATGTTGTGAAATTCATGCTAAGAGTCCATGAACTCGAGATTTTGGGTTAAATCTCAAGTTGTTGGACTTAGTTAACTTGATATAATGTTAAAAATGAAAACTAGCTTCTAAATGAAATTTGTTTTCACTTGATGCATGGTAAATATCACAAGGATTAGTCGAAGAATATATTTTAAATAAAATTTTGGCATGAAAATATGAAAAATGATAAAATATGGAAGTTGCACTAAAAATGGACTATTTTCGGCCATAAAGGTAAGAATGGGTCATATTTTAACATTTTGATAAACTTGTGCTTGTATTGACAATTTTAGTATAAATGGGCCGAAAATGGATTTTTTTAGTAAGCACGGGCCATTTTTGAACATTTTATTAAAAAATAGGCCGAAAATGGATTTTTTAATAAACATGGGCCATTTTTGAACACTTTAGTAAAAATAGGCCGAAAATGAACCTTTTTAGTAAACATGGGACATTTTTAATATTTTAGTAAAATAGGCCTCTTATGAGAATTTGGGTAAATTTTGGCCTTATGTAACAATTTTATTTTAATTGGGCCTTTATGGACAATTTTGGTGAAAATGGGTCTTATATAACCATTTTAGTAAAATTGGGCCCTTTTATGACAATTTTGATAAAAACGTGCTCTTTTTGACATTGATGGTAAAAACGTGCTATTTCGACACCTATGGTAAAAATGGTTATATTTTTTTTACCACTTATAAATTGCAGTCGAAAATATACAGTAGTAATATTATTTATAACGTAAAATAATGAAATTCAATGTTTACGTAAATTCCGTTAAGGCTCTTGTGATACAGTCCTTCACTCGTACACAGTTAGTGTACACCATAAGTCTTGTAGTTGTAATTAGAGTCTCCTAAAGGGAGAGCAGGAGTTTGTGTATAGATCTATATGGTGTTGACACTCACACCTGAGTTGCTCGCTACAACTAGATAGTCCAATCTAGTGTGGCAAATATCTTATTAGAACCGACGCCTGAAGCACATCAAGACAAACACTCCGTCATATTAGTATGGTTATAACGACTCACATAGAGAATAACACTATCATTCTAAAATTTACGCAAGACATACACTCTACACGTTTTACAAAGTACAAAACTACGTGCCCCTATTTTACACAAATTTTATCACTTGGGTCTTAGGGTTTTAAGAGCACACTATTTCATTTAACAAAAAAATATAGGACTTTATGGAAACACTCCCTATAAAGTTTTCAAACAAAGTAAACCAAGTATGCATATGCAAATACACATGAATTTAAAACAAGACTCTCAAACTATTTCTACAGAAAATATTGGATTTTCTGGAGATTACAAACTATTAGAAAGTTTTCCTACAAACATGCTTATGAACACACCAACATTTTATATGTTGACGCTTTTCAAATGACTTGTATTCTTAGGAACACAGTGAGCTGGTTCTTTACAACTCTGGATTTTGAATGAATGTTGTATTTTGATTTCATCATACATTTGTTATTTTGGGATGTAATTTTTATGAACAAGCACAATGTTGTAAACCATGTATGTTTTTATCTTGAATGTATGATGATGATGGTGGCTATGTTTCATTTATATACACTTGTTACGATATTACAAAATAAAGTCACCCACTCGCAAACATTTTCGCCATCCCAGTTCGGGGGTGTGACAAAGACCATAGGGGAGCCCATGACACTTGGATGTCAGACCACTGGGGTACCCTGTGGCATTCCAGGTTAAGATCAGGGGAGCCCCTGGAACTTAAGACCATGGGGGTAGCCATTGGCACTTGGATATAAACCACATGGGTATCTCATGGAATTCTAGGTTAAGACTACGAGGGGAACCCATGAAACTTGAATATCAGACCATGAGCATAGTTCGTGGCATTCAAGGTTAAGACCAGGGGAGCCCCTAGCAATTAAGACCATGGGGGTAGCACATGGAAACTATATATCTTGCGTGTTATTATGTGGTTGTATGTAGTGTGATATTTTGGGAAACTCACTAAGCTTTTGCTTACATTTTATTTGGGTGTTTCAGGTACTTCCGGTACAAAAGGTAAGGGACTGGCTTGATGACACAACATTCACTCTCCAATACTTTCCGCATTTATCTATTTTGATACTCTGATATTTGATACAATATGATGTAATGAATTTTTGGGAACAAAGTATTATTGAAATTCTACTTTTAAAAGTGAAAATTTTTATCGGGTTTTTGGGTTGTTACAAGTTGGTACCAAAGCCTTGGTTTTAAGGATTCGGGCACACGCTTGGACTTGTCCGAACTCAAACTGAGGAATGATAATATTAAAAGAAAAATAGCCACAATTATTTTCTGAAAAAAGGTTTATCTTAAATAAAAGGGTGAGTGGAATGTGTTCAATCAACCGAGCCCAAGTAGGTGATTCCCAATTTATCCATGTTTATGTGTTATGATTGGTATGCTTGCTATGTGGAATTGCATGCTAGATTAGAGCTAAGGATACCATCAGGAGTTGCATGATAACATTGCCTAACTTGTATGATGCCTTATAGCCTAGGAAGGACTGATGCTTGTATTGCTTGAAATCGAGGTTGACTCTGTAAATTGCTAAATGTATGCTTTCATAGTTATATACGATTAGGAATACATAGCCCTAGAATTATGAATTCTACCGCATTTCCTATTCTTTGTTTGATTGTGGACTTAGGGTAGAAACTTTATTCAAAAGTCTATGTGATCCTATTTGTGTATAACCTGCATGCATAAGGCAACCTGTTGCGTTGATTAAGGTTTTTGGTCTAGTGAGGGTTGAGGAAATCATAAGAGAATCTAGGATGTATATGTGCTATGGTATATAGGTTATTTTTTAGCATAGTTGGGTGAATCGAAGGTATCAGGTTTGGGCTTGAAGAAGGTACATGTAGGTGTGGAAGGTAGTATTGGGCCCGTACTACTGAAATCATAGGACCTGTACCCGAAATAGGGACAGACTTGAGGACTCTAAAGAGCCTGGCGAGAAATAATCCCTTTTGAATTTCTTACTAAATATTTTGTTGTATTTTCAGTTGAGGATGGTGATGACTATACAAGGTGGATCAGGGTTTGGTTTGGGTTTGGATTCCGGTGCAGACCTATTTGATGAGAGGCTGCGTGAGCTCATCGCAAACGAGGTTACTCGCAGAATCCTTGACGCTACACCGATGATTTTCGGTACCATCAAGGAAGGGATCATCGATATTATGGAGGAGCAACTCAGGTCTTTCTGTGCCGAGATTGTTGCAGGTCAGATTGGGACTCGAACTCCCTCATTCTGGGAGTTCAAAGTGTGTGGAGCGCCCGAGTTCTTTAGGGTTAAGGACCCCATAGCTTGCCGTCGATGGATCGATGACATGGAGAATGCTCAACACACGAGCTTTTGTCTCGTGGTGGAAAAAGTGGGATTCACATCCTGCATGCTGAGGGACTGAGCTCGGGATAGGTGGGAGGAGGTGACCCGTAAGGTGGGGATAGCTTGAGTGGTGGTGATGGGAGGAGTTCATACAGAGATTTGATCGAGAGTTCCCACCTGGTATTGAGGTGCACCGGTTGGTGAGGGATTTCCAGGACATTCACCAGACCACGAAGACTGTGGCGGAGATCACAGTCGGGTTCAGAGAATGAGAAAGAGAGAGCATTGTTGGTACCATAGTACAGTATAGATGAGGACAAGAAGAAGATGAGATATCATGCTATGTTGAGGGATGATATTCATGAGTTTGTGAGCTTTTCGGTGTGAAAAACCCTAAATGACATGGTGGAAAAGGCACGGGAAAGGGAAGTTGTGTTGGAGCTCCGGACTAAGAGGAAGCCAGAGCAGGTTCAGTCATAAGTAGGTCAGGCCAAGAAGCCGAAGACCTTCGACACTGCCAGCAGGGTCAAGGCCATTGTGCAAAGTATGACAAGCCACACAGTAGGGCCTGTTGGATAGCAGACACGGTATGTTGTGGTTATGTCTAATCCGGCCACATGAGTAGGAAGTGCCCCAAGAAGGGCTTGATCGCTTTCACTGCAACCATACGGGTCATAAAAAGTCCGACTGTTTGATGTTGTCTGGTGGAGAGTGGTGGCGCCTGTGCCAACCACCTTGAGGATTATTGACGGCGGCCAGGCAAGACAGAGGCTCCTGCAGTGAAGAGCAGGTCGTTTCAGTTGACCACTGATGAGGCTCGAGCAGCGCTAGATGTCATTATGGGTATGTGATTTAACCTTACTCTTATTTATTATTTCCATGTATGCTCATAACTTTTATGATTATGTTTAGGGACCCTTTTGGTTAATGGTTTGGTGGATCATGTGTTTTTTAATTCAGGGGCTACCCGATCCTTCGTATCACTTGTGCTCATCAAGACGTTTTGAGATGTGTCAGGACTGTGGATTCCCCTATTGAGGTGGAGATTGTAGATGACCGTACTGTGAGTGCTGCGAGGGTATACTGAAGATGTGTATTGAATATGTTCAGCGAGAGGTTTCCGATTGACTTGGTACCGATTCCATTAACAGGATTGAAGGTGATCATCGGGATGGACTGGTTGGGGCCCAATGGGGCTGTAATTAACTGTGAGCAGCAGTTGGTGAGGGTTCGAACCCTAAGTGGGGGAGAACTAGTCATTCATGGTGAGAGAGCCTCGTGTGGGCCAACTCTCTATTCGTCTGCGAGGGCTAGGAGGCTCGTTCAACAAGGTTGTTCCAGGTTATTGGCTTATGTTTCAGATTCACATGTTGAGACCATGTCAGAGTTGAGCATAGTACCCACCATGTGGGATATTCCCGATGTTTTTCCAAAGGAGTTACCGGGAGTACCTCCCCGAGAGGCAGGCTAAGTTTTAGATTGAGTTGGTGCCTGGTGATGCCCCGATAGCTAAGGCACCATACCTCCCAAGAGGCAGGCTAAGTTTTAGATTGAGTTGGTGCCTGGTGTTGCCCCGATAGCTAAGGCACCATACCGCCTAGCTTCGCCTGAGATGCTGGAGCTGTCTACGTAGTTGCAAGAGCTACTAGATAAGGGTTTCATTTTTCTGAGCAGTTCCCCATGGGGAGGATTGATCTTGTTCGTGAAAAATAAGGATGGGTCACACATGATGTGTATTGATTATCGGGAACTAAACAAGCTTACAATGAAGAACTGTTACCCGATACCGAGGATCGACGACTTATTTGACTAGCTTCAAGGTGCATCTTGGTTTTACAACATTGATCTCCGGTTGGGGTACCACCAGATGAGAATCAGGGACGAGGATGTTCAGAAGACGGCCTTCAAAACTCGTTATAGTCATTACGAGTTCGTGGTGATGCCATTCGGGCTCACCAATGTTCCAGCATCGTTTATGGATCTCATGAGCTGGGTGTTCAAACCGATGTTGGATCGGTCTATGATTGTTTTTATTGATGACATCCTGGTCTACTCTAAGACCATGGAGCAACATGAGTAGCATTTGAGGGAGGTATTGGAGACCTTGAGGATGGAGAGGCTTTTTTCCAAATTCTTCAAATGTGAGTTTTGGTTGCGTGATGTGCAGTTTTTGGGGCACATCATCAATCAAGAAGGTATTTTGGTGGACTCGGCTAAGATTGAGGTTGTGATGCGTTGGGATATTCCAAAGAATGCATCCGAGATCCAAAGTTTCTTGGGCCTTTCAGGGTATCATCGGAGGTTTATTCAGGACTTCTCCAAAATTTCAGTGTTGTTGATTCATCTGACCAAGAAGAAAGTGACCATTCAGGTCCGGATCAACAGCAAGCCTTCGAGACTTTGAGACCGAAATTATGCAAGGCCCCGATTCTTGAGTTACCGGAGGGATTGGATATTTTATGGTGTATTGTGATGCTTCTATTTTGGGTTTAGGAGTCGTCCATATGTAGAGGGGACATAAATTATGCAAGGCCCCGATTCTTGATTTACCCCACTCATGATTTGAAATTGGGGGTAATGGTGTTTTCCCTCAAGATATGGAGGCATTACTTGTACGGGGTCCGATGCACTATTTACACTGATCATAAGAGTTTGAAGTATTTGATGGATCAACCGAACTTAAACATGTGGCAAAAGAGGTGGTTAGATGAGGTGAGGGATTATGACTGCAAGATTTTGTATCATCCCGGGAAGGCCAATGTGGTGGACGATGCCTTGAGCCGTAAGACGGCGTGAGCTCTGATTCAAGATATTTGTTTGAGGATGACAACCACCTTACCATTTGTAACACCCATAAAAATCATGCCAAATTAAAACTTTTTAAAACATTTCAAAACCAATAATAATAACAAATCTTGTTTTCAAAATGGTTTAGTGTCAAAGTATTCCAGAATCAAATCATAAAAATATAAGGAAGTGCACGATCACGCATTTGCCTTTCGGCGATCTTCAGAAGTACCTGAAACAAAATCAACAAATGTAAGCCCGAAGATTAGTGAGTTTCCCTAAAATACCAATGCTATACAATCATAATCATAATCATCTATATAAACTGCATGCATAATGAGTCTTTAGCCTGACTGGACCGCCTCACAAGCCTTCAGTCTATCTAGACTGCTCTCCAAGCCTTTGGCACATCTAGACCACTTCGCAGGGCCTATAACTTATCCAAACTGCTTGTCAGGCCTTCGGTCGGATTGGACCGCCTCGCAGGGCTTTCAGTCTATCCAGACTGCCCTGGGTATGTTGGCCTTCATCACAAAATAGGACCGCCTCAACCCAACCCCCAATCAAACAAGCATGTGCACATAAATATCATATGCTAGCATATATAACAGTCAAAGCGATCTAATAGATCACTAATCATAGCAACATCCTATAACCAGGATACAAACCTAACCGGTC
Source organism: Lactuca saligna (assembly GCF_052625555.1). Classification (NCBI taxonomy): domain Eukaryota; kingdom Viridiplantae; phylum Streptophyta; class Magnoliopsida; order Asterales; family Asteraceae; genus Lactuca; species Lactuca saligna. The sequence continues at coordinate 73,776,396 of NC_136423.1, read as the reverse complement.
ACTAACATAACATCATCCTATATACCAGGATATCGACCTAACCAGGTCACTAAGCATATCACCATCCAAACTACCACGATGTAAATCAATAAACATATCATGCAATAACCCGGATAAAAATCTGAAAAGGGTCGGCATTGGTGCCTTCGATCCTATTAGTATAGTGAGGATAACTCACCTCACACTGCTGAAGTCTCGCGGATAAAACTCCGGCTGCCATCACAGATTCTCGAATTGTCAACATCAAACAATACCCAGTTAATAATTGGGTTCCAAGCCCAAGGTCCAACTCACACTCCAAAGGCCCAATAGTCAAGTAATGGGCCAAAGCCCAACATATGACCTAATATTCCAAATTGGGCCCAACCTTTACATGGTCTTACCCTAAGGCCCAACCATTTAGTCCAATCCAAACAATTGGCAATTCAATTGGTCCAACCTCTCGTAATCCTTAAGGCCCAATTATAACCCATATATGGCTTAATTTTCCAGATTAGCCCCAAACCCTCACATGGGCCTTACCCTAAAGCCCATCCAAATATTTTAGTCCATTATCTTGTTCTTAGACAACCCATCAGTAGCCCAATCACCAAAGCCCAATAGAAAGGCCCAACTTAAGGCACAAGTGAAATTAGGGTTTTCACATGAAATGACGATTAGCGTTAAGTGTTCCTACTTCACCCATTAAGGACTTAATCCAATAAGTCCAATATTTCCTTAGGTTAGTTGCAAATGATTATTATTAACATCTTCAATCTATTAAATAATTCTAGTGCGGGTCCCAATCAAATCCCCAAAATTAGGGTTTCATGACATTATGATTTTCCAAACCCTAATTAGGGTTTCCAACCCAAATACTAGCGTATTAGCCACATGGTTAAGCTTTTAGGTCAATTAGAGCTTCATTGGGCCCATTTGGGTTAAACCAGTCCGGTACCACCCACTACCACCTTGGGTATGGTGGTCAATGGCAGCTCACGGCGGCGGCCACCACCTCGTGGTGGTGGTTATGAATTTTAGCTAAAAAACTATCCAAGCATCCCAAAATGACATCACACACGCAAAAGCAAATAGCCACCCAAGGTGGCGGTTGGTAGTGGCAGAATGTCGGCGTGCGGTGGCAACCACCACCTCGCGGCGGTGATGGGTTGTTTTCTTTGAATATTCTGGCCATACAATACATTTTACAACAACATCCAAATACACACACACACATAAAATAAGACACACACACACAACTACTCTGTGGCGGCAGGCGGTGGTCAGAGGTGCTAGCCACCACCTCACGGTGGTGGTGGTGGCCCTCTTGTGATTTCCGGCCAACTAGACACACACACACACACACTGACATGTCTTCTATTCATAAAAGGAACCCAACCACCTACCTGGTGGCATACGACAACGGTGGTGGCACAAAATAGCGGGCGGAAGCGAAGTTGACGGTAGTGGCCACCATGGTTGGCCGCCATCGTGGTTCTTCACTGGGTTTTTCTCTGGCTAAATGAGCTTCCACAATCGAACAACAACCACAACATGCACACATGCATGATCAGAACACACCGAGCTTCTGCAATTGATTCACGGCGGTGGGTGACGGCGGGGTGACGGCGAATGACAAGCAGCAAGAGTGTTTATCGGTGGCAGTTGACGTTGGGAGGCAGCAACAAGAGAGATGGGAGAAGGGAACAAATGGGGATGGTGGCAAACAACAACATCATAAGCAACCCCGTACCTCCAGTCTTCCCGGCTAACTTACGTCGGCAGTACAGCAGCGGCAACAATGGGAGGAGGTGGTAGCAAAAACTGGAGGGCAATGTAACGAGAAAACAACGACAACAACACACGCAACTTTGTTTTCCCAGCGTTAGGATGAGTAGGAGGTGTGTGGCTCTGGTGGTTTGGGACCTCAACCGAGGTGGTGGTGACCAGAAGTTAGGAGGGTGGCGGCTGCAACATAAACCGGGTTTAGCGTTAGGGTTTGAGAGGTTAGCGGGTACACCAACTCTCTTAGAACATTATTCCATAATAACCAAATTAGCCCCTCCATCTTCTTTTTCTTTCAAATTTAATCCAAATGTTACTAAACGACCCTTCCTATGCAAAACCCTTTTCAATTTAGGTCCAAAATTTACCATTTAGTCCCTGCCCCGAACAATCTATTCAATATAAGTCCAAATGATACCAAACGCCCCCTAACTACTGAAAATCTTTACAAAATAAGTCCCAAAAATACACTTTAACTCTCGAAAACCCAATTTATATCATTTGGTTCCCCGAAACCAACACCCCACTAAATATTATGGGTTGTAGGGCTACTATTCTCTTTTAAATTTATATCCATTTATTTATTTAATGAACGGGATGTTACAACTCTTCCCCACTTAAATTATATTTCGTCCTCAAAATCATTCCTTATCATTCCTTACACGCCAGACAACTAGAGCTACATGGCCACAACTACAAGTACACCCCAGCCTTTCCAAGGCAATCGTATCCAACCCTTGTAGGGTTTTGAAACCTGATGATAAACGAATTCCTTACAATATGATCACATTTACTCAATCCAAAATCTGAGGTCTCGAGATGGTCTGGCTCCCTGATAGACCGCCCACGAGGGAATCATTGTTAAATTCATTGCACTTAATTCCCAACTGGCTACTCAACTTCTGATAACCAGAGGTTCCTCCTAGAAGAGAGAGTCACAAACCAAATTTCCCTGTAGTACACTTATACTTTATAGAAAACTCGTTTAAAATATCAGATTCTTTCCCGTTTTCTAAACCAACGAGCAATCTTATAGTCGCACCACACGATTCCCGAAGGAAACTCGACTAGCAATAACTGCCTTAGCTATATCGCCACTCATAGATTCATCAATCCTTCTGGCCCATCCGATCATAATAGTCTGACAACCTGTCGCCATTGAGTCAAATAAAAAAAGTGAACGCTACCTGAATATTGTAGTCTTACATCATGCTCAATCCCCAACGACCTAGCATTTCATGATTCCAATTATACTGTGGTCTACCACAATCTTACAAACTCATCCACCTTGGCCTAATCATCTGAAAGAATCTGTGAATGCTACGGTTACCCCCCACAATCTTACAACACTTTCGCCTTAACACAACCGCAACCCGATACCCTACCCTTAATCTATCAATCCAAAAACCCGTAGAATCGAGCATACACTCGACCGACACCCGAACTTAACTGAGTTCATGACTAGAACCCCTAACCTGATTCCCCAAATTTTGCTATCAAGCACCAAGCAGATGCAATTCACATGCTGGGAGGTCTTTTCCGAACTCCAAACTCATACAACCTTCAAACCAAGCAGCCACTTGGGCCTCCTTCCTCCCTGACAGGAATTCAAACTTATCCCAATTTCAAAACTGCTCTTGCTTCTCCTTTCCAGGACAACTCTCCCCCACTTAGATTCAACTAAGTTTTCCCAATACATGAAAGTTTGAGAATTATCAATCCTTCTCACTTTCTAATGATCGATCCGATGAAAACGAGCTCTTCCCCACTAGTACTCCATTGCTAGCCAATCCCAAACGATCACACACTACTAAGAACCCAATGACCGACAGTCCCTAATGCTTGAATGACACCACACTTAAATCTTAAAGACCAAAAGATGGATGTTCCAACCTATACCTTAGTAACGAGTTACCTCCCTTGGCGTTTTCAACCGCTAATCAATAACGGTTACTAAAACCATCGAATCTTGACAATGCCGAATAACCATCTTGTGGGACCCTATCTGCAAACCTCCCACATAATATCCCTCTTCCCAATGTACTCCAAACAAATCTCCCACTCTCGGGCTCTAGAAATCATATCATTCAAGGTCTCGCACTGTGACTCACTCACCAACTCAATCATCCATAGTTGAACTGCAGTAGCTGAAACAACGTCTACCCTAAATCGGGATACAACTGCTCCCAAGACATTGTCTCCAATCCCAAAAGTTCAATAGATTGCATAGTCAATCCTTGTCACCTGATACAGAAGATCAAAGGCAAACCGGACCCTAGCTAATATGAGTAGGGATTGTGATCGTGTACGCCTCACAAGATGCTAATGCTACATCAACCCACCTACGCTTACCCGAATTGAAATACTATCGCCAACCCCTGCGACCAACTGACCCCGAGCTGGAATACAACCCGACCCAGGGGTCACAAGCCTGCTCAGACCTTTGAACTCGTAAAAATGGAAGGGCAAAATCCTTTCCCTAGCAAACGATATTCCAATCCATCGATTAACCATTCTACTTCCAGCTGCAAAACTCAATTTGATCATAATCATCACTCCCTTTTGGATCCCCGCGACTCGCATTTCGGCCTCGAGCAAAACCCCGAAGCCTCAACTTCAGAACCTCATGTGCCAGCCTCTCTCGCTCAACCTGCAAAATGTAACGAGTACAAAACTGATGGGTTTTGGTCATAAGACATCCTATGTGCTCATACAAACCCTAATGCTTGGATCTAGGTTTCTCTATTGTACATGCTTTGAATCCAAGACTATAAACCCTAATTCTAACATATGGAAATTGACATTAACATATAATTAGGTTTAAGAACATACCTTGATTGTTATATAGCAATAACAATCCTAATTCCACCTTGAATTGACTTTGGAATGCTTAGAGTCACAAGTGTCACTCCTCTAATGGCTTACAAACACCATAAGCAAATGGAGAAGGTATGAAGAGAGAGGTGAGAGGTTAGAATTCGTATCTAGGACCTCTTGGGAAGGGATACACGAATTCATGACCCTAGGGGTGTTTATATAGGTGTAGAGATAGGGTTTCAGTCATTATCCTTATCTAGTTGATTATCCATTAAGCAACCAATAAGATAATCCTTGAATCCTTATCATACTCGAATTCTAAGGCTTTCCAACCTTAAATTCGTCCACCATATAAATAAGATAATCCTTACCTTATTTTGTAACTATCACATAATTACAAATCAGCCCCTCTAGTTTAATTAATTACATTTGATCACAAAACTAATTCTCAATTAATTATTGACCAATATTAATTAAACAAATATGATTTCTCCTTTAATATATTATTCTTATAACATATTAATAAATCATATTATCCTCTCTCTCTTTATTCATTTCTCCAATCAAGTTGCTTTGGTGAAGGCAACCCAAAAGGACCATGCACCATCGGGTCAAGTACATACCAAAATAGTTATGGACTTAGACACTAATCCAACAGTCTCCCACTTGGATAAGTCTAACAACTATTCTGCGTATGACTTCAGATCCCGATCTGCAATCGTAGCTTTCCAAAGCCGCTGTCAACTCTGATCATATCAGATACACGTGTCCTTAGATAAGGGATCATATATTCCTCCATTCTAGATATCGTATGAGATATGATTTCTAATCATTCTCTTTGTACTATATCTCGATTTCCGATTTATGACGACAGACTAATTGAACAAATCAAATTAGCCCTAGCCCGGCCGAGCATTTACGTATGTCATCACTAAACCATCGAGGGGCCCAAAGATATCGCTTCTATCATACCTTGGATAAAAGGAACAGATAAACTTTGATACAATGCTTGCTTGCACTCACTAACCAAATCACACACAACAATATGTTTTATAACACCAAGTTACTAGTGCGTTTACATATTATCAATGTGCAACCGATTAGCAAGATACAACTCACACATCTCGGTTTCAAGAATATAAGATGTTATCGTCTCACTAATCACTCGAGATAGTGATCCAAGTGAGCGTGGGTTTAATCCAATGCTCAAATCATATTCATAAGCACTCATGAACGTTGCAGCAAACATTTGCTTATGTCTAATACTTTTCTAGACAATCCACACACCAATTCACGACAGTCTTCATTCATATCTACTTCCAACATATGAACGACTGTTGCCCGTTTGAATAATTCGATTATTCTTAATAAACTCAATTATTCTGGAAGTCAAAACATGCAAAGTGAAACACAAGAATAATACTAATCCCATATGGCCTCAAACCTTTGAGTATAAACAAAACACGTTTTATTTATCACCATATCGATTACTCATTATTTGTCGTTTCGGGCAATCAACTTCTTACTTGAATTCCAACACTTGTCCCATGCTCCTAGCATGCACACAATGTTTACCTATGGTTCTTACTTTTGTGAAATAGACAAATTGAACACGTTTCCAATCCTTCTCATTTTACAACTCCAAATCCATTTTCTTAAGTGTAAGAATATCAAATTCTTGTTACTTATAGAATATACTAGATTCTAACACTTTATGCAACGATCCTTTTGTAATGTCACTGCACTAAAGTCTCAAAGACTATTGCCAATGATATTACAAAGTCCTCTATCGGAGATTGTTACAAGACAATTCCTTAGATATGATGTCTCTCACTCAAAGTACATTCCTTTGAACATCCTTTTGCATAAAGGTTTCTAATCTAGTCATAGATTTTCAATATTTACTTCCCAATATGGACACGCTTCCATATTTTCCAACTAGAATCTTATCTATTCGTAATGATGTCGATATTGTCCATCCAATATGGAAACATTTCCATAATTTCCAATACTATACTTCCAACTACTCACAAGCGACCAATTCTCATCGAACTTCGAATCGTCCTTTGATAGTTGTTTAATTATTTTTAGTCAGAACCAATTCTAGTCCCTTTTCCCTCTAAATGCTCTAGACATTTGGAAAATTTTAGAATGGTCAAACATTAAAGCATTTGCAATCGATCCTATACTCGAAGCGTATGGGACACGACTCACAATGTTTTATTTTCTATGTTCTCAAAATTCGAATTGTGAAGAGGAATGCCGTAATCATAATCGAAACTTTAAGAACACACTATGTACCTTTGACTAAATTTATCAACATTTCACAACCTAATCCTTTAGATTTGAAATGAAGCATAATATTCTCTCCCTTAATTATATCAAAACAACCTTTCAACTCTTACAACTTTGTAAAGTATGACTCTTGTTTTCTATAATTAATATTGCTAACTATGCAATACTTGCCTTAATAATCATACAATCATAACATTTATGCTCCCACTATCATGATGATTATTATAAAACATAACACTTATGCTCCCACTAGCTTCGACATGTATTCATAAACATCTTAACTTTCAGAAAAACAATACTTATTGAATTTCTTAAGTTCATGTTTCTAATACTTAGTGCTTTGATAATCTTTTATCAAGACTTCTTGAACTTATACACTTTTGCCTTAGATAGTTCATATGTGTGTCTTAACAATTAAGACTAATCGCCAAACCTCACAATTCAAATTATGGAAAGGGATGCCGTAACCATGATCGAATTCGAGAATGCAATTTTACAATCACTATCTTTTAAAATCTTTCTTAGTGAAAGCATTTTCTCACAATCATTTTCATGAAGGAGGAAATCTTATGACACTTAGATTTAAACGGTGTATGTGTTCCTATCCATGTGAATTTGTTAAAACCAAAGTTTACGACAAATTCAAACTCATAGGGATCGAACTTTCTTAATCTTGATTTCTTGCCTTATGGTAGCACAGCTGCCCACCACGTCTTCCAATTAGTTAAGCAGCTCACCTTTTCCTATCAATGTACTTTCCATTGATCAAGGTCCTTGCCTTTTATGCATTCAAATGAGAACTCATAGGACTCACATGCATAATTAACTCGATTGGATTGGCACAGAAACAAAATAATGTCTTCACGATAGGTTGTAAACCTCAACTCGTGTGCTAGTGATGATCGATAAGGTTTATTTGATTTGTTCTTGAAACTTTTCAAGACCATTAAGACTCCCACTGACTCCTTGACATATACGATTCTCTTATCAAAACATTTCTTGACAAACAAATATTCAAGAGTTAGTGTAGCTTTTATCAAAACACTTCATAAATTGGTCCAAGTTGGTCTTTGTCTTATTCAAGACATTACAACTTTCCACATTTGATGAATGTTATAAACCTTTAATACTTTTCACTCATTGTCACAATCTTAACTTTAAGACTTGTTATTGGAACGAAGTATGATTGACTTCTTGATTTGACCATTTCTTCAATCTTTGATTGCTCTCCTTGGACATACAATTGTACCAAGACTCATTAGAGGATCAATTGAGATATGGTTCTTAATCATTAAGACCTATCATAAAGCATAAAAGCTACTCTCCCTTCTTCTTAGAATGGAGAAACTCTTATCTTTCTGCCTACTTGATTCTTCTTATTCGTTTTGCTATTGATCTAAACCCTTTAATCAATTCAAAATTACACTAAATCTTGTAAGTGTGATCATATTTACTAAGCCTTTAGTAAATCATGATGAATATCTTTGTTACTCTTACGGTGAACTTGATCAACACACAACATTGTGTACTCGATCTCCTAGTCCTTCACTTGACACTTTGTCAATGAATTAGTCCAATTTCCAAATACGAAATTTCTCATTCATCGTGCATCCACGTTGCATGATTCCAAGTTTCGGTCCAATTGAAACTTGGGCGATGAGAAACTCTCCCTATTTGGTAAATTCTTGACACTTCCATAAATAACATAACTAAGAATCATATCCATTCGTTGTTGAAATATGCAAACATCAATTTTCATAACAATTTCATCGCAAGGAAGTAAACAAATAAATAAATAAGTCAAAATTTGTTTTATTTATAAAAGCAACGGAAATTCATTTGTCCTTACAATGCAAAATCTATTGAAAACTATGTAAAAAGAAAATTTCCAACAACTCTATCATAACTATCTAAGCTCAAAATCCAATCTTCAAGTCCATGAGATCGAGATCCATCTCTTGTGATTAGATTCATCTTGCTCTTTTATCAAGCTTCCTTTCTTTTCACCGATCCTTCAAAACATTCAAATGCAATCTTATCACATCATGTATTAAGAATCAATGAATAGGAACTTAATGGAGTTAGATAGTGGATTCTTACCTAAAGCGTAGTCATACTTTTGACTCTCCCATCTTGTAGATCTCTTAGGTAAATAGGGCAACTTCGTTTCCAATGCCCCTTCTCTTGGCAATAAAAGCAAACTGACTCCTTTGGAACAACACATGGAACTACCTCAGACATCGCCTTTCTCTTATGATCAAACTTTTCGATCATTGCATGTCTTTCATTGCCATTGTCTATATCCATAGAGGTCTTGAAGGCAGATTCACCAATCAACTTTGCTTTTCTATTGCGCCAAACCATTGATGATTCAGCAGCAATAAGCATATAGGTGAGATCCATAAGGGTCACGTCGCGGTTCATCATATAGTACTCTCTTACGAACTCACTATATGAGTTAGGAAGTGACTGAAGAAGCCAATCAACAGCCATCGCTTCATCGACAACGAATCCCATCATTCTTAATCTATCAATGTGTGACTTCATCCCTAAGACGTGTGCGCACACCGACTTGCCCTCTTTATGTTTACATGCCAAAAAGGGCTTGAGTGATATTGAACCTTTCAATTTTACAATCTTGTGAGTTAGGGAGAATAATTGGAGGAGGAGGAGGAAGTGAAGCATGATTTCTTGTTCCTCGATCGAATCGTGGAATATCATCTTCACGTGGAATGCTTGTTCCACGGGATTTGAGAAGACCATAGTCGTCGAACTTTGACATCGGGAGAAAAACGAATTCAAGTTAGTTGATTGATTGAGTCCTTGGTAAATCACCCAAATGAAATTCCAAGGCTAGGACCCAACACAATATTCTACAACTCGGGAGAGGGATGCCGTAACCCAAATTGCAGAACATTTGAAGGTAAGTGAATGACGATTCACTAGTTTCCACCATGAAAAACGAAAAAGAAATTTAAGTTTTAAATCTATGAAAACTCCTAGATCCTTTGAGATTCATTGAACATTTCAATGTCATGTTTAAATCTCGATATGCCCCTCTTGTTTGTGACTGGGATGCCGAGGATCACAAAGCGGGTGTGAATAACCATGCAAACTACATGGTGCCTTCACATGTTACAATCACCTATTCGATGTGCCGGTAAACCACACACGCTCCACCGAACTATGACAAACATTGAGTCACCCTTTTCTACCTTTGCTTAGAACCATTTAGTGTGCCGGTAAACCACACACGCTCCACTAACGTCTTCGCAAGGGCACAAAGTGTAATTTCATGGAATTGCATCAATTCACTTTTGCCTAAGTAACTAAGATTGGGAATTTGAAAAACATTTAGTTACTTTGTATTTCATTATACTTATAATGGAAGGTTTCGTCCTATCCTACCCGTTCGGCTAACGACCCTCCACTAGTCAAGAGTGCGGTGGGTAAGAGTGGATACCCATTCAATCGCCATTTTATAGGTAATTTCCTTAAACACCCCTTATAGACCAGCTTCGTGAATGAGGCCTACTAACGGTAAGACTGACTTTTACTTATACATATATATAATGTTAGACTTTTAATCTTATATATAGTATAGGGTGTATTTTATACTTTTAAAATACTATGTGGTTAACTTTAATAATTACACTTTTAATTCAATTAAATTGTTAACCTAAACTTTTATGGATTTATTAAACCTCTTTTAATTATACTCCTTAATTAATTAATAAAACCATAAAGGGGAGATTTGAACTTTTCAAAACATTACTAGAGTTTTAGAATTTAACATTTCTAATTAACCTTTTAATCAACCTTTAAATTCCAAAACTTGAGGGCAAGTTTTGAAACCTTTTTCAAAACATTAGGGTTTTAACTATTTAAATTTCAAAACTCCAAAACTTTTGGGTTCAAATTTAAACTATAAAACCTAAAGGGGAAAATTGAAACTATTTCACAAGATAATTCAAATCTAAATTACAAATAATCAAACTTTATCTAATAAACAAGTGATTATCTAAATTTTGACAATTATCTTCTATTTAGGTAAGGATAATCACATAATAATGAAAAAATTCGGATTTTATCACAAAAACGAGTTTATGATAATTATCCAAAACCAAAACAGGAAGAAAATCGCGAAAACGAGCTGTCAGACACTTTGACTCGTCGAGTCGGGCTTGGACTCGTCGAGATCAGCTGACTCGGCGAGTTCACCAAGTGACTCGGCGAGTCAAACCTTCAAAACTCAAAAAAATCGATTTTCAGTGCTTATTACGATCAAATATGCATCAATACAATAGAAACCAATCAAGGCTCTGATACCACTGATGGGTTTTGGTCATAAGACATCCTATGTGCTCATACAAACCCTAATGCTTGGATCTAGGTTTCTCTATTGTACATGCTTTGAATCCAAGACTATAAACCCTAATTCTAACATATGGAAATTGACATTAACATATAATTAGGTTTAAGAACATACCTTGATTGTTATATAGCAATAACAATCCTAATTCCACCTTGAATTGACTTTGGAATGCTTAGAGTCACAAGTGTCACTCCTCTAATGGCTTACAAACACCATAAGCAAATGGAGAAGGTATGAAGAGAGAGGTGAGAGGTTAGAATTCGTATCTAGGACCTCTTGGTAAGGGATACACGAATTCATGATCCTAGGGGTGTTTATATAGGTGTAGAGATAGGGTTTCAGTCATTATCCTTATCTAGTTGATTATCCATTAAGCAACCAATAAGATAATCCTTGAATCCTTATCATACTCGAATTCTAAGGCTTTCCAACCTTAAATTCGTCCACCATATAAATAAGATAATCCTTACCTTATTTTGTAACTATCACATAATTACAAATCAGCCCCTCTAGTTTAATTAATTACATTTGATCACAAAACTAATTCTCAATTAATTATTGACCAATATTAATTAAACAAATATGATTTATCCTTTAATATATTATTCTTATAACATATTAATAAATCATATTATCCTCTCTCTCTTTATTCATTTCTCCAATCAAGTTGCTTTGGTGAAGGCAACCCAAAAGGACCATGCACCATCAGGTCAAGTACATACCAAAATAGTTATGGACTTAGACACTAATCCAAAAAAAACATCTCCCTGATCCCAAGTAACTACAGTCGTATGCTCATCATAATATGTCTCAGTAACAAGTCTTGGTACTATAAAGCTTGACCAACTCCTCCTTGTGCTGCCGTTACAACTGCTGTACCTGCTGCAACAGCCGTCTCAGCAAGGGTTGCATAGCTATCGTCAAAGTTCTCCATCATCATAGTCTTAATAGACCCAAACGTCTCTGGAACCTATTCCCGGACAATCTCGATCACCTCCTCCCAGATGATCTCCCTGAAACGATCCTCTGACAAAACTAGCCTATCTTGGCTACCAGCTCCCAATCCTGAGCCTGATTTAGTCTCAAGACGTCTCGTAACCACCATCTTGATAATACACCAGAAAGATCTCATATACTCCATATAATAACAGGGAATCAACTCCTAACCAAACCCTAGGGGTTTGTGACTTCCTTACTACGTGTATGGGTCCTGTGCTTTCAGTAGTACGGATCCATACTACCATCCACACCTACCTATATTTGTTACAAGGATCATCACAATGCCCTAAAAATACTCATAAACATAAGCGAGTTCTCAATCCTCACTCATAGATGAAGGCTATATATCTCCAAGCTATCCGGATGGCATTTCACAACTCATCCATGAAACTTCCACCAACTCTTCAACACTAATGTATGCTAGCCATACATAACGCTGGACCCTATAGAAATTTGAATACTCGGTCCTACTCTAAGCCCACAACCAAACAAGGAACAGGAAATAAAGTGAAACCAAATATTCTCAGGCTATAAATCTTAGTTATGTACGGTCGTGATGCATAGGCTAAGCAAATACAGTAATGATGTCAATTTGATATAAAGAAAAATCATAGGCTATCAGGCATCATATAATCAGGCAATTCTATCATGCAATTTCTGAAGATCCCTAGCCTAGAACTAGCATGTTGTTCTAACATGTCACAAAATCAAATAATCCGTAAGGGATTTTGGGGTCTATTCACGAGCTCCGGTTGATTGTACACTTGCATCCTCCTTCAGTATTTTGAAAACCATTAAAAATCATTTTAAAATCTCGTCTTTAGTTTGACTAGAGATACATGAGTGTTTCCTCCAATTCACTCAAACCAGGGCTCTGATACCAATTACTAACACCCATAAAAATCATGCCAAATTTTAACTTTTTAAAACATTTCAAAACCAATAATTATTACAAAACTTGTTTTCAAAATGGTTTAGTGTTAGAGTATCCCAAAATCAAATCATAAAAATATAAGGAGGTGCACGATCACGCCTTCGCCTTCCGGCGATCATCAGAAGTACCTGAAACAAAATAAAAAACTGTAAGCCCGAAACTTAGTGAGTTTCCCCAAAATACCAATGCTATACAATCATAAACATAATCATATAAACAAACATCATGCATAATGAGCCTTCAGCCTGATTGGAACGCCTTGCAGGCCTTCAGTCTATCTGGACTGCTCTCCAAGCCTTCGGCACGTCTGGACCGCTTGGCAGGGCCTACAACCTATCCGGACCGCTCGTCGGGGCTTCGGCCTGATTGGACCGCCTCACAGGGTCTTCAGTGTATCCGGACCGCCCTAGATATGTTGGCCTTCTGCACAAAGTAGGACCGCCTCAACCCAACCCCCAATCAAACAAGCATGTGCACATAAACATCATACACTAGCATATAGAACAGTCAAATCGATCTAACAGATCACTAATCATAGCAACATCCTATAACCAGGATACAGACCTAACTGGTCACTAACATAACATCATCTTATATACCAGGATACCGATCTAACCAGGTCACTAAGCATATCACCATCCTAACTACCATGATGTAAATCAATAAACATATCATACAATAACCCGTATACAAATCCGAAAAGGGCCGGCATTAGTGCCTTCGATCCTGTTAGTATAGTGCGGACAACTCATCTCACACTGCTAAAGTCATGCAGATAAAACTCTAGCTACTGGATGACAGATTCCCAAACTGTTAACATCAAATAATACCCAATTAATAATTGGGTTCCAAGCCCAAGGTCCAACTCACACTTCAAAGGCCTAATAGTCAAGTAATGGGCCAAAGCCCAACATATGGCCTAATATTCCAAATTAGGCCCAACCTTTACATGGTCTTATCCTAAGGCCCAACCATTTAATCTAGTCCAAACATTTGTCACTTAAATTGGTCCAACCTCTTATAATCCTCAAGGACCAATTATGGCCCATCTATGGCCTAATTTTCCATCAGTAGCCATTTACTTGTTCTTGGACAGCCCATCAGTAGCCCAATTACCAAAGTCGAATAGAAAGGCCCAAATCAAGGCCCAAATAAAATTAAGGTTTTCACATGAAATGACGATTAGGGTTAAGTGTTCCTACATAACCCATTAAGGACTTAATCCATTAAGTCCAACATTGCCTTAGGTTAATTGCAAATGATTATTAATTAACATTTCAGTCTAATAAATAATTCCAGTGCGGGTCCCGATCAAATCCCCAAAATTAGGGTTTTATGACATTAGGGTTTTCCAAACCCTAATTAGGGGTTCCAACCCAAATACTAGCCTATTAGCCACATGATTAGGCTTCTATGTCAATTAGGGCTTCATTGGGACCATTAGGGTTAAACAAGTCGGGCACCACCCACAACCACCTCGGGTAGTGGTGGTCAACAGCAGCTCACGGTGGCGGCCACCACCTCGTGGTGGTGGTTATGAGTTTTAGCTAAAAAATATCCAAGCATCCCAAAATAATAATCACACACGCAAAGGCACACATCCACCCTAGGTGGCGGCTCAAGGTGGTGGCAGAATGGCGGCATGCGGTGGCAACCACCACCTTACGAAGGTGATGGGTTGTTTTCTTTGAATATTCTGTCCATACAATACATTTTACAACAATATCCAAACACACATACACACATAAAATAAGACACACACACACACAGCTACTTTGTGGCGGCAGGCGGTGGTTGGAGGTGCTAGCCACCACCTCACGGTGGTGGTGGTGGCCCTCTTGTGATTTCTAGCCAACTTGCCACACACACACACACACTGACACGTCTTCTGTTTATAGAAGGAACCCAACTACCCACATGGTGGCGTACGACGGTGGTGGTGGTATGAAATAGCGGGCAACAGCGGAGTTGATGACATTGAGTATCATGGTTGGCCGCCATGGTGGTTCTTCACAGGGTTTTTTCTCTAGCCAAATGAGCTTACACAATCGAACAACCACAACATGCACACATACACGATCAGAACACATCGAGCTTCTGCAGTTGATTCACGGCGGTGGGTGACGGTGGGGTGACGATGAATGACAAGTAGCAAGAGCGGCTATCGGCAGCAGTTGATGTTAGGATGCAGCAACAGGAGAGATAGGAGAAGGGAACAAATGGGAACGGTGGCGAACAACAACATCGTAAGAAACCCCGCACCTCCGATCTTCCCAGCTGACTCACGTCGGCAATACAGCAGCGACAGCAAGCTTCGTCGGTGACAATGTGTTGAGGCGGCGGCAAAGACTGGAGGGCAATGTAATGAGCAAACAACGACAGCAACGCACACAACTTCGTTTTCCCAACGTTAGGATGAGCAGGAGGTGATTGGCTCCGGTGGTTTGGGACCTTAACCGAGGTGGTGGCGGTCGGAAGTTAGGAGGGTGGTGACTACAACATAAACTGGGTTTAGGGTTAGGGTTTGAGAGGGTAACGGGTTTATATGCCCGACTCTCTTAGAACATTATTCCATAATAACGAAATCAGCCCCTCCATCTTCTTATTCTTACAAAGTTAATCTGAATGTTACCAAACGAGCCTTCCTATACAAAACCCTTTTATATTTAGGTCCAGAATTTACCATTTTGTCTTTGCCCCCAAGAATATATTCAATATAAGTCCTAATGATACCAAACACCCCATGACTACTGAAAATCTTTACAAAATAAGTCCGAAAATTACACTTTAACCCCGAAAACCTAATTTATATTATTTGGCTCCCTAAAACCAACACCCCTCTAAATATTATGGCTCCTCAAAATCGTTTCTTAGCATTCCTTACACGCCACACAACTTGAGCAACACAACCACAACTACAAGCATACCACATCCTTTCCAAGGCAACTGTAACCAACCCTCGCAGGGTTCTAAAACTTGAAGATGGATAAATTCCCCACATTAGGATCACACTACTCAATCTGAATCTGAAGTCTCGAGATGGTCTGGCTCCTTGACAGACCGCTCATACCAAATCATCGTTGTTGAACCCAGTCCGCTTATCTCTCATCTAACTATTCGAATTCTGAAAACCGGGGGTTCTAAAATCCAGATACTTCTCATACACCTGAAAACCCAATTTGTAAATACTGCCCTAAACACAGAAATTGTCCGAAATAGTAGGTTGCCTTCTGGTTGCTTCTGAAGTCCACAGAGATCTCTTTGGTCCCAACTTATTTGGAATACTGAAGTCTTGTCCGGTTATCGAGCCAAGATTAATCCCACAGTCTCCCCACGTGACTCTCGAAGGAAACTTTGACTAGCAATAATTGCCCTAACTCTATCACCACTCATGGCTCCATCAATCCTTCCGATCCATCTGATCATAAAATCCTGGAAACCTGTTGCCATCGAATCAGATACAAAAAGTGAACGCTACCAGGATACTGTAGTCTTACATCATGCCCGATCCCCAACGACCTAGTGTTTCATGATTCTAATCATACCATGGTCTACCCACAATCTTACGAACTAGTCCACCCTGGCTTAAGCTTACGAACTGGTCCACCCTGACCCATCATTTGACAAAGAGGATGGATAGTTTTTATGTGTTTATTTGTTTGTGTGAATACCATGGGAGTAGCCTGTGACATTCCAGGTTAAGACCATGGGGGAGCCCATGACACTTAAATATCAGACCATGAGGGTAGCACGTGGCATTCCAGGTTAAGACCAGGAGGAGCCCCTAACACTTAAGACCATAGCGGTATCCCGTGGCACTTGGATATAAGACCACGGGGGCAGCCCATGGCAATTGGCATTCCAGGTTAAGACCATGGGGGATCCCATGACACTTGGATATCAGACCACGAGGGTAGGCCGTGACATTCTAGGTTAAGAACAGGGGGAGCCCCTGACACTTAAGACCATGGGGTAGCCCATGGCAACTATATTTGTTGTGTGGTATTATGTGGTTGTATGTAGTGTGATATTTTGGGAAACTCACTAAGCTTTTGCTTATAGTTTATTTGGGTGTTTCAAGTACTTCTGGT
The DNA here is from genome assembly GCF_052625555.1 of Lactuca saligna. NCBI lineage: Eukaryota > Viridiplantae > Streptophyta > Magnoliopsida > Asterales > Asteraceae > Lactuca > Lactuca saligna. Next base: position 73,759,121 of record NC_136423.1, on the reverse strand, counting down.
ACAGAAGGGAATGACCTGGCTTGATGACACAACATTTACTCTCCCACACTTTCCACATTTATCTGTTTTGATACTCTAATATTTGATACAATATGATGTAATGAATTTTTGGGAACAAATTCTTATTGAATTTCTATTTTTAAAAATATAAAATTTTACATGGTTTTTAGGCTGTTACAAGCAGCGGCTATGCCCTGTATACCATAACTTACTCTATGCATAAGTCATTAAACCCACATCCAAAATTCAACACTTATGCCCAACGTAGCTTTCCTACACCCTACATAAAGCAAAATTCCGAATTTCCAATTCAACTTCAAACAACTGTAACTTCTTTGTTCCAACTCCGTTTTCAGCATTCTTTATATGCACATAAAGGTATTGATGAGCCCACAATCTCATCTAGTTATTTTTGACTAAAAACCTATCGAACTAAAATCCTTAATTCATGCAATACGCTTGAGATATCACCTTCCCAATTTTACCATTTTTCTTCAAGACACAAATCAAGGGCTTCATTCACTTAATCCAACATTATCAACATCTGAAAGGGTCTAAACTCTATTCTTTTGAGACCCAAAACCTTGGCTTGATCGAATTCCGACCTGATGTCCCGCAATTAGAACATCACTAAAATTCGATTTCCCAAGAGTGGTTTAATTGGTGGATATTAATATGCCGAGGAAGTTGGCAATGAATCCTAGGTCATTATCAGTGATCATCTGCAAGAACAGTCATAAAAAAAAATTAACATCTTGGACCAAGTTTTTGCTTTAAAATCCAAATCAGGAAGTTGGTAATGAATCCCATGAAGTTGTGTACATGAGCTTTTTTTTTTTTTTTTTTTTTTTTTTTTTTCATATTAGTGTAAATAAATGGTTTAAACAAGACTAAATGACCCTTTACGGAATATTCTAACAAACAATTTTCAAGGTGTTCATCAATTTAGCATGATAGGGGTTGTGCCAGATATGTAAAGGTTGGTGTATGAATACGTCAAATCATGTTTTTTTAGATGAACTCTTCAAGTTGTCCTATCTGGTTTAAGTGAAAAAAAACCTAGCCATATATAGTTGTTCATATGTGTTTAATCCATGAAACCCGTTAAATAAAAAAGAAACAAAATCTTCGACCTAGCTAGTTTTCAATAATCGCCGCATCATGAGCATGTGATGTATATACATACTAAGGTTTCATACCATCAATATTGCTGATGAAAAGCGCCTACGGCACATCACTTTATGAGATGAAAGTATAATTTAAAAGAATTTTAAAACTCTTTTTACATAAAAAAAAAAAACTCAACATCAAAGAACATGGGCACCTATGAATATGATTTAGCCAAAATGTTATCAAATGAAAAGACATGTTTCCCTTTTGGCCAAAATGTTATCAAATGAAAAGACATGCAAATACTATGCTTATGCTTATTTCAAATACAAATATTGTTATACACTATTGATCCTTGTAACACAAACAATATTAGCACACGAAGAATACAAAATATTTGAGTGGATACCCAAAATGAGAAAACCATAAAAGCACTAATATTAATCATTGTAAAATAACAAGATTAAGAGGTTATTATAGGGTTCATCATAGGTGAAGGAGAGGATATAAGTTAATTTGCTAATTTTTTTTGTTTCATTTTTTTTATTTTTTATTTTTTTTAAATAACCAACGAATTAAGTTGATATAGTGGGAAAGCAAAATGTGATTTGCTATTTTTTTTAAATAACCAACGATTTAAGTTGATATATTTTTTTTAATAAAAGTATAAAATAATTTGTTAAAAAGGGGAGAGGTATAATTTGAATTTTCGCATAAAATAAGGAAGAAATGTAATTGATAGCCGCGTCTTATACTTACTCTGACTAACTACACATTTCTAGACATTTTATGAGATGATTAATTCCAATATATTCTATATAAATTTAAATCTTTTAATTCATTGTGTTATTAAATGAATATTAATATGAGGCGTAACTACATCAATTAAATTTCTCTTCTATAAAACCGACGTCCAACTCAAAGGTTCACATATAATAAAAAAAATGGACAAGTCGATGATATTTCTTGTTTTGTTACTTTTTGTTGTAGCGCCACCATGTTGCTTGGCGGATCCACCATCTCCAACACCACAACCGAAGTACACTGTTCATCTCAAAGACAAAGATGTTGAAAACCTTGGATATCGTTGTGTATTTCTAGAAGAATTAAACGACAACACACTTCAACCGGGTCAAGAAACTAAATTGGAAGTATATCCGGGTCTTTCTTACGTTTGCCATTTCAAGTGGCAATCAAAAGACAAAGATATTAAGGTGTTTGATGTTGGTTTTAGTAGTGATTGCGTTGGAGAGTTTGACAAAGAATGTATATGGGAGGCAAGAAGCGACGGTTTTTGGTTTTATAGTACTAAAGATGGTTGGTCTAAAATGTATGATTGGTAGATCTTACTATGTAGTTTTTGTGCTTGGAATAACACAAACATTTAACCATTCTACTAAAAAATTTTGCTAAAATATCTCCCTCCCCGATTCCACACATCAACTTGATAATTATGTACTAAGTAAGTTAATAGACAAAGATATAATTGTTTCACATGATGTTAAAATTGCGATCGAGGATACCCTATACCTTCAATATGGTCTTTCTTTTGAGACCAATAAGATCATCGGTTTAGAAAAATATTGATATAAGATCTAAACACCCTAAGACATTTGTCTCATTATACCTTTATCAATAGTGAAAAATAAGTAAATATATCGATCTTTGTAAAATGTAAATAGACAGAATATTTAGAAAATATTAATTTAAGCGGGGATTTCGAAGATTCATTCTCTTTCTGGTTGGTAGCAAAATTTTAATGTGCTTTCTTTTTGTGGCGTTACATTTGTATTTCGTGTGAAGTTGTCCCCATTTATAGATACATTTGTATTTCGTGTGAAGTTGTCCCCATTTATAGATACATTTGTATTTCGTGTGAAGTTGTCCCTATTTATAGGTTGAAACGTACGGTTGAAGAGAAATTTAGGTGATAAGAAAGACTTGAGAAGCAATTAGGTAACTGAAATTGCATTTTCTTTTAACTAATCTATACAATATTGCTTATTATAACCCTAAATCATATGTTTGACATTACCCATAGAACCATTAATGGTTTAAGTTGATCAAATATATATTTTACAAATATAATGCTGTCAAGTTATCCAATCTAGACTTAAGTTTAATAATTACATTCTTTTTTCAGTTTCCCGAAAAAAGTTGTTCCTTTGCTTTCTTTTTGACCCTGTGCTAAAATCTAAATCTACTCAAATATAGGAGCAAGGATTTTTGAGTAAAAATAGGAAGAAATGTTGATAAATAAATGAAAGCATAGCTATTTATTGCATTCAAGACCAATGTGATTGGAATCTTGAACATGTTGGGGTCTTGCCTAGCGGATTTGAGCTATTGTTTTTTGTATTATGTTTTTGTTATATGTTAGAATCATAAGATCCATATATTATATGAATTTATTTAAAAGAAAAAATAAATATAAAATTCTAAATGTTTGAAGATTAAAGTTATAAAAAAAGTGAGAAGAATATTGAATTATTAAAATTAAAATGTTATTTAAAAAAAAAATCTAAACAAATAATTTAGATAAATAAACAATGGAAACTAATGAGACTTTAATTTAATAATTTTTGAAATTAGAAGAAAAATCTATTAATAAAATTAATATGCATTTTTTTATTACATTTAAATATTATATAAAATTTAATAAAATGAAAAAAACCATAAAATAATAAGTGGAAAAATAAATAAATAAATAATCATATGGTATAATGCATTAGAAGATGTCAAATGACAAAATTATCTTTATTTAAGGGAGGATTGTTTAATAGAAATCTACAATACACAACTAACTAATAATAAACTCCAAAACAACAAAATCAAAAATTCACTCAAGCATTAGCTTCATTTCACCAACAAAACATTCAAAAAGAAATCCATATTGTTCATATTTCAATCAGCAGCATAAGCAACCCGTAATATCAGGAAAATAATAGAAATCCACCGACCACTTTGATATTGAAAACTAAAATTTTGATAAGTTTATATGGGTGAGTTTAAGGGATTAGCGAAAAATAAGAAAAAAAAACATAGCAAATGTTGTCGCCATCCGTGGGACTCGAACCCACGACCACGTGGTTAAAAGCCACGCGCTCTACCAACTGAGCTAGAACGGCTTGGATGTTTGTTTTCTATAATTGTAGATATTTACAAGGTAAATCACAAGTAAACTTTCGATTTTATAAGACAACATAACTCGTCGTATTGGTAATGTTTAACATAAATAAATTACCACCTCTTAATCATCAGGCCGTTTACGTAGGATGTAGAATTAAATCATATCATTTTTTGCCAAAATATCAACGTTTTTATGGCTAATTTTATACAATATATATTTATAATATTTTAAGTTAATACTATTTAAACTTTCATAACCAAATCATAACAAACTCTTCAATATAGCCAATTTTATTATTAATCCTCACCAAACGAAATGCTAGTTTTTAGAACTTAATTTTGTAAAATATCATCATATAGCATACATTTTAAAAGTATAATAGGTTGACTTCCAGCCTCCATCTACAAGCCCAACATTTTTTATGGAATCACTTTCTTCGATAATATGTCATTCTACCCTATGATGAACACATTAACGGGAGAATATAAAATGGTGGTTGAGTCTACTATATATAAAGCTTCTAGCATTAGTTGTAAGGCATCCCAAAAAGAGAGAAATAGATGGTATAACACATAGAGTGTAAGTGTTAGTGAAAGTGAGTTGTTTTTTTGTAAAAATTGAGTGTGAGAGTTGCTCCTCCTACAATAATTTTATTTTCGAGTTTAATAGAAAAGTTTTCCAACCCCAACAACTTGTATAGAGCCTCGTTTGGTGTCCAAAGATTTTTTCACGAATTTCTCTGTTTTGGGTCAAAAAAAAATTTGTCTCAAAATCCGTTTTCTGATCCCATAATTGGAAAGACCTCGTTTCAAGGATTCTGAAAATATATTTTTTGGAATTTTTTGACCACCGGAAACGCCTCAAACCATTCGTCAGAGAAGGCCACCAAAGAAGATGAAGTGACGTTAGTAGTTGACTAGTCTTTTAGAAAATTTCACTTTTGCCCCTGAAGTTCCATAATGTTGCAAACAAGTCCCTCTGTTTCCGAAAAACTTCATTTCGGCCCCTATTTGTTCTGAATGTTACCAGTTTGGTCTATACTGCCGAAAACTTTCAGAAATGTCCCTGTGTAGCAGAAAAATTTTAGATTGTTTCGGTAAGCTGCGAAAATTACAGTTTAGTCCTTACAATTCTGAAATGTTACAAATTAGCCCATAATTTTCAAGAAAGTATACTTTGACCCCAGAAAAGTCTACCCTACCATTTTTTACGCTTCCGAATCCAACCAAGAGCTCGGCTTTATTAAATTGTTCCTTGGAAATTTGGTAAAAGCATTTTGCAAGTATTTTTGATAGAACCTACAAGTATTACTACGATGGTTCGACTTACACACACAAATTACAACATGTGTGTAAAACCCGGTTTTGAAAGTGCTTGATTGTGTCTTCGGAGACCAAGGGTATAAGCGTAATCTGTCGATTCGGTCTTTTATGGGTCTGGGGTTTTATTGGGAAGGTTTTAAGGCTTAGGGTGTAGCTTGGAGCGTAGGGCTTCATGCCGCCTTTTCATGGATATAAAGTTCGTCGGAAACGAACTTAGAATGAAGAAGTTATAGTACTTTAAAGTTGTTGGCAGAATTGGTCCCTGGATGGAAAAGTTTGCATTTCAGCCCATGCATGCAAGGTGGCAGCCAGATGAGTATGCCCGAAATAAGCTGGGGTACGCCCAGCGTAGAGGTGTAAGGTGGACGCGAGTGTTAGAGGCGTACGACCAGTGTACGCTTAGAGTTTCTAAACCCTAATTTTATGGCCATTCCAGTATAAAAGGAATAATATGCCTCATTGCTCAGCCTCCATTTCATCTTTAGGCAGTCACCACGAAACCCTAATCCTCCTATGAGTGTTATTGGAGCTTTGGGGGCCATTAGAGGGCATTATGGTGTTGTGAATACATTTCCCAAACAAGTGAAGAACAAAGCAAGGTGGTGGTTCAAAGGAGAAGTTGTAGATCCGAGATTGTTGCTTCATTTCAGATCATCTTGAGGTATAAAGTCTTAAACTTGCTCCTTAAATGCTTAGATATATTATGATGGGTTTTTGGAACTTTTTGGTCCCAAGGATGGAGCTTTGTGGTTGAAATCTGATTCTTAGGCTTTAAGTTGCCACTCTCAGTGTTAAATGAGTCCCTAAGGCAGAAAGTTGCCATCTTGTAAGTCCTAATGGAGTCATGCATGAGTTAAGACCATTTTCATGGAAGTAAATTATCATTTTTGGAGTTTGAGCTTATGAGGGTCATGCAAAACCATCAAGTATTCAACTTTATGGTTTAAGATGTTGAAGAGGACTTGGATCTGTAATTGTAGCTTCTGGAGTAGAGTATTAAGCACTTAATGGGAAAAGTGGCTTAACAGGGGAGTACGCTGAGCGTACGTGCAGGTACGCCCAGCGTATGCATCATTTGGATAGTACGCTTAGCATACATAAGAGTACGCCCAAAGTATTCGTCACATATGGGCTTGACTTGTTTTGGGCCTCGGTTTGGGCCATGCAGGGGACTTTGGGTCTTTGGGCCTTAGTAGGCCATCAGGAGTCATATGTTTTGGGTTAGGAATATGTTTGGGCTTAGAGCAAGGCCCATTAGTAGGATTGGGCCTAATTGAGTAAATTGGGCCATTAATGGACCACTAGTGGGCTTAGAAAGCCTAAAGTACAATAAATTCAAGAGGTTTAAATGTAAAAGTTAATAAACTTAAAATTAAAGACTATTAATGCATTGATGGACACTATTTTTTATAATTGTTTTTACCGAGTCTATTTTATTCTATGAAATAGAGGCTCCTCGTTATCTTCTCTCCATACCTATGTTTCTCTTTTTCGTTGATTACAATTGATATATATATATATATATATATATATATATATATATATATATATATATATATATATATATATATATATATATATATATATATTAGACCGAAAGGTATGGGGCGGGAGTTTCCTTCATTTTTTGTGGGTCACACCACCATTTCCCTCATTCTCATTTTTCTCATCTAAAACCCAAGGAATGGATGAGAAGCTCCCCTCATTATTATTTATTTATTTATTTTAATATATTTAACACATATATTATACTCATTTTTGTAGGGAATTAAAAACCATAAATTTTAATCTATTTTTTAGTAGGTATATAATTTTATAAATAATAAAAAGGATAAAAAAAAGAAGTGGCCAATGGAATAAGGAGAGAGAGTGCGGTACCCCCTCCTCCACCTCTTTCCCGCGGGTTGCTCCCCTCACCCACGGTATGGTGTTTGGGTGAGAAGGAAGCCTTCTCGCTCCCCTTTCCTGTTCCATACCTTCCGGTCTTATAGGCGGTGTTTGTTTTTTGCCCACAGATCTTCTTAGCCTCTTCTGTCTGCACGGCGCAGACCACGCGCAGACATTAGTCTTCGGAGATTGTTTTGTTTTTTTGAATACTGCAAACCTAAAAATGTCTGCGTGCCCTCTTCTTGGCGCAGATGTAGACCATGGTCTTTTAACATCTTCAGACATCTTGTAACCTAAAAAAACACATATATCTTTATTTTTTTTTAGTTTTTATTTTTTTATTTTTTTATTTTTAAATTTATGTAATTTATACTTTATTAGTGATAAGCAATTTGAAAAAAAATTCAACGACTCAAACGTGATATTTTTGACAAGTTTATAAATAAAAAATTATGACAATAATGGTCATTGAAGTTGTTTATATAAATATGAAAAAAAAAATCATAATATATTCTTATATTTTTTGTGCCAAATTTTATAAAACATTATGTAATACAGTATCATCAATTTCTTAGAAAAATATTTATGGTACGATTTTAATTGAAAAATCAATGTTTATTTCCATCCATTTACGTATCAAATTCTTTGATTCACAATTACAATATTTAGGTATAATTTTGCGACCAAAATTGTTGGTTTTATCAAATATATACGTTAATTTTTACAATTTTTATTTTCACTTTTTATACAATAATACATGAAAGTTGATATGGATTTGTTAATTATTTATAATAATGTCATAAAAATATTAAAAAATCACTTTGTAGTTAGAACAATCAGTTTATTTTGATTTTAACTTATTTTAGTAGTCCACAAATATTAAAAAAACAAACAATCTTCTTTTTTCAGACTGCAGACGTTTGGTCCATATTTTCTGCTGCAGAGGTCTTACAGATGTGGTCTGCAGTCTATAGATGTGGTCCGCAAACTGCAAACATTTTGCCCCAGAAAAAACAAACAGCACTGATCTATTATTTTAATAATCATAGTAATAGTATTATTTTAATAATGATAGTAATAGTATATATTGTTTATGTTTTATAACAACTATATATATTTATTATTATATATTTATGTTTAGATGTTTATAATTAAAAGATTTATGTTTGTAAAAGAAGTAGATTCGACAAAAGAAAAAACAATCTTAACATTTAATCTTCTACTATAATAAATGAAAGTTTTTTTGCCACATGTCCTCTTCTCATTCATTTGGACACATGATATTTTCTAGAATTTTTAAATTTTCTATTTTCCACTTGTCATTTTGTTGTATTTTTATTTTTTAAAATTAAAATTTCACATTTAATATGTAAGGTAATATATATGTAAAGTATTTATTAGAAATGGTTTATATATGTAATGTATTTAATACATTAAAATCTCATTAATTTTAATAATTCAAAAATTTTCTTATTTTTCTTATAAATTCAAACTATTTAAATTATTAAAATTTCATATTTGTTTTTTTTTTTAATTAAACCCATGTAATACATGGGTCTCACACCTAGTTTCATATTATACTACTACTTGTTTCTAGTTCCACGAATGTATAAGTCGGTGATTTTTTTTTTCAAAACGTGTCAAAACAAATTCCTTTCATCAAGCTTTTCATCTAATCACATCCAAGCAAATATAATGCATTTAATAGTTAAATACCATAGCGTATAACATAGATATAGTTAAAAAAAGATTTTATTATGAATAACTGTTTTTCGTAAAAAAAAAATTTTATGTTATAAATTGTGGTTTATACTTTGATTTTCATAAGCTATTAGAGTTCTTGGGCTAGGATCGAAAATAATATGTTTTGGTGTTGTTTGGACTGAGATCTCATGTGATTTCGATTGAGCTTAATATTGAATTGTTTGGGTTTTGGGCTTGGGCTTCGTTAGTAGGTCTAAGTATAAAGTGTTACTTTAGTCTTCTAATGAGTGAGAGACGTTTTTGGGGGTTGTCATATGCTTAGAACGTGATTTGAAGAGAAACGGGAGAGAACCAAGTGTAATAAGAAAATATTATGTACCCGACTATTCAATAATAGTATGCATTAAAGATTAATCTTTGTGTTCTTATTCTATATTTCGTCTTGTCTAATTCATTTGATTGAAATTCCGCACCATCAAGTGAATCTGATTGATACATCAAAGAATTTTGGATTTTACAATTGGTATCAAAGTTTGGATTGATATCAATCGAATTGACAAGATATTAAGAGTTTCTTGGATTTCCGGGTGTTTTTGAATTGTTTTGGACGAATTTTTGGTTGTTTTGTTCTTTGTGTTCTTCATATTTTTGGAGTTTTGATCAAGTTTGACATTAAAGATTTGAAAATCCCGTGTTTTTGGCATGTTTTGGGTGTTTTTGTTCGAAATTTGCGAGATTTTGGCGGCACTCCTCGGTCTTCGGTCAAGCCCTAGCAGATTTCGGAGGCCAACAACGTTCTCGGTTAGGTCGACAACGTTTTCGATCAGAAGCGAGGGTTCTCTGCGAGGGTCTTCGCCTCACCATCTCAGTCTCGCTGATTTCGGTTCACAGCTTCTCGGCCTCACAACTTCGGTCAACTTCTCATCTCAACTTCTGATTTTGGTCTTATTCTTGGTTCGAGATTTCGGCCTCGCATTCTCGGCTGAAATTCGGATTTTCATTATTTTGACTTATTTTCGGTCCAAAAGCCATATTTTCAATCCAATAACTTCTTTTTTGGACATAAAGCTTCATATTTTTCAAAAAGCCACGTATTCGGTCAAATACCCTCGCTTTTAGTCAAATATTCTCGTTTTTGGTCTTGAACTTTTGTTTTTGGTTTAGAAACTTTTGTTTTCGGTCCTGGTCATTCTTTTTGGACAAAATTTTGCCTTTCAATTTTGACTTTTTAAGTTTGACTTTTTAAGTTTGACTTTCAAGTTTGACTTTTCAAGTTTGACTTTCGAGGTTTCAAGTCAAAGGGCATTTTTCTTGGCTTCATAATCAGTTCTATTTTTGGTAAATTATCCTTTTTGTTGAATAATGAATTCTTCACTCGCCAAGGTTAATGAAGCTTCATGCTCTCAGTCTTGTGAAGCGAAAATTAAACTTTATCGTGATCAACATGAATTATTAATTAGGGAAATTGAGGACCTTAAATATGAACAATATATTATTAGAAAGGACCAAAAATCCTTAAAAAATCAATTAAAGACCAAAACCAAGGACTTTAGAAAACTTCAAGCGGAATATAGCGATAAATGTGAACATTATCATTATGCTTAAGTAAAAACTGCCGAATTAACCACCAAACTTGATGTATTAAAAGCTAAATATAAAGATGTTGAATTTAACTTTAATAATTTGACATGTCAAGTGAGGTAGTTGTGTCCGTGATAGAAAACCAGTTAAAATTTAAAGATAATCAGAATAAGGGTCTAGGGTATCATAGTGTTCCACCCCCCTTCAATGATAACTATACCCCGCCCCTTAAAACCAAAGAGGTAGAGACACCTTCTTAATATGGCTAGCTACTGGTAACAAATTCAGTTAAGATTGAACAATCTGCCCCAACTGAGAGTGTTGAGGTGAACGTTTCTGATACTTCTACCTCATGTGTAGATAAGGTCATAGTGCATGATGGGCATGAGCAGAACACAAATAATTCTTGTTCTGCTGATAATGATTCAAAAGCTCGTGATGAGGTGAGCGACATTAATACTTCTACTTCATATTCAAATAAAGAAGCAGTGCAAGATGGGAGTGAGCAGATCATAATTAATTCCGAGTCTGCTGAAAGTGTCTCAAAAGCTTGTGATGATGACACTCCCACTATTGAAAAATCCCAGCCAAAAAAATCTATCAAGAAGATTAACAAATGTTCTTGTGCTTGTGCTTATGGAAGTTCTTCGAAAGGAACTTCTATTGGACAAGGACCAAGACACAATCTGATTTATATGAAAAGACAGACTTTCTTTAACTGTAGGACTTTGGGTCATATTGCCAGAAATTGCCCACATCGTTTATATGTTCCTTACTACAATCAAGGTTGGCAGAATGTGCCAAGAGGAAAATCTTACAAAAGAAACCCTTCGACATCACGTTCAAAAAATGGTGACTAGAATGTTAAGAAGGCCAAGAATCAAACTCCGAAAGACAAGAAGGGAATGTCGGACAAGAAGCCAATTCAAGAGATGGTTCAGTTAAACGAAGATTAGTTAGTTCGAAGTCATCTTGGCGATTGGTTTGAAGTTCTAAAGCAAGTGCTGAGGCATCCATCCGATCAAACAAGAAATGGCTTAAACCCGACTACAGATGGGTACCAAAGGTTCATACTCCCAAATCATATAATGATTCTAACATTTCTTCATCTTATGTGTCTGATAAACAGGATATGTCATGGGAGAGAGTACCTTGTGTAGATGATAATGGTCAACCCAACTTTAAAAAGGACTGGGTTCCAAAGACCAACTAATCTAGCACTATGTGCTGGAGCAGCAATGGAGGCATATCATTAGACTTCGGTTTATTGATAGTGGCTGTTCCGGGCACATGATAGGAGACATCTACCAACTACACAACATTCAAAACTTTAAGTGAGGGTATGTGTCTTTTGCGGGAAAGGAAGAAAGAAGAGGATCACAGATGGGGATTGTACTTAACGATGTGAAGAATTTTTGAATCTATTCCGGAATTGAAACACAACTAAGGTTGAATATGTTGTTGCATATGTGTTTTGTTCTCAGATCATCTGGATGCACTTCAATTGCTGAATTACGGTTTGAGTTTTCTTCTTGATACTTCTAAGTTTTTCTTAAAATGATTCGTTTTGAAGACAATTTTTTAAATTTGCTAATTTATTTTATTTTCTTTCTTCCCCACGCACAAATTAAGGGGGAGAAATAAAAAAATTAAAAAATTAAAAAATTAAAAAAAATTCATATATATATATATATATATATATATGTGTGTGTGTGTGTGTGTGTTTTTAGTAAGTATTTTTGGGAAGTGATATGAAGTTTAGTGTTAAAGGGCAATTTGAAATGCGTATAATGCATTGAAGCTAAATTGTTTAGACTCTGTGTTCAATGTATTGGTAGGCATGAAGGATGCACAATGAAAGGGCTAGACAATGTTAACTCATATGGACTTAGATAGTTTCATTTGGACTGACCATACGATGCTCAGGTAAATTGAGCAGTGAGACAAACACGGGAGTCAACATGATACATTAAAGTTACTTATCATCTAGAACTGTGGCTCAAAACTTCTTCAATTTACGAACTTATGTCCTAAATTCTGGTGTTGATAGGGTGACTGGGGGTTCTGATAAAGTAGGTCCGTGTAAAATTGTTTTTCTTTCTTATCTTCTCTGTCAGTCATATGTTGCCCCATTTGTGTGATCGGAAGACCCGAACTGGACGCAACATATGCACCTCTATATCTATGCTTTTCTCTATCTATTTATGTCAGTCATATGTTGTCCCCTCTGCGTGATTGGAAGATCCAACCTAGGACACATCATATGCAACTTTCTATCTCTTTCTATCCATCTATCTATGTTAGTCACATGTTGTCCCTCTGCGTGATTGGAAGAGATCTGACCTGGGATACAACATATGCATCTCTATATCCATTTTCTCTCTTAAATAATTGAGCACTCACCTAAATTAAAGAGCTCTTTGGAATTCTTTGATTGCTAGGGTATGTTGTGAACTGGGGAGCACATTCTAGTGTACTTAAAATTGAATTAACTAAATGTTGTCTATAGATCTCACTGCTGAATTTAAGTGGACAACAATATCCTTGGTGATTGAATAGAGCTAAACATGCAGATGTGTGCTGATAAAAGATATTAAATTGCTTGACAACTTTGATCCCAAAAGTTTCTATTTTGTACATTTTGTATCTTATTTTTGTTTCTGTTAAATTTGTTCACATTTTTCCTCTATGCACAAATTTAGGGGGAGAATTAAAAAAATCAAACAAAAATAGAAAAATCGTAAAATTTAAAAATCCAAAAATATGTTTACTTTAGTTTTATTTCCTTTTTAGAAAAATCAAAAATCCAAAAATATTTTAATTTTACTTTTGTGTGTATTTTAGTTTTATTTTTATATCTTTTATTTCTTAGTTATTTCTATTATGTGCTAAGTTTATTTTTACTTTTATTTTTTATCTCAAAGTTTCGTTTGTCTTATAAAGTGAATTAAAAAAGAAGAAGAGGCTCAAGGAGACTGTATCGAAAATTTTCTAAGCAAGGAGAAGAAACCTAGAAGTGAGTTGATGGTCATTACACTTCACTTTATTTTCACAAGGAATTGAAGGATTGAAACTATACAAAATGCAAGTTAGGCCGTTTCTTTCTATGAACTATCATATTTAAGGAATTGGGAGTTTGAAACTGTACAGATTGTCAAATTGGTCTTGTCAGCTTTCTTTACCTAAGAAAAGAAAGCTATAAACCAAAGGGGGTGATTGTTACGATATAAGAAAAGAAAGCTATAAACCAAAGGGGAGATTGTTAGGTCATAAATTATGGTTTATACTTTGCTTTTCATAAGCTAATACAGTTCTTGGGCTAGGATCGAAAATAGTATGTTTTGGTGTTGTTTGGACTAAAATCTCGTGTGATTTCGGTTGGGCCTAATTTTGTTTTGTTTGGGTTTTGGGCTTGGGCTTCGTTATTAGGTCTAGGTATAAATAGTATTATTTTAGTCTTGCAATGAGTTAGAGGCGTTTTTGGGGGCTACCATATGCTTAGAACGTGATTTGGAGAGAAATGAGAGAGAACAAGTGTAATCAAGAATCTTATGTATCCGACTATTCAATAATAGTGTGCATTGAAGATTAAACTTTGTGTTTTATTATATATTTCGTCTTGTCTAATTCATTTGATTGGGATTCCGCACCATCAAATGAATCCGATTGATACATTAAAGAATTTTGGTTTTACACTTTTAACTAACATTTGGTTAAAAAGTGATTGATTTTGATGACGATTAAAATGCTACAATTTACTTGAAAATTTTATAAACTAACATTCAAAAAAAAAAAAAAAATCCAATTCTTTACTGGGGTTATGTTTGTTTTTTTAAACTGATTTTGCATATTTTTAATATACTTTTAAGATTTTTTTTGATTTTTATAGATTTTTTTTAAGTATTAGATTTTCTATTTTTTTCTATCTATGTTTGATGTATTAAAAAAAGAAAACATTTATTTTTAATGAAACCTAATTTGATTGTAATTATGTTTTTCCTATTATAGATGCTTAGCAAGAGGCTAAGGTCCCACCCTTCATTATTTATTATATAAATAATGCCTACATATTCCTAATTGCAAATACCGCAAGGTACACTTGGAAATATATATATATATATATATATATATATATATATATATATATATATATATATATATATATTCAGGTTCATTTGAGATCATTCTAATTTTGTGAGATCGTGAGATCAAATCTAAAAATAATTTTAAAATGCAAAATAAATGGAAAAATCCAAAAATTCTTTTTTTAAATATTATTTTCGGAACTTGAATTAACTAAAAAAAAAAAAAAAAAATCCCGTTTTTTTTTTTTTTTTTTTTTTTTTTGAAAAATACGTGAAATATTCTAAATAGAATATTACACTGACATATTCTAAAAAATAATTTTAAAATGCAAAATAAATGGAAAAATCTAAAAATTCTTTTTTTAAATATTATTTTCGGAACTTGAATTAACTAAAAAAAATCTATTTTTTTTTTGAAAAATACGTGAAATATTCTAAATAGAATATTACACTGTACATATTATAAAAATAATTTTAAAATGCAAAATAAATGGAAAAATCAAAAAAATTCTTTTTTTTTAAATATTATTTTCGGAACTTGAATTAACTAAAAAATATTAAAAAAATAAAAAAAGGCGTCTCACGGTCTCACAAAATTAGGCCGTCTCACATGAATCTAATCCTTTATATATATATATATATATATATATATATATATATATATATTTATATATATATATATATATATATATAAATATATATATATATATATATATATATATATATATATTATATATATATATATATATATATATATATATATATATATATATATATATATATATATAGGTATATATTGTTATAAATTAAGCATAATTAATGTAACTTTAAACCAAACCAAACTAGTAGCTTTAATAAAGAAATTTGATGGAGAAGAAAAAAGATTTAGAAGGAATATGAAATACTTTATTTTGTGAAAATGTATCTCATCATGCATCCAATTATTTACAATAGAAGAGTATATATACTACAAATGTTACTATCTACATTTAATGGTGACTAGTAAGAAATGTTGACAAAATTACCATGTATCAATTATTGTGTCATCCATCAATTATTTACATCACCCCCCTTGGATGACATCATTTCATATTAGAGATTAATTTTAAAGTACGACCTCATTAAAAACCTTGCTAAAAAAACTAGTGGGAAAAAGCTTTAGTAAAGGGAAAAAGAGTGTAGTGTATAGTTGAATCCCCCTTATTTAGACTCCTGTCACATTATATTCTATGCAAATGTCGCATTCTGATGCCATGGACATGTTTCCTGAAGATTGCAGTAGGAAGTGCCTTCGTAAAAAGCTCTGATGCATTGTTACTGGATTGAACATATTTGATTTCAACTTGATGGTTTTTTATAAGCTCTTGAGTGTACTCAAAAAACTTTGGAGGTATATGTTTTTTCATGTCGCTCTTGATATATCCTTCATTCATTTAAGTGACACATGCTTAATTATCTTCATAAATTAAAGTTGGACCTATATCATTTTCAAGTCAACATGAAGTTAACACTAGTTGTGTCATCGATCTTAACCATGTACATTATCTACTAGCTTCATTTAGTGCAATTACTTCATCAAGATTTGAGGCTGTGGAAACAAGTGTTTTCTTTTGAGAACGCCAATAAATTGTAGTACCTCCATTCATGAATACGTATCCAGTTTTTGATCTAGCTTTATGAGGATCAAGAAAATAACCTGCTGTAAAGACGATTGAATCGAGTATGGAAACAAAATCAGAGTAAGAACATATTTAGAACACACGATCTAAACAATATTTGGTTGGTCGTTATATTGCTTGATCAGTAAATACAAAAGGAAAGACCAAAACGATTACAAATGAGAGAGTAAGTTCTTAACCTCTAAGTGTATCCATCCCATATTTATAGTGATACTAACAACACAAAAAATACAAGGGACTAGATACAATAAACTTCAAAACATAAAATGCCATTGTAATAATATTACAAACTCACTTCGACATTACAGACAACAAAGACATATTTGACATCTCACAATACTCTTCTAACCCAACATTCTCCCCCTTTATGAGAAATGTCGAATCTAAGTTGTTAAAATTTTTGTAGTTTGATGGATAACCTTTTGGATCTCAGCATACCAGTTGATAATCTTCCAAATCTTAGCTTTGTCCTTCTCATTGTTCTTGGTACAATTGTTTATACGTACCATGAGATTTGTGTAATGAGGAGTTGTATACCTTTCGACATCACACACTTGAAACAGGAATTTTGAAATATTGCCCTGCTTGTTTTTGCCAACAAAAACAATTCCTGAAGGTTTCAAGGTAATCTCTCCATCTTCAAAATTACTCAAACTAGCCTTACTCAAAAGCATAGTTTGTGGAACAATGATCTCTTTGTCCAAAGACATATGCAATTCAATATTTGTTAAGGTTAAAGCTCCATAGTATCCATCAATGAAAACCTTTAGATGAGCAAAAGCATTCAAAAAATCTTCTTTGCTTGTCACTTGCAGTTTCGATAAATCAACATTCTTCATGATTAATGCCACAACTAACAAATCATGAAGATTCATTAGAGGAAAGTCTGTAACCAAGAAGTTGAATGTGATAGTGTTTGCTCGGACTGTATGATATCGATAATTTTGTAGCATACCCTCAAATAAAACATCTTTGGTTATGCCAAGAACCCGAACTATCTTGACTAATGGCCATATATACTCTTTCTTCTTTCCAAGTACAACATGGAAATGAAACTTCATGCGCCTGTATTCAATTTTATCCTTGTACTTGTCAGCAAGTTCGAACTATTTATCCAAGACCATCATTTTGTTCACTGGAAAGTCTAATTGATTTATGTTAGAGTTCACAACGTCGAAGCTTTTCTTAGGCACTTTCTTAAATTCATGCATCTCTCCAGACACAACCAATGCTTTGATATACTCATAATGATAAAGCTTTGTAGGATCACCTTTGTTGAGACCAGGTAGATCATTAGCTCTCTGTCAAAGTATACTATGAATTTGTCGTTGCTTTTTGATTTCCTGCTCCATAGCTGCTTTTTTTTCTTCCTTTGAAATCTCAATACTGATGGGTTTTGGTCATAAGACATCCTATGTGCTCATACAAACCCTAATGCTTGGATCTAGGTTTCTCTATTGTACATGCTTTGAATCGAAGACTACAAACCCTAATTCTAGAATACAAGTAATCATATTAACATAAGAATGAGTTTATAATGTTACCTTAATTGTTATGTAGCAATAACAATCCTAAATCTCCTTGTATTGACTTTGGAAGGCTTAGAGTCACAAGTGTCACTCCTCTAATGGCTCACAAACACCATAAGCAAATGGAGAAGGTATAAAGAGAGAGGTGAGAGGTTAGAATTCGTATCTAGGACCTCTTGGAAAGGGATACACGAATTCATGACCCTAGGGGTGTTTATATAGGTGTAGAGATAGGGTTTCAGTCATTATCCTTATCTAGTTGATTATCCATTAAGCAACCAATAAGATAATCCTTGAATCCTTATCATACTCGAATTCTAAGGCTTTCCAACCTTAAATTCGTCCACCATATAAATAAGATAATCCTTACCTTATTTTGTAACTATCACATAATTACAAATCAGCCCCTCTAGTTTAATTAATTACATTTGATCACAAAACTAATTCTTAATTAATTATTGACCAATATTAATTAAACAAATATGATTTCTCCTTTAATATATTATTCTTATAACATATTAATAAATCATATTATCCTCTCTCTCTTTATTCATTTCTCCAATCAAGTTGCTTTGGTGAAGGCAACCCAAAAGGACCATGCACCATCGGGTCAATTACATACCAAAATAGTTATGGACTTAGACACTAATCCAACAGTCTCCCACTTGGATAAGTCTAACAACTATTCTGCGTATGACTTCAGATCCTGATCTGCAATTGTAGCTTTCCAAAGCTGCTGTCAACTCTGATCACATCAGATACGCGTGTCCTTAGATAAGGGATCATATATTCCTCCATTCTAGATATCGTATGAGATATGATTTCTAATCATTCTCTTTGTACTATATCTCGATTTCCGATTTATGACGACAGACTAATTGAACAAATCAAATTAGCCCTAGCCCGGCTGAGCATTTACGTATGTCATCACTAAACCATCGAGGGGCCCAAAGATATCGCTTCTATCCTACCTTGGATAAAAGGAACGGATAAACTTTGATACAATGCTTGCTTGCACTCACTAACCAAATCACACACAACAATATGTTTTATAACACCAAGTTACTAGTGCGTTTACATATTATCAATGTGCAACCAATTAGCAAGATACAACTCACACATCTCGGTTTCAAGAATATAAGACGTTATCGTCTCACTAATCACTCGAGATAGTGATCCAAGTGAGCGTGGGTTTAATCCAATGCTCAAATCATATTCATAAGCACTCATGAACGTTGCAGCAAACATTTGCTTATGTCTAATACTCTTCTAGACAATCCACACACCAATTCACGACAATCTTCATTCATATCTACTTCCAACATATGAACGACTGTGGCCCGTTTGAATAATTCGATTATTCTTAATAAACTCAATTATTCTGGAAGTCAAAACATGCAAAGTGAAACACAAGAATAATACTAATCCCATATGGCCTCAAACCTTTGAGTATAATCTAGTCATAGATTTTCAATATTTACTTCCCAATATGGACACGCTTCCATATTTTCCATATGACAACTAATTTCTTAATAGAATCTTATCTATTCGTAATTATGTCGATATTGTTCATCCAATATGGAAACATTTCCATAATTTCCAATACTATACTTCTAACTACTCACAAGCGACCAATTCTCATCGAACTTCGAATCGTCCTTTGATAGTTGTTTAATTATTTTAGTCAGAACCAATTCTAGTCCCTTTTCCCTCTAAATGCGCTAGACATTTGGAAAATTTTAGAATGGTCAAACATTAAAGCATTTGCAATCGATCCTATACCCGAAGCGTATGGGACACGATGCACAATGTTTTATTTTCTATGTTCTCAAAATTCAAATTGTGAAGAGGAATGCCGTAATCATAATCGAAACTTTAAGAACGCACTATGTACCTTTGACTAAATTTATCAACATTTCACAACCTAATCCTTTAGATTTGAAATGAAGCATAATATTCTCTTCCTTAATTATAGCAAAACAACCTTTCAACTCTTACAAATTTGCAAAGTATGACTCTTGTTTTCTATAATTAATATTGCCAACTATGCAATACTTGCCTTAATAATCATACAATAATAACATTTATGCTCCCACTATCATGATGATTATTATAAAACATAACACTTATGCTCCCACTAGCTTCGACATGTATTCATAAACATCTTAACTTTCAGAAAAACAATACTTATTGAATTTCTTAAGTTCATGTTTCTAATACTTAGTGCTTTGATAATCTTTTATCAAGGCTTCTTGAACTTATACACCTTTGCCTTCGATAGTTCATATGTGTGTCTTAACAATTAAGACTAATTGCCAAACCTCACAATTCAAATTATGGAAAGGGATGCCGTAACCATGATCGAATTCGAGAATGCAATTTTACAATCACTATCTTTTAAAATCTTTCTTAGTGAAAGCATTTTCTCTCAATCATTTTCATGAAGGAGAAAATCTTATGACACTTAGATTTAAACAGTGTATGTGTTCCTATCCATGTGAATTTGTTAAAAACCAAAGTTTACGACAAATTCAAACTCATATGGATCGAACTTTCTTAATCTTGATTTCTTGCCTTATGGTAGCACAGCTGCCCACCACGTTCTCCAAGTAGTTAAGCAGCTCACCTTTTCCTATCAATGTACCTTTCATTGATCAAGGTGCCTTTCCTTTTATGCGTTCAAAATGAGAACTCATAGAACTCACATGCATAATTAACTCAATTGGAAACAACACAGAAACAAGATAACGTCAACACGATAGGTTGTAAACCTCAACTCGTGTGCTAGTGATGATTGATAAGGTTTATTTGATTTGTTCTTGAAACTTTTTCAGACCAATAAGACTCCCACTGACTCCTTGACATATAATATTCTTTTGTCAATAAACATTTCTCGACAAATATTCAAGAGTTAGTGTAGTTTTTATCAAAACACTTCATAAATTGGTCTTAGTTGGTCTTTGCCTTATTCAAGACATCACAACTTTCCACAATTGATGAATGTTATAAACCTTCTTAATACTATTCACTCAATGTCATAATCTTGACTTTAAGACTTGTTTTGGAACGAAGTATGATTGTCTTCTTGATTTGACCATTTCTTCAATCTTTGATTCCTCTTCTTGGACATACAATTGTACCAAGATTCACTTAGAGGATCAATAGAGATATGGTTCTTAATCATTAAGACCTATCATAAAGCATAAAAGCTACTCTCCCTTCTTCTTAGAATGGAGAAACTCTTATCTTTCTGCCTACTTGATTCTTCTTATTCGTTTTGCTATTGATCTAAACCCTTTAATCAATTCAAAATTACACTTAATCTTGTAAGTGTAATCATATTTACTAAGCCTTTAGTAAATCATGACGAATATCTTTGTTACTCTTATGGTGAACTTGATCAACAAACAACTTTGTGTACTCGATCTCCTAGTCCTTCACTTGACACTTTGTCAATGAATTAGTCTAATTTCCAAATACGTAATTTCTCATTCATCGTGTATCCACGTTGCATGATTCCAAGTTTCTATCCAATTGAAACTTGGGCGATGAGAGACTCTCCCTATTTGGTAAATTCTTGACATTTCCATAAATAACATAACTAAGAATCACCTCCATTCGTTGTAGAAATATTCAAACATCAATTTTCATAACGATTTCATTGCAAGGAAATAATCAAATAAATAAGTGAGTCAAAATTTATTTTATTTATAAAAGCAGCGGAAAAACATTTGTCCTTACAATGCAAAATCCATTGAAAAACTATGTAAGAGGAAAAATTTCTAATAACTCTATCATAACTATCTAAGCTCAAAATCCAATCTTCAAGTCCATGAGATCAAGATCCATCTCTTGTGATTAGATTCATCTTGCTCTCTCATCAAGCTTCCTTTCTTTTCACCGATCCTTCAAAACATTCAAATGCAATCTTATCACATCATGTATTAAGAATCAATGAATAGGAACTTAATGGAGTTAGATAGTGGATTCTTACCTAAATCGTAGTCATACTTTTGACTCTCCCATCTCTTAGATCTCTTAGGTAAATAGGGCAACTTCGTCTCCAATGCCCCTTCTTTTGGCAATAAAAGCAAATTGACTCTTTTGGAACAACACATGGAACTACCTTAGACATCGCCTTTCTCTTATGATCAAACTTTTCGATCATTGCATGTCTTTCATTTCCATTGTCTATATCCATAGAGGTCTTGAAGGCAGATTCACCAATCAACTTTGCTTTTCTATTGCGCCAAACCATTGCTGATTCAGCAGCAACAAGTATATAGGTGAGATCTATAAGGGTCACGTCGTAGCTCATCATATAGTACTCTCTTACGAACTTACTATATAAGTTGGGAAGTGACTGAAGAACCCAATCAACAGCCATCGCTTCATCGACAATGGATCCCATCATTCTTAATCTATCAATGTGTGACTTCATCCCTAAGACGTGTGCACACACTGACTTGCCCTCTTTATGTTTACTTGCCAAAAGGGCTTGAGTGATATTGAACCTTTCAATTTTACAATCTTGTGGGTTAGGGAGAATAATTGGAGGAGGAGGAGGAAGTGAAGCATGATTTCTTGTTCCTCGATCGAATCGTGGAATATCATCTTCATGTGGAATGCTTGTTCCACGGGATTTGAGAAGACCATAGTTGTCGAACTTTGACATCGGGAGAAAAACGAATTCAAGTTAGTTGATTGATTGAGTCCCTGGTAAATCACCCAAATGAAATTCCAAGGCTAGGACCCAACACAATATCCTACAACTCGGGAGAGGGATGCCGTAACCCAAATTGCAGAACATTTGAAGGTAAGTGAATGACGATTCACTAATTTCCACCATGAAAAACGAAAAATAATTTTAAGTTTTAAATCTATGAAAACTCCTAGATCCTTTGAGATTCTTTGAACATTTCAATGGCATGTTTAAATCTCGATATGCCCCTCTTGTTTATGACTGGGATGCCGAGGATCACAAAGCGGGTGTGAATAACCATGCAAACTACATGGTGCCCTCACATGTTACAATCACCTATTCGATGTGCCGGTAAACCACACACGCTCCACCGAACTATGACAAACATTGAGTCACCCTTTGCTACCTTTTCTTAGAACCATTTAGTGTGCCGGTAAACTACACACGCTCCACTAACGTCTTCGCAAGGGTACAAAGTGTAATTTCATGGGATTGCATCAATTCACTTTTGCCTAAGTAACTAAGATTGGGAATTTGAAAAACATTTAGTTACTTTGTATTTCATTATACTTATAATGGAAGGTTTCGTCCTATCCTACCCGTTCGGCTAACGATCCTCCACTAGTCAAGAGTGCGGTGGGTAAGAGTGGATACCCATTCAATCGCCATTTTATAGGCAATTTCCTTAAACACCCCTTATAGACCAGCTTCGTGAATGAGGCCTACTAACGGTAAGACTGACTTTTACTCATACATATATATAATGTTAGACCTTTAATGTTATATATATAGTATAGGGTGTATTTTACACTTTTAAAATACTATATGGTTAACTTTAACAATTACACTTTTAATTCAATTAAAAGGTTAACCTAAACCTTTATGGATTTATTAAATCTCTTTTTAATTATACTCCTTAATTAATTAATAAAACCATAAGGGTGTGATTTGAACTTTTTCAAAACTTTACTAGGGTTTTAGAATTTAACATTCTTAATTAAACTTTTAATCAACTTTTAAATCCCAAAACTTGATTGCAAGTTTTTTGAAACATTTCAAAACATTAGGGTTTTAACTATTTAAATTTCAAAACTTCAAAACTTTTGGGTTCAAATTTAAACTATAAAACCTAAAGGGGAAAATATGAAACTTTTCATAACTACAAGGATCAAATAACAAATAATCTAAACTAACATTTAGTTACATAA
This sequence comes from Lactuca saligna, assembly GCF_052625555.1. NCBI lineage: Eukaryota > Viridiplantae > Streptophyta > Magnoliopsida > Asterales > Asteraceae > Lactuca > Lactuca saligna. Next base: position 73,735,184 of record NC_136423.1, on the reverse strand, counting down.
TTATCCATATTTGTTTTGTTTAATGATTTCTTTCAAAACAATTTATCAATTTACTCAAAATAATTAATCAATTATCTTATAAGGAAACAATTATCTTGTTAATTGATAATTATCTTTAATTAGATCAAGAATATAGTCGTATATATCATAAAATCGGATTTATATTGATCTAACATGATAAGGTAACTATCCATATGCAAAAAACAGCAAGAAATCCCGAGATAAGCATTATCTGACGAGTTGACTTGTTGAGTCAGGCATGGACTCGTCGAGTCTGCATGGACTCGGCGAGTTCAGCCATGGACTCGGTGAGTCCAACCTCCACAATCCAAAAAATCGAATTTTTCAGTTATACAATGCATCAATACAATTGAAACCAAGCTAGGATCTGATACCACTGATGGGTTGGTCATAAGACATCCTATGTGCTCATACAAACCCTAATGCTTGGATCTAGGTTTCTCTATTGTACATGCTTTTAATCGAATACTACAAACCCTAATTCTAGCATACAAGTAATCATATTAACATAATAATGAGTTTATAATGTTACCTTAATTGTTATGTAGCAATAACAATCCTAAATCTCCTTGTATTGACTTTGGAAGGCTTAGAGTCACAAGTGTCACTCCTCTAATGGCTCACAAACACCATAAGCAAATGGAGAAGGTATAAAGAGAGAGGTGAGAGGTTAGAATTTGTATCTAGGACCTCTTGGAAAGGGATACACGAATTCATGACCCTAGGGGTGTTTATATAGGTGTAGAGATAGGGTTTCAGTCATTATCCTTATCTAGTTGATTATCCATTAAGCAACCAATAAGATAATCCTTGAATCCTTATCATACTAGAATTCTAAGGCTTTCCAACCTTAAATTCGTCCACCATATAAATAAGATAATCCTTACCTTATTTTGTAACTATCACATAATTACAAATCAGCCCCTCTAGTTTAATTAATTACATTTGATCACAAAACTAATTCTTAATTAATTATTGACCAATATTAATTAAACAAATATGATTTCTCCTTTAATATATTATTCTTATAACATATTAATAAATCATATTATCCTCTCTCTCTTTATTCATTTCTCCAATCAAGTTGCTTTGGTGAAGGCAACCCAAAAGGACCATGCACCATCGGGTCAATTACATACCAAAATAGTTATGGACTTAGACACTAATCCAACAAATACTTATGTCTTTCCCTTTCCCTTTATCTGCTTCAGTAGACTTGCGTTTCGAAGATGAACTCGTACCACCAATTACAATTCCCTTCTTCAAAGGGATTGTTGTTGTTGTTGTTTACGTTATTGGACCAGGTTTACTTGGCATTGTTACTGGAATCTGAGTAGTTATTACGTTTCCTACTACCTTCGCATCATCACCTGATTTGCCAGAACCTCCTTCGCCTTTACCAATGCCAATATTCCTTCTTTCCCCCTTGCACTCTTGTAACAACAGGCAGGGAACCTGTTGCCATTAAATGAAGCAGTTTTGCAAGCGGAGCCAATTCGTTTTGAATTGTTGACTCTAGCAAGCTAAACTTTTGAGTTAAGAACTCGGGAGTAAATAAGGAAGATGACGAAGATCCAAACTTGGACATGAGATCCTTTAATTCACCCAACAACATTGCAATATGACCAAACTTGTAGCGTCAACTTCAAAATTCTTTTTAAATTTGAAAACCAAAGAATTGTACCATTCAAAAGCTTTCGTGACAGCACCAACAGTTATATCGACCTTATTATGAAGGGTAGAATAATTGTGATCTAAAGCCATGATTTCCTTCGCCATGTCATCTCGTAACTCTTTAATTTTCAAATTGACATTCTCACGAATGGTCTTGCCATCTTGAACATACAGAATTTGTCTTTCATTCTCCATCGTTTAAATCTCTAAGTGCTCCATTAAAGTGCTCAGATTGAGATTTGACCCTTAACTCATTATTCTTGTCGTATCGATCATGTGTTTCTTGAATACAATGCTCTTGAGTTGGCAACATGACATCCACCTCGATACCCAAAACTGAATGTTTGCCCCCAACATCTGCTTGTAATTGTAGCAATGAATTAAGCTTCCGATTAAGAATTTTAAATTGCTTCCCATATATCAACATGTGATTCGGAATGTCCTCCTCTTAAGGGTCAAACTCAATATCAGAAAAAGAACCTACGAAACCACCATCATCAGTTGCATCATCATTAACTATTTTGGGACCTTCTATGGATTAGGATGGGAATAAGGAAGTAATGGGTTGTTGCATGATATTATCAAAAGTAGGTGAATGAGTTGATGGAGGTGATTTGGTTGAATTAGGAATAAGAAATGGAGGTAAGGAAATTGTGGTATCAACAAGAGATTTTTCGAAGGTAAAGGAGACAACAAGAGGAGGATTACCTTGGGCGTCTTTATTCGATACTCCATCACCCATATTGACATTTGCATCTATATTAGATATGTTCACAATGATGCCTGAAGTGCGAACCTCCTCATAAATTGATTCGACAGTCGAAACTTCGGGTGGTATGACTTCAGTATGCTCAGGAGTAGACTTCTTCGTTTGTTCACTTGGATTGATGGGTGTTTCTACTTTAGAAGTTTCCACAATGCCATCAGGATTTCCATTCGCCTCGAGATTCGAATTGAGTGGAGAATCCTTCACAAGTGAAAAGATTCCCGTGTTATCACCTCCAATTGGAGATTCAGGAACTACCTCATCTTCCATGGATTATTCACTGATGATTAACTTTTTCTTCTTCCTTTGTTTCTTCGAAATACGTTTGCCCATGTCTTTCGCACGCCTTTTCTTTGAAGCTGGAGAAACAGGTACTTGAAATTCATGCAAAATAACCCCATTTCGATTCACCTGTGGCTTGACATTAAAAGATGTTGTGAAAAACTTTTCGATCTTTTAGGAGAATTTTGTGGTTTATGATCCATCTTTTTCAGCTTTTTCAACACACTAGATTTTGAAGGTAAGTCTTCCGTTGAAGGCTTCGAAATGGGTTTGGAAGCAAACTTTAGAGGTGGTTTAGTTTGTACGACCTTCTTTGGAGTAAACTTAAAAACCTTCTCAACTTTTTTAGGTTGTGTTTTTCATGGATTTTTCTTTGTCTCTTTCTTAGACCCTTTCCTTTATTTGATGACTCTGCGCTTTTAGCTAACAAAACACGAGTTTCGAGATCAGGATTGATCATTGTCAAATAAGTCACCAATACAGGATGAGAGGGATTAACTTTACATAGCATTGCATCTGGAATTCGAGCAACATTTGGAAAAACCTTTGCATTATCTTCAACGGCCTTTGGAAACTGATACATTGAAAAGTTAGTTGTCTATTCATCATCAGGAACTAGAATTCCTTCTTTGTCATATGCATATTGAAGAATCAAACTCCAGTAACGAGCACACAAAATGCCATTGATAACATTCGTGTTGCCGATGCTTTTAATAAACTCTTCCCATAGTAGTGTAACATAATCAACATGTTTATCATAGTAAATTCCTGCCACTAATTCATAGACTTCCAGCTTGGCTTTGTCTAATCCCACACTTTGACCTGTTAAGCACCAAAGATATATTCCAAATAAGAAATTCCATATACATGGTAGACTGGATTTCTTTAACTCACTAATCCTGGTAAGAGTAGGTTGATACCACATCTCATTAAACATATGAATAACTTGTTCATTAGTTACCTTATAATAAGAAGAAGGTGTAGGTAACTTCAATTTTTGTGTAAAAAATTTCTTTGTTATCATGAACTTCTTATCATTCGTCATCTGGAAAGTAATAATGTTCACTTCCTTGCAGTAAACCGCTGTAGACCTAGCAAGTGATAACCAAGATAATGGAACCGAGAATGAACAAAACATCGTAGTTGACAACACAAAATTGGTCAAAGTAACAATGAGCATCTTCAACCCCTCTGGATATAGAGAAACAACCGATTGCACTTGAAAATTAGTGCTTTATATCTTCATAAGCGGTTGCGATGTGATATCTGCAGTAGTTTGTGAAAGATCAACACTGATGTTTGGTTCTGCCATTGTTAGGGTTTGAAAATCGGTGAAGAAGACAGAGAATTCTTTTGATTTGGGGATATTTTGAATGTGTAAAGTTGGAATGAAACCCCAAACCCCTTTCCCCAATAGAATGTAAACTGTCACAAACCTTCAGCACGGAGGTTGGGCTCTTTCACTTTGGGGTGTAAAAGTGAAGTCATTTGCCAGACGTTCGAAATCATCAGCCTGAGTTGGTATTGGTTAGAACCTCAAGGATTTCGTGAGTGCAAAGTGTCCCAACAAAAAAGATAAGAAGCAAAATAAGAAAATTTTGGATTCTAAGATGTCGAAAATATTTCAACATAAAAGCAGCAAGATCCAAGGCAAATATCGCTTTGTTATTCATCAAAAGAGATGACTAACAGCTTGTGTGGTTTCCCGTGAATTACAATCGAATACTTATAGAAAAGTATAGAAGGGATTATTTTAATAAGATGTATGGGTGGATAAAAATTTTGTTACATATCACAACTTAACATAAGTGTGATAAATTGTAATCAAAATTACTTGTTTGACCAGTGTAGTCAGTGACAAGTATGCTTTGGAGAAATTTATCAAGTAATGAAGACACAGAATAATACTCACACAGAAATTATATTCCACAAAAAAAAATTCCTGGATCTCATTGGGTAAAAATGTTGTGGCATTCAAACATTTTATGAAGATCACTCAAGACGAAAGAATATGATTTGGTGTATCGAAAGTAGGTACTGAAACAAATGTTTCGTTAAAATATGGAGCAAAGTTCTCCGTCGATTCCTTGAATGGTTTAAAATTTTGGGTTTCAGTTTCATCACGGTTTCATGAATCCAGATCATTAACATAGAGTGTTTACATACCGATAACCTGGTTGGTTTCTACCAGAGATGTCATGGGTATGTGTATTTGTGTATGATCGTGAAAGAACTTTACGATGAAAAACTTTGGTTCAATTATCGAATGTACCTCTGCTATGATTGGACCAAGCAGTTAACTCTTAACTCATATGAGAAGAGTAAGATAGCTCTGAGACTAATGTGAATACAGCTTGATTGGGAAGGAATTTTCGTGGTGAAAAGTGCATTAAGGCTTTCGAAAACACATTGAGTCATAGAGGCTTGGGTCAACATGCTGCAACATGCTTATAGGGACATCCTAACTAGGATAAAGTTTCGAAAATTTACCTTTCCCTCAAGCAGCAAGCATGAACCAACAAAAATTTTCGGTAAAATCTACACAAGAAAATATTAACGAAAAAAAATATTTTTGAATTTTTGAGTTTTGAAAGAAAATAAGAAAAATACAAAAATCTTTTTGATATTTTTGAATTTTGAAAGAGAAAATAAAATGAAAATCTTTTTGTTGTTTTTGATTTTAGAAAAAGAAAGACAAAAACGAAAATCATTTTACCTGACTAGCGAAAATTTGAAAAATAGCAAAAGTAATGAAGATTTTTTCAAACCATTGTACATGATGTCAAAAGTGAAGCATGTCGAAGCGTTGAGTATGAATAGTAACTGCCGAATCATGAAAAGTAACCACCGAATCTACATCTTTACTCCACTTTTTCTTGTTATTCTAACGAAGTATGTACAGGAACAGAATTCACATCCATCATTCCTAATCCATTCAAAATTTTTACGAAAGATTTTTAATCTAATGGTTTTGTAAAGATAGCAACAAGCTGATCAGTTGTCTTTAATTGAATATCATCACAATGAATATACATGAATCATAACATAAACGTCACCATGCATCAATATATTACAACTGGAATTGTTCACATCAAGTACATTGTTTTTACATTACACATTCATAACATAAATTGTTTGAGTGCTTTTAACAACATAACATCTAACATTACTTCATATTACTCTTCCGCTTACCTGTTACCTGAGAATAAAAGTTATTTTGGAAAAACGTCAACATATGAAATGTTGGTGAGTACATAAGTAATGTTGTGGTAAAGTGATTTGTATAGTTTGTAAAACCCAGAAAATCCGATATTTTCTGAAAAGACTTTTGTTTATCAAAGTGTGAAGATCCATAAGTTGATGCATGAGTGACTTCAAAAACACATATATAAAGGGTATTTTGTATAATAGTTATAAAATTTCGAGCGAGTAGTATTGAATCCCCCGGAAAACCCGATGTTTTCTGATGTTGAAATGTATTCGTAATTATTGATTTTTGTATTGTCTTAACGAATGAATCTTGATTAATCAACATTGTATATCATCCTAATTTCGTATACTTTGAAATCCTGTAAGCCTTAGCGAACGAAGAGAAGGGGAGCATTATGTCCCATTACTATCGTAAGTACCTTAGGCTGTCGTGGATGCGAAAGACACGATGGTCCAACTCGCATTTGGTTACTGTGACCTTACTAGCTTTTCTAACGGGACACTTTGGCCCACAAGCACATAAAAGCTATTGAAAGTCCTTTTATAAAATATTGGGTCATTGAAGGCCCAATAACACATAAGCGTTATCCCTTTGGGCCCAAAGATCATGTTGGTGGGATTGCAAGGCCCAGCAAGCATGATTTGAAACTCATAAGCCCAAATTTTGTAGATTTACTCGTTGTAGTCATCACGTATCTATTAAAGAGTTTTGATTTGACGATTGTTGTTTTGTATTGATTCGAGACCGAATCAATTTGTCTATAAGGATATTTGGTGTTGAATGTGTATTCGTTTTTCGTCTTGTCGGTTGTCGTGGATCTTGTATTCTGTCTTAATGAATTCATTTGTTTAAAAGTTGGATTTGACCTTTTCACTACCTTTATTTTATAAAAAAACACTTTTAGTCCTTTATATAAAAGAATTTCATTTTAGTCATTAAAACTTTTTCTTGACACTTTTGTATCATAAACTTGTTTAAAAGACAGTTTTAACCCAAAATTTGTTTTGTAAATGGCTTTAGTCCTTCAAAAATGGAGCTTCTCGTTAGAACCCTATATTTCGCAACTTTTACAGTTTTGGCCCAAAATATAAAATGTTTACATTTTTGATCCTTTTTGGAATTGAAAAGCATTTTTGACCTTTGAAATAGTTTTATTTCACTTCTTATCCCCTGTTTTGTAGAATATTACATTTCAGCACCTTTAAACTTCAAATTTCGCAATTATGGGCTTATTGGGCCGAAAAGCCCAAATTTAGCCCATTAAGCTAAATTTTTGCATTTCAAGTCCTTTGAAAATTCTAATTGTGACAACTTGAAATCTATTCCGTTAGTTTTGACCTTTTTCCGTTAAAAAAGCTTCGTTTTATTAAACTGTCCGTTAACCTTTTGGAAGAGGTTAATTCTATGGGAACTTTTATAATGACTTGGTAAGGGTTGAAGCAAATTAGAAACACCCACAAAATGCCATTAAAAATGTCTAGTTACAACCAAGTCAAAATTTGACCGTTTAATCGGGTGCAACCAAAAGCCCCGTATAACGGTAGTATCGGGTAGAATTCCACTGAGCCCCAACTCGAACCCCTATATAAGGGGAAGTGGACTTCATTCCACTCTTTTCCCACATCCATATCACCCTCTCTCTATACTCTCTCTCGCATAAATCACGTTTTCAACTCAAATCCGCAACCAAACGCTTCCAAATCGTAAGTCCCCTTACCCTAGCTTGTTCTAAACATCATGGATTGTGGTTTAACCCCAAAAATCGACCCTATAAGCTGTTGAAAAGGAGTTTACAGCCTAAGAGCCTCCTTAGGCCGTAAACACCCAAAAAAATGCCAAAAGTCCCGATTCTTCCTTATTTGAGCTTGAATACTAGTTAGGGAATTTATCTAGGAGTGTTTAAACATGAAAACACAAAGATTTAGGGCCTAAAAGAGAGTTTATGGCCCAAGCACATGCTTAGGCCGTAAACAACTCTTATGCTTGTATAAATGCCCCAAAAACACTCCCAAACCACCCTTAGGCTTAATACATAAATTAGGGGCTTGCTATTTCGGGTTTAGAACATTCAAACACAAGGAAATGTGGGGTAAATTGGAGTTTACGGCCCAAGCAAGTGCCTGGGTCGTAAACACCCCCAAACTATGTCAAAAGATGGTTTTTATCCCCCAAATGGCCTTAGACCTTTATTACAAACTACTAGAAGTGAATTAGGGACTTTAAACTTCCATAAAATCAAAGGGTAGGAGTTCACGGCCGTGAACTCCCATAGGGGTGGTTCATGGGCCATAAACTCCCATATTGTCCCTTTAAAAGCCTTAAATCCCTTCATACCATGTAGTTTTGGACCTAGCAAAATTCCACGATCGATAATAAGCCTTTAAACATCCTAGAACACTCTCACCATGAGTTTACATCCGTAAACTTATGGGGAGTTGTCCCAGGGCCGTAAACACCATATGGAGAGTTTACTCTTGGAGAGTAAACTCCATTCCTAAGCCATTCAAGCCCTTAGATGTTACCTGGGACACCCCAAACACTTAACCAAGGTGTTTTCTGCTCTTTAGGATGCGTATATTTGTTTAATTAGTATATAATATACTAATTGTATGTGAACATATGTTATCATATGTTAAATAGGTCACAAAGTGTGTCCAAGTCCTTACTTGACACCGTGCACCCAACCGGCGCCTTCGTCGGATCCACTTACACCAGGTGAGTTCATACCCCCAAATGAACCTTTTAAATGTATTTACATGTTTTATAGGGGGGGGGGGGGGGGAATACAAGTTAAACATGCCGGTTATCATATCACTCACATGTGATTGATAACCCGCATGCACAAGAATTTACCACACTGTAAACTGTTTTACCGAGTAGGATACTATAAATGGTTTTCTAAAATGTTTTCACTTGTTCATAACTCTTACTTATGCTGTTTTATCAAAGTTCATTTTAAACTGGTTTATGAAAGGTTTCCAAAGAATTTCTAATGGTTTTCAAACTTATTTTACCAAAGAATACCAAGTTGCGACTTTCTTAAGTATAAAGGTTTTTCCAAGGTTTTCATCAAAGTTCTCTTTCATGTCGTATACTCTTGCTTGTTAGATGCCGTTGCTTTGCTTTTACTTAGTTTAAACTCCTACTTGATAACATTTCCACTTTGTGATACACTTATATTTGGTAACGCTTATACTTCACGATTCGATTATCCCACACTGTTTGTTTACACTTTACGATTTGGTTATTCCACACTATTCGTTGATGATTCAGTTATTCCACACTGTACGTTATACATCACGATTATGTTATTCCACACTGTACGTTATACATCATGATTCTGTTATTCCACACTGTACGTTATACATCACAATTCGGTTATTCCACACAATATGTTATACATCACGATTTGGTTATTCCACACTGTACGTTTACACACCACGACTCAGTTATACATCACGATATGTTTCCACTTGTTACACACTCAGACGTAGTTAGTGTTGGATTAATGTCTAAGTCCATAACTATAATTGGTAAGACTTGACCCGACCCGGCATGGTCCATTTGGGTTGCATACCATCATGCACTTGGATAGACTAAAGGAGAGAAATAAGACACTTATGGTTATTAATATATTATAAGTTCTAGTATATTAATAATAATAATAATGAGATTATTTAATTAGTATTGATCAAGAATTAATCTAGCATTAATTGAGTGATCAAAAGAAGACTAATTAGATATGTGGGTTGATTGTGTAAATCATCCATACTTGTATAGTGGGCTAATGCTCCATGGATTATCTAGTTGGGCCAAAACCCATATGATGCTCCATGGTGTATTTGAACCCATGGATCCAAGGAAATGGAAAGTCATGACAATTAGGGTTTACCCTAATTGTATAACTATATAAGCATCTTATTCTTGAGGAAAATCGGCCACTAGAGAGACTAGTATTATTCTTGAAGAGGGCTAGCCGATTTCATGAAGTGTAGAATTCTCTCTAAGTTATTCTAAGTGTTTTGATGATTGTGAACCATTTGAGGTGTCACACTTGGGGCACTAGGCACTCAAGCTTCATGAAGACAAGCACCATCAAAGAGGTATGTATTCTATCTTGTTATATTGATAGTTTTGTATGCTAGATTAGGATAATACCTTGGATGTTCATATTTGCATGTATAATAGAGAAAACATAGATCCAAGGTATTTAGGGTTGCATGTACACTTAGGAGTGTTAGAATGCTCATAACCCAACAGTGGTATCAGAGCCTAGGCTTGTTTTCTTGTTATACTTGCAATAGAAGCTGAAAAATCGAGTTTTGTTGCTGTCTACCCAGCAGACTCGCCGAGTCCATAAAGGGACTCGATGAGTCCAAGGCAAAATGCATCCAACTCGCCGAGTTATGTTCATGCACTCGACGAGTTGGACCCCATACAACATGTTTTCGAGGTTTTTGGCTAGAAATGGACTAGGAACATTACCCTAAGTTGTTTTTGAACTTATAAACTTGTTTTTTTAATGTGGTAATGTTCATGCTAATCCATTTTCAAAGATAATTGTCAATAGATTCATGTTTTGTATTAGTTTAAGGTTTAGACTAATTACATGAAAAAGTTTGATTTGAATTATCTTGTTCTTATGAGTTGCTTATATTAATAGAAAAGTTAATTGAATTAGTTGTTTTCAATCCAAATTAATCTAAGAGTTGATTCTAAAATGTGTTTTTGTAACTTGTCCTTAAGTTATATGAAAAGTCACATTTAAGTCTCATAAAACTCATAAAATTGGCAAAGGTTACAAAAATGAAGAGTCTAGTTCTAATTAATTGGAGTTATGACTCCATAATTTGTCCTCAAGTTATGGAGGACCAAGAGTCTCTTCATTAAATAAAATATATATATATATATATATATATATATATATATATATATATAATGTAACCTTAATTAATTCCATAAGTTATAAAAATAAAGAAAAGTTAATTCTTTTATTAGTTTAAAGTCTTCCATAAGTTATGGAACTTGAAGAGTTTTTTGGATTAAAACTACTTTAAACACATAAGTTATGGAATTAATTAGTTTTGAATAGTTTCAAAAACTTGCCCTCAAGTTTTGGAATTTGTAAAGTTTTCTCTTATGAATACTTTAATTCCAAGTTAGCCCTTAGAATTTTAAAAGTTAAAATTCAACCCTTATACTTTATAATATTATAAGTTAATAATATATATATGTATAAGAGTAAAGTCGGTCTTACCGCTAGTACGCCTCATTCACGAAGCCGGTCTATAAGGTGGGTATAAGGTTGTTGCCTATAAAATGGCAACTTAATGGGTGTCCACTCTCACCCACCGCTTGCTTGACTGGTGGAGGGTCGTTAGCCGAACGGGTTTGACATGACTATAATTCTCCCTTCATTAAAAGTATTAATGATAAATACTAAGTAACTAAACTCTAAATAATACCCAATCTTAGTTACTTAGTAAAATGTGAATAAGGTGCTAATCCATGAAATTACACTTTGCACTTTGTTTAAGTCGGTTAGTGGAGCGTGTGTGGTTAACCGGCACACTAACTTGGACTTAACAAGGTAGGTAAAGGGTGACTTAATATTTATCATAGTATCGATGGAGCGTGTGTGGTTAACCGGCACATGGATTGAGGGATAAACACTTAAGGGTACCAAGTAATTTGCATGGTTACTTCACACCTTGTTTTGTGATCCTCGGCATCCCAGTCACAAAACCTGAAGGGCACACTCGAGATTGAAACATGCCATTGAACAGTTCAATGAATCTCAAAGATCTAGGAGTTTCAAAAACCAATTAAAACCTAATAATACATTTCGTTTATCTTGGTGGAAATTGGTGAATCATCATTCACCTACCTTCAAATTGTTTTATAGCTTGGATTACGGCATACCTCTTCTAAGTTGTAAAATAGTTTGTTGGGTCCTAGCCTTAATATTTCATATTGGGTGTCATATTAAGGACTTTAAAATCAACTATCTTGAATATCTCCCAAAAAGATGTCTGGTTTAGACATTTATGATCCTCCCAAATCTCTTGAAACAAGCTTTCCTAAATGAAGATGGTGTCCCATGGAAATCATACTTCTTTCACCTCCTCCAATTATTCTCCCTACCCCACAAGTTCTTAAAAAGTTTAAGGTCACTCGAGCCCTATTGGCAAGTAAAGGTCTTGGTGTGATCACATCTTGGAGATGTAGTCACATATTGACAAGCCAGGAGAGTTGGGTGTCAAAGTCTTGAGAAAGTTGGTGGTTCAATCACTTTCTAAGTCACATAGTGAGTTCTTTTGGAACACCTATGAAACAGACTATGACAAGACCCTTAATGATCTTATCTATTTGCTAAGATCAACTTCCTAAAACTTTATGGACATTGACAATAGTGACACAGGAAATCCAGAAAAAGCATTCTCTTCCCAATGGAAAGGGATTGACCATAGTCAACTAGGTTGACCAAATGGTAAAGAGAAAAGCTAAGTCTGTGATAGTCCCGTGTACCATTATCAAAGGGTCCATATGTTTATATTGCCAAAGAAAGGGTCATTAGTTGCGAAGCTGCCAAATTTACCTAAGGATGTTAAGGTCAATAAGATTGACTCTACTTCAGGTAAAGTCCACTAATCTAACTCTGTTAAGTTTCTATTCTGAGATTCCTAATACATGATGTAACTGGGTCACATGGTAATGTTTTAAGAATCAAAGAAAAGTAAAGGAACTTAAAGAAAGAATATGCTGAATCTGATCGCATAGATGGATTTCTATCGCGTAGTTTGAAGATCGGATTCTTGAGCTACTTCTTAGGAGTTATGAGATATTGCTTAGGAATAGATAACAACAAGTTTTCATATGGGTTGTAAGGATAAGTTTTTCTGCATAGTTTTAAAATAAAAGAAATTTTTGATTTTATTTATTTTAAATATCCTTACAATGGCATTTGAGGAAAAATTGTTGCTTATATGATTCCATTAATAGCAAGAGTGGAAGTATGAAATTGATTCTTTCATTTGTGGTAATGTCTAAATTTATCAAATAAAGGAAAGATTCTCATCACCAAGTCTCAATTGGACCGAAACTTGGAATCATGCAAGTTGTATAGCATGATGAATGAGAACTTTCAAGTTTTGGAAAATTAAGACTAATTACTTGTTCACATGGATGTGTGAGTCAAGTAAAGGACTAAGGGATCGAGTACACATTCTTGTGCACTGGTCAAGTCCACCACAAAAGATTGATAAAACTATTCGTCATAGTTTACTAAAGCTCAGTAAATATGATTATACTTACAAGCTTCAGTGTAACTCTGAGACATTGGAAAAGGTTCCAATGTAAGGCAGAGCGAATAAGAAGAATCAAATTAAGCAGAAGGATAAAAGTTTCTCAAATCTGAAAAGATGGGAGAGTACTTTAGTATCAGTTTTGTGATCATCTTAATGATTAAGAAACCATATCAAAATTAGTTCTCTAAGGAAGTCTTAGTGCATTCTTATGACTAAGAAGAAGGGATCTTGAATTGTTGAAATGGTTAAATCAAGAAGATGAGTCATACTTCATTCCAATACAAGTCTTAGAGTCATACTCCAAGATTGTAACATGAGTGACATGTCTTTAAGAAGGTTTAAAACACGTGTCAAATGTAAGAGTAAAAGTTTTCTACTCTTGTACATTTGAAGTTGGTAAGTTGTGATGTTTTGGATAAAACAAAGACCAACTTAGGCCAACTATGTGAAGTGTTTGTCTTGATAAAAAATCTGCACTATCCCTCGAATATCTGACAAGAGAGTCTTATATGTCAAGAGGACAGTGGGAGTCTTAAAGGTCTTGAAAGTCTCAAGAACTAATCAAGAATAAAACCTGAAGTTCTTCACTAGCACACGCCTTGAGGTTTATAACCTATCGTGTTGACACAGTCTATGACCATTCCAGTTAAAGTTGAGTTCTTAGAGTTCTCAACTGGTTGCACAACAACTTGGAAGCAATGGCAGGCCCTTGAGCTGCCAGGTGGCAAGAAGTTAAGATTGAGTTCAGTCCATATGAGTTTGGATTTATCATTATCCTTGTCTTGTGACTATGGTTTTGACAATTCACATGGATAAGAACACATACACCATTAAATCTAAGTGTCATAAGGTTTCTCTCCGATTCATGAAAATGATGGTGAGGAAACACTTTCACTAAGTAGAATTTAGCTAGATAGCAATTGTGATATTTTGCATTCTCAAAGTCGTTAGTGGAGCGTGTGTGGTTTACCGGCACACTAACCTGGACTTGTGAGAAGTAGCAAAAAAGTCTAACCATTATGATTACGGCATCCCTCTTCATAATTTTTTAGACACACAAGTGTGCTATCTAAGGGAAGGTGTATGATTTTGATAAAGTCTTATCAAAACAATCTAGTATTAGAAATCTGAACTTTGGTAAGAAAGTCAGCTGATTTCTGAGTACATGTCAAAGCTAGTGGGAGCATAAGTGTTATGCTAATAATCATCATGTTAGTGGGAGCATGATAATTATGATAAGTATTGCAAGTTAGCAATGTTAATTATAGAAAACAAAAGGTTTCAATTGGGAAAAAGTTGTTTTGCTATAATTAAGGGAGAGGAAATTATACTTCATCTCAAATCTATAAGCTTAGATCGTGAGGTTTTAATCATTTAGTCAAGGAAATATATATGAATTTCATGTTGGAATGGCTCAACATAAGGAAATTCTGTATATGGGTCCATTATTTGCGTTCTTAAATTCGATTATGATTACGGCATCCCTTTTCATAATTTGAATTATGAGAACTTGGCAAATAGAAATGGAAATGTTATAGCAAAAGATTGGTTTAGTCTTTATGTGAGACATCATGAATCGTGTTCCATATGCTTCGGATATAGGATCGATTACATGTGCTATATTCATCCTTTCTAAAATTTTTCCAAATGCCTAGGGCATTAAGAAGGGAAAAGGTTTAGAACTGGATATGACTAAAAGGATTAAACAATTGTCGAGGACAATCTAAGGTTTACCAAAGATTGGTTGCTCAAGGACAGTTGGAAGTATAGTGATAATTCTGGAAGGAACATATTGACATAATCTGTAAGGAGGAAACTCTTGTTCAGAAGTGATAGTCAAAATGGAATCTGGAAATGTTTCAAAGTTAGAATTATCTAATCTGTGTAAGATTAGGAAAATTAATGCAAGAAGGATGGTTCTAAGGAGCTGATCTCCTTTGGAATGCTCTGTAATGTTTGTTGTCAAGTCTTTCTGACTTTGTGCATAATCATTACAAGAGGATCAATGCATATAAGTTTAGAATCTAACAAATTTCAGTAAATCGCATGAATTTGGAATTCTTGCATTTGCAGTAAGGATTTGGGAGTGTGAAAAGAGAATCATTGAAGTCATGTTCAATTGATCTAGTTCACAAAGTAAAGATCATAGACAAACATAGTGTGCATACTTGGTGTATGGCATGACTAGTGTTTAGAAAACATAGTGTACATGCTTGGAGCATGGGACAACTATTGTTTTAAATTCAAGAATAAAGTTGATAGCTAAAACAATATACAATGAATAATGTGTAATCATATGGTGATAAATAAAAGGTGTTTTATTTATGTTCATAGGTTTGATACCATATTGGATTCAATTATTATTGTGTTTCACTTTGCATGTTTTTGACTTCCCGAATAAACTAGGTTATTCTTCCGGAATGACTAAGTTATTCAAACCATCCACAGTCGGTCATATGTTGGAAGTAGATATGAATTAAGGCTATCATGGGTTGGCTTGTAGAGGTCTAAGGTGTTGGACAAAGGGCTACAACACTCATGAGTGCTCATAAGTTCTGAGTATTGGATTCAACCCGCGCTCATTGGAATCACTTCATGGATTTTATCATGAGTGATCATGAGACGATAATATCTTATATTCTTCAAACCTAGAGATATGAGTTGTTACTATGAGTTGGTTGTACATTGATTGCACGAAACTGCATTTGGTAACTCGGTGCTAAAAAAAAACGTGCCTTTGTGTATGATTCAACAAGTAGTAGAACAAGCCATATGAGTCGAAGTTTATCCATTCCTTTTACCTTCGGGATAAAAGCGATATCTGTGGGCCCCTCGATGATTTGATGATGATAAATGGAAGTGCTCGGCCGGGCCAGGACTGATTTGATTTGTTCAATTAGTCAGTCGTCATAAATCGGAAATCGGGAAACAACAAATGGACAGAGAGAATGATTATAATCCATGTCTTAGTCCATATGATATCTAGAATGGAGGAATATATGATCCCTTATCTAATGGACAAGTCATTGACAAGATCAGAGTTCATCTACAAGGTCAGAGTTCGACAGAAGCTTTTAAGAGCTACGATTGCCAGTTGGTTCCTGAAGTCATACGCAATAATAGTTTTAGACTTATCCAAGTGGGAGACTGTTGGATTAATGTCTAAGTCCATAACTATAATTGGTAAGACTTGACCCGACCTGGCATGGTCCATTTGGGTTGCATACCATCATGCACTTGGATAGACTAAATGAGAGAAATAAGACACTTATGGTTATTAATATATTATAAGTTCTAGTATATTAATAATAAGAATAATGAGATTATTTAATTAGTATTGATCAAGAATTAATCTAGCATTAATTGAGTGATCAAAAGAAGACTAATTAGATATGTGGGTTGATTGTGTAAATCATCCATACTTGTATAGTGGGCTAATGCTCCATGGATTATCTAGTTGGGCCAAAACCCATATGATGCTCCATGGTGTATTTGAACCCATGGATCCAAGGAAATGGAAAGTCATGACAATTAGGGTTTACCCTAATTGTATAACTATATAAGCATCTTATTCTTGAGGAAAATCGGCCACTAGAGAGACTAGTATTATTCTTGAAGAGGGCTAGCCGATTTCATGAAGTGTAGAATTCTCTCTAAGTTATTCTAAGTGTTTTGATGATTGTGAACCATTTGAGGTCTCACACTTGGGGCACTAGGCACTCAAGCTTTATGAAGACAAGCACCATCAAAGAGGTATGTATTCTATCTTGTTATATTGATAGTTTTGTATGCTAGATTAGGATAATACCTTGGATGTTTGTATTTGCATGTATAATAGAGAAAACATAGATCCAAGGTATTTAGGGTTGCATGTACACTTAGGAGTGTTAGAATGCTCATAACCCAACAGTTAGATGTATGTCTGTACTTGTATAGGTGCATATAAATAATGATTGGAGGACTTAGGAAGGCTTGTCCGCCCTATTTCCTTTTCTTCGTTGAGATGTGGTCTGGTGGGATCGGATGGCCGTCCGAAGGTCGTGTGATTCATTAGTTGTATGTTAGGTATACGAGCATAGACATATAGGTTTACTCTAGTCAGTTCAGTTATGAGTCTCTACCTCTAGTTCAACACTTATATATGAAACCCACTACCCGCTCTTTGGGATGCATCTTTGGGATGCGGCCTTCTCCGTCGTCTAGTTGGTAACCAGAGTCTCCTGTAGGGGGAGCGGACATTTTGTGTATATATCTATACGGGATTGACACCCCCGCACCCTGACTGCTAGCTACAGTCCACGACCCACCAAGCCAAGGGGTGACAAATGTCATATTTTATAGATGCTTGTAGGGCGTCAGGTACTCTAGTGTCGGTTAGTATGGTTACGAGTATCCCAGGTTGCCTTATAATTCATGGCCTTAAGGTAACGATATTTCACCAGCAACTTACACTGTATGCTGGAAACCCATTCTCAGAGTCACACTGTTTTTAGACCTTGCTAGCCGTATCTTTCATTTGATACTGTCTGCGGTCTGTATTCTTTGTTTTAAACCTTACTAGCTGTATCTGGGGTCTGTATTCTTTGTTTTAGACCTTACTAGCTGTATTTTTCATTTGGTACTGTCTGGGGTCTGTATCTCCTTTTGTTAGACTGAGCCAAGCGTGTCGTTCGTTTCGATACTCTCCTGGAGTCAATGATTCCTTTTGCCTTAGTCAGCAGTCCTCACTGCTGAGGCATATGTTATTTCCCTAATTTCGCTTGCTTTCTTTAATAATCAAATTCTGTATTTTGATAATGATAGCGATTAAGGGAAAACTACTTTTTACCACATAACTCCGTCCAGTCTTGGTAGAAGACTGCTTATATTAAAGAAAATATAGGATTTTCTGGAAAAGACATTAATGTAATGGATACCCTAAAGCTACCACTTTTATTAAAGTTATTTGAATAAAATGACACTAAATACTTATGAACTCACCAACATTTGTAAAAATGCTGATACTCGCTTTTCAAATAACTTGTATTCTCAGGTCAGCATTAGACAGGTACCTCCTCGGAGCTTTTGATGAAGACAATTTAGTACCAAGCTGCTTTTATATCATTACCTGTATTACTTGGATGTATTGTAATGTAAACCATGTAAAACTATTACTATTAATGCAATGATTTTTGTACTTTGATTTACTATACTACATATGTTGTGATACTTGACATGACGTCATCCACCCTAGAACGTTTCCGCCGTTCCGGTTTTGGGGTGGGACAGATTGGTATCAGAGCATTGTTTATAGTGAGCTAAGTATATCAATTCATAAAAGATATACAACCTATAAATACATAGGGATAAAACACTCTGACCAAGAATTATACTTTAAAATATAACCATATTTTACCAAAGTATGATGACACCCAGAATCTAAACACTCAAACACAAGTATCACAAGAAGAACAAGAATAAAAGTCTTCGGATGTTGAGCACTATAGTCAAACCTGGGCAGTTATGTAATCGTATGCTGAAATAAATGTAACATGATTAACTACATTTATTCGAGATGTGATGAACGTGTGCTTGGGAGTGATAGTGGTGTTACAACAGGTCTGAAACTTACCAACTAGGAACGCTAGAGCCAAACATAAAGTTAAAATACTATAGGAGTATTTTGGAACACTAAAAGACTCACACAAATCCCAACATCATATTTAGAAGATAAGAAAACCAACATGAAATTAAAATACCATAGGGGTATTTTAGGATACATAGATAACCTTGTGTGAAGAACTAAAAAGATCCTTATTGATATACCTATAACTATAGAGAGTATACTCCCAAGGTTATATATAATAAGGATCCCATAGGCTAAGAATGTGTTGTTTCACCCTATTTCCTTTTCCTCGTTGGGATGTGGATCTAGAGTAGTATCACATATTCGAAGGCCTATCGGATCTAAGCTATATATGATTTGTATACCCTGTGTAATCGTAGCAAGACTCAATATGGGTAACCCAGTGAAATGTTAATAATCTCTTAGGATTCTTTAGACATTTCCATTCTCGCACGAGCCCTATAGAAAACCCTACCCACTTCAGTACTCGGCAGAAGAGTTGATTCCAACCCCGAAGAAGTTCATTTAGAAGATTCCCAGCTCGGAAACGGATGAACTAGGTCGAGACTATTGCATTCACCAAGTGCCTATATCTTTTAGGGACATCGGTGAGAGATTCGCCTAAACTTCCGAGATTTCCAGTCAACCATCATGAAGTGATGACACCTAGAGTCGGATTCGGAAGTAAGGCAGAGTATAAATTCAATATGCCCATACGAGAAGAGAACCCTAGGTAACTACCCGAGGGAAACCATCGATGGTCCCTGTCAAAGATACGAGTCAGACAGAGGGAGCCAGTGCATGGAACCCGAGAAGTGTCTTTTGCTCGTGTTCGTCACGCTAATACACCCATAAAATAATACAATTTAGTGAGTTAGTGGTTACACTACTCACGCTATGTGTTAGGTAAGTCGTCTTTTCCCGTTGCCAGTAACACGATTAGAGTGGATCCCCACACCTCTGTTGAGGTTGTTTAGCCAGAAGTCTTCATGAGCCTTTCTTTCTACGGTATTCGTTCCGAACTATTCTCAAATGTCTCCAGGCCGGAGAGTGAAACCTTTCCCAGTATAAAGGTAACTTAGTAGGAACGACTCCCACCTTATGGCCTTTTTCCGATACTCATACCCCTACCTTGCATACCAGGACTACATCATAGGGATGTAGGTCGACACTCAGACAACCAGTACCCGAGGCACGGGAAAAATTTATGCCTAATACAGTTAGGATAGATATGTCCTAGGTTATCCATCGTCACTCTTTATCTTGTGTCCCTTCCGTGTAGGAAAACCATGACTCCGAAAAAGTGTAACCAGTCCGCAAGCAAGAAACCTACTCTCTTATTCGATGAAGCTACGTTCCAATCTGCAGTCTCGATAGCCGTAGCAGCTGTCATGGCTCACCTGGATGCTAACAATGCCAATGTTAGCAAGGGCCATGTTGGGAATTCCGATCCTAGCAATGGACAGCAGCAATCAACCTCTGCATACCGAGCCACCCAAGAACCTCACTCAAACTCGCTGAAGAGAAAGATCAAGATCGAGGAGGGAAGTACCTCGACTCAAGGACCTTCTGAAGGGCAATGAGCTGAGACAGTCAATACCCCTCTCAAACCTTCCCTCCTAACTTCAAAAAGACCGTACCTAGGAAACCTTCCCCACTGCAGCAAGTGCACCTACCATCATCATGGTATATGCCGGGAACTCTATTGTGCTAGGTGCCACATGTTGGGGCATACTGCTCACATCTGCAGAACCCCAATTGAGTTTATTACATCAACCACCAATGTGACGGCTAATCCAGGTTGCCGTCTATGTGGTGAGATTGGGCACTTCAAGAAGGATTGCCCAACAAA
Organism: Lactuca saligna; assembly: GCF_052625555.1. Classification (NCBI taxonomy): domain Eukaryota; kingdom Viridiplantae; phylum Streptophyta; class Magnoliopsida; order Asterales; family Asteraceae; genus Lactuca; species Lactuca saligna. Next base: position 73,714,466 of record NC_136423.1, on the reverse strand, counting down.
AGGAAACAACAAAGACACAGGAGGAGCCTAACTCTACTGCTTAAGGAGAAACGTCAGGGAACCCAGTAGATTTTGGTACGTCTCTCGATCTTAGATAACTAACTGAAAACATTAAAAGACTAATTCAAATGTAAATACTTTTTCATAAGGCGAAAGTCGCAGCACTGTTATAAAATTTAAAAATTTATTAGGTAAAACTACAATGGTTAAAACATATACGTTACGACCATGTATAGTTAAGATAGATAGACCTAGAGTGAGTGAATGCCGCCTCATTTCCTGTTCCTCGTTTGGTTGTGGATTTAGGGTGGAATCGCTCAGTCAACAGTCCTCCCCACCTTAATTATACATGACTAGTATATGCTAGGCGATTATAGAAATGCCTCGTGAAAATCCATTCATGAAAAGATACTCTACTCAGAAACACTTAGGACTCTCCATTCTTAGAGAGATTTGGGAGAGATTTGACATACTTGGAGAGATTTGGGAGAGATTTCTAATGTAGAGAGATAGAGTGAAAGAGATTGAGAGAGGATTCTTTTGTGACCTTTTTTAGTGTCCGGCTTCGCAACGCAAGGTCTGTAAACCCCGTTAAGTCATGATTTAGCGTCCCACACACTCCCGATGAATGTGCAATAGTGTTTTATCGCTGTGGTTCATTGTTTAGCACTATCAAGGCTATGGAAAATTTAACACACATATTTTCCAAATTATGTTTAGCACTATCATTAAATTTAACACACACATTGTTTCGCACTATCGCTTTGGTTCATTGTTTATCGCTTTGGTTCATTGTTTAGCACTATCATTAAAATAGCGAGTGGTTTAGTAATTACATAGAGTCAACCCTAACATACAAGGGTTAATTGAGTTGACTGGTTTGACTTGTTGACTTTGTTCGACTTTGACTTGACCAGAATTTGACGATCATCACATGGAGCATAATGGGTCTAAAATGAAATAAAACCACCCAAATATGCCTTATTGGCCCATAATTAACCTAATTAGTTTCAATGGACCACAAAACCCATTTCTTTTATACAATTGGGTCGTGAGACAGCCTAGAGGCCCAATGGGACGAAATTTTTTATTTGAGCCTCATAAATCCGAGCATGTGCCCAAAATGACTCCTTTTTCTCTTCTTTATCCAAATCTCGGCCCATGTAATGAAAAAAAGAAAGAAATGTAGAATTATGAGGGCAAGACACCTCATCTTTATCCTTTGGATGCCTATGCACAAATTTCATATTCCCATGCATGCCACCTCATCTCTCACTTCCCTTCTTCTTCTTCTTCGTCTACTCTCAGCCGAGAGCACCCAACACCCACACCAAATTCATTTTTCAAACACTCATTATTCTCTCAAGCATACCTCTCATTTCTTCATCAAAATTTCTAAAATCTTGAGCATTTCAAGTAGGATTTTCCTCAAGAATCATCATCCTAGGTACGTTGATGCTTGGATCCATAATCTAGTCTCTTTATTTCATCAAGAATCTCTTCTAAACTCACACAAACTCATGATCATACTCCTAGAAACCTCTAAATTTGAGATCCACCTAAGAAGGCTTGCTAGGATCAAACTCTTCCATTTATTTCTTCAAAAGCAAAAACAACAGGAAAATGTGAGTTCATACCCCTCTATTTTTCGGTTTTACATGTTTTATGGGGGAGAATACAAGTGAAATATGTAGATCTATGTGTATTTGTATGATATGTGTGATTTCTTGTTTTTATGTGATAATTATGTGCTAAAACATGATCTATTCGAGATTTCTAACTACAATGGGAAAGATATGTGATCTAAAACATCTCATACATCTTAATGTTAACACAAAAGTGTTATGCAAGTTTGAAATGAGTAAAACAAAACACAAATCTTGTTTATGGGCCATTTTTGACAAATAAGCAAAAATGGGTAAAATGATACCATTTTCGGTTTTAAAAGGTTAAAAATGTCAAATTAGTTATAATATGAGTTTTTATAAAAATCATGACTTTTAAAGGACTAAAAATGTAAATTTTAGCTTAATGGGCTAAAATTTGGGCTTTTTGGTTTTTAGGCCCATAATTGCGAAAAATGTGATTTTAAGGACTGAAATTGTACATTTATCAAAATATGAGTTTTAAAAACATAATAACAAGTTTTCGGGGGTGAAAATGTAATTATTACAAGAAAGGACTAAAAATGTAAAGTTTTTGGATATGGATTTAAATTGTAAAATTTTGAAAATATGGACTACAATTGTAAATCTTTTTAACAGATAAGCAGAAGATGATTATCATGTGTGACTAGGACTTCATGTTTTGTAACTTTCAAACAATATACTTTTGAATATGTAATATTTGTTCAATGTACTTGATGTGAAGTATGTAAGTTTTATTATGTAATGTTGATGATGTATGCGTTTGTTTCATGTATATTCATTGTTATGGTATTTAATTGTTAGTCACGCAAGCCCTTAGACGTTTTCGCCATCCGGTTTGAGGGTGTGACACTGTGCCACTATCAATTCAAGAATATAACAATTTTATTTATGGAATTAGATGACAGATTTGATAGACAATCTAGACCTATAGATTGAATATCGGTGAAGATAAACCAAAACGTATTAGTTTGAACTTCAATCAACCTAGAAAGCGTGTCCTAGAATTGACAAAGTGGCGAATTAGCAACTAACATAACACAAAAGCTCTTTAATTCAAAATTAATTCATAATGTCTTACAATGGTCAACAAAAGGGATATTTATAGCCTTACAAACGTTTATAAAAAGGAAACCAACTTCAAAGAGGAAACTACCTTTTAAAGGCTTATTGAAAACTAAATAATGAAATAAATAAAAGTTTATATTTTCATAAAATAAAATAAAATATTCCAGCTAATTTACGGTGGTAACCATGCAAATTTGTCTTGTGTTGATTCCAAGTAGATTTCGCATCCAAAAATGAGTACCAAGTAGCATATCAGAACCAATATCCATGCATGTATCGGAACCAAGTGTATAAGATTCCGATTGGTTCCCCGGTTGTTCGCAATCGCAACACTCCGAAGGTTGTATCTGATAATAATCTGAGGTTCACATCAGATGATACCCCACGAATCGCATCTTGTCATACTACCAGAGTCATAATCGCATTCGATATTACTCTGGTACTTGCAACATATAATATTCTGATAATCACAACTGATCTTAAGAGACCCCGTCGTACCGATAACAAAAGACTACGGTTCATTCCAATCCTTAGGAACCAGTTGCAACCAATTGGAAATGGGTCCCGATGTTCACACCAGTCATACCAATTACCAACAAGTCCGATGACGACATGACGTTTTGATCCTTCGGATTCACTCACAATCATAACCAACGTCCGAATCAGAATCTGAAAGGTCGCCTTTGGCAATCCTATCATATCCTCCCCCTTTGGCAATCCTATCATATCCTCCCCCTTTAAAAGGAATTGTCCTCATTTCCAAATGATCATCATCATTCCAATACTCACTTCTAGACAAATCATCTAACTCATTCACCAAACCCATTTTAGTCTCGATCTGATTCATGTCCTTAACTGCTCCACCCCTGACCTTATTTAAATCACTTAAAATTTTCAAACATATCCCATAGGTGAATTCTTCGTGATCCATATCAATATCACCTTTATTTGTCATATTAGATTTATCATTCTTCCTATCTTTCACAACATCAGATCCAATATCACCAACAGTAGTAATAGTTTGAATATACTTAATCTGACTTGGAACATTCTGAAAAACCGTCTTTGTACTCAAAAAATCTTCAACATCCTTAGGCATCGAACCAACATCAGATTGAGCATTCATATTAAGAAATGGTTGAGAATCATCCTTTGAAAAGCTAGCATCTGATTCCCATAAACTCACAGACTCTATTTCCTTCTTCATTTCCTCCTTCGTCACATCATCTTCATACATGATCTCAGCTTCCATCGGAACACGTAGGTCGTGTTCATTTCGGTCTGACTTCCTTGCTTCGTGAACCATGAATTCATCTTCCCAAAGTACTCCTAGTAATCATTATCGTTGACATGTTCCACACCACTTACCTCACATTCAACCTCAAAAGGTTGAGAAAACACCGATAAGGCATAAACTGGAGCATACAAATGATCCTTAATCACTTCCCCTTCACTAGTTAAAATTGTAACATTTTGCTTCTTGCCATGATTATTTACCATCGACCTTACTGTGGTTGATGACATGGGACATAACACAAATTTCTTACGATTGTGACTCATCTCGTATCCATTACATCTACTATATATCACACCCATGTCAAATTTGTCAAATTGCCATGAACGTCCCAACATAATATGACAAGCATCTATGGGAATAACATCACACAAAACTTCATCTCCATATGATCCCATATCTAAACTAACTCTAACCTGCTTCGTCACCTTCACTTCATTCCCATCTTCTAATCATTGAAGTGCATATGGCTTAGGATGGGCTATTGTGACTAAGCCCAACTTCGTAACCATCCCGCTAAAGGCAACATTGATGCAAATTCCAACATCAATGATCAAGCTACACAACTTATCCCCCACCCGATGCTTTGTATGAAACAACTAGTTTGAATTCGAATCAACCTAAACTTATAGAGTTAATATTGGTGAAGAAAAAATAAGACCTATTGGTTTGAATTCGAATCAACCTAAAAACGCATCCTAGAATTTACAAAGGGGCGAGTAAGCAACTCAATAGAACTCAAAAGTTCTTTATTTCAAAATTCATTCATAATGTCTTACAATTATTGACAAAAGGGCTATTTATAGCCTTACAAACGATTATAAAAATGAAACTAACTTCAAAAAGGAAACTACCTTCTAAAGGCTTACTGAAAACTAAATAAGGAAATAAATGAAAGATTAAAATCATTTCCAAAAATAAAAGAAAATCTTCCAGCTAATTTACGGTGGTAACCATGCAAATCCATCTTGTATCGATTCCAAGTAGCCTTCCCATCCAACAGTTATTACCAAGTAGCCCTTCAGAACCAAGTAGCCCATCAGAACCAATCTCCATGCATGTATCGGAACCAAGTATATGAGAGTCTGATTGGTTCCGAGGTTGTTCGCGATCACAACACTCTGAAGTTTGCATCTGATTATAATCTAATGTTCGGATCAGATCATACTCCAAGAATCGCAACTTATCATACTTTGAGAATCTCCATCGCATCTGATAACACTCTGATACTCGCATGCTATTGCATTTCGAGAATCACAAATAATCTTAGAGATCCCATTGTGCCGATAACAAAAGACTGTGAGTCATTCCGATCCTTTGAAACCAGTCGCAACCAATTAGAATCGGATCCTGATGTTCGTACCCAGTTACACCAATTACCAACAGCTCTGATGTGTTCTTTTTCCTTCGGAGTCTGTTGCAATCGCGGCCACCATCCAGCTCCAAATTTGAAGGGTCCACTTTCGCAATGGTATCATTTAATGTATAAAAAATGATCCTATCATGAAATAACACATAGGAATGGTCCCTTTCAGAGAAATAATTAATAAAAATTTCATTGATAACAAATTTTTTCGCGACTATTTCATAAAAATGCATGAAATCTTAAATATAATTTGGAAATATACAGATAATAAAATATGAGGATATAACTGTAATTTCAATAAAGGATGCACGAAGAATGGAACAGTAACAAAGTAAAATGCTATTTTATGCAATTACAATAACAGGAATGATCATTGTAGATTAAAAAAATTAAAACAAGTCCTGGACTTGAAAAAAAATCCAGAGGAATAGAACAGTAACGAACTAAAATCGTATTTGTGTGCAATTAGAGAAATATGAATAAAAAATTAGGTCCGTGGACTTAGATCGTTAGTCTTATTGGCATGTTTGGGTCATGGTGAAGTGTTGGGAATCGGGAGATTAGTGGCGAGTTGGTTGGGATCATGTAGATAGTAAAACTTGGATAAGAGTATTAACTGTGCATCAAAAGTCTCATGTTGAATGTTTGAATAATGAACATCATTGCTTGTAGACTGTCTATTAGGATTTGGTTACCAACGTTAGGTATCGATTATGATATTTTGAGTTATGAAGTTCGTTGTAAATTTATTGGGTGATCTGCAAGTGGAGGTGCATCTGAGCTGATAAGGGATTTGGATGGAATGTGAAATTATTGGATGAACCATCATTATGCTCATGGGAGGAGTGGGTTGAAGATTACTTTTCAGGAAGTCAAGTTTGTATTTAAGGTTTTTGGGTACAGTTTTCAGATTTAGGATTATGGAAGTTCACGAGCATTGTCTTTTGACTATTATTTCTACATAATTTATTGGTGTTCATAGTCAGAGGTTAACGGTAGGTACGATATATAGACGATCATCACTCTTAGGGTATGGTTTCTGAAGTTTAGATTGATGGTTTCCTAGTTCTTGGAAGTATGTTGGTGGAGCTGATTTCTTGTTGTAGTTCTAAGAGTTCCCAGTTTGAGTGGTTCTCTCTACAAGTTATGTCTTATACTTCTAGTTGCGGCTGAGTATTTCAAGTTATTCAGTTGCTTGTTGGCAGTTGTAGGTTTTTAAGTGATTTCTCAACTTATGTTTATAGGTGCCTTGATTTAAAAGGGGTTAGAGAGAGGTTGTGTAATATGTTGACATTAACTATAGAGATTCTAACCAAGATAGACTTCGAGCACAAAATCCAGTTTATGTGGGGGAGAGTTGTAACATCCTATTTCGAGAAGTTTCTCATTTTCAGGATCATGGACAATGAATAGATTAAGTAAAGGTCTTGGGCTTTAAGGGAATGGGGTTTAGAACTTATTGGATGATGACAATGTTGGTATGAGGATATTAGTGAATTCCCCACTTTTGGGATTGATCAGGAAGGCTCAGGCCGAGGGTATTCGGGAGGAAATTAGAAGGAAGAGAGGATCAGTGGTGAGATTTTAAGATTTGTCTTGGATATTCATGGATTGTTCATCCAATGTGGTCGGGTCTGGGCTCCATTTTCTGGTGGGTTCAAAAACATTGTGTTGGAGGAGGCTCATAAGTCTCGTTTTTCAATTCATTAGGGGCCACTAAGATGTACCAGGATTTAAGATTAAGCTATTGGTGGTCGTGTATGAAGAGAGATATAGCCGGGTATGTGGAGAGATGCATGATCTGTTGGATGGTCAAGGTTGAGCATCAGAGGCCACATGGAAAGCTGCAGCCTCTGGAGGTTCCCATGTGGAAATAGGAGCAGATTATGATGGACTTCATCACCTAGTTACTGAAGATAACAAAGGGTTTTGATGCTATTTGTGTCATCGTAGATCGCTTGACCAGGAGTGCGCACATTCTAGCGATTCGGGGGAGTTCTTCAGCTAAGAAGTTGGCTGATGTGTATGTTCGCGAGATCGTTGCTTGCCATTGAGTTCTAGTCTCCATTGTTTCAGACCATAATTTTCGATTCACCTCCTGCTTTTGGCAGAAGTTCCATGACGAATAGGGAATGAGGATGCACTTCAGCACTACTTATTACCCGTATACTGGTGGACAGAGTTAGTGGACAATACAGACCCCTGAGGATATGTTGTGGGCCTGTGTTATTGATTTTGATGGGAGTTAGGACTCCTATCTGCCTCTTGTGGAGTTCTCCTACAACACAATTATCACTCCAGCATTTGTGCTCCACCTTTCGAGCTCTTGTATGGGCGGACAGATCATACCCCGGTCTGTTAGGACAGACCAAATTTCCAAACTGGTCATGTAGACCACATAGTTGATTCAGCAGATTAGGCAGAGACTATAGACTGCTTAGAGTTGGAAGAAGAGCTATGTCGACCCATGTTGATCTGAATTTGAGTTTCAGGTCGTCGACATGGTTTTACTGAAGCCCTCACCTTGGAAAGGTGTGATACACTTTAGGAAGATGGGAAAATTGGTCCCTCGTATATTAGGCCTTTTCAGGTGATTGTTAGGTTTGGCAAGGTTTCTTATAGATTGGATCTTCCTGAGGAGCTTAGTCAGATTTGCCTCTCTCATCCATTTTTGGAGTTTTTCGGTGGTTTTGGAGAAATGTTTTCATGCATGATAGATCCTTGAAGCTTTAAAATCGAAGATCTCAACTTTCATCTACCTTCTATTTCTATGTAAGTTTTAACGTTTTAAGCTTTATAGCATATAATCTTTGGATCTAAGTGTATTTGGTGTATTGGTCCATCTTAATGAGTTTTGAGTGAGATTTGGGAATAAAGTTTGTATGTTTATTACTCTCAAGGACCCAAGAATATTGCATGTTTTGATCGGGACTCCAACACCTTTTTGATCAGTTTAGAATGTTTTATTAGAACTCATGAACTAGGGAAGTTTTAATCTTCTACCTTCCGTTTCATCCATGCAAGTTATTATGGTCATTTAGGCCATTTTGGTGTACTAAATTTTCGATTTTGAAAGCTGAGACATTATTATGGATAACGTTGGAAACCTTATCCATCTAAACATCATATTGATTCAAATCTGAAGGTTGAAGACTTCGACTTAATGGATTTAGCTGAGAAAGTTGCATTCTTGGCCCCTTTGAGACTTAAAGACTAGATCTTGATTTTTTGGACCATCATAATTGATAAAGTTGGAAACTTTATCCATTATGAAGCTATTTAGCAACTATATATGAGGTTATGGGCCTCGGTCTAAAGAGATTAAGAACTTATTGACAATTTTGGCCTTCTGGGAAAAAGTCATGACGTGACATATAATGTGCCACAACGTAATGGTGCCTAGAATCATGATTTTTTGACGTTGCATTTTCATGACATCACAAAGGAGTGGCCACGGTGTGACGTTGTCTTTAACTAAACTAAGCGTTATTTTTTTTAAATAGTTTGAGTTTTGATAAAACTTGGGTAAAATTGAGCATTTGACTTGGGATTAGTCCCGATTTAGTTTTCAGAAGTTTGTGTTGGTTGTTCTAATGTTGAGGTAGTTGTTGTGCTTCTGTCAAGTAGTTTAGGAGAGATTTCTCACTAAGCTCATAGGGCAAAGGCACCAATGCTGACCCACTAAATTACGTTGTGTTGAATGCTCATTGTCCTTGTGACATTTTCATGTATGTTAGGGTTGAAAACTACTCCAGGGCGGGGCCTGTTGATATGTATTAGGTTGAAATATACCCTAGGGAGAGGCCCATTGATATGTATTGGGTTGAAATATACCCAGGGATGGTCATATTAATAAGTGTTCGGTTGAAATATACCCTAGGATGGTACCCTTTGATATGTTTTGGCTTGAAATATACCTCAAGATGGGGCCCATTGATATGTATTGGGTTGAAATGTACCCTAAGGTGGGCCCATTGATATGTATTGGTTTGAAACATACAACATGGTGGGTCCTATTGATAGGTATTGGGTTGAAATACACCCCAATGAGGGTCCCATTCGTATGTATTGGGTTGAAATTCACCCCGAGGAGGGGGGCTATTGATATGTACTGGGTTGAAACATATCCTTAGGCGGGGTCACCGATTTGTATAATGTATGGTATTTTGGGGAATTCAGTAAGCTTTGTGCTTATGGTTTATGTATAAAATGTCTTAGGTACTTCTGGTTTCAAAGGAAGGGCCTGACTTGATCGCACTGCATCCCTTGAAGATTTATTATGTAATCAATGTTTATGGTTTTACGCTCATGTCAATTGGTCAAGTGGTAGCACCTGTGGGTATAATTGAGGTTTATACACGGCGTGTTGGAGGCACCAACACGATGTGTCTAGATTTGAGAAGGTACGGGTTTCCTCTTGGGCAATGCAGCATGTTCCATCTTGGAAGACTGTGTGTTGATGGTTGGGAAGAAACTCTAATATTTCAGGTTTTCCTCCTTATTTAAAGGAATGTGGAAGCTAGGGTTTGTTCACCCTCAACCCACATCATCCCCGCAAAGCCCGAAAGAAGCCCTAATATTATTCTCTTCCATTTTTGAAGCAAGTTTGGTGTTTTGAAGCTAAAGAAGGAAGTAGGTGAAAGAAGGAAGCAACGATCCAGCAAGTAAGACCCATTCTTTAGTTTGCCACTCTTCTGGTCCTTTGTAAGTGTTGAAGACCCTAATTTTCTCATTAAAAGTTGTTAGATCTTGAGTCTGGTCCCTTTTCTCTATGTTCTTGAATGTTGCAATGTTTGGCTCAAATAAAGTTTGCAACGTTATGAATCTCTAGGTCAAGGTGACCTAGTAGTGTCTTGGATCTGGTCTATAATCAAGTTTTGATGCCATGCACAGAGATTAGGCCATAAATCCTCATTTTGACCTAATATGGGTTCAATACATACATTGGACTTGTATGTCTAAAGAGCACCAACCTTTGGGATGGTTTAGGTGTTTGAACCACTTCTTGAATGGATGGATTTCAAATCTTAACGATTAAGGGTATTTTGGTTAAGCCTTGCATTATCGAGCTTGTGATTTGGGTTTTTGGACCTTTTTGGTAGTTCCAATGGAAAAAGTTGGAAACTTTACACTTCCTAATCACATTTTGGTCTAGATCTGAGCTTTGGAGCTCTTGAAGGCGAAAAGGCACCTGAATGCATTAAGTTGTTGGAACTCAAGTGAACACGGCTTGTTTACAAGTCAACACGTCATGTTGGCTAAGGTTTTCCTGACTGCTTGGATGGTCGTGGAACACGGCGAGGCCAAGGGGAATACGACATGTTGGGTCAACATGGATTGTTGATCTTGACCATTAACTTTGACCAAGTGCGACCTTGAGGGTATTTTGGGAGCTTGATGGAATTGGTCACTTGGTGGACATAGGTATCGATTAGGGAACTGAGATTTCGGATTTGGACCTCATCAGTTTTCTTCAGTCTGCGAGGTGAGTTTTCCTCACAGCTCTTGTGGGTTGAAGGCACAAATGTTGGCCCATTGGTTTGATATCCTGTTATGCATGATATTGTACTTTAGTGATCTGTTAGATTTGTATCCTAGTATATAGGATTGTGCTATCCTTAGTGATCTATAGATCTATTTGACTGGATATAGATTGTTATATGTGCACATGTTTGGTCGGTGGCGGATGCTTCACTGCTTTGTGAATAAGCCAACATGTCGGGGCATGCCAACCCAATGATTGAATGGGCCCGCGGATATTCCATTCCGATGATGATTGGGCCCATAGTGTGTTGGAATTCTAAACTAATGGTTGTGGGCCTGGGGTATTCCAACCTGATGGTTGATTGGACCCATAGTATGTTGGCATTCCAACCCGATGGTTGAGGAGCCTAGGGTATCCCAACCCGATGGTTGATTGGACCCATGGTATGTTTTTATTGCATTTGTGTTATTTGTTTTGTGTTGGTACTTTGGGGAAAACTCACTAAGATTTGGGCTTACCGTGATCGTGCACCTATTTGTGTTTTGTCTAATTATTTTTTGAATACTCTGTTATTGAACCTATTTTGAAAAGTATCTTGTAAAAAATGATGACTTATGGGTTGGTTTTAAAAGTTTAAATTTTTAATGAATTTTATGGATATTTCAAGTTGGTATCAGAGCCTTGGTGTGAGTGAATGGAAGGAACACTCGTGTGAATCCAGTCTCAAACTAAGGATAAACATTTATCAAACAATTTTTAAATGGTTTTCAAAATAATCAAGGAGGATGCGATGGGTATGATCAGTTGGAGCGAGTAAGTAGACCCCAAATTGCCACACAATTATTTGAGATTATGTTTTGATATGCTAGAATAGCATGCTAGTATAAGGATAGGGATCTTCAGGAATTATATAACAGAATTGTCTGATATGTGATGCCTTATCTCTTATAGAATCCCTGACTAATTATTGTTTTACTCTTTAGTGTGTGAACTAGCTATTGTGTGAATATGCTAAGTCACATGCTACAGGGTTTAAATAATCTTAGGATAAAAGGTTTGGTCCTACTGTGCAGCTCTTGTCCGTGTCAGACCATTGTTGGATTGAGTCTTTAGTCTAATACTTTTTAAACTGTACGATATGTGATTGTATTCATTCGATAGTTATCCGGCACCAATAGAGGGTCGTGTGGCAGATAGTGGTAGGATGAGTTGTATGGGGGTCAGCTGGCCAGTCTCGAGATGTGTAGTCTTCCTCTAGAATGTGAGGATCTTGTATGTGAGCATGCTAGTGTGTATCATTATGGTTGTTGTGATGATCCTCTGATAAAATATGGGTACGTGTCGAAGGTAGTATGGGCTCGTACTACTGGAAGCATAGGACCCGTACGCCTATCAAGAAAGTCAAAACCCTTAGGGACTCATTGGGATTTGGTTCCCCTATTATGATATGTGTGTTATCTATGATCTCCTAGATTTATTTTCAGTATGGTGACAACGAGACAATTTATGGCTGGTTCTGAATCGGGATCAAAAGCTAGCAGGGTGGGCCAGCCGCATCTGATGACAGGATTAGGGAAATCCTCCAGGAGGAGGTTGTTGCTCACTTTCGAGCTTAGTTTCCAGAGATGTTTAGTTCTGTTAAGACGAAAATGATCAAGTTCTTTGATGAGTGTTAAGATGCTTTTTCTGAGGTTGTTGCTGCTGCAGCTACCTCAGCCATTGCGGCTGCAGGGGTTGGATCGTGTCAGTTTTTTTAGTATTGGAACTTCGACAATACGAAGTCACCAACTTTTGAAGGAGTTCAAGACCCGATCATTGCCATGAGGTGGCTATCATATGTTGAGGGATGCTTTTTCACCTGCTCATTCCCAACTGACTAGAAGGTCAGGTGCGCTCTAAACATTCAAAGGTTTGGAGCAAAGGATTGGTGGAGGCTTGCTACTATCTCATTTTCTGCTGAGTAGAGAGCTGTTGTGTCTTGGGAGCAACTCTCGGAGCTGTTATGCTCTAGATATATGCCGCTGGTGGAACGTGATATGTTAGTATTCGAATATCAGGATTTGAGATAGGGGATGAAGTCGGTGACGGAGATCCCTAAGATGTTCATTGAGAGGCCCATGTTTTTTCTTGAGTTTGCCGCTTCTGAGCAGACTTAGATGACCCGTTACTTGAGCATGTTCAAGACAGATATTCATCAGTTTGTATCCATCCAACACTATGGTTCCTTGTTGGAGTTGCAGCAGGCCGCCAGTCTGCCTGAGATTGAGATTGAGTTGCAAATGATTGAGCAAAGACCGGTCTTGGCGCAGTAGCAACCTGCATCAAAATGGTTTAAGGCCACAAATTATAAGTCGGGGAGTAGTAAGGACCACACTTCTGGAAAGTGTGGTAAGGTTCATGACGGTGCTTGTTGCTCTTATTTGGGGTGCCACAAATGTGGCAAACATAGTCATATCGCGAGGGATTGTTGGTAGTCGGCTCCAGCTCTGGGCATCAGCCTTTGTTTATCATTGTGATCAGATGGGTCATGTGAAGGCTCGATGTCCCTTGCTTGCTGCCAGGCCGACAAAGGCTCCATCGCAGTCTACATTGAGGATCACTGATCAAAGTCAGGGTAGGGTGGAGCCCCCGAGGGCTTGATGTCGCACTTTCCAGCTCATTATCGAGGAGGCCAGAGCAGCTCCAAATGTTGTGACTAGTATATTTCTATCCATTGTTTTGTTGATTATGTTTTATGTTGTGATTATCTATATGCCTCTGTTAGGTACGTTCCTAGGGAATGCATTGCCCGGGTCCAATGTTGTTTGACTCGAGTGCGAGTCTGTTCTTTGTATCTTGATCGTTTAGTAGGAAGTTTGATATGCCGATTAAGGAGTTAGAGTGTCCATTGCGAGTTTCTATCGCCAATGAACATTGGGTTTCTGCATCATCAGTGTATCATGGTTGTGTTATGGAGATCTTCAGGGTACCTTATCTGATCGATCTGATCCCTATCCCCATGGGGGATGTTTCTATGATTATGGGTATGGATTGGCTGAGCCGTTCCGGTGCTATGAATGATTGTGAGGGCCAACGCATGATAGTTCGAACCCCAAGTGGGGGATAACTGGTTATTTATAGAGAGAGCACCAGGATGGGTTCAGTTTTTTTTTTCTACAGCCAGGGCTTGGAAGTATATTTAGCTTAGATATCTAGGTTGTTTGGCTTATGTTGTGGATACACGTGTTGGGGATCAGACTTCAGTTTCAAAATTCCCGATTGTAAGGGAGTGCGCAAATGTGTTTCTGGAGGAGTTGCGTGGTGTGCCTACCGAGACGCAGGTCGAGTTCAAGATTGACCTTGTGCCAGGTGCGACCCCGATTCGCAAGGCATCGTAACAATCGATATTTGAGACCCTTCAGCAGAAATTATGTGAGGCCCTGATATTGACCCTCCCAGAGGGAATTAAGGTTTTTGTGGTATTCTATGATAGGGGTGGTCCTCATGTGGAGAGGATGGGTGATAGCTTATGCTTTACGGCAGCTGAGGCCACATGAGATACGATATCCCATGCATGATCTGGAGTTGGGGGATGTGGGTTTTTTCCTTCAAGATCTGGTAGCACTATATTTATTAGGTCAACCGTACTATTTACATGGATCAAAAGAGTCTTAGGCATATTATGGATCAGCCAAACCCAAACATAAGGCAGCGCCAGTGGCTGGACGTAGTCAAGGATTATGACTACAAGATCCATTACCATCAGAGTAAAGCGAATATACTGGCAGATTCTTTGAGCCGCAAGTTAGCTTGGTCTTCAGTTGGAGTGTTGTCTATGAGGATATCAATGGATTCCACACTTTTGGGATTGATCAGGGAGACTCAAGTCGAGGGTGTTCTTGAAGAAAATTGGAAGAAAAAGGGGATCAGGGTGAGATTGTCATATTCGTCTCGGATAGTCATGGATTGTTGACCGGATGTGGTCGAGTCTGGGTTCCGATCTCTGGTGGCGTCAGACGAATTGTTTTGGAGAAGGCTCATAAGTCTCGTTCTTTTAATCATCAAGGTTCCCCCAAGATGTACCGGGATTTGGGATTGAGCTATTCATGGTCGTGTATGAAGAGAGAGAGAGAGAGAGAGAGAGAGAGAGAGAGAGAGAGAGAGAACCTGGTATGTGGAAAAATACATGACCTAGAGGATGGTCATGGCTAAGCATCAGAGGCGGCATGGCAAGCTGTAGCCTTTGGAGGTTCCCATGTAGAAATAGGAGCAGATTTCGATGGACTTCATCACTAAGTAGCCAAAGAAGAAAAAGGGGTTTTGATGCTATTTGGGTCATCATGGATCGATTAACCAAGAGTTCCCACTTTCTGGCGATCCAGGTGTGTTCTTCGGCTGGGAAGATGGCCGATGTGTATGTTCGCGAGATCGCTGCTCTCCATGGGGTTCCGGTCTCCATTGCTTCACACGTTGATGTTCGGTTCACCTCCCACTTTTGACAGAAATTCCATGAGGAACTAGGCAGGAGGTTTCACTTCATCATTGCTTATTACCAATAGACCAATGGCTAAAGTGAGCGGATGATACAAATCCTTGAGGATTTGCTACAGGCCTATGTTATCGGTTGCGGTGGGAGCTAGGATTCCTACCAGCCTCTTGTAAAATTCTCCTACAACAATATATATCACTCCAACATTGGTGCTCGGCCTTTTGAACTCATGTATTGGCAGAGAAGTCATACCACGGTTTGTTGGGACGAGGTTGGTCATAGGGTTATGGGGCAGACCGAAGTGGTCAAGTAGACCATGGAGTTGATTCTGTTGATCAGGAAGAGACTGTAGACCGCTTAGAGTCTGAACTTGGAAAGGTGTGATATTCTTCAGGAATAGGGGAAAATTGGTTCCCATATATATTGGGCCTTTTCGGGTGATTGCAAGGGTTGGCAAGGTTGCTTATAGATTCGATCTTCCTGTGGATCTCAGTCGGATTCACATCTCTCATCCATTTTTGGATTTTTTGGTGGTTTTAGAGCCATATTTTCATGCATGATAGATCCTTGAAGCTTGTAAATCGAAGTTCCCAATTTTCATCTACCTTCTATACCTTTGTAAGTTATAAAGTTTCAAGCTTTATTGCATATGATCTTTGGATCTAAGTGTATTTGGTGTTTTGGTCCATCTTAATGAATTTTGAGTGAGAGTTGGGAATAAAGTTTGTAAGTTAATTACTATCCAAGGTCCTAAGAATATTTTATGTTTCACATCTGGACCCCAACAACTTTTTGATAAGTTTAGAATGTTTTCTTGTACCTCATCAACTAGGAAAGTTTTGATCTTCTACCTTCCCTTTCAGCCATGCAAGTTATTTTGGTCATTTAGTCCATTTTGGTGTCTTAAATTTTAGATCTTTAAAGTTTGATACATTATTATGGATAAAGTTGGAAACCTTATCCATCAAAAAATCATATTGATTCAGATTTGAAGATTGGAGAGTTGGACTTAGTGGATTTAGCTGAGAAAGATGCATTCTTGGCACCTTTGATACTTAAAGACTAGATCTAGATTGTTTGGACCATCCTAGTGGATAATGTTGGATACTTTATCCTTTATGAAGCTATTTAGGAACTAGATATGAGTTTGTGGGCCTTAATCTGAATAGATTAAGGACTTATTGAAGATTTCGGCCTTCTGGCCAAAAGTCATAACGTGGCATAAAATGTGTTACAACATTACGGTGCCTAGAATCTTGATTTGTTTGTCGTTGCATTCTCACGACATGATGAAGGGGTGGTCACGACGTGAAGTTGACTTTGACTAAGCGGGACATTAACTTTTTAACCAGTTTGACTTATGGTAAAACTTGGGTAAAATTGAGCATTTGACTAAGGATTAACCTTGGTTTGGTTTTCGGAAGTTTGGGTTGGTTTTTCTAATGCTTAGGTAGTTGATGGGCTTCTTTAAAAGTAGTTTAGGAGAAACTTCTCACTATGCTCATGGGGCAAAGGCACGAATGTTGGCCAACTAGATTATGTTTTGTAGAATGCTAATTGTGTTTGTGACTTTACACGTATGTTTGGGTTGAAATATACCCCAAGGCGGGGCCCATTGATATGTGATGGGTTGAAATATACCCTATGGTGGGGCCCTTAAATATGTATTCGGTTGAAATATACCCCAGGGCAAGGCCCATTGATATGTATTGCGTTGAAATATACCCCAGGGCGGGCCTATTGATATGTATTAGGTTAAAATGTACCCCAGAGTGGGGCCCATTGATATGTATCAGTTTGAAATATATCCAAAGGCAGGGCCCATTGATATATATTGGGTTGAAATACACCCCAAGATCGGGCCCATTGATATGTATTGGGTTGAACTACCCCTAGGGGGCCTATTGATATGTATTGGGGTGAAACATACCCCAGGGCGGGGTCTACCGATTTGTATGATGTGTGGTATTTTGGGGAACTCACTAAGCTTTGTGCTTACAGTTTATGTTTAAAATGTTTTCAGTTACTTCTGTTTCCAAAGGAAGGGCCCGGTTTGATCAAACTGCATCCCCTAAAGATCGATCGAACTGTAACATCCCAATGTTCAGGTTCTTCTAAATTCATCCCTATAATTCTATATCATTTGAATTGGTCAAGTGGTAGCACCTTTGCGTATAATTGAGTTTTGGACACCGCGTGTTGGAGGCACCAACACGGAGTGTATAGATTTGAGAACGTGTAGGTTTCCTGTTGGTCAATGCGGCGTGTTCCATCTTGGAAAATGATATCTTGATGACAAGGAAGAATCCCTAATATTCTAGGTTTTTCTCATTATTTAAAGGAATGTGGAAGCTAGGGTTTATTCACCCTTAGCTACCTTAAAGAAACCCTAATATTTTTATCTCTCGTTTATGAAGCTTGTTTGGTGTTTTGAACCTAAAGAAGGAAGTTGGTGAAAGAAGGAAGCAAATATCCAACAAGCAAGACCCATTCTTTAGTTTGCCACTCTTATGGACCTTTATAAGTGTTAAAGACTCGATTTTTATCATTCAAAGTAGTTAGGTCTTTCGTTTTGTCCCTTTTTCTCCTTGTTCTTGAATGTTGCAATGGTTGGATCTCATAAAGTTTGCAACTTTATGAATCTTCACGTCAAAGTGCCCTAGTGGTATCTTAGATCTGGTCTATAATCAAGTTACGATTCCGTGCATAAAGAATAGTTCATAAATCCTCTTTTTGACCTAATATAGGTTGAAGACATACATTGGACATTAATGTCTAAAAAGCACTAACATTTCGGATGGTTTAGGTGTTTGAACCAATTTTGGAAAGGATGAACTTCATCTCGTAAGGATTAAGGGTATTTTGGCTAAGCCTTGCATTATCAAGCTTGTGATTCATGTTATTAGAGCTTTTTAGTAATCCCAATTGATTAAGTTGTAAACTTTACCCTTCCTAATCACATTTTGGTCAAGATCTGAGCTTTGGAGCTCTTGAAGTCTAAAAGGTAGCTAAATGTATTAAGCTTTTGGAACTTAGGAGAACACGGCGAGTTTGCAAGTCAACATGGCTTATTGGATAAGGTTTTCCTGACTGTTTGGATGCTCGCAGAACACAATGAGGACAAGGGGAACACGACATGTTGGGTCAACATAAGCTGTTGCGCTTGACTGTTAACTTTGACCAAGTTGGAGCTTTTGGGTATTTTGGGATCTTGATGGAATTGGTCACTTGGTGAGCACAGATATCAGTTAGAGAACTGAGATTTCAGAGTTAGATGTCATCAATTCTATTCAATCTGCAAGGTGAGTTTTCCTCACTGTTCTTGCGGTCTGAAGACACCAATGCCCTCCTATTGGATTGATATCCTTTTATGCATATTATTGTACTTTAGTGATCTATTAGACTGGTATCCTAGTATATAGGATGATGCTATTCTTAGTGATCCGTAGATCTATTTGACTGACTGTAGACCGTTATATGAATATCTGTTATATGTGCACATGATTGGTTGGTGGCTAAGGCTTCACTACTTTGTGTGTAAGTCAACAGGATGGGTCCTACTAACCAGATGGTTGAATGGGCCCGTGGTTATTCTACCTTGAGGATGATTGGATCCATAGTATGTTGTCATTCCAACCCGATGGTTAAGGGCATAGGGTATTCCAACTCGTTGGTTGATTGGACCCACAGTATGTGGGCATTCTAACCCGATGGTTGACGAACATGAGGGATTCCAACCCAATGGTTGATTAGACCCATAGTATGCTGTTATTGCATTTGTGTTATTTGTTTTGTGTTGGTACTTTGGGGAAAACTCACTAAACTTTGGGCTTACAATTTTGGGTTATGTTTCAGGTACCTCAAAGGATCGTGGAAAGGTGAAAGCGTGATCGTGCACCTCTTTGTGTTTTGTCTTATGATTTTAGGAATACTCTCATATTGAAAATGTTTTAAAACTATTTTGTAAACAATGATGACTTATGGGTTGGTTTTAAAAGTTTAAAATTTTCATGAATTTTATGGAGGTTTCAATTTCTTTTTATAAAACATATTTGTATATATTTTAAAAATAACCTATTTTATAATAAATGGTTTTGTATACAAACACGATTTTATAAAATAAATACATGCAAATATGTATTTCATAAAAATATATACAAATAATGGGATGTCAAGTCCACCAATGCAAATTACACCATTTTGCTTGCAAGATAAAACACAATATAGTTGTAAATGTGATCAAATCCATAGGAGAATGGTTGTAATTCAATTACCAATACAATCTAATTGAACAAGTGAAGTAAAACTAAACAACTATATTAAACTAAAAATGAGGGTTTGTGATTGTTTGAAAACTAAAAGACTTAAATAACTAAAAGGCTTGCAATTAAACAATATCGTGAGATGATTAAATATTAGAGAAAGTTGGTCAATTAAAGCAATTCACACAATGAACATTTGTTTATTTATCACTAGGATTCAATATGTAAGTATATGATTTAATCAAAATTGGTTGTAGGAATCATGAAGAATGATATGCCTAAATTCCTCAAAGGTAGTATGGAGGTTGGGGAGGCCAACTAAACACCTTCTTAAACGTAATCAAGAACCCAGTTGAACCAATTGAACACAAGAAAATTGATTATCCTTAAGAATAAGGGAATTCTCAATTCCAAGAAGATGTCAATACTTACATATCAATAAAGGAGTCATGATCCTTAAGTTAGATGTGATTTACACCATCATAAAGCCATTGGTCTAAGAAAATTCAATAAATCATTGCTAAATAAAAGAAATATACTAACAATTATCATTTAAGTACCAAGCTCATGTTCAAAGTATTAAACATGCATAAGAATTATGAACTAAGAATCAATAACATGAGATAAATGACAATATAGCAAGAATCCTTCAAAACCCACAAATATCCAAGGGTTTTAGCCCAAGTCAACCAAACTAAAGAAATTAGCCACTCGTGGCAACAAGAAAACAATCATAAAAATGTTTTAACCTCAAGAAATTAGCAGTTATTAGAAGAATGAGAAGATTATGGCTCCAGCTCTCCAAAATCTCTTGTAAGATGCTCCAATGGTGGAAAATTCGAAGTATGTGTTGCTAGACCTAACCCTTAAGATAAATAATGAGTCAAATGACCAAAATGCCCCCAAATAGGCAGTTACGTGGGTAGTAAGTGTGAGCTTCACACCTCACATGATTCAAAATGGATCAATCATCTTGAAGATTTAATACGGATAGTCCAAGACCTTATTTAAGAGTCCATGACCCATCTAACTCTTCAATGCATCAAGCCTAATTCTTCCTAAATGGATCCATAAAGCCCAATAAGTCCTTGTAAGCCCACAACGCCCGACAAAAAGCTAATATGCAACCGCAACGAGACTCCAAAAACATACAAAACACCTTATACAAAAGAGAAAGTATCCAATACGATCCAATACAACAAAGGGACAGAATATCAATGCAATAAAAACTAAAAATGCTAAAAATAACTATAAAAATGAAGGAAATGAAAGGAACTATCTACAAACACGTTTTTATTAAAAAAAAACTATACATACAACACCTATTTTATAACAAATGTATTTGCATACAACAAAGGTTTTTATTAAAAAAATGTATAGCAACACGTAACTATGTTTTATAAATAGGTATTTAAAATATATTTTTCTATATATAGGTATTTTGCGTTTAAAAATATTTAAAACAAATATATAGGTATTTATACATCAAAAAAAATCATATTCGAAACAATTTTTGAAAACAAATATGTTTGAAACAAAATTTAAAAAAAAAATACATATGTAACAAACTAAATTTAGTATGAATTAGTGACAAATTTTTGGAATTTGAACCAAACGTATAAATTTTGAACTAAATTTGTAATAAAATTAATAATTTGGACCAAAATATAAATTTTGAAAGTGTGATGACATGTTGACCAGGTAAAATGGTCAAAATTAATTTGATTGTCATTTTTGTCTATATGGTTGACAAAAATCTTACTTTTAGTCTAAGTATTGGTTATTTATTTATTTATTTATTTATTATTATTATTATTTTTTTTTTATCATGGGTTGTCCTTATAGATGGTTTTGGTAATGTCAATAGTCCCTTACGAGCCGGGACTATTACTATCAATTTCCATCGTTAAATATATGTGAAATGACAAGAATAGCTCCATCGTTTGTCTTTTTTTTATCTTCAGTTTATTGATAGATTTGAGAGACCCTTCTTATAAGAGGATGGCCACAAGTTAGATTTATTGTTGGGCGTTTTCTACACTTAAGCCTATTTAAGAGGCTGACCAATGACCATATTGCCTATTAGGGTCTAAATAGGCATAAAGCTTTTCTGTTAGGTAGAAAAAGTGTTAAAGAAAACCTCAGTTAAGGTACAATCTACAAAATAAACTTGAGGGAGAGAGTAGTCTTTTCTTTTGAAGACTTAAGCCTTAGATTTACTCTTTTATTTATTTTGACAATTTAAAGGAAAGAAAAAAGTTGAGATATTCAATTAAAATGGACAAATCTAATTTAGAATAATTATAATAATTTCTTTCAGCCTTTAGCTTTAAATTCACTTTGAGAAATAATTAAGGTGTTTATCTCTTATATATTTTGATTTGAATTTTGAATCCATTCAATAGTGGATCATGCAAATGATCTATCAAACTTGAAATTACTGGTGTTTCTAGTGATTTAATGTTGTTGATGGATTTTAGTAATCCATTTCCAATCTATTAAAGTGACATAACTGCTTAATTGTGAAGTTATGGAACATTCAATGGAATTTGAGTTTTATCAATAGTGGATCACCATTTAATTTAATTCATTTAATTAGAAACTAATGGTTTCATTATTTATCTCGTCTTGTTTAAGCATAGTTCGAGTGTCTTATATTCAATTTATTGATAAAAGATCCATTTAAATGCTTATTTGTTGAGTTCTCAGGTTTATGATGATAAATAAAAATGCATATTTTTTGAGTTTTGAAGTTTATGATGATAAAGGAAATGTCGCACTAAATTCATTCAAGTAATAAGAGAATGAAGCGTAAAGGGGATGGAGAGCTCAAACCCCCACCAAACACCGACCCTTACCAAATCATGTTCAAGGAGGAGAAACCATAAAAAAAACTTGCACAACCATGTCAACGTAATCTAAGTAGCTAGAACAAGTAATGCACTCCACCTGATTGTTGAGTATTGAATAAAAGGGACCTCCTACCTCATACTTGTCTTTTAATGCCCCCCCGAAAAACTTATTTTAATATATCACGTCGAAACTTTGCTCACCAACATCACTCAAAAAAATCCGAATTTAACTCACCAATTGCGTCTTACATCATTGCATATATTTGTGTCTAAAAGTTGCTATATACTTGTGATACCATAAATACTCACAATCCCCATAAACATATATTTAGTGAACTAGTTTTAAATTTATAATTCAATATCTCAATGCATACAATTTTTCCATATACAGTGCCAAGGACTTGATGTGTACTTTTAATGCAATAGATTTATATTTATAATTCCTAGTCTGTTGCATCTAAATCAATACGTTACATGCAGTGAACTTGATCGAGTATAGTATAATTTTGATAAACATGGGTGCCAAACTCAACGGGAATGATAGTGAATTAATATTATAATTATTGATCATAGGTTATACTAAATAAAAGAAAGCAATAAAAGGGGGTTTTGATTATTATATCTCAAACAAATCAATAACTAAACTAACTAGATAAACTAATTGGAAACAAATCACTCCAGGTACTCTGGTTTAAATTAGATTTCATCTCAAAATATTGGTTAACTACTAAGTGTAATAGATATTTATTCATTATTCACCGATTCCTAAATTGATTCGTATACACGGTCCATACATGAATACTAATGACTCTAAGGACTTTTAATTTCATCAACATACCATTAATTATCCTTAAATTTATTGTTAAGTTCGTATCACGCAACATTTGATTTTTACTAATCCTAAAGGTAATTAGAATTAAATCATGCTAAGATTGGTAATCAAAAACATGTACATATTAATGTTCTTAACTTTATTAACCGAACCCTAGGTATTGATCCAACATTATTTTACAATAATAAAACAACTATGATTTAAAAAAACATAATTAGCTGGATCTTAAACCGAACTTGACAAGATAAATTAAATAACAATAAACAATCCAAATTAAACTTTGAACCATAATCTCATGAATAATCTATTTAAAACACAAAGCAAAAGGTTTTAACACCTTAATTCATAAAGAAGAGCAGTAGGAACACAATTGGAATGCTAATCGTAATCAGAAAAGCAAACTAAATGATTCCAACATGAAATTGCTCTATAATCCTTCAAATTTTCATTCCATTTCAACTTAATGGCCCTCTGGTTTCCTTTTAGACTCTCAAAATAGCATCTATGAGATTTATATTCACAAAAACTGAACTAGGTTTAAGACATTTCATTAGGTTTATTTTTTTACTTAGTTAATAGGTTTTAGCGTCGCCACAACGTGGTAAAAGTATTGCCACATCATGGAAACTGGAATCTTTAATGTACACGACAACGTACACCAAAACGCGTTTTTTTTTTTTTCTCAATTTTATATCCTCCACGTTATGGTAATGCCTTAATGTAACATCCTGAAATTCAGGTAAAGCTATTTAACCCTTCCTTTTTTGTCAAGTTGTCAAGATTAGTCCCTTGAGTGAGGTCTTGTAGCAAATGAGTACGCTGGGCGTACTGGGGAGTACGGTGCACGTACTCATGCGCTTAAGTTGGACGCGGACTCGCCTGGGTATGCTGGGCATACCCAGGGTTACGCTGGGCGTAGCAGGCCCGGATGCAAACCCTAATATTTTGCTTGTGCACTATATAAGGGATGCGGAGGCTCATTTCTCAGCCTCCATATCAGAGAGAAACCCTCAGAGAGCCTTCCATCGTCCTTAGCTTGAGTGTGAGTGTTTTGGAGCTAAAAGTGCCTTGGTGTGTTAGTGAAGAAGAAGGAAAGGAGCTTGTGGAGGCTAGGTCTTGAAGTGCAAGTTTGGATCTGAGATCTTCAGAGGAAGGAGCTTCATCTAGAGGTATAAAGTTCAAAACTTTCCTCTTTATTTGGTTTGACGTTGCATGGACCATTTCTAGGGTTAAAAGTCCCAAAGGTGGAGACTTTATGAGTGTAATGGACTCCATGGACCTAGATCTGTCCCATTGCAGTGATATTTGTGTTATAGATCCATAAAAATCCCAACTTGATCGTTGTTATGGGGTCATGCTTGAGTTATGAGCTTTCTAGGGCTGGAAATGGAATGTTACGGGTGTTAATGACTTGTCCATCCATGCAAAGGCTTAAAGTCACCAAATTTATGGATTAAGAGTCTTAGAAATGGCCAGATCTAGAAGTTAGACATGTGTTTTAATTGCTTAAGACCTCAAGAGCTTAAGAGTCTGAAACTGGGAGTTACGCGGGGTGTAATCCCAGTACGCGCAACGTAAGGGGTCGCGTACCCCGTTTCTGTGAGCATGCCGGGTACACCCAGCGTACATGTTTGGTACGTGCAGTGTAACCCGAAGAGTTGACTTTTGTTGACTTTTAGGGTTTGGTCAAATTTAGGGTCTTTGAGCCACGAGAGGGGTAAAATGGTATTTTACCCTTCTAAGAGTACTAAGAGAGTGAATAGTCTAGCCTTGAGAGATGTATTGATTAAGAGTGTTTATTTCATATAATTAGGCAGAGGCTAGACCAGATTTTTACAGAGTTCGAGATTACCGAGTTACCCGAGGTGAGTCTTCTCACTATACTTTACAAGAGTGATAATTAGAGTTATGTGACAGAGTAATTGTATGTTTTTGCATGATGAGATTTCTATGTGGTTTATGCTATGTATGTTACAGAGTTTATAGAGTTAGAACTAGAGGGTCCATAGAGTTTGGACCGGAGGTTCCATAGAGTTTGGACCGGAGGTTCCACGGAGTTATAGCCTCGAGTGGCTATTATGTGTTATATGTGGTATTTTGGGGAACTCACTAAGCATTTATGCTTATAGTGTTGTGTTATGTGTTTCAGGTACCAGTGAGGATCGCGGAAAGGCGCCAACATGATCAGTACACACACGAGGAGTTTTTACATATTATGATCTTGGGATGTGATTTATGGATTGTGATGTGATACAATGATATTTTTATAACAATTATGAATGAAAGTGTGCTTTTAAAATTTGAAAAATTATTTGAAAATTTGGGTGTTACACTTAGCCACGACGCACGAATTAGAATATTTATTTTGGCATGAACATGAAAATCAAGTGAAAATTTGTCTTGTTTTCAAAGCATCTTGAAATTCCTTAATAGGAGTTACGAGTCATTAAATATATCCACAACACTGAAGAGAGGTCTATCAGCCCAATAAAAATTTAGCAAGTATTGGTTGTCCAGTTTTGCCAACTTTTTTTTCCCTTTCAGCTCCATTCTCCTCATTTTGCATCCCAGTTCTGATGTTAACTATCATTTAACATTTCAAAGCATATTAAGTATCATATATCTTAAAATATAACATTTTTATTCAAATATATTAAGATAATGACCTAAAATATATACTAAAATATGACCTTATCATTAGTCGACAATCTTTCCTCTATCAGAATGCTCCCTAGTTTGATACACCATCAGAGAATGTTCAGCTTGATAGGAACCCAACTAACCCACCTATTCTCCACCCTTACCCCCAACATATGACAATCCATATGAAGCACTCCTATAGGACACCAAAAACTTATCTGACACATCAAGCAATGTAGGGACATAATTTCAAGTTAAATATTGTTAGTTTGTTACAATAGTACATATCACAATGTTTCCCATGACTTGTTACAAGAACTTGTTTTCACAATATTTCGAGACGATTTATATGTATTATCCATTTAGTTATATCATTTCTGTCAAACAAACATAATTCTACATGTAATATGTGATATTTGTCTACCTGTTAGTTATCAACCATCAATCACAAGACATGTTCAACAAACTAAATAATTGTTGAAACACCATCATAATGGGAAAAAATTAACATAATGAGTTTAAATTAAATGGTATTTAAATGGTCATTTCTTTTAAGGTTTGTCCCAAATTTTTATGTAGGTTAATAACATGCCAAATAAGTAATTTTTTTTTATCAAAATCATTTTCAAAATGCTCCAACTTGTTCTATTAACACCTTTCAATCTTCTTTGTTTTGAATGTTGAATAATATAAATCAATGCTTCAAATAACCATCAAAATGGGTCCATAGCTCAGTGGTAGAGCATTTGACTGCAGATCAAGAGGTCATCGGTTCGAACCCGGTTGGGCCCTTTGTTTAAATTTTTTTATACTCCTCTCATTTCTCAAATCAACCGTCATTTGCTGCTTACGGAAATAAAAATGTTACATAGACCATTTTAGAACTTATATTATCTCGATAATATAGAAACATAAACATATTCCTCTAATTTATTGATTTTGAAAATATGATTGATTACAAACATTAATTACAACCTCTTATATCACACATTATTATAACGGAAAATAAAGTCTTGAATATTTGTCCTTATTATATGCATCAGTTTGATACCAATAAAAAGTTGACTACTAATTAAACTTAACTTGGTTTTCATTAACCCAACACCGCAGAGACTTCTTAATCTGTTAATCCCTATTTCATTCATCTTCATTCTCCGTGATAACACCGCATAACAAGTGTTATACCCGTCTGTTGGTTGGGTTGACTTATTTAAAAAAAAAGAACCGGTTTTATTTTTACCAAATGAATGTAGTTTCTATTGTAATAATTAAATTTATTTAGATAAGTAACACAATGTCTATCTTACTCAACAAAACATACATTGTCATACGGATCATCAAATGTGTTTTTACTTCTCCATGGTTGAACTAAGAAATATAATTTATAACCGACAAATCATTACCAATAATCAACCCCATGATCTGTACGTTTGTTTACGAAGGTATTTATGTTTTGTACACAATATATTTGGAACAATGTACATTCGTTGAAGTATTTATTATAGCATCTTACATTCAAGTACATTGTTATTTTTTCTAGATTTTAAATGTTTTTGTAGACTATAAATTAGCCCGATTGATTGATGAAAAAACAAATGACATATTATATTTTATTTTATAGCATCTACATGAGGTTAATGTTTGGCAAATTTGACTACCAAAACAATTAAAACGAATATGTTCAGAACATTCTAATATAATATACTTTTTAGGATTATATATCTATTTTACCATTAATGAATAATGAAATTCAATTAGGAGTTCCTATTTGAAAAGTAAAATGTTTAATGTTTTTGGAATGTCCAATTACAACATTTGACTTGAAAAAACAAGAATTCTTCTTTGTTGATCTTTTGGAAGCAAGCACTACAAGTTTCGTGCCTCTAATAGAATCACATCGAAGCTAGCAAGAGAAGGAATTAGGAGAGTGGAGAGGGATTGTCGTCCAAGGCTTGTGGAGGGAAGGCATGGATGAAATCAAGGGCTAGGGGACTCCTTATATAGTTGAGGAAACTCGGTGCTAAAGTTAGGGTTCAAAGGATAAGCCTTAGATTTCCTTGCTTGGTGACCAAGCAGCACAATCCCCTTGTCCAAGAGGCCTTGGACGAAATCTCTTAGGGTTTCCCTATAGATCTTTATCCACCTCATTCCATGAGGTTCTAGAGCCTTCCTTAAATAACAAAACAGACCGTATACTTTTCATTAATCCAATTAATCCTAAAACTAATTTAAATAATTTTTTCATTAATTATTAATTAAATAATATGATTTCTAATTAATATATTATTTACATAACACATTAATAAACCATTTATATAATTTATTATTCACATAATAAATTAATCTCTCTCTAAAATGATCATGTCCAATTGCTAGGTTTGAGGACAACCTAAAAGGATTGTGTCATTGTCAATTCCAGTATATATCAATTTTAGTTAGACATAGACAGTTAATCCAACAGTTTCCCACTTGGATAAGACTATAACTATAATTGGCAGTATAACTTTTGAATCGATCATTAAATTGTAGCGCCCAAAAGCCGTTTGTCGAACACAGACCTGGACATTTATGTGTATTAAGATAAGTGATCACATAATCCTTCGTTCTGCAAGATATCATCGGAACATGATACATGTAATAGAATGAATATGATTTTCCTTTACATTGTCTCCTGATTTCTGATTTGTGATGATATAGGACTTCTAATTGAACACATCAATTTAGTCCTGGCTGGGCCCAACACTATAAGTAAACACCATATCACTGAGCGGCCCAAAGATATCTCTTTTCCCATTAGTGTAAAAGGAACGAATAAACTTTGAATCATATGCTTGCATTTTTTACTCATCAAATCATGCATGACAATACATTTTATAACATCAAGTTACTGATGCGTTTACACATTTCCAATATACAACCGACTTGTAATATACAACTCATGAATATTGCAACAGTTCTATTGCTATGTCTAATTCCCTTAGACAATCTACAATTTAATTCTTGACAGTCTTCATTGACTACTTACTTACTATAGAGCATTGAATAATCGAATTATTCAGGAAGTATAACATGAAAAGTGAAACATAATAATAAACTAATTAACTATGGTCTCAAAACCATTGAATATAAATAAAAACACTTATTATTTAATCACCAAAATAATTATGACTTTACTCATTGTATAATATTTTTTTTTGTAATTAACTAGCTAGTTTAAATAAATAACATTTGTCATGCCATGTTATAAACATGCATACTATGTCTCTTTTTGGTTTATCCTTTATGAACAGATCAACTGGACACTATTCCAAAGATGCTCATTTCACAATTCCAAATTCTTGTCACTGTCTTAAAATAAATTGGAATTCCAACCTTACATATCGAGAGTTCAAAGTCATAAAGACCGAGCCAACTATACTATAGAATGTCCCATTAGAACTTTTTTACTAGAAATAATTCCATGATATTGAAGATTAAATTTCAAGGTACACCCCTTGAACATTTCCCTTGCGATAACATCGTGAAATTTCCAAGTATCATATTTGAGAAATTCATGTTCCTTAGCAGAGTAACTCGACGAGTTGGATGCCCAACTTGGCGAGTGGAGTAGTTTTAGCCACGTGGGTTTAGTGACCAACTCGGTGAGTAGAGAGACCAACTCGGAAGTTGGCGTTGTTTGGAGAAACCCTAATTTTCTGGGTTTGTGTCGTATTTAATGGGCCTTATGCCTTCATTTCTGCATCCCTTATCTCCAGAGAGCCCTGTGAGAAACCCTAGATAGGTTCCATCCATTGTGAGAGAGAAAGAGACTATTTTGGGTGTTCTTGTGCGACTTTGGAAGAACATTTGGAGAGCATCTTGACTTGGTCTAGGGAGAGATGTTAGGATCCAAAGATTCTCTAGTGGTTTGCTTTTGTTAGAGGTAAAAGATGCTAACTTGATCATTCTGTATGTAGATGTAAAGTCCAAATAAAGGATCTTACCAGAGATCAATAGCAAACACAAAACACACAAGGCAATAACAGAAGTGAAAAGAGAATAAACCAACCTTGCACACATTTTATATCAATAAACGTCTGGTACAACTCGATGGAAAACCGTGAACACTAAAGGCATCAACCAACACAACATCTGACTAACCCTCTATATATATAGGGACCACGATCGAGAAGAGTTTACGGCCGTAAGGTGTTTACGACTATAAACTCATTACAACCGTAAACCAAACAAAAACCTACTACTAACACACTCCCTACCATTACATTGTAAATCATGGACCAAACCACTAAACTGGGCCTTTCAGTCTCCCCCTTGGTTTGGACTAGCTCAATGTTAACCTTTAGTGACTACCATGACATCCGCTTGCCCCAATTCTCCATTCCACATCCGTTTGTTAAGAATCTCAGCAACTATAGTTGTATACACCTTCGCAACATCTTTAAAATCATCCTCTGCAACTAAAATATGAAAGTTGCTTAGGTGATGAATATCCCATTGTCGAAATTGTAACAAATCTCTTCGGTCGTAGAGTCAAATGCACCCATTCTTGAGCTTGATGACCGCAACAGAAGTAACTTCATCAAAGACCCAACACTCCACAGAACTTAGAGATCCATCTTGTTAATGTTGAAGAATACAGAACTGTTTGACCTACTTGGTTGCGGGCCACATCACGACTTGCAAAGGCTTATCAGTTTCATAATCAAGGACATCAGGATGCTCTTCTATGATAGACTCAGCAGTTTTCATGGCTGGAGACCCTTTCCTGACTTGAGCTACAAGGAAATGATTAAATTGAGTCGCCTGAGGATTGTTTGTTAAATTGGAGAAAGGAGCTCGAGATAATTCAGTCAGATCGACTCTAGTCCATGAACTGAAGTCATGACTGTCCTTAGAAAGTTCGGAATTGCCACTTTTCATTAAAATTATCCACATGTTGAGAGGAGCATGAAATCCCCACAAAGAAATGCCTGACCTATCACCGAAAGTGTCTCTAAATCGAAAAACTTCAAGATCATTCATGGTAATCACAGGTTCATACCAAGAAGCATGCAGATTAGAGTTTCTTTTCAACAACAGTTGCCCTTTCCTAGATGCTTCCTCTTGTGATTCGCGAATGGTTGCTGAAACATGGGGAGCTTGAGGAGGCTCATCTTCAACACGATTAACAGCTCCTGATGTTTAACCAGTTGGGAAAGAGACTGGAAATGCTTGAACATGAAGATTAATCTTATATTCATCAGCTGACGTCTGGTATTTATTACCAAAGTCTTCCTCAAGTTTTCTTTTCAGCTCAAAATAGCTTAAAGCCAATAGATTGAAGAGATCTTGGAGATCGGAAATTTGTTTTGACTTTATCTCTTTATCCTTAGCAAGATCAGCTACTTGCACACCAAGGTTTGAATTATCAGACTGAAGCTCAGACACTTGAACACTAACCTTTGAATTTTCAGCTCGAAGTTCTGACACTTGAATGTCAAGCTCAATGTTTTTCTGACTCAACACCGATATCTCCTTCTGTAGCCCTGAGATAGTAAGGTTGTATTCTCCATAACCACCATCTCTTATAGAAACACCCTTACCATGAGGAGAGGGCATCAAAAATTGCTCCACAGCCAAATGTGGAGCCAATCTCACAAAAGCTTCATCATGATCAGTTCGAGGAGGAGTAAACCCTGGTGGAATAAAGGAACCACCAACCTCAAAAGTAGTGTTTGGACCCATAGAAAACAGTTTGGTTGTGGTGAGACTAGTAGTAGTAGTAGTAGGTGGTGGTACTGGGAGGCCGCTAATGAGATTTGTAATTACTTTACCCTGCCTCGGATCCCTTTTTTGTCTTTACAGTGGGGGTTGATCAGATCGTGTCGTTGCAAAATCACTTACAAATGGCTCTGAGGTACGAGAAACAGAAACAGGAGGGGAACATCCCATAACCTTCTCCATTGGAATGGAAACACTTGCCATTTGACCTGAAGTAGGGGTTGCAGTTTCAAAAACTTCATTCGACTCCCTTGTCTCAGTAGTTGGAAGAACAACATCATCGACATTGTTAAAGATAGTGTCAAGATTCTCATCTGACACCAAGTTAGCACTGTTAGCTAGAGAAGCTGTAATGTCATCATGATCAAAACCAGAGAGATCAAGATCATCAAAGGAATCACTGTTGTTGCCATCGACATTTTCTGCAAACTCCACGTGCATTCCTAAATGATCTCCTTGAGCAAGATTAGTCATTTCTCCATGTTCCTCAGCCACATGTGCGTCAGGGGTAGGAGTATCTTCCTTCTCAGTACTTTCATCCTTAGATACATCAATAACAATGTTGTTTGGATTTGAATTCTCAGAAGATGCAGGCTCAGAGGAGGTCTGTTCAGATGAACCATAAGATTCTGTAGGCTCATCTAGCTTAGTGAACTTTCCAAACTTTTCGAGCGGATATTTTTCTTGAAAAATAAACTTTCCTTTTTGATTCTGTTTGATGAGTCCTACAGTGTGTGGACCCAAAGATTTCATATCAAAAACATCACCTTCCTTTCACACATCCGGAAATTGAGTCTCGATGAACAGCTGAATGAATCTAGGATACAACAAGAAGGTATCCCGAGTTGAGGCTCGAATGTTGACAAGAAACTCATCCAAAATGAATCTCGAGAAATTGAACTTTATTTCTGCGGCGAGAGAGACAATAGCACCGGTATTCCTTTGAGAAATCTCATCTGCTCCCGATCTCCTCCCTGAAATGCAGCTAACAAATACATGTTCTAACAATCTCCAGTACGGATGTAAAAGTTTCTTCAATGTTGGAGGTGAAGTGCCTTCATAACTCATTCTCCTCAGAATTCTTTGAATGTCTTCAATTCCAATCTCCGTGGGGTAATTAGGTTGATCATCGATCAACATCGTCTCTCTGATAAAGCTTTCATTAATCACAATTTCACGACCTTGAACGGTAGCTTTAACAGTGAAGTGACCGGCATCACTCATATCCATGCTTGTAGTCGCCCACAATACTTTGATTAAGTTCTGATAGACAATAGGATTTGTTGTAATAGCTGACGCCAAACAGCACTCCCGAAGTCTGTGAATCATTGATCGGAGATCCGAATGAACAACTGGAGGATCTGCAAGGACAATAGCGAGATTGTGCATATCCGCATATTTCAGGTTACCCATTTTCCTGCACTTACTAAGTAAGACACGAAAACATGCCAAACGAACAGCCAAAATATTTAATTATTTTTTTTTTAATTTTGAACAAAAATAATATTAATTATTTTATTTAAAACTTTGGGTGAAAAATAAAAAGAACATTCATTTAAGTTAAATTCAAGTTTGGCAGTCAGCACATGTTCATGGTCAACAATAGTTCACGGCCCAAGAACACGGTTTACGACCGTAAAATTGTGTTTACGGCCGATGAACACGAAATTCGATCAAACCATAAAAATGCATTTAATTAAGAGTGTACGGTCCCAAAGTAACACAATAATCAATCGAGGTTTGCGGCCACAAGCAATTCGCAGTCAAAAAAGCGTTTACGGCTCAAGAACAAGGTTTGCGGCCCAAGATTGCGGCCTAACTCCGTCGCACTCTTTTTTCTCGATTTCTGCTCAAATGGCACGGTGAATCACATAATAAACTACATCTTTCTGATCTAGAACTCATTGCCTTCGAGATTAACGAATTGGATTTGCAAGATTTGACAAAAAAAATTGATGAAAGAGAGAGAATCAGAGGTTTACGGCCGGAATCTTGAAAGTGAAGGAGATTCCGGCGGTAAACTCCTTCCCTTTTACCATTTACCTGATAACTACACAGTATTGAGCAGGGTCCAACACAGTCAAAAAAATTTAAAAACAATTCTTTTGAGGATTTTTACTAAAGTAAAATTAAAATAAAATAAAATAAAAAATAAAATTAAAATGACATTAAAAATTTAATTATGTACAAAAAAATAAAAACTAAAACTTATTAATTTTAACAGCTAAAGAATGAAACAAAATTAATTTAAAAAAAATTAAAAAAAAAATTAAAAAAAAAAAAATTAAAATAAAATAATTTAGCTTTAACTAAAACATAGTCTCAAAATTTTAACTAGTGTGACTGAACTTGTGACGCTGGGATCAAAGTTGTTGGACAATCTTATTTCACTTGTCGGTACCCTTATCTTTACATCTTCATCTGATCGATCGCCAGTATTGTGGTCCACTTAAACACTTTTATGACAATTTTGGACAGTTTACCAATGACATGATACATGCATATATCTAATTATAACTTTATTATCATGATTGGCCATAATTCTTAAATAGATTTTTCTTATGACCATTTAACTGACTACAACCAGGGATATTGTTGTCCACCTAAATCAAGCAGAGTTCAATTTAAAGTGTAATAGA
The DNA here is from genome assembly GCF_052625555.1 of Lactuca saligna. NCBI lineage: Eukaryota > Viridiplantae > Streptophyta > Magnoliopsida > Asterales > Asteraceae > Lactuca > Lactuca saligna. Next base: position 73,680,154 of record NC_136423.1, on the reverse strand, counting down.
ACGTGTTTTCTGCTTCCTGATATGCCACAGCCATCAAGAACTTCTAGAGTACTCCTCACACCGGGTGAGCAGACAATCATTCAGAGAGAGGATAGATTCAGAATTGTATTACTTACTGTTTCAGAGGGGTTGAGAAGTAGAAGGTTGCATATGCTGTGTACCAGGTCGGATTGGATGTCACGCAAAGGAGACAACATATGGCTAACAGATGAGAGAAATTTCATATATATATATAGCCTGCAGAGAAATAGAGTTGCATATGTTGTGTACCAGGTCGAATTGGAAGTCTCTTAAAGGAGACAACATATGACTAACAGAAAGAAAGAAAGAAAGAAAGAAAACGATTTTCTACAGACCTAATTTATCGGAATTTACCAGTCGCCCAATCCAACCGGAATTAAGGACAGAATCCGCACATCAAGGAAAAGTGAAACCACGGTTATAGATACGGGTTATTTAATGTGACCAATAGATTCTCATGTATATCTCCCTACTCAAACTATCCGAGCATCATATTTTCAGGCTAAATGGAGCTATCTAGGTCAAGATTTTTCAAGTCGCTAGATTCCTTATGTTCATCTATGCCTAGTCAAGTCCATTTTAATCTTTCGTGCCTGCCAGCGTATCGAACACAGAGCGTAGACGATTCAACTTAGGTACGTTACGGTGATTCAGATTGTCCGTTGTCACTTGCTAATTTCATTTCCCTTCACAACACCTACAAACAAAACCATCAGATTGTCCATTTTTTTTTTGTTTTTGGATTTTTGAATTTTTATTGTTTTTGGATTTTTGATTATTTCTCCCCCTAAATTTGTGCATGGGTGAGAATAAAAGTAAAAGAAAAAGAAATGTGAAAATTTAATCTATCCTAAGGAAATTAAAAATAAAAAAATAAAATAAAATAAAAGTTGAAAATTTAGTTGAAGAAAAGAAAAAATAAAATGATAAAAAAAAAAAACTTAATCCTCAAAACGAATCATTTTTAGAAAACCTACAAGCACATCGAAGCGGGCTTTGTTAAATAGCTTTGCGAACAAATCCGACACATTATTATCAGTGCAGACCTGTTCTGGCCGGATTAGCGAACGTTCGTAACAGTCTCTTATGAAATGAATTTTAATGTCGATGTGCTTGGTCTTAGAGTGTTGGACTGGGTTTTTGGCAATTTGGATAACAACTTCATTATTACAATAAATAGGGGTTTCTATATAATTCAAACCGTAGTCCAACAGCTGATGTTGGATCCAGATAACTTGAGAGCAGCAAGCCGATGCAGCAACACATTCCGTCTCCGCTGTGGAAGTTGAGACAGTGTGTTGCTTATTGCATTGCCACGAAACTAGTCTGTCACCTAGGTATTGACATCCTCCTGAGGTTGATTTCCTGTCAAGCTCACAGTCTCCATAACTACTGTCAGCAAAAGCATAAAGATAAAATTCAGAATTCTTCGGATACCAAAGACCTAATTTTGGGCTTCCCTTGATATACCGAAAAATTCTTTTGACAACAATAAGATGTGAAAGTTTAGGATTAGCCTGATAACGTGCGCATTGACACACTGCAAACATGATATCCAGTCGGCTTGTAGAAAGATACATCAGCGATCCGAGCATCGATCGATAGTGAGTCTAATCTACGGATTCACCTTCAGGATCTAGAGTCAGAAGAGGTCGTCCTACCATTGGCTTTTAAGTAGACTTAGCATCGCGAAACTCGAACTTCTCAAGAATATCCTCCACATACTTGGCTTGATGTAGCAGGATTCCGGTTGAATTTTGTTTGACCTGAAGCCCCAAAAACATGGTCATTTCTCCCAACGAACTCATTTCGAACCGTTTCTTCATTACACCTTTGAATTATTTGCAAAGCTACGGACTAGTTGACCCAAAGATGATATCGTCAACATAGATTTGCACAAGAATTTAATCATCTCCAACATGTTTGATAAACAAATTTTGATTAATGGTGCCACGTGAATAACCATGCTCGAGCAAATGCTTTGTTAGAGTTGCGTACCACACTCGAGGAGCTTGATGTAACCCATACAATACCTTGTCCAACTTGTAGACATGATTAGGAAATTTTGAGTCAACGAACCCAGGAGGTTGATCAACGTAGATTTCTTCCTTCACCTTGCCATACAAGAAGGCAGTCTTGACGTCCATTTGATACACAGTAAAGTTCATGTAAGAAGCATATGCTAGAAAGATACGGCTAGCCTCCAAGCGAGCTACTGGAGCATAGACTTCAGTGTAGTCAAGACCCTCAACTTGTCGAAACCTACGAACCACCAATCGAGCTTTATTTCGCACAATAACCCCTTAATCATCCTGCTAATTTCGATAAACCCATCTTGTGTCAAGTGACTTCTTGCCCTTTGGTAACTCAACTAACTTCCAAACACCGAGTTTTTCAAATTGATGCAGTTCCTCATGCATTGCATCTACCCAGCTAGGCTCATTCAAAGCCATTTCAACATTCTTAAGCTCTATTTGAGAAATGAAGCACGAGTAAAGACAGGTATTAACATCTCCACTCTGACTTCTCGTTTTAACACCATCACCTAGCTTACCAATGATGTTATCGATCAGATGATCACGTTGTACTCTTCAGGGTATCTCCTGGCTGATATCATTGAGAGAGACAGGAAGAGTGTGAATGTTGATACCTCCTTCATTTGCTAATTGATCCGCTCCAGAAGGCTCTTCCACGAACTCATTAGAAATAAATTCAGGAAAGAGTAGTTCCATAAAGGTTGATGTGGTTGCGGAAGCGTCATTGGGTGTGAACTCTCTCTCCATAGGTGTAAATAGTGTAGCTTCAACATCAGGAGTATGATTTTGGACTGGAGATTTAGGACTATCAAGATGAACAGATGGCTCCTTCTCTGGTGAAGCAGAGAACTCTCCTTAGGCATAGCAGAGGACTCCCCCTCAGATGTAGCAGAAGACTCCCCCTCAGATGAAATCGGAGACTTCCCTTTGAATGAAGAAGGGGATTCAGATGGAGATCTATAGACAACTTCTTCATCTTCATCTTCAGAAATCTTCTTCAAACCAGAAACAAATCCAGATGAGCCACTCGAAGACACATTTATTGATTTGAACAGGGATGAGTAATCAAATAGCCAATCTGGACCCACTCTAGTGTCCGTCTCGTTTTCTCCCAACCAACACATGTCATACGATTCCACATTTTGCTTTGTCTTCTTGTTGTAGACTCTATAGGCAGTGTGAGCAGCATACCCTATGAAGTAACAATCATCGGCCTTTGCATTAAACTTCGGGTTGGCATCTAAGTGAAAAAGAGTACAAGGGAAGCCAAATACACGGAAATGACTGACAGATGGCTTGCGACCATAGAGAAGCTCATACGGGGTCTTCATCTGAGCTTTGTTGATCAACACTCGATTCTGAACATAATAGGCAGTGTTTATCTCTTCGGCCCAAAAGAAAACCGGTAACTTTGAATCATACAACATCGTCCTTGCAGCATCCTTTAATGTTCTATTCCTTCTTTCAGTAACACCATTTTGTTGGGGTGTGTGAGCAGAACTGAATTGACACATGATACCCTTTTCTATGCAAAAATGGTCGAGTACAGAGTTCTTGAAATCTGTTCCATTTTCGGTACGAAGCGCCTTCACTTGATTGTTAGTTTGGTTTTCAACTAATACAATAAAGTTCTTGATCAGATCAGCAACTCCAGCTTTGTTTGATAGAAAGAAAACCGACTTAAACCGAGAGAAATGATCGATCACAACTAGGCAATAAGAATTTTTGTTGATGCTAAGAACATTTACTGGTCCAAACAAATCCATATGAAGCAATTGAAGCAGTTGGTAATTGAGTTGACCTGTTTTGTCAGGTGTGGTTTTCTATGATGCTTTCCTTGGGCACATGACACATATTTTTCAAACGTAACAAAGTCCTTGACAGGCAATCCACGGACCATCTCATTCTTTGCAAGACAATTCATGTTCTTGGCATTAGCATGACCTAGTCTTCTGTGCCACAACATTGCAGTTTGTTCGGAGATCTTGGAGAAAAGGCACGTAACTTGTTCCGGAATATTGCTATTCATATCAATGATATAGGAATTCCCATCCCTTTTAGATTTTACAAGAATCCACTCTTATGGGATGACAAAACCTGGCTTGAGAATCATGCATTCCTTATTAGAGAAATGCGTAGAGTAGCCCTTGTCACAAATTTGAGAAACACTTAACAAACTATACTTCAGCTCGGGAGCAAAATTAACATTCTCAAAACTTAAAACCCCATTCGAGACAGTTCCTCGTTGAGTGATTTTACCACCTTCTCCGCCCGCAAAAGAGATGTATCCCCCATTTAATGATTTAATGTTGTGCAGTTGGGCGATATCTCCTATCATATGCCGGGAACAGCCGCTGTCGACGAACTCGGGTCTGACGACATTTCCCTGCAACTGTCCCTACAAAATGTGTGGGTTTAATTAGATTTGGGAACCCAGGTCATTATTTTCCTGGGTGATCCCGATGCCTTTTCAGATTGATAATTTTTGGAATTTTTAGAGGACACGGAGGATGAATTGGAGACTTGTTTGGGCAACCATTGATAATTGGTTTTTCTAATTGTCCCGGATGCTTTTAAGATTGAATGAGTATTAGTTTGCTTAGGGCATGTGGGTTTTCTACCAGATTTGGTTGAAGACTCACTGCTGCCCCTTGACAAAACCGATCTTGGCTTGGCCATGTTCGGGTTTGGCAAGCTTCCTGGGACTTTGTGATAAAAAAAAACCTTTTTATGTTTTTGAGAAATGGCTCGTTTTCTACTTCGATCATCTTTCCTTTCACCATTCCGGGAACGATTTCTAGAGGACTTTCTAGTTAAAGGCCTTCCTCTGGATTCGTTCTATCCTCTTGGAAATTTGAAATGTACAAACATACGATTTTGACAATTTCTACCTATATGACCACCAACACCACAATTGAAACAAATCTGTTTGTTATTGTTATAACTTGTGCTACATTGATCAGATTTGTTTTCCATACTATTACCCCTGCTTCTCTCACAATAACATGAACAGGAATTAGGTTGTGAGGCAAGCGAGGGTACATTAGATGGAGAAGTTTGTGAAGTTGATGGTTTCTCAAAATCATTATCACACACATCAAAATTGTCAACCAAATTGTTCAAATCAGACTTTTTCAAACCATTCAAAACAGTATCAGAAGTAATAGAAACACCACCACAAAAAAAACATTGTCTTTTGAAACATCAGAAAACATATTGTCTTTATTTAAAACCACTACAAGAAAAATAGCCTTTTACGACGTGCAATCAATGACACACGCTGATAGAGAACACGCATTTGAGCGTGCCCTAAAAATTGATGTCAGTTTTCCAAAATATGAAGCATAGAGGGCACGGATTTTTGCGCACCCTTAAATTAGTGTCTAATAAAAAATTAAAAAAAACACGGAGGGCATCTTAAATAAAATGTGTGTCGTCTAACCATGTCGCTTTATAAATTTTAATGAAACACGCGTTTCATCCGAGGGGGAAATGAAATCCAAAAATTAACAAGCCCGCTTTGTTTCCACCGGCTGAAAACCCTAGCTCTTCCCCGCCGAAAACCCTATTTCTTTCTTTCTTCTCTCTTGATTCTCAAACCTCTATTCGCCTTCCGATATTTGCTGCTTCTTCGCCCCTTTTGAGTGTCTCCCACCGCCGTCGACTTCCAATGAAAGACGACCGCTCTTCCCTATCACCATCTGTCTTCCCAATTACTACACTAACCTCACCGTCTTTGTTCTTTACTGTTCAGAGCCAAAACCCTTTCACCACCACCGCCCTATATGAAGCCTCCAGAAATGCAACCCCGACTCCGTTATTGTCTACTTCTTCCCAACGCCCATTCATTGGTTAAGTCCTAAATACATTCCACCGCTTACTGCTTCGTCTTCTACCTCAATCAAATTGAGAGCCACCGGTTTCATAGAAAGAGAATCCTTCACCGTCAGTGTCATCGAAATCAGAGCCGCCGGTGTTGTAGAAAGAGAATTCACCACCGCCAGGTTGCCACCTCTAAAGGTTTCTGGTTCGTCTCCATCGCCAATTCAGAATCGTGTTCTTAGGTCACTCGAAAAGTACTCATGGTCGGTGAAATCAAAATGTGAAATCATGTTCTTAGGTCACTGGAAAAGCACTTATGGTCGATAAAATCATCAATTACATTATGTCGCTACAAGGTCAACTTGAGGTAAGTCAATAATTTCTAATTCTTGTAAATAAATCCACCGATTACAGCGGTTTTGATTTATGATACCACTCCTTCTTTCACCAGTAGTTTCAGTTTCAAGCACCATCCCAGCTAATTCTTGGGACTCATTTTTTGTCTGCTGACCCTCCTCCACTTTTTCTTGACCATAGGCAGAGGTCTTCTCAGGAGTTGGATGCCTCAAATGAGAAACCAACATCATTCATAGGGCTCTCAAGACTGCAAATTTGCTCATCGACACTCAATGTAAAAACTATAAAGGCATTAATTACACTTTGACTTATTAGCTTCTTAATTGTTTCTCTGTTTTTTTAAATTTAATTTAACATTTTAATTTTAGGTTGTAAAGGTGGCGGATTTTGGGGTTGCCCGGTTTTGAGTCAAGGGGGAGTTATGACAGCAGAGACTGGAAGTTACAGATGGATGGCTCCTGAGGTTTCTATTTCTTCCTCTTTACATATAATATTTGAAGATATTTCCTTTTTCACTCATAAACCCTAACTAATTTGGGAATCATCCTCTAAACTCTAAATTTACCATGATGAGTGGAGCTACTTATGTATTGTCATGGTTTGCAGGTTATAAATCATCAACAATATGATGAAAAGGCGACATCGAAGTGGAAGCAAGATCAGAAAGACCTGGGAGTGAAAGGGACAGGGAAAAGGGCCGTGATAGAGAGGTTAAAGATAAATAAAGAGAAAAAGAAAAATAAAGGGAATCTGAAGGAATTGGAATCTTGAATTCCATTTTTGTAGTTTCTTCTAGTGGAAACATAGATTATGAATATTGAACATATGTTTTGGTTCGTGGATTCTGTGGGAATCTGAAGGAATTGGAATCTTGAATTCCGTTTTTTTTTTGGTTGCTAAACTAAGGGAACTGTATTCCAGGATCTCTTTCAGAAATCAATGTTTGACGGATTTTGTCATTTCTTGGGGTGGGTGGTAGGGTTTGAGTTCTATTTTTATTTCTTCATTAAATGACTAAAATTTTCTCATAAACCCTTTAAAACACACACACATTCTTCCTTAACATAATTTACATTCCCATTTATTTGATAAATTTACAAATCAAACAGAAAATAGCAAAGGATTGTGATTGATTTCCTTCCCATTTTCTGCCAACCAAACAATTAACAGATTGCAATTCTTTCAGATTCCAATTGCTTTGACATATTCCATTCCTTCCAAATAGATTATGTGAATCAAATGGGCCTTTGTTTTCTTTGCAATATCAACACCATAGATCCCAAACACTATTATTTCTTCATTCTTATAACTAGAATAGGTGTTGTGGCTAAACCTTGTGCTGAGTTTGTTGCTGGAGTACTTGCAATATGGTTAAATGGAGGTGTAGCTGTTCCACTTGCACTCAGTTACCCTGAAGTTGAGTTGTTACATGTCATGACTGACTCGGTTTGCTCTCAAAACAACCTTAAACTTTTCTAGTTTCCTATGTTTTTTATTTGGGAGAAATTGCTTTGTATTTGGATGATATTGCTAAAATTTCTTTAATAGGAAGAAATGAAATTCAATAAAATGACTCTTTTCTCCTTATTCAATTAACATACCCTTTTTTTAATGTAGTTTGTGTGGCCTTTGTAAGATACAATTTTATTCTCCTAATAATACAACATTGTTAATTTGACTTTTGAAGGATGTGTCCATGATTTTGAGTACTGATGATCACAGGGAGCTTATGCAAAAAGTTGCAGCTAAAACTGCAGCTCAATTTTCTCTAATACCAAATGTTCCTACTATGACTTCACAAGCAGTAGATAATGGTGTTGTACATCAAAAAGAGAATGTATTTGCAAATAACATAAAAGGTATATATCCATGTTCTTTAATATATATATATATATATATATATATATAATTTCATATACAATAATAATATAAAATTGTCTTATTCATACAGACGATGATCCAACATTGATTTTGTATACTAGTGGAACAACTGGGAAACCTAAAGGAGTTGTTCATACACACAGTAGCATTTTAGCACAGGTAATTTAAAGTTTTGGAAGAAAATACTTTAAAAACCAAACTTGTGAAATATTCGTATATTTTTTAAGAAAAAAACGTATCTGTGATCTTCTAATTGCTGTTTTCCTGCATAATTTTAGGTGAAAACATTATCAACAGCCTTGGAATACACATCAAGTGATCGTTTTCTACATTGTCTTCCATTACACCATATCCTTAAATAAACATTAAAATAATTACTTTCAATTCCTTTTTTTTCCAAAAATGTTTCACATTTCTTGTTGATTCTTAATTTAATCTGTACATGTTCATGGCCTCCTCAATGCACTATTTGCTCCTCTTTATGCGGGGTCCATGGTAAGCAATTACTTTTATGTTATTTGGAATTAAGTAAAATTCTTTATCATCGCCAATTGTAAGTTTATATATATATTTTTATGTTGTTTTAGGTTGAATTTATGTCAAAGTTTAGTGTGAGTGGTATTTGGAAAAGATGGCGTGAATCTTACCCAAAAGATGTCTTTAGTGGTCGTGGCCAAGAGCGTCAAGCAGATTCATCTAAGGATCTGTCTTATAAAATAAGGTTAGCACACTTTTCATCAGTAATTCCCTTTTTGTTGGTGAAATTACCCATCTGCCCTTTTGGATCAGCTTGGAACACGCGTCCACCGCTTGTCTCAGTTACGTGATTCTCAACTGTGGAATTTAGTTTTTCATTAAACTCTTATTGTATATTGGCTGTAAATTAGCTGTAAAGTTAATGCTTATCTTTTCTTGTTATGTATTTTCCTTGTTTAGTGAGGTAGGCTCTAGTATAAATTTAGGCTCTCTCTTGTATCATTCATCCCAAGAAACACATTCACCATTTCCTTCTCTCCCCAATGGTGGATCTCTTTGAACATATTTTTTTTAATGCTATTAAAGTTAAATTGTAGGGATAAATGCAAATCACAACAATGTAATGGTTTGGTTGGTTTTCTTTTCTGATTTGGTGCCAGGTGAATCTAATGAATCAGGATCTGCCTTGAAGATAGGAGTTGTGTTGTCAGGAGGACAAGCACCAGGTGGGCATAATGTTATATATCTGGGATTTTTGGTTAGGATTTTGAACTTCCATTTCCTATTGTTCATATTTTTCATACTACATATGATAGATTGAAGGATTGACTAGTAAACATCAGCAATCTTGGTGCCAGGTGAATCTAATTAGTAAAGAAAGTTGAAGGATTGACTAGTAAAAATAAAAGTAGAATGAAAATGACAAGTGATTTTGTGTTGTGTTTACAGGGTTGATGAAAGTGAACAGCTCTCGAGTTAGAAGTGGAAAAGAAAGCTCAAGCCGAAAGAGATAAGATGCTGAAAATGCAAGTGTTGTATTGTTCATTTCAATTGTTAGTATGAAACATACAGTAGATTAGATGAATGCAAATTTATATATTGTAAGAAATAGAATTGTATGACATTAAAGTTTATGCAATGGATTGTATTTTTTTTTGTATATGGTATTTTATTTCTATTATGACACATTAAATGCAAATTTAATTTAAAAATTAATAAATATATAAATATATATTTTTTTAAATATTTAAATTTAGGATACGCAAAAATGTGTGTCATCTTCATTTATGACATGGCCTTTCTTGACAGGGGCTTTCTTGATACGCATTGCGTGTCATTAACACGCGCGTCGTAAGGTTACGACACGCAAATGCGTGTCGTCTTCCTTTATGACAGGGCCTTCCTTGATACGCATTGCGTGTCGTAAACGCGCGTCGTAATTGCGCGTCGTAAATGCGCGTCGGCTCCCTTTATGACAGGGCCTTCCTTGACGCGCATTTGCGCGTCGTCTGAGCCTTTTATGACGCGCAATGAGCGTCGTAAAAGGCTGTTTTTCTAGTAGTGAACTAAAGCTTCAGGTTTAGACTCGATTTTATTTTCAGAAACATATCCTTCAACTTCGTGCTTTGACTGATTCAAGGATTGATCTGTAGGAGAAGTAGAAATGTTAGTACTTTCAACATTAATAAATCCTCCCGAAATAAAACCAGATGACTTGCCATAAACCATAAATGGTTCATTGGCAATCTTTTCTTTGGACAAAGGCTTGTGCATATATGAATGATTAAAGGGAGGGGGCACATGGTTATACCCTAGACCTTTTGATTGATTCTTCTTAAATTGCATACTGTGATCTATCATTTTTGCAACTACCTCACTTGAAAAATCATATTTTCTAACATCTGGCTTGGGGGTTTCAAATTTTCCTTTCAAAGATTCAATATCAGCCACTAGTTGAGCGTTCTGTTTCACTATATAATCATAATTTTCACATTTATTGCTGTATTCTTCCTGAAGTCTCCTAAATTCCTTAATTTTTTATTCCAATTGAGCTTTGAGTGGTTTTTGATCTTTTCTAAGTTGGTACCCTTCATATCTAAGGTCTTCTACGTCCTTTATTATTTTGTCATTAAGTTCACGAAGAATCTTAAGATTTTCTACTTCACTACCTAATGTCTCAATTTTATCATGCAGAGTTTTAACATAATCAATACAGGCTTGAGAGCATGATGGAAGACTTACCTTGGCTGAATTAGGTTCATGAGAAGAGGATACCATCAATGCAAACTGCAGCTCCATCATCTTATCTTCAACTGCCACAATCTCTGCCAGGGCATCATCACAAACTTGTGCTAGGTTGGCAGTTTCACGTCTAGATAGGTTGAGGGCTTGCATCTGATCCTCCCAGTCAAATGACTGAGTGACCATAGCCTTCTCGTTTTTTATTTCATTACCACTTTGATTGTTTCTAATTGTAACCATTGTCCTATCATTGTTTAGTCTTTTGTTTGTGGACAATCACGAGCAAAATGCCCTGGCACGTGGCAGTTGAAACATCATAGCTTTCCCTTGCTGAACCCAACCTTCTTGTCAACACTCGTCCCCCAGTTATTCTTTCCAGTCTTTTTGGCAAATTGTTTCGCCCTAAAGACTGCCATGGCAATTTCCCATGTAATATCCATCTCCTCAACGTCTTCAGGGTGAATCTGATCAAGATCAGCAAGTGACAGTTGAGGTGGAAGATCCCTAGCTACAAGCGCATTATAGCAATTGACAAGCCCCGAAGCAAGTGCAATATGATCATTGCCCTCCTTTCCCTTTGAAGAAGAAGCTCCAGTTGAGGATGAAGCAGCTTGAGCAGCCATAAATGATTGATTATGCGAAAGGGCATGGCTGAAGCAGAGGAAGTCGATGGAGTTTGAAAAGTTTGAATCTGAGCTTACGAAGGAGGCTGATTGAAAGATAAACCTGCAGAGGGAAGAGAAACAGAAAAAGATGAAAGAGCATTGTTAGAGGAGATGCCAAGATTCTCAGCTGAATATGAGTTCACATGGTTAATTTCCAACTGCTTGTCATCAATATCACACGCCTTGATGACTGCCATCACTTTAGCGAGAGAGAGGCGGTTGAGATCCTTAGTTTTCTTAATGACAACTACATTCATGTCCCAAGGTTTTGGGTGAGCATTCACTAGCTTCTTGTTTACTTCTGACTTCGTGTAGAAAATCCTAGCCACACTCATTTATGTATTGAGAGTTGTGAACCGGTGCAGCTGTGTTTCAAGGATCTCTCCAGGAACATAATTAAACATATTAAAACGTTGTCACAGCATGTCCTGGAGACTCTCTCGCATATCTTCGTTCCCTTAATACACCTCAATTAGGGCTTCCCACAAAGCTTTAGCCGACGTATACTCTTTGAACCCTTGAGCAATGTCTGGTGACAAGGCCATGGTCAAGATGGCCAACGCCTTTTCCTGCTCCTCCACACTCTCAAAGTCTTCATCAGTGTAATTTTCTATTTTCTTATAAACCACTTGCCCCGCAACTGTAGTGGTTACTCTGACTAGATTCTTGATGACACATTTCCACAACTTATAATCTTTCGTTTTTATGTACTTTTCTATTCTGTACTTCCACTCGGGAAACCCATCAGCAGACATTAACCTTGGAATTCGTGTAGTGGTGCCCATAACAACATCAAGTTCTTGAAAATGAGTTTGACTTTGAGATTCTATTTTTATTGTTTAAAAATGTGAAATAAATTAATTAAGATTAAAATAAAATTGATTTGCTGTTAAAGTGAGATTACTGCCCAATTTAGGTTTCCGGTTGTAACCCCGAAGTTTGCGGCCGTAAACTCAAGGTTTGCAGTCGAGATGGAATACGGTCCAAAACTTACGGTTCAAGAATGCTGTTGAAGATTCACGGTCCAAAGCTTTACGGTTGAAGTATACGAGCCAAGAACTGTGATGGGATTGCGGCCATAAACAGAGATTACGGTCGTAAGCTTAAGCCGTAATCAACAAGTTTTTCAGTTTCTCGATGAAACCAAAAACCCTTTTCGCAGAAAAAATGTTAACACAGTCTCAAGCCAATAAGAACTCACTCCAAAATCGATTGTAGAATGCTTTGACACTGGTTCTGCTCTGATACCAATTGTAAAGTTCAAATAAAGGATCTTACCAGATATCAATAGCAAACACAAAACACACAAAGCAATAACAGAAGTGAAAAGAGAATAAACCAAGCTTGCACATGTTTTATATCAATAAATATATGATACAACTCGATGGAAAACCGTGAACACTAAAGGCATCAACAACCACAATATCTGACTAACCGTCTCTATATATAGGGACCACGACCGAGAAGAGTTTACGGTCGTAAGGTGTTTACGTCCGTAAACTCATTACCACCGTAAACCAAACAAAAACATGCTACTAACACACTCCCTACCATTACATTCTAAAGCCTAGACCAAACCACCAACCTGGGCCTTTCAGTAGATCAGAAAAGTAAACTGAATGATTCCCAACATGCAGTCGCTCTAGAATGCTTCAAATTTCCATTCCATTTCATCTTAATGGCCCTCTAGTTGCCTTTTAGACTCTCAAAATAGCATCTCTAAGATTTACATTCACAGAAACCGAACTAGGTTTAAGACATTTCATTAGGGTTAATTTTTGGCTTAGTGAATAGTCTTTAGCGTCGCCACAACAAGGTAAAAGTATTTGCAAATCATGGAAACTAGAATCCTTAATGTACACGACAAAGTAAACCTAAACGGGCTTTTTTCGCAAATGTTTGATCCACCACGTCATGGTAATGCCTTAGCCATGATGCGGGAATTAGAATATTTATTTTGGCATGAACATTAAAATCAAGTGAAAATTTATCTTGTTTTCAAAGCATCTTGAAATTCCTTAATAGGAGTTACGAGTCATTAAATATAACCAAAACACTGAAGAGAGGTCTATCAGCCCAATAAAAATTTAGCAAGTATTTGTTGTCCGGTTTTGCCAACTTTTCTTCCATTTCAGCTCCATTCTCCTCATTTTGCATTCCAGTTCCGACTTTAACTATCATTTTACATTTCAAAGAATATTAAGTATCGTATATCTTAAAATATAACATTTTTATTCAAATTTATTAAGATAATGACCTAAAATATATACTAAAATATGACCATATCATTAGTCGACAATCTTCCCTCTATGAGAATGCTCTGTAGTCTAATACACCATTAGAGAATGTTCAACATGATAGGAACCCAATTAACCCGCCTATTATCCACCCTTACCCCAAACATATGACAACCCATATGAAGCACTCTTATAGGACACCAAAAACTTATCTGACACATCAAGCAATGTAGGGACATAATTTGAAGTTAAATATTGTTAGTTTGTTACAATAGTACATATCACAATATTTCCCAATACTTGTTACATGAACTTGTTTTCACTATATTTCGAGACGAGTTATATGTATTATCCATTTTGTTATGTCATTTCTGTCAAACAAACATAATTCTACATGTAATAAGTGATATTTCTCAACCTATTAGTTATCAACCATCAATCACAAAATATGTTCAACAAACTAAATAATTGTTGAAACACCATCATAATGGGAAAAAATTAACATAACGAGTTTGAATTAAATGGTACTTAGATGGTCATTTCTTTTAAGGTTTGTCCCAAATTTTTATGTAGGTTAATAAAATACCAAATAAGTGATTTTTTGTTATAACAATCATTTTCAACCTGCTCCAACTTGATCTACCAACACCTTTCAGTCTTTTTTTTTTTTTGAATGTTGAATATTATACATGAATGCTTCAAATAACCATCCAAATGGGTCCATAGCTAAGTGGTAGAGCATTTGACTGCAGATCAAGAGGTCACCGGTTCGAACCCGGTTGGGCCCTTTGTTTGAATTTGTTTTATACACCTTTCATATCTCAAATCAACTGTCATTTACTGCTTACGAAAACTAGAAATGTTACATAAACTATTTTAGAACTTATATTATCTCGTTCATATAGAAACATAAATATATTCCTCTAATTTATTGATTCTAAAAATATCATTGATTACAAACATTAAATTACAACCTCTTATATCACACATTATTATAATTGAAAATAAAGTCTTGAATATTTGTACTTATTATATTCTTTATTCTAAAATTATCATTGATTACAAACATTAAATTACAACCTCTTATATCACACATTATTATAATTGAAAATAAAGTCTTGAATATTTGTACTTATTATATTCATCACTTTGATACCAATAAAAATTTTACTACGAATTAAACTTGACCTAGTTTTCATTAACCCAACACCACATAGACTTCTTAATCTATCAATCCCTATTTCATTCATATTCATTCTCCCTGATAACACCAAACAACTAGTGTTATACTCGTCTGTTGGTTGGGTTGACGGATTTAAAAAAAGAATCGGTTTTATTTTTACCAAACGAATGTAGTTTCTAATGTAATAATTAAAATTATTTAGATTAGTAACAAAATGTATTTCTTACTCAACAAAAATACATTGTCATAAGGATCATCAAATGTGTTTTCCTTGTGCATGGTTGAAGTAAGAAATAAAACTCCTAACCGACAAATCATTACCAATAATCAACCCCCTGATATGTACGTTTGTTTACAAAGTTATTCATGTTTTGTACACAATGTATTTGGATCAATGTACATTCGTTGAAGTATTTATTATAACATCTTACTTTCAAGTACATTGATATTTTTTCCAGATTTTAATTTTTTTTGTAGACTATAAATTACCCTGGTTTATTAATGAAAAAACATATTACATATTATATTTTATTTTATAGCATCAACGTGAGGTTAATGTTTGGCTATTTTGACTACCAGAAAAATTAAAACGAACATGTTCGAAACATTCTAATATAATGTAGTTTTTTGGATGATATTTCTATTTTACTGTTAATGAATAATGATATTTAATTGGGATCTCCCCTTTGAAAAAGTAAAATGTTTAATGTTTTTGGGAGGTCCGATTACAACAACTTGAAGAAAAAAATTTGATGGTCACTAACCCGCCAAATAAATTCATAATTTCAACCAAACTTTCAAACATTTTGTCCAATTCATTAATTGATGTTTGACAGTCGTTAACCCACAAAAAATATTCACAATTTCAACCCAACTTTCAAACCAATAATCACAAAATCCATAATCAAATAATTGTTGTTTGAAGCTATTAATGCACTTGAAGTCTTAATTCATTTGAAAAGTAACAACATAGAAGCATAAAAAGATATACTTTTAATCCAAGTAATTAGAGTTGGAAAAATTTCAAACTTGTTTGTGAGAATGCAATAAAATATAAATTCTAGGGACACGAGGGCATTGTTTCTTGATTCATGTTTGGTATTCCTTGTATGACTTGAAAGACTTTTAATGACTGAAAAAGAAAAAGCAAAGAAAGGAGAGATTTTGATTCCTTTCTTATTTGATTTCTCAAGCTTGTATTAAATAACAAATAAGCATTGGCCAACAGACAAATGAGGTGTTGTCAAGAGAAAAAGTGATTTATTTTTTACAGATCGTATTCTATTCTAATCTCATTAATTAAATATATAAAATAACCAAGATAAATATTAATACTTGCTACGAAAATTTTAAAGTATTCTTTTAACTAAAAAGAAAATAAACAAAAGTGGGATACACATATAATTGCTATATACTTTCACTAGGTTTAAATACGTGGAAACCGCAGTAAACAAAAGCACTATCCAAGAGCACAAGGTTGCTTTATTTTCATATCTCCTAGCACTTGCAACTCTTCTTTAAAACCTTCTTTTTCTTTATTAAGGCCTAAAATGTGCAACCATGACCCAACTACATCAAGAGGACCTCCCATATTTCTTGGTTAGTCAGTTTATTTCCTCTCATATTTTGTTTACATCAGAATCATTCCAATATATTCAAAGTCTCCAAAATAACAATAAAAATGCAAAATAATTATTAGGACATCAACAAATATAGGAATAATTTGTTTATAAAAAAAGATTCAAATTTGAATAATAAGTTCTATAAAATCAAATGCAATATGTAATGCTAGCTAGAACTTTAAGGTCCTTTATCTAAGTGTTCATAACAATAACTTTTCATTAAGTTATATTATCTTAAAATAACTGAAAATACATTAAGGGTGATGGATTTTGGTAATCAAATTAAAACCTTTAAGTTTGCATGCAACCTAAATACAATCTATTTTTTCTCTATTGAACGTATAACTAAGTACATCAAAAACAAAACCTGGGAACCCTAGGGTATTTTCGAAATTAACATTAGAGGGTTTAAAATTACATACCTATTAGTAGTTATAACGAGAAACAAGAATTCTTCTTTGTTGATCTTTTGGAATCAAGCACTAAAAGTTTCGTGCCTTTAATAGAATCACACCGAAGCTAGCAAGAGAACAAATTAGGAGAGAGGAGATGGATTGTCGTCCAAGGCTTGTGGAGGGAAGGCATGGATGAAACCAAGGGCTTGGGGACTCCTTATATAGTTGAGGAAACTTTGTGCCAAAGCTTGGGTTCAAGGGATAAACCTTAGATTTCCTTGCTTGGTGACCAAGCAGCACAATCCCCTTGTCCAAGAGGCGTTGGACGAAATCTCTTAGGGTTTCCCTTTAGATCTTTGTCCACCTCATTCCATGAGGATCTAGAGCCTTCCTTAAATAACAAAACAGACCGTATACATTTAATTATCCAATTAATCCTAAAATTAATTACAATAAATTTCTGATTAATTATTAATTAAATAATATGATTTCTAATTAATATATTATTTTTATAACACATTAACAAACCATTTATTTAATTTATTATTCACATAATAAATTAATCTCTCTCTAAAACAATCACGTCCAATTGCTAGGTTTGACGACAACCCAAAAGGACTGTGCCATTATAAATTCAAGTATATATCATTTTTAGTTATGGACTTAGAAACCTAATCCAACAGTCTCCCACTTGGATAAGTCCATAACTATAATTGGTAATATAACTTCTGAATCGATCAGCAAATTATAGCATCCAAAAGTCGTTTTTTGAACACGAAACTGGTCATTACGTGTCCTAAGATAAGTGATCATACAATCCTTCATTCTGCAAGATATCTTCGGAACATGAGACATGCAATAGAATGAATATCATTTTCCATTACATTGTCTCCTGATTTCTGATTTGTGATGATATTGGACTTCTAATCGAACACATCAATTTAGTCCTGGCTGGGCCCAACACTAAAAGTCAACACCAAATCACTGAGCGGCCCAAAGATATCGCATTTTCCATTAGCGTAAAAGGAACGAATAAACTTTGAAGCATATGCTTGCATTTTTTACTCATCAAATCATGCATGACAATACGTTTTATAATTTCAATCTACTGATGCGTTTACACATTACCGATGTACAACCTACTTATAATATATAACTCATATATCTTCGTTTCAAGATCATAAGACATTATTATCTCAGAATTAGCCATGATAAAATCCAAGAAGTAATTCTCAAAGCGTAGGTTTATCCAATACTTAAATCTTCATTTCTTAGAAAATATGAATATTGCAGTAATTCTATTGCTATGTCTAATTCCCTTAGAAAATCTACAATTTAATTCTTGACAGTCTTCAACCACTACTTACTTCCTAAAGTATGAGCGACTATGGAGCTTTGAATAATCGAATTATTCAGGAAGTAAAACATGCAAAGTGAAACACAATAATAAACTAATTAACTATGGTCTCAAAACTATTGAATATAAATAAAAACTCTTATTATTTAATCACCAAAATAATTTCGACTTTACTCATTGTATAATAAGTCTTGTAATCAACTCACCACTTTCATTGGTCATGCCATGTTATAAACATGCATACTATGTCTCTTTCTAGTTCATCCTTTATGAACAGATCACCTGGACACTATTCCAAAGATGCTCATTTCACAATTCAAAATTCTTGTCACTGTCTAAAAATGAATTAGAATTCCAACCTTACATACTGAGGGTTCAAAGTCATAAAGACCAATCCAACTATACTATAGAATGTCCCATTAGAACTTTGTTACTTGAAACAATTCCATGATAATGAATATTAAATTTCAAGGTACACTCCTTGAACACTTCCCTTGCGGTAACATCGTGACATTTCTAGGTATCATATTTGAGAAATTCATGTTCCTTAGAAGAGCAACTAGACAAGTTGGATGCCCAACTCGGCGAGTGGAGTTTTTTTGCCGTGTGGGTTTAGTGACCAACTCGTTGAGTAGAGATACCAACTCGGTGACTTGGATCTGTTTGGAGAAACCTAAATTTTCTGGGTTTATGTCCTATTTAAAGAGCCTTAAGCCCTCATTTCTGCATCCATTTTCTCCACAGATCCCTGTGAGAAACCCTACATCGGTTCCATCCATTGAGAGAGAGAGAGAGAGAGGGAGAGAGAGAGAGAAAGAGACTATTTTGGGTGTTCTTGTGCAACTTTGGAAGAAAAATTGGACAGAATCTTGGCTTGGTCTTTGGAGGGACGTTTGCATCCAAATATTCTCCAATGGTTAGCTTCTATTAGAGGTAAAAAATGCTAACTTGATCATTCTATGTGTAGATCAGAAAAGCAAACTGAATGATTCCCAACATGAATTCATTCTAGAATACTTGAAATTTTCATTCCATTTTAGCTTAATGGCCTTGTGGTTGCCTTTTAGACTCTCAAAATAGCATATCTGAGATTTATATTCACAAAAACCAAACTAGGTTTAAGACATATCACTAGGGTTAATTTTTGGCTTAGTTAATAGGTTTTAGCGTCGCCACAACATGGTAAAAGTATTGCCACATCATGGAAACTGGAATCCTTAATGTACACGACAATGTAGATCTAAACGGGCTTTTTTCGCAATTTTTTGATCCACCACGTCATGGTAATGCCTTAGCCACGATGAGAGAATTAGAATTTGTATTCTGGCATGAACATGAAAATCAATTGAAAATTTGTCGTGTTTTCAAGGCATCTTGAAATTCTTTAATAGTAGTTACGAGTCATTAAATATAGCAAAAACACTAAAGAGAGGTCTATAAGCCCAATAAAAATTTAGCAAGTATTGGTTGTCCAGTTTTGCCAACTTTTCTTCCCTTTCAACTCCATTCGCCTCATTTTGCATCCGAGTTCCGATTTTAACTATCATTTAACATTTCAAAGCATACTAGGTATCATATATCTTAAATACAATAATTTTATTCAAATATATTAAGAAAATGACCTAAAATATATACTAAAATACGAACATATTTGTAGTCGATAATCTTTGGTCTATTAGAATGCTCCCTAGTTTGATACACCATGATAGAATGTTCAACTTGATAGGAACCCAATTAACCTTCCTATTCTCCACCCTTACCCCCAACGTATGAAAATCCATATGAAACACTCCTATAGGACACCAAAAACTTATCACAAACATCAAGTAATCTAGGGACATCATTTCATGTTAAATATTGTTAGTTTGTTACAATAGTACATATCACAATATTTCCCAAGACTTCTTACATCAGATAGTATTCACGATATTTCGAGACGATTTATATGTATTATCCATTTAGTTATGTCATTTCTGTCAAACAAATATAATTCTACATGTAATATGTGATATTTCTCTACCTGTTAGTTATCAAGCATCAATCACAAGTTATCTTCAACAAACTAAATAATTATTGAAACACCATCATAATGGGAAAAAAATTAACATAACGAGTTTCAATTAATTGGTATTTAGATGGTCATTTCTTTTAAAGTTTGTCCCAATTTTTTATGTAGGTTAATAACATGCCAAATAAGTGATTCTTTTGTAAAAATCATTTTCAAACCGCTCCAACTTGATTTATCAACACCTTTCAGTGTTCTTTTTTTTTCTATTGTTGAATAATAAATCAATGCTTCAAATAACCATCAAAATGGTTCCATAGCTCAGTTGTAGAGCATTTGACTGCAGATCAAGAGGTCACCGGTTTGAACCTGGTTGGGCCCTTTTTTTGAATTTTTTAAACCCCTCTCATATGTCAAATCAACCGTCATTTGCTTCTTACGGAAACTTAAAATGTTACATTAACCATTTCAGAACTTATATTATCTCATTAATATAGAAACAAAAACATATTCCTCTAATTTATTGATTTTGACAATATCATTGATTACAAATATTAAATTACAGCCTCTTATATCACAAAATATTATAATTGAAAATAAATTCTTGAATATTTGTCATAATTATATGCATCGATTTGATACCAATAAAAAGTTGACTACTCATTAAGCTTAACCTGGTTTAAATTAACCCAACACCGCAGAGTCTTCTTAATTCTCCCAGATAAAACAACATAATTAGTGTTATACCCGTATGTTGGTTGGGTTGACGAATTTAAAAAAAAAAAAAAAGAAGAATCTGTTTTATTTTTACCAAATGAATGTAGTTTCTAATGTAAAAATTAAAATTATTTAGATAAGTAACAAAATGTCTTTCTTACTCACAAAACATACATTGCAATAAGGATCATCAAAT
Organism: Lactuca saligna; assembly: GCF_052625555.1. Taxonomy (NCBI): domain Eukaryota; kingdom Viridiplantae; phylum Streptophyta; class Magnoliopsida; order Asterales; family Asteraceae; genus Lactuca; species Lactuca saligna. The sequence goes on along the minus strand of NC_136423.1, from coordinate 73,658,942 downwards.
GTGTTTTTCCTTGTGTATGGTTGCAGTAAGAAATAAAACTCATAACAGACAAATCATTACCAATAATCAACCCTATGATCTGTACGTTTGTTTACGAAGTTATTTATGTTTTGTACACAATGTATTTGGAACAATGTACATTCGTTGAAGTATTTATTATAACATCTTACATTCAAGTACATTGTTATTTGTTCCAGATTTTAATTTTTTTTTTTGTAGACTATGAATTAGCCCGGTTGATTAATGACAAAACAAATGACATATTATATTTTATTTTATAACATCAACGTGAGGTTAATGTTTGGCTAATTTGACTACCATAACAATTGAAACGAACATGTTCGAAACATTCTAATATAATGTAGTTTCTTGGATGATATTTCTATTTTACTATTAATGAATAATGATATTCGATTGGGATTTCCTCTTCGAAAAGCAAAATGTTTAATGTTTTTGGGATGTCCGATGACAACATTTGACTTGAAAAAATGTTTGATAGTCTCTAACCCACCGAATAAATTCATAATTTCACCCACCCTTTCAAACATTTTGCCCAATTGATTATTTGATGTTTGATAGCCATTAACCCACCAACAATATTCACAATTTCAACCAAACTTTCAAAGCACTAATCACAATATCCATAATCCAATAATTGTTGTTTGATATCATTAATGCACTTGAAATCTTAATGCATTTAAAAAGTAAGAACATAGAAGCATGCAATGATATACTTGAAATGCGAGTAATTAGAGTTGGAAAAATTTCAGCAATGCTTGTGAGAATGCAATAAATAATAGATGCTAGGGACTCGAAGGCATTGTTTCTTGATTCATGTTTGGTATTCCTTATGTGACTTGAAAGATATTTAACTACTTGAAAAAAAAAGCAAAGAAAGGGGATATTTTGAGGGATATTTCAAACCGCTCCAATTTGATCTATCAACACCTTTCAGTCTTCTTATTTTCTAATGTTGAATAATATAAATCAATGCTTCAAATAACCATCAAAATGGGTCCATAACTCAGTGGTAGAGCATTTGACTGCAGATCAAGAGGTCACTGGTTTGAACCCGATTGGGCCCTTTGTTTGAATTTTTTTAAACCCCTCCCATATCTCAAATCAACCATCATTTGCTGCTTACGGAAACTTAAAATGTTATATAAACCATTTCAGAACTTATATTATCTCGTTAATAAAGAAACATAAACATATTCCTTCCTCTAATTTATTGATTTTGAAAATATTATTAATTACAAACATTAAATTACAGCATCTTATATCACAAATTATTATAATTGAAAATAAAGTCTTGAATATCTGTCCTTATTATATGCGTCGGTTTGATACCAATAAACAATTGACTACTAATTAAACTTAACCTGGTTTTCATTAACTCAACACCGCAAAGACTTCTTAATTCTCCCCGATAACACAACATAACTAGTGTTATACCCGTATGTTGGTTGGGTTGACGAATTTAAAAAAAAGAAAAAAGAATGGGTTTTATTTTTACAAAATGAATGTAGTTTCTAATGTAAAAATTAAAATTATTCACATAAGAAACAAAATGTCTTTCTTACTCAACAAAAGATACATTGTCATAAGGATCATCAAATGCGTTTTTCCTTGTGTGTGGTTGAAGTAAGAAATAAAACTCATAACAGACAAATCATTACCACAAATCAACCCCTTGATTTGTACGTTTGTTTACGAAGTTATTTTTTTTTTTTGTACACCATGTGTTTGGAACAATGTACATACGTTGAAGTGTTTATTATAACATTTTACATTCAAGTACGTCGTTATTTTTTCCAGATTTTAATTTTTTTTTTGAAGACTATAAATTAGCCCTGTTGATTAATGAAAAAACAAATGACATATTATATTTTATTTTATAGCATCAACGTGAGGTTAATGTTTGGCTAATTTATAACATCAATGTGAGGTTAATGTTTGACATATTATATTTTATTAAAACGAACATGTGCGGAACATTCTAATATAATGTAGTTTTTTGCATGATATTTCTATTTTACTATTTTTGAATAATGATATTCATTTGACTTGAAAATATATTTGATGGTCACTAACACACCGAATAAATTACTAATTTCACCCAACCTTTCAAACATTTTGTCCCGTTGATTATTTGATGTTTGATAGTCATTAACCCACCAACAATATTCACAATTTCAACCAAACTTTCGAACCACTAATCACAATATCCATAATCCAATAATTGTTGTTTGATATCATTAATGCACTAGAAATCTTAATGCAATTGAAAAGTAAGAACATAGAAGCATACAAAGATATACTTGAAATCCGAGTAATTAGAGTTGGAAAAATTTTAGCATTGCTTGTGAGAATGCAATAAATAATAGATTCTAGGGACTCGAAGGCATTGTTTCTTGATTCATGTTTGGTATTCCTTGTGTGACTTGAAAGACTTTTAATGACTGGAAAAAAATAGCAAAGAAACGGGAGATTTTGAGTATTTTCTTATTTGATTTCTCAAGCTTGTATTAAATAACAAATAACCATTGGCCAACAGACAAATGAGGTGCTGCCAAGAGAAAAAGTGATTTATTTTTTACCAATCGTATTCTATTCTAATCTCATTACTTACATATATAAAATAACTAAGACAAATATTTATACTTGTTATGAAAATTTTAAAATACTCTTCTGACCAAAAAGAAAATAAACAAAAGTGGGATACACATAAAATAGCAATATACTTTCACTAGGTTCAAACACGTGGAAGTCGTTGTTAACAAAAGCACTATCCAAGAGCACAATGGTGCTTCATTTTCAACTCTCCTAGCACTTGCAACTATGCTTTAAAACCCTCTTTTTCTTTATTAGGGCCTAACTCTTGTCACTGTCTAAAAAATATATTGGAATTCCAACCTTACAGGCTGAGGGTTCAAAGACTTAAAGACCGAGCTAACTATATTACAGAATGTCCCATTAAAACTTTGTTGCTAGAAAATATTCCATGATAATGAAGATTAAATTTCAAGGTACACCCCTTGAACACTTTCCTTGTGGTAACATCCTCAAATTTCCAGGTATCATATTTGAGAAATTCATGTTCCTTAGCAGAGCAACTCGACGAGTTGGATGCCCAACTCGGTGAGTGGAGTCGTTTTGGCCGTATAGGTTTGGTGACCAACTCGGTGAGTTCGAGCTGTTTGGAGAAACCCTAATTTTCTGGGTTGGTGTCCTATTTAAAGGTCCTTAAGCCCTCATTTGCGTATCCCTTATCTCCAGAGAGCCCTCTGAGAAACCCTAGATTGGTTCCATCCATTGAGAGAGAGAGAAAGAGACTATTTTAGGTGTTCTTGTGCAACTTTGGAAGAAGATTTGGAGATCATCTTGGCTTGGTCCAGGGATGGACATTTGGATCCAAAGATTCTCCACTTTTTAGCTTCTTTTAGAGGTAAAAGATTCTAACTTGATCATTTTTTGCATAGATCAGAAAAGCAAACCCAATGATTCCCAACATGAATTCGCTCTAGAGGTCAGTGGTAGAGCATTTGACTGCATATCAAGAGGTCACCGGTTCGAACCCGGTTGGGCCATTTGTTTGAATTTTTTTTATACCCCTCTCAAATCTCAAATCAACCATCATTTGCTTCTTACGGAAATTAAAAACGTTACGTAAACCCTTTCAGAACATATATTATCTCGTTAATATAGAAACCGAAGCATATTCCTCTAATTTATTGATTCTGAGAATAATATTGATTACAAACATTAAATTACAACCTCTAATATCACACATTATTATAATTGAAAATAAAGTCTTGAATATTTGTCCTTATTATATGCGTCGGTTTGATACCAATAAAAAGTTGACTACTAATTAAACTTAACCTGGTTTTCATTAAACCAACACCTCAAAGACTTCTTAATTAGTTAATCCCCATTTCATTCATCTTCATTCTCCCTGATAACACAACATAACTATTGTTATACCCGTATGGTGATTGGGTTGACGAATTTTTTTTATAAAAAAAATCGGTTTTATTTTTACCAAATGAATGTAGTTTCTAATGCAAAAATTAAAATTATTTAGATAATTAACAAAATGTCTTTCTTTCTCAACAAAACATACATTGTCATAAGGATCATCAAATGTGTTTTTCCTTGTGTATGGTTGAAGTAAGAAATAAAACTCGTAACAGGCAAATCATTACCAATAATCAACCCCATGAACTGTACGTTTGTTTACGAAGTTGTTTATGTTTTGTACACAATGTATTTGGAAAAATGTGATGGGTTTTATACAAACAATCTTATGTGTACATGCAACCCTAGCATTGGATCTATGTTTTCACTATTAGATATACAACATTATGAACACATAATAAAACCCTAAAGATGATTTCTATTTTCGAAATTAACTAAGAAGGTTAGATTACATACCTCTTGTTGTTATATTGTAATAACAACTTGAATCTTCAAACCCTAAGTCTTGAAAGCGAGCACCACAAGTGTAGTGCCTCTAATGGCTCACAAACACCACAAGCAATTGGAGAAGATGTAGAGGAAGATAAGAGGTATAGAATTTCGTTCCTAGGAACCCTTGGGAAGGCTTGGACGAATTCATGAGCCTTAGGGGTCTTTATATAGGTGTATATATTAGGGTTTCAGTCCTTATCATTATCTAGTTGCTTGCCCACCAAGCAAACCATAAGATAAGCCTTGAATCCTTATCATGGACGATTTTAAGGATACATATCCTTTAGATTTCATCCACCCATATTCCAGGATAATCCTTACTCTATTTTGCAACTATCATATTGTAACACCCCGTTCTTTAAATGTTTAATTATGAGTCCCTGAGATTTAAGAGGAAGGGTAATTCTGGTCCTTTTACGAGAAATGAGTTTCATCCGAGAAGGTTTCGGGCTGGTATATATGTTACAAGCATTGGGCTTCTCGTCACCCCCGTATGAATGTTAAGTTATTTGGGAGTGGGTTTAGATTAGAGGAGTAGCGGTGTTTTGAAGTTGATCATTGTTTATAGCTCTTTGTGGATTAAGGGAGAAATGGTCCCATACATGCAGGCATGCATGCATGTAATTATTTTGAAGTCTGGCTGGGTACGCCCAACATAAGCTGGACGTACGCCCAACGTAAGGGAGCCATAAGTTGTGGGTGGCCAGGTGAGTACGCCCAACGTACCAGGGAGGTACGCCCAACGTACTCTTAGAAACCCCAAACCCTATTTTAGTGTCAGCCACTATATAAGGAACATGTTGGTTCACCCCTTAGCCTCCTTATGCTCATCTTTAACCTCAGAGAAACCCTAGATCTCGTGTCCTCTCTATTATTGGGTGTGTTTGACCTTGGAAAACTCTTTTTGGCAAAAGAAAGGCTTGAAGGAGAAAAGAGAAGTTGTCAAGGAAGAAGAAGAACGTGTGGAGCTTGTAGATATGAAGAGATACCATCCTTTGGAGCTTGTTTGAGGTATAAAGCTTCTTGCTTGACCTTCATATTGTATAGATCTATGTATTTTGAAGCTTTGTCACCATTCTTGTCCCAAAAGTCCTCACCTTGTTGCATATTTCGATTTGGTCAAGATTATCTGTCCTTTCAGACCTTTAGAGAGGTCTTGAGTGAGAAAAATGAGGTCCCAAGGGCTGTAGTTGTGCCATGTGTGAGATATATAGGTCTTAATGGATTAAGACCTTGGATTATGAGCTTAAGGACGTCCCAAGTGATAAAGGCTGAGACTTTAGGAATAACAATAATATTTGGCCTATGGATCTGAAGTTTGGGCTTAAGAGCTTAAGCCATTAGGAGGTTAAAAGGACTTATTGAGTAATGCAGTTCCACCCCGCGTAACCCTTGATTACACCCCGTGTAGCGGGCCAAAGCTCCGATGCTCATTCGCGTTTCATTGCAATATGCCAAGCGTACCAAGGAGGGTACACCCAGCGTACTCCTCCTGTTGGACTTTCATTTTGGGCTTTGAGTTTGGGCCGTTGGTGGAAAATTGGGTATTAGGCCAAGTCTGGGAATTTATGGATAGAGTATTTTGGGCCCAATTATTGTTTTGGACATTGGTTCTAGGCCCATTTGGTGAAGTGGGCCCAATTTGGTAAATTGGGCCAATGTTGGACTTCGTATGAGATTTGGACTTTGGTCTTGGCCCAATAAGTGGAAGTATGAATGACCTAATGCTTATTTTGTTATGATGGTTAGTTCGGGTTTTGCGGTGAGTTGGTGGTTCGAGAGTCTGCTTCTTCAGTTCAGAGTATCGGCATTCGCGAGGTGACTTATCCTCACTATATCGACAGGGTCTAAGGCACCAAGGCCGACCCTTTTATTGGATTGAGATTTGGATATGGATGTTATGTTATTGCTTTGATATGTCTGCATCCTGGTAGCTAGGATGGTATATGCTAGAGACCTGGTTAAGGTCGATTTCCCGATATGTATAGTGATGCTATGCTAGCGACCGGTTAGGTCGGTATCCTGGTTAGGGTAATGATATGTTATGTGATCTGTTTGATCGGTCTGTTGAGTATGAACTGTTATATGATTGTATGTTATGTGCACATGATTGTTTGGACTGGAGTTGGGTTGAGGCGGGTCCTGCTTTGTGCTGTAGGCCAAGATACCCAGGGCAGACCGGTTGTTCCGAAGGCCCAACGAGCGGTCCGGATAGGCTGTAGGCCCCACGAGGGCGAACCAGACATGCCGAGGCTCAGAGAGTGGACCAGGCCGACTGAAGGCCCGATGCGGACCAGTCATACTGTAGACTCAGAGAGTGGACCAGGTGGGTTGAAGGCACGGTGCGGGCGGACCAACCACACTGCAGACTTGAAGGACATGACTGGACACGGAGGGTGGACTAAAGGCTGATACGGTGGACTAGTCACACAGTGGACCCGATATGCATGGCTGTTCTATGTTCTATTGTGTTATGTATGATATTTATGTTATGGGCCGGAAGGCAATACGTTTTGGACCGGAAGGTCGTAGCCTGAAAGGGATTATATGTGGTTGGTATTTTGGGGGTATCTCACTAAGGTTTCGGGCTTACAGTTGTGGTTTAAATGTTTTTCAGGTTCTTCAGGAAACCGTGGCAAGGCAAAGGCGTGATCGTACCGCTCCTCGTGTTTATGTTTATGGCATGATTCTCGGAATAATCTGATAATAAATGTATTGAAAACCTTTTTGTAATAACGTTATTAAAATGGATTGTTTTTGAAAAGTTCAAATTGTGTTGAAATTTTTTGTTGTTACAAGTTGGTATCAGAGCCTTGGTTTGAGTGAATTGGAGGAACATTCATGTGAATCCAGTCTCAAATCAAGGAGAGTTTTCAAAAAAAGAATTTCAAATGGTTTTCAAATTAAGTAAAAAAGAGGACACGGAGGTACGATCAGCCGGAGCTAGTAAGTAACCCCAAAATACCGTACATAGTAATTGTTTTCGAGCTTTGATAGAATAGCATGCTAGTACAGTGCTAGGGATCTTCAGGATTTCATGATAATGGTACCTGTTTTATGATGTCTGCTAGCCTAGGGTTTCCCTCTGTATGAGATTTCCAGTGTTCCTCTAAGAGTGAGGATCGAGCGCTTGCTATGTATATTTGTCACTAGGGTGTTGTGTTCATACAAATATGGGTAGGTTTGGAAGGTAGTATGGGCCCGTACTACTGAAAGCACATGACCCATACGCGTATCAGGGAAACCATGACCTCTAGGGTTGGGTTGAGAGTTGGTTCTCGGGATAGTGGGAAGTGTCTGAGGTTTTGTGGTTTATTTTCAGTATGGAGATTTCGAGGCATGCTGGGAGTGGATCCGGGTCAGGATCGGGTGCAGGAGAGGGAGTTCCAGGCGGTTCAGTACCACCCAAGGTTATCGGTCAGATGAGTACGCGTGAGTTGGATGCGAGGATTTGTGAGATCCTGCATGATGAGGTTGTTGCATTGTTCCGGGCCGAGCTACCGGAACTGTTTGGGTCGATCAAGACCACCATGGTGGAGTACTTTGATGAGCGCTATGCGGCTCTCACTGAGACGGCTGCCTCTGCGGCTACAACGGCTGTAGTAGTGGCAGGGGGAGGAGCTAGTAGTGGTTTTCAGTATCGGAACTTCGATAATATGAAGCCTCCCATCTTTGATGGGGTTCAGGATCCGATCATTGCTATGAGATGGTTATCAGACGTGGAGGTGTGTTTCTTCACGTGTTCATGACGTGCTGATCAGAGGGTGAGGTGTGCTCTGAACCTGTTGAGGCTCGGGGCAAAGGATTGGTCGAGATTTACCACGAGGTAATACTCAGATGCACAGAGGGCTGCGGTTTCATGGGATCAGTTCAAAGAGATGTTCAACACTCGTTATGTTCTGCAGGTCGAAAGGGAGAGGTTGGCTCAGGAGTTCCTTTAGCTGAAGCAGGATTCGGAGTCGGTGATGGAAATCACCAGGATGTTTACTGAGAGGGTGATGTTTTTCCTTGAGTTCGCTTCGGAGTAGGCTCAAATGTCCCGATATCTGAGTATGCTAAAGAGATACATCAGACCGTTTGTGTCCGTGCAGAGGTGCGAGACCTTGTTAGAGTTGCAGTAGGCCGCCAGGTGGCGTGAGTTAGAGATTGAGTTGCAGTTACGTGAGCTGAGGCAAGCTCCAGTGCAGTCGTAGCCCGCGACGAAACAATCTAAGACCATTGATTCTAGGATGGGAGATCAGGGCAGCGACATTTGTGGAAAGTGTGGGAGGGGTCACACCAGAGTTTGTCGGTCCGGTGGTGCATGACGCAAGTGTGGAAAGGAGGGGCACTATGCGAGGGATTGTCGGCAGTCAGTGCCGGTTCGGGATTTGAAAATTTGTTATCATTGTCATCAGGTTGGGCACTTGAGGGTCAACTGCCCACAGCTTGTTGCAGGATCGGTGCAGGCTCTAGCACCGGCCAGTTTGAGGATCATAGGTGGAGGTCAGGGTGGAGCGGAGCCCCCAAGGGCTCAGGGCCGTGCTTTTCAGCTTTTGGAAGAGGAGGTCAGAGTAGTGTCGGATGCAGCTGCGGGTATGTTCCTTTCTTGATATCTTGTTATCTTGTGATTATTGTGGTGTGTTATTCTCTGTTGGTCATGTTGTATGGGTTTTTTCGTTTTGGTATCCGTTGTTCCTTGAGGGTTTGGTGTGGTTATGGGTTATTGTTTCGGGTTTTCGCTGGTTATCATTTGTAAGGGTTATTAGTGGATTAATGGCGTTGGTGTGCATGTCGAATAGCATCTGCAGTCTGAGGAGGGAATAGTTGAAGATTGAGTTTCTTTCGAGCGGGATGATCAATGTGGGAATGTATTTTTGCGAAGGTTTCTAGTGCTAGTGGGAATCAGTCTGCATGTAAGTGTTAAGTTTTGTGCAAGGTTATTTTGGGAGGTCGGTGATAGTGACCAGTGGTTGATAGTTAGTGACCTAAGTGGGGGAGAATTGGAAATTCTCCGGATGGTTATTAGGCCTGAGAGATTGATTAGCTGCTTGGGATTCAGCGGTATTTCTGTCAGCTGAGAGCAGGCTGGTATGGGTGAGTAGCAGGCGTGCGGGGTGGGATACAAACCTATGGCATTGATTGTGGAGGGTCTGGGATCAGGCTAGGAGCGAGTATGTATGATGGAGAAAGAGTTCGGAACCCCTAGAGGGCTAGAACAGTGTGCATGGGAGGATTTCCCGGAGAGATAACTCGGAATGATGGATGCTAGTTGAGCGGTCCGGATAGACTGAAGGCCGGTAGGCGTACCAGTCAGGCCGAAGGCTCGGGGGACAATCCAGCCAGACTGAAGGCCCTGGAGGGCGGTCCAGATTGGCTGAAGGTTTTGAGAGTGGTCCGGATTGGCTGAAGACCTGGTGAGGTGGTCCAGTCATGCTGAAGACTCTGCAGGTATTATTAGACCGGTTCAAGGAATTGGGTTGGGCATGTGGTGATGTGTTAGCATTCGGAGGTCTGGCCTCGGGTATTGATTGTGATTAGTGGAGGTGGTGCATGGACTCGCGAGTCCTTGCGAGCAGGTTCAGGTCTTATGTGTTGCATGGATAGCGGTTATGCTATAAGGGAATGTAAACTCTCGGAAGTGGAAGTAGCAGCACAAGGTTGTGATGGGAATGGTCCAATTATGGTCTTTAAGCAGCGAGATTACGGCAGTGGTATGGGATCACAACTGGGTTGGATGGTTGCTGAGGCTCTGCAGGAATGCATGGATGGAATTTTGGAATTTCCAGATAGATTTGTTTATGTGGTGAAAATGCATCCAAAAGGATGTTTAGAAGTGTCAGCAGTGTATCGGGGTTTTACTAACCCGAGGACATGAGAGCCAGTTTGGTGCGGTTATGAGATTGCGGTGGAGAACTCGTGGGAGTTGCTCTAGGGATGAAGCTTGTGTCATCCAGTCAGCAAGAAAGATATAATTTGGGTTTCGAATTTTGATGGTTGAGTCTTGTTTAGCCTGGCTCGGTGAATGTCACGCGGTGCATTGCAGGGATAGCTTCGGAGAAGAGTTGTCGTAGGCTTCGAGGACGAAGCCAAATTTAAGTGGGGGAGAAATGTAACACCCCGTTCGTTAAGTTTTTAACTATGAGTCCCTGAGATTTAAGAGGAAGGGTAATTCTGGTCCTTTTACGATAAATGAGTTTCATCCGAGAAGGTTTCGGGCTGGTATATATGTTAGAAGCATTGGGCTTCTCGTCACCCCCGTATGAATGTAAAGTTATTTGGGAGTGGGTTTAGATTAGAGGAGTAGCGGTGTTTTGAAGTTGATCATTGTTTATAGCTCTTTGTGGATTAAGGGGGAAATGGTACCATGCATGCATGGCATGCATGCATGTAATTATTTTGAAGTCTGGTTGGGTACGCCCAACGTAAGGGAGCCATAAGTTGTGGGTGGCCAGGTGAGTACGCCCAGCGTACTCTCAGAAACCCCAAACCCTATTTTAGGGTCAGCCACTATATAAGGAACATGTTGGTTCACCCCTTAGCCTCCTTATGCTCATCTTCAACCTCAGAGAAACCCTAGATCTCGTGTCCTCTCTATTATTGGGTGTGTTTGACCTTGGAAAACTCTTTTTGGTAAAAGAAAGTATTGAAGGAGAAAAGAGAAGTTGTCAAAGAAGAAGAAGAACGTGTGGAGCTTGTAGATCTGAGGAGATACCATCCTTTGGAGCTTGTTTGAGGTATAAAGCTTCTTTCTTGACCTTCATATTGTGTAGATCTATGTATTTTGAAGCTTTGTCACCATTCTTGTCCCAAAAGTCCTCACCTTGTTGCATATTTCGATTTGGTCAAGATTATCTGTCCTTTCAGACCTTTAGAGAGGTCTTGAGTGAGAAAAATGAGGTCCCAAGGGCTGTAGTTGTTCCATGTGTGAGATATATAGGTCTTAATGGATTAAGACCTTGGATTAAGAGCTTAAGGACGTCCCAAGTGATAAAGTCTGAGACTTTATGAATAACAATAATATTTGGCCTATGGATCTGAAGTTTGGGCTTAAGAGCTTAAGCCATTAGGAGGTTAAAAGGACTTATTGAGTAGTGCAGTTCCGCCCCGCGTAACCCTTGATTACGCCCCGTGTAGCGGTCCAAAGCCCCGATGCTCATCCGCGTTTCGTTGCAGTACACCCAGCGTACCAAGGAGGGTACGCCCAGCATACTCCTCCTATTGGACTTTCATTTTGGGCTTTGATTTTGGGCCGTTTGTGGAAAATTGGGTATTGGGCCAAGTCTGGGAATTTATGGGTAGAGTATTTTGGGCCCAGTTATTGTTTTGGACACTGGTTCTAGGCCCATTTGGTGAAGTGGGCCCAATTTGGTAAATTGGGCCAATGTTGGACTTTGTATGAGATTTGGACTTTGGTCTTGGCCCGATAAGTGGAAGTATGAATGAACTAATGCTTATTTTGTTATGATGGTTAGTTCGGCTTTTGCGGTGAGTTGGTGTTTCGAGAGTCTGCTTCTTCAGTTCAGAGTATCGGCATTCGCGAGGTGAGTTATCCTCACTATATCGACAGGGTCTAAGGCACTAAGGCCGACCTTTTTATTGGAGTGAGATTCGAATGTGGTTGTTATGTTATTTCTTTGATATGCCTGCATCCTGGTAGCTAGGATGGTATATGCTAGAGACCTGGTTAAGGTTGATTTCCCGATATGTAGAGTGATGCTATGCTAGTGACCGGTTAGGTCGGTATCCTGGTTAGGGTAATGATATGTTATGTGATCTGTTTGATCGGTCTGTTGACTATGAACTGTTATATGATTGTATGTTATGTGCACATGATTGTTTGGACTGGATTTGGGTTGAGGCGGGTCCTACTTTGTGTTGTAGGCCAAGATACCCAAGGTGGACCGGTTGTTCCAAAGGCCCAACGAGCGGTCCGGATAGGCTGTAGGCCCCACAAGGGCGGACCAGACGTGCCGAGGCTCGGAGAGTGGACCAGGCCGACTGAAGGCCCGATGCGGGCAGACCATTCATACTGTAGACTGAGAGAGTGGACCAGGTGGGTTGAAGGCCCGGTGCGGGCGGACCAACCACACTGCAGACTCGAAGGACATGACTAGACACAGAGGGTGGACTGAAGGATGATATCGCGGATCAGTCACACAGTGGACCCGATATGCATGGCTGTTCTATGTTCTGTTATGTTATGTATGCTATTTATGTTATGGGCCGGAAGGCAATATGTTTTGGACTAGAAGGTCGTAGCGTGGAAGGGTGTATATGTGGTTGGTATTTTGGGGGTATCTCACTAAGCTTTCGGGCTTACAGTTGTGGTTTAAATGTTTTTCAGGTTCTTCAGGAAACCGTGGCAAGGCGAAGGCGTGATCGTACCGCTCCTCGTGTTTATGTTTATGGCATGATTCTGGGAATACTTTGGTAATAAATGTATTGAAAACCTTTTTGTAATAACGTTATTAAAATGGATTGTTTTTGAAATGTTCAAATTGAGTTGAAATTTTTGGTTGTTACACATATAATTACAATTCAGCCCCTCTAGTTTAATTAATTACACTTGATCACAAAATTAGTTCCTAATTAATTATTGACCAATATTAATTAAACAAATATGATTTCTCCTTTAATATATTATTCTTATAACATATTAATAAATCATAATGAGCTCTTTCTCTATTATTTCTCCAGTTAAGTTGCTTTGGTGAAGGCAACCCAAAAGGACCATGCACAATCGGGTCAAGTATTTACCAAATATGGTTACTGGCTTAGACACTAATCCAACTGTCTCCCACTTGGATAAGTCTAGTAACTACAAATGTAAGTATACCTCGATTTGCAATCGTAGCTCTCAAAGACCCTGTCAAACTCTGATCTTATCAGTAACCTGTCCTTCAAATAAGGGATCATATATTCCTCGATTCTAGATATCGTACAGACACGAGACATGGATTGAAATTATTCTATCAGTCTATGTGTTGTTTCTCGATTTTTGATTTACGACGACCGACTAATTGAACAAATCAAATTAGCCCTAGCCCGGCCGAGCATTTACTTTTGTCATCACTAAATCATCGAGGGGCCCAAAGATATCGCTTTTATCCTACTTTGGGTAAAAGGAACGGATAAACTTTGACTCAATGTTTGCTTGCACTCACTCACCAAATCACACACAACAATAAGTTTTATAACACCGAGTTATCGGTGCGTTTACATATTATCAATGTGCAACCGATTCACAAGATACAACTCACACATCTCGGTTTCAAGAATATAAGATGTTATCGTCTCACCAATCACTCGTGATACAATCCATGGAGTGATCCAAGTGAGCATGGGTTTGATCTAATGCTCAAATTCATATTCATAAGCACTCATGAACGTTGCAGCAAACATTTGCTTATGTCTAACACTCTTTAGACAATCCACACACCAATTCATGACAGTCTTCATTTTTACCTACTTCCAACATATGAACGACTGTGGCCCGTTCGAATAATTTGACTATTCTTAATCAATTAAATTATTCAGGAAGTCAAAACATGCAAAGTGAAACACAAGAATAATACTAATCCCATGTGGCCTCAAACCTTTGAGCATAAGTAAAACATCTTTTATTTATCACCATATTGATTACTCATTATTTGTCGTTTCTGGTAATCGACTTCTTACTTGAATTATTACACTTGTCCCAATGTCCTAGAATGCACACAATGTTTACCTATGGTTCTTTCTTTGTGAAATAGATCAAATTGAACACATTTACAATCATTCTCATTTCACAACTCTAAATCCTTTTCCATAAGTGAAAGAATATCAAATTCTTGCTACTTATAGAATATGCTAGATTCTAACATTTTATGCAATGATCCTTTCGTAATGTCACCGCACCAAAATCACAAAGACTATTGCCAATGATATTACAGAGTCCTCTATCGGAGATTGTTACAAGACAATTCCTTAGATATGATGTCTCTTATTCAAAGTACATTCCTTTGAACATCCTTTTGCATAAAAGTTTCTAATCTAGACATAGATTTTCAATATTCAATTCCCAATATGGACACGCTTCCATATTTTCCATATGACAACTTATACTTAATAGAATCCTATCTATTTGTAATAATGTCGATATGGTACATCCAATATGGAATCATTTCCATAATTTCCATATGACAATTCATTCTTAATAGAATCTTTTCTATTCATAATATCGATATGGTCCATCCAATACCATGCTTCCAACTACTCACAAGCAGCCAATCCTCGTCGAACTTTGGATTGTCCTTTGATAGTTGTTTAATTATTTTGGTCAAAAACGGATTCTAGTCCTTTTTCCCTCTAAATGCGCTAAACAATTGGAAAATTTTAGAATGATCAAATATTATAGCATTTGCAATCGATCCTGTACCCGAAGCGTATGGGACATGATGAAAAATGTCTTACATAAAGATTTGATACTTTATCAATCTTTCGCCATAATGTTTTATTTGCTATGTTCTCAAAATTCGAATTGTGAAGAAGAATGCCGTAATCTTAATTGAAATTTTAAGAACACACTATGTACTTTTGACTAAATTTATAAACATTCCACAACCTAAGCCTTTAGATTTGAAATGAAGCATAATATTCTCTCCCTTAATTATAGCAAAACAACTATTCCATCTTTACAACTTGGCAAAGAATGACTCTTGTTTTCTATAATTAATATTGCCAACTTGCAATACTTTCCTTAATAATCATACAATCATAACATTTATGCTCCCACTATCATGATGATTAACATAACACTTATGCTCCCACTAGCTTCGACATGTATTCATAAACATCTTAACTTTCAGAAAAACAATACCTATTGAATTTCTTATGTCCATGTTTCTAATACTTAGTGCTTTTATAATCTTTTATCAATGCTTCTTGAACTTATACACCTTTGCCTTAGATAGTTCATATGTGTGTCTAAACAATTAAGACTAATTGCCAAACCTCACAGTTTAAATCATGGAAAGGGATACCGTAACCATAATCAGATTCGAGAATGCAATTTTACAATCACTATCTTCTTAAAATCTTTCTTAGTGAAAACATTTTCTCACAATCATTTTCATGAAGGAGGAAATCTTTTGACACTTAGATTTTATACGGTGTATGTGTTCCTATCCATGTGAATTTGTTAAAACCAAGGTTTACGACAAATTCAAACTCATATGGATCGAACTTTCTTAATCTTGATTTCTTGCCTTATGGTAGCACGGCTGCCCACCATGTTTTCCAAGTAGTTAAGCAACTCACCATTTCCTATCAATGTACTTTCCATTGATCAAGGTCCTTGCCTTTTATGCATTCAAATGAGAACTCATACAACTCACATGCATATTTAACTCAATTGGAACAGCACAGAAACAAAATAATGTCAACACGATAGGTTGTTAACCTCAACTTGTGTGCTAGTGATGATCGATAAGGTTTATTTGATTTGTTCTTGAAACCTTTCAAGACCATTAAGACTCCTACTGACTCCTTGACATATAAGATTCTCTTGTCAATAAACATTTCTTGACAAACAAATATTCAAGAGTTAGTGTAGTTTTTATCAAAACACTTCATAAATTGGTCCTAGTTGGTCTTTGTCTTGTCCAAGACATCACAACTTTCCATAGTTGATGAACGTTATAAACCTTTTAATACTTATCACTCATTGTCACAATCTTAACTCTAAGACTTGTTTTGGAACGAAGTATGATTGACTTCTTGATTTAACCATTTCTTCAATTCTTGATTCCTCTTCTTAAACATACAATTGTACTAAGACTCACTTAGAGGATCATTTGAGATATGGTTCTTAATCATTAAAACCTATCATAAAACATAAAAGGTACTATCCCTTCTTCTTAGAATGGAGAACCTTTTATCTTTCTGCCTACTTGATTCTTCTTATGCGTTCTGCCATTGATTTAAACCTTTCAATCAATTCCGAATTACACTTAATCTTATAATATTTACTAAACCTTTAGTAAATCATGACGAATATCTTTGTTACTCTTATGGTGGACTTGATCAACACACAACTTTGTGTGCTCGATCTCCTAGTCCTTCACTTGACACTTTGTCAACGAATTAGTCTAATTTCCAAATATGAAATTTCTCATTCATCATGCAACCAAGTTGTGTGATTCCAAATTTCTGTCCAATTGAAATTTGGGCGATGAGAAACTCTCCCTATTTGGTAAATTCTCGACATTTCCATAAATAAGAATCATTTCCATTCGTTGTAGAAATATGTTAACATCAATTTTCATAACAATTTCATTGCAAGGAAATAAACAAATAAATAAATAAGTCAAACAAAATTTATTTTATTTATAAAAGCAGCAGAAAACATTTGTCATTACAATGCAAAATCCATTGAAAACTATGTAGTCAAATATTCCTAACAATTCCATCATAAATATATAAGCTTAAAATCTAATCTTCAAGTCCATGCGATCGAGATCCATTTCTTTGTGATTATACTCATCTTGCTCTTTCATCAAGCTTCCTTTCTTTTCACCGATCCTGCAAAACATTCAAATGCAATCTTATCACATCATATATTAAGAATCAACGAATAGGAACTTAATGGAGTTAGATAGTGGATTTTTACCTGAAGCACAGTCATACTCTTTGACTCTCCGATCTTTGGAATCTTTAGGCTCTTGGGGCAGACTTCTATCCAACGCCCTTTCTCTTGGCAGAAAATGCAGATCGCTTCTCTTAGAATGTCGGAAGTATGGTCGGTTGACTTTCCCAACAAATACGCTCCATTGCTTTGCCAAATCATTTCTGATTCATCAGCAATGAGCATGTAAGTTAGGTCAATGAGGTTATCGTCATGATCCATCCTATAATACTTTCTTTTGAACTCATCATATGATTCAGGGAGTGACTGCAGAACCCAGTTCACAGCCAACTCATCGGGAAATGGCACACCCAACATAATCAACCTATCGATGTGTGATTTCATTCCTAGAATGTGGGCACACACGGATTTACCATCTTCATGTTTCATTTCCAATAGGGCCTTAGTGATATTGAACCTTTCAATTCTTCGATCTTGTGGGTTAGGGAGATCAATTGGAGGAAGTGGAGGAAGTGAAGCATGATTTCTTGTTCCTCGATCGAATCGTGGAATACCATCATCATGTGGAATGCTTGTTCCACGGGATTTGGGAAGACCATAGTTGTCGAACTTTGACATCTACAAAATGGGAGAAACAAATTCAAGTTGGTTGATTGATTGAGTCCTTAGTAAATCACCCAAATGAAATACTAAGGCTGGGACCCAACGCAATATTCCACAACTCGAGAGAGGGATACCGTAACCCTAATTGCAGAATATTTGAAGGTAAGTGAATGATGATTCACTAATTTCCACCACGAAAAAGGAAAAAGAATTTTAAGTTTTAAATCTATGAAAACTCCTAGATCCTTTGAGATTCATTGAACTTTCAATGGCATGTTTAAATCATGATATGCCCCTCTTGTTTGTGACTGGGATGCCGAGGATCACAAAGCGGGTGTGAGTAACCATGCAAACTTACATGGTGCCCTCACATGTTACAGTCACCTATTCGATGTGCCGGTAAACCACACACGCTCCACCAAACTCTGACAAACATTGAGTTACCCTTTTTTACCTTTGCTTACAACCATTTAGTGTGCCGGTAAACCACACACGCTCCACTAATGTCTTCGCAAGGGCACAAAGTGTAATTTCATGGAATTGCATCAATTCACTTTTGCCTAAGTAACTAAGATTGGTAATTTGTAAAACATTTAGTTACTTTTGTACTTCATTATACCTATAATGGAAAGTTTTGTCCTATCCTACCCGTTTGGCTAACGACCCTCCACTAGTCAAGAGTGCGGTGGGTAAGAGTTGATACCCATTCAATCGCCATTTTATAGGCAATTTCCTTAACCACCCCTTATAGACCAGCTTCGTGAATGAGGCTACTAACGGTAAGACTGACTTTACTTATACATATATATATATAATGTTAGACTTTTAATGTTATATATAGTATAGGGTGTGTTTTACACTTTAAAAATACTAGGTGGTCAAATATAACAATTATACTTTTAATTGTAAACCAAAACTTTTATGGATTTATTAAACTTCTTTTTATTATACATCTTAACTAATTAATAAAACCATAAGGGTGTGATTTGAATTTTTCAAAACAATACTAGGATTTTATAATTTAACATTCCTAAATTAAACTTTTAATGAACTTTTAAATTCCAAAACTTGAGGGCAAGTTTTGAAACATTTCAAAACATTTTAGTTTTAATTTCTCTTAAAAATTTTCGAATTTATGACATGTAAATTAAAATTTTAAATATTAAAACTCTTGATTTAATAATTATCTTGAATTAGGCTATTAATTTAATTATTAAATCATAAGGGATTATCTAAATCATGAGGATAATTACCATTTATACATTTAAGATATATCCTATTCCCTTAATTATCTCTCTAGATTTCGAAATTATGGTTAGGATAATGCAAAATCTATAATTACCATATATAACAATTAGAGGATAATTACAAGATATGGGAAAATCCAAATCCCTAAAATTTAGGATCTTATCTTGGGGAGGAGGCTAATTTCGAAAATCAAGGGATTAAGACAAACCCTAGATTTCGAAATTTAAGGGTTTAAGGAAAAGATTTGAAGATCTTATTCAAACTCTTGCAAATTAGGGTTTGCAAACCCTAATCTCGAAAAACCCAAGCCTCCTAGGGTTTATTGGCAATAAACTTGATAATGTCAAGTTCATACAATTGAATAAACTAATTGAAAGCAAGTTAACCAAAGGCTCTGATACCACTGATGGGTTTTTATACAAACAATCCTATGTGTACATGCAACCCTAGCATTGGATCTATGTTTTCACTATTAGATATACAACATTATGAACACATAATAAAACCCTAAAGATGATTGCTATTTTCGAAATTAACCAAGAAAGTTAGATTACATACCTCTTGTTGTTATATTGTAATAACAACTTGAATCTTCAAACCCTAAGTCTTGAAAGCACGCACCACAAGTGTAATGCCTCTAATGGCTCACGAACATCACAACAATTGGAGAAGATATAGAGAAAGAGAAGAGGTATAGAATTTCGTTCCTAGGAACCCTTGGGAAGGCTTGGACGAATTCATGAGCCTTAGGGGTCTTTATATAGGTGTATAGATTAGGGTTTCAGTCCTTATCCTTATCTAGTTGCTTGCCCACCAAGCAAACCATAAGATAAGCCTTGAATTCTTATCATGGACAATTTCAAGGATACATATCCTTTAGATTTCGTCCACCCATATTCTAGGATAATCCTTAACCTATTTTGCAACTATCATATAATTACAATTCAGCACCTTTAGTTTAATTAATTACACTTGATCACAAAATTAATTCCTAATTAATTATTGACCAATATTAATTAAACAAATATGATTTCTCCTTTAATATATTATTCTTATAACATATTAATAAATCATAATAACCTCTTTCTCTATTATTTCTCCAGTTAAGTTGCTTTGGTGAAGGCAACCCAAAAGGACCATGCACAATCGGGTCAAGTATTTACCAAATATGGTTACTGGCTTAGACACTAATCCAACAAAATGTACATTCGTTAAAGTATTTAGAAAAAGTATTTTCAAACCACTAACCACAATATCCATAATCCAATAATTGTTGTTTGATATCATTAATTCACTTAAAATCTTAATACATTTGAAAAGTAAGAACATAGAAGCATACAAAGATATACTTGAAATTCGAGTAATTCGAGTTGGAAAAATTTCAGCATTTCTTGTGAGAATGCAATAAATAATAGATTCTAGGGACTCGAAGGCATTGTTTCTTGATTCATGTTTGGTATTCCTTGTGTGACTTGAAAAACTTTTAACGACTGAAAAAAAAACTAAAAAGCCAAGAAAAGGGGAGATTTTGAGTCTTTTCTTCTTTAATTTCTCAAGCTTGTATTAAATAACAAATAACCATTGGTCAACAGAAAAATGTGGTGCTCCCAAGAGAAAAGTGATTTATTTTTTACCAATCGTATTCTATTCTAATCTCATTAATTACATATATAAAATAACTAAGACAAATATTAATACTTGTTATGAAAATTTTAAAATACTCTTCTGTCAAAAAGAAAATAAATAAAAGCGGGATACACATAAAATAGGAATATACTTTCACTAGGTTTAAACACGTGGAAGCCGCAGTTAACAAAAGCACTATCCAAGAGCTCAATGGTGCTTCATTTTCATCTCTCCTAGCACTTGCAACTATGCTTTAAAACCCTCTTTTTCTTTATTAGGGCCTAATTCTTGTCACTGTCTAAAAAATGTATTGGAATTCCAACTTTACAGACCGAGGGTTCAAAGTCAAAAATACCGAGCTAACTATATTACAGAATGTCCCATTAGAACTTTGTGACTAGAAACATTTCCATGATAATGAAGACTAAATTTCAAGGTACGCTCCTTGAAAACTTTCCTTGTGGTAACATCCTAAAATTTCCAGGTGTCATATTTGAGAAATTCATGTTCCTTAGCAGAGAAACTCGACGAGTTGGATGCCCACTTGGTGAGTGGAGTCGTTTTGGCCGTATAGGTTTAGTGACCAACTCGGCGAGACGGAGCTGTTTGGAGAAACCCTAATTTTCTGGGTTTGTGTCCTATTTAAAGGGCCTTAATCCCACATTTGTGTATCCCTTATCTCCAGAGAGCCCTGTGAGAAACCATAGATTGGTTCCATACATTGTGAGAGAGAGAGAAAGAGACTATTTTGGGTGTTCTTGTGCAACTTTGGAAGAAGATTTGGAGAGCATCTTGGATTGGTCAAGGGATGGACATTTGGATCCAAAGATTCTCCACTGGGTAGCTTCTTTTAGAGGTAAAAGAAGCTAACTTGATCATTCTTTGCGTAGATCAGAAAAGCAAACGGAATGATTCCCAACATGAATTCGCTCTAGAATCCTTCAAATTTTCATTCCATTTCAGCTTAATGGCCCTCTGGTTGCCTTTTAGATCTCAAAATGGCATCTATGAGATCTATATTCATAGAAACCGAACTAGGTTTAAGACATATCATTAGGGTTAATTTTTGGCTAAGTTAATAGATTTTAGCGTCACCACAACGTGGTAAAAGTATTGCCACATCATGGAAACTGGAATCCTTAAAGTACACAGCAACGTAGACCTAAACGGGCTTTTTTCGCATTTTTTTGATCCACCACGTCATGGTAATTCCTTAGCCAAGACGTGGGAATTAGAATTTGTATTCTGGCATAAACATGAAAATCAATTGAAATTTTGTCTTGCTTTTAAAACATCTTGAAATTCCTTAATAGGAGTTACGATTCATTAAATATAGCTAAAACACTAAAGAGAGGTCTATCAGCCCAATAAAAATGTAGAAAGTATTGGTTGTCCAGTTTTGCCAACTTTTTTTTCCCTTTGAGCTCCATTCTCATCATTTTGCATCCCAATTCCAATTTTAACTATCGGTTAACATTTTAGAGCGTATTAAGTATCATATATCTTAAAATATAACATTTTTATTCAAATATATTAAGATAATGACCTATAATATATACTAAAATATTACGATATCATTAGTTGACAATTGTTCCTCTATCAGAGTTCTCCCTAGTTTGATACACCATAAGAGAATGTTCAACTTAATAGGAACCCAATTAACCGCCTATTCTCCTCCTTACCCCAACATATGACAATCCATATGAAGAACTCCTATAGGATGCCAAAATTTCAAGTTAAATATGGTTAGTTTGTTACAATAGTACATATCACAATATTTCCCAAGACTTGTTATATCAAATTTTTTTCACAATATTTCGAGTCGATTTATATGTATTATCCATTTAGTTATGTCATTTTTGTCAAACAAACATAATTCTACATGTAATATGTAATATTTCTCTACCTGTTAGTTATCAACCATCAATCACAAAATATGTTAAACAAACTAAATAATTGTTGAAACACCATCGTAATGGGAAAAATTAACAAAACGAGTTTGATTTAAATGGTATTTAGATGGTCATTTCTTTTAAGGTTTGTCCCAAATTTTTATGTAGGTTAATAACATGCCAAATAAGTAAATTTTTTTCTAAAATCATTCAAACCGCTCCAACTTGATCTATCAAAACCTTTTAGTCTTCTTTTTTCCAAATGTTGAATAATATAAATCAATGCTTCAAATAACCATCAAAATGGGTCCATAGCTCAGTGGTAGAGCATTTGACTACAGATCAAGAGGTCACCGGTTTGAACCCGGTTGGGCCCTTTGTTTGAATTTTTTGATACCCTTATCATATCTAAAATCAACCATCATTTGCTTCTTACGGAAATTAAAAACGTTATGTAAACCATTTCAGAACATATATTATCTCGTTAATATAGAAATAGAAGCATATTCCTCTAATTTATTGATTCTGAAAATAATATTGATTACAAACATTAAGTTACAACCTCTTATATCACACATTATTATAAATGAAAATAAAGTCTTGAATATTTGTCCTTATTATATGCGTCGGTTTGATACCAATAAAAAGTTGACTACTAATTAAACTTAACCTGGTTTTCATTAAACCAACACCGTAGATACTTCTTAATCAGTTAATCGCTATTTCATTCATCTTCATTCTCCCTGATAACACAACATAACTAGTGTTCTACCCGTATGGTGATTGGGTTGACGAATTTAAAAACAAAAAATGGTTTTATTTTTAACAAATGAATGTAGTTTCTAATGTAAAAATTAAAATTCTTTAGATAATTAACAAAATGTCTTTCTTACTCAACAAAACATTATCATAAGGATCATCAAATGTGATTTTCCTTGTGCACAATGTATTTGGAAAAATGTACATTCGTTGATGTATCAACACCTTTCAGTCTTCTTTTTCTCGAATATTGAATGATATAAATCAATGCTTCAAATAACCATCAAAATGGGTCCATAACTCAATAGTAGAGCATCTGACTGCAGATCAAGAGGTCACCAGTTTGAACCCGGTTGGGCCCTTTGTTTGAATTTTTTTAAACCCCTCACATATCTCGAATCAACCATCATTTGCTGCTTACGGAAACTTAAAACATTATATAAACCATTTCAAAACTTATATTATCTCGTTAATATAGAAATGGAAACATATTCCTCTAATTTATTGATTTTGAAAATATTATTGATTACACACATTAAATTACAGGATCTTATATCACAAATTATTATAATTGAAAATAAAGTCTTGAATATTTGTGCTTATTATATGCATCGGTTTGATACCAATAAAAAGTTGACTACTAATTAAACTTAATATGGTATTAATAAACCCAACACCGCAGAGATTTCTTAATTCTCCATGATAACACAACATAACTAGTGTTGTACCCGTATGTTGGTTGAGTTGACGAATTTAAAAAAAAAAAAAATTTACCAAATGAATGTAGGTTCTAATGTAAAAATTAAAATTATTTATATAAGAAACAAAATGTCTTTCTTACTCTACAAAACATACATTGTCATAAGGATCATCAAATGTGTTTTTCCTTTTGTATGGTTGAAGTAAGAAATAAAACTCATAACAGACAAATCATTACCAATAATCAACCCCATGATCTCTACGTTTGTCTAGGAAGTTATTTACGTTTTGTACACAATATATTTGCAACAATGTACATTCGTTGAAGTATTTATTATAACATTTTACATTCATGTACATTGTTATTTTTTCCAGATTTTAATTTTTTTTGTAGACTATAAATTAGCCCGGTTGATTAATGAAAAGACAAATGACATATTACATTTTATTTTATAGCATCAACGTCAGGTTAATGTTTGGCTAATCTGACTACCAGAACAATTAAAACGAACATGTACGGAACATTCTAATATAATGTAGTTTTTTGCATGATATTTCTATTTTAAGTATTAATGAATAATGATATTCAATTGGAATTTTCTCTTTGAAAACCAAAATGTTTAATGATTTTGGGACGTCCGATGACAACATTTGACTTGAAAAAATGTTTGATGGTCACTAACATGCCAAATAAATTCATAATTTCACCCAACCTTTCAAGCATTTTATCCACTTGATTATTTGATGCTTGATACTCATTAACCCACCAACAATATTCACAATTTCAACCAAACTTTCAAACCACTAATCACAATATCTATAATTCAATAATTGTTGTTTGATATCATTAATTCACTTGAAATCTTAATGCATTTGAAAAGTAAGAAGATAGAAGCATACAAAGATATACTGAAAATACGAGTAATTAGAGTGGGAAAAATTTCAGCATTGCTTGTGAAAATGCAATAAATATTAGATTCTAGGGACTCGAAGGCATGGTTTCTTGATTCATGTTTGGTATTCCCTGTGTGACTTGAAAGACTTTTAATGACTGAAAAAAAAAAAAAGCAAAGAAACGGGAGATTTTTAGTCTTTTCTTATTTCATTTCTCAAGCTTGTATTAAATAACAAATAACCATTGGTCAACAGACAAATGAGGTGCTGCCTAGAGAAAAAGTGATTTATTTTTTACCAATCGTATTCTATTCTAATCTCATTAATTACATACATAAAATAACTAAGATAAATATTAATACTTGTTAGGAAAATTTTAGAATACTCTTTTGACCAAAAAGAAAATAAACAAAAGTGGGATACACATAAAATAACAAAATACTTTCACTAGGTTTAAACACGTGGAAGCCGCAGTTAACAAAAGCAGTATACAAGAGCACAATGGTGCTTCACTTTCATCTCTCCTAGCACATGCAACTATGCTTTAAAACACTCTTTTTCTTTATTAGGGCCTAATTCTTGTCACTGTCCAAAATATGTATTGGAATTGCAACTTTACAGACCGAGGGTTCAAAGTCATAAAGACCGAGCTAACTATATTAAAAAATGTCCCATTAGAACTTTGTTACTAGAAACAATTCCATGATAATGAAGATTAAATTTCAAGGTAAACTCCTTGAACACTTTCCTTGTGGTAACATCATGAAATTTCCAGGTATCATATTTGAGAAATTCATGTTCCTTAGCAGAGCAACTCGACAAGTTGGATGCCCATGAGTGGAGTCGTTTTGGCCGTATAGGTTTAGTGACCAACTCGGCGAGTTGGAGCTATTTGGTGAAACCCTAATTTTCTAGGTTTGTGTCCTATTTAAAGGGCCTTAAGCCCTCATTTGTGTATCCCTTATCTACAAAGAGCCCTGTGAGAAACCCTAGATTGGTTCCATCCATTGTAAGAGATTGAAAGAGACTATTTTGTGTGTTCTTGTGCAACTTTGGAAGAAGATTTGGAGAGCATCTTGGCTTGGTGCAGAGAGGGACATTTGGATCCAAATATTCTCCACTAGTTAGCTTCTTTTAGAGGTAAAAGAAGCTAACTTGATCATTCTTTGTGTAGATCAGAAAAGCAAACCGAATGATTCCCAACATGAATTCGCTCTAGAATCCTTCAAATTTTCATTCCATTTCAGCTTAATTAATGGCCCTCTGGTTGCCTTTTAGATCTCAAAATGGTATCTATAAGATTTATATTTATAGAAACCGAACTAGGTTTAAGACATATCATTAGGGTTAATTTTTGGCTTAGTTAATAGGTTTTAGCGTTGCTACAACGCGGTAAAAGTATTGCCACATCATGGAAACTGGAATCTTCAATGTACAGGGCAACGTAGACCTAAACGGGCTTTTTTCGCAATTTTTTGATCCACCACATCATGGTAATTCCTTAGCCAAGACGTGGGAATTAGAATTTGTATTCTAGCATGAACATGAAAATCAATTGAAATTTTGTCTTGCTTTCAAAGCATCTTGAAATTCCTTAATAGGAGTTATGAGTCATTAAATATAGCCAAAACACTAAAGAGAGGTCTATCAGCCCAATAAAAATTTAGAAAGCATTGGTTGTCCAGTTTTGCCAACTTTTTTTCCCTTTCAGCTCTATTCTCCTCATTTTGCATCCCAATTCCAATTTTAACTATCAGTTAACATTTCAAAGCGTATTAAGTATCATATATCTTAAAATATAACATTTTTATTGAAATATATTAAGATAATGACCTATAATATATACTAAAATATTACGATATCATTAGTCGACAATTATTCCTCTATCAGAGTTCTCCCTAGTTTGATACACCATAAGAGAATGTTCAACTTAATAGGAACCCAATTAACCCGCCTATTCTCCTCCTTACCCCAACATATGACAATCCATATGAAGAACTCCTATAGGACGCCAAAAACTTATCTGACACATCAAGCAATGTAGGGATATAATTTCACGTTAAATATGGTTAGTTTGTTACAATAGTACATATCACAATATTTCTCAAGACATGTTATATCAAATTGTTTTCACGATATTTCGAGTCGATTTATATGTATTATCCATTTAGTTATGTCATTTCTGTCAAACAAACATAATTCTACATGTAATATGTGATATTTCTCTACCTGTTAGTTATCAACCATCAATCACAAAATATGTTCAACCAACTAAATAATTGTTGAAACACCATCGTAATGGGAAAAATTAACGTAACGAGTTTGATTTAAATGGTATTTAGATGGTCATTTCTTTTAAGGTTTGTCCCAAATTTTTATGTAGGTTAATAACATGCCAAATAAGTAATTTTTTTTTTCTAAAAATCATTCAAAACACTCCAACTTGATCTATCAAAACCTTTCAGTCTTCTTTTTTCCGAATGTTGAATAATATAAATCAATGCTTCAAATAACCATCAAAATGGGTCCATAGCTCAGTGGTAGAGCATTTGACTGCAGATCAAGAGGTCACCAGTTCGAACCCGGTTGGGCCCTTTGTTTTAATTATTTTTATACCCCTCTCATATCTCAAATCAACCTTCATTTGCTTCTTCCGGAAATTAAAAAAGTTACGTAAACCAGAACATATATTATCTCGTTAATATAGAAACAGAAGCATATTCCTCTAATTTATTGATTTTGAAAACAATATTGATTACAAACATTAAATTACAAACTCTTATATCACACATTATTATAATTGAAAATAAAGGCTTGAATATTTGTTCTTCTTATATGCGTCGGTTTGATACCAATAAAAAGTTGACTACTAATTAAACTTAACCTGGTTTTCATTAAACCAACACCGTAGAGACTTCTTAATCAGTTAATCCCTATTTCATTCATCTTCATTCTCCCTGGTAACACAACATAACTAGTGTAATACCCGTATGGTGATTGGGTTGACGAATTTAAAAACAAAAAAATGGTTTTATTTTTAACAAATGAATGTAGTTTCTGATGTAAAAATTAAAATTATTTAGATAATTAACAAAATGTCTTTCTTACTCAACAAAACATTATCATAAGGATCATCAAATGTGTTTTTCCTTGTGTATGGTTGAAGTAAGAAATAAAACTCGTAACAGACAAATCAATACCAATAATCAACCCCATGAACTCTACGTCTGATTACGAAGTTATTTATGTTTTGTACACAATGTATTTGGAAAAATGTACTTTCGTTGAAGTATTTAGAATTTTTTTTTTCAAACTGATCCAACTTGGTTGATCAACACCTTTCAGACTTCTTTTTCTTGAATGTTGAATAATATAAATCAATGCTTCAAATAACCATCAAAATGGGTCCATAACTCAGTGGTAGAGCATTTGAATGTAGATCAAGAGGTCACCGGTTTGAACCTGGTTGGGTCCCTTGTTAGATTTTTTTTAAACCCCTCTCATATCTGAAATCAACTGTCATTTGCTACTTACAGAAACTTAAAACGTTATATAAACCATTTCAAAACTTATAAACCATTTCAAAACTTATATTATCTCGTTAATATAGAAATGGAAACATATTCCTCTAATTTATTGATTTTGAAAATATTATTGATTACACACATTAAATTACAGCATCTTATATCACAAATTATTATAATTGAAAATAAAGTCTTGAATATTTGTCCTTATTATATGCATCGGTTTGATACCAATACAAAGTTGACTACTAATTAAACTTAACCTGGTATTCATTAACCCAACACCGCAGAGATTTCTAAATTCTCCCTGATAACACAACATAACTAGTGTTATACCTGTATGTTGGTTGGGTTGACCAATTTAAAAAAAAATGGGTTTTATTTTTACCAAATGAATGTAGGTTCTAATGTAAAAATTAAAATTATTTAGATAAGAAACAAAATGTCTTTCTTACTCAACAAAACGTACATTGTCATAAGGATCATCAAATGTGTTTTTCCTTTTGTATGGTTGAAGTGAGAAATAAAACTCATAACAGACAAATCATTACCAATAATCAACCCCATGATCTCTACGTTTGTCTAGGAAGTTATTTATGTTTTGTACACAATATATTTGGAACAATGTACATTCGTTGAAGTATTTATTATAACATTTTACATTCATGTACATTGTTATTTTTTCCAGGTTTTAATTTTTTTGGTAGACTATAAATTAGCCCTGTTGATTAATGAAAAGGCAAATGACATATTATAGTTTATTTTATAGCATCAACGTGTGTTTAATGTTTGGCTAATTTGACTACAAGAACAATTAAAACGAACATGTGTGGAATATTCTAATATAATGTAGTTTTTTGCATGATATTTCTATTTTAAGTATTAATGAATAATGATATTCAATTGGAATTTCCTCTTTGAAAAGCAAAATGTTTAATGTTTTTGGGACGTCCGATGACAACATTTGACTTGAAAAAATGTTTGATGGTCACTAACACGCCGAATAAATTCATAATTTCACCAACCTTTCAAACATTTTGTTCAATTGATTATTTGATGTTTGATAGTGACTAACCCACCAACAATATTCACAATTTCAACCAAACTTTCAAACCACTAATCACAATATCCATAATCCAATAATTGTTGTTTGATATCATTAATGCATTTGAAAAGTAACAACATAGAAACATACAAAGATATAAATAAAATACGAGTAATAAGAGTCGGAAAAATTTCAGCATTGCTTGTGAGAATGCAATAAATATTAGATTCTAGGGACTCGAAGGCATTGTTTCTTAATTCATGTTTGGTATTCCTTGTGTGACTTGAAAGACTTTTAACGACTGAAAAAAAAAAAAAAAAAGCAAAGAAAGGGGAGATTCTGAGTCTTTTCTTATTTGATTTCTCAAGCTTGTATTAAATAACAAATAACCATTGGTCAATAGACAAATGAGGTGCTGCCTAGAGAAAAAGTGATTTATTTTTTACCAATCGTATTCTATTCTAATCTCATTAATTACATATATAAAATAACTAAGATAAATATTAATACTTGTTAGGAAAACTTTAAAATACTCTTCTAACCAAAAAGAAAATAAACAAAAGTGGGATACACATAAAATAGCAATATACTTTCACTAGTTTTAAACACGTGGAAGCCGTAGTTAACAAAAGCAGTATCCAAGAGCACAATGGTGCTTCATTTTCATCTCTCCTAGCACTTGCAACCATGCTTTAAAACCTGCTTTTTCTTTATTAGGGCCTAATTCGTGTCACTGTCGAAAAAATGTATTGGAATTCCAACTTTACAGACCGCGGGTTCAAAGTCATAAAGACCGAGCTAGCTATATTACAGAATGTCCCATTAGAACTTTGTTACTAGAAACAATTCCTTGATAATGAAGATTAAATTTCAAGGTACACTCCTTGAACACTTTCCTTGTGGTAACATCATGAAATTTCCAGGTATCATATTTCAGAAATTCATGTTCCTTAGCAGAGCAACTCGACAAGTTGGATGCCAACTCGTTGAGTGGAGTCGTTATGGCCGTATAGGTTTAGTGACCAACCCGGCGAGTTGCAGCTATTTGGAGAAACCCTAATTTTCTGGATTTGTGTTATATTTAAAGGGCCTTAAGCCCTCATTTGTGTATCCCTTATCTCCAGAGAGCCCTGTGAGTAACCCTAGATTGGTTCCATCCATTGTGAGAGATTGAAAGAGACTATTTTGTGTGTTCTTGTGCAACTTTGGAAGAAGATTTGGAGAGAATCTTGGCTTGGTCGAGGGAGGGACATTTGGATCCAAATATTCTCCACTGGTTAGCTTCTTTTAGAGGTAAAAGAAGCTAACTTGATCATTCTTTGCGTAGATCAGAAAAGCAAACCGAAGGATTCCCAGCATGAATTCGCTCTAGAATCTTTCAAATTTGCATTCCATTTCAGCTTAATGGCCCTTCTGGTTGCCTTTTAGATCTCAAAATGGCATCAATGAGATTTATATTCATATAAACCGAACTATGTTTAAGACATATCATTAGGGTTAATTCTTGGCTTATTTAATTGGTCTTAGCATCGCCACAACGTGGTAAAAGTATTGCCACATCATGGAAACTGAAATCTTCAATGTACACGGCAACGTAGACCTAAACGGGCTTTTTTTCACAATTTTTTGATCCACCACGTCATGGTAATTCCTTAGCCAAGACGTGGGAATTAGAATTTGTATTCTGGCATGAACATGAAAATCAATTGAAATTTTGTCTTGCTTTTAAAGCATCTTGAAATTCCTTAATAGGAGTTACGAATCATTAAATATAGCCAAAACAATAAAGAGAGGTCTATCAGCCCAATAAAAATTTAGAAAGTATTGGTTGTCTAGTTTTGCCAACTTTTTTTCCCTTTCAGCTCCATTCTCCTCATTTTGCATCCCAATTCCAATTTTAACTATGAGTTAACATTTCAAAGAGTATTAAGTATCATATATCTTAAAATATAACATTTTTATTCAAATATATTAAGATAATGACCTATAATATATACTAAAATATTACGATATCATTAGTCGACAATTATTCCTCTATCAGAGTTCTCCCTAGTTTGATACACCATAAGAGAATGTTCAACTTAATAGGAACCCAATTAACCCGCCTATTCTCCTCCTTACCCCCAACATATGACAATCCATATGAAGAACTCCTATAGGACGCCAAATATTTATCTGACACATCAAGCAATGTAGGGACATAATTTCAAGTTAAATATGGTTAGTTTATTACAATAGTACATATCACAATATTTCCCAAGACTTGTTATATCAAATTTTTTTCACGATATTTCAAGTCGATTTATATGTATTATCCATTTAGCTATGTCATTTCTGTCAAACAAACATAATTCTACATGTAATATGTGATATTTCTCTACCTATTAGTTATCAACCATCAATCAAAAAATATTTTCAACCAACTAAATAATTGTTGAAACACCATAGTAATGGGAAAAATTAACGTAACGAGTTTGATTTAAATGGTATTTAGATGGTCATTTCTTTTAAGGTTTCTCCCAAATTTTTTTGTAGGTTAATAACATGCCAAATAAGTAATTTTTTTTTTCTAAAAATCATTTAAAACACTCCAACTTGATCTATCAAAACCTTTCGGTCTTCTTTTTTCCGAATGTTGAATAATATAAATCAATGCTTCAAATAACCATCAAAATGGGTCCATAGCTCAGTGGTAGAGCATTTGACTGCAGATCAAGAGGTCACCGGTTCGAACCCGGTTGGGCCCTTTGTTTGAATTTTTTATACCCTCTCATATCTCAAATCAACCTTCATTTGCTTCTTACGGAAATTAAAAACGTTACGTAAACCATTTCAGAACATATATTATCTCGTTAATATAGAAACGGAAGCATATTCCTCAAATTTTTTGATTCTGAAAATAATATTGATTACAAAGATTAAATTACAACCTCTTATATCACACATTATTATAATTGAAAATAAAGTCTTGAATACTTGTCCTTATTATATGCGTTGGTTTGATACTAATTAAACTTAATGGGGTTTTCATTAAACCATCACCGCAGAGACTTCTTAATTAGTTAATCCCTATTTCATTCATCTTCATTCTCCCTGATAACACAACATAACTAGTGTTATACCCGTATGGTGATTGGGTTGATGAATTTAAAAAAAAAATCGATTTTATTTTTACCAACTGAATGTAGTTTCTAATGTAAAAATTAAAATTATTTAGCTAATGAACAAAATGTCTTTCTTACTCAACAAATCATACATTGTCATAAGGATCATCAAATGTGTTTTTCCTTGTGTATGGTTGAAGTAAGAAATAGAACTCGTAATAGACAAATCAATACCAATAATCAACCCCATGTTTTTTTTACGAAGTTATTTGTGTTTTGTACACAATGTATTTGGAAAAATGTACATCCGTTGAAGTATTTAGAAAAATTATTTTCAAACCGCTCCAACATGATCGATCAACACCTTTGAGTCTTCTTTTTCTCGAGTGTTGCATAATATAAATCAGTGCTTCAAATAACCATCAAAATGGGTTCATACTCAGTGGTAGTGCATTTGAATGCAGATCAAGAGGTCACCGGTATGAACCTGGTTGGGCCCTTTGTTTGAATTTTTTTAAACCCCTCTCATATCTCAAATCAACCGTCATTTGCTGCTTACGGAAACTTAAAACGTTATATAAACCATTTCAGAACTTATATTATCTCATTAATATAGAAATGGAAACATATTCCTCCAATTTATTGATTTTGAAAATATTATTGATTACACACATTAAATTAGAGCATCTTATATCACAAATCATTATAATTGAAAATAAAGTCTTGAATATTTGTCCTTATTATATGCATCAGTTTGATACCAATAAAAAGTTGACTACTAATTAAACTTAACCTGGTATTCAGTAACCCAACACCGCCGAGATTTCTTAATTCTCCCTGATAACACAACATAACTAGTGTTATATCCGTATGTTGGTTGGGTTGACGAATTTAAAAGAAAAAAAGAAAAAAAGAATGGGTTTTATTTTTATCAAATGAATGTTGGTTCTAACGTAAAATTTAAAATTATTAAGATAAGAAACAAAATGTTTTTTTTACTCAACAAAACATACATTGCCAGAAGGATCATCAAATGTGTTTTTCCTTGTGTATGGTTGAAGTAAGAAATAACACTCATAACAGACAAATCATTACCAATAATCAACCCCATGATCTCTACGTTTGTCTAAGAAGTTATTTACGTTTTGTACACAATGTATTTGGCACAATGTACATTCGTTGAAGTATTTATTATAACATTTTACATTCATGTACATTGTTATTTTTTCCAGATTTTAATTTTTTTGGTAGACTATAAATTAGCCGGTTGATTAATGAAAAGAAAATGACATACTATATTTTATTTTATAGCATCAACGCGAGGTTAATGTTTGGCTAATTTGACTACCAGAACAATTAAAATGAACATGTGTGGAACATTCTAATATAATGTAGTATTTTGCATGATATTTCTATTTTAGTATTAATGAATAATGATATTCAATTGAAATTTCCTCTTTGAAAAGCAAAATGTTTAATGTTTTTGGGACGTCCGATGACAACATTTGATTTGAAAAAATGTTTGATGGTCACTAACACGCCGAATAAATTCATAATTTCACCCAACCTTTCAAACATTTTGTCCAATTGATTCTTTGGTGTTTGATAGTCATTAACCCACCAACAATATTCACAATTTCAACCAAACTTTCAAACCACTAATCACAATATCCATAATCCAATAATTGTTGTTTGATATCATTAATTCAGTTTAAATCTTAATGCATTTGAAAAGTAACAACATAGAAACATACAAAGATATACATAAAATGCGAGTAATTAGAGTCGGAAAAATTTCAGCATTGCTTGTGTGAATGCAATAAATATTAGATTCTAGGGGCTCGAAGGCATTGTTTCTTGATTCATGTTTGGCATTCCTTGTGTGACTTGAAAGACTTTTAACAACTGAAAAAAAAAAGCAAAGAAAGGAGAGATTTTGAGTCTTTTCTTATTTGATTTCTCAAGCTTGTATTAAATAACAAATAATCCTTGGCCAAAAAACAAATGAGGTGTTGCCAAGAGAAAATGTGATTTATTTTTTACCAATCGTATTCTAGTCTAATCTCATTAATCACATATATAAAATAACTAAGATAAATATTAATACTTGTTATGAAAATTTTAAAATACTCCTTGTGGTAAAATCCTGAAATTTCCAGGTATCATATTTGACAAATTCATGTTCTTTAGCAGAGCAACTCGATGTGTTGGATGCCCAACTCGGTGAGTGGAGTCGTTTTGGCCGTATAGGTTTAGTGACCAACTCGGCGAGTTGGAGCAGTTTGGAGAAACAATAATTTTCTGGGTGTGTGTCCTGTTTAAAGGGCCTTAAGCCCTCATTTGTGTATCCCTTATCTCCAGAGAGCCCTGTGAGAAACCCTAGATTGGTTCCATCCATTCTGAGAGAGAGAAAGAGACTATTTTGGGTGTTCTTGTGCAACTTTGGAAGAAGATTTGGAGAGCATCTTGGCTTGGTCCAGGGAGGGACATTTGGATCCAAAGATTCTCCACTGGTTAGCTTCTTTTAGAGGTAAAAGAAGCTAACTTGATCATTCTTTGCGTAGATCAGAAAAGCAAACCGAATGATTCCCAGCATGAATTCGCTCTAGAATCCCACAAATTTTCATTCCATTTCAGCTTAATGGCCCTCTGGTTGCCTTTTAGATCTCAAAATGGAATCTATGAGATTTATATTCATAGAAATCGAACTAGGTTTAAAGACATATAATTAGGGTTAATTTTTGGCTTAGTTAATAGGTTTTAGCGTCGCCACAACGTGGTAAAAGTATTGCCACATCATGGAAACTGGAATCCTTAATGTACATGGCAACGTAGACCTAAACGGGCTTTTTTTGCAATTTTTTGATCCACCACGTCATGGTAATTCCTTAGCCCATACGTGGGAATTAGAATTTGTATTCTGGCATGAACATGAAAATCAATTGAAATTTTTTCTTGCTTTCAAAGCATCTTGAAATTCCTTAATAGGAGTTACGAGTTATTAAATATAGCCACAACACTAAAGAGAGGTCTATCAGCCCAATAAAAGTTTAGAAAGTATTGGTTGTCCAGTTTTGCCAACTTTTCTTCCCTTTCAGCTCCATTCTCCTCATTTTGCATCCCAATTCTGATTTTAACTATCAATTAACATTTCAAAGCGTATTAAGTATCATATATCTTAAAATATAACATTTTTATTCAAATATATTAAGATAATGACCTATAATATATATACTAAAATATTACGATTTCATTAGTCGACAATCATTCCTCTATCAGAATTCTCCCTAGTTTGATACGCCATAAGAGAATGTTCAACTTAATAGGAACCCAAGTAACCCGCCTATTCTCCTCCTTATCCCCAACATATGACAATCCATATGAAGAACTTCTATAGGATACCAAAAACTTATCTGACACATTAAATAATGTAGGGACATAACTTCAAGTTAAATATGGTTAGTTTGTTACAATAGTACATATCACAATATTTCCCAGGACTTGTTATATCAAATTGTTTTCACGATATTTCGAGTCGATTTATATGTATTATCCATTTACACTACTAGAAAAACAGCCTTTTACGATGCTCATTGCGCGTCGTAAAAGGCTCAGACGACGCGCAAATGCGCGTCAAGGAAGGCCTTGTCATAAAGAGAGACGACATGCGTTTGCGCGTCGTCTATAGATGACACACATTTACAACGCTGATTTACGACGTGCAATTATGACGTGCGTTTACGACACGCAATGCGTATCAAGGAAGGCCCTGTCATAAAGGAAAATGACACGCAATCGTGTGTCGTAACCTTACGACACGCGTGTTAATGACACGAAATGCGTATCAAGAAGCCCCTATCAAGAAAGGCCATGTCATAAATGAAGATGACACACATTTTTGCGTATCATAATTTTAAATGTTTAAAATAAATATTCGTTATAGATTTACTTATTTTCAAATTAAATTTGTATTTTATGTTTCATAAGAGAAAATAAAATATCATATACAAAAAATAGAATCCATTGCATAAATTTAATGTCATACAATTCTATTTCTTACAATATATAAATTTGCATCTAATATACTATGTACATCATATTCCAACTAGGTAAGGGGTAATTTGGGAAAATGCTGATAATGCCAAATTCAACTCCAACTCTTTACTGCATCTTGCTGATAATGCTGCAAGATTTAAATCAAGTGGCTTCATATTTCTTTCTTCCATTAACTTTACCTGATGCACAAAATACACAGAAACATGAAAAAAAACATTGTAGAGGAAGGGATAATTTGGGAAAATGTGAGGGGTATAATATCATTATCAGCCAAGCAAGCAACCTTTTCCTGAAACATGGTAGCATGAATTTATAATGCCAATTATGCCCTTCTATTGTAGCAAAAAATAATCCCAAATGTGAAATTTTACCTGTTTTAAAAGTTTTACTTATGTAGATTTCACCCCAAAATAAGAACTAGACTCTACAAGTTGTAATGCTTTTGAATATGCGTCAATTGAAGTTATTATCACAAAAGGTACTTCTCTTCTGCATTCACCTACAATAGGACAATTTACCAGCTTTTTAATATATTGATTTTAACTTTCTATTGTACGTATAAGAATAAAGATAATATGTTCATGGGGAAAAAGCACCTTGAGTTTGTCTATGTAGTGGTGTAAGAAACAAGTTCCTATTGTTGTCTCCATGGGAAGTGCTACCTACGAAAT
Source organism: Lactuca saligna (assembly GCF_052625555.1). Lineage (NCBI taxonomy): Eukaryota > Viridiplantae > Streptophyta > Magnoliopsida > Asterales > Asteraceae > Lactuca > Lactuca saligna. The sequence continues at coordinate 73,621,741 of NC_136423.1, read as the reverse complement.
GGATCAAAGTTTTATAAAGTGGTGTTAAACTAACAAAACAGTTATCAAAGGATTAAAAGACAAAAATAACCTTGATTCTATTGTATCCAAGATGTTTCCCAAGCCCTCCTGCAACAAGAACAAATGCAATATTTTTGTATTTGCTTGACACCAGTCTCCTCATAAAGATTTCTCTGGGAGTCATGTAAAGTGACTTACAGATGCTTTGAAACCATCAAATGGATTGTTTCCTGCCTTTGAACATAACTGTATGACATTTTTGGTATATTCAGACACACATAGCAAATCGTCTCAAGACATTTCGTGTGGTTGTAACTTTTGTGGATTGAAAATACATAATTGTTTATTATTATAGACATTGTTAGAAATAAAATCTAAAAGAAGGGGTGATGAAGGGTAGGGAAATGTGTGGCTGAATGGATTAAGTCAGACAATATTAATGTATCAAGTCAAAAAAAAAACAGCCCAGCCCCTATATATATATATATATATATATATATATATATATATATATATATATATATATATATATATATATATATATATATATATATATATATATATATATATATATATATATATATATATATATATTGTTTGGCTAAAATGAAGTTAATACCTAACAGGAACGTGGGTGTTTGTTTATGATCTTATGCATAAAGAATGACTAAAGAGAGAAAGTCAGGCTGGCATCATAAATTTACTACTGTTGTGTATTTAAATAAAAGGATAAATAGAGAATCAATCACATACAGCCAAAGCATCGTAGTGGAGTCCATCATATATCAACTTAACTCTTTCAGGATACTTCCTTTCCTGTCAAAAGAGAGGAAGCTAACCTTTTGAAATGATAATGATGTAGTCTCTCTTTTGAAATCATAATGTCAAATATTTTCTAGATATTGCACTAAAGATAGTGCAAGAGCATCCAAACCTTCGTAGTAGTGGAAGTGTGCTTGGAGTTTTAGCTAAAAAGGCTGATGTATTTGCTGAAACAGAATCTAATATCTTTAAGAAAACCTTCAATTGGGGTAAGCAAAGCATCTCTACTCCTTGATCCATCATCCATCATTTTTCACTTGTTAATATTTTATATATTGTGACAGTGATTAATCCAAAGAAGCAAGTTCTTCAAAGGGAAAGTAAAGCTAAAGCACTGGAATTACTTAACACTCATTTGGGAAAATATTGCTGAGAAGCCAAGGAACGAAATTGATGCCATAATCAGAGGCCCTCCTGATCCTCCTGTTAAGCCAGATGACAAGTCACCTTCTGACAACGAAGAATAAACTTTTGAACTACTAAAACGAATTTCTGATGGAATTGACAAAATGCCATTTGAAATCCGAAACTTAATTAAAGATTCTCCTCCTGTAATTCGTCCAAATGTACCAATTCGAGGAAATCCAACTAAAAAGTATTCTGCCTGAATAATATTTGTTGCTGCAGAAATGGGGAATACTAGATTTATTGTCGAACTTATACGCAAGTATCCTGATTTTTATTCCAACTCTCCATTTGAGCCTCACAAGGAGCCACATCATCTTCCAGCTGTGAAAGTGTTCTACCAAAACAAACATAAATTAGAATTAATATCAAAACATATATTTCCAATTTCCAATCTTTGTTTTCTTTATCTATGTGGACATGGTAAGAAACTGATTATTGAAATAAATGTAAATATATTATACCAAACTACCTTTTCAAATAAGTCAACCTTGCTATGGCTTTCCGAGTGTAATCAAGAAGAATCTTTGACTCCTTTTGCACTCTAGCCCTCTTATCTTCTACTCCAATCTTCCTTAGTGATACATCTCCCATACACTCATCCCTAATATAAAATAGTTAAAACGGCATAAATGGAATTAACATATATTAAATAATGAATATATCAAATCTGTTTTTGTTGGAATAAACATTCAAATAACACTTACTTGAAGCATGTAACTTGTGGTGGGATCATCGGTTTCCACTTGAGTTCCTTGCAATAAAATAAGAACTTCCATCACCTGTTCAATTTTTATAAATATTAAACTTCAAATATAAATAATGATGGAAGAAGAAAAGTGAATAACCAAGCATAGAGTGCCCACATCTATTTTGTGAAAATGCTGGAATTATTTTATTTATCTTGTGAAGCTAGTTTAGAAATAAAATGGCATACTTGTCAAAACCAAATCTTGCACCAAAATAATACGCAACAAAAAGTAGCCATGTGTCACTATGGACAACAACCATAGACAACCAATCATTTTCTGGAATTCCATCACATGCAAAATTGATACCTAATGCAGGTTCAGGGTGCTCTGGAGGGACCTCTTCTGCTGGTAGGTTAACCTTCCATTGTCTCACTTTGAATAAAATAAGGGTATTGATTTTTCCATGCCTATTTTTGATCAATCCACATAATTTTAAAGTTAATTGACAAATATACCCTGGATTAAAAAAGTAAGATATATTGAAGAGGGAGAAACCAATTATTTGTTTCCAAATGTTGAACACTTTCCTTATTCCTATTTCTCTCACATTCGACACAACCATAATGAATTTGAATCTGCAACTTGTAATGGGTAATCACAGTTGGGAAAAAACCAATATGAAAAACCAACATGCACACACAAGGACCACAAACACCACACCCCATATTAAATCCATGGCATGCCAAGAAAGACATCTGTATATAGGGAGACACCAAGGTTATGATTCATATGTGTAATGATTTATGGATTGAAGCATAAAACTCCAACATGCATATGATCTGGTTATGATTCATATGTGTCTAAATATATTAATTCACTGATTATGGTGGTTTAAAGAATGATCAAGGAAGAAAAAAAACAGTTTCAAATTGAGGGGTATAACAGTCAAAACAATGAATCTTAGTGGATTAAAGAACGAACATGGTAAAAGAAAAGGATATTAATTGGCAATATTGTGAATTTTAGCTAGCTTCAAAGGTAAGAAACATGACTGTGATAAAAAAGAAAAAATATGATCTAATTTGAAAATCTAATGAAGTAAACATGTAAACGGCATAATTGTCCATTATGTATAAAATTATGTGGATTTATAAATAAACTGTCATGGATGAATCAACATCCATAAAATAAGAGTTCACACATCAGTATACGTTTAGCTTTATAAATCTAATATTAATTTGAGATTTCTAAAAACTACACAAACACGATTCTTAAACCATATTCAAGTTAAATCATATTTCATCAATTTTATAGCCTTCGTGAAAGTAAAATTTCACAAAGTAAATACAAATCATATATTTCGGAATGCTTTGGATCACAAACCAGAATGAAAAAAAATATATTAACAAAGTTAGATAGGTTTTCTAACCTTGAAACTCTCAGTACAAAACAAAGAATGAAATTTTTCTACAAATAATAAAATCAAACCTGGTCTGATGGAGGTATAGAGGTATTGATGAGGTCGTAACCTTTATCCCTTACTGCCACCATGGATCACAAAACAGTGAAAGATGAGTGTATCAGATGGAGTGTCAGCGTGGGTAAATGTTGATTCAAGCCCTAGAATTTACACCTAAGGGGTGGGGGACAGGGACGGGGAAACGATTTTCAATGTAACATAGATGAGGTTGCTTCGAGCCCTAGAAATCACAAGACATTGAGAACATTGAAGAAGCTAAGGGGGTGTTTGAGAGTGATGTGTGTTCTTGTTCTGGATCGTGCTTGAAGATGGTTACAATCAACATTGATTTTGGGTAGATGGTAGGTGAAGTGAGGATGTCGATCGACGTTTCAGAGTAAAATCAGAGATTGGAGAGCCCAAGAGGAGAGAGTGAGAGCCCAAGAGTAAAATCACAAAAGTGTGGAGTGTGAATGAGTTTTTAGGGTTCAATGGTAGTGAGGATGGCTTAGGGTTTGGAGAGAGAAAGGGGGGAGAGAAATAAGGGAGGGGGAGAGATGGTGGTGTGGGGGTCGTCGGGAGGAGGAGAGGGGTGGTTGCTTTGCAGAGAGATATGAAGTCGAGACGAAAAGACAAGATTGACACATCTGGTAACAAACGGACTCGGGAAGATGAACAAAATGACCCGAGATTGACCCATCTGGTAACAACGCTATTGATGCCATTCCTTCCATTTTCGACTGTTCATCCTTCACTTCCTCTCCTGCTACTTCTTCACCATCTTCTACTTTTTTTGTATGCTACATCAAAACGGAGGTAAAACTATACAAGGTTTTTTTTTTATTTAGCATCAAATTTGACCTAATCGAGCATTACCCAGAGTAAAAGAAGTCATACTTAGGAGAGTGAGATAGAAAAAATTAGGGTCGAATTTAGGAACCCTAAATCATCGGCTCAAATTGATAACTGGGAGGTAAGAACCCTAAATCCTCAGCTCATTAGGGTCGAATTAAGAGTGTAATAACTTGTGGGAAATGAGAATTAGGTTTTTGGTGGAGGTGATGGATCGAGGAATTGAGGAAGCTGTGGATGAAGACGAAGGCCCTAATTCGAAGAGGCGGGGAATTTTTGGGATGAATAGGCGGGGGTTAATTTTTTGGATTTCATTTTTCCCCCTAAAAACACGTCTTTCCTAAAAAATATAAAGGGACACAGTTACACGACACCCATTTATGATAGGTGCCCTCCGTGTTTCTTTTTCTAACACTAATTTTAGAGCACGCAAAAATGCGTGTCCTCTAACCTTCAAATTTTGGAAAACTGACATTAATTTTTAGTGCACGTACAGATGAACGTCCTCTATCAGTGTGTGTCATTAATTGCATATCGTAAAATGCTATTTTTCTAGTAGTGTTAGTTATGCCATTTCTGTCAAACAAACATAATTCTACATGTAATATGTGATATTTTCTACCTGTTAGTTATCAACCATCAATCACAAAATATGTTCAAAAAACTAAATAATTGTTGAAACACCATCGTAATGGGAAAAATTAACATAACAAGTTTGATTTAAATGGTATTTAGATGGTCATTTCTTTTAAAGTTTGTCCCAAATTTTTATGTTGGTTAATAACATGCCAAATAAGTAATTTTTTTTATAAAAATCATTCAAAACGCTCCAACTTGATCTATCAAAACCTTTTAGTCTTCTTTTTTCTGAATGTTCAATAATATAAATCAATGCTTCAAATAACCATCAAAATAGGTCCATAGCTCAGTGGTAGAGCATTTGACTGCAGATCAAGAGGTCACCGGTTTGAACCCGATTGAGCCATTTGTTTTAATTTTTTTATAACCCTCAAACATCTCAAATCAACCTTCATTTGCTTCTTACAGAAATTAAAAACATTACGTAAACCATTTCAGATCATATATTATCTCGATAATATAGAAACATAAGCATATTCCTCTAATTTATTGATTCAGAAAATAATATTGATTACAAACATTAAATTACAACCTCTTATATCACTCATTATTATAATTGAAAATAAGCTCTTGAATATTTTTAGTTATTATATTCATCAGTTTGACACCAAGAAAAAGTTGACTACGAATTAAACTTAACCTGGTTTTCATTAACCCAACACCACAGAGACTTCTTAATCAGTTAATCCCTATTTCATTCATCTTCATTCTCCCAGATAACACAACATACCTTGTGTTATACCCGTATGGTGATTGGGTTGACGAATTTAAAAAAAAAAAAAATTTGTTTATATTGTTACCAAATGAATGTAGTTTATAATGTAAAAATTAAAATTATTTAGATAATTAACAAAATGTCTTTCTTACTCAACAAAACATACATTGTCATAAGGATCATCCAATGTGTTTTTCCTTGTGTATGGTTGAAGTAAGAAATAAAACTCGTAACAGGCAAATCATTACTAATAATCAACCCCATGAATTGTACGTTTGTTTATGAAGTTATTTATGTTTTGTACACAATGTATTTGGAAAAATGTACATTCGTTGAAGTATTTAGAAAAAGTATTTTCAAACGGCTCCAACTTGATCTATCACCACCTTTCAGTCTTCTTTTTCTAGAATGTTGAATAATATAAATCAATGCTTCAAATAACCATCAAAATGGGTCCATAACTCAGTGGTAGAGCATTTGATGGCAGATCAATAGGTCACCGGTTTGAACCCGGTTGGGCCCTTTGTTTGATTTTTTTTAACCCCTTTCATATCTCAAATCAACCGTCATTTGCTGCTTACGGAAACTTAAAACGTTATATAAACCATTTTAGAACTTATATTATTTCGTTAATATAGAAACAGAAACATATTCCTCTAATTTATTGATTTTGAAAATATTATTTATTACAAACATTAAACTACGGCATCTTATATCACAAATTATTATAATTGAAAATAAAGTCTTGAATAATTGTCCTTATTATATGCGTCGGTTTGATACCAATAAAAAGTTGACTACTAATTAAACTTAACCTGGTTTTTATTAACCCAACACCGCAGAGACTTCTTAATTTTCCCTGATAACACAACATAACTAGTGTTATACCCCTATGTTGGTTGGGTTGACGAATTTAAAAAAAAAAAGGGTTTTATTTTTACCAAATGAATGTAGTTTCTAATGTAAAAATTTAAATTATTTAGATAAGAAACAAAATGTCTTTCTTACTCAACAAAACATACATTCTCATAAGGATCATCAAATGTGTTTTTGCTTGTGTATGGTTGAAGTAAGAAATAAAACTCATAACAGACAAATCATTACCAATAATCAACCCCTGTACGTTTGTTTACGAAGTTATTTATGTTTTGTACACAATATATTTCGAACAATGTACATTCGTTGAAGTATTTATTATAATATTTTACATTCAAGTACATTGTTATTTTTTCTAGATTTTAATTTTTTTTTGTAGACTATAAAGTAGCCCGGTTGATTAATGAAAAAACAAATGACATATTATATTTTATTTTACAGCATCAACGTGAGGTTACTGTTTGGCTAATTTGACTACCAGAACAATTAAAACGAACATGTGCGGAACATTCTAATATAATGTAGTTTTTTGGATGATATTTCTGTTTTACTATTAATGAATAATGATATTCAATTGGAATTTCCTCTTTGAAAAGCAAAATGTTTAATGTTTTTGGGACGTCCGATGACAACATTTGACTTGAAAACATGTTTGATGGTCACTAACACGCTGAATAAATTCATAATTTCACCCAACCTTTCAAACATTTTGTCCAATTGATTATTTGATGTTTGATAGGCATTAACCCACCAACAATATTCACAATTTCAACTGAACTTTCAAACCACTAATCACAATATCCATAATCCAATAATTGTTGTTTGATATCGTTAATGCACTTGAAATCTTAATGCATTTGAAAAGTAAGAACATAGAAGCATACAAAGATATACTTGAAATCCGAGTAATTAGAGTTGGAAAAATTTCAGCATTGCTTGTGAGAATGCAATAAATAATAGATTCTAGGGACTCGAAGGCATTGTTTCTTGATTCATGTTTGGTATTCCTTGTGTGACTTGAAAGAGTTTTAACAACTGAAAAAAAAAAAAAAGCAAAGAAAGGGGAGATTTTGAGTCATTTCTTATTTGATTTCTCAAGCTTGTATTTAATAACAAATAACCATTGGCCAACAGACAAATGAGGTGCTGCCATGAGAAAAAGTGATTTATTTTTTACCAATCCTATGCTATTATAATCTCATTAATTACATATATAAAATAACTAAGATAAATATTAATACTTGTTAGGAAAATTTTAAAATACTCTTCTGAACAACAAGAAAATAAACAAAAGTGGGATACACATAAAATAGCAATATACTTCCACTAGGTTTGAACATGTGGAAGCCGCAGCTAACAAAAGCACTATCCAAGAGCACAAGGTTGCTTAATTTTCATATCTCCTAGCACTTGCAACTATTATTTAAAACCCTCTTTTTCTTTATTAGGGCCTAATTCTTGTCACTATATAAAAATGTATTGGAAAGAAACTATTTTGGGTGTTATTGTGTAACTTTGGAGGAAGATTTGGAGAGCATCTTGGCTTGGTCCAGGGAGGGACATTTGGATCCAAAGATTCTCCACTGGTTAGCTTCTTTTAGAGGTAAAAGATGCTAACTTGATCATTCTTTGCGTAGATCAGAAAAGCAAACTGAATGATTCCCAACATGAATTCGCTCTAGGATCCTTCAAATTTTCATTCTATTTCAGCTTAATGGCCCTCTGGTTGCCTTTTAGATCTCAAAATGGCATCTCTGAGATTTATATTCATAGAAACCGAACTAGGTTTGGCACACCCCCAAACCAAGGATAGCGGAAACGTCCGGGGGTGGAGGACTTCATGTAGGGTATCACAACAATGAGTATAATAGTGCTCAAAGTAAATACAACCATCACAAATATAATTGAAAACGTTACATCCAAGCACATGTTTACATGATTCACATCAATTACATTATGATACAAAATGAACTGTTTGACAATTTATCGTCCCATCCTCAAAACGTTGTTGAGTTCCTGTTTTCACTGAATTCCTGAGAATACAAGTAGTTTTGAAAAGTGTCAACACAAAGGTTGGTGAGTTCATAAGAGATTTCGTTAGAAAAGTAAACCATTTTCCTTGTAAAAGCGTTAGAATATGTATCCAGAAAATCCAATATTTTCTTTAAAATCTGTGTAATGTAGTCTTATGACCGAAGACCAAAATGTATAAATAACCTTTCTTACTAATAGAAAATGTTATGTGTTTAAATGGACATGAACGCGTTTGAATTAAATGAAATTTCCGTATGTTCTCATGTTTGTTAATACTTTATGTATATGTAGTCCTAAATCCGAGGACCGAGAAATAACAAGTATTGACCATACTTAAAGGTATAAATGTGGTTTCAAATGATGTGTAGTCATAACTACCAAAACCAAAAGTGTACAGTAATATCTGTACTCATTGAGATAAAAAGTGATTTTAAATCAACATAAAACCCATTTAGGTTTTATAAATAAAATCCCGTAAACTTTATGGATTGTTATATCCCTATGTGAGTCGCTATAATCATACTATGACTATGTGAACCTGCCATGATATTTCTCAGGCGTCGCGAAAAATGAAATGACATTTGTCACCCGTAGACCTGCAGGTCCCACTGTAGCTAGCAGCAAGTTGTGGGGTGTCAAACCCAATATAGATCTATATACAAGTATCACGTTCTCCCTCCAGGAGATTCTGATTATAACTACCAGGAATTATATCCCGCACTCGGGCGTACGGGGAGACAATGTCTCACAATATAGGTTAACAAGTTTACATGAAATGTGTGTGAATGTAGATCTTTTCTGTATGAACGTACCCTTTTTGTACGAGTGTGTTGTGTTATGTATCATAAACTATACCCATTATAGTTTATCTAAAACGTTTGTAATATGTAAGAATTATTTTATGGAAATGCATTAATGTTATGAATCCATTAAACTATACTTTTTATAGTTTATTATACGTGTTCTAAAATGAATGTATAATATTTATTATGAATGACTTAGTTTCAGTTCATGATGATAAACTAACAAAGAAACACATTCAATCATTAGAACTTATGATTATACACTTTGCTCAACATAATACAAAGTGTTATGATATTTATATGCTGTTGGCTAACATTAGCCATTCTGAACTGTTTTGGAAAAATCATAGAAAAATCATACGAAGTCGAAAACTAGATCCTTAATTCTGAGAGTTCAAAAAGTGTGTCTAGTTTACTCATAATTTTTATCACGATTTTTAATGACCTCCAACTTGGGTGAATATGTCCAAAATCACAGACTGGTCCGGATGTTTGTTTGAAATGATAGGCAGTTTTGTAAAAATTACCATAAATTGTAGAAAAATCGTATGGAGATGTGAAAGTAGTTATTTTAAAGATAAGAACTTGAACTATTTGCACCTTATATAGTTTTGAAAATAAAAATGTTTAATTTGCCCAAAATAGTCCGTGAATGGAGTTGAACTTTTCTGATGAAGGCTGTTAGAAAAACTTAGTTATGTTCTTGGTGTTTTAACTTGTATTCCCCCCCTAAAAACTTCAGAAAACATGAAAATGTAGGGGTATGAACTCACCTTGAGTGATTTCAGTAGACAAGTGTTGAAGAAGAGAAGTGTTCAACCCAATAACACTTCAAGAATCACTTGAAGATTCGAAGCTCTAACACAAATATGATGGAGTTTGTGTAAGATATCCATGATTTGAGTGGAAATAAGTGAGATATTCATAAGGAGAATGAATTATGCTTACCAAATGTGGAAGAACACTTGAAAATCAGCCTTGAATCTAGAATTTGGTGGAGAAAAAGTTTGAGAGAAAAGTGGTGTTTGATACTTAGTGAAATGAGAGTAAATGAGAGAAATGAGGAGAGAGGGTGTTTTGTTCCAACTCTAAAAACGTGGGAATGAGTGGAAATTGAGTGTAAGGGACATTGATGTGACCTAGGTGAGGTGGGGAGGTGTGGCTGGTCATAGAGTGGGTGTGGGATTGGTTGCTTGTGTCATAAGGTAAAGCAAAGTCAACACTCCACCTCTTTGTACTTTACCCACTTGCTTTTATTATTTAAATAAAGATTTCTATGAAAATATGATTAAATTGTGAATATTTAGGATTTATTATGTTAAAATATGATTTTGGGTGAAAATCCAGCGTTAAAATAATTAAAAACGGGCCTTCAACGCAAAACTACGCGAAAACCGGGAAAAATGGGTTTCCAGCGAGACCACTCGGTCCTAGGCCGAGGTTCGGTCCTTGATATGGCCGAATCCGGAATGAAGCGAAACAGAGGGAAACGAGGGGGGGGGGGGGGGGTGAGGAAGCAAAGGGAGGGTTCGGTCTGACAATAAGAGGCGAAGGTGATCAGACCCGAAATGGACCGAAATGAACAGTACCTTCGGGTTCGGGTGGTGCGCGAGGTTCGGGTTCGGTTCCTCCTGGGCTCGGGTTCGGTTCCTCCTACTCTCGGGTTCGGTTCCTCCTGGGCTTGGGTTCGGTTCCTCCTTGGTCTCGGGTTCGGCTCCTCCTTGCTCTCGGTCCCTAAGAGGACCTTCGGGTCCTAAGAGGCTTCTCTCTTATAAGGAGGTTTCGGTTCCTAAGGTCCATTTTTCTCGTTTTTACCCCGTTTTAAGCCGTTTTTGACCCAGTTAAGGGTCGGGATGGCCCGAAAGACTATAAAAAGTCCAAGGAACTTTTGAGAGAGATTTGGGAGAGATTTCACATGCTTGGAGAGATTTGGGAGAGATTTGACATTCTTGGAGAGATTCCTCATACAAAGAGATATTTGAGAGAGATTTCACATACTTGGAGAGATTTGGGAGAGATTTGACATTCTTGGAGAGATTCCTCATACAAAGAAATATTTGAGAGAGATTTCACATGCTTGGAGAGATTTGGGAGAGATTTGACATTTTTGGAGAGATTCCTCATACAAAGAGATATTTGAGAGAGATTTCACATGCTTGGAGAGATTTGGGAGAGATTTGAAATTCTTGGATAGATTCCTCATACAAAGAGATATTTGAGAGAGATTTCACATACTTGGAGAGATTTAGGAGAGATTTGATATAGAGAGAGATAGAGTGAAAACGATTGAGAGAGGTTCCTTATGTGACAATTGTGAGTATTTGGCTCCGCAACGCAAGGTTCTTGAGCCTCGTTAAGTCATGATTAAGGATCCTACACACTCCCGATGAGTATGCAAGATGGTTTTATCAGTTTAATTCATTGATTAGCACTAAGGCTCAGGAAATTTTAACATAAGAGCTTTTCCCAAGTGGTGTTTTCCCATTAATACAACAAGTTATATAGTATGTACATAACACAAACCCTAATACACAAGGTTTAATCGAGTTGAACGGTTTGACTTGATGACTTGACTTGACTCTAAACTGACGATTGTCACATCATCCCCCCGTTAGAGGGAATTTCGTCCCGAAATTTGAATTTAGGCAAGGATTAGGCATGTACAATCGAGCCAAGAAGTGAGGATACTTCCTAATCGACTGACTCTCGTGCTCCCATGTGACTCTAGGTCCTTGGTTAGTATTCCAGCAAACTTTCACTAATGGGAAGTGGCGTTGTTTCGTCTGCTTGACCTCTCGGTCCATGGTCACTATGGTTCTTCCACGAAGGTGAGGCTCTTGTGGAACTCGATCTCGTCGACGGGGATTACAAGAGTCTCATCGGATAGATACTTCTGTAAGTTCGGGACGTGTCGGGTAGAATGTACTTTACCAAGCTCACGGGAGTAGATTGAAGTAGCGAGTTATAGGGCTGATTCTGACAGAATCTCGAAAGGCATAATTATCTAGGGTATTGGCTTTCCATGCTTTCCGAAGCGTACTAAGCCTTCCCAGAGTGAGTGTTTCCAGAGGAATTTGGTCTGATGTATCGGAGTTCTAAAGGTTTCTCCTTCTTGCTTCTCTTCCTGTTAAGGGTTGCTCCCTTTAGGGTTAAAGTTGGGAAGGGGTCCGTATTTTACGAGAAGTTCCAAAGGAACTAAGACGGTAGGTCAGCGAGACCCAGAATTTTGGCGTATTCCTGCTAACGCCTTCGGTGCTGATTGTTTCTCAACGGTTTTGATCAATTAAAAGGGTCCTTATGAATTCCCACCTTGATAATGATGTGTCTTGAGAATTGGACTCCTCAATTCCAAAACTCGTATCTAGAGAACTTCGGGTAATACTTCTCTGATCGTATTGTTTATGTGATTTGTTGTAGCTGCTCTCCTTGGTTTCCTTCTTACTACGAGGGTAGATAAGTAAGTCGTTTGTAATGACGATGATGAACTGATCCTAGTAAGAATGGCATATCCTATTTATTACGTTCATGAATCCTACGAGTGGTTTGGTCCTATCCGAGGGTTATTACTTACGAACTTTTAGCGTCCGCGTCGAAATTGGAGGATTGTTCTCGGACATCCTTCTTCAATACTCGTGACTGGTGATATTCACATCTCAGGTCCAATTCCTGAAGGGTACCTCGTTCCTTACGGTTGGTCGGCCTATTCGTCTATGCGAGGCAGATAGTAAAGGTTTCTATTGGAGATTTTGTCGGGGCCTCTGAACTCGATGGAATTATGAGCAATTTTCTTTTCTATTTGACGAATAAGACCAGAGTTTTCCAGGGTGAGAAGCTTGGTTCTTCAATTTCATTGTTGAGTAGTTCGACAGGTTTGACCTGACAGCTCTTGTAGCTCGGTAAGAAGCATGTGGGTTTGGTTTACGCGACTAGGCCTTTTTGAATGGTAGGACATTTAACCATAGCCCGAAGCTCATGGCAGGACTCGTACCATATCTGTCCCAAGCTTCTGTGCTTGAATCTTGTCTGCTACATGCACGACATTCCGGAAGGTTTCCTGTAAATACATATGATAAGGCTTCGGGAAGTATAACACTCCTCTGGTGCATGTTTTGGAGTTCCACAGCGAGAGATGACCCAAAGGTCCGTGCTGGATGTTTATGAGAGATGATAGTTTCGATATTCGGGGGGTTAGGCGAAGGTCCCTTTTTTTAGTCGTTTAATCGGGAAGATGAGGGCTATATCAATCAAAATTGGATAACGACAACAATATCTTTTTAGATAACATGAGATAAGTTGTATTCAAAAGAAGAGATCACTAGAGTGATAGAGTGTCCTGTATTTCTTTTCTGTGTGTTCCGTTTTGTTTGATGTTATGATTATTGTATATGATTCATACCACAGTGTCTAGCAATGGTAGTGGGTGTGTTTTCGATAGCCAGTAATGATACTTGATATCATGATTCCTGATAGGTCTCCTTACGATCGAGCGGTATATGATCGTTGTATGTAAATTGATATCGTGAAATCGTCGAGTGGGTGACCCCACTCAACCCCTAATACTAGTCATGGAATTAGAGTCAGGATGGAATTATTTGTTTCATGACTTTAGTATTTTGATTTTAATTAACCCCGATGTATGGACAAGGTCATCACAACTTACAGGTAATGATCCTAAGGTCATATATGAATGTCTTTGGTTTGATTTGTATGAGAGATAATATTTTAGCTACTTTTTAGAAGGAAGGTTACTTTAGTAAGCGTACCAAATTCATTACAAACATATAGTACTTAACGTTTTGTCGTTGGGAACATTACAAAAGTCCTAACATGGTTCCTTTGCTGCTGTTGTTGGTGTGTTCATCACCCTCCTCCTGTTCCTTCGTCATTCTTCTCAGTTGGACATTCTCTCTTGAAGTGTCCCGTTTCACCGCATAGGTAGCATACTGGGCCTACCTTGGTGTAGGTGATTGAAGGGAGGTGATGGGTCGGGGCCCTACAGAAACGGATAGTATGCCCTTTCCTGTTGCAGTTTTTACAGTGTAACTCCCGGCAAGCCCCATAATGATGAAAGCCACATTGGTTGCACTTTGGGAGTGATCCCTCATATGGTCTGGCTGACATTTGGGTGGCAAACCCCGTGGCTAGTGTTGAGGCATGTGTCATGACTGTTGTTGTAATGGTAGGGGCGGCCCTAGGTCGTTGTCTTTTAGTGTATCCTTGAGATTGGTGGCGCTCTTTCATGTTCCAAAACTTTCTCTTCTTGTTCGTAGGTTCGTGGCCTGAGGTATTTTTGTTGGTAGGTACCCATTGGTTTCCTTGATTGTTACCACAATTTGTATTGTTAGTACCGCTTCCACCCCTGCTGATGTTGTTAGCATTGAATTGTGCCATGACGGCTGCCACGGCTGCCGTGACTGTAGCCTGAAAGGTAGCAGCGTCTATCTGTAGTGTTGGCACCTTGCTAGTTGGTCTGTTGCCTCTAGGTGAAGACATAGTTCTGTTTCATGACGAAAAACGACTTCGTTAGCGGATATGATCATCTTAAGTGTATCCTTACAATTTATATTTACGCATATAAATTTTGCACATTACTGTACTATTCTTAGTGTTTCTACTAACGCTCCCGAGATGGAGTCATGGCAGTAGGTAGGAGTAGGTTTCATATGGGCGTTAAGCTTTTCTCATCTTAGAATCATGTTTGTCCGAACACATTTGACTGAGGAGTTTTGGTGGGATCCGGTGCATTAGTGTTAGTATAATCGCACCCATAGGTCTATGAAGAAGAAACTTTCTCAATAAAATGTTTAAAGGTCAGACGATAATGAGTTCTTAGAATGGCTATATGTCGCGAGTTTTATAACTAAGTTTATCTCATATCGATTTGTAACGTAATTCGGTTGTTTAGGGTGTTCTGAAAACAATTTATAACGAGATTCTTTGTATAGTAAACTCATGTATTTTAGTAGTTCTATATTTAAGTGAAACCTTACACTTGACCCAAGCTAGGTCCTTATCATGACATATTGATGTATGCTTAGTTATATAATTAAGGCTAGATAGACATTCTAGTCGGATAGGTACATCCTAAGCCCATCTTGTTAATATGACTCTAGAAATAATGGTTTCAGTGAAAATTTTGACCTCGATGCAGGTCTACTTCACATTTGTGCATGGGCGGGTTTTGATAGTAGATAGATTTCTCGATTAGTATGACCACTTAATTTGTAGTGTCATGATTTTACTTACAATAGAGTAGCACCAGCACATACTTATGAAGCTAATTTACCAGGTCTGGTGAGCGGTATGAACTCTACTTAAGATGATCCATCCCTTGTGATGCTTGAGGCAAGGTCGATGCAATTTTGTAGCTTTGCCAATCAACGCTTGGCTACAATCATCATCCTTTCTTTGAATGCTGTGTGTCCTACCCTGTTACTCTCTTTCCTCTTCACGAGTGGCGATAAGGTCCTAAAAAGAGAGTTTGTCTCGGGAATAGTAGTATAATTCTGAGTCACCGGTACATGAGATGGTGGGGTTTGTAGTAGCGCGCAGTTTTCTGAACTAAGATTGTAGTCTTCCTGTATTAATCCCTGATAATCGCGATCCGCCGGGTCTTCACCGGGAGGGCTCTGTCCATCAGTCCCCCGTGGTTGAGGTCATACCACCCTCGTTAGTCTCCACATGGTGGTTGTTGTCATTGTTGTCGACATTCAACCCTCGATCACGATTGCCCAATGGGTCACTAGTTCGATATAGTCGAAACGGTTCACGGAACCCTTGCTATGCATGGGGGATCGATTACCTCCGGTTCCGCCTCTGATTCTTCTCATAACCATTCACCATTCCTCGGGTTCAGATTAGGAAAGTAAGGGTCGTCCGGCAAGTAGGATTTTGCTATGCTGTATTTGCGAGAATAGGAGCGGAGGAGATAAGTACTATGCGTCTAACTCTATTATCAATTACTTATAGGGGGTGATCCTTATTAGTTACTTCTATAATGACATAGTGCATACTAATTACATATAACAAGATACAATAGACCTTTGAATAAGTGATCCCACTCTGGGTCCACATCCAAACAAGGAAACGGAAGTAAAGTAATGACCACAAATTCTAAGTCTATAATTTCTAAGTTATATATAACCTTAAAGTATCCACTTAGGGACTATATACCTATTATTAAGGATCTATTTAGTTTTCATATAAGTTATGATATTACAAAATACTCCTATAGTATTTTAAACTCATGTTCTGTCCTAATGTTCTCATTATGGTAGTGTTGGTAAGTTTTTAGACTTGTTGCCATATCACAACTATTCTTTGGGCATGTGCTAATCACTCCTCGGATCAACATAGTTGATCAGGCTATGCCACTCCCAAGACCAACCATACATCCCCGAGCTTACTTGTGATATCCAACAATCATTACTTTTGTTTTGTTCTAGAATGGTGCTGACCTTAGTATGTATGTATGCATGTATACTTTTAATAAGAAACTATTTATTTCTAAAAGTATAGTTATTTTGAAACTTTAAATCAGAGACTTAGTCCCAATGCATTAATAGTTTGTATATCTTATGTGGTTTGATATACTGAGTTCACTATAAACAATGCTCTGATACCAATCTGTCACACCACCAAACCAAGGATGGCGGAAACGTCAGGGGGTGGAGGACTGCATGTAGAGTATCAGAACAATGAGTATAATAGTTCTCAAAGTAAATACAACCATCACAAATATATATAATTGAAAACGTTACATCCAAGCACATGTTTACATGATTCACATTAATTACATTATGATACAAAATGAACTGTTTGACGATTTATCATCCCATCCTCAAAACGTTGTTGATTTCCTGTTTTCACTGAATTCCTGAGTATACAAGTAGTTTTGAAAAGTGTCAACACAAAGGTTGGTGAGTTCATAAGATATTTCGTTAGAAAAGTAAACCGTTTTCCTTGTAAAAGCGTTAGAATATGTATCCAGAAAATCTGATATTTTCTTTAAAATCTGTGTAATGTAGTCTTATGACCGAAGACCAAAATGTATAAGTAACCTTTCTTACTAATAGAAAATGTTATGTGTTTAAATGGACATGAACGCGTTTGAATTAAATGAAATTTCCGTATGTTCTCATTTTTGTTAATACTTTATGTATATGTAGTCCTAAATCCGAGGACCGAGAAATAACAAGTATTGACCATACTTAAACGTATAAATGTGGTTTCAAATGATGTGTAGTCATAACTACCAAAACCAAAAGTGTACAGTAATATCTGTACTCATTGAGATAAAAAGTGATTTTAAATCGACATAAAACCCATTTAGGTTTTATAAATAAAATCCCGTAGACTTTATGGATTGTTATATCCCTATGTGAGTCGCTATAATCATACTATGACTACGTGAACCTGCCATGACGTTTCTCAGGCGTCGCGAAAAATGAAATGATATTTGTCACCCGTAGAGCTGCAGGTCCCACTGTAGGTAGCAGCAAGGTGTGGGGTGTCAAACCCAATATAGATCTATATACAAGTATCACATTCTCCCTCCAGGAGATTCTGATTATAACTACCATGAATTATATCCCGCACTTGGACGTACGGGGAGAGAATGTCTCACAATATAGGTTAACAAGTTTACATGAAATGTATGTGAATGTAGATCTTTTCTGTATGAACGTACCCTTTTTGAACGAGTGTGTTGTGTGATGTATCATAAACTATACCTATTATAGTTTATCTAAAACGTTTGTAATATGTAAGAATTCTTTTATGGAAATGCATTAATGTTATGAATCCATTAAACTATACTTTTTATAGTTTATTATACGTGTTCTAAAATTAATGTATATTATTTATTATTAATGACTTAGTTTCAGTTCATGATGATAAACTAACAAAGAAACACATTTAATAATTAGAACTTATGATTATACACTTTGCTCAAGATAATACAAAGTGTTATGATATTCATATGTTGTTGGCTATCTTTACCCATTCTGCACTGTTTTGGAAAAATTATAGAAAAATCATACGAAGTCGAAAACTAGATCCGTAAATTCTGAGAGTTCACAAAGTGTGTCTAGTTTACTCATAATTTTTATCACGATTTTTAATGACCTCCAACTTGGGTGAATATGTCCAAAATCACAGACTGGTCCAGATGTTTGTTTGAAATGATAGGCAGTTTTGTAAAAATTACCATAAATTGTAGAAAAATCGTATGGAGATGTGGAAGTAGTTATTTTAAAGATAAGAACTTGAACTATTTGCACCTTATACAGTTTTGAAAATAAAAATGTTTAATTTGCCCAAAATAGTCCGTGAATGGAGTTGAACTTTTCTGATGAAGGCTGTTAGAAAAACTTAGTTATGTTCTTGGTCTTTTAACTTGTATTCCCCCCCTAAAAACTTGAGAAAACATGAAAATGTAGGGGTATGAACTCACCTTGAGTGATTTCAGTAGACAAGTGTTGAAGAAGAGAAGTGTTCAACCCAAGAACACTTGAAGAATCACTTGAAGATTCGAAGCTCTAACACAAATATGATGGAGTTTGTGTAAGATATCCATGATTTGAGTGGAAATAAGTGAGATATTCATAAGGAGAATGAATTATGCTTACCAAATGTGGAAGAACACTTGAAAATCAGCCTTGAATCTCGAATTTGGTGGAGAAGTGAAATGAGAGTAAATGAGAGAAATGAGGAGAGAGGGTGTTTTGTTCCAGCTCTAAAAACGTGGGAATGAGTGGAAATTGAGTGTAACGGAAATTGATGTGACCTAGGTGAGGTGGGGAGGTGTGGCTGGTCATAGAGTGGGTGTGCGAGTGGTTGCTTGTGTCATAAGGTAAAGCAAAGTCAACACTCCACCTCTTTGTACTTTACCCACTTGCTTTTATTATTTAAATAAAGATTTCTATAAAAATATGATTAAATTGTGAATATTTAGGGTTTATTATGTTAAAATATGATTTTGGGTGAAAATCTCGCGTTAAAATAAATAAAAACGGGCCTTAAACGCAAAACTATGCGAAAACCGGGAAAAATAGGTTTCCAGCGAGACCTCTCGGTCCTAGGCCGAGGTTCGGTCCTTGGTATGGCCGAATCTGAAATGAAGTGAAACAGAGGGAAACAAAGGGGGGGGGGGGGGGGCGGCGAGGAAGCGAAGGGAGGGTTCGGTCCGACGATAAGAGGCGAAGGTGGTCAGACCCGAAATGGACCGAAATGAACAGTACCTTCTGGTTCGGGTGGTGCGCGAGGTTCGGGTTCGGTTCCTCCTGGGCTCGGGTTCGGTTCCTCCTACTCTCAGGTTCGGTTCCTCCTGGGCTCGGGTTCAGTTCCTCCTTGGTCTCGGGTTCGGCTCCTCCTTGCTCTCGGTCCCTAAGAGGACCTTCGGGTCCTAAGAGGCTTCTCTCTTATAAAGAGGTTTCGGTTCCTAAGGTCCATTTTTCTCGTTTTTACCCCGTTTTAAGCCGTTTTTGACCCGGTTAAGGGTCAGGATGGCCCGAAAGACAATAAAAATTCCAAGGAACTTTTGAGAGAGATTTGAGAGAGATTTGGGAGAGATTTCACATGCTTGGAGAGATTTCACATTCTTGGAGATTCCTCATACAAAGAGATATTTGAGAGATATTTCACATACTTAGAGAGATTTGGGAGAGATTTGACATTCTTAGAGAGATTCCTCATACAAAGAGATATTTGAGAGAGATTTCACATGCTTGGAGAGATTTTGGAGAGATTTGACATTCTTGGAGATATTCTTCATACAAAGAGATGTTTGAGAGAGATTTCACATGCTTGGAGAGATTTGGGAGAGATTTGAAATTCTTGAAGAGATTCCTCATACAAACAGATATTTGAGAGAGATTTCACATACTTGGAGAGATTTGGGAGAGATTTGACATAGAGAGAGAGATAGAGTGAAAACGATTGAGAGAGGTTCCTTATGTGACAATTGTGAGTGTTTGGATCCGCAACGCTAGGTTCTTGAGCCTCGTTAAGTCATGATTAAGGATCCTACACACTCCCGATGAGTATGCAAGATGGTTTTATCAGTTTAATTCATTGATTAGCACTAAGGCTCAGGAAATTTTAACACAAGAGCTTTTCCCAAGTGGTGTTTTCCCATTAATATAACAAGTTATACAGTATGTACATAACACAAACCCTAATACACAAGGTTTAATCGAGTTGAACGGTTTGACTTGATGGCTTGCCTTGACTCTAGACTGAAGATTGTCACAAGGTTTAACACATATCCATAGGGTTAATTTTTGGCTTAGTTAATAGGTTTTAGCGTCGCCACAACATGGTAAAAGTATTGCCACATCATGGAAACTGGAATCCTTAATGTACACGGCAACGTAGTCCTAAACGGGCTTTTTTTGCAATTTATTGATCCACCACGTCATGGTAATTCCTTAGCCAAGACGTGGGAATTAGAATTTGTATTCTGGCATGAACATGAAAATCAATTGAAATTTTGTCTTGCTTTCAAAGCATCTTGATATTCCTTAATAGGAGTTACGAGTGATTAAATATAGCCAAAACACTAAAGAGAGGTCTATCAGCCCAATAAAAATTTAGAAAGTATTGGTTGTCCAGTTTTGCCAACTTTTCTTCCCTTTCAGCTCGATTCTCCTCATTTTGCATCCCAATTCCGATTTAAAATATCGGTTAACATTTCAAAGCGTATTAAGTATCATATATCTTAAAATATAACATTTTTATTCAAATATATGAAGATAATTACCTATAATATACACTAAAATATTACGATATCATTAGTCGACAATCATTCCTCTATCAGAAATCTCCCTAGTTTGATACACTATAAGAGAATGTTCAACTTTATAGGAACCCATTTAACCCGCCTATTCTCCTCCTTACCCCAACATATGACAATCCATATGAAGAACTCCAATAGGACGCCAAAAACTTATCTGACACATCAAGCAATGTAGGGACATAATTTCAAGTTAAATATGGTTAGTTTGTTACAAAAGTACATATCACAATATTTCCCAAGACTTGTTATATGAAATTGTTTTCACGATATTTCGAGTCAATTTATATGTATTATCCATTTAGTTATGTCATTTCTGTCAAACGAACATAATTCTACATGTAATATGTGATATTTCTCTACCGGTTAGTAATCAACCATCAATCACAAAATATGTTCAACAAAGTAAATAATTTCTGAAACACCATCATAATGGGAAAAATTAACGTAACGAGTTTGATTTAAATGGTATTTAGATGGTCATTTCTATTAAGGTTTGTCCCAAATTTTTATGTAGGTTAATAACATGCCAAATAAGTAAAAAAAAATTTCTAAAAATCATTCAAAACGCTCCAACTTGATCTATCTGAACCTTTCAATCTTCTTTTTTCCGAATGTTGAATAATATAAATCAATGCTTCAAATAACCATCAAAATGGGTCCATAGCTCAGTGGTAGAGCATTTGACTGCAGATCAAGAGGTCACCGGTTCGAACCCGGTTGGGCCCTTTGTTTGAATTTTTTTTATACCCCTCTCATATTTCAACTCAACCTGCATTTGCTTCTTACGGATATTAAAATCGTTACGTAAACCATGTTAGAACATATATTATCTCGTTAATATAGAAACATAAGCATATTCCTCTAATTTATTTAATATAGAAACATAAGCATATTCCTCTAATTTATTTATTCTGAAAATAATATTGATTACAAACACTAAATTACAACCTCTTATATCACACATTATTATAATTGAAAATAAACCCTTGAATATTTGTACTTATTATATTCATCAGTTCGACACCAATAAAAAGTTGACTACGAATGAAACTTAACCTGGTTTTCATTAACCCAACACCGTAGAGACTTCTTAATCAGCTAATCCCTATTTCATTCATCTTCATAAAAGGTTTTGTTTTTACCAAATGAATGTAGTTTCTAATGTAAAAATTAAAATTATTTAGATAGGTAACAAAATATCTTTCTTACTCAACAAAACATACATTGTCATAAGGATCATCAAATGTGTTTTTCCTTGTGTATGGTTGAAGTAAGAAATAAACCTCGTAACAGACAAATTATTACCAATAATCAACCCCATGAACTGTAGGTTTGTTTACGAAGTTATTTATGTTTTTTACACAATGTATTTGGAAAAATGTACATTCGTTGAAGTATTTAGAAAAATCATTTTCAAACCGCTCCTACTTGATCTATCAACACCTTTCAGTCTTCTTTTTTTTTTCGAATGTTGAATAATATAAATCAATGCTTCAAATAACCATCAAAATGGGTCCATAACTCAGTGGTAGAGCATTTGACTGCAGATCAAGAGGTCACCGGTTTGAACCCGGTTGGGCCCTTTGTTTGAATTTTTTAAACCCCTCTCATATCTCAAATCAACCGTCATTTGCTGCTTACAGAAACTTAAAACGTTATATAAACCATTTCAGAACTTATATTATCTCGTTAATATAGAAACAGAAACATATTCCTCTAGTTATTGATTTTGAAAATATTATTGATTACATACATTAAATTACAGCATCTTATATCACAAATTATCATAATTGAAAATAAAGTCTTGAATATCTATCCTTATTATATGCGTCGGTTTGATGCCAATAAAAAGTTGACTACTAACTAAACTTAACCTGGTTTTCATTAACCGAACACAGCAGAGACTTCTTAATTCTCCCTCACAACAGAACATAACTAGTGTTATACCCCTATGTTGGTTGGGTTGACGAAATTAAAAAAAAAAAAAAGAATGGGTTTTATTTTTAACAAATGAATGTAGTTTCTAATGTAAAAATTAAAATTATTTAGCTAAGAAAAAAAATGTCTTTCATACTCAACAAAACATACATTGTCATAAGGATCATCAAATGTGTTTTCCCTTGTGTATGGTTGAAGTAAGAAATAAAACTCATAACAGACATATCATTACCAATAACTAACCCCATGATCTATACCTTGGTTTATGAAGTTATTTATGTTTTGTACACAATGTATTTGGAACAATGTACATTCATTGAAGTATTTATTATAACATTTTACATTCAAGTACATTGTTATTTTTTCCAGATTTTAATTTTTTTTTTTGTAGACTATAAATTAGCCCGGTTGATTAATAAAAAACAAATGACATATTATATTTTATTTTATAGCATCAACGTGAGGTTAATGTTTGGCTAATTTGACTACTAGAACAATTAAAACGAACATATGCGGAACATTCTAATATAATGTAGTTTTTTGTATGATATTTCTATTTTACTATTAATGAATAATGATATTCAATTGGAATTTCCTCTTTGAAAAGCAAAATGTTTAATGTTTTTGGGATGTCCGATGACAACATTTGACTTGAAAAAATGTTTGATGGTCACTAACACGCCGAATAAATTCATAGTTTCACCCAACCTTTCAAACATTTTGTCCAATTGATTATTTCATGTTTGATAGTGATTAACCAACCAACAATATTCACAATTTCAACTAAACTTTCAAACCACTAATCACAATATCCATAATCCAATAATTGTTGTTTGATATCATTAATGCACTTGAAATCTTAATGCATTTGAAAAGTAACAACATAGAAGCATACAAAGATATACTTGAAATCCGAGTAATTAGAGTTGGAAAAATTCCAGCATTGCTTGTGAGAATGCAATAAATAATAGATTCTAGGGACTCGAAGGCATTGTTTCTTGATTCATGTTTGGTATTCCTTGTGTGACTTGAAAGACTTTTAACGACTGAAAAAAAAAGAAACGGAAGATTTTGAATCTTTTCTTATTTGATTTCTCAAGCTTGTATTTTTTAACAAATACCCAATGGCCAACAAACAAATGAGGTGCTACCAAGAGAAAAAGTGATTTATTTTTTTACCAATCGTATTCTATTCTAATCTTGTTAATTACATATATAAAATAACTAAGATTAATATTAATACTTGTTGGGAAAATTTTAAAATACTCTTCTGTTCAAAAAGAAAATAAACAAAAGTGGGATACACATAAAATAGCAATATACTTTCACTAGGTTTAAACACGTGGAATCCGCAATTAACAAAAGCACTATCCAATAGCACAATGGTGCTTCATTTTCATCTCTCCTAGCACTTGCAACTCTGCTTTAAAACCTTTTTTTCTTTATTAGGGCCTAATTCTTGTCACTGTCTAAAAAATGTATTGGAATTCTAACCTTACAGGATTCAATGTCATAAAGACCGAGGTAACTATATTACAGAATGTCCCATTAGAACTTTGTTACTAGAAACAATTCCATGATAATGAAGATTAAATTTCAAGGTACACTCCTTGAACACTTTGCTTGTGGCAACATCCTGAAATTTCCAGGTATCATATTTGAGAAATTCATGTTCCTTAGCAGAGCAACTCGACGAGTTGGATGCCCAACTAGGTGAGTGGAGTCGTTTTGGCCGTATAGGTTTAGTGACGAACTCGGCGAGTTGGAGCTGTTTGGAGAAACCCTAATTATTTGGGTTTATATCCTATTTAAAGGGCCTTAAGCCCTCATTTGTGTATCCCTTATCTCCAGAGAGCCCCGTGAGAAACCCTAGATTGGTTCCATCCATTGTGAGAGAGAGAGAAAGAGACTATTTTAGGTGTTCTTGTGCAACTTTCGAAGAAGATTTGGAGAGCACCTTGGCTTGGTCGAGAGAGGGACATTTGGATCCAAAGATTCTCCACTGTTTAGCTTCTTTTAGAGGTAAAAGAAGCTAACTTGATCAGTTTTTGCGTAGATCAGAAAAGCAAACAAAATGATTCCCAACATGAACTCGCTCTAGAATCCTTCAAATTTTCATTCCATTTCAGCTTAATGGCCCGCTGGTTGCCTTTTAGATCTCAAAATGGCATCTCTGAGATTTATATTCATAGAAATCGAACTAGGTTTAATACATATCATTAGGGTTAATTTTTGGCTTACTTAATAGGTTTTACTGTCGCCACAACGTGGTAAAAGTATTGCCACATCATGGAAACTGGAATCCTTAATGTACACGGCAACCTAGTCCTAAACGGGCTTTTTTCACAATTTTTTGATCCACCACGTCATGGTAATTCCTTAGCCAAGACGTGGGAATTTGAATTTGTATTCTGGCATGAACATGAAAATCAATTGAAATTTTCTCTTGCTTTCAAAGCATCTTGAAATTACTTAATAGGAGTTAGGGGTGATTAAATATAGCCAAAACACTAAAGAGAGGTCTATCAGCCTAATAAAAATTTAGAAAGTATTGGTTGTCCAGTTTTGCCAACTTTTCTTCCCTTTCCGCTCCATTCTCCTCATTTTGCATCCCAATTCCGATTTTAACTATCAGTTAACATTTCAAAGCATATTAAGTATCATATGTCTTAAAATATAACATTTTTATTCAAATATATGAAGATAATGACCTATAATATATACTAAAATATTACGATATCATTAGTCGACAATCATTCCACTATCAGAAATCTCCCGTGTTTGATAAACTATAAGAGAATGTTCAACTTATTAGGAACCCAACTAACCCGCCTATTCTCCTCCTTATCCCCAACATATGACAATCCATATGAAGAACTTCTATAGGAAACAAAAACTTATCTGACACATCAAGTAATGTAGGGACATAACTTCAAGTTAAATATGGTTAGTTTGTTACAATAGTACATATCACAATATTTCCCAAGACTTTTTATATAAAATTGTTTTCACGACATTTCGAGTCGATTTATATGTATTATCCATTTGGTTATGTCCTTTCTGTCAAACAAACATAATTGTACATGTAATATGTGATATTTCTCTACCTGTTAGTAATCAACCATCAATCACAAAATATGTTCAACAAAGTAAATAATTTTTGAAACACCATCATAATGGGAAAAATTAACGTAACGAGTTTGATTTAAATGGTATTTAGATGGTCATTTCTATTAAGGTTTGTCCTAAATTTTTATGTAGGTTGATAACATGCCAAATAAGTAAAAAAAAATTCTAAAAATCATTCAAAACGCTCCAACTTGATCTATCAAAACCTTTCAATCTTCTTTTTTCCGAATGTTGAATAATATAAATCAATGCTTCAAATAACCATCAAAATGGGTCCATAGCTCAGTGGTAGAGCATTTGACTGCAGAACAAGAGGTCACCGGTTCGAACCCGGTTGGGCCCTTTGTTTGAATTTTTTTTATACCCCTCTTATATCTCAAATCAACCTTCATTTGCTTCTTAAGAATATTAAAATCGTTACGTAAACCATGTTAGAACATATATTATCTCATTAATATAGAAACATAAGCATATTCCTCTAATTTATTTAATATAGAAACAGAAGCATATTCCTCTAATTTATTGATTCTGAAAATAATATTGATTACAAACATTAAATTACAACCTCTTATATCACACATTATTATAATTGAAAATAAACCCTTGAATATTTGTACTTATTATATTCATCAGTTCGACACCAATAAAAAGTTGACTACGAATGAAACTTAACCTGGTTTTCATTAACCCAACACTGCAGAGACTTCTTAATTAGTTAATCCCTATTTCATTCATCTTCATTCTCCCAGATAACACATAATATCTAGTCTTATACCCGTCTGTTGGTTGGGTTGACGAATTTAAAAAAAAAAAAAAAAAAAACAGGTTTTGTTTTTACCAAATGAATGTAGTTTCTAATGTAAAAATTAAAATTATTTAGATAGGTAACAAAATATCTTTCTTACTCAACAAAACATACATTGTCATAAGGATCATCAAATGTGTTTTTCCTTGTGTATGGTTGAAGTAAGAAATAAACCTTGTAACAGACAAATTATTACCATTAATCAACCCCATGAACTGTACGTTTGTTTACGAAGTTATTTATGTTTTTTACACAATGTATTTGGAAAAATGTACATTCGTTGAAGTATTTAGAAAAATCATTTTCAAACCGGTCCAACTTGATCTATCAACACCTTTCAGTCTTCTTTTTTTTCGAATGTTGAATAATATAAATCAATGCTTCAAATAACCATCAAAATGGGTCCATAACTCAGTGGTAGAGAATTTGACTGCAAATCAAGAGGTCACCGCTTTGAACCCGATTGGGCCCTTTGTTTGAGTTTTTTAAACCCATCTCATATCTGAAATCAACCGTCATTTGCTGCTTACGGAAACTTAAAACGTTATATAATCCATTTCAGAAGTTATATTATCTCGTTAATATAGAAACATATTCCTCTGATTATTGATTTTGAAAATACTATTGATTACATACATTAAATTACAACATCTTATATCACAAATTATTATAATTGAAAATAAAGTCTTGAATATCTGTCCTTATTATATGCGTCGGTTTGATACCAATAAAAAGTTGACTACTAATTAAACTTAACCTGGTTTTCATTAATCCAACACCGCAGAGACTTCTTAATTCTCCCTGATAACAGAACATAACTAGTGTTAGACCCGTATGTTGGTTGCGTTGACGAATTTTTTTTAAAAAAAGAATGGGTTTTATTTTTAACAAATGAATGTAGTTTCTAATGTAAACAGTAAAATTATTTGGATGAAAAAAAAAATGTCTTTCTTACTCAACAAAACATACATTGTCATAAGGATCATCAAATGTGTTTTTCCTTGTGTATGGTTGAAGTAAGAAATAAAACTCATAACAGACATATCATTACCACTAATTAACCCCACGATCTATACCTTGGTTTATGAAGTTATTTATGTTTTGTAAACAATGTATTTGGAACAATGTACATTCATTGAAGTATTTATTATAACATTTTACATTCAAGTACATTGTTATTTTTTCCAGATTTTAATTTTTTTGTAGACTATAAATTAGCCCGGTTGATTAATAAAAAACAAATGAAATATTATATTTTATTTTATAGCATCAACGTGAGGTTAATGTTTGGCCAATTTGACTACCAGAACAATTAAAACGAACATATGCGGAACATTCTAATATAATGTAGTTTTTTGGATTATATTTCTATTTTACTATTAATAAATAATGATATTCAATTGGAATTTCCTCTTTGAAAAGCAAAATGTTTAATGTTTTTGGGACGTCTGATGACAACATTTGACTTGAAAAAATGTTTGATGGTCACTAACACGCCGAATAAATTCATAATTTCACCCAACCTTTCAAACATTTTGTCCGATTGATTATTTGATGTTTGATAGTGATTAACCCACCAACAATATTCACAATATCAACCAAACTTTCAAACCACTAATCACAATATCCATAATCCAATAATTGTTGTTTGATATCATTAATGCAATTGAAATCTTATTGCATTTGAAAAGTAACAACATAGAAGCATACAAAGATATACTTGAAATCCGAGTAATTAGAGTTGGAAAAATTCCAGCATTGCTTGTGAGAATGCAATAAATAATAGAATCTAGGGACTCGATGGCATTGTTCTTGATTCATGTTTGGTATTCCTTGTGTGACTTGAAAGACTTTTATCGACTGAAAAAAAAAGGGAAGATTTTGAATCATTTCTTATTTGATTTCTCAAGCTTGTATTAAATAACAAATAATCCTTGGCCAAAAAACAAATGAGGTGCTGCCAAGAGAAAAAGTGATTTATTTTTTACCAATCGTATTCTATTCTAATCTCATTAATTACATATATAAAATAACTAAGATTAATATTAATACTTGTTAGGAAAATTTTAAAATACTCTTCTGACCAAAAAGAAAATAAACAAAAGTGGGATACACATAAAATAGCAATATACTTTCAATAGGTTTAAACACGTGGAAGCCGCAATTAACAAAAGCACTATCCAAGAGCACAATGGTGCTTCATTTTCATCTCTCCTAGCACTTGCAACTCTGCTTTAAAACCCTTTTTTTCTTTATTAGGGCGTAATTCTTGTCACTTTCTAAAAAATGTATTGGAATTCTAACCTTACAGACTGAGGACTCAAAGTCATAAAGACCGAGCTAACTATATTACAGAATGTCCAAATAGAACACTTTCCTTGTGGCAACATCCTGAAATTTTCAGGTATCATATTTGAGAAATTCATGTTCCTTAGCAGAGCAACTCGACGAGTTGGATGCCCAACTAGGTGAGTGGAGTCGTTTTGGCCGTATAGGTTTAGTGACCAATTCGGCGAGTTTGAGCTGTTTGGAGAAACCCTAATTTTCTAGGTTTATATCCTATTTAAAGGGCCTTAAGCCCTCATTTGCGTATCCCTTATCTCCAGAGAGCCCTGTGAGAAACCCTAGATTGGTTCAATCCATTGTGAGAGAGAGAAAGAGACTATTTTGGGTGTTCTTGTGCAACTTTGGAAGAAGATTTGGAGAGCATCTTGGCTTGGTCGAGGGAGGGACATTTGGATCCAAAGATTCTCCACTGGGTAGCTTCTTTTAGAGGTAAAAGAAGCTAACCTGATCAGTTTTTGCGTAGATCAGAAAAGCAAACAGAATGATTCCCAACATGAACTCGCTCTAGAATCCTTCAAATTTTCATTCCATTTAAGCTTAATGGCCCTCTGGTTGCCTTTTAGATTTCAAAATGGCATCTCTGAGATTTATATTCATAGAAACCGAACTAGGTTTAAGACATATCATTAGGGTTAATTTCTGGCTTACTTAATAGGTCTTAGCGTCGCCACAACGTGGTAAAAGTATTGCCGCATCATGGAAACTGGAATCCTTAATGTACACGACAACGTAGACCTAAACGGGCTTTTTTCGCAATTTTTTGATCCAGCACATCATGGTTATTCCTTAGCCACGATGTGGGAATTAGAATTTGTATTTTGGCATGAACATGAAAATCAATTGAAATTTTGTCTTGCTTTCAAAGCATCTTGAAATTCCTTAATAGGAGTTACGACTGATTAAATATATCCAAAACACTCAAGAGAGGTCTATCAACCCAATAAAAATTTATAAATTATTGGTTGTCCAGTTTTGCCAACTTTTCTTCCCTTTCAGCTCCATTCTCCTCATTTTGCATCCCAATTCCGATTTTAACTATCGGTTAACATTTCAAAGCGTATTAAGTATCATGTATCTTAAATATAACATTTTTATTCAAATATATTAAGATAATGACCTATAATATATACCAAAGTATTACGATATCATTAGTCGATAATCATTCATCTATCAGAATTGTCCCTAGTTTGATACACCACAAGAGAACGTTCAACTTAATAGGAACCCAATTAACCCGCCTATTCTCCTCCTTACCCCCAACATACGACAATCCATATGAAGAAGTCCTATAGGACGCCAAAAACTTATCTGACACATCAAGCAATGAAGGATCATAATTTCAAGTTAAATGTGGTTAGTTTGTTACAATAGTACATATCGCAATATTTCCCACGACTTGTTATATCAAATTGTTTTCACGATATTTCGAGTCGATTTATATGTATTATCAATTTAGTTATGTCATTTCTGTCAAACAAACATAATTCTACATGTAATATGTGATATTTCTCTACCTGTTAGTTATCAACCATCAATCACAAAATATGTTCAACAATCTAAATAATTGTTGAAACACCATCGTAAAAAGAAAAATTAACATAACGAGTTTGATTTGAATGGTATTTAGATGGTCATATCTTTTAAGGTTTGTCCCAAATTTTTATGTAGGTTAATAACATGCCAAATAAGTAATTTTTTTTATAAAAATCATTCAAAATGCTCCAACTTGATCTATCAAAACCTTTCGGTCTTATTTTTTCCGAATGTTGAATAATATAAATCAATGCTTCAAATAACCATCAAAATGGGTCCATAGCTCACTGGTAGAGCATTTTACTGCAGATCAAGAGGTCACCGGTTCGAACCCGGTTGGGCCCTTTGTTTGATTCTTTTTATACCCCTCTCATATCTCAAATCAAGCTTCATTTGCTTCTTATGGAAATTTAATACGTTACGTAAACCATTTCAGAACATATATTATCTCGTTAATATATTAATAGAAGCATATTCCTCTAATTTATTGTTTCAGAAGATATATTATCTCGTTAATATATTAATAGAAGCATATTCCTCTAATTTATTGTTTCTGAAACTAATATTGATTACAAACATTAAATTACAACCTCTTATATCACACATAATTATAATTGAAAATAAACTCTTGAATATTTGTACTTATTATATTCATCAGTTCGACACCAATAAAAAGTTGACTACGAATTAAACTTAACCTGATTTTAAATAACCCAACACCGCAGAGACTTCTTAATCAGTTAATCCCTATTTCATTCATCGTCATTCTCCCAGATAACACATAATATCTAGTGTTATACCCGTCTGTTGGTTGGGTTGACGAATTAAAAAAAAAAAGGTTTTGTTTTTACCGAATGAATGTAGTTTCTAAAGTAAAAATTAAAATTATTTAGATAGGTAACAAAATATCTTTCTTACTCAACAAAACATACATTGTCATAAGGATCATCAAATGTGTTTTTCCTTGTGTATGGTTGAAGTAAGAAATAAACCTCGTAACAGACAAATCACTACCAATAATCAACCTCATGAACTGTCCGTTTGTTTACGAAGTTATTTATGTTTTTTACACAATGTATTTGGAAAAATGTACATTCGTTGAAGGATTTAGAAAAATCATTTTCAAACCGCTCCAACTTGATGTATCAACACCTTTCGGTCTTCTTTTTTTCGAATGTTGAATAATGTAAATCAATGCTTCAAATAACCATCAAAATGGGTACATAACTTCGTGGTAGAGCATTTGACTGCAGATCAAGAGGTCACTGGTTTGAACCCGGTTGGGCCCTTTGTTTGAGTTTTTTAAACCCCTCACATATCTCAAATCAACCGTCATTTGTTGCTTACTGAAACTAAAAAGGTTATATAAACCATTTCAGAACTTATATTATCTCGTTAATATAGAAACAGAAACATATTCCTCTAATTATTGATTTTGAAAATATTATTGATTACATAAATTAAATTACAACATCTTATATCACAAATTATTATAATTGAAAATAAAGTCTTGAATATTTGTCCTTATTATATGCGTCGGTTTGATACCAATAAAAAGTTGACTACTAATTAAAACTGTCACACCCCGAAAACCGAAGGCGGAAACATTTCCGGGGTTGACTCCACGTTGAGTATCAAATCCAATGCACATAGTAAGTAAAGTAAAACAACTATTACATTACATAATAAAGTCTTACAGTTGTTTCAAAAGTAAAGTTTGTACAATTGTGATACATAGTATATATGAACAATACAAAATGAGTCTTCTGAGAACTCTGTCTTCACACAAAAGGATCTTCGGGTACCTGTCTAACTCGGACCTGAGAATACAAGTGGTTTGAAAATCAGCATAAAGCTGGTGAGTTCATAAGCGGTTAGTTTTTCTGAAAATGTACGAGTTCCTTTGTTTTCCTGAAAAGTAGTTATCCAAGAAAATCCCATATTTTCTTATGTAAAGTTAGTTTCCAAATCCGAAAGTAAAGTAAACGATGTTTAATTAAAACATGATTGTTCTTGTGAAATGTAATTCAATTGTTTAACTTATTACACTTCTCTAATTTCGTACTACTATTACTCAGGAAGAACCCCATGTTCTCCTGACTGTGTGTGTGTGTGAACTGTTACTAGTTTCTAACTATGTTCGGTGTCCTTCCCAGGAAAACCCCATGTTTCTCTGACTGTGTGTATATCTTTACTGGTTTTATTTATGTTCAGTGTTCTCCCCAGGAAAACCCCATGTTTCCCTGACCGTGTGTGTGTCTTTACTGGTTATGGTTATGTTCAGTGTTCTTCCCAGGAAAACCCCATGTTTTCCTGACTGTGTGTGTATCTGCAATCCCTAAATGTACATTAGCTTTACTACGTACATAAAGCTAGTAAATGAATCTGAAACGTTAATAATCTAGATTGCGAGTCCTTAACGATACTCAGACTAGATATGACTCGAACCGTGGTCAATATCCTTTTTATGACTCTCGTCACCCTTGATCCTTTCGGTTCGGCTGTAGCTAGCAGCCAGGTGTGGGATTGTCAGTCCCGTATAGATCTATACACTCAAGCCACGCTCTCCTACGAACGGAGATTCTGGTTACAGGGTTAGTCCTCCACTATCTCGTGCCATGGAAGTGTTACAAGGATGTGTCTCCAATCATTAAGATTACTCTTTACTTTTCGACTAGGAAAGTAGTATTTACAACTGATTTTATTTTACGTACCTATCCTTTACACTCGAGCCTAGGTGTTTTATTAAGGACATTACACTCGAGCCTAGGTGTTATTTAATGATGGTTGTCCTTTTACACTCGACCCTAGGTGTATTATTAATGACATTACACTCGAACCTAGGTGTATTTATCTATCACACTCGAGCCTAGGTGTATTGTTAAGGACATATAGATGTTTCATGTTTTCTAATGGAGTCTGTCTTTTACACTCGAACCTTAGTGTTTTATTACAGACATTACAATGGTTTATGTATTCTATCAGTTTAAATGTGAACAATCAATTATCAAGTACACAATATAACAGTGTATAATAAGAATTGAAAATCGGGTTAAAAACAAACAACTCTTCAAGTTAAAACGGTTTGTTTAAAAGGTTTTCAATTCTTAAAGTGTACAATTATGAAACCATTTAATTGAAATCATGTGATTGAGTACAAGATATACTTGTACTTTTGCTTGTATCCCCCCTGAAAACATTGAAAAACCATTGAAAAAGGGTAGGGGTATGAACTCACTAGCTTTATGTTGATTTTCAAACCGCTTGTATTCTCAGGTCCGAGTTAGACAGGTACCCGAAGATCCTTTTGTGTGAAGACGGAGTTCTCAGAAGACTCATTTTGTATTGTTCATATATACTATGTATCACAATTGTACAAACTTTACTTTTGAAACAACTGTAAAACTTTATTATGTAATGTAATGGTTGTTTTACTTTACTTACTATGTGCATTGGATTGGATACTCAACGTGGAGTCAACCCTGGAAATGTTTCCGCCTTCGGTTTTTGGGGTGTGATAGATTGGTATCAGAGCCCTTGTTTATAGTGAATGAAGTATACCAAACCTTACATGGTATAAAACTATAAACATTAAAGGGCCTAAGTGCTCTAAAATAAAAGTATCTTCAAAACTATAAGTATTTTCAAAAGTATACAAGTATACCGACCCGTTGAAATCCGTAACTACAAGTAGAACAAAACATAAGTAAATGGATGTTGTACACTGCGGTTAAACCTGGGCAGTTATGTAGTCGTGTCTAGGATCAATATGGCCTGGCTAACTATATTCATTCGAGACACGACCAACATGTGCTTGGGAGTGACTGTAGTACGCAACATGCCTAAAACTTACCTAATATCTCAAACAACGAATCGTCGCTACAGTGAACCATGAAATACTATGGGAGTATTTCTCGAGCCAATCCTTCGTAGAAAATCCTCTGATATGCGATGTTACTTGAACATTCCTCTAGCGATAAAGTGTTTTGTCTTGATAACTCTTTCCTACTTTATCGCTTAGTATGATGCTATATCTGTCTTGATGAGATATCCCCTGTTCCATATCTCTTGATTCAATTCAGAGGACTTATGATCCTCTCTTTCCTGATCTTTTTAGATCAAGATGCCTCCGAGAAAGAGACCCAGCTCGAAGAACAACGACAACCCTCCTCCGCCATCACCTCCTCCTCAGTTTGACCTAGCATCACTCCAGACAGTCATGACAGCTGTAATGGTGGCAGCCATGTCACAAATGAACCCTAGTGGTTCAGGAGGTGGTCCTCAATCCCAAAACCCAGAAGATAGCCAGGGACGCCGGAAAGAGGGTTCCTATAAGGATTTCATGAACGCCAAACCCACGTTTTTTGATGGCACTAGAGGTGTCATTTCCCTTACCCGATGGTTCGAGAAGATCGAATCTATCTTTGAAATCTGCGCTTGTTCAGATTTAGAAAAGGTGAAGTTTGCCGCCTGCACCTTTCTTGACAAAGCCTTGACTTGGTGGAACGGCCGAGTCAAATCCCTAACCTTACCTGTAGCCAACGCCATGGGTTGGGAAGCCATGAAGGAGCTTCTGCTGGCTGAGTACTGCCATCGGGGAGAAATGCAAAAGTTAGAACATGAACTGTGGAACTTGAAGATGAAAGGTTCCGACATTGCTGCTTATACTTCCAGGTTTGACGAATTGGCACTACTTTGTCCGGGAATGGTTACCCCGGAAAGTAAGAAGATAGAGAGATTTATCTGGGGACTGACTCAGCCAACGAAAGGAAATGTCATAGCTGCGAGGCCGGATACGTACAACAGCGCCAAATGTTTAGCACAAATCCTAATTGATCACAGTGATGACCTTGAAGAGGCAGTTACCACTACTGAACCGACGGTGAGGAGTGGCGAGAAAAGAAAACTTGGGAAGAAAGAGAAAAGCCAAACATCACACGAGTCTTCAAAGAGACAGCAAATGATGGCAGTTCATGCTGCCACTTCCCCTGCGACTGTTTCTGTTGTTGGATCATCAACTTGGAAACCTACCAGTAGGTATACTGGAACTCTTCCTAGTTGTGGCAAGTGCAACTATCATCATCTTCCTTCCAGTCCATGTGTCGAGATAATTTGCAACAAATGTGGCATAAAGGGTCACATGGCAAAAAACTGTAAGACACCAACTCAATCAACAAGTCAAACTTCCGGAGCGGGCATTGGTCGGGCCTGCTATGGTTGTAGAGAAGTGGGACATCTCAAGCGAAACTGTCCTAAGACTGTAAAACCTGGTAACATTGGAAGAGTCCTAGCGATAGGACAAGAAGAGATAGCCACCGATCCCACTGTTGCCACAGGTATATTTCCCATCGTTAAATTTATATGCTTGTAATTCTTTTCGATTCTAGAACCGAAAGAAATTCGTTAACCATCCATTTGAACATTTTCTAAACCCCGTCGTTTACGAGTAACTGGAAATGTATGTCTTCGAGATGGTTATCACATAAAAACGAGAACGCTTGTGTCGTATTCGTAGATTGTTTTCTCAATCCGAGTGATTATTCTTTTCCATTCGATCTATTGGTAAACTTTTTATGAAATGCTTTGATGTCACCCTTAGCATGTAATGACCGAGCCTCATTCATACTGTCTTTCCTAGATTCGAGAAAGCCATTTGTTCCAATCTTCCTCCGACTTGACTCTCATGATCTTCGTACATCAAAGCTTAAAAAGTTTACCTGTGTATCTCTCGTCCAAGTGATCATCGAGAAACGAGAAGTCTACGATCCTTTCCCGATGCTGTTTCTAAAGAATTCTTGAGAATTCTTTCCGAACGTGTAGTCTAGTCTCGCATCGATCTAATCCCGGGAATTTCCTCGTAACCGAACCTCAGTAAGCACAGTGTGTGCAAGTCAGCAATCAGGGCATGATACGATCACTACGAGGAGGTAGTGACGCCCTTCGGTCTAACCATTCTCTTGTTCATGTAGATAAGCAAAGCAGTCATACTCGTAGATCCTTTCAAAAGCTAAGGCAATAAAGAATTAGTCGACACCGAGAGCCCCCATGGAACCTGTCGATCTTTGGGTCCCATCGGCTACGATCGTAGACTCACATAGAAGTTCCCCTTAGAACCATTAGACCTTTAGTTACTTTGACACGTGGAAGTGTACCCACTTGTTGAAGGTTTTACCTTGGAAAGACACAGTACGTCTTGGGAAGTGCAGAAAACTTAACTTGTGGAACCTTAGACCCTTTAAGATCTTCGTTAGGAATTGATTCCATAGCCCTCTCCGAGCTTTCTTAAAGACTCAGTAGCAACCATCTGGTATTCCGCATCTTTATTCGTAAGGCTTGCCGACCTGACGAAACCCTAGTAAATTCCTTTGTGGATATAAAAATCCAAATTTTCATGTATGAATCAATTGAGACCGTAGACTGAAAGGTTAATCATACGTAACAAAGCCACATTCTGATAGTGAGGGTTCGCTAGAATGTTAAGCGGAGACCCGAATGCAGTAAATTCATCTCCATATATCTTTCCACTTCGTGAATTGTGTTCGAATCTTTGAATTTCGGGATGAAATTCCCACTAACGGGGGGATAATGTAACAACCCGAAATTTATATCCTTAATTGTAACCCTTTTCGCGACTCGTTCCGATCACCCAATCGCCGTTTCCGATTGCGTTTCCGTTTCCGACCTTTTATTAAGTCATTAATGTGAATATTATTTTATGACTTAATAAGTGTCTTATTACCCTTAGAACTCAATCTAATGTCTCATATTAATGATCGGAACATTTTTAGAACCAACCATATCGGGTTACGGCAAATTGGCCGGATGCGACCAAAAGCCCCGTCTAACGCCGGTATCGGGTAGAATTCTACCATGTCCCGAACTTGGACACTATTTAAAG
The DNA here is from genome assembly GCF_052625555.1 of Lactuca saligna. Taxonomy (NCBI): domain Eukaryota; kingdom Viridiplantae; phylum Streptophyta; class Magnoliopsida; order Asterales; family Asteraceae; genus Lactuca; species Lactuca saligna. The sequence goes on along the minus strand of NC_136423.1, from coordinate 73,583,998 downwards.
TGATTCAAGTCTCCATTTTGAAGCTTTTGCTCCATTTTACAACTATCACTCCAACCTCTCTCCTCAAACTAGATTTTTGGGTCAAAATCTCAAGTTTAAAGCTTCAAATCACCAAGGTACTTTCCCTAGCTTGTTATGTAACATTCTTAGCCTTCAAATTCGAATTCAAAGCATGGATTAAGACATCATTCATGAGTTTACGGCCATGGAACCCTCTTAGGCCGTAAACTCATATATAGTGGGTTTTTGAGCCCTTAAACCCCTCCTTGACAAGTTTGAGACTTAGATATGGCTAAATGGCTTCAAGATATGGACCCTAAACAATTAAAACATGAAATTTGTGAAGTTTGAAGGAGTTTACGGCCAATGATCATTCTTGGGCCGTAAACTCATTAAACTAGGGTTTTCATGCCCTTAAACCCTTCCAAACCACTCCTTTGTCTTAGTTATGAATTATAGAACATACATCTTTGCATTTGGACACTTGAAACACAATTTTTGGAGGACTAACATGAGTTTACGGCCAAGGCTTGTGCTTGGGCCGTAAACTCCATGAAACATGGTACAAATCCAATTCTAGGGTGTTTGAAAGCCATCCAACACCACCAAAAGCCTTGGAATAAATCAAAGGACCAACCAAAAATAGTTTTAAGGCTTTACAAACATCAAAACCCCACATTTGAGAGTTTACGGCCATAGAACATGTCTCATGGCCGTAAACTCATAAAAAGGTGTCAAATGGTGCCTTAAACTCATTTCTAGGCTTGTGGGAATTTTTAGAATCACATGTGATTGATTTTAACACTTTAAAAACACTAAATCTTGGAGATTTGAGAGTTTACGGCCAAAGACTTCATGCCTAGGCCATAAACTCCCTTTTGTATTGTAAATGATGTTTTTAATTCAATCCAAGCCTTAAGAAAAATTAATCCAAGCATTTCCAAGTATCCATATCCATTTATGACTTAATTTTGCCCATATTTGACCCCACCATGAGTTTACGGTCGTAAACTCATGGGGAATGGGTCTTGTGGCCGTAAACTCCCTAAAGGGGGTGTTCCTTTGAAGTCCCAACTCATTTCCTAAGTCCCTCGCATCATGCATGTCCCTAAACACCACCTGGGTCCCTCCAAACACTTGTATCGGAGTGTTATCGCGACTTGAAGCATTTGTCCCTATCCAACAATCAATCTAAGTCCTAATTAGATACAAATGTGTATCTTTACCTTATAATTAGGAATCTCGTGTGTTTACAAATCCCGGATCAACTCTTAGCATCCAAACCGTCTCATATCTCGTCCGATGAGTTCATACACCTACCCTTTTTCAATGGTTTTTCAATGTTTTCAGGGGGGAATACAAGCAAAAGTACAAGTATATCTTGTACTCAATCACATGATTTCAATTAAATGGTTTCATAATTGTACACTTTAAGAATTGAAAACCTTTTAAACAAACCGTTTTAACTTGCAGAGTTGTTTGTTTTTAACCCGATTTTCAATTCTTATTATACACTGTTATATTGTGTACTTGATAATTGATTGTTCACATTTAAACTGATAGAATACATAAACCATTGTAATGTCTGTAATAAAACACTAAGGTTCGAGTGTAAAAGACAGACTCCATTAGAAAACATGAAATATATATATATATATATATGTCCTTAACAATACACCTAGGCTCGAGTGTGATAGATAAATACACCTAGGTTCGAGTGTAATGTCCTTAATAATACACTTAGGGTTGAGTGTAAAAGGACAGCCATCATTAAATAACACCTAGGCTCGAGTGTAATGTCCTTAATAAAACACCTAGGCTCGAGTGTAAAGGACAGGTACGTAAAATAAAATCAGTTGTAAATACTACTTTCCTAGTCGAAAAGTAAAGAGTAATCTTAATGATTGGAGACACGTCCTTGTAACACTTCCATGGCACGAGATAGTGGAGGACTAACCCTGTAACCAGAATCTCCGTTCGTAGGAGAGCGTGGCTTGAGTGTATAGATCTATACGGGACTGACAATCCCACACCTGGCTGCTAGCTACAGCCGAACCGAAAGGTTCAAGGGTGACGAGAGTCATAAAAAGGATATTGACCACGGTTCGAGTCATATCTAGTCTGAGTATGGTTAAGGACTCGCAATCTAGATTATTAACATTTCAGATTCATTTACTAGCTTTATGTACGTAGTAAAGCTAATGTACATTTAGGGATTGCAGATACACACACAGTCAGGAAAACATGGGGTTTTCCTGGGAAGAACACTGAACATAACCATAACCAGTAAAGACACACACACAGTCAGCGAAACATGGGGTTTTCCTGGGGAGAACACTGAACATAAATAAAACCAGTAAAGATATACACACAGTCAGGGAAACATGGGGTTTTCCTGGGAAGGACACCGAACATAGTTAGAAACTAGTAACAGTTCACACACACACACAGTCAGGAGAACATGGGGTTCTTCCTGAGTAATAGTAGTACGAAATTAGAGAAGTGTAATAAGTTAAACAATTGAATTACATTTCACAAGAACAATCATGTTTTAATTAAACATCGTTTACTTTACTTTCGGATTTGCAAACTAACTTTACATAAGAAAATATGGGATTTTCTTGGATAACTACTTTTCAGGAAAACAAAGGAAGTCGTACATTTTCAGAAAAACTAACCGCTTATGAACTCACCAGCTTTATGCTGATTTTCAAACCGCTTGTATTCTCAGGTCCGAGTTAGACAGGTACCCGAAGATCCTTTTGTTTGAAGACGGAGTTCTTAGAAGACTCATTTTGTATTGTTCATATATACTATGTATCACAATTGTACAAACTTTACTTTTGAAACAACAGTAAAACTTTATTATGTAATGTAATGGTTGTTTTACTTTACTTACTATGTGCATTGGATTTGATACTCAACGTGGAGTCAACCCCGGAAATGTTTCCGCCTTCGATTTTCGGGGTGTGACAAAAACTTAACCTGGTTTTCATTAACCCAACACCGCAAAGACTTCTTAATTCTCCTTGATAAACATAACTAGTGTTATACCCGTATGTTGGTTGGGTTGACGAATTAAAAAAAAAAAAAAAAAAGATTGGGTTTTATTTTTAACAAATGAATGTAGTATCGAATGTAAAAATTAAAATTATTTAGATACGAAAAAAAATGTGTTTCTTACTCAACAAAACATACATTGTCATAAGGATAATCAAATGTGTTTTTCCTTGCGTATGGTTGAAGTAAGAAATAAAACTAATAACAGACATATCATTACCAATAATTAACCCCATGATCTATACCTTGGTTTATGAAGTTATTTATGTTTTCTACACAATGTATTTGGAACAATGTACATTCATTGAAGTATTTATTATAACATTTTACATTCAAGTACATTGTTATTTTTTCCAGATTTTTTTTGTAGACTATAAATTAGCCCGGTTGATTAATGAAAAAACAAATGACATATTATATTTTATTTTATAGCATCAACGTGAGGTTAATGTTTGGCCAATTTGACTACTACAACAATTAAAACGAACATATGTGGAACATTCTAATATAATGTAGTTTTTTGGATGATATTTCTATTTTACTATTAATGAATAATGATATTCAATTGGAATTTCCTCTTTGAAAAGAAAAATGTTTAATGTTTTTGGGACGTCCTATGACAACATTTGACTTGAAAAAATGTTTGATGGTCACTAACACGCCGAATAAATTCATAATTTCACCCAACCTTTCAAACATTTTGTCCAATTGATTATTTCATGTTTGATAGTGATTAACCCACGAACAATATTCACAATTTTAACCAAACTTTCAAACCACTAATCACAATATCCATAATCCAATAATTGTTGTTTGATATCATTAATGCACTAAAAATCTTAATGCATTTGAATAGTAACAACATAGAAGCATACAAAGATATACTTGAAATCCGAGTAATTAGAGTTGGAAAAATTCTAGCATTGCTTGTGAGAATGCAATAAATAATAGATTCTAGGGACTCGAAGGCATTGTTTCTTGATTCATGTTTGGTATTCCTTGTGTGATTTGAAAGAGTTTTAACGACTGAGGAAAAAAAAAAGAAAGGGAAGATTTTGAATCTTTTCTTATTTGATTTCTCAAGCTTGTATTAAATAACAAATAACCATTGGCCAAAAAACAAATGTGGTGCTGCCAAGAGAAAAAGTGATTTAATTTTTACCAATCGTATTCTATTCTAATCTCATTAATTACATATATAAAATAACTAAGATTAATATTAATACTTGTTAGGAAAATTTTAAAATACTCTTCTGACCAAAAAGAAAATAAACAAAAGTGGGATACACATAAAATAGCAATATACTTTCAAAAGGTTTAAACACGTGGAAGCCGCAATTAACAAAAGCACTATCCAAGAGCACAATGGTGCTTCATTTTCATCTCTCCTAACACTTGCAACTCCGCTTTAAAACCCTTTTTTTCTTTATTAGGGCGTAATTCTTGTCACTGTTTAAAAAATGTATTGGAATTCTAACCTTACTGACCGCGTATTCAATGTCATAAAGACCGAGCTAACTATATTACAGAATGTCCCATTAGAACTTTGTTACTAGAAACAATTCCATGATAATGAAGATTAAATTTCAAGGTACACTCCTTGAACACTTTCCTTGTGGCAACATCCTGAAATTTCCAGGTATCATATTTTAGAAATTCATGTTCCTTAGCAGAGCAACTCGACGAGTTGGATGCCCAACTAGGTGAGTGGAGTCGTTTTGGCCGTATAGGTTTAGTGACCAACTCGGCGAGTTGGAGCTGTTTGTAGAAACCCTAATTTTCTGGGTTTATATCCTATTTAAAGGGCGTTAAGCCCTCATTTGCGTATCCCTTATCTCCAGAGAGCCCTGTGAGAAACCCTAGATTGGTTCCATCCATTGTGAGAGAGAGAAAGAGACTATTTTGGGTGTTCTTGTGCAACTTTGGAAGAAGATTTGGAGAGCATCTTGGCTTGGTCGAGGGAGGGACATTTGGATCCAAAGATTCTCCACTGGGTAGCTTCTTTTAGAGGTAAAAGAAGCTAACCTGATCAGTTTTTGCATAGATTAGAAAAGCAAACAGAATGATTCCCAACATGAACTCGCTCTAGAATCCTTCAAATTTTCATTCCATTTCAGCTTAATGGCCCTCTGGTTGCCTTTTAGATCTCAAAATGGCATCTCTGAGATTTATATTCATAGAAACCGAACTAGGTTTAAGACATATCATTAGGATTAATTTCTGGCTTACTTAATAGGTTTTAGCATTGCCACAACGTGGTAAAAGTATTGCCACATCATGGAAACTGGAATCCTTAATGTACACGGCAACGTAGACCTAAACGGGCTTTTTTCGCAATTTTTTGATCCAGCACGTCATGGTAATTCCTTAGCCATGACGTGGGAATTAGAATTTGTATTCTGGCATGAACATGAAAATCAATTGAAATTTTGTCTTGCTTTGAAAGCATCTTGAAATTCCTTAATAGGAGTTACGACTGATTAAATATATCCAAAACACTAAAGAGAGGTCTATCAGCCCAATAAAAATTTAGAAAGTATTGGTTGTCCAGTTTTGCCAACTTTTCTTCCCTTTCAGCTCCATTCTCCTCATTTTGCATCCCAATTCCGATTTTAACTATCGGTTAACATTTCAAACCGTATTAAGTATCATATATCTTAAATATAACATTTTTATTTAAATATATTAAGATAATGACCTATAATATATACTAAAATATTACGATATCATTAGTCGATAATTATTCCTATATCAGAATTCTCCCTAGTTTGATACACCACAAGAGAATGTTCAACTTAATAGGAAGCCAATTAACCCGCCTATTCTCCTCCTTACCCCCAACATAAGACAATCCATATGAAGAACTCCTATAGGACGCCAAAAACTTATCTGACACATCAAGCAATGTAGGGTCATAATTTCAAGTTAAATATGGTTAGTTTGTTACAATAGTACATATCACAATATTTCCCAAGACTTGTTATATCAAATTGTTTTCACGATATTTCGAGTCGATTTATATGTATTATCCATTTAGTTATGTCATTTCTTTCAAACAAACATAATTCTACATGTAATATGTGATATTTCTCTACCTGTTAGTTATCAACCATCAATCACAAAATATGTTCAACAATCTAAATAATTGTTGAAACACCATCGTAATAAGAAAAATTAACATAACGAGTTTGATTTAAATGGTATTTAGATGGTCATATCTTTTACGGTTAGTCCCAAATTTTTATGTAGGTTAATAACATGCCAAATAATTAATTTTTTTTTATAAAAATCATTCAAAATGCTCCAACTTGATCTATCAAAACCTTTCGGTCTTCTTTTTTCCGAATGTTGAATAATATAAATCAATGCTTCAAATAACCATCAAAATGGGTCCATAGCTCAGTGGTAGAGCATTTGACTGCAGATCAAGAGGTCATCGGTTCGTACCTGGTTGGGCCCTTTGTTTGATTTTTTTTATACCCCTCTCATATCTCAAATCAAGCTTCATTTGCTTCTTACGGAAATTTAAAACGTTACGTAAACAATTTCAGAACATATATTATCTCGTAAATATACTAAGAGAAACATATTCCTCTAATTTATTATTTCATAAAATAATATTGATTACAAACATTAAATTACATCATCTTATATCACACATTATTATAATTGAAAATAAACTCTTGAATATTTGTACTTATTATATTCATCAGTTCGACCCCAATAAAAAGTTGACTACGAATTAAACTGAATCTGGTTTTCATTAACCCAACACCGCAGAGACTTCTAAATCAGTTAATCCCTATTTCAATCATCTTCATTCTCCCAGATAACACATAATATCTAGTGTTATACCCGTCTGTTGGTTGGGTTGATGAATTAAAAAAGAGGTTTTGTTTTTACCAAATGAATGTAGTTTCTAAAGTAAAAATTAAAATTATTTAGATAGGTAAAAAAATATCTTTCTTACTCAACAAAACATACATTGTCATAAGGATAATCAAATGTGTTTTTCCTTGTGTATGGTTGAAGTAAGAAACAAAACTATCATTACCAATAATCAACCCCATGATCTACACGTTGGTTTATGAAGTTATTTATGTTTTGTACACAATGTATTTGGAACAATGTACATTCATTGAAGTATTTATTATAACATTTTACATTCAAGTACATTGTTATTTTTTCCAGATTTTAATTTTTTTTTGTAGACTATAAATTAGCCCGGTTGATTAATGAAAAAACAAATGACATATTATATTTTATTTTATAGCATCAACGTGAGGTTAATGTTTGGCTAATTTGACTACCAGAACAATTAAAACGAACATATGCGGAACATTCTAATATAATGTAGTTTTTTGGATGATATTTCTATTTTACTATTTATGAATAATGATATTCAATTGGAATTTCCTCTTTGAAAAGCAAAATGTTTAATGTTTTTGGAACGTCCGATGACAACATTTAACTTGAAAAAGTGTTTGATGGTCACTAACATGCCGAATAAATTCATAATTTCACCCAACCTTTCAACCATTTTGTCCAATTGATTATTTGATGTTTGATAGTGATTAACCCACCAACGATATTCACAATATCAACCAAACTTTCAAACCACTAATCACAATATCCATAATCCAATAATTGTTGTTTGATATCATTAATGCACTTGAAAACTTAATGCATTTGAAAAGTAACAACATAGAAGCATACAAAGATATACTTGAAATCCGAGTAATTAGAGTTGGAAAAATTCCAGCATTGCTTGTGAGAATTCAATAAATAATAGATTCTAGGGACTCGAAGGCATTGTTTCATGATTCATGTTTGGTATTCCTTGTGTGACTTGAAAGACTTTTAACGACTGAGGAAAAAAAAGAAAGGGAAGATTTTGAATGTTTTCTTATTTGATTTCTCAAGCTTGTATTAAATAACAAACAACCATTGGCCAACAAACAAATGATGTGCTACCAAGAGAAAAAGTGATTTATTTTTTACCAATCGTATTCTATTCTAATCTCATTAATTACATATATAAAATAACTAAGATTAATATTAATACTTGTTAGGAAAATTTTAAAATACTCTTCTGACCAAAAAGAAAATAAACAAAAGTGGGATACACATAAAATAGCAATATACTTTCACTAGGTTTAAACACGTGGAAGCCGCAATTAACAAAAGCACTATCCAAGAGCACAATGGTGCTTCATTTTCATCTCTCCTAGCACTTGCAACTCTGCTTTAAAACCCTTTTTTTTCTTTATTAGGGCCTAATTCTTGTCACTGTCTAAAAAATGTATTGGAATTCTAACCTTACAGACCGAGGATTCAATGTCATAAAGACCAAGCTAACTATATTACAGAATGTCCCATTAGAACTTTGTTACTAGAAACAATTCCATGATAATGAAGATTAAATTTCAAGGTACACTCCTTGAACACTTTCCTTGTGGCAACATCCTGAAATTTCCAGGTATCATATTTGAGAAATTCATGTTCCTTAGCAGAGCAACTCGACGAGTTGGATGCCCAACTAGGTGAGTGGAGTCGTTTTGGCCGTATAGGTTTAGTGACCAACTCGGCGAGTTGGAGCTGTTTGGAGAAACCCTAATTTTCTCGGTTTATATCCTATTTAAAGGGCCTTAAGCCCTCATTTGCGTATCCCTTATCTCCAGAGAGCCCTGTGAGAAACCCTAGATTGGTTCCATCCATTGTGAGAGAGAGAAAGAGACTATTTTGGGTGTTCTTGTGCAACTTTGGAAGAAGATTTGGAGAGCATCTTGGCTTGGTCGAGGGAGGGACATTTGGATCCAAAGATTCTCCACTGGGTAGCTTCTTTTAGAGGTAAAAGAAGCTAACCTGATCAGTTTTTGCGTAGATCAGAAAAGAAAACAGAATGATTCCCAACATGAACTCGCTTTAGAATCCTTCAAATTTTCATTCCATTTCAGCTTAATGGCCCTCTGGTTGCCTTTTAGATATCAAAATGGCATCTCTGAGATTTATATTCAAAGAAACCGAACTGGGTTTAAATATAGCCAAAACACTAAAGAGAGGTCTATCAGCCCAATAAAAATTTAGAAAGTATTGGTTGTCCAGTTTTGCCAACTTTTCTTCCCTTTCAGCTCCATTCTCCTCATTTTGCAACCTAGTTCCGATTTTGACTATCGGTTAACATTTCAAAGCATATTAAGTATCATATATCTTAAAACATAACATTTTTATTCAAATATATTAAGATAATGACCTGTAATATGTACTAAAATATTACGATATCATTAGTCGACAATCATTCCTCTATCAGAATTCTCCCTAGTTTGCAACACCATAAGAGAATGTTCAAGTTAATAGGAACCCAATTAACCTGCCTATTCTCCTCCTTACCCCCAACATATTACAATCCATATAAAGAACTCCTATAGGACGCCAAAAAATTATCTGACACATCAAGCAATGTAGGGACATAATTTCAAGTTAAATATGTTACAATAGTACATATCACAATATTTCCCAAGAGTTGTTATATAAAATTGTTTTCAGGATATTTCGAGTCAATTTATATGTATTATCCATTTAGTTATGTCATTTCTGTCAAAAAAACATAATTCTACATGTAATATGTGATATTTCTCTACCTGTTAGTTATCAACCATCAATCACAAAATATGTTCAACAAACTAAATAATTGTTTAAACACCATCGTAATGGGAAAAATTAACATAACGAGTTTGATTTAAATGGTATTTTGATGGTCATTTCTTTTAAGGTTTGTCCCAAATTTTTATGTAGGTTAATAACATGGCAAATAAGTAATTTTTCTTATAAAAATCATTCAAAACGCTCCAACTTGATCTATCAAAACCTTTTAGTCTTCTTTTTTCAGAATGTTGAATAATATAAATCAATGCTTCAAATAACCATCAAAATGGGTCCATAGCTCAGTGGTAGAGCATTTGACTGCAGATCAAGAGGTCACCGGTTCGAACCCGGTTGGGCCTTTTGTTTGATATTTTTTATACCCCTCTCATATCTCAAATCTAGCTTCATTTGCTTCTTACGGAAATTAAAAACGTTACGTAAACCATTTTATAACATATATTATCTCGTTAATATAGAAACATAAGCATATTCCTCTAATTTATAGATTCTGAAAATAATATTGATTACAAACGTTAAATTACAACCTCTTATATCACACATTATTATAATTCAAAATAAAGTCTTGAATATTTGTACTTATTATATTCTTCAGTTTGATACCAATAAAAAGTTGACTATGAATTAAACTTAACCTGGTTTTCATTAACCCAACACCGCAGAGACTTCTTAATTAGTTGATTGGGTTGACGAATTTAAAACAAAAAAAGTCGGTTTTACTTTTACCAAATGAATGTAATTTCTAATGTAAGAATTAAAATTATTTAGATAGGTAATAAAATGTCTTTCTTACTTAACAAAACATACATTGTCATAAGGATCATCAAATGTGTTTTTCCATGTGTATGGTTGAAGTAAGAAATAAAACTCGTAACATACAAATCATTACCAATAATCAACCCCATGAACTGTACGTTTGTTTACGAAGTTATTTATGTTTTGTACACAATGTATTTGGAAAAATGTACATTCGTTGAAGTATTTAGAAAAATCATTTTCAAACCGCTACAACTTGATGTATCAACACCTTTCAATCTTCCTTTTTTCGAATGTTGAATAATATAAATCAATGCTTCAAATAACCATCAAAATGGGTCCATAACTCTGTGGCAGAGCATTTGACTGCATATCAAGAAGTCACCGGTTCAAACCTGTTGGGCGCTTTGTTAGAATTTTTTTAAACCCCTCTCATATCTCAAATCAACCGTCATTTGCTTCTTACGGAAACTTAAAACGTTCCATAAACCATTTCATAACTTATATTATCTCATTAATATAGAAATAGAAACATATTCCTCTAATTTATTGATTTTGAAAATATTATTGATTACAAACATTATATTACAGCCTCTTATATCACAAATTATTATAATTGAAAATAAAATCTTGAATATTTGTCCTTATTATATGCGTCGGTTTGATACCAATAAAAAGTTGACTACTAATTAAAGTTAACCTGGTTTTCATTAACCGAACACCACAGAGACTTCTTAATTCTCCCTGATAACACAACATAACTAGTGTTATATCCGTATGTTGGTTGGGTTGACGAATTAAAATAAAAAAAGAATGGTTTTATTTTTACCAAATGAATGTACTTTCTAATGTAAACATTAAAATTATTTAGATAAGTAACAAAATCTCTTTCTTACTCAACAAAACATACATTATCATAAGGATCATCAAATGTGTTTTTCCTTGTTTATGGTTGAAGTAAGAAATAAAACTCATAACAAACAAATCATTACCAATAATCAACCCCATGATATGTACGTTTGTTTATGAAGTTATTTATGTTTTGTACACAATGTATTTGGAACAATGTACATTCGTTGAAGTATTTATTATAACATCTTACATTCAAGTACCTTGTTATTCTTTCCAGATTTTAATTTTTTTTGTAAACTATAAATTTGCCCGGTTGATTAATGAAAAAACAAATGACATATTATATTTTATTTTATAGCTCAACGTGAGGTTAATGTTTGGCTAATTTGACTACCAGAACAATTTAAACGAACATGTGCAGAACATTCTAATATAATGTAGTTTTTTGGATGATATTTCTATTATACTATTAATGAATAATGATATTCAATTGGAATTTCCTCTTTAAAAAGAAAAATGTTTAATGTTTTTGGGACGTCCGATGACAACATTTGACTTGAAATTTTTTTTGATGGTCACTAACACGTCGAATAAATTCATAATTTCACCCAACCTTTCAAACATTATGTCCAATTGATTATTTGATGTTTGATAGTCATTAACCCACCAACAATATTTACAATTTCAACCAAACTTTCAAACCACTAATCACAATATCCATAATCCAATAATTGCTGTTTGATATCATTAATGAACTTAAAATCTTAATGCATTTGAAAAGTAAGAACATAAGAGAATACAAAGATATACTTGAAATCCTAGTAATTAGATTTGGAAAAATTTCAGCATTGCTTGTGAGAATGCAATAAATAATCGATTCTAGGGACTCGAAGGCATTGTTTCTTGATTCATGTTTTGTATTCCTTGTGTGACTTGAAAGACTTTTAACGACTGGAAAAAAAAAGCAAAGAAAAGGGAGATTTTGAGTCTTTTCTTTTTTGATTTCTCAATCTTGCATTATATAACAAATAACCATTGGCCAACAGACAAATGAGGTTTTGTCAAGAGAAAAAGTGATTTATTTTTTACCAATCGTATTCTATTATAATCTCATTAATTACGTATATAAAATAACTAAGATAAATATTAATACTTGTTAGGAAAATTTTAAAATGCTATTCTGACCAAAAATAAAATAAACAAAAGTGGGATATGTAACATCCGGATTTTTACCAGGTATCTTGTAAATTTAATTTTGTGGTATTGTGAGGGGGACTCGGCGAGTTGGAGCTCAGACTCGCCGAGTAGGGACGCGGATTTGGGCAATGGAGCGCGCCTGGACTCGGCGAGTCTGCGCTGTGCAATGAAACCCTAAATTTTCGGGTTTGAGGCCTATTTAAAGGGCCTTATGGCCGTCATTTGTGCTCACCCAACCCTCAGTGAGAGACCCTTGTGTTCTTGAGCCATTTGTGAAGAGAAAGGAGCATTTCTTGACCTTGTGTGTGTTATTTATCAAGAAGAAGGAGACTCTAGACAAGAGGAAGCAAAGGAGGTTGCTATTTCGTGGATTTGGAGCTTAGATCATCACTCTAGAGGTATGATCTCGGACTATGTTCTGTTTGGTGAAGCATTATGCAATTTAGGGCTTATGATGGTCATTTATGGGATGATTTGGTGCCCATTGGTTCCCTCCTTGAGTTGAGGTTATGGATCTGGACCCATAGAGGACCAGAAAGCCTCACTCATCAAGCTTTATGTATGACAATGGAGTCCATGACCTCGTGTTGTAGTAAATGAGTCAAAAACATCATATATGGTCATATATAGGTTGTATGTGCATCAAGATTGTAACTTTACGTGCTAAATGAGCTTGGAGGGACTGGATCTATGGATTAATGGACTGGATCTGACCTTTAGAACAAGATTGAGTCAGTGCATGGCACGGACTCGCCGAGTCCGAAGAACAGACTCGGCGAGTAGCATGAATGTTGCCCGACCACACAGTGAGTGGCCTCGCCGAGTTGGGGAGGGTGGACTCAGTGAGTCAAGGGGGAGTCAGAATGGACCGGTGGATTGAGTCAAACTGGACTCGTCGAGTTGTTTTGAGACTCGGCGAGTTGAGTCGTGGTGGCCCCACAACTCATGCCAAGTGAAACTCGTCGAGTTGAGTGAATGCTCGACGTGTCAAGGGAGGATTCCAGGGAAATTGGTGTATACGCCCAGACTCGCCGAGTCGCATTGGTACTCGCCGAGTCCGGTCAGAGTTGACCGTTGACCGTTGACCAGAGTTGACCAGTGTTGACTCCTTATTGATAGTCAACCTTAGAGATATAAAGTGTTAATTAGAAGCATATAATGTTATAGGAGGATTAGAGCTCGGAGGATCGAGCACGAGGGATTTCCAGGATTCGTGAGATACCGAGATACGCGAGGTGAGTCTTCTCACTATACTTTACCTTGAGTAGGTAACCAGAGTTATGTGATAGAGTATTTGTATGCTATGTATGTTGTGTGTTGTACTGCATGATTTCTGAGTGATTTATGTGGTGCATGTTTATCAGAGCTAGAACCTGAGGGTTCACAGAGTTTGGGTGCACGGACCCACAGAGTTATAGCCTAGAGTGGCTAATATGTGTATTATGTGGTATTTTGGGGAACTCACTAAGCCTTGTGCTTATAGTGTTGATGTTATTTGTTTCAGGTACTAGTGACGACCGCGGGAAGGCACCGGCTTGATCCGTATACACACACGTTCGAAGCTTGATATTATGATCTTGGGATTTTGTACTGTTTTGTTGGATAATTAAAATGGTTGTTTTTATGAATATCGATGGAATTATGTTTTATAAAAATTGAAAATTTTGTTTGAAATTTTCGGTGTTACAAATTGGTATCAGAGCCTTGGTTTGAGGGATTCGGGTACACCTTCGGGGGTATTTGAACTCAAACTGAGGAACTGAAGAGATATTTTCAAAATAAAAACCAAAATCTTCTAAGAGTAAAAGATTTTCCAGGAAGAAACGTGTGTATGATCAGTCAGCGCCCGAACGGTGAATTCCCAAAATACCTTTATATTATGTGATAATTATTATTAATATGATGTGTATGTATGCTAGAGTAGGCTAGGTATTGCTAATAGGACTAGAGTGGCCTGTGTTGTGATGCCTTAGCCTAGGGAGGGGTGAGCTGCTATGAGATGCTGAGAGTAATTAGGTAGCAGCTAGGGCTTTGTGTGAGATCTGTTACAAAGTGATTTAAGTATAATAGAGTACTTGGGGATTGGGATCCGAAGAGGAAGATTTGGGGTGTGTACTGTAACGGTGCGGACAGTAGTATTGGGCCCGTACTACTGAAAGCACCGGTGCGGTACACAGTCCAAATAAGAATCTTGGGATACCAAGAATCAAGGAGGGGTGGATTGTCGAATGTAAGGGTGTTCGAGTGAATTCTAATTGTCGCATGTTGTATTTCAGAGGTTGATCATGGTGAGGACACGTCACATGCCGGAGGATGCCGGAGCTAGTGATGAGGAGATTCGACAGATCATTCACGAGGAGGTGGCTGCGGTCATCAGAGCTGAGATACCAGAGATGTTCGGGTCTATTAAGACCGCGTTGATTGAGACATTTGACGAGCGCTATGCCGCTCTTTCTGAGGCTGCTGTTGCAGCGGCTACCGCAGCGATTGCTGCGGCAAAAGGAGGTGATGCGACATTGTTTAGGGAGTTCAGCAACACCAAGCCACCAGAGTTTGATGGTATGCAGGATCCGGTGGCAGCTATGAGGTGGATATTTGATATGGAGGGATGCTTCTTCACTTGCTCGTCCCCTGAGCATTTGAAGGTTCGGTTCGCGCTGAACCAGCTTCGCTTGGGAGCGAAGGACTGGTGGAAGTTTGTGACGGCGCACTTCACACCGACTAAGCTTTCGGCAGTGACTTGGGAGAGGTTCACTACCATGTTCCGAGATGAGTACGTCCCTCAGGTGGAGAGGGAGCGTCTGGCACAGGAGTTTCTGACCCTCAAGCAGGGTACCGAGTCAGTTACAGCGATTACGAGGAAATTTCATGAGAGGGCGATGTTCTGCCCTGAGCACGTGTCCACCGAGTAGGCACGTATGAGCCGTTACCTGAGCATTCTGAGACGGGATATTTGGGAGTTCGCTGCGAACTCCTCGTATCGGACATTTGCCGAGCTTCAGGCAAATGCTCGGAAGAGGGAGATTGAGCTTGAGACTCAGGCCAGGGAGGAGGCGGAGTCTCTGGGGAGGGATCGGCGGCTGGCACAGTCCCAGCCGGCAGCCAAGCGGGCCAAGCCCGCTGATCCCAGACCCGGGAGCCAGAAGGGCCGCACTTGTGGAAAGTGCGGCAAGGGTCACGATGGAGTCTGTCGAGCAGGGTCTTGCTACAAATGTGGCAAGGAGGGGCATATGGCCAAGGACTGCCCCAAGGGATTTGCAGTGTGCTTCTACTGCAACCAGACCGGACACCGGAAGGCAGAGTGTCCGCTGCTGCGCGGAGCATCTCAGGGGTCTGCTCCCGCCACCATCAGAGCTACTGCTACAGAGAGTCGGCCCGTGAAGGCCGAGGCACCGAGGGCTCGGGGGAGAGCCTTTCAGCTGACTGCGGAAGAGGTCCGCGCTGCACCCGACGTTGTGGCTGGTACGCTTCCTTTTTATTATTTATTTATGGTGTTGAGATATTATGCTTATATTATGCTATGCATAGGTACCTTCCTTGTGAATTCTGTACCTGCTTTAGTGTTATTTGACTCGGGTGCAAGTCGATCTTTTGTATCTTTGACATTTAGTCAGCATATCAGTGTTAGTCGTGGGGCACTGAGTCGGCCCCTGCGGGTTTCCATAGCTGCCGACAGAGTGATTTGTGCCACAGAGGTCCTCCGGGGATGTGTATTGGAGATTTTTGGGGTTGAGTTCCTGATCGACCTGATTCCTATTGCGATGGGTGATGTCTGTGTTATAGTAGGCATGGACTGGTTGAGCCGATTCAGTGCGGTTATCGATTGTGAGCGTCAGCTGGTGACTATACGAGATCCTAGTGGGGGAGTTCTTTCGGTTTACGGCGAGGGTACACGTTCTGGATCAGCCTTTTGTTCGGCTGCTAGGGCGAGGCAGTGTTTACAGCAGGGCTATAAGGGTTTTGTGGCGTATGTGATGGATACGCGAGTGATCTCCGAGAGACCGAGTACGGTGGATGAAGTTTCGGTGGTGGGTGAGTTTCCAGATGTCTTTCCCGAAGAGTTACCAGGTGTGCCTCTCGTGAGGCAAGTGGAGTTTGGTATCGATTTGGTTCCGGGAGCCGCGCCTATCTCCAAGGTGCCGTATCGCCTTGCGCCTCCAGAGATGCAAGACTTATCCTCGCAGCTTCAGGAGCTGCTGGGGAAGGGCTTTATTCGGCCGAGTAGCTCGCCGTGGGGAGCACCCATCCTGTTTGTGAAGAAGAAAGATGGCTCGCATCGCATGTGTATTGATTACCGGGAATTGAATAAGCTGACGGTCAAGAACCGTTACCCGTTGCCGAGGATCGACGATTTATTCGATCAGTTACAGGGAGCATCTTGGTTCTCCAAGATTGATTTGAGGTCGGGCTATCACCAGGTGAGAGTGCGGGACGAGGACGTCCAGAAGACAGCATTCAGGACGCGTTATGGGCATTATGAGTTTGTGGTGATGCCTTTTGGGCTCACCAATGCCCCGACTGTGTTCATGGACCTCATGAACAGGGTATGTCGGCCGATGTTGGATCGGTCGGTGATTGTGTTCATTGATGATATTCTGGTATATTCGAGATCTAGAGAGCAGCACGAGGAGCATTTGAGGGAGGTTCTTGGAGTTTTGAGATCAGAGAAACTTTATGCAAAGTTTTCCAAGTGCGATTTCTGGTTGCGGGAGGTCCAGTTTCTGGGACACCTCGTTAACCAGAAAGGGATATTGGTCGATCCGGCCAAGGTTGACGCAGTGATGAGGTGGGAGGTGCCAAGGTCACCTTCTGAGATCCGGAGTTTCCTTGGGTTGGCAGGGTATTATCGGAGGTTTATTAAGGATTTCTCCAAGATTGCAGTTCCACTCACCAGATTGACCCGGAAGGGTGTTGCATTTTTATGGGGTCCCGAGCAGCAGACCTCCTTTGAGACGCTTCGCCAGAGGTTGTGTGAAGCTCCGGTATTAGCTCTTCCGGAAGGGATGGAAGGTTTTGTGGTATGCTGTGATGCATCGATTTTAGGACTGGGAGCGGTACTGATGCAGAAGGGACATGTGATAGCATATGCATCGAGGCAGTTGAAGCCTCACGAGACGAGGTACCCCACACATGATTTGGAGTTAGGGGCAGTGGTGTTCGCCCTCAAGATTTGGCGGCACTACTTGTATGGGGTTCGTTGTACGATTTACACAGACCATAAGAGCTTGAAGTACTTCATGGATCAGCCTAACCTAAATATGCGGCAAAGGAGGTGGTTAGATGTGGTCAAGGATTATGATTGCGAGATCTTGTACCACCCGGGCAAGGCTAATGTGGTAGCCGACGCGTTGAGTCGCAGGGCGGAGAGTACTCCACTGCGAAATGTATGTTTGAGATTGACCGTGATAGCTCCAGTTCTGGACGCCATTCGTGGGGCACAGGTCGAGGTGGTGCGTCCGGAGATGCAGAAGAGAGAGCGGGTCGTTGGGTTGGTTTCTGAGTTTGTATCGGATAGTCGAGGGCTTATGACTTATCAGGGCCGGATCTGGGTACCGTTTGTGGGCGGTACGCGTACTACATTGATGGAGGAGGCTCATAGATCGAAATTCTCGATCCATCCCGGGGCTACAAAGATGTATTTGGACTTAAGAAAGGAGTATTGGTGGCCTTGTATGAAGAGGGATGTTGCATGGTTTGTCGAAAGGTGTTTGACCTGTCGAAGGGTAAAGGCCGAACACCAGAGACCGCATGGCAAGTTGCAGCCATTGGAGGTTCCCGAGTGGAAATGGGAACAGATCACTATGGATTTCATCACTAAATTGCTGAGGACTGCCAGAGGAGTCGATGCAATTTGGGTGATTGTGGATAGGTTGACAAAGAGCGCTCACTTTCTTGCCATCGGTGAGAGTTCTTCAGCGGAGAAGTTGGTGGAGATTTATGTGAGGGAGGTTGTATCTCAGCATGGGGTGCCGATCTCGATTGTTTCAGACCGCGATGTGCGTTTCACTTCCCGGTTCTGGAAGAAATTTCATGAGGAGTTGGGTACTAAGCTGCATTTTGGTACCGCATATCACCCCCAGACCGACGGCCAGAGTGAGCGGACGATTCAGACACTTGAGGACATGCTTCGAGCATGTGTATTGGACTTTGGGGGTAGTTGGGATACGTATTTGCCCTTGGCAGAGTTTTCCTACAATAACAGCCATCATTCGAGCATCGGTATGCCGCCCTTTGAGCTGTTGTATGGTAGGAGGTGTCGGACTCCCATTTGTTGGGGAGAGGTTGGGCAAAGGGTGATGGGCAGTACAGAGATCGTGAATCAGACGACAGAGCAGATTCAGCTGGTCAGATAGAGGTTATTGACCGCTCAGAGCCGACAAAAGAGTTATGCGGATAGACGCCGGTCCGAGCTGGAATTCAAGGTCGGCGACTTCGTTCTCCTGAAGGTTTCTCCTTGGAAAGGAGTGATCCGGTTCAGGAAGAGGGGCAAATTGGGGCCCCGGTTTATAGGTCCATTTCGTGTGATTGCAAGGGTAGGACGGGTAGCCTATCGGCTGGAGTTACCAGCAAAGTTGGGGCAGATTCACAACACTTTTCATGTATCGCAGTTGAGGAAATGTATAGCCGATGAGTCGGCAGTGGTTCCATTAGAGGATATTCAGGTAGATGCAAGCCTGAATTATGCTGAGAGACCAGTGGCCATTAGGGATTGGAAGATCAAGATATTGAGGAACAAGGAGGTACCTCTGGTATTGGTTCAGTGGCAACATCGGAGGAGATCAGAAATGACCTGTGAGCCGGAGGGTATGATGCGGGAGCAACATCCGGAGCTGTTTTAGAGCGAGACTTCGAGGGCGAAGTCTAGTTCTAGTGGGGGAGAGTTGTAACATCCGGATTTTTACTAGGTATCTTGTAAATTTAATTTTGTGGTATTGTGAGGGGGACTCGGCGAGTTGGAGCTCAGACTCGCCGAGTAGGGACACGGATTTGGGCAATGGAGCGCGCCTGGACTCGGTGAGTCCAGGATATGGACTCGGCGAGTCTGCGCTGTGCAATGAAACCCTAAATTTCCAGGTTTGAGGCCTATTTAAAGGGCCTTATGGCCGTCATTTGTGCTCACCCAACCCTCAGTGAGAGAACCTTGTGTTCTTGAGCGATTTGTGAAGAGAAAGGAGCATTTCTTGACCTTGTGTGTGTTATTTAGCAAGAAAAAGGACACTCTAGGCAAGAGGAAGCAAAGGAGGTTGCTATTTCGTGGATTCGGAGCTTAGATCATCACTCTAGAGGTATGATCTCGGACTATGTTCTGTTTGGTGAAGCATTATGCAATTTAGGGCTTATGATGGTCATTTATGGGATGATTTGGTGCCCATTGGTTCCCTCCTTGAGTTGAGGTTATGGATCTGGACCCATAGAGGTCCAGAGAGCCTCACTCATCAAGCTTTATGTATGACAATGGAGTCCATGACCTTGTGTTGTAGTAAATGAGTCAAAAACATCATATATGGTCATATATAGGTTGTATGTGCATCAAGATTGTAACTTTACGTGCTAAATGAGCTTGGAGGGACTGGATCTATGGATTAATGGACTGGATCTAACCTTTAGAACAAGATTGAGTCAGTGCATGGCACGGACTCGCCGAGTCCGAAGAACAGACTTGGCGAGTAGCATGAATGTTGCCCGACCACACAGTGAGTGGCCTCGCCGAGTTGGGGAGGGTGGACTCAGTGAGTCAAGGGGGAGTCAGAATGGACCGGTGGATTGAGTCAAACTGGACTCGCCGAGTTGTTTTGAGACTCGGCGAGTTGAGTCGTGGTGGCCCCACAACTCATGCCAGGTGGAACTCGTCGAGTTGAGTGAATGCTCGACGTGTCAAGGGAGGATTCCAGGGAAATTGGTGTATACGCCTAGACTCGCCGAGTCGCATTGGTACTCGCCGAGTCCGGTCAGAGTTGACCGTTGACCGTTGACCAGAGTTGACCAGTGTTGACTCCTTATTGATAGTCAACCTTAGAGATATAAAGTGTTAATTAGAAGCATATAATGTTATAGGAGGATTAGAGCTCGGAGGATCGAGCACGAGGGATTTCCAGGATTCGTGAGATACCGAGATACGCGAGGTGAGTCTTCTCACTATACTTTACCTTGAGTAGGTAACCAGAGTTATGTGATAGAGTATTTGTATGCTATGTATGTTGTGTGTTGTACTGCATGATTTCTGAGTGATTTATGTGGTGCATGTTTATCAGAGCTAGAACCTGAGGGTTCACAGAGTTTGGGTGCACGGACCCACAAAGTTATAGCCTAGAGTGGCTAATATGTGTATTATGAGGTATTTTGGGGAACTCACTAAGCCTTGTGCTTACAGTGTTGATGTTATTTGTTTCAGGTACTAGTGACGACCGCGGGAAGGCGCCGGCTTGATCCGTATACACACACACGTTCGAAGCTTGATATTATGATCTTGGGATTTTGTACTGTTTTGTTGGATAATTAAAATGGTTGTTTTTATGAATATCGATGGAATTATGTTTTATAAAAATTGAAAATTTTGTTTGAAATTTTCGGTGTTATAGGATACACATAAAATAGCAATATACTTTCACTAGGTTTACTATCGAAGAGCACAAGGGTGCTTCATTTTCATCTCTCCTAGCACTTTCAACTCTGCTTTAAAACCCTCTTTTTCTTTATTAGGGCCTAATTCTTGTCAATGTCTAAAAAATGTATTGGAATTCCAACCTTACAGACCGAGGGTTCAAAGTCATAAAGACTCAGCTAACTATATTACAGAATGTTCCATTAGAACTTTGTTACTAGAAACAATTTAATGATAAATTTCAAGGTACACTCCTTGAAAACTTTCCTTGTGGTAACATCCTAAATTTTCCAGGAATCATATTTGAGAAATTCATGTTCCTTAGCTGATCAACTCGACGAGTTGGATGCTGTTTGGAGAAATCCTAATTTTATGGGTTTATGTCCTATTTAAAGGGCCTTAAGCCCTCATTTGCGTATCCCTTATCTCCAGATATTCCACAAGTTTCACACCCGATCGATCCATTTCTTAGACTTGATCAGTGTTTACCTGACATCACTCTTCGTATCCGACTCATCTTGATAGAGACCATTGAGAACCATAACCTCGTAGATACACCAGTCGGAACCCACTAGCTACACAAGACAAAATCCGCGTCCCGTAGGTAAAGATCTGTTGGAACGACAAACACAGGCCAGGGTTCACTTGGGAGTGCGAGGACAAACCGAATAGGAATTACCCTCCTGCCTCTACTCGGTTATTCATACCTACTTCCTTGCCTAAACCTGAATTTCGGGACGAAATTCCCTCTAACGGGGGGATGATGTGACAACCCAAAGTTATTCCGTTACATTACCCCATTATCGTTAACGGAATATTCCACTTTATAAAAGATCCGTTAATTAGAGGTCACCAAATTAAATAAATATTTCATTTATTTATGTCGTTAAGTCATGATAAGAGAAATAAAAACTCATAATACACATTTCCATTTAGTTGGAAAAGTTAGTTTTTATTATTACGACCACTAAATCGGGTGCGACCAAAAGCCCCGTTAAACGACAGTATCAGGTAGAATATCACTGAGCTCCAACTCCCACCCATATATAAGGGGGAGTAAACTCCATTTGAGCCTTTTCCACCCTCTCTCTATACTCTCTCTCTAGACTCGTTTTTGACCCGAATCCGCAACCAAACGCTTCCAAATCGTAAGTCCACTTACCCTAGCTTATTCTAAACATTATGATTCGTGTTTATAGCTTAAAAATCGGACTTCGAAGCTGTTGAAAAGGAGTTTACGGCCCAAGATTCTCCTTAGGCCGTAAACCCCTTAAATGAGGCCAAAATGACCCTAAAATGTCCCTAATGTCTTGGAAACTAATTGGGGGATTAGCCTAGGAGTGTTTAAACATTAAAACACATGGATTTAGGTGATAAAAGAGATTTTACGGCCCAGGAATATGCCAAGGCCGTAAACACCTCTTAAACATGTTAAAATGCCCCAAACACACTCCTAAAACACCCTTGGACTTAATACATAAATTAGGGGCTTATCATTTCGGGTTTAGATCATCCAAACACAATGAAATGAAGGGGTAAAAGGATTTTACGGCCCATGCATGTACCAAGGCCGTAAACACCCCCAAACATGCCCAAATGATAGTTTTAATTCGCCCAAATGGCCTCACACTTCATTATAAATTACTAGGAGGATATTAGGGGCTTGAAACTTCAATAAACTCAACGAATGAGAGTTCATGGCCATGAACTCCCTTAGGGATGGTTCATGGGCCGTAAACTCCCTAAAGATGCCGCTAAAGACCTTAAACTCATTCATACTATATAGTTTTAGACCTAGAATAATTCCATGAACAAGTTAGAAGCCTTAAAACACACTAGAACCCCTCACCATGAGTTTACGACCGTAAACTCATGGTGAGATGTCCCTGGGCTGTAAACTAAGCTTTGGGAGTTTACTCTCAGAAAGTAAACTCCATTCCTAAGCGATATACACCTTTAGACGCTACCCGGGACACCCCAAACACTTAACCAAAGTGTTTTCCGCTCCTTTGAGTGTGTATATGTGTTTAATTAGTATTAAATATACTAATTGTATGTGAACATATGTTATCATATGTTAAATAGGTCATTGAGTGTGTTTAAGTCTTTACGTGACACCGAACACCCAACCGGCACCTCCATCGGACCTACTTACACCAGGTGAGTTCATACCCCTGAATGAACCTTTTAAATGTTTTTACATGTTTTATAGGGGGGGGGATACCAGTTAAACATGCCAGTTATCATACCAATCACATGTGATTGATAACCCACATGCACAAGAATTTACCACACTATAAACTGTTTTACCGAGTAGGATGCTATAAATGGTTTTCTAAAATGTTTTCACTTGCTCATCACTCTTACTTATACTGTTTTATCAAAGTTCACTTTAATCTGGTTTATGAAAGGTTCCAAAGAATTTCTAAAGGTTTTCAAACTTATTTTATCAAAGAATACCAAGTTGTGACTTTCTTAAGTATAAAGGTTTTTCCAAGGTTTTCATCAAAGTTCTCTTTCATGTCGTATACTCTTGCTTGTTGGATGCCGCTATTTTGCTTTTACTTAGTTTAAACTCCTACTTGATAACGTCTCCACTTTGTGATACGCTTATATTTGGTAACGCTTATACCTCACGATTCGATTATCCCACACTGTTTGTTTACACTGTACGATTTGGTTATTCCACACTATTCATTCACGCTTTATGATTCAGTTGTTCCACACTATTCGTTCACGCTTTATGATTCAGTTGTTCCACACTATTTGTTCACACTTTATGATTCAGTTATTCCACACTGTACGTTATACATCATGTTGCGTTTCCACTTGTTACACACTCAGTCGTAGATAGATGTATGTCTGTACTTGTATAGGTGCATATAAATAATGATTGAAGGACTTAGGAAGGCTTGTCCGACCTATTTCCTTTTCTTCGTTGAGATGTGGTCTGGTGGGATCGGATGGCCATCCGAAGGTCGTTAATTCATGAATTGTATGTTATGTATGCGAGCATAGACATATAGGTTTACTCTAGTCAGTCCAGTTATGAGTCTCTACCCCTAGTTCAGCACTTACATATGAACCCCACTACCCACTATTTGGGATGCATCTTTAGGACACAGCCTTCTCCGTCGTCTAGTTGGTAACCAGAGTCTCCTGTAGAGAGAGCGGACATTGTGTGCATAGATCTATATAGGATTGACACCCCCACACCCTAACTGCTAGCTACAGTCCACGACCCACCAAGCCAAGGGGTGACACATGTCATATTTTATAGACGCTTGTAGGGCATCAGGTACTCTAGTGTCGGATAGTATGGTTACGAGTATCCCTGGTTGCCTTATAGTTCATGGCCTTAAGGTAACGGTATTTCACCGGCAATTTACATTGTATGCTGGTAACTCATTTTCATAGTCATACTGTTTTGACCTTGCAAGATGTATCTTTCATTTGATAATGTCTGCGGTCTGTATTCTCTGTTTTGACCTTGCAAGATGTATCTTTCATTTGATACTGTCTACGGTCTGTATTCTCTGTTTTGACCTTGCAATATGTATCTTTCATTTGATAATGTCTGCGGTCTGTATTCTCTGTTTTGACCTTGCAAGATGTATCTTTCATTTGATACTGTCTGCGGTCTGTATTCTCTGTTTTGACCTTGCAAGATGTATCTTTCATTTGATGCTGTCTGCGGTCTGTATTCACTGTTTTAGACCTTACCAGCTGTACCTTTCATTTGGTACCTTCTGGGCTCTGTGTCTCCATTTGTTAGATGGAACCAGGCGTGTCGTTCGTTCGATACTCTCCTGGAGTCTATGATTCTTTTGCCTTAGTCAGCAGTCCTCACTGCTGAGGCATATGTTATTTCCCTGACTCCTCTTGCTTCCTTTAATAATTAAATTCAGTATTTTGATAATGATAGCGATTAAGGGAAAACTACTTTTTACCACATAACTCCGTCCAGTCTTGGTAGAAAGCTGCTTTTATTAAAGAAAATATAGGATTTTCTGGAAAGAACTCTAATACACTGTAAACTCTTAAACTACTACATTATAAAGTTATTTGAATAAAATGCCACTAATTTCTTATGAAATCACCAGCATTTGTAAAAATGCTGATACTCGCTTTTCAAATAACTTTTATTCTTAGGTTAGCATTAGACAGGTACATCCTCGGAGCTGTTGATGAAGATAGCTTAGTACCATGCTGTTCTTATTACATTTGTCTGTATTACTTTGATACCCTGTTATGTAACTATGTAAAACTGTTACTATTAATGCAATGTTTTGTTGTACTTTGATTACTATAATGCATGTGTTGTGATACTTGACATGACATCATCCACCCCAGAACGTTTCCGCCGTTCCAGTTTTGGGGTGTGACAGACTGGTATCAGAGCATTGTTTATAGTGAGCTAAGTATATCAATTCATAAAAGATATACAACCTATAAATACAAAGGGATAAAACACTCTGACCAAGAATTATACTTTAAAATATAACCATATTTTACTAAAGTATAATAACATCCAGAATCTAAACACTTGAACACAAGTATCACAAGAATAACAATAATAAAAGTCTTCGGATGTTAAGCACTACAGTCAAACCTGGGTAGTTATGTAATCGTACGCTGGAATAAATGTAACCTGATCAACTACATTTATTCGAGATGCGATGAACGTGTGCTTGGGAGTGATAGTGGTGTTGCAATAGGTCTGAAACTTACCAACTAGGAATGCTAGAGCCAAACATAAAGTTAAAATACTATAGGAGTATTTTGGAACACTAAAAGACTCGCATAAATCCCAGAATCATATTCAGAAGATAAGAAAACAAACAAGAAATTAAAATACCATAGGGGTATTTTAGGATACATAGATAACCTTGTGTGAAGAACTAAAATATCCTTATTGATATACCTACAACTACAGAGAGTGTACTTCCAAGGTTATATATAATAAGGATCCCATACGCTAAGAATGTGTGGTTTCGCCCTATTTCATTTTCCTCGTTGGGATGTGGTTCTAGAGTAGTATCACATATTCAAAGGCCTATCGGATCTAAGCTATATATGGTTTGTATACCCTATGTAATCGTAGCAGGACTCGGTATGGATCACTCAGCGAAATGTTAATAATCTCTTAGGATTCTTTAGACATTTCCATTCTCGCACGAACCCTGTAGAAAACCCTATCCACTTTAGTACTCGATAGAAGAGTTGATTCCGACCCCGAACAAGTTCATTTAGAAGATTTTCAGCTCGGAAACGAATGAACTAGGTCGAGACTATTGCATTCACTGAGTGCCTATATCTTTTAGAGACATCGGTGAGAGATTCGCCTAAACTTTTGAGATTTCCAGTCATCCATCATGAAGTGATGACACCCAGAGTCGGATTCGGAAGTAAGACGGAGTAGAAATTCAATATATCCATACGAGAAGAGAACCCCAGGTAACTACCCGAAGGAAACCAACGCTAATTCCAGTCAAAGATACGAGACAAACAGAGGGAGCCAATACATGGAACCCGAGAAGTTTCTTTTCCTCGTGTTCGTCACGCTAATACACAACCATAAAATAATACAATTTAGTGAGTTAGTGGTTACACTACTCACGCTATGTGTTAGGTAAATCCTCGTTTCCCATTGCCAGTTACACGACTAGAGCGGATCCCCGCACCTCTGTTTAGGTTGTTTAGCCATAAGTCTTCGTGAGCCTTCTTTCTACGGTCTTCGTTCCGAACTGTTTTCAAATCTTTCCAGACTGGAGAGTGAAACCTTTCCCAGTATAAAACCTAGTAGGAACGACTCCCACCTTATGGCCTTTTTCCAATACCCATGCTCCTACCTTGAATACCAGGACTACATCATAGGGATGTAGGTCGACACTCAGACAACCAGTACCCGAGGCACGGGAAAAATTTATGCCTAATACATTCAGGACATAAATGTTCAGGGTTAGCCATCGTCTCTCATTATCTTGTATTCCTTTCCGTGTAGGAAAAACTATGCCTCCAAAGAAGCGTAACCAGTCCACAAGCAAGAAACTTACTCTTCTATTCGATGAAGCTACGTTCCAAGCTGCAGTCTCAGCAGCCGTAGCAGCTGTCATGGCTCACCTGAATGCGAACAATGCCAATGTTAGCAAGGTGCCTATCGGGATTTCCGATCCTAGTAATGGACAGTAGCAACCAACACCTTCACACCCAGCCACCCAAGAAACTCACTCAAATCCACTGAAGAAAAAGATCAAGATCGAGGAGGGAAGTACCTGGATCAAGGACCCTCCGAAGGAGAACGAGCTGAGACAGTCGATACCCTTGTCAATCCTTCCCTCATGACTTCAAAAAGACCATACCTAGGAAACCTTCCCCACTGCAGCAAGTGCAGCTACCATCATCATGGTATATGTCGGGAACTCTATTGTGCTAGGTGCCACATGTTGGCGCATACTGCTCGTGTCTGTAGAACCCCGGTTGAGTTCATTACATCAACCACCAATTTTGCGGCCAATCCAGTTTGCCATCTATGTGGTGAGATTGGACACTTCAAAAGGGATTGCCCAACCGAAGGAAAAGACAAGGACACAGGAGGAGTCTAGCTCTAATGCTTAGGGAGAAGCATCAAGGAACCCAGTAGATTTTTGGTACGTCTCTCAATCTCAGATAACTAAACCGAAAACATTTAAAAGACTAATTCAAAATGTAAGTATTTCCCCATTAAGGCGAAAGTCGCAGCACTGTTATAAAATTTATAATTCGTCAGGTAAAACTATAATGGCTAAACATATACGTTACGACCATGTATAGTTAAGATGGAAAGACCTAGAGTGAGTGAAGGCCACCTCATTTCCTGTTCCTCGTTTGGTTGTGGATTTAGGGTGGAGTCGCTTAGTAAACAGTCCTCCCCACCTTAATTATACATGACTAGGATATGTTAGGCGATTATAGAAATGCCTCATGAGAATCCATTTATGAAAAAGGTACTCTATTCAAAACACTTAGGACTCTCTATAGTTCCGCATCGACTCTATCAATCCAAGTATCCGCGACAGTGATACACAAGACGAAACCCGAGATGCCTAGAACTTGTGTGCCTGTTCGGCGCATGACTCTATCGACACTCACTTTATATCATGTCAGAGTATGCCAACTTCGACGACTCTATCGATCATGGTTTGACTTCGTTCAACCATGTGTTCATCCCTAGTGTTGTGTAAAAAGAACTATCTCCGTAGGCCTTTCGGCAAATAAAGGTTCTTCCGAACCTAAACAAAATAAAAACAATAAAGACTAATGTGATCCGTCAGTCGCCCGTCTTATCTCAAACCTTCTGAAGTACCCATGAGAGGGGTACCGCGTGCTGTTAACCAACCCTTCTTAGATAGATAAGAACCGAAGCGAAAGGCACTGCATGCATTCCAGAAGATGATAACCACCCGAAGCATACCTAGTAGATTCCCTAGAAAGACCCTTCATCCTATCCCATGGAACGGGAGCTAGAGTCAAGAGAACCCTATGGATTGAGCTACTACAATGACCACAAATCCGAAGTTGTTGTCATTCCTCTTGAGCCAACCTAGTAGCTAACACCCTCGGTTGATAAAGAAACCTGAGTCGTAAGAGACAGGGACATGGAGTACGATCATCCATTCACGCTTAATCCCCCGAACTAAGCATCGCGGTGAATATCCCGGAAATCCGAGAGTTGCGATAAAGTAAACTCTAAGAAGAGTGGATGAAATGATTAAAGTTCCGAGTGATGGGAACCTATACTCACCAGATTTGACCTAGACCGAGAAATATCAGAACCTTCGGAAGAGTAGTGGCAGTAGAAGCTCGCACTACTCAGGCACTTCGTCCATCTTGTTATAGACAAGTAGTGCCTATCATCCTTTACCCTCTCGCATGGAGGAAATCGTCGTCGCCCTGTAGACGATAAAATACATTCTCCGAAGTGAACAATAGGATACTGAGAACCACAGGATAACCTTCGCAGCCAAGAATACCTGATCAAGTGCGAAAGTAGTTACGTTAAGCCTCATGACCCATGTCTCGAAGAGATTATAGACTTGACACCAACCTTGGTGTTAGTTGAAGGGTTATGCAGGAACATGCGCTTTTCTCACTAGAATAAACCAAAGTCTTAGAGATATCATTGGACTATTAGGTGTTCCACGAATACTATCTCACACAGAAATAGTAGCACCACCTCCCGACATAGTCCAACACTCGTCTGGTGAAACCCTATCTCCCCAACTCTCAGGGTTTCCGTATCTCAAGATTCTTTAGTGCAGGTTCATTTTGCACCAGCTTGAGATAGACACTCTATAGAGAAAAGATAACCATAGTCACGCAACCCACTCGACTACCTAGAAAGTCTCTATCAGCCAGTTGACAGGAACCGCAAGACCAAAGACCAACCGAGCTTCCTAAGAACCAACCTGAAGGACTACACACCCAGTACGAGTGAGAACGTTAGGAATTTCGGAATGGCAATCACGCCAGTGATGGTTTCGCCATTGGAGTACAATATGTTCTGAGTACTGAAAAAGCTCTACCATTCCGAGAGCTTAGGACCATCTGAGAATCCTCATGGAGACTTGGTCCAACCCTTTTCAGGCTGCTACTACCTCCGGATATTCCACAAGTTTCACACCCGATCGATCCATTTCTTAGACTTGATCAATGTTTACCCGACGTCACTCTTCGTATCCCACTCATCGTGATAGAGACCATTGATGTAACAACCCGAAACTTTGCTTCCTCGCCGTAACCGTTCCGTCAAAACTCGTCTTAAACGAATTGTTCTGAATTCGTCCTGAATTACGTTAATTAAGTCAAAACCTTTATTTTGACTTGGTAAGTATCAAATCATGTTGGAAAAATGTGAAAACATCCCGAACTAGTAATTTGAAAAATTATAGTTTCGACCATATCGCGTATCGACAACTTAATCGGGTGCGACCAAAAGCCCCGTTTAAGGTCAGTATCGGGTAGAATTCCTCCGTGTCCAAGTCTTTGGACCTATATAAACGTGTTTAAGCACCCATTTGAAGCTTTTTCTTCCTCTCTCTACTCTCTCTCTAACCTCTCTCCTAAATCCAAAGTTGAGGGTCCAAATTTTCAATTTAAGGCTCCAAATCTTTGAGGTACCTTCCATAACTTGTTGTACAACCTCTCTAGCTTTAGAACTCGAGTTTGAACATTTGATTAGGACCATTATTATGAGTTTACGGCCCTAGAATAGTACTAGGCCGTAAACTCAAGAAAATGCGGTTTTTAGAGCAACAAAACCCTTACAAACCTTAAATGGACCTTAGACATGGCTAAATGACTTTATGGAATGGACTTAGAATGCCTTAAAATATAACTTGAAGCATTGTATATGAGTTTACGGCCATTGAAGGTGCCTAGGCCGTAAACTCACATTTAAAGGGGTTTTAGGCCCTTAAACCCTCCCTAAACTCAATCAAGCCCTAGTTATGATTTTTAGAAATTATGTAATGGACTTGGAACTCATTAAACATCAATTTTGAGAGGTTTATATGAGTTTACGGCCAAGGCATATGCTTGGGCCGTAAACTCCTCAAACATGGGTATAAAATCACTTCTAAGGTGTTAGAATGCCATCCAACACCACCAAAAGCCTTGGAATAAATTAGGGAACCAACCAAAAATAGTTTAGAAGCCTTAAACACATCATAAACCCTCTAATTGAGAGTTTACGGCCAGAGCATATGCTCCTAGGCCGTAAACTCATAGATTTATGTCATTTGAAGCCCTAAACTCACCCTAAGCCTTGTAAAAATTAGTTGAATCACATGTGATTAATCCTTGGCTTTCAAATTAATTTAGATGGATGTGGGTAAGAGTTTATGGCCGTAAACTCTTAGTTTACAGCCATAAACTCTTCTATTAATCCACATAATGATTTAATCCCTTTCAAATGTCCAAAAGCCAAACCTAGCAACACCCATTATTTGATTTAAGGCCATTTTCCTCATAAAAACACCTACCATGAGTTTACGGCCGTAAACTCATGGGGATGTGGTGTTTAGGCCATAAACACTCCCTAAGAGTTTACCTTTGAAGAATAAACTCTAAGTCCTAGCCATTCATGTCCTAAAACGCCACCCGGGTCACTTCAAACGACCATTTTGGAGTGTTTTAGCATCTTAGATTGTTCAAGTGTATCTAATTAGTTATTTAAATCTAATTAGATATATATTGTGTATTATTTAATATTACATAGGAACCTCGCTCATATTCAAGCCTCGGTTCGACGTTTAGCATCCCATTCGACACTTTCCGCGTCCGGTGAGTTCATACCCCTACCCTTTTTCAACTGTTTTCACTGTTTTCAGGGGGGAATACAAGCAAAAGTACAAGGAAATCTTGTACTCAAACTTATTGTTTTCAGTTAATCATTTTCATTCTGTATGTTCTAATATCAATCACTGTGTTTATCAAGTAGTTCGAATTACGAATTTAGCTTTCAAACTAATCATAGATTTCTCGGTAAAATGTTCTAATCTAAACTATGTTTCATAATCTAAGAATAACTTATACTAATTTCCATTTATAACTAATTACGAATACGAATACGAATACGAGGCTATAACTAGGATTAGAACGAATACGAAATTATAATTAGGAACAGAACGAATACAAATACGACTGCGAATACGAATACGACTGCGAATACGAATACGAATACGAATAGTATTAGGAGTAGGACTAGGGATAGGAATGCGACTACGAATATGACTGCGAATACGAATACGAATACGAATAGTAATAGGAATAGGAATAAGGAAACGAATACAGTAACGAACACAAATACGAACACGAATAAGTACAAGAACATGTTTAAGAATAAGAACACGAATATGAAGATATGTATCTAGTATACTCCAAGATAATACCATTAGACTTTCAGAATACCTAGTTAATACAATAGGTATGAAAAGAAATAAATCAGTATATCGAAGTTTAATAACTAACATTTATTTTGGGAAAGTACGGGACTTTCCTGGGGAAAACATAACATTACTTAATCACATGTACATCTTTTACATCTTTAACATCGTTCACATTAGAAACCAACATACAGGAAAGCATGGGGCTTTCCTGGGTAACACTTATATAACTAGAAATAGTAACAAACTGAATAACATTACATCTTTTACAATTAGTAATATACAATAAGGAAAGTACGCGACTTTCTTGAAATCATAGATAAACAACCAGAACCGTGTAACCTAGCAATCGATCAAACTTCTCTTTTAAGAAAATATAGAATTTTCTTGGATAATAACTTTTCGGTAAACTAAAGGAAACTCGTACATTTTCACAAAGTAAACATCTTATGAACTCACCAGCTTTATGCTGATTTTCAAACTGCTTGTATTCTCAGGTCCGCTTTAGACAGGTACCCGATGATCTCTTTTGGCGAAGACGGAATGCATAGAAGATTCGTCTCTCTTTTGTTGAAATATGTATCTATGAAAACTTGTACTACTTTACTTTTCAACTGATGTAATGAAATCTATGTAATATTTATGTTTGTGTTTTACTTTGCTTACTATGTACATTGGTTATGATTGTCATGAAGTCACCTCCGCCCCGAGACATTTCCGCCTTCGGTTTCGGGGTGTGACAGATTGGTATCAGAGCCCTTGTTTATAGTGAACTAAGTATACCAAACGTTACATGGTATAAGACTATAAACATTAAGGGGCCTAAGTGCTTTGAACTAAAAGTATACCTCAAATATAAGTATTTTCAAAAAGTATACAAGTATCCTAGTCGTCGAGAATCGTATCTATAAATAGAACAGAACATAAGTAAATGGGTGTTGTATGCTGCAGTTAAATCTAGGCAGTTATGTAGTCGTGTCTAGGATCAATATAGCCTGATCAACTATATTCATTCGAGACACGGCCAACATGTGCTTGGGAGTGACTGTGGAATACGACATACCTAAAACTTACCCAAATACCACAAACAACGAGTCGTCGTTGCGGTGAATCGTGAAATACTATGGGAGTATTTCTAAATCCAACATTATAGTAGAAATTCCTCATTCAAACATTGCCTCTCGATCATTCCGTTAGCGATAAATGTCTGCTTTGATAACTCATTCCTGTTTATTCGCTTAATAGAATTACATGACTGTAATAAAGAGAAATCCTTTGTTTCATATCTCTTTATTCAATTTAGAGGACTTATTATCCTCTTTTTCCTAATCCTTTAGATCGAGATGTCTTCAAGGAAAGAACCTAGCATGAAGAACAACGACCCTTCATCTCCACCCTCGTCTCGCTTCGACCCTGTGATGTTCCAGTTGGCTGTTTCCGCTGTAGTGACGGCTGCAATGACGATCTTGAACCCTAACAAGTCCATTGGTCTAGGATATAACTCTTACCCCGAAAACCGTGAAAACGTTCAGAAGCATCAGAATGAGTTTGATAAGAGTAATAAGGTTATCTTGAGGAAGCGAAAGGGTCAGAGTTCCCAAGGACCCTCCAAGAATCCCAAAAATGTGGCAGTCCAAGTTGCTACCAATCTTGTCGCTGTTCCTAAAGTTCAAGCTACCACTACTCCTGTTATTTCGTCTAAGGCTCAAGAACCTGTCACTTGGTATGCTGGTAATCTCCCTTGGTGTAGCAGGTGTAGTTATCATCACCGTATTCCTGGCCCATGTCGCAAGATGATTTGTAAACACTGTGGCAAGCAATGCCATCTTGCTAGAAGCTGCAGAACCCTAGTACAACACCTCGAACAAACTTCTGAGTCAAGTATCGAACAGGTCTGTTATAAGTGTGGAGAAATTGGGCATTTCAAGCGAAACTGCCCAAAAGCAACAACCCCCAACAATGTCAACAACGCTGGGATGGTCTTAACTTTGAAGCAGGAGGAGACAGCTGCTGATCCCTCTAACGTCGCGGGTATATTTCTTTTCTACAATCCTTGTCCTCGCATCCTTTTCGAATTCGGTGTTAAGAAAATTTTATTAACCATTCATTCATTTATTTTGTTAGACATAGTCCTCGTCTAATAACCAAATCAATGATCGTCAAGATAATTATCAGTGAGAACGAGTGCATAAACAACATATCTCTACATTGTGTCCTTACCTTGAGTAATCATTCATTTCTTCATTAACCTGATGTCAGTTTTAGTGAGAGCTTTGATGTTATCTTCATTTATGTATCGACTGAGCCCGACTGTGTTGATACATCTCGTTATAGAAAACTGTTTGTCTCAATCTTCCTTCTGATCAGACCCTCATAATTCATGGTGACGAATTTAGCCCAAACCTTCGCTTCGTTCAATGTATCAAAATGCGAAAGTTCATGCGAAAGAAGTGTTAAGTATTCCTAGTCCATATGATCAACGAGAAACAAGGAGTTAAAGACACCGATAGTAAGCTTGATAAGGTATGGAAAACTTAGTCTGTGGTACATTAGACCCTTTTAGATTCCCTTTCAGATTGATTCCTTAGCCTTCAGCTCTGAAATACCTTCAGTAATTAGCAGCGTTCATCCCATACCTTGCACCTCTATCCTTAATGAATACTTGCCTGATAAAACCACAGAAATCCATTCTAGTGTGACCAAGAACCTTAATATACCTAAACCCCCTGGACGAGCAAACTTAGATCATAGACCAAGTAATCAAGCGTTTGAAACTGAGCCACGTCCCGTTAGTGAAGGTTCCAAGCGAGAACCTGAATTCACATGGGAACGTGAAGACCCCATACAACAGACACATCCACACCCCCCCCCTTTTTGTTCATAATTTTGTATCTAAATCCTCAAATTTCGGGACGAAATTCCCTCTAACGGGGGGATAATGTAACAACCCGAAACTTTGCTTCCTCGCCGTAACCATTCCGTCAAAACTCGTCTTAAACAAATTGTTCCGAATTCGTCCTGAATTACGTTAATTAAGTCAAAACCTTTATTTTGACTTGGTAAGTATCAAATCATGTTGGAAAAATGTGAAAACGTCCCGAACTAGTAATTTGAAAAATTATAGTTTCGACCATATCGCGTATCGACAACTTAATCGGGTGCGACCAAAAGCCCCGTTTAAGGTCAGTATCGGGTAGAATTCCTCCGTGTCCAAGTCTTTGGACCTATATAAACGTGTTTAAGCACCCATTTGAAGCTTTTTCTTCCTCTCTATACTCTCTCTCTAACCTCTCTCCTAAATCCAAAGTTAAGGGTCCAAATTTTCATTTAAGGCTCCAAATCTTTGAGGTACCTTCCATAACTTGTTGTACAACCTCTCTAGCTTTAGAATTCGAGTTTGAACATTTGATTAGGACCATTATTATGAGTTTACGGCCCTAGAACAGTACTAGGCCGTAAACTCAAGAAAATGGGGTTTTTAGAGCAACAAAACCCTTACAAACCTCAAATGGACCTTAGACATGGCTAAATGACTTTATGGAATGGACTTAGAATGCCTTAAAATATAACTTGAAGCATTGTATACGAGTTTACGGCCATTGAAGGTGCCTAGGCCGTAAACTCACATTTAAAGGGGTTTTAAGCCCTTAAACCCTCCTTAAACTCAATCAAGCCCTAGTTATGATTTTTAGAAATTATGTAATGGACTTGGAACTCATTAAACATCAATTTTGAGAGGTTTATATGAGTTTACGGCCAAGGCATATGCTTGGGCCGTAAACTCCTCAAACATGGGTATAAAATCACTTCTAAGGTGTTAGAATGCCATCCAACACCACCAAAAGCCTTGGAATAAATTAGGGAACCAACCAAAAATAGTTTACAAGCCTTAAACACATCATAAACCCTCTAATTGAGAGTTTATGGCCAGAGCATAAGCTCCTAGGCCGTAAACTCATAGATTTATGTCATTTGAAGCCCTAAACTCACCCTAAGCCTTGTAAAAATTAGTTGAATCACATGTGATTAATCCTTGGCCTTCAAATTAATTTAGATGGATGTGGGTAAGAGTTTACGGCCGTAAACTCTTAGTTTACAGCCATAAACTCTTCTATTAATCCATATAATGATTTGATCCCTTTCAAATGTCCAAAAGCCAAACCTAGCAACACCCATTATTTGATTTAAGGCCATTTTCCTCATAAAAACACCTACCATGAGTTTACGGCCGTAAACTCATGGGGATGTGGTTTTTAGGCCGTAAACACTCCCTAAGAGTTTACCTTTGAAGAATAAACTCTAAGTCCTAGCCATTCATGTCCTAAAACGCCACCCGGGTCACTTCAAACGACCATTTTGGAGTGTTTTCGCATCTTAGATTGTTCAAGTGTATCTAATTAGTTATTTAAATCTAATTAGATATATATTGTGTTTTATTTAATATTACATAGGAACCTCGCTCGTATTCAAGCCTCGGTTCGACGTTTAGCATCCCATTCGACACTTTCCGCGTCCGGTGAGTTCATACCCCTACCCTTTTTCAACTGTTTTCACTGTTTTCAGGGGGGAATACAAGCAAAAGTACAAGGAAATCTTGTACTCAAACTTATTAGTTAATCATTTTCATTCTGTATGTTCTAATATCAATCACTGTGTTTATCAAGTAGTTCGAATTACGAATTTAGCTTTCAAACTAATCATAGATTTCTCGGTAAAATGTTCTAATCTAAACTATGTTTCATAATCTAAGAATAACTTATACTAATTTCCATTTATAACTAATTACGAATACGAATACGAATACGAAGCTATAACTAGGATTAGAACAAATACGAAATTACAATTAGGAACATAACGAATAGGAATACGACTGCGAATACGAATACGAATACGAATAGTATTAGGAGTAGGATTAGGGATAGGAATGCGACTACGAATATGACTGCGAATACGAATACGAATACGAATAGTAATAGGAATAGGAATAAGGAAACGAATATAGTAACGAACACAAATACGAACACGAATAAGTACAAGAATATGTTTAAGAATAAGAACACGAATATGAAGATATGTATCTAGTATACTCCAAGATAATACCATTAGACTTTCAGAATACCTAGTTAATACAATAGGTACGAAAAGAAATAAATCAGTATATCGAAGTTTAATAACTAACATTTATTTTGGGAAAGTACGGGACTTTCCTGGGGAAAACATAACATTACTTAATCACATGTACATCTTTTACATCTTTAACATCGTTCACATTAGAAACCAACATACAGGAAAGCATGGGGCTTTCCTGGGTAACACTTATATAACTAGAAATAGTAACAAACTGAATAACATTACATCTTTTACAATTAGTAAGATACAATAAGGAAAGTACGGGACTTTCCTGAAACCATAGATAAACAACCAGAACCGTGTAACCTAGCAATCGATCAAACTTCTCTTTTAAGAAAATATAGAATTTTCTTGGATAATAACTTTTTGGTAAACTAAAGGAAACTCGTACATTTTCACAAAGTAAACATCTTATGAACTCACCAACTTTATGCTGATTTTCAAACTGCCTGTATTCTCAGGTCCGCTTTAGACAGGTACCCGATGATCTCTTTTGGCGAAGACGGAATGCATAGAAGATTCGTCTCTCATTTGTTGAAACTATGTATCTATGAAAACTTGTACTACTTTACTTTTCAACTGATGTAATGAAATCTATGTAATATTTATGTTTATGTTTTACTTTGCTTACTATGTACATTGGTTATGATTCTCATGAAGTCACCTCCGCCCCGAGACGTTTCCGCCTTCGGTTCCGGGGTGTGACAATTGAGAACCATAACCTCGTAGATACACCAGTCGGAACCCACTAGCTACATGAGACGAAATCCGTGTCCCGTAGGTAAAGATCTGTTGGAACGACAAACAGAGGCCAGAGTTCACTTGGGAGTGCGAGGAAAAACCGAATAGGAAGTACCCTCCTGCATCTACTCGGTTATTCATACCTACTTCCTTGCCTAAACCTGAATTTCGGGACAAAATTCCCGCTAACGGGGGGATGATGTGACAACCCAAAGTTATTCTGTTACATTACCCTGTTACCGTTAACGAAATATTCCACTGTATAAAAGATCCGTTAATTAGAGGTCGCCAAATTAAATAAATATTTCATTTATTTATGTTGTTAAGTCGTGATAAGAGAAATAAAAACTCATAATACACATTTCCATTTAGTTGGAAATGTTAGTTTTTATTATTACGACCACTAAATCGGGTGCGACCAAAAGCCCCGTTAAACGACAGTATCGGGTAGAATATCACTGAGCTCCAACTCCCACCCATATATAAGGGCGAGTAAACTCCATTTGAGCCTTTTCCACCCTCTCTATCTACACTCTCTCTAGATTCGTTTTTTACCCGAATCGGCAACCAAACACTTCCAAATCGTAAGTCCACTTACCCTAGCTTATTCTAAACATTATGATTCATGTTTATAGCTTAAAAATCAGACTTGGAAGCTGTTGAAAAGGAGTTTACGGCCCAAGATTCTCCTTAGGCCGTAAACCCCTTAAATGAGGCCAAAATGACCCTAAAATGTCCCTAATGTCTTGGAAACTAATTGGGGGATTAGCCTAGGAGTGTTTAAACATTAAAACACATGGATTTAGGGGATAAAAGAGAGTTTACGGCCCATGCATATGCAAAGGCCGTAAACACCTCTTAAACATGTTAAAATGCCCCAAACACACTCCTAAAACACCCTTGGACTTAATACATAAATTAGGGGCTTATCATTTCGGGTTTAGATCATCCAAACACAATGAAATGAATGGGTAAAAGGAGTTTATGGCCCAGGCATGTAACAAGGCTGTAAACACCCCCAAACATGCCCAAATGATAGTTTTAATTCCCCCAAATGGCCTCACACTTCATTATAAATTACTAGGAGGATATTAGGGGCTTGAAACTTCAATAAACTCAACGAATGAGAGTTCACGGTCGTGAACTCCCTTAGGGATGGTTCATGGGCCGTAAACTCCCTAAAGATGCCATGAACAAGTTAGAAGCCTTAAAACACACTGGAACTTGTATTCTCAGGTTAGCATTAGACAGGTACATCCCCGGAGTTGTTGATGAAGATAGCTTAGTACCATGCTGTTCTTATTAAATTTGTGTGTATTACTTTAATACCCTGTTATGTAAGCTATGTAAAACTATTCCTATTAATGCAATGTTTTGTTGTACTTTGATTACTATAATGCATGTGTTGTGATACTTGAAATGATGTCATCCACCCCAAAATGTTTCCGCCATTCCGGTTTTGGGGTGTGACACGATTGGTTCCATCAATTGTGAGTGAGTGAGAGACGGAGAGAGAGAGAGAGAGAGAGAGAGAGAGAGAGAGAGAGAGAGAAAGAGACTATTTTTGGTGTTCTTGTGCAACTTTGGAAGATGATTTGGAGAGCATCTTGGCTTGGTCGAGGGAGGGACATTTGGGTCCAAAGATTGTCCACTGGTTAGCTTCTTTTAAAGGTAAAAGAAGCTAACTTGATCATGCTTTGCATAGATCAGAAAAGCAAACTGAATGATTCCCAACATGAATTCGCTCTAGAATCCTTCAAATTTTCATTCCATTTCAGCTTAAAGGCCCTCTGGTTGCCTTTTAGATCTCGAAATGGCATCTCTGAGATTTATATTCATAGAAACTGAACTAGGTTTAAGACATATCATTATTGGTAATTTTTGGCTTAGTTCAAAGGTTGTAGCATCGCCACAACGTGGTAAAAGTATTACCACATCATGGAAACTGGAATCCTTAATGTACACGGCAACATAGACCTAAACAGGCTTTTTTCGCAATTTTTTGATCCACCACATCATGGTAATTCCTTATCCACGACGTGGGAATTAGAATTTGTGTTCTTGCATGAACATGAAAATCAATTGAAATTTTGTTTTGTTTTCAAAGCATCTTGAAATTCCTTAATAGGAGTTACGAGTGATTAATTATAGCCAAAACACTAAAGAGAGGTCTATCAGCCCAATAAAAATTTAGAATGTATTGTTTGTCCAGTTTTGCCAACTTTTTTTTTCCCTTTTAGCTCCATTCTCCTCGTTTTGCATCCTAGTTCCAATTTTAACATTCGGTTAACATTTCAAAGCGTATTAAGTATCATATATCTTAAAATATAACATTTTTATTCAAATATATTAAGATAATGACCTATAATATATACTAAAATATTACGATATCATTAGTCGACAATCATTCCTCTATCAGAATTCTCCCTAGTTTGATACACCATAAGATAATGTTCAACTTAATAGGAACCCAATTAACCCGCCTATTCTCCTCCTTTACCCAACATATGACAATCCATATGAAGCACTCCTATAGGACACCAAAAACTTATCTGACACATCAAGCAATGTAAGGACATAATTTCAAGTTAAATATGGTTAGTTTGTTACAATAGTACGTATCACAATATTTCCAAAGAGTTGTTACATCAAGTTGTTTTCACGATATTTCGAGACGATTTATATGTATTATCCATTTAGTTATGTCATTTTTGTCAAACAAACATAATTCTACATGTAATTTGTGATATTTCTCTACCTGTTAGTTATCAACCATCACTCACAAAATATGTTCAACAAACTAAATAATTGTTGAAACACCATCTTAATTGGAAAAATTAACATAACGAGTTTGAATAATATAAATGAGGTGCTGTCAAGAGAAAAAGTGATTTATTTTTTTACCAATCGTGTTCTATTCTAATATCATGAATTAAGTATATAAAATAACTAAGATAAATATTAATACTTGTTAGGAAAATTTTAAAATACTCTTCTGACGAAAAAGAAATTAAACAAAAGTGGGATACACATAAAATACCAATATACTTTCAATTGGTTTAAACACGTGGAAACCGCAGTTAACAAAAGCATTATCCAAGAGCACAAGGGTGCTTCATTTTCATCTATCCTAGCACTTGCAACTCTACTTTAAAACCTTCTTTTTCTTTATTAGGGCCTAGAATGTGCAAC
The DNA here is from genome assembly GCF_052625555.1 of Lactuca saligna. Classification (NCBI taxonomy): domain Eukaryota; kingdom Viridiplantae; phylum Streptophyta; class Magnoliopsida; order Asterales; family Asteraceae; genus Lactuca; species Lactuca saligna. Next base: position 73,542,880 of record NC_136423.1, on the reverse strand, counting down.
CATGACCCAACTACATCAAGAGGACATCCCATATTTCGTGGACAGTCAGTCTATTTCCTCTCATATTTTGTTTACATCAGAATCATTCTAGTATGTTCAAAGTCTCCAAAATAACAATAAAAATGCAAATAATTATTAGGACATCAACAAATATAGGAATAATTTGTTTATAATAAAATATTGAAATTTTAATAATAAATCCTATAAAATCGGATGCAATATCTAATGCTAGTGAGAACTTTAAGGTCCTTTATCTAAGTGTTCATAACAATAACTTTTCATAAATATATATTATCTTAAAATAACTAAAAATACATTAAGGGTGATGGATTTAGGTAAGCAAACAAAATTATAACTTTAAGTTTGCATGCAACCTAAATACAATCTATTTTTTCTCCATTGAACGTATAACTAAGTACATCAAAAACAAAACCTGGAAACCCTAGGGTATTTTTGAAATTAACATTAGAGGGTTTAGAATTACATATTTATTTAGTAGTTATACCAAAAAATAAGAATTCTTCTTTGTTGATCTTTTGAAAGGAAGCACTACAAGTTTTGTGCCTCTAATAGAATCACACCCAAGCTAGCAAGAGAACGAATTAGGAGAGAGGAGAAGGATTGTCATCCAAGGCTTGTGGAGGGAAGGCATGGATGAAATCAAGGGCTAGGGGACTCATTATGTAGTTGAGGAAACTCGGTGCCAAAGCTAGGGTTCAAGGAATAAGCCTTAGATTTCCTTGCTTGGTGACCAAGCAGCACAATCCCCTTGTCCAAGAGGCCTTGGACGAAATCTCTTAGGGTTTCCCTATAGATCTTTGTCCACCTCATTCCATGACGAAATCTCTTAGGGTTTCCCTATAGATCGTATACTTTTAATTAATCCAATTAATCCTAAAATTAATTTCAATAAATTTCTGATTAATTACTAATTAAATAATATGATTTCTAATTAATAATTTTTTTTCATAACACATTAATAAACCAGTTATTTAATTTATTATTCACATAATAAATTAATCTCTCTCTAAAGTGATCATGTCCAATTGCTAGGTTTGAGGACAACCCAAAAGGATTGTGTCATTATCAATTCCAGGATATATCAATTTTAGTTAGACTTAGATAGCTAATCCAACAGTTTCCCACTTGGATAAGACTATAACTATAACTAGCAGTATAACTTCTGAATCGATCTGTAAATTGTAGCGTCCAAAAGCCGTTTGTCGAACACAGACCTGGACATTTACGTGTCCTAGGATAAGTGATCACATAATCCTTCGTTCTGCAAGATATCATCGGAACATGAGACATGCAATAGAATGAATATCATTTTCCTTTACATTGTCTCCTGATTTCTGATTTGTAATGATATAGGACTTTTAATCGAGCACATCAATTTAGTCCTGGCTGGACCCAATACTATAAGTCACCACCAAATCACTGAGCGGCCCAAAGATATCGCTTTTACCATTAGCGTAAAAGGAACGAATAAACTTTGAATCATATGCTTGCATTTTTTACTCATCAAATCATGCATGACAATAGGTTTTATAACATCAAGTTACTGATGCGTTTACACATTATCAATGTACAACCGACTTGTAATATACAACACATATATCTTTGTTTCAAGATCATAAGACATTATTTTCTCAGAATTACCCATGATAAAATCCATGAAGTAATTCTCTGAGCGTAGGTTTATCCAATACATAAATCTTCATTTCTTAGCACTCATGAATATTGCAGCAGTTCTATTGCTATGTCTAATTTCCTTACAGGATCTACAATTTAATTCTTGACAATCTTCATTCACTACTTACTTTCTAAAGTATGAGTGACTATAGAGTTTTGAATAATCGAATTATTCAGGAAGTAAAACATGCAAAGTGAAACACAATAATAAACTAATTAACTATGGTCTCAAAACTATTGAATATAAGTAAAAACTCTTATTATTTAATCACGAAAATAATTATGACTTTACTCATTGTATAATATTTTTTGTAATCAACTAACCAGTTTAAATAAATAACATTTTTCATGCCATGTTATAAACATGCATACTATGTCTCTTTTTGGTTCATCCTTTATGAATAGATCAATTGGATACTTTTCCAAAGATGCTCATTTCACAATTCCAAATTCTTGTCATTGTCTAAAAATGAATTGGAATTCCAACCTTACAGACCAAGGGTTCAAAGTCATAAAGACTCAACTAACTATATTATAGAATGTCCCATTAGAACTTTGTTACTAGAAACAATTTAATGATAATGCAGATTAAATTTCAAGGTACACTCCTTGAACACTTTCCTTGTGGTAACATCCTAAATTTTCCAGGAATCATATTTGAGAAATTCATGTTCCTTAGCAGAGTAACTCGACGAGGTGGATGCGTAACTCGGCGAGTGGAGTTGTCTTAAACACGTGGGTTTAGTGACCAACTCGGTGAGTAGAGAGACCAAATCGGAAAGTTGGCACCGTTTGGAGAAACCCTAATTTTTTGGGTTTGTGTCGTATTTAATGGGCCTGATGCCCTCATTTCCGCATCCCTTATCTCCAGAGAGCCGTGGGAGAAATCCTAGATTGGTTCCATCCATTGTGAGAGAGAAAAAGACTATTTTGGGTGTTCTTGTGCAACTTTGGAAGAAGATTTGGAGAGCATCTAGACTTGGTCTAGGGAGGGACGTTAGGATCCAAAGATTCTCTAGTGGTTAGCTTTTGTTAGAGGTAAAAGATGCTAACTTGATCATTCTTTGCGTAGATCAGAAAAGTAAAGTGAATGATTCCCAACATGAATTCGCTCTAGAATGCTTCAAATTTCCATTCCATTTCAACTTAATGGCCCTCTGGTTGCCTTTTAGACTCTCAAAATAGCATCTCTGAGATTCATATTCAAAGAAACCGAAGTAGGTTTAAGACATTTCATTAGGGTTAATTTTTGATTTAGTTAATAGTTTTTAGCATCGCCACAACATGGTAAAAGTATTGCAACATCATGGAAACTGGAATCCTTAATGTACACGACAACGTAGACCTAAACGGGCTTTTTTTTTGCAATTTTTTGATCCACCATGTCATGGTAGGCAAGACGTGGGAATTAGAATATTTATTTTGGCATGAACATTAAAATCAAGTGAAAATTTGTCTTGTTTTCAAAGCATCTTGAAAGTCCTAAATAGGAGTTACGAGTCATTAAATATAGCATAAACACTGAAGAGAGGTCTATTAGCCCAATAAAAATTTAGCAAGTATTGGTTGTCCGGTTTTGCCAACTTTTCTTCCATTTCAGCTCCATTCTCCTCATTTTGCATCCCAATTCCGATTTTAACTATCGTTTTACATTTCAAAGCATATTAACTATCATATATCTTAAAATATAACATTTTTATTGAAATATATTCAGATAATGACCTAAAATATATACTAAAATATGACAATATCATTAGTCGACAATCTTTCCTCTATCAGAATGCTCCGTAGTCTAATACACCATCAAAGAATGTTCAACTTGATAGGAACCCAATTAACCCGCCTATTATCCACCCTTACCCCAAACATATGACAACCCATATGAAGCACTCTTATAGGACACCAAAAACTTATGTGACACATCAAGCAATGTAGGGACATAATTTGAAGTTAAATATTGTTAGTTTGTTACAATAGTACATATCACAATATTTCCCAAGACTTGTTACATGAACTTGTTTTCACTATATTTCGAGACGAGTTATATGTATTATCCATTTAGTTATGTCATTTCTGTCAAACAAACATAACTCTACATGTAATATGTGATATTTCTCTAGCTATTTGTTATCAACCGTCAATCACAAAATATGTTCAACAAACTAAATAATTGTTGAAACACCATCGTAATGGGAAAAATTAACGTAACGAGTTTGATTTAAATGGTATTTAGATGGTCATTTCTTTTAAGGTTTGTCCGAAATTTTTATGTAGGTTAATAAAATGCCAAATAAGTGATTTTTTTATAAAAATTATTTTGAAACCGCTCCAACTTGATCTATCAACACCTTTCGGTCTTCTTTTTTTCGAATGTTGAAAATTATAAATCAATGCTTCAAATAACCATCAAAATGGGTCCATAGCTCAGTGGTAGAGCATTTGACTGCAGATCAAGAGGTCACCGGTTCGAACCCGGTTGGGCCCTTTGATAACACCACACAACTAGTGTCATACCCGTTTGTTGGTTGGGTTGGCGGATTTAAAAAAAAACATCGGTTTTTTTTTACCAAATGAAAGTAGTTTCTTATGTAATAATTAAAATTATTTAGATTAGTAAGAAAATGTATTTATTACTCAACAAAACATACATTGTCATAAAGATCATCAAATGTGTTTTTCCTTGTGCATGGTTGAAGTAAGAAATAAAACTCATAACCGACAAATCATTACCAATAATCAACCTCCCGATATGTACGTTTGTTTACGAAGTTATTTATGTTTTGTACACAATGTATTTGGAACAATGTACATTCATTGAAGTATTTATTATAACATCTTACTTTCAAGTACATTGATATTTTTTCTATATTTTAATTTTTTTTGTAGACTATAAATTAGTCTGGTTTATTAATGAAAAAACATATGACATATTATATTTTATTTTATAGCATCAACGTGAGGTTAATGTTTGGCTGATTTGACTACGAGAAAAATTAAAACGAACATGTTTGAACATTCTAATATAATCTAGTTTTTTGGATGATATTTCTATTTTACTATTAATGAATAATGATATTCAATTGGGATCTCCTCTTGGAAAAGTAAAATGTTTAATGTTTTTGGGACGTCTGATAACAAAAACTTGAAAAAAATGTTTGATGGTCACTAACCCGCCGAATAAATTCATAATTCCAACCAAACTTTCAAACATTTTGTCCAATTGATTATTTGATGTTTGATAGTGATTAACCCACAAAAAAAAAATTCACAATTTCAACCCAACTTTCAAACCAATAATCAGAAAATCCATAATCAAATAATTGTTGTTTGAAGTCATTAATGCACTTGAAGTCTTAATGCATTTGAAAAGTAACAACATAGAATCATACAAAGATATACTTTTAATCCGAGTAATTAGAGTTGGAAAAATTTCAGACTTGTTTGTGAGAATGCAATAAAATATAGATTCTAGGGACTCGAGGGCATTGTTTCTTGATTCATGTTTAGTATTCCTTGTTTGAGTTGAAAGACTTTTAGTGATTGAAAAATAAAAGTAAAGAAAGGGGAGATTTTGAGTCGTTTCATATTTGATTTCTCAAGCTTTTATTAAATAACAAATAACCATTGGCCAATAGACAAATGAGGTGTTGTCAAGAGAAAAAGTGATTTATTTTTTACCAATCGTGTTCTATTCTAATCTCATTAATTAAATTTACAAAATAACTAAGATAAATATTAATACTTGCTACGAAAATTTTAAAATATTCTTCTGACTAAAAAGAAAATAAACAAAAGTGGGATACACATAAAATTGCAATATACTCTCACTAGGTTTAAACACGTGGAAACCGTAGTATACAACACTATCCAAGAGCACAAGGGTGCTTCATATTCATATCTCCTAGCACTTGCAACTCTTCTTTAAAACTTTCTTTTTCTTTATTAAGGCCAAAAATGTGCAACCATGACCCAACTACATCAAGAGGACCACCCATATTTCTTGGTCATGTAGTGTATTTCCTCTCATATTTTGTTTACATCAGAATCATTCCAGTATGTTTAAAGTCTCCAAAATAACAATAAAAATGAAAAATAATTATTAGGACATCAACAAATATAGGAATAATTTTGTTTATAAAAAAGATTAAAATTTGAATAATAAGTCCTATAAAATCAAATGCAATATGTAATGCTAGCCAGAACTTTAAGGTCCTTTATCTAAGTGTTCATAACAATCACTTTTCATTAAGTTATATTATCTTAAAATAACTGAAAATACATTAAGGGTGATGGATTTTGGTAAGCAAACAAAATTAAAACCTTTAAGTTTGCATGCAACCTAAATACAATCTAGTTTTTCTCTATTGAACGTATAACTAAGTACTTTAAAAGCAAAACCTGGAAACCCTAGGGTATTTTTCAATTTAACATTAGAGGGTTTAGAATTACATACTTATTAGTAGTTATACCAAAAAACAAGAATTCTTCTTTGTTGATCTCTTGGAAGCAAGCACTACAACTTTCGTGCCTTTAATAGAATCACACCTAAGCTCGCAAGAGAACGAATTAGGAGAGAGGAAAGGTATTATCGTCCAAGGCTTGTGGAGGGAAGGCATGGATGAAATCAAGGGCTAGGGGACTCCTTATATAGTTGAGGAAACTCGGTGCCAAAGCTAGGGTTCAAGGGATAAGCCTTAGATTTCCTTGCTTGGTGAAGAAGCAGCACAATCCCCTTATCTAAGAGGCCTTCGACGAAATCTCTTAGGGTTTCCCTATAGATCTTTGTCCACCTCATTCCATGAGGTTCTAGAACCTTCCTTAAATAACAAAACAGACTGTATACTTTTAATTAATCCAATTAATCATAAAATTAATTACAATAAATTTGTGATAAATTATGAATTAAATAATATGATTTCTAATTAATATATTATTTTCATAACACATTAATAAACCATTTATTTAATTTATTATTCACATAATAAATTAATCTCTCTCTAAAACAATCATGTCCAATTGCTATGTTGGAGGACAACCCAAAAGGACTATGCCATTATTGATTCAAGTATATATCATTTTTAGTTATCGACTTAGACACCTAATCCAACAGTCTCCCACTTGGATAAGTCTATAACTATAATTGGCAATATAACTTTTGAATTGATCAGCAAATTATATTGTCCAAAACTCGTTTTTCGTACACGGACCTGGTCATTTACGTGTCCTAAGATAAGTGATCATATAATCCTTCGTTCTGCAAGATATCTTCGGAACATGAGACATGCAATAGAATGAATATCATTTTCCATTACATTGTCTCCTGATTTGTGAAGATATAGGACTTCTAATCGAACACATCAATTTAGTCTTGGTTGGGCCCAACATTAAAAGTCAACACCAAATCACTGAGTAGCCCAAAGATATCACATTTCCCATTAGCGTAAAAGGAACGAATAAACTTTGAATCATATGCTTGCATTTTTTACGCATCAAATCATGCATGATAATACGTTTTATAACATCAATCTACTGATGTGTTTACACATTACCGATGTACAACCTACTTGTAATATATAACTCATATATCTTCGTTTCAAGATCATAAGACATTATTATCTCAGAATTTCCGAAGATAAAATCATGAAGTGATTCTTTGAGCGTAGGTTTATCCAATACTTAAATCTTCATTTGTTAGCACTCATGAATATAGCAGCAATTCTATTGCTATGTCTAATACCCTTAGACAATCTACAATGTAATTCTTGACAATCTTCATTCACTACTTACTTCATAAAGTATGAGCGACTATGAAGCTTTGAATAATCGAATTATTCAGGAAGTAAAGCATGCATAGTGAAACACAATAATAAACTAATTAACTATGGTCTCAAAACTATTGAATATAAATAAAAACTCTTATTATTTAATCACCAAAATAATTACGACTTTACTCATTGTATAATGTTTCTTGTAATCAACTAACCACTTTAATTAAATAACATTTGTCATGCCATGTTATAAACATGCATACTATGTCTCTTTCTGGTTCATCCTTTATGAACAAATCAATTGGACACTATTCCAAAGATGATCATTTAACAATTCCAAATTCTTGTCACTTCTAAAGATGTATTGGAATTCCAACCTTACATAACGAGGGTTCAAAGTCTTAAAGACTGAGCCAACTATACTATAGAATGTACCATTAGAACTTTGTTATTAGAAACAATTCCATAATAATGAAGATTAAATTTGAAGGTACACTCCCTTGCTATAACATCGTGAAATTTCCTGGAGTCATATTTGAGAAATTCATGTTCCTTAGCAGAGAAACTCGACGATTTGGATTCCCAACTCGGCGAGTGGAGTTGTTTTGGCCGCGTGGTAGAGCATTTGACTACAGATCAGGAGGTCACCGGTTCTAACCTGGTTGGGCCCTTTCTTTGAATTTTTTTATACTCCTCTCATATCTCAAATCAACCGTCATTTGCTGCTTATGGAAACTAAAAACTTTACATAAACCATTTTAGAACTTATATTCTCTCGTTAATATAGAAACAGAAATATATTCCTCTAATTTATTGATTTTGAAAATATTATTGACTACAAACATTAAATTACATCCTCTTATATCACACATTATTATAATTAAAAATGAAGTCTTGAATATTTATCCTTATTATATGCATCAGTTTGATACCAATAAAAAGCTGACTACTAATTAAACTTAACTTGGTTTTCATTAACCCAACACCGCAGAGACTTCTTAATCGGTTAATCCCTATTTCATTCATCTTCATTCTCCCTGATAACACCACATAACTAGTGTTATACCCATTTGTTGGTTGGGTTGACGGATTAAAAAAAAAATCAGTTTTATATTTACCAAATGAATGTAGTTTCTAATGTAATAATTAAAATTCTTTAGGTAACTAACAAAATGTCTCTCTTACTCAAGAAAACATACATTATCATAAGGATCATCAAATGTGTTTTTCCTGGTGCATGGTTGAAGTAAGAAATAAAACTCATAACAGACAAATCATTACCAATAATCAACCCCATGATCTGTATGTTTGCTTACGAAGTTATTTATGTTTTGTACACAATGTATTTGCAACGATGTACATGCGTAGAAGTATTTATTATAACATCTTACTTTCAAGTACATTGTTATTTTTTCTAGATTTTAGACTATAAATTAGCCCGGTTGATTGATAAAAAAACAAATGACATATTATATTTTATTTTACAGCATCAACATGAGGTTAATATTTGGCTAATTTGACTAGCAGAACAATTAAAACGAACATGTTCGGAACATTCTAATATAATGTAGTTTTTTGGTTGATATTTCTATTTTACTATTAACGAATAATGAAATTCAATTAGGAGTTCCTCTTTGAAAAGTAAAATGTTTAATGTTTTTGGAATGTCCGATAACAATATTTGACTTGAAAAAATGTTTGACCGTCATTAACCCGCCGAATAAATTCATAATTTCAACCAAACTTTCAAACATTTTGTCCAATTGAATATTTGATGTTTGATAGTCATTAACCCACCAAAAATATTCACAATTTGAACCAAACTTTCAAACCACTAATCATAATATCGATAATCCAATAATTGTTGTTTGAAGTCATTAATGCACTTGAAGTCTTAATGCCTTTGGAAAGTTAGAACATAGAAGCATACATAGATATTCACAATTTCAACCAAACATTCAAACCACTGATCACAATATCCATAATCCAATAATTGTTGTGTGAAGTCATATTTGTTACGAAAATTTTCAACCCTCTTTGTGAGAATGCAATAAAAACTAGTAATACTTGTTAGGAAATTTTTTAAAATACTCTTCTGACCAAAAAGAAAATAAACTAAAGTAGGATACACATAAAATAGCAATATACTTTCACTAGGTTTAAACACGTGGAAACCACAGTTAACAAAAGCACTATCCAAGAGCACAAGGGTGCTTCATTTTCATTTCTCCTAGCACTTGCAACTCTGCTTTAAAACATTCTTTTTCTTTATTAGGGCCTAAAATGTGCAACCATGACCCAACTACATCAAGAGGACCTCCCATATTTCTTGGTCAGTCAGTCTACTTCCTCTCATATTTTGTTTACATCAGAATCATTCCAGTATGTTCAAAGTCTCCAAAATAACAATAAAAATGCACAATAATTATTAGGAAATAAACAAATATAGGAATAATTTGTTTATAAAAAAAGATTGAAATTTTAATAATAAATGCTATAAAATCAGATGCAATATTTAATGTTAGTCAGAACTTTAAGGTCCTTTATGTAAGTGTTCATAAAAATCAGTTTTCATTAAGTTATATCATCTTAAATTAACTGAAAATACATTAAGGGTGATGGATTTAGGTAAGCAAACAAAAATAAAACCTTTACGTTTGCATGCAACCTAAATACAATCTATTTTTTCTCTATGGAACGTATAACCATGAACATTAAAAAGAAACCTGGTAACCTTAGGGTGTTTTCGAAAGTAACATTAGAGGTTTTAAAGTTACATACCTATTAGTAGTTATACCAAAAAACAAAAATTCTACTTTGTTGATCTTTTGGAAGCAAGCACCACAAGTTTCGTGCCTCTAATAGAATCACACCCAAGCTAGCAAGAGAACGGATTAGGAGAGAGGAGAGGCATTGTCGTCCAAGGCTTGTGGAGCATGGATGAAATCAAGGGCTAGGGGACTCCTTATATAGTTGAGGAAACTTGGTTCCAAAGCTAGGGTTCAATGGATAAGCTTTAGATTTCCTTGCTTGGTGACCAAGCAACCCAATCCCCTTGTCTAAGGGGCCTTGGACGAAAGTTTCCCTGTAGATCTTTGTCCACCTCATTCCATGAATTTTGGATTAATTATTAATTAAATAATATGATTTTTAATTAATATATTATTTTCATAACACATTAATAAACCATTTATTTAATTTATTATTCACATAATAAATTAATCTCTCTCTAAAATGATCAAGTCCAATTTCTAGGTTTGAGGACAACCCAAAAGGTCTATTCCATTATCAATTCAAGTATATACCAATTTTAGTTATGGACTTTGACACCTAATCCAACAGTCTCCCACTTGGATAAGTCAATAACTATAATTGGCAGTATAACTTCTAAATCAATCAGCAAATTGTAGCGTCCAAAAGCCGTTTGTTGAACTTTGACCTCGTCTATTACGTGTCCTATGATAAGTAATCATATAATCCGTTGTTCTACAAGATATCACGGGAACATGAGATGTGGAATAGAATCAATTTCATTTTACATTACATCGTCTCCTAATTTCTGATTTGTGATGATATAGCACTTCTAATTGAACACATCAATTTAGTTATGGCTGGGCCCAACACTATAAGTAACCACCAAATCACTGAGGGGCCCACATATATCACTTTTCCTGTTAGCGTAAAAGGAACGAATAAACTTTGATTCATATGTTTGCATTTTGTACTCATCAAATCATGCATGGCAATACGTATTATAACATCAACTTACAAATGCATTTTCACGTTACCAATGTACAACCGAATGGTAATATATAACACATATATCTTCTTTTCAAGATCATAAGATATTATTATCTCAGAATTACCCGTGATAAAATCCATGAAGTAATTCTCTGAGCGTAAGTTTATCCAGTACATAAATCTTCATTTCTTAGCACTGATGAATATTGCAAAAATTCTATTTCTATGTCTAATTCCCTTATACAATCTACAAATTAATTCTTGACAGTCTTCATTCATTATTACTTACTTCCTAAAGTATGAGCGACTACGGAGCTTTGAATAATCAAATTATTGAGGAAGTAAAAGCTAAAAAGTGAAACACAATAACAAACTAATTAACTATGGTCTCAAAACTAGTGAATATAAATAAAAACTCTGATTATTGAATCACCAAAATAATTATGACTTTACTCATTGTATAATGTTTCGTGTAATCAACTAACCACTTGAATTAAATAACATTTGTCATGCCATGTTATAAACATGCATATTATGTCTCTTCCTGGTTCATCATTTATGAACATATCAATTGGACACTATTCCAAAGATGCTTATTTAACAATTCCAAATTCATGTCACTGTCTAAAAATGTATTGGAATTTCAACCTTACATATCGAGGGTTCAATGTCATAAATATCGGGCCAACTATATTGCAGAATGTCCCATTAGAACTTTGTTACTAGAAACAATTCCATGATAATGAACATTAAATTTCATGGTACACTCCTTGAACACTTCCCTTGCGGTAACATCCCGAAATTTCTAGGTATCATATTTTAGAAATTCATGTTCCTTAGCAAGGCAACTCGACGGGTTGGATGCCTAACTCGGCAAGAGGAGTCATTTTGGCCATGTGGGTTTAGTGACCAACATTCGTGAGTAGAGAGACCAACTCGGCGAGTTGGAGCTGTTTGGACAACCCTAATTTTCTGGGTTTGTGTCTTATTTAAAGGGACTTAAGCCCTTACTTCTGCATGCCTTATCTCTAGAGAGCCCTATGAGAAACCCTGGATCGGTTCCATCCATCGTGAGAGAGAAAAAGACTAGTTTGGATGTTCTTGTGCAACTTTGGAAGAATATTTGGAGAGCATATTGGCTTGGTCCTGGGAGGGACGTTTGGATCTAAAGATTCTCCAGTGGTTAGCTTCTGTTGGAGGTAAAAGATGCTAACTTGATCATACTTTGTGTAGATCCTGGTTTGGGGAAGTTTATAGGGGTTTCACCCATCCACCTTATGTTATTCAGTCCCTTCAGCCTATCTTGAGGTTGAAACCTCGGATCTGGACTGTAAGAGGTCATGTGAGCCGAAAGACACAAGCTTTATGGAGCTTGAGGCAAGCTTTTGAGCACCAACCTGTTGTAAGAGCTTGTATTGGCATTATTGAGTTAATATTCCATGCATGAATGTAACGTTGCAAGCTTTATGTGATATTCGAGATTTAGGAGGTCAGATCCAGAGTATAGAGTAGCATTTTCCGCCTTAAACCATCTGAATGAGAATTTTGACTTAAGGGACTTGACTAGTCGATGAGCTGACTCGACGAGTCAGTTAGTGTTTATCCTGATGAGTCTGAGCATGTTATAACTCAGCAAGTTGATGGGTCAACTCAACGAGTTGAGTTGGTTTTCATGAGGCTTCTGAGGAAACGAGGGGAGTCGACGAGTTTCTTTGATGCACTTGACGATTTGGGTCAACATGGACTATTGTCTCGAGTTGAATTATGTTGACTTTTAGGGTTTTGACCAAATGTGAGTAATAGAGACCATAGAGGGGTATAATGGTATTTTACGCTTCCCAAGAGTTAAAGAGGAGCAAGTATGAGTTTATTTAGAGTTGTGATTTTAATTAGAGATAATTATCATATGTGTTAGGCGCAGGCTAGATTGGTGATTCGTGTACGAGGTGTATTTGTTTGCTTGCTTCGAGGTGAGTCTTCTCACTATACTTACCATGAGTGGTATCCTTGTGTGATCGGAGAGTCTTTCGTGCTTAATTTAGTTACATCATATTGTGTATTTTGTCTGTGTGATATATATCTTATATTCTTTGTTTTACTGAGATATGAAAAACCTAGTTGTGGGATCAGAGGGTTTCCACTGAGACATGACTAGAGGATCCAAACCATGTTGGGACACCGGAAGGTCTTCACTGAGACACACAACCAGAGGGTCCACACCGAGACGCATGAGACCGGGGGGTCCATGCTGAGTTATAGCCATGAGAGGCTTTTTATTTGTGTATGTGGTATTTTAGGGAACTCTGTAACAACCCGAAGTTGTTCATCGCCAAAACCCGTTCTACCCGAAAAATTCGTCGTTATCAAATTCGTTCCGTTTTCACTTTGGGTTAAATTATTTAAACTTATATGTTTATTATAATTTAATGAGTGTCTAAACCACTCAGGAATTCATGTAAGTAGCCCAAAATATTTATTTCATAAGTTTTAGAAACGTCCCTGCCGGGTGATGGTAACTTAATCGGGTGCGACCTAAAGCTTCGTTTAAGACCGGTATCGGGTAGAATTTCACCATGTCCAAGTTTTAGGACCTATATAAACGTGTTTTAGCACTCATTTGAAGCTTTTTCTTCCTCTCTCTACTCTCTCTCTAACCTCTCTCCTAAATCCAAGTTTAAGGGTCCAAAACTCAAATTTAAGGCCTCAAATCTCTAAGGTACTTTCCCTAGCTTGTATTGTAACCTTCTTAGCCTTCAAATTCGAGTTCAAAGGATGGATTAAGATCACATTCATGAGTTTATGGACATGGAGCCTTCATGGGCCGTAAACTCATATAACATGGGTTTTTAAGCTCTAAAACCCATCCTAAGCAATTTTTGACTTTAGATATGGCTTAATGGCTTCATGAAAAGGACTTATAACATTTAAAACATGAATTTTGAGACATTTGAAGGAGTTTACGGCCAAGGAACATGCTTGGGCCATAAACTCATATATATGGGGTATTATTGACCTTAAACCCCTCCAAATCACTAATATGGCTTAGATATGAATTATAGATTATTGGTATTAGCATTTGGACACTTGAAACATAATTTTTGAGGGATTATTGTGAGTTTACGGCCAAGGCTTGTGCTTGGGCCGTAAACTCAATGAAACATGGTGCAAATTCATTTCTAAGGTGCTAGAAAGCCATCCAACACCACCAAAAGCCTTGGAATAAATCATAGGACCAACCAAAAATAGTTTAAGGGCCTTAAACACATCAAAACCCTTTAATTTAAGATTTTACGGCCATAGCATGTGTTCCATGGCCGTAAACTCCAAAAAGTGTGTCATAATGTGTCCCAAATTCACTTCAAGGCTTTAAGGGAATTTTAGAAGTCCTTACAAACAAGTTTTTGGCTTTAAAACACATGGAATCACTCTCTAAGAGAGTTTACGGCCATGAGAGGGGTCTCATTGGCCGTAAACTCCAAAAACCTCTTCAAATCATCAAGCAAATGCATGAAAGGCCTTGAAACAATTTTAGCAATCACATGTGATTAGTTTGGAATCCAAAAACACAACTTTTCATGGGTTTATAGGAGTTTACGGCCATGAGACCATGCTAGGCCGTAAACTCCCTAAAATGTGTTATTTTGGTGTTTAAAATTTATTCCAAACCCTTAAACCAAACCTAGAAATTGTCCCCTAAGTGTTTGAAGTCCAAATTGCACCATAAACCACTCACCATGAGTTTACGGCCGTAAAATCATGGGGAATGGGTGTTTAGGCTGTAAACACCATTGAAGTTTACTCTTGGGGAGTAAACTCATTTCCTAAGTCCCTCGCATCATTACATGTCCTTAAACGCCACCCGGGTCCCTCCAAACACTTATATCAGAGTGTTTTCGCGACTAGAAGCAATTTCCCCTATCAAATAATCAATCTAGGTCCTAATTAGATACAAATGTGTATCTTTACATTATACTTAGGAACCTCGTGTGTTTACAAGCCCCGGACCAACTCTTAGCATCCAAATCATCATGTTTCTCGTTCGGTGAGTTCATACCCCTACGCCCTTTTTCGTGTTTTTCAATGTTTTCAGGGGGGAATATAAGCAAACTATAAATGTTTTCAAATCATAACATTGATATGTCTCAAATAATATCTGACAAACTTATAAACTCTTTTACTCCTGATGTATTATGCTGAGCATAAGGAAAGATTTATCAATTACAACTAAATGAATTTTAGTTAAGGAAATAACCAAACTAATCAAATTATTATGGGAATAATTTGGGGATCTTTACTGTTCTTTCTATCATATACTGATATCTATATAAATTTATTAGATAAACTATGTCTGATTCAGTTTATCTCCGTATCATTTGAATGTATTGTCAGATAATTCCATTGTATGTATCTATATTCGTTGTATTATGTTTCATAATCTTCTGTATGTTGATATCGTATGAGAACCCTGTGAATAGTTTAGTACTAGTTTGTGAGATAGTCACTACCCTTTATGGATGATCAGTAAATCCTCCCCGGAAGTGTAACCAAAGTCTCCTGGAGGGAGAGCGCGGAATTTGTGAATAGATCTATTCGAGACTGGCAATCCCACACCTTAACTGCTAGCTACAGTTAGGCGGGCACGCCTGGGGTGACAAATTTCTGGATATCGTTTCGACATCTGACAAACGTCAAGGAGGTCTCATTGTCGTATTAGCATGGTTACCCGACTCACAACATGTATTAACATAAATTTATTCACAGCTTGAGTTTTATAATCTTATATCTGGTTCGAGATAGTGATCCAATGGTTTTGTCAAACTATTTTGTATCTAGTCCGGGATAGTAGTCCCATGGTTTTTCAGTCTATTGAGCTTGTATCTAGTACGGGATGTTATTCCCATGGTTTTTCAGTATGTATATATCTTATATCTTATACGGGATAATGATCCCATGGTTATGTATTTATAACTTGTACGGGATGTTTGCCCCATGATTTTTAACTATATCTTATACGGGATAGTAATCCCATGGTTTACACTTATATCTTGTCCGGGATAGTGATCCCATGGTTTTCAATCTACATCCATTTCGGGATAGTAATCCCATGATTTCAAACTATATTAAGTACGGGATGATAATCCCATGGTTTAAATCTATATTTTTTCCGGGATAGTAATCCTATGGTTCCCAATCTATATTTTCATATATATCAAATTATCTTGTGTCTAGTTCGGGATGGTAGTCCCATGGTCTTAAATATGTATCTCTATATGTATCGAACTATCTTATATCTTGTTCGGGACAGTGATCCCATGATTTCTAATATATAGTTTTTTCTATTAAACTATGCTCTGTATTAATCAATCTTACATTTAGGAAAATATGGGATTTTCATGGGGTAAAATACATCACATAATCGAATTGGTAACAATGATAACGAAACTAACTTTACATAAGAAAATATGGGATTTTCTTGGATAACCAAACCTTTTCAGAAAACTAAAGGAAACCGATACATTTTCATAAAACAAAAACCGCTTATGAACTCACCAGCTTTATGCTGATTTTCAAACCGCTTGTATTCTCATGTCCAAGTTAGACAGGTACCCGACGATATCTTTTGGCGAAGACGGAGTGCTCGGAAGACTCGTCTCAAATTTTGTTAATATGATGCATATGTATATCTTGTATAACTTTACTTTTGAAACAAATGTAAACTTTCATATATATGTAATGTAATGGTTGTTTACTGTGATTACTATGTACATTGGATTTGATACACAACGTGGAAGTCCACCCCGGAAATGTTTCCGCCTTTGATTTTCGGGGTGTGACAAACTCATTAAGCCTCATGCTTACCGTGTTGTGTGATATGTGTTTCAGGTACTTTTCAGTATCACAGGAAGGCGTCGGCTTGATTGTACACACAAGAGAAATAGTTATGCTTTGAGGATCCTGGATTTTTAATCAAACATTTATGGAGTTCTGTTTTCTAAATTAGATACTTTACATTTTTGTGAAATATGTTATGAGAATTATGTGATTTTAATATGAAAAATATTATTTGAAAATTTACAGTGTTACTAGTTGGCTGGTTTGAGGGATTCAGATGCACCTTCGGGTATGTTTGGACTTAAACTGAGGATTTGAGAAAAAAAATTCAAGAGAAATGATTTTTCTAAACAAGTGGAAGGAGCAGTGTGTACAATCAGCCAGAGCCCGAACGATGAATTCCTAAAATACTCTTAATTGTTTACTTTATGAGATATTTATGAGATGTTTATGAGATATTAGGGATTCATGCTAGAGGATAGGCTAGGTATTTCATATTTTTGTGCTAGAGTTACCTGATTTGTGATGTGTTAGCCTAGGGGATGCTATTGCTCGATGTTATCTGTTATTTGCCTTGAGT
The DNA here is from genome assembly GCF_052625555.1 of Lactuca saligna. Taxonomy (NCBI): domain Eukaryota; kingdom Viridiplantae; phylum Streptophyta; class Magnoliopsida; order Asterales; family Asteraceae; genus Lactuca; species Lactuca saligna. The sequence goes on along the minus strand of NC_136423.1, from coordinate 73,525,264 downwards.
ATGTGCTGAGTAGTAGCAGCTAGCAGGAATCTTGTAGAGCGAGCTTTGAGTAGCTGAGTAACCTAGGAGATATATAGAGATGAACATTTTAGGAGTCTACTGAGAGAGTAGTTAGATACCACAAGGGTGGGATTGACTGAGTTCGGTGATACCTTTTGAGTTGTGGATAGTGCAAGTGGAGTTGTATGCTAGAGTGGTGATATGTGCTGGTAGGAGCTATTCGATGCCTGAATGTTGCTTGCTTTGTGCTTTGTGGAACTCTTGAATGAGGGAGTCGGCTACTAATGTGAGAACCTAGGAAGAGCCTAGGGAATGACCTTAGTTAGATGAGTAAGCCGATAAGGGAGAGTACTCGCTGGAGAACGAGCATGTGTAATGAGATTGGTGATCGAGGAGGTTGGGCATCTATTTAGGAAATCTGGGCAATCAGTGTGGAAAGTATGGGTAGATGTGAAAGGTTGTATGGGCCCGTACTACTGAAAGCAAAGGACCCATACTCGAAATAGGGAGAACTCCAGAGGTTCTAAGTATCAGATTGAGAGGAGATAACATGGTTTGAATACCATGAGTAGTAGCATAGTGAGAGGAGATAACATGGTTTGAGTACCATGATTAGTAGCACACTAAGAGGAGATAACTTGGTTCGAGTACCATGAATAATAGTAGATTGAGAAGAGATAACATGGTTGAGTACCATGATTAGTAGTCTTCAGTGCTTCGGTCTTTACCAGTTGTCTCCTTGTGGTTGTTCGGACTGACAACTGATGTGATAAAGTGTGGGACCAGAGGGCCATGTCGGATGAGCTTCAATAGAGCGTACCTTGAGAGGGATATTGAGTTCGGTCCTGAGAGATTTTATTGGTGAGATGCCAGTTGGAGTCACAAGACTCATGGATGAGTAGAGATGGTGTTTCGTGGAGGTTTGCGATCTGAGAAGAGCAATCGGTCGATAGTGAAGATCACTTTCTGTGATGAGAATTGCGCTACCTCTGTTTCTTATGTGGAGTGAAAGGGACAACGAGTTTCCAGTTTCAGAATTAAGGCTAAACCCCGTGGGGTAATATGTGGTTGCGACCTTTTTGTTGGATAAGGTGTCTAAGTCCATAACTATTTCTGGTATGTACTTGACCCGACCCGGCATGGTCCATTTGGGTTGCATGGCACCATGCAATTGGACAGAGTAAATGAGAGAAATAACACTTGGAGATTATTCATATATTATAAGTTCTAATATATTAATAATATTATTTGATTAGTTTGATCAAGAATTAATTTAGAATTAATTAAGTGATCAAAAGATAACTAATTAAATATATGGGTTGATTATTTAAATCATCCATATCTTGTATAGTGGGCTAAGAGGCTCCATGGATTATCAAGTTGGGTTCCACCCATAGGATACTCCATGGATGCTCCATGGGAGTTACAAACCCATGGGTCATGGAAATGAAGAGTCATGACACATTAGGGTTTACATGGTGTAACCCTAGATGTGTCAACACTATATAAAGATCTCATTCTCCATCAAAATCGATTACACTAATGGAACAAGAGGGCTTGGCCGATTTCAAGAAGTGTGTGTTCTCTCATAAGTTTTTGAAGAGCATTTGGTGTTGTGTGAAGCATTTGAGGCATCACACTTGGGGTGCTAGGCTCACAAGGTTTCAAGGAACACAAGCAACAACAAGGTAAGTTATTCTATCTATCATTCTAGTTAAAATTGTTCCCCATGTATGCTAGATAGGAATATAGCCTTGGAATTCAACTTTGCATGATAATTAGACAAACATAGATCCAAGGTTATTAGGGTTGCATGTACACTTAGGAAGTGTTAGAATGCTCAAAACCCATCAGTGGTATTAGAGCCTAGGCTTGTTTGCTTTTTATTTGTGCTTAAAAGTTGGAAAAAAGTCGAAAATCTTGCTGTCTACGAATGGACTCGTCGAGTCTATAGGGGGGACTCGTCGAGTTCACGTGTATCTTCAACCAACTCGGCGAGTAGGGTCAACAGGTTGCAAAATTTCGACTTGAGTTGCTGGAAATGAATTAGAAACATTACCCTAAACTGTTTTGGTACTTGAAAACTTGTTTTAGATGGTGTAATGTCTTTGCTAATTCATTTACAACAACTAGTTATCAAAATTACAAAGTTTTAAGTGTAATTTTTGATTTATGAATGTGTTCATATTCATGTTCATGTTCTTATGATGTTTTAGATGATCATAGGAATTATTTGTAACCTATGTGGTAGATTAATTCTTGATCATAATGTGTTTTAATGGAGTCCATAACTTGTCCTCAAGTTATGGGAAACCAACAGTCACACTTGAATTAAACCCATTAAAAGAACACAAGAGTTAGAAAATGAAGAGTCTTCATTTTATTACTCTATTAAACTCATAAGTTACAAGAAATGAAAAGTTTTGAAAGTTACAAAACTTGCCCTCAAGTTTTGGAACAAGTAAAGTTAAGTTAAAACTTTAGTTCCAACCCCTAGAATTTTAAAAAGTTAAAATTCAACCCTTATACTTATATTATGATGATTTAATAATAATTATATATATATATATATATATATATATATATATATATATATATATGTATAAGAACAAAGTCGTGTTACCGCTAGTACGCCTCATTCACGAAGCCGGTCTATAAGGTGGGTATAAGGTTGTTGCCTATAAAATGGTGATTTAATGGTTGTCTACTCTCACCAACCGCTTACTTGACTGGTGGAGGGTCGTTAGCCGAATGGGTAAGACAAGGACTTATAAATTATCATTCAAAGTATGATGAATATTATAAAGTAACTAAATGTTTTATTAAATTCCCAATCTTAGTTACTTTAGGAAAATGTGAATAAGGTGCTAATCCATGAAATTACACTTTACACTTTGTCTAAGTCGTTGGTGGAGCGTGTGTGGTTAACCGGCACACTAACTTGGACTTAACAAGGTAGGTAAAGGGTTACTTAAGGTTTATTATAGTATCGGTGGAGCGTGTGTGGTTTACCGGCACATCGATTGAGTGATAAACTTTAAGGGTACCAAGTGATTTGCATGGTTACTTCACACCTTGTTTTGTGATCCTCGGTATCCCAGTCACAAAACTTGGAGGGCACACTCGAGATTGAAACATGCCTTTGAAAAGTTCATTGAATCTCAAAGAATCTAGGAATTTCTAAGAACCAATCATAAAACCTAATATCTAATATTTCGGTTTTCGTGGTGGAAATTGGTGAATCGGCATTCACCTACCTTTCAAATATGTTATAGCTTGGATTACGGCATACCTCTTCTAAGTTATAATATATTGTGATTGGATCCTAGCCTTAATATTACATTTGGGTGTTTTATTAAGGATTCTCTTAATATCTAAACTAATCTTGTCCTCTTCCTTCAGATGTCTTCAAACAATGCTGCTTCTGGCTCGAATCCTAATGGCTCCTTTACTCTTATGAGCTTGTGTGGGAAAGTCACTTTTGATGGATCCAACTTCAATAAGTGGATCAGAAACATCAGAATGATTACCCGCTACGAGGACAAAGAGTATGTCCTCGACAAGGAGCTTAAGGAGATTAATGAGACCACTGCAACTCCTTAGGAGATCGCTGACTTTCAGGCACATGAAAGGGATGCTACGAAAGTAGCATGCATCATGATGGCCACAATGACAGCAGAACTCCAAAAGTCCTATGAGGATTTCTACCCTTATGAAATGCACCAAGATTTGATGGAAAGATACCATCAAAGTGCACGACAAGAGAGGTACGAAATCATCTGCTCCACGATAACAACCATGATGAAGGACGGGGATTCCGTCACGAGCCACATGCAGAAAATGCAAAGGTATGTGGATCGATTGCTGAAGCTTAATGTGAACTTCCCTGAGGAGCTTGCAATAGATATAATTTTGCGCTCCTTACCATCGTGCTATGATCAATTCCGCATGACATATCACATGAATAAGGAAGAGGACACACTCAGCAAACTTCAGGGACTTCTCAAGACCGCAGAATCAGGTCTTAAAGGGAAGTCGGTTGTTAACACTCCTACTCCAAACTCCACTCCGGTTTTGGCAATCGGGAAAAGTCGAGGGAAGAAGAGAAAGAGTTCTTCGAAGGTTACCAAGGTTAGGACCCTCGATGGCTCTTCTTCAAGTGGAACCAAGAAAGGTTTCGTCGCTCCTTCTTCTGACCCAAAAGAGGCTGAATGCTTCTATTGCCATGAAAAATCACATTGGAAGCGGAACTGCCCAAAATACCAGCAAGATGTGAAGGATGGGAAAGTTAAACCCAACCATGCAGGTATTTACACTATCATTTCTAATAACTCACCCCATTTGAAATCTTGGGTCCTTGATACCGGTTGTGGTATTCACATTTGTTGTGACTTGCAGGGACTAGGAAGAAGTGAGAATGTGGAGCAAGGAAGAATAAACTTAATCATGGGGAATAGGAAAGTTACACCTGTCACCAAGATTGGAGTTTATACTATATCTCTAAGTAGTGGGTTAAATTTAGATTTGAATAAGTGTTGTTATTCGCCAGAAATGGCAAGAAATATTATTTCCTTTCATGCATTGAACAAACAAGGTTTCACCTTTTCATTTGATAATGAAGTTGGTTCGATTAATGAAGTTGATAATGACAAAGTCACCCTTCACAGGCTCGTGTGAAAGGGGTGAAGGTTTGTTGGACCTTATACACACGGATGTGTGTGGACCATTCAAACATGCCACAAGGGATGCTAATCGTTATTATTTGACTTTTACTGATGATTACAGTAGATATGGATATGTCTACTTAATCAAGCATAAGTCAAAGACTTTCGAGAAGTTTAAGGAATTTAAACAGGAAGTCGAGAATCAATTGGGCAGGAACATTAAGATGCTTCGATCCGATCGAGGTGGTGAGTATCTTAGTTCAGAGTTCCTCGACTATCTAACGGAATGTGGGATTGTCTCACAATTGACACCTCCCAGGACACCGTAGTTGAATGGTGTGGCTGAGAGGCGTAATAGAACCTTGTTGGACATGGTTCGTTCCATGATGAGTCGAGCTTCGCTACCAATCTCATTTTGGGGGTATGCCTTAGAGACTGCCGCCCATATCCTTAATCTAGTCCCTACAAAGGAAGTTGCCAAAACTCCTCACGAGATGTGGACTGGTAAAGTACCTAAACTAGATCACATCAAGATTTGGGGTTGCGAGGCTTTCGTGAGACGCGAGACTCATGATAAGCTCGAACCTCGAAGCGAGAGGTGTATTTTCATCGGCTACCCACAACAATCCTTTGGTTACCTCTTCTACAGACCTAGTGACAATGTGGTCTTTGTAGCAAGAAGAGGAGTCTTTCGAGAAAGAGAGTTTATAAGCCAAGGAGACAGTGGGAGGCAAATTGATCTTGAAGAAATTCAAGAGTCAAGTGGTGAAGGAACGTCAAACTCTAGCCCTCAACTTGAGGAGGAAACTCCTGTTGAGCCAATTGACGAATCTGTATCTCTGAGGCGTTCCATGAGAGTTAGGAGTGCACCTGAGCATTACTATGGATTCCATATTACTGAAGAAGGTGAGACACTTATTAGTGATGGGACACTAGTAAGTCAAGATGACCCTAACAGCTACGAGGAAGCCATGGCAGGCCCCGAGTCTGCTAAATGGAAAGAGGCTATGGATAGCGAGATACAATCCATGTATGACAATCAAGTTTGGAACTTGGGTGAAAATGTACCAGGTCGTAAGACAGTGGGGTGCAAATGGGTCTTCAAGAAGAAGACCGACATGGATGGTAAAGTACACACTTATAAGGCTAGACTGGTTGCAAAGGGTTTCTCTCAAATTCCTGGAGTAGATTATGATGAGACCTTTTCTCCGGTAGCCAAGATTAAGTCTATTCGGATTCTGTTAGCCATAGCTGCATTTCATGACTATGAAATATGGAAGATGGATGTCAAAACAAATTTCCTTAATGGAAAGTTGGCTGAAGATGTTTACATGAGTCAGCGAGAGGGTTTTGTCAGCAACGAGTACCCTAATAGAGTGTGTAAGCTTGAGAAATCCATTTATGGATTAAAGCAAGCACCTCGCAGATGGAATCTTTGCTTTGATGAAAAGGTCAAGGAATTTGGCTTTTCTAGGAGTGAAGATGAATCCTGTGTGTATGTCAAGGCTAGTGGGAGTATAGTTAGCTTTTTGGTATTGTATGTGGATGACATACTACTCATAGGAAACGACATTCCAACCCTGCAGGAAGTAAAGTCCTGGCTTGGAAAGTGTTTCGCTATGAAGGACCTTGGTGAAGCTGCCTATATTTTAGGGATAAGGATCTTGAGAGATCGGAGTAAAAGACTAATTGGACTTAGTCAGAGTACCTACTTGGATAAGGTGCTGAAGAGATTCAGCATGCAGAACTCCAAGAAAGGAGAGTTACCCATCTAGAGTAACGCCAAGTTGAGTAAGACACAAAGCCCTAGCACTGAGGCTGAGATAGCAGAAATGAGTCGAGTACCTTATGCTTCGGCTGTAGGTTCGATCATGTATGCTATGACGTGTACTCGACCTGATGTAGCCTTTGCCTTGAGCATGGTTAGCAGGTTTTAGGGGAAGCCTAGCAAGGCACACTGGACTGCGGTAAAGAATATTCTCAAGTACCTACGAAGGACTAAGGACTGGGTCCTTACCTTCGGTGGGAGTGATGACTTGAGAGTTGTAGGGTATAGTGATGCTAGCTTCCAGACTGATAGGGATAATTTCCGCTCTCAGTCAGGCTGGGTCTTTACCCTAAATGGAGGAGCAATTTCTTGGAAGAGTTCCAAGCAAGAGACAGTGGTAGATTCCACTTGTGAATCAGAGTATATTGCAGCGAACAAGGCGGCAAAGGAGGCTATATGGCTAAAGAACTTCATCAGAGACCTTGGAGTTGTACCAGCTACTAAAGAGCCATTGGAAATTTTCTGTGATAGTGAAAGCACTGTTGCCTTAGCCAAGGAACCAAGGGATCACGGGAGATCCAGGCACATCGACAGAAAATACCATTTTATTAAACATCGAATAGAAGAAGGACTCCTCATGGCAAAGAGGGTATCATCGGATGAGAACCCAGCAGATCCCTTCACGAAGGAACTGACTCGAGTTAAGCATCTCCAGCATGCTCGGAGCATAGGGCTGAAGGATGATATTAGATTTAGTAGTTAGATAACCTCGAAATTTGTAAAGTGTAATTGACATTAGATGATGAATAAAAGGTGTTTTATTTATGAGTAAAGTGTTGCTATCTCTTGTCAATTGTTTACTATATTTCTTTTGCATGTTTTGACTTCCAGAATAATTTTATTTGGTATAACATATTATTCAAACCTCCATAGTCGGTCATATGTCGGAAGTAGGTATGAATCAAGACTGTCATGATTGGTTGCAGAGGTCTAAGGTGTTAGACAAGGCTACAACAATCATGAGTGCTCATAAGTTCTGAGCATTGGACTCAACCCACGCTCACTGGAATCACTTCATGGAATTCTATCTCGAGTGATCTTGAGACGGTAATATCATATAAGTCTTCAAACCTAGAGATATGATTTGTTACTTACATGTTGGTTATGCATTGATTGTACGAAAACGCATTGGTAACTCGATGTTATAAATCGTGCTCTTGTGTGTAATTCAATGAGTGGTAGAACAAACATATGAGTCGAAGTTTATCTGTTCCTTCTTGGATTAGAAGCTGATATCTGGGCCCCTCGATGATTTTGTTTTGACCCATGTACCGGGCCCGGTCAGAACTAAGTTGATGTGGTCAATTAAGTTCTTTGTCAAACAAATCGGAAATCGGGAAACAAACTGTTGGACAATAAGTAAGATATTGTTCCATGTATTTGTCCGACTGATATCTAGAACAGAGGATTATATGATCACTTATCTTAAATGGCATACCATCATCTTCTCAGTTCCGAGAAACCTTGAAAAGAGCTACGATTGCCGATCGGTTCCTGAAGTCATACTTGCAGTAATAGTTATTAGACTTATCCAAGTGGGAGACTGTTTGATAAGGTGTCTAAGTCCATAACTATTTCTGGTATGTACTTGACCCGACCCGACATGGTCCATTTGGGTTGCATGGCACCATGCAATTGGACAGACTAAATGAGAGAAATAACACTTGGAGATTATTAATATATTATAAGTTCTAATATATTAATAATATTATTTGATTAGTTTGATCAAGAATTAATTTAGAATTAATTAAGTGATAAAAAGATAACTAATTAAATATATGGGTTGATTATGTAAATCATCCATATCTTGTATAGTGGGCTAAGAGGCTCCATGGATTATCAAGTTGGGTTCCACCCATAGGATACTCCATGGATGCTCCATGGGAGTTACAAACCCATGGGTCATGGAAATTAAGAGTCATGACACATTAGGGTTTACATGGTGTAACCCTAGATGTGTCAACACTATATAAAGATCTCATTCTCCATCAAAATCGGTTACACTAAGGAAACAAGAGGGCTTGGTCGATTTCAAGAAGTGTGTGTTCTCTCATAAGTTTTTCAAGAGCATTTGGTGTTGTGTGAAGCATTTGAGGCATCACACTTGGGGTGCTAGGCTCACAAGGTTTCAAGGAACACAAGCAACAACAAGGTAAGTTATTCTATCTATCATTCTAGTTAAAATTGTTCCCCATGTATGCTAGATAGGAATATAGCCTTGGAATTCAACTTTGCATGATAATTAGACAAACATAGATCCAAGTTTATTAGGGTTGCATGTACACTTAGGAAGTGTTAGAATGCTCCAAACCCATCACTTTTCACTAGAGTATTTGGGTAATATGTCTGATGTAATGTATTTCGTATACCATGAGAGAATCATCAATAGGGACTCTGATGGATGTGGACAAGGGTATACCTTCGTTGAATGCAGTAAAGCATAACCAGTAGCAGTCTAGGTTATCAGGAGGAATATATCGGGGTGGTGGCCCTTGTGGTTTACATCGGACATCGATGGTGAGTGTGAGATTTGTTGCTTCTATGATGATCCACATGATGGAGTGTTGGTTGAGGGATCAGCGATAAGATGTGTGATGGTGCATCACTGTCGAACAGAGGGTCACGTCAAGTATGGAACAGTTGAGATGTTTAGTAGTGTCTCGGTATGGGATTTTGGTTATTAGGGGTAGGTATGTTGGAAAGTTTACAGGGATTTCATATGGGATTTGGGATATTTAGAGTTCCATTGTCTTTAGCGGAAGATCATCGAGTGTTATGTGGTACATTTCAAGAGTAAGTGAGTTGTACCGGGTGATTGGTGATGCTTTGAACCCTAAGTGTGGGAGAACTGGGGTACACTGTTGAGAGGATCAGCAAACCGTGCAAGTGCGGTTAGAGGACGGGTTATGAAGATCTGCGACACGAACCTATGAGACTTGGATTATGGGTGGACAAGGTTAGATACAAAGCAAGATGATGTATCCATATGTACTTAAGAAAGGATGAGAGAATCCATGGTAGGTGGCCGTTGGTCACATAATTTATTATGGCCAGGGTTTTTTGGGTTTGCAAATGTTGAGTTCGAGGCGGTTGGGTCACTGAGGCCAAGGTGCAATAGATGGTATTTGTGGGTTTAAGCATAGGTTATGATATATATTTTAGGAGGGGAAGCAGTTGATTTGTCAACCAATTGCAGAGTCGGTATGAGTATTTTCGTATGTTTTGTGATATGTAGAGGATGGAGCTTCGGATTTTTGTCAACATGTTGTCAGTCATTGACGATTCCTCTGTGTTTCAATGTGTGAGATTGGAGTATTTCAAGGTTAAGATTTGTGTGAGTGGAATATCAGTGGTTGAGGCAAGACATCGTGAGATGCTATGATGGTAACCCAGGTACCCGAGTATAGCAAAACAACTTTTCAAAGCTTGTAGCTTTGCGAATTCAAACCCTTTTTTTGTATAATTAACATTGCTAACATGCAACGTTTACCATAATAACCATGCACCCACTAGCATGATAATTATATTCTTATTAGCATAACACTTATGCTCCCACTAGCTTTGACATGTAATTAGAAATCAAATGGACTTCTAGAAATCAATACTTATTGACTTTCTTAGCAAAGTTCCGATTTCTGATACTTGGTGCTTCTCACAAGTGTGTATTTGAACCTTTCATAACTTAATTTAATAAGTCCCGAATAATCAAACTATTTTCCACTTCTCACAATTCAAAGTATGAAAAGGGATATCGTAATCATAAACGAATTTGAGAATACAACCATCACAATTGCTAACTATAATCCTTTAAAATCTAATTAGCGAAAGCGTTTCCTCACAATCATTTTCATGAATTGGAGAGAAACCTTATGACACTCATATTTCATGGTATATGTGTTCCTATCCATATAAATCTATCATTCCCAACCATTATCCTAAGATAAGGTTTATGACAAATCCAAACTCATATGGATCGAACTTGTTTAATCATAATTTTTTTCCATCTGGTAGCACAAGGGCCTACCATATCTGCCCATTTGTTTAGCCGGTCACCCTTACAGATCAATGTACTTTCCATTGATTAAGGTGTTTTTCTCTATGCATTCAACCGAGAACTCATAGAACTCACTTTCATAGTCAACTTTGACTGGAATGGGCACAAAAACATTAATATGTCAACACGATAGGTTATAAACCTCAAATTGTGTGCTAGTGATTAACAATAAGCTTACTCTTGATTAGTTCTTGAAGCTATTCAAGATCTTTAAGACTCCCACTGACCTTTTGACACATAAGATTCTCTTTGTCAAGAAACATGCCCTGACAAATAAATATTCAGGAGTTGGTGTGGTTTCTCATCAAGAATAACACTTCACACAATTGATCTTAGTTGACCTTTGTCCTTACCAAGACATCACAACTAACCAATTTCAAATGTGCAAGAGTAAGAAACATTTTACTCTACATTTCGTGAGTGTGATAAATCGTCCTTAATATTATGTCACTCAAGGCACAGTCTTGGAGTATGACTCTAAGACTTGATTTTGGAACGAAGTATGAATCATATTTTTTATTTAACCATTTCAACAGTTCATGTTTCCTCTTCTTAGCCATACAAATGCACTAAGATGTCCTTAGAGGATCAATTGTAATACGGTTTCATAATCACTAGATATTCATAAAACACGATACTAAGGTACTCTCTCATCCTTTCATATTGCATAAACTTTTATCTTTTTGCCTAATTTGATTCATCTTATTCGTTCTACTACACATTGAAACTTTTTCAACGATTCAAAATTATACTTAATCTTGTAAGCATAGCCATATTTACTAAACTTTAGTAAATCATGACGAAGAGTCTTATCGTTCTTTGTCGTGCACCTGACCAGCGCACATCCAGGTGTACCCGATCCCCTAGTCCTTCACTTAACTCACATATACATGTGAACAAGGAATTAATCTTAATCTCCCAAAGATGAAAGTTCTCATACATCACATAATACAAGTTGCATGATTCCAAGTTTCTATCCAATTGAAACTTGGGTGATGAGAATCTTTGTTTTTTTTGGTAAATTTTGACACTACCACAAATGAAAGAATCGAATCAATATTGCTAAAATAGAAGCATACAAACATCATTTTTTAATAAATGCCATTGTAAGGAGATATAAAATAAAATAAAATCAACATTTTTTTTTATAAAACATGGAAAAATTTTCCTTACAATGAAATTACAATTGAAAACTATGTTTTAATCTATTCCTACGCAATCTATTATAACTCTTAAGTAGCAGCTCACAAATCTGATCATCGTACCATGCTATCGAACTCCATCTCTTCACGATCAGACTTAGCATACTCTTTCTTTAAACATTCGTTGATTCTTTAAAACATCAAAATGTACTTATATTACATCATGTATTAAGAATCTCCAAATAGGAACTTAATAGAGTTTGATAATAGACATACCTGAAGTAGAGTCAAACATTTTGACTTTACCATCTCTTAGATCTCCCAAGTAGTCAGTGTAGCTTCAAATCCAATGTGCCTTAAAATGGTAGTAGGAACAAATGGCTTCTTTCACATTGGCATATGACATAATTCCAGAACCAGCCTTTCTATTAACCTCAAACCTTTTGACTTTAGCCAAGTCCTCTCTTCTAGGAGAAGAAATCATTTATGGATTGTCACTGTTGTCCATGTAAACTTAGGAAGTAGATCTTCCAGTCAACTTTGCTATTACTAGTGTGCCAAATCATTTCTGATTTAGCAGCAACAAGCTAATAGGTCAGATCAATAAGCTTCATGTCATGGTATGTCATATAGTATTCCTTAACGAACCCACTATATGACTCAGGAAGTGATTGGAGAACCTAGTCAATAGCCAACTTCCTCAAGACTTCGACACCCAACTCTCCCGACCTGTCAATATGTAACATCATCACCAGGATGCAAGCACATAAAGACTTTCCATCTTTGTGTTTGTTTGCCAATAAGGCTTGAGTAACCTTGAAGTTTTTTAAGTCTTTGAACTTGTGGGTTAGGGAGAATAATTGGATGAGGTGGAGGAAGTGAAGAGTGATTTCTAGTCCCATTAATGCATGAAAAAGGGATTAATCTTTCACCTTGATCGCCATATGGGATATCATCTTCATTAAGAAAGCTTTTTCCAATAGATTCAGGAAGACCATAGTTGTCTGACCTATACATCTATGATGGGAGAAATTCAAGTTAGTTGAATTAAGTCCTTAATATAACACCCAAAATTAAATATTAAGGCTCGGACCCAACACATTATTTTACAATTGCGAAAAGCGATGCTGTAATCCAATTGTAAAATATTTGAAGGTAGATAAATGATGATTTACCAATTTTCACCATGAAAATCAAAATTTATTATTATGTTTTAATTAGATTGAAATTCCTAGACCCTTTTGAGATTCATTGAACTTTTCAATGGCATGTTTAAAATCTCAATTGCGCCCTACAAGTTTGTGATTGGGATGCCGAGGATCACAAACAAGGTGTGAATAACCATGCAAATATACTTGGTACTCTTAATGTTACAAATCACCTAATCAATGTGTCGGTTAACCACACACGCTCCATTGATCTATGATTAACATTAAGCTACCCTTTTCCACTCTTATTAATCCCAAATTAGTGTGTCGGTTAACCACAAACGCTCCACTAATGACTTAATAAAGTGCAAAGTGTAATTTCATGGTTTAGCACCATTTTCACATTTTTCCTAAAGTAACTAAGACTGGGAATTTAATAAAATGTTTAGTTACTTTATATTTCCTTATAGTTTAATGAGACTTAATGTCTTATCCTATCAGTTCGGCTAACGACCCTCCACCAGTCAAGGAAGCGGTGGGTGAGAATGAACACCCATTAAACTGCTATTTTATAGGTAGTAACCTTATACCCCCTTATAGACCGGCTTCGTGAATGAGGCCTAATAACGGTAAGGATGACTTTTCATATACATACATACATACACACACACACACATACACACACACACACACACACATATATATATATATATATATATATATATATAAGTATTAACATTTAATATTATAATAGTATAAGGGTAGAATTTTAATCTTTTAAAACGCTAGTGTCATATTAGTGTGACTTTACAAATTCCAAAGCTTGAGGGCAAGTTTTGAAACTTTTTAATACTTTTCATATCCATAACTTATGAATATCTATGAGTTTTAAAGTTCATGAATGAGACCTTTCATATAACTTGAGGACAAGTTACAAAAACTCATATCATAAACAATTTTAAGATCAATCTTGATTAACAACAATTATCATATAATTTCTCTATTGATCTATTCTAAACATTTGACAATTGCCTTTTAAATGGATGAGGACTATCATTACCAATTTAGAAATACAATTTTTATGATTACAAAACAATTTGTGGTAATGATCCTATCCATTTCTGGCCAAAAACTCAAATTTCTGCAAACAGGGGCACCAACTCTTCGAGTACATGAATTGGACTCGCCGAGTTGATGGTTTACTGAGTGGACTCGGTGAGTTCATATGTCGGACAACAGAAATTTGATTTTTCCAGTTTTAAAAACCAGCTAAGCATCAAATATAATAGAAGAAAACCCTTGGCTCTAATACCACTGTTCGTTTTAGTATACTAGAACATCCTTTGATGCACATACAACCCTAAATGCTTTGGATCTATGTTTTCTCTAATTATACATGAAATCTTATTTCCAAAGCATTAAGCCTACAACTAGCATACAATTTGACAATTTGAACGATTCAACTAGTTAGAAGACTTACTTCTTAGTAGGACTTGTAGTTCTTGTCATTAGAAAGCTTTAGAACCTCAGGTGTGATGCCTCTAATGTGTCACAAACAACATATGGAAGAGGAGGCTTATGAGAAGCGACTAAGAAGCTCAAAATCGGTCATCATTCTACTTGGAATGCATGCATTCGATTTGGTGACTGTGGGGTCCCTTTTATAGTGTGGTGAAGGCAAGGGTTTCATCCATGTAACCCTAATGTGCCATGACTTTCCATCTCCCTTAGGCTCCATGGGTTAAACCTCCATGGACTATCCATGGACCATTTAACCCATCCAAATGGATTATTGGCCCCTACTGTAAGAATCATATATTTACATAGTCAACCCTGTATATATAATTAGTCTCTTTTGCTCACTAAATTAATTCCAAATTAATTCTTGATTAATACTAATTAAATAATATGACTCCTCAATTAATATATCATATTTATAGTATATTAATAAATCATAGATAGCCTTATTCTCAAAAGTCCATCCAATCAAATTGCACTAGTGAAGGCAACCCAAAAGGACTATGCTACAATTAGGTTAGGTACATCCCAGTTATAGTTATGGGCTTAGACATCAAATCCAAAAGTTTCGGCCACGTGGGTTTAGTGACCAACTTGGCGAGTAGAGAGACCAACTCGGTGAGTTAGATCTGTTTGGAGAAAACTTAATTTTCTGGGGTTTTGTCCTATTTAAAATGCCTTAAGCCCTCATTTCTAGCTCCCTTATCTCTAATGAGCCCTGTGAGAAACCATAGATCAGTTCCATCCATTATGAGAGAGAAATAGACTATTTTGGGTGTTCTTGTGCAACTTTGGAAGAAGACTTGGAGAGCATCTTGGCTTGGTCCATGGAGGGACGTTTGGATCTAAAGATTCAATAGTGGTTAGCTTCTGTTGGAGGTAAAAGATGCTAACTTGATCATTCATTGTGTAGATCATGGTTTGGGGAAGTTTTTAGAGTTTTCTCCATCCACCTTCTATTATTGAGTACCTTGAGCATATCTTGAGGTTGAAAACTCAGATCTGGACTGTGAGAGGTCTTGTGAGCCCAAAGACCCAAGCTTTATGGAGCTACAAGCAAGGTTTTGAGCCCCAAACCCTTGTAAGAGCTTGTATCGGCATTACTGAGCCAACATGCCATGCATGAATGCAAAACTGCAAGATTTATGTGATATTCGAGCTTTAGGAGGTTAGATCCAGAGTATGGAGTAGCATATTCTACCTTAAATCGTCTGAATGAGAATTTCTACTTAAGGGACTCGACGAGTTGGTTAGGGGTTATCCCGACGACTCTGAGCATGTTATAACTTGGTGAGTTAATGGGTCAACTCAAGAAGTTGATTTGGTTTTCATGAGGCTTCTGAGGAAACAAGGGAACTCAATGAGTTGCTTTGTTGCACTCGACGAGTTGGGTCAACATGGACTGTTGAATCGAGTTGATTTCTATTGACTTTTAGGGTTTTAACCAAATGTGAGTAATGGAGACCATGGAGGGGTTGAATGGTCTTCTACTCTTCCCAAGAGTTAAAGAGGGATAGTATGAGTTTATTTAGAGTTGTGATTTTAATTAGAGATAATTATCATATGTGATAGGCGGAGGCTAGATCGGTGATTCGTGTACGAGGTGTATTTTCTTGCTTGTTTCGAGGTGAGTCTTCTCATTATACTTAGCATGAGTGGTATCCTTGTATGGCCGGAGTGGATTTTGTACTTAATGGAGTTACATCATATTATGCATTTTGTATGTGTGATATATATTTTATATTTTGTGTTTTATTGAGAAAGGACCGGAGGGTCCAAACCGAGTTGTGGGGCCGAAGGGTTTCCACTGAGACAGGACCGGAGGGTCCAAACCGAGCTGTGAGACCGGAGGGTCCTCACTGAGACGCATGATTGAAGGGTCCATAATGAGATGCATGAGACCCGAGAGTCCATGCCGAGTTATAGCCATGAGAGGCTTATTATTCGTGTATGTTTGTATTTTGGGGAACTCACTAAGCTTCTTGCTTACCGTGTTGTGTGATATGTGTTTCAAGTACTTTTCAGGATCTTGGGAAGGCGCCGACTTGATTGTACACACGAGAGAAAGAGTTATGTTTTGAGGATCCTAGATTTTTAATCAAACATTTATGGAGTTGTGTTTTGATAATTATATACTTGGGATTTTTGTGAAATATGTTATGAGAATTATGTGATACTAAAATGAAAAAGATTTTTTGAAAATTTATGGTGTTACACTTGCATTAAGGTTTCCAACTCAAATGTAGATTTAATAATCAATCCCCATCATGGAAACATTTCTATAGTCCCATATGCCGATATATCTATTCAAGAATCATCTCAATTCAGAATTATGTCACTATGGTCCATCCAAATTAAAAACATACTTCCAACTTTCCACAAGAAACCAATCTTCAATAAACCTTAGAATGTACTTGATAGTTGTTTAACAACTCTAGACACACAAAAATTCTAATCATTTTCCTCTCAATGCTCAAGGCATTTGGTAAAATCAGAATAAATGAATATTATAGAATATGTAACCGATCATATATCTAAAGCATATGGGACTCGATTCATTATATCAAATATTTGTTTAGTCACTTCCTATAATAGTTTCATATATATAATTTACTAATCCTTTAGATTCGAAAAAAAGAGTATGAGTGCCCTCTCGCTTAAGTCTATCATAGAAAAACAATTCCCAAACTTTGAGGTTTGCAAATTGAGAACTTTGTTCCTTATGAATAGTATTGTCAACATGCAATACTATCAGAACAGTTATGCTCCCAATAGCTCTGACATGTACCCATAAATCAACTGGACTTCTAGAAATCAATACTCATGACTTTTTTACTGAAGTACAGATTTCTGTTATGAGATGCTTCGATAAGTCTCCAACTAGAATTCATAAGCTTATACACCTTTATCGAATAAAATATATTTATGTTCAAACCATTTCATAACTCGAGACTATAAATCTTGAAAGCTCAAACAATTCCTTTCCATTCCTTATAATTCGAAATATGAACAGGGATGTCGTACTCATATTGTGAATTTGAGAGTGCAATATATACAAGAAATATCCATACTGATCTTTATAAGATCTTTTAAAATCTACTAGCAGAAGTGTTTCCTCAGAATCATTCTCATGAATTAGAGCGAAAACATTGCCACCGAGATTTTATGATGTGTACATTCCCAGCCATGTGGATCTATCATTTCCAACCTATAATCAAAAGACAAGGTTTATAACCAAACCAAATTCAAATTTCTCTTTCCTTTCATGGATTGAACTTCACTTAATTTAAATTTCTTGCCATTAGGTAGCACTTGGGCCTACCAGCCATGTTGTAAAAGTCACCGAGTTGGCCGATTACTCGCCCGGGTACTCCTTACTCACCCCTTACCAAGGCGAGTTACAGAATCCCAGTACTCCCCGCTCGGCCCCTTACTGAAGCGAATAGTGTTGTAAAACTCGGCTAGCTCAATGATTAATATGTATAATATACTTAATTATTTAGTATTTAACATACACAAATTTGGTTATTACTACATACATATCTTAAATTTTTAGTAATTAATCATGAAGTGAGACCATTATGTGTTTTACAAGTTTTGTGTATTCATATGTATCTAATTTTGTTATATATTTCAATCAAATTATGGTTTTAACTTGTGATTTTGACATATATAATTTCCCTAAAATTATTTCTACATGAATTACCAAATCCGAGTACTCCCCAAGTACTCGCTACTCGGTAGTCGGCCAAACAGGTATCGAGTAGTGAGTTCTACAACCATGCCTACCAGTGCTTCCGTGTTATTAGCAGCTTACCTATATTGATCAATGTATTTTAACCGAACAATGTGTTTTTTGCTTTTGCGGTTAAATAAAAACAAAGAACTCATAAACATTGCCGACTCAACTGGAAGGTGCATATAAATAAGAATGTCTCAATCAAACACCAATGGTCATCAACCTCAAGTTTTGCGCTAGTGATAACTAAAAGGTTTATTGTCGGTTGACTCTTGAAACTCTCAAAATCAACATGACTCCCACTGACTTCTTTTCACATATGAGGCTTCTCTCAAGGAACATTTCTTGATGAGATAAAACAAACATTCAAAAGTTCGTGTGGATTCCAGACAAGAAAGCACTTCATAGCATGGTTTTCAAAATCGCAATGGTGATTGTAGGATCGTATGATCCTACGATCCTAGGTACGAAAAATGAGTTGGGTAGTAAGCAGATCGAATTTGGGTTAGGATCATAGGTATGATCGTAAGATCGTAGGTAGGATCGTAGGATCGGGATCCGATCTGATCCTACCTACCCTAGATTTTTTTTGGCGGATGAATTTTTTTAGAACTTTTATGTCTTTTACCCTTTACTAATTTACTGTTTATCATTTTGTGTTGTGACTTATGACATATATTTTGAAGTTCTTATAACTTTTGAATGGAAAATTTAATGTTTGAAATGTTTTTCATGTTTTAAAATTATAAATTAAAATTATGTTTTATTTTGTGGGATTTTAGGATCCCAATCCCGATCTTACAAAGCCAAAAACAATCCTACATAAGATCCCGATATTAGCAACCTTCCATCATAGAA
Organism: Lactuca saligna; assembly: GCF_052625555.1. NCBI lineage: Eukaryota > Viridiplantae > Streptophyta > Magnoliopsida > Asterales > Asteraceae > Lactuca > Lactuca saligna. The sequence goes on along the minus strand of NC_136423.1, from coordinate 73,506,313 downwards.
TATGTCTGATTTTATCCTTTGTTTCTCGATTCACAAAAACATCATAACTATAATTCTAAATGTTCTAGAGTATGAAACATTTTAACTCCACATATTTCGAGGTGTTTTCAACTGCTTAGCTTGAAAAGAGTTTCAAGATACGATTTGTAGCTATTGGAGTATGACTCCAAAACTTGGTTGGAACAGAGTATGATTCATCTATGATCGACACATTTTGAAAAATGTTCGATTCCTCTTCTTAATCATACAATTGTACTAAAATGTTCTACGCGGATCAATTATGATATAAAACCACAGTCACTAAGCTGATCATAAAACATGATAATAAAGCATTCTCCTTTCAAAGTATCATAATTATGCTTAATCTTATAAGCACAACCATATTTACTAAAACATCAGTAAATCATGAAGAATAGAGTTATCGTCATTTATGGTGGATATGAATAGTCCATATCCACATGTAGTAGATCCATTAATGTT